>NC_051063.1:34444627-35880209 GCF_004664715.2 Peromyscus leucopus
CCAGAAAGTGAGACTTAGAGGAAAAATCTCTCCCCAAAGGATAGAATGGATTAGGCATGTTTCTCATCCGTCATCCCTCTGGAAGGCAAGAGGCATCCCCTTAGGACTCTGTCTGTCGTCTCCTGATATCCTGAAAGCTTCCTTATCCATAGAAATGGGAACTGTGAATCACAGTTGATTTCAAGTTTAAACAGACCATAACTCAAGTGTGACGGCAACTGAACCATTCCTTCATCAGGCTGTTCAGCCTGTCGCTTCCCAAGGCAGCCTCAGAGCAGTTTGACTTAATTGGCTCCAGCCATGCTGACAGGTGCCAGGTGCCTGGAGCTTCTGCCTGGGCTGTACTGTCTTAGCATACGCCTCTGAGACCTAAACTAGGTGAGACAGTTCCATAAAGACAGGGCCGGATACAGCTCTAATGTGCCAGAGCTCGAGGGAAGATGTGAGAGACAAACTGCAGAACAGAAGAATCAATTTAAATAAATGATAGATGTTGCGTGGGAAAACAGCGTTGATGCGACATTACAGAACTCCAAGGAACCCCGTCTCATTTCTGTTTTGCCTGCTCTGTTCCCTGGTAAAGTTTTAAGTACAATAGTGAAGATCAAGGAATGGTTCAGTGCATGGCTTCGGCATTGAACACCCCAGGGGCTGGTTTCCGGGGTGCTTTTCAATCTGTTGCTTCTGTGATACTTGCACATGGGAGACAGCCTCTCCCCCCGCCCCGCCATGATCTCTGGTCTAGGAGGTTGCCCGGTATCTAACTGCCAAGCAACAGCCTTCTGCTGTTTCTCACCACACCAGCTCTGGGTGGTGGTAGTGATTTGGAGGCAGACCCAGGAGTACTGACTGGCTCCGGTGGAAGTGTTTGGGTTTCTCAGCGGCTCGGAGTTTATACCACCGATGACCTAGAGGCTCAGCATAAAGGATGTCGAATTTCTCAGTGTTCCGAGCACTTCACTTCTGGGAAGAGTAGTAGTGGTTCTGGAGGGCCTCAAGGGAGGAAGTAAGTATGTGGCAGTTTTTATTTTGTTTGTGTGTACGTGTTCGTGTTCATGTGTGTGTGTGTGTGTGTGTGTGTGTGTGTGTGTGTGTGTGTGTATTATGTGGAGGGCAGAGGTCAATGTCCAGTGTCTTCCTCTATTTTCCACAACAGTCTTTGAGACAGGGTCTCATTGAGCCTGGAAATCACTGGTTCAGCTAGACTGGTGGCCAGCCAACCCAAGGGACCATCTGCCCCTGCTTCCTGGCACAGGGATTACAGGCATGTGCTGCCACCCCTGGCTTTTTACATGGGTGTTGGAAATCTGAACTCAGGTCCTCGTGCTTGTAACAGCAAACTCTTTACCAGTTGAGCTACCTCCTTTTTCAAGCCCACCTGGTGGTTACCAGCTAGTCAGAATACAGATTAAGAAATTCACAGGCAAGTGGGACATGGTGGTGCACACCTTTAATTTCAGCATTGGGGAGGCAGAGGCAGAGGCAGGCGATATGAGTTCAAGGCCAGCCTGATCTACAGAGTGAGTTACAGGACAGCAAGGACTGTGTAGAGAGATTCTGTCTCAAAGCACCAAACAAAACAACAACCTGTAGCATGAAATCTAATAGGTCTTTTTTTTTTTTTTTTTTTTTTTTTTTTTTTTTTTTTTTTTTGGTGAACTAGAGATGAGTGGATCAGTCGTCTTTTTCCAAGGGACAGTTGTGAGCTGCCTTGTGTGTGCTGGGAATTGAACCCAGGTCTCCTAGAAGAGCAGCCAAGGCTCCCAACCACGGAACCATCTCTCCAGCCCCTAATAGGTCTTTTAATAAAAAGCCTGGAGCCAGACATTGGGGTAAATGCTGAAAGATCAGAGAGACAAAAGAACAAGCCACCAGAGAGATTTCTCACCACTACCGAATCCTCAGACTGAAATGGAGGCAAGATCCTCTCTCCACAATTGCTTAGACTGAAAGCCTCTGAGTCCTCAGCCGAAAGGGCTCCAGCTGAAAAGTGCTCCTCAGCTGAAAAAGCTTCAGCAGAAAAAGGCTCTAATTTCTGTCTCCTCATGCTTTATACACCTTTCTCTACCCAGCAATCACTTCCTTCCTAGTGCTGGGATTAATGGTGTGTGCCATTACTGCCTGGCTCTGTTTCTCTGCTAGACTGAATCAATCTCAGCTAGTTCAGGGTGGCTTTGAACTCACAAAAATACAGATGGATCTCTGCCTCCTGAGTGCTAGGATTAAAGATGTGTGCCACCACTCCCTGGCATCTATGTTTAATCTAGTGACCTGTTCTCTGATCTTCAGGCAAATTTTATTAGGGTACACAATCTATCACCATAACAAACCTTCCACAAAAGTCCCAAAGAAACAAAAAAGAAATTCATAGGATCTAGAGTTAAAAATGCAGATTCCGACTTTTCTATAGTTTTGAATCTCTCCAAATCACTATAAAGACAGAGAAGCTGGGATAGCAAAATGGAAATGCAGGGATGAGATTTACAACAAACAGTGACACAATTCAACAGGACCAGGGCAGCTGTTCTCTCCACTTCTGTGTTGGAGGAAGGTGAAGGAGGGGCCAGGTGCTCAACCAGCCTGGGAACAGGCCAGGAACTCAGTCTCCAAGAGCTGGTTTGAGAGCTGTGATCAAAACAAAGAACACTGCACATTTTGGTGATGTTTGTGGGTTTTGTGGAAGAGAGGCATGAGCTGCAGCAGAGAATCCTAGCAACTGGCGGGGCAAAGCCCCACAGCAAGAAGAAACTGCTGAGGATAGACCCAAACAGGAGACACTCCTGAGGACAGACCCAAACAGGAGACACTCCTGAGGATAGACCCAAACAGGAGACACTCCTGAGGATAGACCCAAACAGGAGACACTCCTGAGGATAGACCCAAACAGGAGACACTCCTGAGGACAGACCCAAACAGGAGACACTCCTGAGGACAGACCCAAACAGGGGACACTCCTGAGGATAGACCCAAACAGGAGACACTCCTGAGGACAGACCCAAACAGGACAGGGGACACTCCTGAGGACAGACCCAAACAGGGGGCACTCCTGAGGATAGACCCAAACAGGGGACACTCCTGAGGATAGACCCAAACAGGGGACACTTCTGAGGACAGACCCAAACAGGAGACACTCCTGAGGATAGACCCAAACAGGAGACACTCCTGAGGATAGACCCAAACAGGAGCAGGACAGGCAAAGGTGGAGATTGATCCAGCAGAGACCTGGATCAGAGCTGGGGAGATCCCAAAGTAGGTGCTGTCTTTTGAATGAGTCACAATACCAACAGAAAAGACTGTTGTAGAGCCCCAATAATAAAAAATGATCTCAGTTCAAGTCTCCTTTCCTGAAGCTCAAGACAATCACAGAAGGAATCATGTCACAGAAACATGACAGAAGAAAGATGGAGGTGAGAAGTTAGAAACATTTGAAAAACTGCAGGATTATATGCCAAGAATGGAGGCACACCTCAGGGAGATGTGGTAACAACAGATGGAAAACATTTCAAAACCTCAGGCTTACACGAATACAGGACGGAGAAGCATAGCGGACAGTATCTTAAGCAAAACAGGAAAGGAATGAAGAAAATGCAACAAGTCAGGGCAGGCAGGGGATGGCTGTCAGCCAAGAGCTCTCTGCTCCAAGCCTGAGGGTCTGAGTTGGGAGCCTTGGCACTCACATTAAAAGCCAGGTCAGTCAGGGTGTGCCTGCAGTCCCAGCCCGGGAGGCAGAGACAGCATGACCCTGACAGTGATGACCCTATGAGAGACCCTGTCTAGAAGAGAGAGAGCCTGTCTAGAAGAGAGACCCCGTTTAGAAGAGAGAATCTGTCTAGAAGAGAGGGATCCTGTCTAGAAGAGAGACCCTGTCTAGAAGAGAGAGACCCTGTCTAGAAGAGAG
Organism: Peromyscus leucopus; assembly: GCF_004664715.2. Taxonomy (NCBI): domain Eukaryota; kingdom Metazoa; phylum Chordata; class Mammalia; order Rodentia; family Cricetidae; genus Peromyscus; species Peromyscus leucopus. Next base: position 34,448,526 of record NC_051063.1, read on the forward strand.
ACCCTGTCTAGAAGAGAGAGATCCTGTCTAGAAGAGAGAGACCCTGTCTAGAAGAGAGACCCTGTCTAGAAGAGAGAACCTGTCTAGAAGAGAGGGATCCTGTCTAGAAGAGAGACCCTGTCTAGAAGAGAGATCCTGTCTAGAAGAGAGACCCCGTCTAGAAGAGAGAACCTGTCTAGAAGAGAGGGATCCTGTCTAGAAGAGAGACCCTGTCTAGAAGAGAGAGCCTGTCTAGAAGAGAGAGAACCTGTCTAGAAGAGAGGGATCCTGTCTAAAAGAGAGACACTGTTTAAGAGAGAGAGACCCTGTCTAAGAGAGAGACCCCGTCTAGAAGAGAGAGATCCTGTCTAGAAGAGAGACACTGTCTAGAAGAGAGACTCTGTCTAGAAGAGAGAGACTCTGTCTAGAAGAGAGAGAGACCCTGTCTAAAAGAGAGACCCTGTCTAAAAGAATGGCGGCAGAGATGAGTCGAGAAAGGTATCTGATATCAACCTATGTATGATCTCTATGTGAGTGCACAGGCACTGGCACACACTAAATACACAAAAGTCAAAATGAGTAAAAAGCACTAAGAGTATGACACAGATGGACAACAAATTAAACATTTATACAGGTTTCTCCAAAGATGGAAACCAAAGCAAAGGAACAGAACAAATATTTGACAATGTTCAAACAAACGTCCTTGAGATTACAGAATAAAAATGTGAAATGATACATTAAAAAGGTACACCTCACAGCTATATAAGTAAACCAATAATGTCCAACAGTACAGAATGTAGTAAGTATTGGACTTTAAAGAAGGAAGAAACCTTTTAGTGTTTAAACAAAACACCCACAGGATCTGTACAGTGGGAAAAGTACAAAGTTGTCATCAGACATTTTCACAGCCCCACGGAGTCAAGAAAGTGGCATGACAGCAGCAGAGGTCTTCATTATAATTGATTAAGCTCCACTTTCATGCTAGGTTTGGTATCTGAGCTAAAATTAACACGCACAAAGGTTTCTTTTTAAAAGTAGCACTGGCATTGACCAGGTTGCCAAATAACTGAGTTCGTTAGTGCTGGTGGGATTGGTGTGGGATGGAGGAGGGAATGTGTCCAGCATAAAGCTGGCAGGAGGTACCATCTGCACTGGTTCGCCACGGGATGAGGAGGGCTTAAGGGGAACAGAGAAAATACAGTTTTAAGGAAGAGGTGAAATGGTGTGTGAGCATATAAATGGGAGTGATGTGTGAGTGACATTTCCTAGTTTTTAAGCATTTCTTATTTCCTGTGTGTATATGTGTATGTGCGTGTGTACGTGCGTGCGCGCGCGTGCGTGCGTGCGTGCGTGCGTGTGTGTGTGTGTGTGTGTGTGTGTGTGTGTGTGTGTGTGTGTTTATGCAGGCTTGAGGTTGATGTCAGTGCTTCTCCTCTTTGGCCCTTCTACCTTATTGAGGCAGGGCATCACAACTGGCCCCAGAGTTTGTGATCATGTCTCACTAGACAGCTTGCTCTGAGGATCTTTTGCCTTTTGGACCTCTGAGGACTGCCACACCCACTTGGCATTTATGAGATTTCTGACAGTTTGAACTCTGGTCTTCAGGCTTGTACTGCAAACTCTTTAGCCACTGGTCCACCTATCTCTCCAGTTCCTGGTTTTGAAGCATTTACACCACTCCGAGAGAAGCTGAAACGGATACTAGGTCACTGGATTAAGGGTCTCTCAACTTAGAATCTTCTGTGTTTTAATCATTGCAGGGGAACCTAAAGAGGTTTTGACAAAGCTGTCTGAGAGCCAGACTGAAGGCTAAGACCAACACTCTAGCAGCTCCTGCTGGGTCTCAGGCCAAGGGCTCACTGCACTGGGGCTTGCTACCTACCCAGCACCTGTCCTGTAAGAGATGGCATGCCACAGCTTCCTCTGCCTGGAGGACCCCCATATCGTCCATCCTTCCACTTCCTTCTCTTCTTCAGAACCTAGCTCCAATTCTACACATCCCTCTGCATGAGTCCCCATGCCAGCTTTCTATAGCATTCAAAAACTAAGAAATTTCCCTTTGAAAGCTGAACTTCCCCATGTTTCTCGCACTAGGCTTACAGCTTCCTGAGACTCAACACAGTCTGTGGCCACAACTAGGAACATAATCACTAAAAATATTTATTTATTGACATGGTGGGTGAAGATATTTCAAACAGGCTTACAGATGACAGGATATGGAAGCAGAATAGGCATCTTCCCACAGCTTTCAAAGTCTGGCACCATCTATTTTCTCTGACCTCCAGTTTTGTCATTTATAAAATAGAAGTAGTAATGACATCCTTGATAGCTTATTTGTATGGATGAAGCAAAACAATGGCCACAAATCTTAGCCTACTGTAGGACACACAATGCCACCCAGTAAAGCTGAGTGTTATGAGAGGGCACCTGTGTTTTTAGTCAAGAAGGAGAGACATGTATTCTGTATTGAATTCTCCAACTATTGTTATTTATTCCTTCCTCTTCATCCCTATATCATTATTTTAAAAACCAAATGTTCTCAGGGGCTGGAGAGATGGATTCGTGGGTAAGAGTGCTTGCTGCTCTTCCAGACGACCTGAGTTTGGTTCTCAGCACCAGTGTTTGGTAGTTCACAACTGCCTGTGACTCCAGTGCCAGTGATCAACACCCTCCTCTGGCCTCTGCAGGCACTTGCACCTATGTACACATACTTCCAGGTTCAGTAAACACAAATAAAAATGCATCTCAAGGGAACCAAATGTTTTTTAGAACAGTCTTAGATTTACTGTGAAAACAGTACAGAGAGATTTATTTTTATCACAATGAACAAATGTTGATGCATTATTAATAACTGAAGACCATTCTTCATTCCAGTTTTCTCAGTGTTTGTATTGTACTATTTTCTGATCGGAGGATCACATTTAGCTGTTGTTCTGTGTGTTTTCTGTTGCTCGGATCCCGGGTCACAGTTCACTGAGGGAAGCTAAGGCAGGAACTTGTAGGTGGGAACAAAAGCAGAGGACACAAGGAATGCTTTTTACCAGGTTTGCTCTTCCTGACTTGCTCAGTTTGCTTTCTTACATACCCCAGGATCACCTGCACAGGAATGGCACCACCCACATTGGGCTAGGTCCTTCTACATATCACCAAGCAAGAAAATATTCCACAGACTGCCCACAGGGAAATCTGGTGGAGACAGTTCCTTGAGTTCCCCCTCTTCCCAGATGACTCCATCATATATCAAGTTGACAAAAAATTAGCCATCACAGCTGTCATGTCCTTTTAGGTTGTGACAGTTTCTCATTTTGTTTTGATGACATTGACAGTTTTGAGGAATAATGGCCAGCTATTCTGTGTACTGTCCTTACATTGGGACTTTCGTATGATTAACCTGTGGTTCTAGATTTTCAAGGGGAAGACACAAAGATAAAGTACTATTTTACCACATCAGATCAAAGGAACACACCAGCAAGACAGCCTGTCACTGTTGGTGTGTGCCTTGGCCATCTGACTGAGGAGGTTTTGCTCATATTTCTTCACTGTAAAGTTAATTCCCTCCTTGCTACTATACTCTTCTGAAATAAGTCACTACGTGTAGACCAGTACTTGAGTAGGGAGTTACACTTAGCTTTCTAGAAGAGTAAGTATCTACGGAACTTATTAGAAAATAATCCCATGGGAGATCTCTCTCCTCTCCCCCTTCCTCTTTTGTTTCTTCAAGACAGGAATTCTCTGTATAGCCTTGGCTGTCTGGAGCTCACTCTGCAGGCCAGGCTGACCATGAACTCATAGAGATCCACCTGCCTCTGCCTCCCAAGTGCTGGGATCAAAGGCATGCTCCACCAATGCCCAGCTTATCTCTCTTCTTACATTTTTTTCATATCCATAAACTTGTGGATATTTTGTATTTTGGAAGGAAATTTTTGTTTCTCAAACTGTTCCATCTTTGGTTATTAGGATCTCTTCCTATTGGCTTCTGTGTCCCTTTGCCAGATCTTCTCCACCCCTGCCTCATTCTTGGTATTCAATGCTTTCAGACTTACTTGTATAGTATATTTCCTGGCCAGTCCTTGAGTTAGCCATTTCTCCAAGGAGCTCAAACTCTTTTGGAAGGAGGTATTTAAAACTAAGCTCTTGTACCAAGGATGGATTCTTGGCTATTGGCTATTGGATTATTGCTTCTAGACCTATTCAGCTGGTGCAAGGGTACAAAGCCACATGTACATCTGTACAGAGTCATAGAACATTTCATTATTTGTACAAATGCTTCTATATGTAACCAGTTATACGTGTCTGTGTTAAACTAAATATGATTCAAACTGATGTCTCCAACTCCAGTCCATGGGCAAGGTATGTTTTCTCGTTCATCTGCAACCTTGCTCGTTGGTGAGAAGCTTGACTCACCATCATCCACCATGTATGTGACTTGACTGTTCAGTTTGAGTGTGCACTTTTCAGTTTTAGTATCTGTGTTGTGATTGGTAACCTGGGTCACCGTGAGGGTACCTTTGTCACTGTTCAATGTGCCTTCTTTTGTTTGACTTATAAGCTCCATTCCTTCATTTTTAAAAGTGGCTTAGACCCAACCTTTCCTCCCTGTCATTTGAATGTGGTTGTTTCATTCCTTCAAAGGCTATTAGGTCACATTCTGAATCCCATCCTATATTCTCTTGGCTCATTCGTTCATTCATTCATTCATTCATTCATTCATTCATTCATTCATTCATATTTACACACACTGAGGTACAGTCTTCTTTCTGACTGTAAGGTTCAATGGGTTTGATAAGCACTTAGTGTTCTAAATCTATAATGACAATATCTTGTAGATAGTTTCACCACCTGAAAAAAAAATCCCCCACTCAAAAACTCCATCTACTCAAGCCTCCCTCTTGTCTTTCTGGCAAGCTCCTAGCAGCTGCTGATCTTTTTACTGTCTCTAAAGTTTTGTCTTTCCCAGATGGTACATAACTGGAGTTGTAAAGTAATATGTTCTTCAGATGGGGCTCTCATCAGCAATATGTACTTAAGGTTCATCCATGTCTTCTGACTTGATAGCATTTTCTCTGAGTCTCTGTCTCTCTGTTTGTTTCTGTTGAGGGGTGTTGTACTTAGAACTTTGTACCTAATAGGCAAGTGCTCAATAGCATCTTTTTCAATTACTGAATAATATTCTAGTACATAGATATAGTAGTTTGTAAACCAGTCACCTGTTGAAGGGCAGATTGGTTGCTTTCTATCATAATATCTGTCTACCGATCTTTCTACCTATTGACCTTTTATTAGTTATATATCATTAATCTACCTACCTACACACACACACACACACACACACACACACACACACACACACATTTGCTGGGAATCGAACCCAGGGCCTTTAACATGCTGTGCATTTTCCCCAATAAATCCCCAGTCCTAATATCCATTTATTTTTAATTAAAACTATTTTATTATTTTAACTGTATGAATGTGGTTGTCTGCATGTATGAAAGTGCACCACATGCATGCCTGGTGCCTAAGGAGGTCAGAAGAGGGTGTCAGATCTCCTGGAACTGGAGTTACAGACGATTGGGAGCCACTGTGTGGGTGTTAAAAGAAGGATCCTCTGCAAGATCAGCAAACACTCTTAACTGCTGAGCCAACTCTCCAGCATCTAGTCCCAATATAGTTTTTTAACTCAAAAGAGAAAGTTTTATTTTTTTTCTTATTAGAGAAAATTTGATCTTAGTTTTTTGTTCTAGAAGTAACGTAACAAGAGAGAATTACAGTGATTAGAAGCACATATTCCGGGGTAGACCTCACTGTGTCTGAGCCGTGTTATTGGGCAGCACAAGCCTTTGAGTCTCTATTCCCTATGGAGATTGGTGGTCCCGCCTCCTGTTTGATGGTGAGGACTCAATGAGAAGCGCTTGTAGATCTCGTTGTTGCATAGTAGAGCTCTGTGTACACCCATGCCTTTCAACCCAACCTGAGACATTTTAAAAAATGTCATCGCAGCATTACTGAGATGTAACTGACATACTATGCTATCCACCTAATGACCAATACAGTGGTACTTTCTTGCCATCTCCAGATGTCAAAGATCACCTGGCATCATCGTGAATGTAAAGTGCATCCTGATTATTGACATGTGAAACAAACATAGAAACTGCCATAATAGAGCATCTGCCTAAGCTCTCCTGGGTGCTGTGACTTGGTGTAGTGAATTTCGTTGGGAAGGGGTGAGTTGTATGTGTGGGGACGATGGTATCTGGCTCTTTCCACCATCATGCTCCCTGAGCCCAGGTGGGGTGGTGGAGGACACACCTTTCTCAACAAGAGAAGCAAAAGAGAGCACCTGGGGAAAGCCAAAGGGAACAGTTGAGCAGAGTTTCCCACAGCAAGCAGGGTAGACTTCCACGGGTCAGGATATCATCCCTAGAGATAGGCACCGGGAAGGAATTTCCAGGACATCCTATAGCATCCCAGGCCCAGCTGCATGTTTTGCCAGCAGGTGGCAGTGTGGTTCTTCGGAGCGAGCAGAGACCACCATCGGGCCTGGAAAGAGAGGTGAATTACAGATACTCAGTGGGACCCCTGGAGGACCCCAGGACATCTCTGACACAGGGGCTGCCACATGGCTGCCACTCAGTGTCCCTTGAAAGCTCACTATGCAAGCAGCCCATGACTGTGGGGAGGAGGAGAGGGAGAGCTCATTTAATAAGCTAGACTCAAGTGCCGGCCCTGAGGGGCCCTTGAGCTAGTGTGGTGGGAAGAGAGCCGCGCGCAACGTGGGGCCTGTCAGCTGCAGCCCGGGGCTTATGATCTAAGCCGTCCCTGGGAGGCATCTGCAGAACCTCTCCAGGGTGCCCTGGCTGGGTCTTGGTGCTCTGTCGCGCTGACACTGCACCTGACTGAGATTTGGCCGGTAACAGGCGAGTTCCGTTAGCTGGGAGGACAGACCTCCTTTGGGTCTGGGTACGATGGTCAGCGTGATGGTAAGTCAGGGCAGCCTTGCTCCCTGCCCTTTTTTATTGTCGCCATCATCAATATCACCTTTCTCTTTTTCTCTGAGACTCCTTTGTCTCTTTTGATCTGAAATGGGTCACCTGGGATGGACTCTATTCCTGGAAAGAAGAGGGCTGGGGGCTCTCTTCTGTTGTACCCTCTACCCTTTACTAGAGATGCACAGGGACCCTTGGAAGCCAGAAGAGTGTTGGGTTCCTTGGAGATGGAGGTACAGGCAGCTGTGAGCTGCCTGACACGTGTGCTGGGAGCTGAGCTCTGGGCTTCTCGAAGAACGGAGAGGACTCTTAGTCAATGGGCATCTCTCCATCCTCTAGCCACAGATTGATTCTTGGTGTTTTCTCCATGTGGTTTTTTGCTCTGTAGCCTTGGGTAATCTGGTTATCTTAGTGTGCTTGTGTTCAGAACCAACAAAATCACAGTCCTTGGTTGAAATCTCAGCGAAACAGGGGGCCGCTGCTCTGTGATCAGTCACCGCCTTTAATCCTGGTCTTGTCATGATGTTCCAGCTCTGCTTTCCGCGTTCCCACCTTTTTAGTCCTCAGTTGAGTTTCCTTAGCTATCTGTCTGTCTTCAGTACATTCCCATCTAGGCCCCAGGACCATGCCCATCCCTTGTCAAGCTGAATGCTGAGTCGATTTTCAGTCACTTCTCCTGCCCTGGTTCTCCTGAAACGGTGCCCATCCTAAGGAAGAGCCCGGATATCCAAATTATTTTTCCTCTGTGAGATCAGTTCTGGTCTCCTGCTCAGCCCTTCTTGGGTGGCTGTGGGATTCTGAGAGAGCAGAGGTACCGAGCTTGTGGGTGTTAAACTGGCTCACCTTCGCCACACGGCCCTGGCCTACTCCCTGGGCTCTCCAGAAAGTGCCCAGAAGAGAACAGAACCTTAGCAATCATTTATTTTGCTGAATACCTCCCAAGAATCCAGGTTCTTTAAAAAAATACTACAGTTTCATTTGATCATTTTAAAACTCCTCTAAGGTGAGTGCTAATCACCATCTGATTTTACATAACCAGAAGTTAGAGCCAAGAGAAGAGAAATGACGTGTTCAAGGTTGCACAGCCAGGAAATGGTGGAGCCAGGAATGTCAGCTGGCAGGCTGACTCTGGAGACTGGGCTGGCATCCAAGAGGCACTATACACCCTCACCCCATGTCATGGGTGCCAGTCTCATGCAGGCAGCTGCCATTTTCAGACTTGGCTGCAAGGCCTGGCAAGCAGAGGTGGCACTCTGGGTGATCCTGTTATGGAGGAAATTGTATTTGCCACGACTGGGTCAGGGGGTAGCAGGTGTTGATATTCTAGTTGTCCCTTGACAGCGAGATGGCAAAAGTGAATACAATGGAGTGACAAAATCCATATGAATGCCTGAGAAAAGAGGTCAGTACAGTGTAGATTTAAAACACACACACACACACACACACACACACACACACACACACACACACACACGACCTGATGCTAATTGGCAGAAATGTTTCTCACTGCCTTACAAAGCATGGCTCATTAATTAAAATGTAAAGTTCCCAGTGACTTTAAAATTAAAGAGCTAAGACATGATATCTTATGAGGCAGATTCAAAGGGTAGCTATTTATATTCTTGGATGACTCTGACTTATGCTTGTTAAGTGGAAGGCAGCAAGGGGGGGGCTTCTAAGTAACTAGTAATGCTTCCTTTCATTGTATATTCAGTTTGTGAAAATCCAGAGAAATATAAATTGGTTTCCCCATCTGCACTATTGTTCAGGCACACACTGTTATCTAGCCTGGGTGCTTAGTTCTCCACAGAGGAGCCTCTGAGCCTCTGAGCCTCTGAGCCTCTGAGAGGGGAATGTGTTGTGGGATAATCTTTTTGTATACTGTAAAGGTGTGTCTCTGTCTAAGACATCTTCTGATTGGTTTAATAAAGAGTTGAATGGCTAATAGCCAGGCAGGAGAGAATGGGCAGGATTTCCAGGAAGAGAGAGGAACTTTGGGTAAAAGAGAGGCAGGGAGACACCAGCAAGATATGGAGCAAGTCCGATGTACAGAAGAATGGGAGAGAGGTAAAAGTCACAAGGCAGAACGTAGATTAATAGAAGGAGGGCAATTTAAGTTATAAGAGGAACAAGCCTAAACTAAAGGCCAAGGTTTCATAATAATAAGTCTCTGTGTCATTATTGGGGAGCTGGTGTTCCCAAAAGAAAGTCTGGTGAGAAAGCTTGCTTAGAAATGGCTTATTTCTAAGTAAAAATAAGGCAGTGGCCAATCTGGAGCTAGGTCTCACCTCTGTGGCTTAGCTCAGGGACACCTAGTCTGTGAGTAGACACACAGCTGGAGTCTGTCTAGTAGAAGGATGCCTTGGGAGACCTGAACACAGGAAGCCGCTTGGTAAATTTGCATGGTTGCTGCTGACACCCTCTCCTCAGCCTGGAGCTCTTCCTTCTCTCTCCATCTCCCATCTGTAGGTCCGCTGACGAGGGCTTCGTTTGCACTATTCCTTTAGGAGAAGAGACTTCTTCCCTTTGCCAAGGAAAACTCCCCAACCCTTGCCTTCTTGCAGCTTTCCAACCCTCCTTATTGCACAAATTGCTCTGGCATTTGCATTTTTAATCTTCTTTCCCTCCAGGAGAGCTTTTTGTCTTGCTACAAATATACTTTACATCTCTCCCTTCTGAAAAAAACAAATCTCTTCTCTGGTCCTAGTGAATGAGTCAGCAGACATTTGTGAAGGGCCTTCACTGGGGTTGGATGCTGTGTAAGATGCTACCTCATTCACAGTGTAGCAGACCTTGCTCCTCTGAGGTGGCTGTTGATGTCAACAGGCTTTTTTCATGAAGCTGAGTCCATCTTCATCTCCCCCAACCCTTCCTGCTTTGTTCCTGTCCCAATTCACTATCACCTAGCTCTTGTTATCACCACTATTCTATACCATCCTAGAATTTAAAATTTTCAGTAGAATGGAACAGTCCCACCTTCTACCAGTTCTTCTAGAACAGCAGTTCTCAAGGCCTGGGTTGCAACCCCTTTGGGAGCTGAATGACCCTTTCACAGGGGTCACATATCAGATACCCTGCATACCAGATATTTATATTATGATGCATAACAGTAGCAAAATTATTGTAATGAAGTGGCAACAAAAATAATTTTATGGTTCGGGGGTTTACCAAAACACAAGCAACTGTTTTAAAGAGTTGCAGCATTGGGAAGGTTGAGACCACTGTTCTAGAAGAATTAACGTGTTAGTCACTGTTCTTCTTCTGTGAAGAGACACCATGACTAAGTCAACTCATAAAATAAAGCATTTAATCGAGGGCTTGCTTACAGTTTCAGAGGCTTAGTCCATTATCATCATGGTGGGGAGCATGGTGCCGAAGTAACAGAGAGGAGAGAGAGGGAGGGGAAGAGGGAGGGGGAGAGGGAGGGGGAGGGGAGGGGGAGAGGGAGAGGGAGAGGGAGAGGGAGAGGGGGAGGGGAGGGAGAGGGAGAGGGAGAGGGGGAGAGGGAGAGGGAGAGAGAGAACCAGCCTGTGTCTGGCATAGGTTTTTGAAACCTCAAAGCCCACCCCCAGTGACACACTTCCTCCAATAAGACCACACCTCCTAATCCTGCTAAGCCTTTCGAATAGTGCCACTCCCTCATGACTAAGCATTCAAATGTATGAGCCTGTGGGGGCCATTCTTATTCAAACCACTGCAGTTAGTAACAGCCTTCCATCTCATCTTCTCAAGTGTTCTAATTTGGATTTTAAGCCTTTTGCTCATCCCTTCCAGGCAGCCATGCCCAGGATCTCTTCTTTTTTTCTCATCTGTGCTGATTCCTGTGTTGGAATAATTTATTGGATAACTGATCAGATTCTGACAACAAACGGAGACTTGAGTTCAAATCCTTATCTATGTATAAGCTTGAGTCTCAGTTTCTTTATCTGGAATCCAAGGAACCACACTGTAGCTACCTGCTAGAACATCTCCAGGGTGCTAGGGAAGCATTGGCTTGCCAAGGCTCCAGGTACAGGGTGAGTACTCAGTAAACAGGGTGGCCCCCACTGTCACTCCCTTTAGAAGCCCCCTTCTTGACCTTGGGGATTCCCACAGATTTGACCTTGCTATTGGATGCCTTCTAGGTGCTCTCTCTCTCTCTCTCTCTCTCTCTCTCTCTCTCTCTCTCTCTCTCTCTCTCTCTCTCTCTCTCTGTGTGTGTGTGTGTGTTGGAGCACACACGTACCTGTGTGTGGTTTGAGTGAACACATGTGAATGTGGAGGCTAGGGGTCAATATTGTCTTCCTCAATCACTTTATAGTTTTTGAGAAGAGTTCTCACTGCACCTGGAGTTCACTGCTTCCGCTAGACTGGTTGGTCTGTGAATTGTAGGGATCCCCATGTCTACACATCCTCTGAGCGTGTGCCACTTTACTCAGTCTTTCACAGGGGTCCTAGTGAACTGGAAAGCAAGTCCTTATGCTTTACCAACCAAGCCCTTTCTTCCTGGTTAGCCCCTTCTTCATCTTATCAGTCTTATGCAGGCTAAATCTATGGGGTTTCTTGGATTTCTGGCCTTAGAGATTTAGTTTTGCTTTATGATGAAGAGGGTGAGCCATGTCACAGGTGGCCTAGCTCAAAGCACTGTAGTGGCAGGTACTGTCCTCATCAGTTGAGTATACTTGGGCATGCTGTGAAGTCTTTGCATAACACAATTGGTGTCTTTGTGACTACACTTGAAAAGGCTAGGCTGACTTCATAGGGTGCTCCTGAGGGTTGCATGGGCTAAGACTGTGTCTTGTAGAACCCAGTGTACACCTGATGCTTGTTACAGTTCCTACTTTTCAGGTGTTCTGAGTTGACTCCTTGTTTATCCACTCTCCTTTGGAAGAATTTGGAGTTCATTTTATCTCAGTGGGTTCCTCATACCCTCTCTTCTTCTCTTCTGTAGCTGCCCTAGTTGTTTGTGATTTTGTTTTTTCCTTTTGATCTACTGAAATGATCTCACACCAGCATCCCTGCTATGAGTCTCTTCCCTTCTGAATCCATTTTCTATGTTCAAAGCAACTAGACTTGTGAAGCATAGTTTGGATCATGCCACTTTCTTGCTCTGAAACCCACTATGGCTTCCTGTAGCTAGAGTTTTCCTGCCTGGCCCAAGGTCAGGACAAATCTCTCTCACCCGCCAGTCCCGCAGCCACTCAGACCCAACCAAGTAAACACACAGAGACTTATATTACTTATAAACTGTATGGCCATAGCAGGCTTCTTGTTTTCTTGTTCTTATATCTTAAGTTAACCAATATCTATTAGTCTATAAGTTGCCACATAGCTCGTGGCTTACTGGTACCTTACATCTCACTTTTCATGGCAGGCGGCTGGCAGCATCTCTCAGACTCAGCCTTCCACTTCCCAGAATTCTCCTCTCTCCTTGTCCTGTTTATACTTCCTGCCTGGCTAATCAGTGTTTTATTTATTAACCAATCAGAGCAACACATTTAACATACAGAACATCCCACAGCAGCTCCCCATTACCCATAGACTAGAGAGCAAATCCCTAGTCATCCCTTTTAAGCTTTCTGCATCTAGATCCCACCAATATAATTGATTTCATTCTGCTTTCCATCTCTCTGCACCCAGTGATCCAGCTTCAATGGACTTGTTCCTTCCTTCCCAAATCCTCCATTCATGCTTGTTATTATGAACAGCCCTGCTTGAACATGAGGAATGTATTTTCTGAGGCTGGAGCAGATAATCTTTTTTTCATTGCTTTGTTATAAAGATAGTACCTCCGCCCGCCCAAAGGCTGGTACAGGAGGGAAGCTGCCACGCACCTTTGTGGAGACGATTTTAAATGTGCTGTTCCCTTAGAAACAGATGTGCCAATTTAGCAGTGAGAGGGGAGCACAGAGTGAAAGCACATTGTCATTAACCTTCTGGCTAATATTTCCCTCCTCTTACCAGGCAGTTCTGGGGTCACTCTTCTCCCTCTGTATCAGTAATTTTTCATACTGGTTTTGAAACCCAAATCCAATGAAGTCAATTCTCTGCTTAAAATCCAACAATGCCTCTGTGGCTCTTAAACTGATGCTCTGGAAAAGGGAGCTAGATGTCTGTATGACCTGAAGCTGACTTTCCTCTCTAGACTTCCCTCCATCTGTTCACCCACTCCATATCCATCTTTAAAGTATTCGTTTTGAATTTTATTTTTTGAGAACTTCCTTCATGAGCACTGTGTCTATATCACTCCCACCCCGTCCCCCCTCAGACTCCTCTTACATCTCCCTCCCAAATTCATAATATCTTCTTTAATTATTCTTGTTACATGTCTGTACACACACACACATATGCACACATGCATGCACAACTTACTGAGTCTATCATTGTTTCTATGTCCAGGGTTGATTACTTGGAACTGGATAACTCAAATGGGAACCTGTCCCTAAATTAAACTGACTGCCCCTCTCAGCAGCCACTAGTCACTTGTAGCTCTTTGTTTAGGGTCAGGACCTAAATGTCGTATTTCCCTGTCCACATTGGCGCACCAACTGGTGTGTCGTTATGCTGATCTAGTTCAGGCAACCATATCATTGAGATTTCACGGGTGCATTTTCCCTGTCACACTGAGGGGACACTATCTATTAACAGTGAGTGCCCTGGGCCTCTGGCTCTTACAATCTTTCCACCCTCTCTTCCCAGCTGTTCCTCAGCTTTGGGCTTGTGTTCCTCTTTTACTGCTGGTAATTCCTGGGTTCCTCCTTCCCACTGCCATCCTCGCATGCCACTTGTTCTGCTTGGTGTGCTCTGCCCTGTCTCTCGTCACCCACACTCACAATCAAACACACTGTCACCCACACTCACAATAAAAACATTGTCACCTACACTCACAATTAAAAATATTATCACCTACATTCACAATAAAAACATTGTCACCCACACTCACAATAAAAACATTGTCACCCACACTCACAATCAAACACATTGTCACCCACACTCACAATAAAAACATTGTCACCCACACTCACAATCAAACACATCACAATCAAACACATTGTCACCCACACTCACAATCAAACACATTGTCAGCCACACTCATACTCAAACACATTGTCACCCACACTCACATTGTCACCCACACTCACAATCAACACATTGTCACCCACACTCACAAACACATTGTCACCCACACTCACAATAAAAACATTGTCACTCCATACTCACAATTAAAATCACCACTGAAGCTTCACTCTCTCTCTCTCTTTGGTTTTTGAGACAAGGTTTCTCTGTGTAGTTTTGGTGCCTGTCCTGGATCTGGCTCTGTAAAACAAGCTGGCCTCGAACTCACAGAGATCTGCCTGGCTCTGCCTTCGGAGTGGTGGGATTAAAGGCATGCGCTGCTGCTGCTGCTGCTGCTGCTGCTGCCGCCGCCGCCGCCGCCACCACCACTGCCGCCACCACCACCAGGCGAAGCTTCACTTTCTCAAGGAAGCACTCTTTTTTTTTTTCCTCCTTGTCTATGTCTCTTTATTTTTTTCCGAATTTTTTTTTCTTTATTAAGAAATTTTCTGCTGGGTGGTGGTGGCGCACGCCTTTAATCCCAGCACTCGGGAGGCAGAGGCAGGCAGATCTCTGTGAGTTCGAGGCCAGCCTGGACTACCAAGTGAGTTCCAGGAAAGGCGCAAAGCTACACAAGAGAAACCCTGTCTCGAAAAAAAAAAAAAAAAAAAGAAAGAAATTTTCTACTGACTCCACATACCATCCACAGATCCTCCCTCCCCCACCCCCAGCCCTCTTTTCGGAGCCACCCTGTATCCTCACATCCCCCAAATCGAGGTCTCCCATGGGGAGTCAGCAGAGTCTGACACACTGAGCCTAGGCAGGTCCAAGTTCCTTCCCACTGCACAATGGCTCTGCACGGCATCACACCGCAGGCACCATATTCCCAGAAGCTTGCCCATAGACCAGGAACAGATTCTGATCCCCTGCCTGGGTGCCCCGCAAACAGTTTGAGCCAAACAAGTGTCTTCCGTATCCAGAGGGCCATGGGGGCTCCACAGCCACCAGTCCACAGTTCATGGACTTCTACTAGTGTGGCTGGTCATCTCTGCAGTCCTCCCATCATGATCTCGACATCCCTCGCCTGCAGTATCTCTCCTCTCTCTCATCTATTGGATTCCCAGAGCTCAGCCTGGTGCCTGGCCGTGGATCTCTGCATCTGCCTCCATCAGTCACTGGACAAAGGCTCTATGATGACAGCTAGGTTATTTGCTAGACTGGTCATCAGAGTAGACCAGTCTGGGCACCCTCTGGACCACTGCCAGCAAATCAAGGTGGGGTCATCCTGAGAGCCTCCCCAGAGCCCTGCCTCTTCCTATTCCCACGATGTCCTCATCTATCATGGTATCTTCAAGGAAGCACTCTTTCTGGACAGCGTAGAACACTGATCATATTCCTGCCCACTTTCTTTTGGGCCACCAACCAGTTCCCAAATCATGACACAGAGACTTATTATTAAATATGAATGCTCAGCTTTAGCTTATGCTTGTTTCCGGCTAGCTTTTTTTCTTTAACTAAATTAACCTGTTTCTCTTTATCTACATTTGCCTTGGGGCTTTTTACCTTTCACTCTTGTATCTCCTACTCCAGGTCTGTCTGGTAGCTGCCTGGCCGACCCTGGGCATCTCCTTTTCTTTCTCCCTTGTTCTCCTCTCTTCTCTCTCCTGGGCCTAGATCTCTCCTCCTACTTATTCTCTCTCCTGGCCAGCCCCACCTGTCTCTCTACTGCCTAGCTGTTGGCTGTTCAGCCTTTTTATTAGCTCAATCAAGGTGCCTTAGGCAGGCAAAGCAACATATCTTTACATTGTTAAACAAGTACGGCACAAACAGATGTAACGCATCTTTACCTAGTTAAAGCAATGTTCCACAACAGCCCGCTACCACGAGCTGCTTCTTAGCACTTGTCACATGTCAGCTCTGTGGTGCTTCAGTGATGCTTCACCTTCTCCACTAGACCTTTAACCTCACCAGGTCAGAGGTCATGTCTGTTCTCACATTTTTAATCTCTTAACACACATGGTAGCAAAGTTTCACAAACTGTTTTCTCTTCCTTTAAAAAATTCTTATTGAGCATTGAATTGCATTCTGGTAACATATGAAGTGAGGAAAGAAAGCCACACAAAAGGCAAGGGAGATCACGGCAGGAAAAACAGAGTCACAGAGGTGACATGATTTAAAGGGGCAGAGCCAAAAAAAAAAAAAAAAAAAAAAAAAAAAAGGAAGAAAAATTAGCAAAGCAGTCTCAGGCTCTGACAAAGAAAGGCTTTTGTCCCACTTAAACCAAGTCTCTGTGGCTTCCCAAGGCTTCCAAACTTACTGATGTAGCCGGTGCTTCTGATGAGACACCAAAACAGTAGTGAGGAGCCGTTTGGAACCCCAGGGAATCTGACTGAGAATTTTTATTTCATTTAGCAAATATGTACTTAGACCTGGCATTTTATAGACTAATTCTAAAATGTTAGGAGCAGTGAGAATCACCTCACATGTTCAGAAGTAATACAGCCACAAGGCAGAATGTGCTTTGATGACTGGGGAAAGAGAGTGCCAGCCTTGATTTATTCAGGTTGTCTAAGATATACCTAGAGAACATGATCTTTCAGAGTGAGAGTCAAATCCTAGACACAAACTGTTTTTAAGGAAAATTTGTTTGTACTGGCATGCTAATTTGAGATCATCAGTTTGAGTCATTGTAAGCAGACTTCTCTAAATTGTAGACTCAATTATGGTACACCATCTCTCAGGAATTATATCATAAATATTTCAGGACCTTACATATGTGCCATGATTAGGCATGTGTTTTACTAGTCAACTGAATAAGGGTTTGATGCATTGACATGAAAAACACTCCTTTTAGTTTAGCGTGTTTGCATCTAGGGCTTAAAAATATCTCACGTGGAAATTCCCATAGAGCACAGAGAAATTCTGTTTCCAAGATCAAAGTTCTTTCTATAGATTTCAGAACTGAGCAATGGAATCCTGATTCTCAGTCTTCAGTGTACCCATTTGTTAGAAGAAAACCCCTTAAAACATACTTATGAGTCCCCAGCCTTTTCACTAATTTGTTTTGATTTTGGAAATGCTACTCCACAGTGAATAAAGTGTGGAAATGAGTTTTAATGTAGAAATAGTTTTGAAATAAAAATAGAGAAATCTTGAATAGGGGGCTGAAGAGATGCTCAGTGGTTAAGAGGGCTTGCTACTCTTTCAGAGGTCCTGAGCTAGGTTCTCAACACCCATGTGGGTGGTTGTCAATTGTCTGTAACTCCAGCTCTACTGGAACCTGATGCTCTCTCTCTTCTAGCCTCTGCTGGTACCTTCACACACACACTAAAATAATAGATCTTTAAAAATCCTAAATAATTCAACAAACTTGTTGTGCATTATGTAATGAGTTATTTAATGTCCAATTTCAGGTGCCAGGAAGATCTAGGCAAGATCAAAATGCAGTTGGTTCAATTCTTTACATCTATGTTTTGTGAAAGTCTATATTAGAAAACCTTGAAAAAAGGTGTCTTAGGATTTCTATGTCTCTTAAGAGATACCATGACCATGACCACTCTTATAAAGGATACATTTACTTGGGGCTGGCTTACAGTTCAGGAGTTTAGTCTATTATGGTGGGAAGCATGGCAGTATGCAGGCAGACATGGTACTGGAGAGGTAGCTGAGAGTTCTACATCTGGATCTGCAGGCAGCTGGAAGAGAGAATGAACCACTGGGCCTGGCTTGAACATTTGAAACCTCAAAGCTCATCTCTAGGGACACACTTCCTCCAATGAGGCCACACATACTCCAACAAGGCCACACTTCCTAATAGTGCCACTCTCTATGAGCCTATGAGGACCATTTTCATTCAGACCACTGCAGAAGGGCAGAAGGTATCATTTAAGAGGGGAGATAAGGGTCCAGTGAATGGACCAATAGGTAAGGGGACTTGTCACCAAATCTGAGATGACCTGACTTCAACCTCTGGGACCCACATGGCAGGAGAGAACAGATTCATTTATATTGTCCTCTGACTTCCACATGCATGCCATGGCATGCACACTCACATAAATACACACACACACACACACACACACACACACACACAAATAAGTAAATGTGATAAAAATTTTAAAAGAGAGGAGATAAGAAAAACCAAAGACAAACAGACAAGATCATTTACTGTCAATAATAACAGAAATAAAAAATGCAGATGAGAGAGAGAGGAGCATTGCTTCTTGGAAGAGGATGTTTCCTGGAATTGTGGAGATGTGTAGATGTAGGAGAAAGTTTCTTTCCCACCCACCAGTTCCCAAATAACTGACACAGAGCTTAATATTAATTATAAATGCTCAGCCAATAGCTCAGGCTTGTTACTAACCAACTCTTACATTTAAATTAACCCATACTTCTTATCTATGCTCTGCCATGTGGCTTGGTACCTTTCCTCAGCATGACATGTCCATCTTGTGTATCTGCTGGTGACTCCTGACTCCGCTCTTCTTCTTCCCAGCATTCTGAGTTTGGCTCTTTGACCTAACCTTATCCTGTCCAGCTATTGACCAGTCAGCTTCTTTATTAAATCAATCACAGTGACATATAGTCACCCAGTGTAAAGGAATATTCTGCATGTGAATATGAAGGCAGAAGACACAATTATGACTAAGGAAAGAGCCTGAGTAAGTGTATGGTTAGCAAGCAAGGTGCAGGGATGACAGGGACTGTCTGTGGTTTGACTGGCCATATAGTGCATTAAAGAGGGTGGTGGGCACTAGACTGCAGGCCAGACAAGGACTGTCCATGGTCTGACTGGGATACAGTGCATTAAAGAGGGTGGTGGGCATCGGACTGCAGGCTAGACAAGGATTGTCCGTGGTCTGACTAGTCATATAGTGCATTAAAGAGGGTGGTGGGCATCAGACTGCAGGCTAGACAAGTCAGATTATTGAGAATCTGGGAAGCTGAGGATTTTAATCCATTTTTCTGTAGTCCATGGGGAAATGATTCAAATGTCTGGCAACATAAAGACTTGTTCTTATCTCAGACACTAATGGCATTTATGCCAGTGGCTTGTTAGAATCTGTTTATTTTTAAATTAATTGAAAATTTTGTCACATATTTATTTATTTATTTGCTTTTTTGTTTGTCTTTGTCTATGTACACAAGATAAAATGCATGTGTAGAGGGCAGAGGACAACTTGTGAGAGTCAGTTTTCTGCTTTGAACATGTAAGTCCCAGGAGTCAAACTCTGCTCTCCAGTCTTGGCAGCCAGTGTCTTTCCTAACTGAGCCACCTTGTCAGCCCTTAGGTTTTTTAATTAACATGCAAAACAATGGATTTCTTTATGATGCTGTCATACACAGTTCTTTGCTCATGGTTCTTTGCTCATATTTGTCAGTCTATCACTCTTTCTTGTCACCCTTGCCCCTTCCTGCTGGTCCCTTTTCCTCTTCCTTAATTATTCCCATCTACTTTCATTTTCATCCATATAAACCAAGGTTTATATATATACAACATTTGTCTGTCTCCCCCCCCATTATCCTCTCATGGTCTCTCCTCTTCCTCCCTTTATACCTTCCCCCTCTTCTACCATGTGGTCTCCTTTCTGCTCTCCCTGCCCCGTTTCTCCCTGTGTCTCCCTCTTTCCCTCTTATCTCACAATAAGAGTATGGTACTTACCGATCTTCTCTTTTCTCCTCTCAAAGCTGGGGACTGAAAGTAAAGTACTGCCCACACAGAGAAGCAACTTACTACTATGCCTTCAACCCTCTCTTTAGCTTTCTGTTTTGAAGCAAAGCTTCACTAAGTTTTCCAGGCTGACCTTGAGTTCACTTTTAACCCAGGAAAGCCTTAAACTTGTGATCCTCCTGCATTGTCCTTCAGAGTCACTGAGTCACAGGCCAGCATCACCAACTCAGTTATTCTAGTCTGGCTTATTTCATTTAGCACGATGACTTCTGGTTCCACACACTTTCCTGCAAATGAACAATTTCATTCATTCATTCTTCTTCTTCTTCTTCTTCTTCTTCTTCTTCTTCTTCTTCTTCTTCTTCTTCTTCTTCTTTTTCTTCTTCTTTTATAACGTATTTGTATATATGTATGTTTTCCTGATTGTCTATATGTATACTATGTGTATGTAGGTGCCTATGTAGTCCAGATGAGGGAGTCAGAACCCCCAGAATTGGAGTTATAGGTAGTTGTAAGCTGCACAATGTGGGAGCTGGGAACTGTACCTGGGTACATGCTCCTAACCACTGGGTTATCTCTCTAGTCTCACTTCATCTGTTCACAGATACCCAGGCTGGTTCTGTATCTTGTCAGTTATTGTGAACAGTGTTGTGATCAACATAGATGTGCAACATCTCTGTGGTATGTAGACTTAGGTTCTTTTTGATCTACAGGCCAGAGTGGTAAAACTGGATCATATGGGACTTCTACTTTTAGTTTGTGGAGGAACCTCTAGGCTGATTTCCACAGAGGCTACACTAGTTTATACCTACACCATCAGATGGTGTGTAGGAATTCCTTTTTTCCCATATACTTGTCAGTGTTTGCTGTCATTGCCCTTTGCAATATCCATAAGTTAAAGTCAAAGACAGACAGGCAAGATTGTTTACTTGGTTAGTTGATTGCTTCCTTCTGTACAGATATACCTCAGTTTACTTAACTGTGCCCCATTCTCCTCTCAAGATTGTTATTAGCTCCAAGACAACTGTGTTTTTCAAATACTGGTGTTTTCTCCTGATAGATGTGTACTCAGACCTTACAATTCTAAGCCAGAGGTGACTTTAGGGATTAAGTCTTGTAAAATGCTTCATATCAGAGCTGAGGGCTAGGCACGTTAAACCCCACTGTCACCAGATCTTGTCCTTCTGCTCAGTCAAACCATCTATCCTTTTTTCCTCTAGTTGAAGACAACAGCAAAAACCACTGAGCTCAGATGCAACTCCAGGTCTGGTGGTTTTGTGACCTCCTTTATGTTAGACTCCCTGGGCATGGAAGGGACACCAGTTCAACTTTTCCTTGCCGGACTTCTTATTGTCACTGGGAATTCTCTTATGTATTCCTGTCCCTACCATGGTTAATGCACACAGCCTTCATTTAAAGCAATAACCAACTTGAGGTTTATGAAGTAAAAGATTGATATCGGTTTCATGAAACTCAGGCAAAAGCAATATCTTTTCTATATCTCACTGTGCTTTTAACTCCAGGAACTTTCATATACAGTGGCCACTAAAAATGAAATAACAACAACAGTGATGATCATAATAAAAAGGGAGATATCTTCTGAGAACCACAGTTTGAGTAAGGATGGCTTTAATTTCTTTATTGCTTTAATGACAATTGATGAGTATGCTTATTTCTTTCTTCACTTTTAAAGAATATTTTCATTTTTAAAGGAAAGATTTGTAGAATGTAGTACAACTTTTTTGTATACTACCTGACTTATTTATACATTGGGAGCCCGGAGAGCCAAAATACTTGGTCATAGCTGTTTTATTCACTATAAGGGAGGTAAGTATCACATGGTAAGAGAAGGATTTGCTTTTTTGATAGCATGAAACATTCTGCAAAGTAAATCAGCTTTATACCTGTTTTTTGAGGACTCATCCCATCTCATAGGCTGGACTGTTTATCCGCACACAGAAGATGTAAGTACTCATAAGAAATACAGGATTTGACAACATGACCAACATTATTTGGCTCCAGACAAGTTATGGTCTGTCTCCTAGTACTTAACTTTTCTTACCAGATATCTTGGTCAAATTAGATACTTGCCATAGACCATGTGATTGTTTAATTTCTACCCAGTTAGGTAACTTCCACCATTCAATTAGAGTATTTATTCCACTTGCCTTTAATTGGGTTTGAGGCTACTCTCTTATCATTGGCCTTTATCTGACCATCAGTTCTTTTTTTCTTTTCCCTCTTCCCCCTTTTTCTCCCCTCCCTTCTCTTCTCTACACCCCCTCCTTTCTTCCATTTTATACAGTTAACTGAGGCATTTTCTGTATTTTCTCTCTAACAATAGCTGTTTTAACGTTTTTTACTACTAAATTCATCATCCCGTTCATCTCTGTATCTCTTCCTATTGGTGAGTTTCTCTTTTGGTCTGTGTCACAGTTTTGTTTTTATACAATGCATAGATCTTGATTGTTTGTTGTGTTCCTTGGTACTAATGACCCAGATTTCATTGTCTTTCTCAGTAGACCTTAGCAGACTACAGTAGTATTCAGTGAGTTAATCAACTAATACTGCATAAGGACAGAGGAGCTTCCCATCAAGCTACCCTCCTAAATCATTCAGGGAAAGCTAGAAAATAGTTTTTCCTCCAAAGCTCCCAAAGCACAGCAAGATATTGAAGTTTCTCTAATTGTCTCTGGTGGCTGGGATGTCTGGCCTAGCTTTGGCATCTTCTGGAAGCCTCACCTTGGAGGGACTAGGCTCTAGTTTGAATCTTCTCTTTCCAGCCAATTTGCCTTTCCCTGTGAATTCAGACTCTGTCAGAGGAGAAAATGTCAGACACCAATCAAACCTCAAACTTGACTTGAGAGAAAGGCTCTTTCTAGTCAGATGCTGTCTCCTGTGGAGTTTATACTGTTAAACTCATTTTTAGCATAGGAAACTCCATTCTCGTAGCCTTACAACTTTGTGACACATAGCTGGAATAAGGTCATTCCTTAGGTTTGGTTTGCATGGTGTAGCAGGAATCTTAAAGAGTCCTTTAAGATTCTTTATTGTTTATTAACAAAAACAAAACCAGAGCCAAATATTGGGGTAAATGCTTGAAAATCAGAGAAGCAGAACAAGCCACAGCTTCCTCACCTTGCCTGTTTCTCAGCTGATCCTGTTTCCTCAGACTGGAAGCTTCTGTGTCCTCATCTGAATGGATCTCAGCTGAACTGTGCTGCTCAAAGCCTGAAAGCTTAACCAGCTAAAAGCTTCTAGTTTCTGGTCCTCACACCTTATATACCTTTCTGCTTTCTGCCATCACTCCCTGGGATTGAAGGCTCACTTTCTGGGATTAAAGACGTGAGTCACCATGCTTGGCTGTATCCTCGAACACACAGAGATCCAGGTAGATCTCTGCCTCTAGAATGCTAGGATTAAAGGCGTGTGCTACCACTGCCTATCCTCTATGTTTAATATTGTGGCTGTTCTGTTCTGTGACCCCAGATAAGTTTATTAGCATGCACAATATTTTGGGGAACACAATACCACCACAGCATGGCCTGATTCCAAGACTTTCATGCTGCACCCTTGCTCATTGCCAGTGAGCTGTGACCTGTGGCTGTGGCTGGCATCACACAGGAGGACCAGGGCTGCCAAGGAGAAAAATCCATCATGGAAGAACAATTAGTTTCACATGGGTGCTGCCCAATTTGTGGTACTGAGAGTTGAGCTTGGACAGTTCTCATTGCACCTTGATAGGCACATATGATGCCACCCACAAAGTCTTGTGGCCTCCTCCTTACAACAAGATCACTTCTGTGGGAAATGGAAAGAAAATGTACTGTCTTTTCCTCTCAAAGGGTTAAATGAGGCATTCCATTAAAAATTGTAAAGAAGGCATTTGGAAGAAATTAAAATTCCTTCAGGGTCAGTGCTTCTTGTAATTAAAATATATGTTCAAATTTTGAAACTACTCTATTATCTAATCATGCCATAATATGAGACCAAACTCTGACCACTCAGAGTGAGGTGCAGGACCCCTTTGAACTGAGTCAAAATCCAGTGGGATGCTTGATATGTGTGCTTTCTTGCTAGCTTAAGCATGGCTACATACTCTTATGATTCTTCACAAAACTTTTTGCCTTGACGAAATAGTTTAGATTGTGTGGTGGTTTTCTTAGGACTCTAGACCTAAATGACCATCCTACCTGTCTTAGTCACTGTTCTATTTCTGTGAAGAGACATCATGACCTCAGCAACTCTTATAAGGAAAGCACCTAGTTGGGGCCTTGCTTACAGTTTTAGAGGGTTAGTCCATGATCAACCATGGTGGGAAGCAGACATCCATGGCACTATAGCGGCAGCTGAGAACTTTACATTCTGACCTGCAGGCAGCAAGCAGAGAGAGAGAGAGAGAGAGAGAGAGAGAGAGAGAGAGAGAGAGAGACAGAGAGAGAGACAGAGAGAGAGAGACAGAGAGACAGAGACAGAGACAGAGAGACAGAGAGAGACAGAGAGACAGAGACAGAGAGAGACAGAGAGACAGAGAGAGACTGGGCACCCCCAGTGACCTACCTTCTCCAATAAGACCATACCGTCTCCAACAAGGCTACGCCTCCTAATCCTTCCAAAACTGTTATAACTGGGAACCAGACATTTAAATATATGAACCTGTAGGGACCATTTTCATTCAAACCAGCACATTACTGACAAACAATTTACAGATTCCATGCAATCTCAATCAAAATCCCCATGATATCTTTCACATAAACAGAGAAAAAAATATCCTAAAATTCATATGGAACCACAATAGTCAAAGAAATCCTGAACAAAAAGAACAGTGTTGGGGGGATTACCTTATTTCATGTGTGTGTGTGTGTGTGTGTGTGTGTGTGTGTGTGTGTGTGTGTGTGTGTGTGTGTTGTGTGTGTGTGTATAGTAATATCTCAGAGCTATAGTAATAAAACCAGCATGGTACTGGCACAAAAATAGACATATAGATTAATGGAACAAAACAGAGGACCCAAACGTGAGTTCACATAATTATAGCCATCTGATATTTGACAAAGATGTCAAAAACACACACTGGGGAAAACAGAATCTTTAACAAATGGTGCTGGGAAAACTGGATAGCCACACATGGAAGAATGAAATTAGACACATATATAGCACCCTGCACAAATGGACTCCAAGTGGACCCATGACCTAATTGTGAGACTGAAACTGCTTGGAGAAAACATAGGCAGTATCTACAAGAGACAGTTGTAGGAAAGGACTTTCTGATTAGGATTCACTCTGGAATTAAAGCCAACAATCAACATATAAAACTCATAGAACTAGAAAGCTTCTGTGTGGCTTCTTCAGGAAAACATTCTGTGGCCAGACACTGTTTTCCTTCAAGAAAGTTAGCAGAGGAGCCAGGCTGAGAGCAACTGACACGAAGAAAGACTGGCAGCATGCGACCAGTTTCAGGAAGCCGATGAGGGGCTGAGATGATTGCTGCATGGGGGTTGTTTGCAAAAGTCCAATCCATTCTTGCCAGGAAAGGACGGATTCAACAGAATTACCAATCAGCACAACATGACTTAGCTCTTAATTTGCTTATTCTCAGATTGCAAAAAGAATGTTGTTTCCCCCCTCCCAAAAGGAGGATAGAGATAAATTGCCAAACAAAACAAGACTATAGATGCCAGTCTACCATAACAGCTAAGGAACCAGAAAGGGGGCACAAACTTCACCATAATTATAAATGTGCGTACACTCAAATGCATATCACTGTAGCTGAAGCTTGACTTAAATGGGATCATTTTTGTTTCATAGCATTTGATTATTCTTGTGATGTTATTATGATGATCATAACTACTGCAATTTGCTATTGTGTGGAAATGGTTTGTCCAACAAGATGCTGTTCAAAATCAAGAATAACAGAGATGATTTGCTGCACGACTCCATTTGGAAGGTCAGGAAGCATTCCATTCAGGAAGCTCAGTGTGTTTGGGAAAGCCTGGCTGCTTCCCACTAGGGAAGGAAAATTATCCTTTACCTCTCACGTCACTGTTAAAGAGCAGCAGAATCTTGGACAGGGTGTTCCCATTGGCCTCTGTTATGAAGCTCTGCAAATGTGCTCTTCCATCAACCAACACTGGCAGACTTCTTGCACTGTGTTCTCTGTGGAGAATGCTCTCCTCCCTTCCCTCTGAAAGTCTGCTTGGTCAGTTGTCTTCCTCCAAATTCCTGGTACAGATCCACTTTGTTAGATGTCTCTCTGGGATCTGCAGGTAGAGAGAATGGTGCAATTTTCCCCATAAGATTGAGGGCAATGTGTGAACACCAAATAATACTTTGCATAGAAAATAGGATGATCATTGTAGGTGGTCACATGGTGTTGATGTAGCCTGGCATCGGCTTCAGAAGGTACTTGTGGAAGGGTCCCAGGTTCTTCTGTTCCTGGACAAAGAATAGCTCAGAGACAATTCATTGAGAGATAGTATATTTCCAGGGATAGAGAAGTGGGCTGAGCAAAGAGAGAATGTTAATAAGCTCAATAGTTCCCCTGTACAAAGAGTTGGGGTTTTTAATGTGACATAACACAGGCTCTTTGGGTCATTTGCATAACATGGGCTTTTTGGCTCATTTGCATAACACAGGCCCTTCTGAGCATGCTCTGTTACATGCAGTTCTGTGTACAATTTCACGCATCACTTATGTCATTAACATTTTAAATCTCTAGCCAGGGGTGTAACACCTTCATATTGTAAAGAGCCATAGGTCTCTCTCAGTCACTCTGGAATGCCTCTGCTCTGTGCAAGCTTAAGTCCACCTCAGCTGACTTAACTGATTTTGTAAATCTTTGTGTAAGCCTTCCAGATCTCACTCTGCCTTATTCTCCTGCCTCAGTATTATGATTACTTGCTTAATTTCTGCCCCCCATAAGACTGTACATGGTTTAAAAACAAGTGGCTCAGCTTTCTAGGCTCAGCATAATGATGACACTTGGAATAGTAAATACTGGCTGGCTGGCTTTTCTCAGTCACTGAAGAAACACCACGGAGCTGTTGCAAAAGAGGAGATGAAGTGGCATGTAGTAAAGCACTTGGTGGTGAGCTTACACATATAAAATTCATAATTCTGACCTAATAATTCATAATTCATAAAGCTGACAGAGAGAATGTAGGTGAGGAATCACAAAAAATCCTTCTTATACACGCAGCTTGTGTCTTTCCCTCCAGGTCTCTGAGACTCTAAGTCTCCTGTCTGCTTATGGGGAAAAACCCTCTTATTTGAGTAAGAAAGGAGCAGTTGTTGCCATTTAAAAGATAGAACACAGAAGGCAGAGTGATGCTTTGAAATAAAATCTGCCTTTCAAATTTTTTTCTTTCATTTATAAACATTGGTTCTTCTACACTCATACTTTAGACCATGGAAGAGCACGAAAATAGTGTAAAAGGTCCAGGACCTTCTGTGTGGTGCCTCTTTACCAGAATATAGGCAATCATGAAGTCCCAGGAAGCCCAGGGGAAGGCATTCTGTCACGAGGGTTTCCGGGGAGGGGATACTGTGGAAAGACAATCTGTGCACTCCTGACCCCTGCTGGTCACTATGGTTATTCAGCATGCATGGACTTAGCCACCATCCTGTCCTTCATACAATCAGAGTAGGGAGGCAAGATTCTGAACAAGCTGTGAAGAAGAAAGGACTACAGGGTCTCAGGACACACAGACATCACCATCTCATTCCTTCAGTGTAGGAAATCTCAGAGCTAGGTGACCCCAGCATCCCTTCTGACTCCAAAAGTCATGATTTTCAATAAAGTTGAAACTGGTCCTCGCCACTTTCCCCATTCCACTTGGCATATCGGCTCAAATCCCCTTACTTTGTTCTGCAGTAATTTGATCAGAATCGTGCTCTTTGATAAGCATCATGGGCATAGCCAAGTTCTATAGAATTCTTTAGTAATAAAGTGTCTCTCTTTATTCCACATACTCCTTCTCAACATCTCTGATAAATTTAAGTATAAAACATCTAAGAAAAAATTCCTTTCCAGCACAGTATAACCTCTTAGTAGATGCCAGCTAAGTTATTTACCTCTTGATAAGAAGTTAGTGAAAAAACCTGTAGGGAGAATATTTATTTTATATTTCCTTTTTGATCTTAGTAATTGGTTTTATAATTGCTAGACCTATGTTGGCACCTTGCCATTTAGAAGCAAGCCTGGGTTTTAACAGTTTAATGAAGGTTGACAAGTGCTGTGGGATAGTCTGTATGTCAAATTGCTCTGAATAGTTAATAAATAAAACACTGATTGGCCAGTGGCCAGGCGGGAAGTATAGGTGAGACTAACAGAGAGGAGAAAGGAGGGAACAGGAAGATAGAGGGAGTCACTGCCAGCTGTTGCCAGGACAAGCAGCATGTAAAGATGCCGGTAAGCCACAAGCCACGTGGCAAGGTATAGATTTATGGAAATGGATTAATTTAAGCTATAAGAACAGTCAGCAAGAAACCTGCCACAGCCATACAGTTTGTAAGCAATATAAGTCTCTGTGTTTACTTGGTTGGGTCTGAGCGGCTGTGGGACTGGCGGGTGACAAAGATTTGTCTTGACTGTGGGCAAGGCAGGAAAACTCTAGTTACAGACAAGTGCTAGGCTTATGTGGTAACAATGTGACATAACACCTCTGGTGACGCAATGTGTAGTTCCCTAGCTTTTCCTGTACAGTCCTAACAAATTCAGTGAAGGTTGCCTCCTCAAAAACGGTGAGAAACAGGTCTCCCTGGTTGCAGCCATTGGGAAAAGACACCAGTTATGTTGGCAAGGAAATTATTCAGGCCTTCAAATCATAATACCATCTTGGTCCCATGTGGTTGAAGGGGACGATGTCCCATCCTCCCAAACTTCACCACCACAAGTACCTGAAGTCCGTTTGAAGGGCCATCGCAAGGACGTCTCTCAGGCATTGATGGTGCATGTTCCTAACTGCAAATTGCAGGCTCGGAACACAGGTTTGTCAACACATTGTCCTCGAAAAACATTTTTCTTTTATTTCTGAGATTATAATATAACTACAACATTTCTAACTTACTTTTCTTCCCTTCAAATCTTCCCATGTACACCTCTTCCTCGATCTGTATAATGTTACCTGTATGTATGTTTTTAGGGCATCATTTGGTAATGGATAACCAACTGGTGTGCTCTTCCTTGGAGAAGACCGTTCCTCTCACTTTAGCGGTCCTTAGTTGTGTGTAGTTATTTGTGTGGTCTCATGGTCTTCCCCATCCACTTTGGCAGGTCTATGGTGTCTTCTTTGTTTAGCTCATATTTAGGCAGTCAAGCTGGTGAGACTCTATGGGTGTAACACACTGTCTTTTGGGAGGACAACCACCACACAAAAAATGGGAATTAATCTGAAGGTCAGGATGGTTATGGTGAGGCATGCCTGTTATTCCAGCACTAAGAAGTGTGAGACAGGAGGATTGTGACAAATTCAGTGCTAGCCTGGGCTGTACTGTGAGAGCTTGTGTCTAAAAACAAAGTGAAAAATTGAAGGGGGAAAAGAAACCATTGCCCTGGTAGCTGACCCTTCATTTTTGTGTTTTTTTTTTCATAATAAATTCAACCTATATATTTGTAATGAAATACATCATCTTAAATGTACAGCTTGTTGTTTAGTAAACATAAGTGTGCAGCTACCAGCATAAGAAAGACGTAGCTCACTTTGAACACCCTCCAAAAGGCTCACAATGTACTTTGTGCTGCATCCCTCACCCCAGCTCCAGAAAGCACTGCTTTTTGTAACTGTGGATTAGCTTTCACAATTCAGGAGTTATGAACGAGTGAATAATGTAGTGTATTAGTTACTTTCTCATTACTGTGGCAAAATGCCTGACGAAAGTTAACTCCCGAAGGAAGCTGGTTTGGGCTCATCATTTGAGGGTACAGTGCATGGTGGTGGGAAGGCATGACATCGGAAGCATGAGGCGGCTGGCTGGTCACACTGTGCCAGAAAGCAGAGGGAGATGTGAGGTGGCACTCAGCTTCTTTTCTTCTTTTTATTCAGCCCAGAATCCTAGCCTGTGGCATGGTGATGCCCACACTCAGGGTGGGTGTTCCCTCCTCAGTTAATCCCTTCTGGGAGCACTCCCTTCTGGGAGCACTCCCATAGGCACATCCACAGGTGTGTTTCTGTGATTCAATCCCAGCAAGTTGACAAGATTAGCTATTACATGTGATTTGTACTCTTTTTTGGTTGTGAGCCTAGCCTTTAACGGCTGAGCTATCTCTCCAGCCCTGATTTGTACTCTTTTTTAAAAATTCATTTTACATACCAACCACAGTCCCCCCCCTTCTCGCTCCTCCCCCACCTTCCCCATCCCACCTTCATCCACTCCTCAGAATGGGTAAGGCCTCCCATGGGGAGTCAACAAGGCCTGGCATATTCAGTTGAGGCAGGACCAACCCCCCCCCACTCCCCTGCATTAAGGCTGAGCAAGGCATCACACCATGTGGAGTGGGCTTCAAAATACCAGCTCATGCACCAGGGATAGATCCTGGTACCATTGCCAGGGGTCCCACAAACAGACCAGGCTACAAAACTGTCCCCTACATGCAGTGGTCCTAGTTGGGTCCCATGCAGGCTCCCCAGATGTCGGTCCAGAGTCCGTAAGCTCCCACAAGTTCGGGTTATCTATCTCTGGGTTTCCGTGTTGTGATCTTCACCCCCTTGCTCCTTTCTCCCTCTTCCCTCTTTGGCTGGACTCTCGTAGTTCGGCCTGGTGCTCGGATGTGGGTCTCTACATGATTTGTTCTCTTCTCTTCTGGCTTTGTGTACGTAGCACGTGTGTTTTAATTAAGTTTGTTTATTTGTTTTCTTTATTAATGAAAGCCCGAGTTTCTAGTAATATCACAAATTTACCTATCAATAAGAAATATTAACAACAATATCTTTTATTTTTTTAATTTTGTTTTTTGAGACAGGGTTTCTTTGTGTAGCCCTGGCTGTCATGGAACTCGCTTTGTTGACCAGGCTGGCCTCGAACTCACAGAGATCCTCCTGGCTCTGCCTCCCAAGTGCTGGGATTAAAGGCATGTGCCACAACTGTCTAGCTATTATTTATTTATTTTTTATTTTTCCTTCCTTCCTTCCTTCCTTCCTTCCTTCCTTCCTTCCTTCCTTCCTTCCTTCCTTCCTTCCTTCCTGTCTGTTTTTAAAGATTTATTTATTATGTATACAGTGTTCTGCCTGCATGTGTCCTTGCAGGCCAGAGAGGGCACCAGATCTCATTATAGGTGGTTGTGAGCCACCATGAGGTTGCTGGAAATTGAACTCAGGACCTCTGGAAGAGCAGTCAGTGCTCTTAACCACTGAGCCATCTCTCCAGCCCTTATTCTTCTTTCATATATTATATCCTGACTGAGTTTCTCCTCTCCTACCTCCCCCAGTGTCTCCCCCTATGGTGATATTTTATTTGTACTGAAATGTGATTTTATTTGTGTGTTAATAAATAAAGTTGCCTGGAGGTCAGAGCTATAGCAAACCATAGCAGAAGCTGGGCGGTGGTGGTGCGTGCCTTTAATCCCAGCACTTGGTAGGCAGAGCTAGGTAGATTTCTGTGTGTTCAAGGATACAGCTAGCATGGAGACACATGCCTTTAATCTCAATACCAACCATAGAAGACCTGGAGGTCTGTACAGACTGGCAGTGACTAGGAGGTCATGTGGTTGGGTTTACAACCAATGAGAAGGCAGAACAGAAACTCTATAAAAAGACAGACACAGGAAGTAGGTCTCTTTCGAAGAGGTAGGGCAACAGTGATAGTGAAGGGTAAGGTTTTTAGCTCTTAGCTGTTGCTCTGACTTCTTGGCTTTCATCTCTGTATTGGCTCTGTGTTTCTTATTGAATAAGATGGTTACTTCTACACCCCCTACCTCCCTTCTCCCTCAGATCCACTCCCCTTCTGCTTCCCTTCAGAAAAGAGCAAGCCTTCCAGGGGTGTCAACTAAACATGGCATAAGAAGCTACAATAAGACCAGGCACATACCATCACATCAAGGCAGAATGAGGCAACCTAGTAGGAGGAAAAGGGTCCCACAACCAGGCACAAAAGTCAGAGACAGCCCCCACTGTTAGGAATCCTACAAGAACACCAAGCTACTCAGCCATAACATATATGCAGGGGACCTACTTAGGTCAGACCCCTACAGGCTCCCTCATCTCTTTGAGCTTCTATGAGTCCCGGTCAATTGATTTTGTGGATCATGTTCTCATGGTATCCCTGACCCCTGTGGTCCCTCCAATCCTTCCTCCCTCTCCTCCATAGGGCTCCTGGAGCTCCACCTAATGTTTGGCTGTGAGACTGCATCTGCTCCCATCAACTGCTGGATGAAGTCTCTCTGGTCTCTGATGATGATTCTGCTAGGCTCCAGCCCCAGAACACTCTGCAGGCAGGACAAGCAGGAGGTCGAAGGTTTTGTACCTGGATTGGTGTCCTAGTCTTTCCACTTGAGGCCTTGCCTGGTTACAGAAGATGGCCGGGTCAGGCTCCATTAGCACATGGTTTTTGACGTGCATGGTTTGTTTATGCCTATACCTTGGTGTTTGGTCTGGTGTCAGCTTTCTTCAATTAACACTTTCTGGGAGCAGAAGTCTTATTGTAGGTATCTTTTTATTTTTCACAGGTAAATACCTATGGCTGGAAATGAGGGATCACATGGTCACCAAGAGTCTGAATTTTGATAAACTGCCAAATGATCCTCAAAGCAATTATTCTATGTTTTTTATTTTTTCACAGTTTTTCATATATGTATATAATGTGTTTTGGTGATTTCCAACTCACTTTCCATTTTTCATCCCCCTCTACTCCTGCTCTTTGCCCCAACAAGTCCCCTCGTACTTTCATGTTTTTTTAAAAATGCTTTGTTTCCCCCTTTATTAAAAATCCTTTTCTCATAATATATCCTAATTATAGTTTCCCTTGATCTACTCGTCCCTGTTCCTTCCCCCTCCCCTTCCAGATCTCTTTCTGTCTCTCATTAGAAGAGAACAGCCTTGCAAGAGATAGCAATCAAACATGACAGAATAAGATATAGTAAGATGAAGCAAAACCCATCACAGTGAAGTTGGACAAGGCAACCTAATGGGAAGAAAAGAGCCCCAAGAGTAGGCACAAGAATCAGAGACCCACTCATTCACATACTTAGGAGTCCCATAAAAATACTGATCTGAAAGCTATAATATATACACAGAGGACCTGATGCAGACCTGTGTCTACCTGTTCTTGCTGCTTCAGACTCTGTGGATTCATATGAGCCTTGATCAGTTGATTCAGAAGGTCTTGTTCTCCTGGTGTCTGGCTCTTACACTCTTTCTGCCTCCTCTTCTTTGAGGTTCCCTGAGCTCTGAGAGGAAGGATTTGATGGAGACATCCCATTTAGTGCTGTGTGTTCCAAGGTCTTTTCTCTGTGCAATGTCTGGTTGTGCATCTCTGCATCTGTTCCCATCTGCTGCAGGAGGAAGCTCCTCTGATGATAGCTGAGCAAGGCACAGATTTATGGAGTATAGCAGAATGATGTCAGGAGTCATTTTATTGCAATGTTCCTTTAGCAAAACAGTAGTATTTGGTTTTACCCTAAGTCTTGGGGCTATCTAGTCTCTGGTTTTAGTCACCAAAGCAGTGTTATGTATGAGTTTCATCTTGTGGAGTGGGTCTTAAGTCAAATCAGATGTTGGTAACTCCCACAACTTTTGTGCCACTGCATATCTTGCAGACAGGACAGATTGTCTGCAAAGGTTTTGTGTCTGGGTTGGTGTTTACCTTTCTCTTCCAGTAGCCTGCAGAGTGCCTTCCAGCACCAAAGACACTAGAACATAGGGGTGAAGGTTCCAGCTTGACCTCTCCATGTTCAATCAGTTGTGTGGATATTGTCCACAGCAATGGGACCTTGCTGTCAGTTTGTGGAAAGCAACCTACTGTCTTGGCAACAGCCTGGGTTGTTTGGTGATTTACATGGCACCCCTTTGACCCAATTGAAAGTGACTCAGCTCTAGTACTGAAAGCTTCATTTGGTGACAAGGGATAGCCAGTTGGAACTCTGTCGCCCCCATTATTAGGAGACTTAATTAGGACTTCCTTAATATATTTTAAGAAGTTTCTACTGAACTAGGGTTTCCATACCATCCCTCAAAAGCTTCTCAATTCCAGCTGTCCTTCCCACCATCCTCCCTCAACCCCTTTTTCTATTTTATATTCCACTAGCAATTCACCAGTGATCCAGGTTGATCCATAGCCTCATTAACATACAATATTTTGTCTCTTAAAATTTTATTCATTTTGATATATGTATGAAATGATATCTCATTTTGATTTTACTTTGCATTTGCCTAGTTACTAATAATCTTGAAATATCTTTACATGTGCTGTTTGGTTATGTAGAGTTGATCCCCAAATACTTGATGAGACTAATTTAAGGGAAGAAAAGAGTTATTTTTACTCATTGTTTCAAAGGGCTCAGTCAATGGGCTTCTGTCTACATGTGCTTCAATAGGATGTCATTCTGTGGGAATGTTGGTAGCAGAGACTGCTTAGCTCATGGTAGACCAGAAGTAGGGAAAGAGGTGTGGGGGGTCCCGGGGACTAGGCTTAATCTTTACAGCCATACCCATTGATCCACCTCTAGGAAGGCTCTACTTTTAACAGCCTCTCCTGAACCAGCAGCACCAACAAGTAACAAAGGACTAATACCTGAGCCTCTGGAAGTCATTTCCTGTCCATTGGTACCACTGGGCATCCACCACTTCTGCAAAATGTCTTCACAAAGATGTGATCACTTTGAATGGTCTGTCTTATCGTTTTTGGTCTTTCTTTAAATGGTAGATACATGTTCTTTGTCAGATGTGTGCAGTGCATAGATTTTCTTCCAGAGCATCACTTGTGTTTTATCTTCAGTGGGATCTTTCAATGAGCTGCCGTTTTCTCTTTTTCCTCCTCACTCCAGGGTCTCATCCATGCCAAGCATTTGAGGTTTCTATTATTGATAACTTTAGCTCTAGAAGTTTTAAATTTGAGTTAACTCTGTTTTCCCCTTTTTCACTTTAAGACTTATACTTTTGTATCTTAGCTAAGAAATCACTGCCTCATACAACCACAATTCCTTTTTTTTTTTTAAACTGGGTTTCTTTCTGTAAAAATTTTAAGTTGTAGCCTTACCATGAAAGTTTCTGATCCGTTTCAAGTTAATTTTTAAATTTTACTTTTAATTAAAAGTTTATTTTTAACATGAGACCTACTCTCTTAATAGACACTAAGTGCATAGTTGAATGTTGCTGACTCTAAATCCAGTGTTGCACAGGCAATGTCTAGAATGTATTTACCTTGCTTAGTGAAACTTCAGCCCCTTGAGTAGTAACTCCGTCTTGCCTTTCCACCATCCCAGGGCAACTGCAATTCTGTGCTTTTATTCGATGAATTTGAGTCATTTAGACACTTCACATAAATGCACCCACGCACGATTTATCTTCTGTGGCTAGATTATCTGACTTAGCACAATGTCTTCAGGGTTTATTTATGCTGTCGCACACTGAAGAAATTTCTTTTAATTTTGGAATAATTATATTTGAAAATATATACACCTCATTTTTCTTAATTTTATTTATCATGGGGGAAGGGAACTTGCTTATTATTATTTTTTTACATTCTAACTGGAAACTTAGAAAATTGAGTTTTATACTTTTATTATTTTTAAGTGAATGTAAGAATTTAAAGTTTTAATGTTTCCTATAGATACAAGTGTGTGTGTGTGTGTGTGTGTGTGTGTGTGTTTGTGTATGTGTGTGTGTATGTATTGTCTGAGACTGAATCTAGAACCTCATCTATGCTGGGCAAGCATTTTACCAGTTACCTACATCTCTAATACAGCAATGTTCATATTTTGATAAAGCTGTATTTTTATCTTCATTCAGTTTAACATATTCTTAATTTTTCTTGTGATTTCATTTTTGACACATAGGTTACTTAGAGTTTATCACTTAATTTTTAGTTATTTGGGGTTTTTCCAAAACATCTGTTATTAATTTCTAGTTTAATTCCAATGTGACTAGAGAATATATTAGTTTAGATTTCAAGCTTTCAAAATATACTGATGCTTGTTTTATGCCAAATATCCAGGCTGCTGTGGTGAATGCTATGTGCAAAACTGAATTAATGTGCATTCTGAAGTTTTGGAAGAGATGTTCTATCTATTAGGTCAAGTTGGTTATAGAATAAAATAGGTAGAGTCAGCTGTAGCTATTCTACTGTGACTAGAAGTACAATTACATTCATTTGCATCTGACAGCTTATGCTGTAACTAAATGAGATTGAAACAGGCCCCAATGCTGACTTGACTCAAGTATCACTGATCTATTTTACAGATTGCTTCTCACCCAGTTCACTCAGTTAGCGTCTTGCTGAAAAGATTGGCTTCTGTATAGCAACTTTTTTTTTGTCACTAAAGGGAAGTAAAAGAAACATGCAAATTACTTATCTCTTGTCTGATCTCACTTAGAACTGATACATTTGAAATGACCAGAGAAAAGTTTACAACTTCTAGATAGTGTTATTTTTGCTGATAGAAAATTTAATTGTACTCAGCTAAAATCCGTGGCTGGTTCCCTGACTCTGCCCAGACGGAATTTGCCAACAAACAAAGGAGGACTTGCTCAGTGTTGGTGGTTCTTAGTGGTTCTAGGTCTTACAGGGTTAAGGACCCATGAGCTAAACAGATAGACAAACAGTCCCAGAGGCTTAGCCCCTGAGTCCTGAAAACTAGAGAGTTATGGTTACAAACTCTAAAGGCCAGAGATGTACAGCTCTGGATGCACAGGTACAGCTCTGGATGCACAGGGGCAGCTCTGGATGCACAGGCACAGCTCTGGATGCACAGGTACAGCTCTGGAAGTGCAGGTCAGGGGCTTTACTGCTCTGGATTTTCCTATCACCAGCCTAACACTCAGCAACCAGTGATCCACAGCTTGTACAGCAGCTGAAACTGGTAGTAGTTCTAGCTGCCAGCATTCTGAGCTCTCTAGCACTCGGTGTTGGGACCACTGGTTCCAATGGAGCCCGGTGTTCCAACCTCTGGGCCTCAGGTACTGGCAGTTCCTTAGAACTCTCCTGTTGACTGGGGCTGCATTCTCATGTGTATTCTTTATAGCCTGCTTCTACATTCTTGGTTTTATGCCTCCTTTTGCCTTCCTCCATCCTTTGCTATCTCAACTACCTCAGTTTTCTGCCCCCATTTACCTTCTAGAACGCTTCAGACCTTTCTTTATGGTTTGCCACCGCCACCAGCGTCGATACCATGGCTACCACCTCTGCCAAAGCCACGGTCACCTCTCCTTGCTGTTACCAGCCTAGCCTGCTCTTCCAGTGCTAAAGGAGGCAAGAAAAGACTATTTGAGAGAAGCCTTTTGTTGGGATGGACAGCACAACACCAGAAGCATCATGGGAGAGCATGTCCCTGTTGATTTGAAAATGAGCTGAATACCCTGTATAGCATCGATGTGGAATACAAAAAAGGATTTTATTTTCATTGGTAACAACACAGGTCCTAATTCTACTGAACACAGTGGGATTATTGCATAAAGGACAATCACACATCCCTCATCTTACCAATCACTGGCTTCTTGGTGAGTTAATGAGGAGGTGAACCCTCTCATACTGAGTGAGAGTAATATATGTAGTATATACATTATATGTATAAAAATTTTATTATAAATATATATGTAGCAAATAACTTTATGCAGTCTACTACTGATGGGCAGTTAGGTGGAATAAAAATAAAAAGTACATTCTATAGAATTTTTTAAATTATAAGGTTAAAAGTTGATATTACAGAAGATGTATCTGTATATTGGTATGTTGTCACATCAGTGCATGTATGGGTATATTGGATACATATATTTTATATTCTCTGTAAAAAAAAAGTAGGACATATTTCAAAATACTATTCTTTAATACTACCTCAAACTGATTTTTAAAATTTCCCTTCTCTCAGAGGGTTACTAACAACAAAACAACAACAAAAGATGATGTTTCTTTGAGAGGGAGATCGAGTGGGAGGTGATAGAGGGAGCTGGGGCAGGTATTGGTGAAGTGATATGATCAATATATATTTATAAATCTATAAAACTTTGAAAGAATATAAAATACTAAAAAATAAAAAATGTTTTTCTTTTATGTGTAATTCTAATTTTCTCCAATATCTATTCATTCAGTAGTCAAACAATAAAACACACATTCATAAAGTAATGGGTGACAAGCTAACACAGACAGAAATTGTTGACACTTGCAAATAGTTGGTGACTCACCAGGCCACACCATGACACACTGCAGATT
Source organism: Peromyscus leucopus (assembly GCF_004664715.2). Classification (NCBI taxonomy): domain Eukaryota; kingdom Metazoa; phylum Chordata; class Mammalia; order Rodentia; family Cricetidae; genus Peromyscus; species Peromyscus leucopus. The sequence goes on from NC_051063.1 coordinate 34,486,551, forward strand.
TCCTCATAGAGATGGAAGTCAGTAAACAAGAGACATCTGCTGGGCCATGTAAACAAAAATTTACAGATCAATCTGAGATGAGTTTGCCAAAGAAAGTGGACCATCAGCCCTAGGATCTTCCCATCTAATTATCACAAAAAGAGACTCCGTTACTTACTTGTCATAGAGCAGCATATGGAGAAAGAGGAGAGATGTGACAAACAGATCAAAACAGGTTCTGTGCCAAGTGGTAGAACTTGTACTTTCTGAACATCACTGTCACAATTGCTTTGCTTAAGATATGGTAGCCAGACATTTTTTTGGCTTAATTCCCCAAAGCATCCTTTTAATTAAGTTAAATTATTTATGAGATAACAGAAGATAATTCCTGTTTGTTTCCAAACAGTCAAACAAACAAACCAGAATTAAAACAAAAACAAAACAAAAACCAAAAACCTAAGAAAAAACACAAGAAACACACACACACACACACACACACACACACACACACACACACACACACACACGTGCGCCCATGGAGGTACACCCAGAAAAACACAAGACCAAAAAAAAAAAAAAAACCCACAAGATAAGAAAACAAAGCAATGTGAAATTAAAACGTCTACAAAAATACCATTGAGTTAATTTTGTGTTGGCCATCTACTGCTGGGCATGGAACCTACCCTTAAGTGTAGTTAATATACCCAATGAGACAACATTGGAGAAAACTAATTTTTCCTTTGTCAATTGAAGATAGCTTCTTGGTTAGGGGTGGAAGACCAGGTCTACTTCCCCATCTCAGCATTGGGACCCCATCTTGTTTGAGCGTGTGTGTGTGCCTTGTGTGTGCTGCCACAGTGTCTGTGAGTTCATACGGGTATCAGTTTATTGTGTCAGGAAGACACTGTTTCCATGGCGTCATCCATCTCCTCGCTTTCTTACAATCTTTCCGCCTCCTTGTCCCCATAGCTCCCTGAGCCCTGAGGGGAAGGGGTTTGGTGAAGACATCTCATTTAGAACTATGTGTTCCAAAGTCTCTTACTCTCTGAACATTGTCCAGTTATGAACCTCTGTTTCAGTTCCTGTCTACTGCAGGAGGGAACTTCTCTGATAGTGTCTGAGCAAGATACTGACCTATGGGTATAGCAGAATGCTGTTAGGAGTCATTTTATTGTTATGTTTTTTAGCAGAACAATAGTATTTGGTTTTCTCTTAGCCTTATGATCTATCCAGTCTCAAGTTCTTGGCCACCCGAGCAGTGTCAGACATGGGTTTCATCTTGTGGAGTGGGTTTTAAATCCAATCAGAGAGTGGTTGGTTATTTCCATAGTGTTGGTGTTACTATTGCATCTGCATATCTTGTGGGCAGGATTAGTAGCTGGGTTGATGGTTATTTGTCTCTGGGAGCATTCAGAGTAACTTCAAATATAACACAAGTTCTTTTTTTTTTTTTTTTTTGGTTTTTCGAGACAGGGTTTCTCTGTGTAGCTTTGCGCCTTTTCCTGGAACTCACTTGGTAGTCCAGGCTGGCCTCGAACTCACAGAGATCTGCCTGGCTCAGCCTCCCGAGTGCTGGGATTAAAGGCGTGCGCCACCACTGCCCGGCAACAAGTTCTTTAAAATTGTTATTCTCATCTGTTTTAAAAAACACTTATACAGATAGTGTCACCAGGTCTTTGGAGGAATTTTTTGTTAACTGTCAAGTATATTTGGGCAACATTGAATTAAAACAGTTTGAACATGTCTCTTTCTTGTTGTGTTTCTAGAATTATGGATGAGTCATAGTATTCTAACTGGTTGAGGATTTACTATGACACATTTCCTAAAGCATGTGACTATGGAGAGACTGCCTCTCTCTCTCTCCCCCCCCTCTTTCTTTGTGCATGTGTCTAAAATACGTTAGTATATTCTGAAAGTAGAGAATCCTAACAGTATCTTTGATAAGTGTATATTTAAGTTCCCAAACTTCAAAGCCTGCAGAAGTCAGACAAAAATCTTACTGGATAGGGCTGGTGGCACAGAGGTTGGATGGATCTTTCAGAACTTGTCAGGTATTACCTGTGTCAGGTATTGCTCCCCTTCTGAGATGCAGCCCTATTGCACTGGCAGATCTTCTGAGTTGTGAGAAAAGAAAGAAATACAGATTTTCACATAAAGAGTCCTAAGTTTGGAGCGTTGGAAGTTAATTAAGGTGTTTTAAAAAAAAAACCACACTGCTTTTGGACTACACAAACCATGCTTGAAAATAGAGTTAGCCCATGGGCTGACAACTGCAAATCCCAAAGTCCACAACGGAACCTTTAGCACCTCTGGATGTCTATTAACCATGGAGTAATTTGTCTTATCCAATATGTTTCAGGATACTGAGCATAGACATATGTCATGTATGTAATGATAACTATATTAATTCACTGAATAATAATAATCAAATATAGTAGTAAGTTCTAAGGGATTTAACTGAAATATTTTCCACATGGAAGCATACATTAATTAAAGTTTAAGGTGAGAAAAAAGAGGATGCTAAGATCATTCTTGGATGCTCACACTCAGACTTCACGAGTTAGTCAAGTAGTAACAGGTAGGAGAGGTGGATGCAAATCCAACCTGACTGCAAGGTTGTGGTTTGCTGATAATTCAAGGCTCCCTTTTCTGTCTTCAACTGGGTTGGAAAATGTACAATAGATCTCGAATAGATGCTTTTGTGCTTATGCTATTAAACTCTTTGAGAATGGGAACAATACATCTACTTCTATCTTACAATTTCTTCCACATACAAAGGTCATAGCAATAGAGTATAGTAAATAGTTGAATAGCTGATATTTATTGAGAGATTTATCTACAAAAAAAGAGCCAATAACTCTGAGCACATGGTTGTTTCTCAACAATCACTAACAGATTTTTAATACATGATTGAAGAAGCATGGAGTAGTGCAAAAAAAACCACTCAGACTTCAAGTCAAGAAATGTGACCTTGCTACACAGCTTGCCACCAATTAGTGTGTCCTTTTCCAATCCATTGTAGATGCTAAGTTATCCAATCCACAAACACAGTATGTTGGACTAGGAATTCAATGATCTCTTTCCCAGCATTTAAAAATCCATAACTCCGATTGATCTGTGTTGCTGTGGAGATCAAGCTAGTTGAAACCAGACTTATGATCTGAACTTGCCTCTGGCAGTGTATTAGTTATGGAAATTACTGTTGCAAGTAATGGAAAATAAAAGACAACCCTACTATTACTTCAGTTATGCCAAGCCAAAAAGAATGTAGTGGCTTACAGAACTCAAAGTTACGGTTTGTGTTGGCACCACAGGTATCTGGAACATTGTCAGAATTTATCGTTCTCCCTTCTTTGAAATAAATTACATTTAAAAATCTTAGGTGACTGAACTGTGAAGCCAGAAGGCAAAACCATTGGTCAAACACATCAATATAAGCCGAATGATTGCTTCAGAGGACAGGATCTCAGCATAGCCTGAAGGAAGGTAACTAAACAAGCCAGAGAGTGCAAGCCAGTAAGCAGCATTCTGCTATGGCCTCTGCTTCAGTTCCTGCCTTGAGTTCCTGCTTTGACTTCCCTCAATGATGGACCGTAAGTTATAAGATGAAATATTCCCTTCCTTCCCAAGCTGCTTTTGGTGGTGGCATTCATCACTGTGCTAGAAAGCAGCTAGAATGTTTTCTATTAGACACACCAGACATTGTAACTTTGGGAACATGTCTGGAACACTTTCTATTAGAACTTTGATCTTACTTCAGGACCCTAAAGATGGACTTGATGGCTCCCTGTGTGGCCACATTGAAAAGCAGCTCCATTTCCCTCTAAGACACTAGACAGACAGACAGATAATTACCTAAATTAAAAGTGAAAATGAGGAAATAATCTTGGGAAATGAATCCTATGGTCAGTTCTGATCTCCGGACCCCGTGACTATTGATCATTCTTTGTGCGGTATCAGGGAAGAGAGACTCTGCCAAAAGTACTGTTGGGAAATACTTTGTATCACAAACTAGGTCAGTGTGGTCTATTATGGGAAACCCGAGTCATTTTCCTATTAGGCACAGTGGTTTCAGATCCTAAGATTTGCCTTTTCCAAGATTAAAGAACACATAAGTGCCATGAAGTATATTGGCCAGAGGACACTTTTGGTTTACTTAGAGATTTGGGTCTGCATGTTAAATAAGAACAGAAACCAGTGTGTGTCCAAATCTAACCTAATTAGGATGCTGACACCTAATAGAGAATTATCTGGCAATATGCATGTAATATAGGTTCTTGTCATAAAGATAGTAAAATTGGTACAGTAATAATGGCTAAATGAAAGTCCTTCAAGTTAATGAAAATTGATAAAATAATATGCCTAAATGAAAGTATAGTAATTACCAACATTGAGTGAAAATTCAGGTTATGCCCTACCTGTCTTGAATGCAGCCAAGGTGAATGCCATGACTGATGTCTTTCTACTCCCTCTTCTTTTATGAGTAAAGGCCTTTATAACTTGCTTCTAGTCAAAAGAGCACAGCAAAAATGAAAGGGTTTCTTTTGAGACAGGATCTTGCTACAAAGACCAGGCTGGCCTCAAGCTGGTATTCCTTCTTCCTCAGCCTCCTGAGGGCTGGAATTATACCACTGTATCTATCTTAGTATGATGAGATTTTCGAAGGTGTAATTAACATACCAAATATACTGATTTTGAACTAATCAAAAGGAATCTTGAAGCTATGTTGATAGAGTGCTTGCCTAGCATGCATGGGGCCCTTGTTTTGGTCCCCAGGACTTCAAACTGAGGGTAGTGTCACATGCCTATAATATTAGCACTCAGGGGGTGGAGTAGGAGAATCAGGAAGGAATTTAAGACCCTCTTAGACTACATACAGAGTTAGAGGCCTGGCTGGGTTCCAAGGGACTCCTCTCAAAAGAAACAATAGAATAGATTTTTGCAGGTGGGCTGGGGCCAGGTGGGGATGGGAATGGGAGGGATCAGGTGGGGGAGGATGGATGGAGAGAGAGAGTATGGGGAGAGATAACTGGAATTGGGAGGCATGGGGGGCCTATATGGAAACCTAGTGTAGTAGAAATTTTCTGGAACCTATGTGGGTGACCCTAGAAAGGACTCCTAGTAATGGAGGACACAGAGCCTGAATCAGCCATCTTCTGTAGCCAGGCAAGGCCTCCAGTGGTGGAACTGGGGCACCAACCCAGCTACAAAACCTTCAACCTACAATCTATCCTGGCTGCAAGATGTGCTAGGGCAATGGTGGCTCAGAGCTTGTGGGAGTGGCCAACTAATGGCTGGTCTAACTTAAGGCCCAGGCCTCAAGAGGAAGCTGAAGCCATGAGAGGGAGCCCATACCTGATACTGCCTGGATGGGCTGGAACTGGAAGCTGAATGACCCAGAGACCTAGGGTAGAACCAAATCAGACTGGAAAAAAAAGGCAATGAAATGAATGATTCCTAATGATATTCTGCTATACTCATAGACTGGAGCCTAGCACAATCATCATCAGAGAGGCTTCCTCCAGTAGATGGGAACAAATAGAGAGACACACAGGTAGACACTAGGGGAACCCCACAGAAGAGGGAGAGGAAGGATTGTAGGTGTCAGAGGGGTTGAGAACACCATGAGAACATGGATGACAGAATCGACTAAGCAGGGTTCATAGGGGCTCACAGAGACTGAAGCAGCAATCATGGAGTCTGTATGAATCTGAGCTAGGTCCTCTGCATACATGCTGTGGTTGTTTAGCTTGGCTTTTTTGTGGGAGTGGGGGTGTCTGTGACTCTTTTGCCTGCTCTTGGGATCCTTTTCCTCCTATTGTGTTGCCTTGTCCAGCCTTGATATGAGGGTTTCATTATGTAGTTCTGACTGTCCTGGAACTAGCTCTCTACCAGGCTGGCCTCAAACTCACAGAGATCTGCCTGCCTCTGCCTCCTGAGTGCTGGGATTAAAGGCATGAGCTACCACCACCTGGCAATTTTCTATTATATTGACAGGAATCTTTTTCATGTGGTCATAGCAATAAGAACCAACTCTTTATGGCTCTTGGTTGGACATTACTTTCAATTGCTAGACTCTTTCTAGTTTCTGAAGGCCACCCAGTTCTCAGATGTTACCTTCGGTTTTCTTGCCATGTGAATTTTACAACATGACTCTTTACTTCGATAGACCAGGAGAGTTTTATATGATGAAGTCTTCTAGGATGTAACCCAATCCTGAGAATGATGTCCTATCTATCACTTGTTCTGAATTCTATTGGTTAGAAGCATGTGCTAGATACTTCCAAACCTCAAGGTGTCACCAACACCTGATTGAGCTTTTTCATCTCGATAGAAATCAATGATAGGAAAAGGGGTAGGGTCCTTAGTGTTGTCTTCTAGAAGCTCACAGGCTGGGCTCCCAAACCCACAGATTTTAACTCTGAGCCATGAGAACTAGAGGCTATGGTTCCAAGCTTTCTAAGTCAATGATTATTGCTTCAGATATTCAAGAGTAGAATTCTATTGCCCAGTGTAGAGAGTAGACCCCCAGATGGAATCCCAGCTCCTGCATGTTAGGAATCTCCGCTTTCAAACCTTTGACTGCTCTCTGAAATTCTTTTTTTAAAGATTTATTTATTTATTATGTATGCAGTGTTCTGCCTGCATGTGTACTTGCATGACAGAAGAGGGCACCAGATCTCATTACAGATGGTTTTGAGCCACCATGCGGTTGCTGGGAATTGAACTCAGGACCTCTGGAAGAACAGCCAGTGCTCTTAACCTCTGAGCCATCTCTCCAGCCCCTGAATGCTCCAAGCCCTGCAGTCCCAGCTACCACCTTTGCTTCTTCCCAGACTCTCGCCATCTGCATTCTTAGCTCATTGTTCTTCCTGTTCAGTTGCCATCTTACTCCATCTCAGTTGTCAGGGTCCTCAGCTCTTGGTGGCTTTCTGGAACTTTTTACTTGCCATCTTGCAGCCACTGTTGAGTCTCCAAGCCCCAGGAGCTTGGATGGTATTGTATGACTAGTAAAGACCTACTCTTACCATGATAAGACCACACATTGGCCACAAGTAGGTGAGGTCTGTTTGTGTTTTGGCTGCTCTTCCATCAATCACAGCCTGGGATAGTCTCAATTTTTCAATTCTAACCAATCATATACTTTGCATACAGGCCAATCACTAGCCTTGCATAGGTACAGTCTACTTTGTGTCAGTCACAAGCTTTGGGCTGAGTCATAGGGGAGGTGTTTTTCTTCCTCCCAAATCTTGTTGAGACCTGCTGTTATAGCAGATGAGGTGTATGTGTGTGTAAGGGGGAGGACGAAATAGATGAGTGGTTGTTCTCTTGGAGCAGTTTCATAAAGGGTCATTGGAAGGTCATGGCTGAAATAAAGCTTTCTGATACTGGTATAGACTGGAGCAAGGTTGACTGGAGGCAGACCTTATGAAATAGAAATTAATGATACCTGCAGCAGCCATGATTGTAATTTATCAGTGGTTGGAGTATAGTTTCCTTAAGGTGTTTGTGAAATGTTCATGTGGAATACCACAATGACATTCTGACTAGTTGCTAAACAAGTGGGCTTCTTGGCTGACAGAAAACTCTTAAGGAACATGGGCATGTGGGAAGGGTCTTGTAGTTGTCAATTAAAGGGTCAAACCAGGCTGCCCATATAGTTTAGTTTATTTGAAGAAAAATAAACATTAAAGGATGTTTGAAATAATATTATTATTCTTAATATTATTTAGCAGTCTTAACTCCTAATAGCCTTAGGGAAGATTGAGTCCTTCTACCTATCTCAAATGAGTAGTGGTGGGTCTTGTTATGTCTTTTATCGAGGCTTCCTGTAGGACGTTATTGGTTCTATGACATTCAGAGTTGGATTTTATACTCCTTATCACACCTAAGGTCATTTTTCTTCAGGTTTTGATGGTCCTTGGGACTGGCAACAAGAACTTGTCATATGCAGCAGGCAGAGGGCTGCTGTTCAAGGCACTTCTAGAATCTGGTGCTCCCTCTTTCTGTTAAATAAAAGTGAAAGTGAGATAACAGTGCTCCAAGGCACCACCTTCTGAAAGTCCAGGGAAGCGCCCATAGGTGCTTTGAACTGCTGGGGCCAACAGAGTCAGACATGGAGGCCAGAGGCAAAGCATTCTGCAGAAAGCAGGAAGAATGGACTCAGGTTTTGGGTGATCAGGTGAATGCTTAATTCCTTCAACCCGTAGACATAAAGTCCAAATTAATTTTCTTGATTGCTTCCCTGTGAATGAAAAATGCTTGGAAGTAGATGCGAAGCTGTTTCATCTGGGCTGATTAAAATACTGTTTTTATTAATCCTTTGTCTCTCCTTGAGCATGTACTTTTTCCCCCCTCACATTTTAGAGATGCATTCAGCATGCAAAACTTAAAAGCCCCAAGGAGGGAAGGTCGCTAGAAATGAAGAATCCAGGGGCTGGGAGACAGATCTTGGAGTGTATGCTCGCCTGCTACCTGACCAAATGTACTCAATGAGGTAATTCTTCTCCTGTCTTTGAGTTTCAGAGCCTCTGTAAAATGCACTTAATCATGCCCCAACTGAAGAGCAAAACTGTGGGTAATTGTGAGAGGGCTTATGAAGTACAAGTGCTTCATGAATGAGGTACAACCGGTCGCTTTTCCATTGGCACTTTGAGTAAAGTCAAGCGTGTGTTGATTTGACAATGTCAGTGTAGAATACCACACGGCTGTTCCTTAGGCCCTGCAGCTCTTGGCAGTCAAGACAGTGATTTGCTGCACGTGACAGTACTTCTGTGTTATGAATTTTGAGTCTGATGAGACTTATACAATACTCTGCAAGGCTGTCCATAAAATATAACAAATAGACTAAGAAAAGTTGACAATAAATTTATAACATTGAAACAAGTGCTCTTTGGGGGCTAAACCTTTAGTAGTTGTTGGATAAAATTATATGTGATCACTGGGGAAATTTGTGTAACTTTTTTTTTTTTTTTTTTTTTTTTTTTACCATGGAATGTTAATAAAACTTCGCTCCTTATTTCCAGAGAATCTCCCTTTGATTCTAGGATGAAGAACATGCCTAGAATAGAGGATGAGAGATGGACACTAATGTTTTTCCATCAGACCAGGCTACTTTTCAAAATTTCTGTTTTTGAGAGAGGGTCTCACTATGTAACCCTGGCTGGTCTGGAACTTGCTATGCCCATCAGGCTGGCTTCGAACTCATAGACATTTACTTGCCTCTGCCTTCTGAGTGCTGGCATTAAAGGCATGTGCCATCATGCTTGGCCCAGCATACTTCTTGACAGCTGAAGGAAATACGCTATAATAGCTCTTTCCCTTGGTTCTACTTTCTGATGGATTTGGACACAGAAAAACAATGAAACTTGGTGTGATTTCATAGCTGATTTCATCACAAGTTAAAGAATTCAGTTTAGAGAGAAGAATGAGAGGGAAAAAAGATCATTGAATAAAAAAAAAATAGCAAATGATCATTTTCCTCATTCTAACACATCTGAGTTTGGGGCTTTCCAGCCAGCACATTCTCACTGACTTGTCCAGCTGGTTTTTAAATAACTTGAAAGATTGTCCTCCCTTCCTTCTCTTGAGAATTCATTCTTCCGTGTAATGGAGTTGCCTTGTGGGACATTCTCCTTGAGATAATAATATTACAGTGTGTAATTTCTCCATAAATTTTCATTTTATTCAATTTCCCTTCTGTAAAGGAATCAATAAAAATGAAAGAAAATAGAAAAGGGAAGCATAGGTGATGGGCAAGGGAGACGCAGTTTCTGGCTGGTGGGAGGGGCAGCGGGAGCTGGCAGCACCAGGGTGTGTGTCTTGGTTACTTTTCAACTGCTATGAAGAGACACCATGACCAAGGCAACTTATTAAAAAAAGTATTTAATGGTTCCAGAGAGTATAGAGTTCATGACCAAGGCCACCTGGCAGAACATAGGCAGGCATGGCACTGGAGCATAAGCAGGATCTGATCCATAAGCAGGATCCATAGTGTGCACACACACATGCACACACACACACATGCACACACATATGCATACACACAGAAGGAGGGTGAGGGGGAAAGAGGGAGAGAGAGAGGAAGAATGGGAGAGGGAGAGACAGAGGAGAAGAGAGAATAGAGAAGGGGAAGGAGAGAAGGAGAAAGAGGGAAAGAGAGAGAGAGAGACAGAGACAGAGACAGAGAGACAGAGAGAGACAGAGAGAGGCAGAAGGAGAGGGAGAGGGAGAAAGTTAACCGGGAATGGCATGGGCCTCAAAGCCCACCCCTAGTGACACACCTCCTCCAAGAAGGCCACACCTCTGAATCCTTCCAAATAGTTTCACCAACTGCAGACCAAGCTCTCAAAAAACCAGAGTCTGTGGGGGCTGTTCTCATCCAAGCCCCCACATGTTGGCAGTTGAGGAAACATAGTCCTCATGATGGCTCTGAAGAGATAGCAGCAGCCAAGGATCAAAACGAGACTTCTCTCCAAGCTGAAGTGGGCCTCAAGATGCTGAGGAATCTCTATGGGGTTTGGCATTGCTCAGTCTGAAAACTTCATAGTGGCATTTGGAAAACTCCAAAACTGCATATCCTGGTTTTGAACGACTTGAGGTTTTAGAGCAAAGGTGAGGAGGGTGGATACAGTCTTCCACATTGGGACTTAGCTGCTGCTTTCCCCACAGATCTGCCTACTGCTCCTCTCTTGCTCCCTCCATGACGTCCACTGTTGAATTCTGGTTTGCAAAGTCATGGCTATTTGAATAAAATGGCAGAGGGCGGGCATGTAGCACACAAAGGACTCTACTAGAGCCCAAACACAGCCAGATCCAGCTTCACATTGCCCTTGTCAGCACGGTCAAGGGCTGAGATTTCATATGGGTAATAAAAGGGTAAAGGCATCACATGGCAGTTTTAGAGTTCTTTTGTGAAGAGACATTCATGAATTGAAAATATATTCAAAGAAGCCTATTCATTACCAGTCATAGGTGATCATGCTTTAAAAATATAGGCTTTGCTCTATTTTCATTGTTACTGGACCCCCCAAGGTCAATTTTTTAATACTTCTGCTCTGATGTGCTATTGATTCTGCAATAAAGTTAGAACTGTCCACATGAGCCACAAGACCCTACTCCTTGCTTGGCTATATCCAAGTCTGGTCATTCTTTCTTGCATTATGGCCGCAGTAACCATGAATATGTCCTTACATGTGTCACCCTCCCTATGCTATGGGACCTCTATAGCCCACAGGCTACTAACCTGTCATTCTCTTCCCATCTCTAAATATCCATTACCTCTGACACTAATTGTTTAGTTATTTCATTTTCAGAAGAAGCTTCTCTGGCAACTTCTGCCTATAGTCTAGGTCATGTCCTTGCCATAAGCTTCACATGGCTTTGTTTCCAGAGCAAATCTAGTTACAAATGTAACCACACTATACACGTATAAGGATGTCCACTCCAATGACTGTAAACCTCATTAAGAAGAAGTCTGCTGTGCTCAACACTATACCCCATGGCCTTCTGGTGTGGTGTGCACAATGGAGGCTCAGACTTTCCTTCAGGAAAAGTAGCCATGTAGTTCCATGCTGTGGAACAGGCCAGTTCATAGTACGGGTGATCCTTCTGGGATCATCTCTGTGATGCTGTTCCAATCACTTAGAACAACCAATAGCTCCTATTTACACTGCACATAGGAAGCCTCTGCCACCTAGACAACTGGTTTCTTTTGAGTTAAAGTCATCAAAACAACATGCTAAAGGACTCAGAAGTACTTTCTAGTGGGTTCTGGGTTGTTTGTAGACACATGATCAGAGGCACAATCCCCTCTGTGCTGGTTAAAGTATGCTTACAAAGTAATTGCCAATCTCCTGGGTTTTTAAAGTGCTTTTCCCCATTTCTTAGGGAAATGTATAGGAGTGTTTTCCATCTTATTTAAGTTGTCAAGTAAGCTTTGTTTCTTTTAGTTTCTTCATAGCAGCCAGTGTGCTGCTAAATAGTGCTTACAATAATACTTAAGGATAACAACCATAACATGTCTTGGGAAAATTCATAGGCTCTTAGAGAACCCTTTTATTTTTCTGAGATAGTGAGGGATAGTTAAATGTAAGTTAAACATGGGTAGGAAGAGTGAAGAGCCTCATTGGTATTCTATAATAAAACACAAACCAATTATTCGGAAGCTGAATCATGCAAAGCCACCAATAAAAGGAACTGGTGAGTGGAACTCAGTGCTTACATTCACTGAGACAGATGCACACACTAGTCTTGTTGGTAGAAAGTAGACTGTTCCAGTGCTTTGTTAGGGAAAGAGGTCTTGAAGATGTGGGGCAATGGGAGTGAATGGTATAAAGGGCCTTGAGAGCAAGATAGGGGCCTGGGGAGTGTCTGCATAGGACTGTGACAGTGCCGCCATTTTGTGGGGCTGCAGCTGTGCTGGCACTGGGGGTGCAAGGAGGTTGCACAGAGACCACAGCTCATGTTTCTAACATTTTAAATAATTCCTGTAGGAAGATGAGGAAACACAACATGGCCAGTAATGCATAGAGGTATAATGGCCCAAACTGAATTGACAAGATTAAGATAAGATAGTTGGATCCAATATAAGACAACCAGGCAAAACAGGAGAGTAAGGACCTTCTGTCTGAGGTCCTCCTTCCTGCTGCCCTGGGCTTCTCTTCAGCTGGACTCGGATATCTCTGCTTGGTTCACTTAGGCAGCGCTGAGCTTTATTTCTGCTGGTCAGTATCATGATTATGTCTTTGCTGTCAGATGAAGGAGCTGGTGGCCCATCTCCTGACACTGCTTTGGCCACGTCTATGCATTGTACAGTGATGGCTGCTGACAAGTCTTACTTCTGATTGTGATCTTGCCCTGCATTCAGGTCACACATGCAGAAAACATTGGGCTTACCATAGCCTCTCATGTTAACATTTCATCCCAATACTGGCTTCCCAAATGAGCAACTCCATATCTTACTTATTGTTACAACTCTCAGAAACCATAATATTCCTCTTTTGGAATCAGACTACAATTGTGGAATTATCTCTACTTTTTATTCTTTCCGCCATGTTAAAAAATTGTATAATTTCTTGAATATACATATTCTATTGGTGCAGAAGGCCAAGCGTCTTAGTCTGTTTTGTGTTTCTGTAACCACTGAATAATCTATTTCTTGCAGTTCTGTGGAGCACAAATGAGTCCTTGCCTGGTGAAGAGGCCTTCCTGTTGTGCCATTCCACCCTGAAAGGTAAGAGGGTGGCAGGAATTGAGGGAGAGGGGGAGAAGTACACACTTTTAAACAAGTCCTTTCCTGTGACAACAGCATCGATCCTTTTTCAAGGGCTCTACTTTCATGGCGTATTTACCTCTTTTTTATTTTTATTTTCTTCTTTTTTTTAATTAAGAGATTTTTCTATTCATTTTACATATCAACTACAGATTCCACTGTCCTCCCTCTTCCCGCCCCCCAGCCTTCCCCCCCAGCCCATGTGCCAGTCCCACTTCCTCACGTATTTACCTTTTAAAGGGAGGTAAATATCCCTGCTTTATCCTGCTGCTTTGAGGATTATGTTTCTAGGACATAAAGTTGGGAGGTATAGGACACCCATTCAAACTATAGCATACATTTTCATTTCCTGCTGTGTGTACTAATTAGCCTCCAGTTGGGTTTCCTGCAGGCAGGGTCTTATGGGTGGTCAAGGATGGGACCAAACTCTGTGGAGATTACAAATGTTTGTCTTTTAAAAATTTAGTTAAATGTAATTACATTATTTCCCCACTCCTCTCCTCCTCCTCCTCCTCCTCCTCCTCCATGTCTGCCCCCTCCTGAATTCATGGCTTCCTCTTCTTTAACTTTTGTTACCTATACATATAAATGAATTAACATATAAATACAAATTGCTGACTCTGGTCAGTGTTTCCTGTATATATATTTCTAAGGCTGGCACTGGATAACCAAGGATTACTGATTTTTAAAGACCTTATGCTCTGTGGAATTTCGTTGTTCTTCTGACTGCTTAAAATAAATCCACAATCATGCCTGATCCAAAATACTCTGAATATAAAAACCTAGGTGTAGAACACAGAGCTAAGATGAAGTGGGAACAAAATCAGATTCCTTCCTCCTTTTTAGGTTAAACCTTTGGGAGAGAATAAACCAAGAGACCATTGTGGCGTCTTCATTTTCAGCCACTGGTAGGATGACAGAGTGGGAAATATGAAGAAAGAGATTTTGATCTGTGCTTTGCTTCCTTGCCAAATGACCATGAACTAGTACCTCAGCTTCTGCGGCCATTGCTTTTTCATCTGTAAAATGAACGAATTATAGTAAATTAACCTAGTCTAAGGTCTTTCTGGCACTAACATTCTAGGAAAACAGTACACAAGCCTCAAAGGTTTGTAGCTGAATAGAACTGTCCTCATCCAGTAGGGGATTTGGACCCAGCTAAAACAAAGATCACCATGTTCTTCAGCTGAGAGAGAGAGAGAGAGAGAGAGAGAGAGAGAGAGAGAGAGAGAGAGAGAGAGAGAGAGAGCACACTTCTGGGTTCCTATGCACAAAGTTTATTCTATTATACAAGGCAAGGAAGAGAGGAAAGAGCAGAGAGGCATAGGAGTGCTCGCCCTAGAGACTAAGCATGCAGGAGGACTAAGTACAAATCACCCCTCTTCACCTCTACAATACAGATGCTGCACTCCTAAAGACGAGAAAGCTGATGCCTAGGAGAATTAATTAAGGGTAAGTAAATTGCTTAAGATTACAGATTCAAGTTCATCTCCTTCTGCTTCCGAAGTTACTATTTAGAAAACTTTGAAAAAAACAAAACAAAACACTAGAAAGCAATGCCAGGCTTGTGATTCTACAAAGAGAGACTGGCAAGAGGTGAGAAATGTTGCTTGATTTTTTACTGTAAGAGAAATTCCTGGAGGAAATGCTATTTAAGTGTTTACCATGCCAGTGTGGTACATCTGTCTCATTACTGTTCAGAGACATAGCTTTCTTATGGCACCGTCTCATCATCATGGCTACTATCATGAAGATTACTATAATTGGTTCTCCATGGATTAGAATAGCCTCCAAAGTGGTGGTGTTGGGAGATAGTATGAAATGTTTCAGAGGCAGGGCCTTCTAGGAGGTCTGAAGGCCATTGGTTGATGCCTTTGAAAGGGGATGTAGAAGTCCAGTAAGCTTTCTAGCTCCTTTTTTTGGAGACAATACCTCCTTCTTATTCACACTATTGCTGCTGTGAAACCATCTGTTAGGCTCCCACCAGAGGCCAAACCAGTGAGGACCCATCCAGTCTTGACTTTGAACATCCAGAACTGTGAGCTACATAAACCTTTTCATAAAGTTAGCTTGCTTGAAGTATTTTATTATAGCAGTGGGAAATAGACTAGTCAGTCATTCTCATCCTCTCAGATTAAGTGGGATATATGAGTATAACTCTCTGAGCCCTATGGTATGAAAATTATCCTTTACTGTAGCTCAGGAAAACACAGATGGACTGATCTTCAGTCTGTGAGAGGAGCCACAGTGAATGGTGCAATGATTTACTGCAGAAGGAAGAGTTTGAAAAATACAGCATGTCTCTGGCCCGTCTGTTGTAACTGTATGGAGAGCAGAGTCCCTGTCAAGTTTCCTGGGAAGTTTTCTCCAGCTGAAGGGGACTTTTGACTTCTACAAGGTCTACCTTGACTAGAGAACATATGCTGTGGTCTTTGTGGGAAAAGTCGCACATCCCCAGAGACACAACTTTGGGGACAACCTATGCCCCAGGCGTAGGACAACGCAGAATTTCATAACCTTCAGGGAGCTTCAGAATTCCCCAGAGGACTCATTAAAGAAGATTGTTGTGCCCCATTCCCAACATTTTCTATTTAGCAGGTCTGAGGTGGAACATTGCATTTCCCAAAATTCTCAGATAATGTTGAAGCCCACAGCCATGTTAACTAGAGGCCTCCTTGTCTCACCTTGTGTAAAGAGGATTAAGGAAATTTCATTTATGTTTTGTGAAAAGAACTGGAGGCATCTTCCTCCACCCACAGACTCTCTCTGGTTGAATAGGAAACAGTCATGCGCCAAGTCAGATGCGGGGGTGGGGGTGGGGTGGGAGGGTGGGGTGGGTGTGTGGCATCCCTACTGAGGTATGTCCTTTCTGGGGTTAGATGCCTTTGCTGTATGCCTCAGAATTGCCCCAAGTTCCTTACGTCCATTCTTAAAAAAAGTGACTATTATTTTTAAAGTGTGTGTGTGTGTGTGTGTGTGTGTGTGTGTGTGTGTGTTTTGTGTCTACAGAAGCCAGAAGAAAATGTCAGATCTCCTGGAGCTAGAATTACAGGCAGATGCGAGTTGCCTGATGTGGGTCCTGGGAACCAAACCTGGGTCCTCTGTGAGAGTAGTAGGAATTCTTAACCACTGAGCCATCTCTCCAGTCCCCTTGCTTATATTTTTAACTCACTTTTTTTTCCTTACTGGAGGAAGTTGAAAACGAGTAGATGGTTAACTGGTGAGTCTGGTATGCAGAATTCAACAATTTTGCACCACCCCATTAAGAACTTTTCTCACTGTGTATATACAAAACTTTGATTTTTTAAAACATATACACAAACATCATAAAGGTGTAGTTTGCTCTTTCTAGCTCAATGTCTGTGCACAGACAGTCAATGCTATTTACAAGCTCACTTCAATCTATAAACTAAATTTTCTTTCTCTTACCCACATACACGCATATATCAATGACCCTAAGTCCAGAAGTGCTCATTTTGGACCCAAAGAAAAAGATTAGATGAATTAATGCCTAACTAATCACTGAAAGTAGAGCATGTTGTCCATTCCACAGCTGCTTAAATCACATTCACAGATGTTGTGTTTATTCGTCATCCTCATGAGAAGGATTCTTACTGGTCCAGCTTGGTCCATGGGCTGTTAATTACGTTTTTGGTCTTGAATCCTTGCTATCATTTCCAAGAATTATATGTCTATAATCTTTGCATGGTTTCCTGGTGGACAAATGACAGCGAGGAAACTTGCAGGCTGTTGAGAGAACAGAAACTCATTTTATGTCTGGGCCAAAGATTGGTAAAATGGTTGCCTTTGGAATCTGAGAAAGGGTTTTTAATGAACTTGGCCATCGGGATAGTCAATCTGCATGTATGCACTAGTGTCATGAGCTACATTTGACAACTGTTGTTGAAAGTTTTTCTGTGCCCCAGTCTGCTGGTGGTTGGGACAAATCTCTCCCACTTGCATCCCCCAAGTAAACACACAGAGGCTTATATTAATTAAAACTGCTCAACCATTAGCTCAGGCTTACCACTGACTAGCTCTTACACTTAAACTCAGCCCATTTCTGTTAATCTATATGTTACCACATTTTTCGTGGCTTTCTCTGTGTGCCATTCCATGCTGCGCCCTGGACAGTGGGCTGGCGTCTCCTGACTCAGCCTTCCTCTTCCCAGAATTCTCCTTGTCTGCTTATCCTGCCTATACTTCCTGCCTGGCTACTGGCCAATCAGCATTTTATTAAACCAGTGTACAAAAGCATTATCCCACAGCAGACAACATAGTTTAAGGCAGAGGTTGGCTTCAGGAAAGAAGGTTTGAAAACAGTTTCAGGTAGATATAGAGGTCTCAGTGATTTGGAGACCTACAGGGTTGCAAAGTGAAATTGCTTTAATTTTCCAAAGGCATGGTCATTAAGCACAGTCTTAGTTGAGGCCATATGACCCTCACAAAAAACCAACCAAACAAGAGAGTACGAGGTAGATACCAGTATCCAGAAAAAACATTGCTAGAAATGTCAGTGGTTCCACCCAAGCCCAGTGGAGTAGATACCACAAGCGCCCCACCCTTTCCCTTGGCCAGGCCAATGCACTCTTTTCCCAGCAGCTGCAGGTGCTGGCTGCTAATAGCTCAACCTACATCTTTCCCAAATGCTTCCTCTTAGTTGATTAGACGGGTCCTGAACCTTCCACCCTTGTTTCCTCATCTGTGGCCTTTCTACAAACAATTCCCAATGGTTTTAAGACTGGATGAAGGAGGCAGGATTTTGTGTGGTGAGCTAAAGCTGCCCTTACCATGAAGTGGCCAGTGAAGCGTGGAAATGTGGCTGTGCTTTGTGTGTTTACAGACTACATGCAACACCAGTAAGACAGCGATTCAGGATTAAAGCAACTTTCTTCCTGGAATGTATATAAAAAGGACTCAGCTTGCAGGCATAGTCCTTTCTCCCATTTTTCCTGATATTTTTTGCTGGTTTGAATGAGAATAGGAAAAGTGTCGAGCACTGCATTATACGGGAAACTTACTGTAAAGCTATCTCACAAAGCCTTAGTGACAGTAACAAAAGAAATTGATAAGAATAGCAAGAGAGGGGAGTCATTACTGCCCAAAATATCCTGGCAGGTGAATGTGGCTGACCTTCTGAGACAGAATTCTGAAAATTGTAAGAGTGGATGCAGCATCATTGTGTGGCCCCATTCAGTCAAAAGCCATGGGTTTTTCTAGTTCTGGCCATGCCACAGCCTCCGTGGCTTGATTTTTCTCTTAGCAATTGTTAGAGAGAAATGCAGTTGTTGCAAGAGATGCCTGAGCAAAGCCTGCCGGGGCTTCTCATCATGGCCTTGACTGGCAGCTCTCCAACCTTCTGTCTCATGAAATATCCCATTCTTCATGCCTGTATTGCCTTACTTCCTAACTGGCCAATGATGTACATACCATGGCATGCACACGCATCCATCTTCTCTGTGGTCAAATGTTTTTCAATCACAAGGCCCATGCCCTTCCAATTTGATCCTTCGAGGAAACAAAAGTGATCTGAATCAGTTTGGGATGTTTTACACACATTTTTGAAAGTGGGCTTTGCATCACATAAAAAGATAAAGCCTAAGGTGCTTCCCACGTTGTGTAATGTTCTGAACAACCTGTTTTGATTTCTTTCCCTGGTTCCACTCATGTTTCCTTTCATGTCTCACGAATCTCTAACCTCATTGACTTCCTTCTTTTCCCTCTATGCACGGAAACCCCAGAGCATCTATCCATGCCACTCTTACAGCTCAGAATAAGTTTCTTCCTAATCTGTTTTTCACTTTCTACCCACTTCCCAAGGCCTTGACCATCTTTAAATGCAGCCTTGCAGAGCTGTTGGTTAGTGTGTACTCCATAGGCAAAGAGTCTGGATTTGTATCTGATTGCTGTTCGCAGTGTTTGACCCTAGGAAATTCACCTCTCTAGGTGTTAGTTTCTTCATCTCTGTAATGGCAATGTCTCAGAGAGTTGTTAAAAGGCCTAGACATGGAGTCCAGGGGGATCTGGGAAAATGGCTATGGTGGTAAAAATTTAATTTTCTAAGCACTTAGATAAGTTGAAATAGAGCTACTAAGATAGAATAAAACCTCAAACCTGCCCACTCACAATCTATGGTGAACATTTACAATAAAATTAGTGGGTAAGTTAGTCTCATGAACTCTAAATATAAGTATGTAAGGGATAAGAGAGGGTGAGTGTGATCAGAATGCATTATCAACATGTATTAAATTGCCAACAATAAATTTAATAGTAACACTAATACTAATAATAACAACAATAAATCAACAATGATGGGGAAAAACTCAAATGGAAATGATTCAAACCAATTGTATTTGAAGTCAATTCCATAATTAGATAAAAAAACTAAAAAATGACTAGGTAAGGATGAGGTAAGGAGCTCCATGTTAAGCTCTTAATTGTAGTAACAGCTGTGCTGAATGAAAAAAGCGAAGGAAAGCAACCGGCGACCAGTGTACATCTCACTCCCCAGAGAAGGGGCAGGCGTTCCCTGCAAACTGCAGAAGTCCACTTGAGAACAGTATTCACCTCTTCCCAGACTCCACTAGCGCTGAGTGGCCACATCTGAAAGGGCCTGGGAGTTTGGGCCCCACGGATATTCAATACTCATCAGACCAAAGTGCGTTCTAAGACAAAACCCCATCATAGCGGAACTGATGGGAATAAGATCCAAAGCGAGCGGCAGGAGGTCAGTGGAGACAAAGAAGAAAGAAAAGCCCATGGAAGCAGTGAGGAGACAGTGAGGAGACCAGGTGAACATTCTGCAGAGACAGCAGAAGAGGGCGCTCCTGAGCCACGGAAACCACGCATTTCATACAAAAATGCACAGTGTAAGATGAAGATCTGATTCCATAAAAAGATGTTAGAAATAAAAAGGAGGGAATAAGGAACACAATAACATTTCTGCAAACAATTAAAGCATGCCGGAAATAACATGTTTACAAAGTTAAAGGAACATCCTCTCAAGAGAGGAGCAGGCTGCGGAATTCTTCTGTGGAAGGGATCCTGAAGAAAACAGTGGTTTTTTTTTTTTTTAAGTCCCCTCCCCTAGAAAAAGCCATTTGAGGTGTCAGGTGGGCAAGAAGTTTAGTTTTAAGGAGCTGACTGGAGCCTTAATGACCATTCAGAGCAGGATCTTGCATGGATAATGGAGCCAAGAATCTAAACAGCCCCAGAACACAAGAGCCAAGAGGAGTACAACCAACCAGAACACAAGCAGAAAACAGCATCGAGAAGTGTTTTGGGAAGGTGTTTATATTTTCTGTTGGAGCTCTTTCAACCCCTCTTAATAGTTAATGCGTGGACAGCCCACAGGGACACCAAAATGACTTAAAGTCATGCAGTATGTGACAACATTCACGCATGGGTTGGTGCCTAAAAGGGGGAGTGGATTTTAGAAGAGGGTACCATCAAGAGCATGACAGAGGCTGGGAGTCTGGAATGAGTATGCTAGCTTTTCTAGACAGGCCTGCAGTGGTGTCTCTGCCCTCTTAAATCCACCCTTATCTGTATTACCCATCTTTCCCTCGGACCCCTTGGTATCTTGCACTTGGGCAACTGCACACCCTCACTGAGATTTTCAATCCTTCACCCCATTACTTGCTCTACAATCTCAGTGATCTTGGGTCCTTCTCATTGGCTTAGGCTCCACGGGTGTGTTTTTGCACATACAAAGGTCACTGTATCACTGCTTCTCTTCACTGGACTCCAGTAGCAGCACCGACTCTGAAAATCTATTTATAGGTCAATAATTGTCCAATATGTTTTCCTAGCTCTGACCTTTCTTAGCAGTTCCTCCTGCTTCCTTGACATTTCTGGTTGGATATCTAAAAGATACTTTCTATTTAACTTACCAACCCCCATGCACTGAATTCTTCCTTCCCCACTCCTTCCATTGTTCCCTCCTGTATTACCTGTGATCAGCCCCAAGGCTAGTGTTCCTTCCTCAAACACCACTCCATCTGTAAGAGTGCTGTGCTGTCTTCTCTCCAATCGGACACTCTGTCCATCCTTGCCTCTGCATTTCTGCTAAGGAGTCCTAGCACTCCTAGGCGTCCCTGCATGACCACTGTCTTGCAGCCGGTCCTGAACTTTCCTGTACTCCAATCTGTGTCCTCACAGGAGCTGGCATTAACCCATTTACAACGGAGCAGCACAGACCATGTCATGCTTAAAACTGTGAATGTTTTCTGACTATACTTGGATGAGAAAAACAGTCATGAGAGATGCTTATGTATCTCTATCCTCTCATCACCCTGACCGTCATTAGGCGGCTGGAAACCGTAAAGGGTCTTCAGGACAAAAAGAAACGAAGCTGTGGGGAGTGGTGCTTGGCACTGGGGAGACTGGTGTAGAGGAGCCTGACCTTGTGTAGAGAAGCGGAGGTCAAGCTGAGCTGTTGATTAGGTGTACATCCACAGAGGAGGGTTAATTCTCAGTATGAAAGCTTGTGCAAAGTCCTGGGACCAGATGCGACGGTGGTGTGTTTGAGGGGCCAGATGAATGCTACAAGCAGTAGGACATAAGCCAGAGGTGTGAACAGAGGCCACCTCCCTCAGGGGTTTAAATGCCGTACTAAGGGTGATTTCATTGGGCCTGCTCATTAGACTGGCTCTCAACCGTAATAATTTTTAACAATTCATTTGTTTACATTTAGGGCTTGATCGCAATCAAAATGAGGAGACAGAGAATGGAGGAAATTCTTCTGATACTTTGGTGTAATGATGCCTCTGAGAACAGGTGCGTGGGGATGGGGTGGGGGTGGGGTGGTGATGGAGTGAGGATGAGGATGCTTTCTCTTAGGAGAGTCCTTGGTGAAAGAAAGAAAAATACCAGGGACTTCTATCTTGGGCCCATTAGGCCAATGCTTCCACAGGAGCATGAAAACCAAGTATCTCCTAGTAGGCCCTATTGGTCCAAGCCTTCCTCTGTAGCTAGAGTTTTCCTGCCTGGCCCATGGTCAGGACAAATCTCTCTCACCCGCCAGGCCCACAGCCGCTTAGACCCAACCAAGTAAACACACAGAGACTTACGTTTCTTATAAACTGTACAGCTATGGCAGGCTTCTTGCTAACTGTTCTAATATCTTAAATTAACCCATTTCTATTAATTTATAAGTTGCCATGTGGCTCGTGGCTTACCGGCACCTTACATCTCACTTTTCATGGTGGCTGGTAGCATCTCCTAACTCAGCCTTCCTGTTCCCAGAATTCTCTTCTCTGCTTGTCCCGCCTATACTTCCTGCCTGGCTATTGGTCAATCAGCATTTTATTTATACAGAGCCATATCCACAGCATTCCTCCTGTCTGGAGGGTCAGAAACTCACGGAGAGTCCTTCAGTTTAGGAAGTGATGACCGCAAAGCTGCCTCTGTTGGAAGAGTCAGGGGAGCTCAGAGTTTTGCAGCATGGAAGGTATGAGGTTTTCTGTCTCCATCTGTTGTGGTTTGAAGCAGAATGCTCACCCACATCCAAAATGGCAGAGAGAGGCTTTCTCGGGGGTCCTTGCCTAGAACCTCTGTTTAGCAGAACGGAATGAAAAGGATTCAGTTTGGTAGGCAGGATGTATTTTCTAGTCATTGAGTATTCATCATTCATAAATGATGGGCATGTGTTTCTGCTGAGGCCATTGAGTTGTGTAGAAGTCATTAAACAGCAAAGCTACCCCAGCCCTAGTCTCTGTATGGTGCTGATACTGTTCAAGTCCCAGAGAAATACAAGGATGCTCTTTGCAGAGACGATATGTTCCTTGGAAGTCCTTGTTGAAGTCTCATCATGGGAGGCTTTGAGGAAGACCTGCCACGATGTCAGTCTGAACAGCTTTGCTTTCCTCTGCGCTCAGCAGACATCTGGCTGGGGTTGAGAGCAGCTTGCATGGAATGAACTGCACAAACCAAAGTGGGAAGGAAAGCCCTCATCCACTCCCTCCCTTCCATTTCTTGGTCTAATTCTGGTCACTGGAGGGAGAGATAGGGGAGACAGTGAGGCAGCCATTGTGATGAGGACTCTGTGAGGATGCAGGCTCAAAGCCTTCCACTTGGGACCCGGGAGAGCAAAAGCTGGGTTGACTGAGAATGTACCATTTTTCATATTTCTGTAGGGAACCTCTTTAGCAGCTCCAGCACTGGAACCTTAAGGCATAGTATCTCAGGTGTAGACCGTGGAACCAAAATAAGACCAAAATGCTTTCACCCTAAAACTAAGGCCTAAGATTTCTCTTTTTAGGTACAGGCCATGAGTTACTGGAATAGGCATAAGTTACTGAAATCAGTCAGTCCAGATTCCAGAAAACAGGAAGTATAAAAGTACAGAGTCACAAGGTAGTCACGAGGTAATGACTGCCAGACTATAGAATGTCCTCTCCCTGGTTCCGTAGGTAAATGTTTGACCAAAGAATGTTCCAACCCTGGTTTCCAGGGTAACTAATCATAGAAATGTCCCCACCTGAGGGCAGCCAATGAGAAATGGTGGCAGGCATCCACCCCCTTAGAAGTAAGATTAAGCCATGATTTCTAGAAAGTCCCTAGAAGTGAGTCAATCAGAATTGTACCCTTACTAGCACCCCTAAATGATGTAACCTTGTGGTTTTTGCCTTTAAAAACTGAGCTTGCCGAGAGGTGGGCACTTCCTCCAGCCTCCACTGTGTTGGATCTGTTGGATGAAGTCCCTGCCTAGGCTTGTATTGCTTTTGGATATCCCAAATTAAACCTTGCTTTTGCATTCCAGCATGCTTGTCTTCGGTGGTCCCTCTGGGGGTCGCCATCTGGGCACAACATAGACCTTGGGATTTTCATAAGCACAGAGCATGAAAAGAGAAAGGTCAGGACAAACGTCCTACAGAAGAGCCTAGGATGTATTTGCTCTCATTTTCTGATGACCAAAGCAATATGGAGGACTTGACCAGCAGTAGGCAACTGTGAAAACCTACAGGCCAAGAGATGGAGGTCCAATATATGGGCCTGGCACATTTTTTTAACCTTATCATGGATTTGGGAAACTCCTCTTTTCTGAGTTTCTAATTTCTCATCTCTGAAATGAGGAATCTGGGGCTAAGAGACCTGTCTGATCCCTCCTAGCTCTAATATTTCATGCCACTCTTGTTTGCCACAGGGATTACTTACAATGCTGAGATCACGATTTTAGATTAGATTAGCCCCTAGCCTCAGACTGCTGCTTCCCACTCCACACTTGAATGCTATGCCCCTAAGCTGTGCGATCCTTACAGTCTGGCCATTGCCCAGCCTTTGACCTCCCAGTCATCTATTCATGAAATCTCTATGCTTCATTTCCTTTTGTGTTCATTCTCACCTCAAGGCTCATGCTTATGTTGGTCCCTTAAGATGGAAGAAACCTTGCAACATCTTTACAAAGATGGATGTTACTGCACAGCCACAGCTTCGAGGCTTCCTTCTCAGATAGGTACTCTCCTGCCACAGCATGCACAACACTATCCCCACCTGAATATTCAGTTCCTCTTCCTCACTTTATCGTCCTCATAGCCTTTGTGACGATCTAAAAAAAGATCAATATTGTTTATGGGGTAAACTCCAGGACAGTAGGACTCTTGTTCGTTTTATTTACCACTATACTCCTAGTGTCTGTCTTACATCAGATACATGTAAACCTTTATTGATGGAAAAATAACACAAATGCTTCTTCAGCAACAGAAAGTGCACAGTCCAGAGTCTTAGAATAGACATGGCAAAGGGAGTCTTTGGAATCAGCTCTAGGGACTTTATTTGCTTTTTCTTAGTCTGAATTCTGAGATTAGAAAGAGTTTTTCTCCATGTCAATTCCAACTAAAGAAGAGTAAGAAACAACATAATACCCAGTAAAATCAGCAGAAGGAAGGGCCAGACACCAGCTAGGCCTTGTGGCATGCAAAATCTTTTGCTTCCTATAACTTTATGGTAGGCACAATGACCCTCAGTTTTGAAACTACGGAAGTGGATTGCAATGGGATTCAGTTACTTGTCTGTGGTCATACTTCTAGAACTTGTTGGGTTGAGATGTCAGTACTAAGTCCATGTTAACTGTCTCTACCTCATTGTGTCTGTGATGGGTGTCTCCAAGGAAACCATCAAGAACTGATTCCATTCTTGAATGGGGAGAGAAGCTGTTCTACTCATGGTTAGGTTTTGTTACAGTGAAGATATCCAACTTACAATTAGCAAAGGCAAAGAAAGCAAAGCTGAGTCTAGGAAAGATGAGACGACACACTTCCTGTCGTTTTACCGGTGTGTCAAATGTCATCCTCTTTGAGTGACTCAGGTTTTTTGCATATTTTACTATAGGTATTAAAGTTTCTCTAGCCAGAGATGCTCATTAGGGCAAGCTTTTTACTGGAGAATAGCTAGATAGGAATGCCAAGCCTTGCCACTGTCCTGCACCACTCTATCTCCAGCCAGAAATTGATACAGCATTGGAATAAAGATACCTGGAAACTGGAGGTGCATACATGGGATAGACCAGGCCTAGTTCTGAGGACTCTGAGAACCCAAGGATCTGAGACTCCGTGGGAAAGGGCTTGATGAGGTTTCCATGAGCTGTGGTGTGAAGGTAGGAGGCCACAAAAGAGGAAGGAGGTTGGCCTTGTCCTTTCACATCATTTTTCCCTGCCACCCAAGAGCAAGGGAGAAAGCACACCGGGAAGAACATGTTTCATGGAGAATCACACCTCTAGTTGTCATAATGATATTTATTTGCCTTTGCAACAACCAAAAGTTGGTTTTTACTGTGAATGGAATCTAAGTACAACAGCCTTAGCAGGGAATGGCACAGCCCAGCACCGAGTCTGGTCATTACCCACTGTCAGGCCACTGACTGTAGCATTGTTAGCATAGTGGTTCCTTTTGGTGGCAGGATGTCCAGGTGTGCTGTATCATAACATAGTTTCTGTCACCACTTTGGTTAGTAGAAGCTTAGTACAAAGTTTAAGGTGAAATATGACCCCAAGCCTACTTGTATGAACATAAATTGAAATAAACTAAAAATCCAAATTATATATTTTGTAAAATTTTACTGAGCCAGGAAAAGTCAATCGCTTTAATGATAGGAAGTCTGCTTTGCTTTGTTGAATGGGAACTGAGCTTCATTTTTTTTTTTCAGGGGGATCTTCAAGTTTCAAATGGCAAACCATTTAGTGGTTTTAATATATGCAGCCATCTAGATGAGTGTTCAAATATTTGAATGAGATAAGTGTGTATGCATTGCCTATTTTGAGATTATAGATGTAGGGAAGACAAGCAGGTTCTTCTATTTCAGCATAACATTTAGGATACATTTCTCAAACACATTAAAATGATTATTTTTCTGGGCCAATGAGGTAGCCCAATGGGTAAAGGCATTTGTCACCAAGCTTGACACCTGAGAAGGGGCTAATATAAAGTGTGAATATTCAGATTGTAGTGGTTAAAAAAGCATGCATTTGAAAGGATTATTTCCTGTTTCCTGCTCAACCATTCTGAGATGACAAAGAAATCCCTCCACTTCAATTCTTCCCTTTTCCTCTCTGGTCTCACAGAACTGAGGCTTGGTCCAAGCAGAATGAAATAGTCTCTAGAGTCTATTTCTATATTTTTGGTTGTGAGCCTAGCCTTTAACGGCTGAGCCATCTCTCCAGCCCTAGAGTCTATTTCTAAAGAAGCTTTATTGTCTACTCAATAGACAAAAGAGAACCACTTCAAGAGCTATCAAAATCCAGTAACTGCGTAGACATGTCTAGAAGAAGTTGCTACACAGGGCAGGTCCTCTAACAATTGCTTTATTGGTTGATCTCCCTGTTCTGTGTTTGTCTTATAGATGATGTTGGTTGGCAAATAGTTGAAATGTGTATATTTATTTTAAAAATTGGTATATTGTGACTGCATCTAGCTTTATCCATGTAAGAAAATACTTTTCTTTTATATCAGAAAAAAAAAAAGAAAATGAAGAATGGCCAAAAAGAATTTCAAAGCCTCCATCAAATCCTGAGAGCTCATTATTTTAAGGGTGTTGAGTTAGATGCTAGAGATGCAAACCATGACTCCATGTTTCTACAGTGGCTCTACCATAGCTAGCAAAATAGGATACAGTAGGAAAGAGAGATGATAACAGGGCTCAAAAGATCAGGGCAGGCACCAGGGTGATGTTCTGAATCAGCCAACTTAGGCTCTTCCCATAGACTAGACCACCCAATCATTCATGCTTTCTCACCTTCATACCTTTCACCTCATTCTTCTTCATCTGGCCAAATTCTTCCCATCTTTTATAGTTCACCTCTGCACTCCAGCTGAAGCATTCTTCAATTTTTCTTCACAATGCTAGTATGTGCTCAGTACTCCACATAAATACTCAAACATTTACGATAAGCTCTCTGATGATCAGGTGTGTATAATAATTTTTTTATTTATTTTGGACATGCCCCAGTTAAACATAGAGTAATGATAAACTTGGTGCTGATTGATCAAAAATGCAGAGCATAGAACACTTATCAGGGCTACTAGTGTTAAGACTCAGCCCAGAAAGAGAAGGACTATTGAAGAGGATGACCACAAAGGTTCTTATACCATCTTCCTTAAATATTTGTAGGGCTAACTTCTTTCATTTACCTTGTCATGTCAACCTCTCTCCTTTGTGCCACTTTGGGTTTCAGATAGAAGATATTCAGAGAGCTAACCCTAGTAGTTGTGCTAAGACCTCCCAGGAATAGCTGGTGGGATTTCACACATAGTCTATGCTTTTCCAGGTCAATCTTCTTGAGGTCCCTCAGTTTGGCTCCACACTCCAGTTCCCATCTTCCAGCAAAGCCACCATCTCTGTGTTTCACTATTGACCTTTCACTATATATATATTTGAGACAGGGTTTCTCTGTGTGGCTTTGTGCCTTTCCTGGAACCCACTCTGTAGCCCAGGCTGGCCTCAAACTCACAGAGATCCACCTGCCTCTGCCTCCTGAGTGCTGGGATTAAAGGTGTGCGCCACCACTGCCCAGCTCCACTATACACTTTTTATGACTTGTGCCTCATCTTCACTCAGGTGCACAAACTTCAGAAGTGGATGTGTTGCTGTGTGCTCTACTTTCCACATCTAATTTTTCGGCATTTCTCTACTTACATCTATTTTTTTTCTATAAGTTGATAAATACAAAAAGGGCTTAAGCAGACCCACTCCAAGTAAGGAAACAGAACTAAAAATGAAGATAATTATCATTGTAGGCTTCATATGAATCCAAGTCTTTGCTGTGGAAGAGTTTGGAATCTCATAGGATGTGTTCCCAGAATTCACAATAAAAGCAAATGGATCTCCCCACCTCAAGACTTGTGATAGATGCTGTGATGCACACCTCAGCCCGGCCCCTCTCTTTTAGGTCTGAGACATTCATTTTGTCACTTGCTCAGATTGTTGGCAGCAGCTGGTCTCAGCTGACTCATTCTTTAGGACTTTCCCACAGGTGAAGAGAGCTGCCTAATTGAAATTCCTCTTCCTGTGGTAATCAGCAGAATATGTATACATTTAAAAATAATTCTTTGAGAATTTTGTACACTATATTCTGAACATACGTATCATTCCCCTTCCTCCAAACTCTGCCATATACCCTTTCTTGCTCTCTTTCAAATTCATGACCTCTTTTTGGTCAACCCTAAAAACACTCATGCAAGTAACACTTTACAGATGGAGAAGGTCGCACTTCTGAATTTAGGACTATGTATTCATGTCGTACACGTATGCAACAACAATTAGTGAAGAAAGAGGCCACAAGTTCCTTCTCTTTTCTTCCTTCCCCATCAAGTGCAGCTTGTGTTGCACAACTACTCTCGGACTGGACACTGCTCTGGTGTGGGGACAGCCCAGTAGGGGCCACATCATTAAAGAAAAGTACCCCCCCACCCCAACCCCCCTCCGTAGCTATGAAATGCCAACAGTCCTCAGCTAGCGGTGGTGTTATGTGTGTATCTTCCCACTCTGGCTGGAGCTTGTGAAAGCCTTGTGAACGCTGTCATAAAGGCTGTGAATTATTAATAAGTGCAACCGTTACTTGAAGTTGTTCACCACTTCTGGCTTTTGCAATCTTTTCACCATCTCTTCCACCAGGATCCCTGAGGCTTTGGGGCGGGGTGTGGTATGAATGCCCGATTTAGGGATGAACACTCTCAAGTCTTTTAGTTGGGAGTGGGGTTTGGAGCCATAGTAATTGACATCTAACTTTTGTTGTGGTCATGTTCCAGTTCAGTTCTTCCTTTTCACAATTCCTGTTTTCCCTCCACAGATGTTGATCATTCTCAGCTAATTTCCTGCATTCCAATTTCCATCTCAGAATCCAAAGGAAATAGATTCAACCCTTGACATATTATATCTATGATGGCATTCAAGAGTTTCCACAATACTGGGTGGTCACTCTTAAGTACTCTGTTCTTTTGAGCTAGGTGTTTATGATTGCATGTTCCACCTGACAGCTATCACTCTACTGTTGTTGATAACACTGTGGATGGGTGTCTGTGAAGGATGCACACCAGGATGCCTCTCTATCTTACTGGGAACTAACTGATCAAAAATGTGTTTAGTGAGTTTATTGCCATTGAATAAGTTAGAGCAGAGGAAGATGAAAGAGAGGGAGAGAGAGAGAGAGAGAGAGAGAGAGAGAGAGAGAGAGAGAGAGAGAGAGAGAGAGAACAAGCCTTTATTGGTTATATATAATGTGCTCACTAGCTACGATTTGTGTTCTTTCATTTTGTCTCTCAAACAACTTTGTTTCCAAGTGTGATTTGGCTCATTTTATGAAGAACAGGGAGGTTAAAAGTTTAGACTTAACTGTCTCGCTCATGCAGAGGGCCTAGTCCAGTCCTGTGCAGCCTCCACTGTTGCACAGCTGTTGGTCCACAGTTGATGAGTTCCCACTAGGTTGGTTTGGTTGTGTCTATAGGTTTCCCCATCATGAGCTTGATGCCCCTTGCTCATAGAATCCCTCTTCTCTCTCTTCGGCTGGAGATCGGCTTGGTGTTCGGTTGTGGATCTCTGCATCTGCTTCCATCAGTTACTGGAGAAAGGCTCTATGATGACAGCCCATGGGAGGCCTTACCTTCTTGTAGGAGGGAATTGGGGGTGGGTTGGAGAGGGGGAGGCTGGAGGGGCAGGAGGAGGGAGAGGGAGATCTGTGATTGGTATGTAAAGTGAACAAAAAACTTCTTTAAAAAAAACCCAAAAGTTCTTAGACATAATACTGTGGAAACAGGATTTAGAACCAACCAGAAGTTCTCTGACTCTTGACTTTTCTCTTTAAATTTCTTTTTGCACAGAAGAGGTGCATACATGTGCACGTGCGCATGTGCGTGTGCGTGCGTGCGTGCGTGCGTGCGTGCGTGCGTGCGTGCGTGCGTGTGTGTGTGTGTGTGTGTGTGTGTGTAATAAGAAATTCAGGCTTCAATGGGTGAGAGATTACAACATAAAGACAGTTGTGTGGCTTTGTGGATTCAGGAGTAGGAGCAGAGATTATTGGTTGTGTAAGTTTTCTATCTCCACAGGTGGAGTAACAGCAGTATCAAAATCATAGGATTATTGTGAGAAAGCCATGAGATAATGTACCTGGCATATTGCTACTGTTTAATAAATGTGAGGCTGCATCAAAAGTGATAAATAAAGACCAGATTTTAAAAGTGCTTCAACATACACACTTAAATCAGCTGACACTAAATAAATCATCAAGTCCTCAGATACAGAACATCTGACATAGGACCTGTTGGGTAAAGCGTCAACATCTGTATCTTTAAAAAAAAAAAAAAAGTCCTAAATCAAGTTATGGCGAATCAGTGGGAAAGGTCAACATAACTGAGAAGTTCCTCGAGTTTCAAGACTCTCTTATTCCAAAGAAGAGTCACTGCTGCTTAGATACAATGTTGTAGTCCATTCATTCTTAGTGGGGAGACAGAACTTTCAATGGGCAGAATTGGCTCTTTAATGGGCGGTGATAAGGTGTAATATACACATATATACATAAACAGATGAACAGGGTATTGCAGTCACTGAAGGGTGGCAGCTGGGAAACATCTAAAGGGCTAGTGAAGGGGTGGTATGGTAAATACGTTGAGAGACGTGATCATAAAAGTGGGGTGTGAGCTTATTCTTCAAGGTGCAGATGCCTTTCTGCTTCCTAACTTTTGAGCTACAAGTAGGAAAAATGGAAGTTGATTGGTAGTTCTGGGGTCTAAGAAAATTTTTGTTCGAGGATAGTAAAGGGCTATAATTTAAAGCAGAGAACTCATATTTGAGAACCATTTGTTTTTCTTTGTCATGTTTACTTAAAACTGATATTTTTCTATTTTGGTTTACCTGGCTGCAGTCTCTGTGACCTCAAAAAATATCACGGGATATAGGAAATAACCAGATTTTGAAACCAGAGAAAGTGGCATTTCTTCTGGGACCATGTGTGAGTATTTTTGGAAGTAAGTGGAGGAGAGGTTGGGCATAAATGATGTAGTGAATTCTCATTAATCAAGGCTTGGTTGCCTATTTCTCAAACTGCATAGTGACTGTAGAGTTGGAATTTTGTATTTCCAACAAAGTCTCTCACACTAACATTTTGGAGGAGACTTTGTGAGCATTGTTCCTATAGGCTTACTATATCAGCTGCAAGGACACCCATCTCCTTAAGTGCCATGCAGAGGGAACGAAAGCTGTAAAAACAGGTGTGCATGCCTGTCAGGGATCAAAATGATGGAAAACCGTGGGATGCCAGATGTGCTGTTCCCTGGAAATCTTTTCCAAGACACTGTGCTTCATGTCAGCATATGAGCTCTAAAGCTTCACGATGTAAATATTTGTTCTAGGAAGAATGATTCCATCTCTTTCTCTCCTCCCCCAATAAATTTTACACATTGAAGGCACAATTTCTTTTTTGTTAATTTAAATTTGTGTTTTGTTTTTACATCCCAACCAAATTCCCCTCTATCCCCTCTTCCCAGTTCCTCCCTGCCCCGCCCTACCCACTCCTCCTCCTCTGTTTCTCTTCAGATACAGATCTCCCATGGGTATCAGCCAGCCATGGTATATCAAGCTGCATGATATGAGATTAGGTACCTCCTCTTCTATTAAGTCTGAGTGAGGCAATTTGGTAGGAGGAAAGGGTTCCAGAAGCAGGCAACAGAGTCAGAAATTCTGCTCTCACTGTTGAGAATCTCACATGAAGACCAAGCTACACAACTGTCCCATATATGCAGAGGGCCTAGGTCAGTCTCATGCAGGCTCCCTAGTTGTTGGTTCAGTCTCTGTGAGCCCCCTTGGAGACCAGGTTAGTTGGTTCTGTGGGTTTCCTTGTGGTGTCCTTGACACCACTGGGTCCTACAATCTTAAGGCACAATTTCTAACTAAAGTATTGTTTCATTTTTAAAAGTAGACAATCTAATGTTTCTAAAATTGGTTAAGTAAATAATGGTGCACATCTTTTATGGTATATTATGCAGTAATTAATGTTATTTATATATCTATTAAAAGATAATAATAGGAAAAAGTTTCCAAGACATAAATTAGTAAAAAAATAGTTTACATACATTATGAAATTATAATGAACTCTACATTTCTTGCTAAAATTAGATCACTAGTTAGAAAAATATTATTATATATTATAATATATTTTTGTCTATTGTTATATATATAAGAGTCTAGAAGGACTGATAAGAAAATATGCTTATTCTTTCTTGTCAAGAGTATGGCTCATTTGAATTTTCATCCCAATGCTTCTTTTTCTCATATAACTTCAATGAATTTTGCTGTAAACATGAATTATTTTGTTAATCATAATTAACTAGTAAAATATGTTAAAATAAAAGGCTGTTCTAGGCTAATTTCCCTTCCCTATGTTTCCCCATCTTAGTTACTTAAACGTAGCCAGTAACATAAAATGATTTTTTGTTCTGCCTAAACTTTAAAAATAAAATCCACTCTGATTTTATTTTCTAGAGTGCTTAATTATAGATATTATAATTTATATATTCTAAATTATGTTATGCATGCATGCATGCATATATATACACTCTTTTTGCTTGAAAGAGAAATAATTTCCTGTCCTCTGCTGGGGAATCACTGTATTTCTTTTAAAGGTAAATGATTTAAATATCCTGAAATGAGGTAAGTAAAAAATGGTATATTTCTTTATTGGGATGCCAATTCACCATTGAAATGATTTACATGAATATTTAAAAATGCAGGAAAGAAGCTGAAGAGATGATTCAGTGGGTAAAGCGATTGCAGTGTGAGCATGAGGTCCTGAGCTTGGATCCCTTTCATGCACGTGAAAATCTGGGTGTGGCAATGTGCCTCTGCAACCCCAGTGCTGGCACTGGAGGTTGATTCTGGGGTTTGCTGGCCAGACAGTCAGCTGAAATTCAGAGCTCCAGCTCTGTGAGAGACAGACACTGCTTTGCTTTTAGAGGTAGAGAGTAATAGAGGAGACATCAGCATACATGTGTACACATGTACATAGACAAGCAGACATGGCAATTTCTTGATATTTTACTTAATGAAAACTCTATATGGGAATTTTGTTTAAATCACATTTTTTTTTTTTAAAAGATATTTATGGGCTCTGACTAGGGAAGCAGGTGGCCTAACTACAGGTCTTCATCTCTTTCTCCTCTCCACCATAGTCAACCCCCAGTCTCATCCCAGCTCAGTATCAGACAACCTGTTGCAGTCTCTCACTCTCTGCCCCATTCACAGGGAACTAAGGAAATCCTGGTGGAATACACTGCTCTCCTACCACCTGTGGACCCCCTCAGTGTTCCTCACCTCATTTCCATTTCTTAGTGTCAGCCGCCAATATTTAGAAACACATTTTACCAGGAATCCCCAGTGGCCACACCTAGCAGAATCCCAGAATTCTCCACCAGGCAACACAAAGCCACCACATCCTCCTAAGAACCACAGAGGGCAACAGAACAAAGGAACAAAACACTGATCCAACAAAGACAAGATCAGATACCAGCACCTAGAATTACAGTCTTCCCAAACCCAGGTGCCCAGACGCCAGTGTAAATGCAGTCAGTAACAGCTAGGATAGCATGTCTCCACCAGAGCCAGCAACCCCACCACGACAGGCTCCGAGAACTGCAACGTAACTGAAGCACAAGACAAAGGCCTGAGAACAGCCTTCACGGGTCTGATAGAGCTTCAGAAAGAGGAAATGAATGAGGAAAAAACAGACAGTGGAAGGAAGTGAATGAAACACTTCAAGGTCTGAAAGAGGAAATATAATCAATAAAGAAAATCCAAACCGAGGGAAACTAGAAATGAAAAATTTAGAACCTCGAACATGAGCCTCAGTGGCAAGCTTCACCAACAGAATAAAAGAAATGGCAGAAAGAATCACAGGCCTTGAAGACATGATAGAAGAAATGGAAACTTCAGTCAAAGTTAATGTTAAATTAAAAAAATCCAAACAACAGCAACAACAACAACAACAACAACAAAAACCAACTCCAGGCAAAAACTATCCAGGAAACCTGGGACACTATGAAAAGACCAAATCTAAGAAAAAATAACAGGAATAGAGGGAAGAGAAGAAATCAGGTCAAAGACACAGAAAATACTTTCAATAAAACACTAAACACCATCCGGCCGGTGGTGGCGCACGCCTTTAATCCCAGCACTCGGAAGGCAGAGCCAGCCGGATCTCTGTGAGTTTGAGCCAGCTGGCTACAAATGATCCAGAAAGCGCAAAGTACACAAGAAACCTGTCTCGAAAAAAAAAAAAAAAAAAAAAAAAAAAAAAAAACTAAACACCCAGAACAAAGAAAGAATATTAAAAGCTGCAAGGGGAAAACACCAAGTAACATCAAGTAACATATAAAAGCACACCTATAATAATGGCACCTGATTTCTCAGTGGAGACTCTAAAAGCCAGAAGGTCCTGAACAGATGTTCTATATATTCAAATAGGCCACATATGCCAGCCCAGACTACCATACATAGCAAAATTTTCAATCACAATAATGGAGGAAATAAGATACTCCATGATAAAACCAACTTAAGAAATATCTTTCTACAAGTCCAGCCCTACAGAAAGCACTTGAAGAAAAATTCCAACCTAAAGAGGTTAACCACACCCAAGAAAATACAAGAAATAAATAGTCTCAGACCAGCAAATCAAAAGAGGGGAAACACACACACACACCATCACCATCACCACCACCTCTGCCACTACCACAACCACCACTACCACCACCACCACCAACAATAACAAAGGAACAAGAATCAATAAACATTGCTCATTGATGTCTCTTAACACCATTGGTCTCAATTCCACAATAAAAAGCCACAGACAGTCAGAATGGATCTATCCTACTGCTGCATCCAGGAAACACACCTTAACACCAAGGATAAACATCACCTTAGGGTAAAAGGATGGGAAAAGATATTCCTGGGAGTTTCCATTGCATTAGGGTTCTACCTCACCTTGAAATGCTTCCCCTAATTCCAAATGTCTCTCCAAGTAATCTCTGCCCCATACCTAATCTCCCTGTGTAATCTATTTTATTTCTCCTTCCCAGAGAGACTCATGCATTTCTTCCCACCCCACTTTGAGTCTTCCTTGTTACTTAACCTCTCTGGGCCTGTGGATTATAGCATGGTTATCCTTTACTTTACAGCTAATATACACTTATAAGGGAATACATACATACCATGTTTCTTTTTCTGGGTCTGGGTTACCTCACTCAGATGCTCTTTCTAGTTCTATCCATTTGCCTACAAATTTTATGATATTATTATTTTTTTAACAGCCGAGTAATACTCCATTATTGTGATATTTATTTGTGATGAAATGTATTTTATCTGTATGTTAATAAATAAAGTTGCCTGGAGATCAGAGGTCATAGCCATTAAGCAGAAGTCTGGCCATGGTAGCACACACCCTTAATTTCTATCACATGACAGGCGGAGTCTCTGTATGTTCAAGGACACAGTCAATCATGGTGACACATGCCTTTAATCCTAGTACGAACCATAGAGACTGGAGGTCTGTATAGACAGTCAGTGACAAGGAAGTCATATGGTTGGGTTTAGAGCCAATGAGAAGGCAGAACAGAAAGGCAATAAAAGACAGGACACAGGAAAAGGTCTCTTTCTCAGGGGAAGTGACGGCAGTGAGTGGTAAGCTAAAGGGAGTCGTGGCTATTGCTCTGATCTCTTAGGCTTTAACTCTGTATTTGGCTCTGTGTTTCTTATTTACTAAGTCTGTTTAGAATTTCATCTACACTCCATTGTGTAAATGTACCACATTTTCTTTTCCTTCTT
This sequence comes from Peromyscus leucopus, assembly GCF_004664715.2. Classification (NCBI taxonomy): domain Eukaryota; kingdom Metazoa; phylum Chordata; class Mammalia; order Rodentia; family Cricetidae; genus Peromyscus; species Peromyscus leucopus. The sequence continues at coordinate 34,523,102 of NC_051063.1, forward strand.
TAGTTGAAGGATATCTAGGTTGTTTCCAGTTTCTGACTATTATGACTTTTTTTTTGAACAGCAATGAACATGGTTGAGTAAGTGTCCTTGTGGTAGGATGGAGTATCCTTTGGGTATGAGCACAGGAGTGGTATAGCTGGTCTGGAGGTAGACTGATTCCCAGTTTTCTGAGAACTATCACTAAGGTCAAGAATTAATAAATGGGACCTCATGAAACCGAAAAGCTTCCGTAAGGCAAAGGACACTGTCAACAGGACAAAACAGCGTCTACAGAATGGGAAAAGATCTTCACCAATCCCACATCTGATAGAGGGACTAATATCCAAAATATATAAAGAACTCAAGAAACTAGACATTAAAAAATCAAATAATCCAATAAAAAATGGGTTGCTGATCTAAACAGAGAATTCTCAACAGAGGAATCTCAAATGGCCAAGAATTACTTAAAGAAATGTTCAACATCCTTAGCCTTCAGAGAAATGCAAACCAAAAGAACTCTGAGATTCCATCTTACACCTGTCAGAAAGGCTAAGATTAAAAACACAAGGGTTTTTAATATTTTATAATTAAAATTTATTTAAATTTTTAAATATTTAAATTAAAATTAATATTTAATAATTAAAATGTGTTTTAAAAAGCACATGCTGGAGAGGGTGTGAAGTAAGGGGGCCACTGAATGCAAACTTGTACAGCCACTCTGGAAATCAACATAACACTTAGTTTCTATGTAACAAAATTGGAGAGATCTCATGCTAGTAACTTAAGAGCACACTTGGAAGCTCTAGGCCAAAAGGATGAAATCACACCCAAATGTAATAGATGTCAAGAAGTAGTCAAACGCAGCACTGAAATCAGCAAAACAGAAAAAATTTCAAAGATTCAATGAAACAAAGAGTTGCTTCTTTGAGAAAATTGGTAAGATAGACAATTTTATTTTCTTTTTTTCTCTTTTGGTTTTTCAAGACAAGGTTTCTCTGTGTAGCTTTGGAGCCTGTCCTGGAATTTACTCTGTAGCCCAGGCTGGCCTCGAACTCACAGAGATCTGCCTGCCTCTGCCTCTCGAGTGCTGGGATTAAAGGTGTGCGCCACCACAGCCCAAAGATAGACAAATTTTTATACAAACTAAATAACATACAAAGAGAAAACATCCAAATTAACAAAATCAAAAACAAAAAGGGGAACATAACAACAGACACTAAGGAAATCCAGAGAATCATAAGGACAGACTTTAAAAAACCTTTTCTTCACCAAATTGAAAAGATCTACAAGAAATGGATAACTTTCTTGGTACATATAACTTACTGAAGTTAAATCAAGATCAGATAAACAATTCAAACAGATATATAACCCCTAGTGAAATAAAAGCAGTCATTAAAAGTCTTGCAACCAGAAAAAGCCCTTGGCCAGCTGGTTTTAGTACAGAATTCTACCAGACTTTCAAAGAACAGCTAATGCCAATACTCCTCTAATTATTCCATCAAATAGAATCAGAAGGGACATTTTCCAGTTCATTTTATGAGGCCACACAGAGTTACTCTGATATCCAAACCACATAAAAAATGAAGAGAATTACAGATCAATTTTACTGATGAGCATAGATGCAAAAATTCTAAATAAAATACTCACAAACCGAATACAAGAATACACCAAAAACATGATTTATCATGACCAAGTAGGCACCATTCCAAAGATACAGGGATGGTTCAACATAATAAATCAATAAAATGTAATCTTTCAAATAAGCAGACTGAAAAGCAAAAACCACATAATGATCTCATTAGATGCAGAAAATGCCATTGACAAAATCCAACACCCCTTCATCATGAAAATCCTGGAGAGACTAGGGCTACAAGGGACATACTTCAACATAATAAAGGCAATTTATAGCAAGCCCATAGCCAACATCAATCTAAATTGAGAGAAACTTACTGCCTTTCCACTAAAATCAGGAACAAGTCAAGGCTGTTCACCCTCTCCATGCCTATTCAATATAGTGCTTGAAGTTTTAGCTAGAGCAATAAGACACTGGAAAGGAATAAATCAAAGTATTATTATTATTTTTAGATGATATGATAGTATGCATAAGTGACCCTAGTAATTCCACCAGGAAACTGCCATAGTTGATAAGTGCTTTCAGCAAAGTATCTAGATGCAAAATTAACTCACAAAAATCAATAGCTTTCCTGTATATAAATGACAAACTGATTGAGAAAGAAATCAGGGAAACAATACCTTTCACAATAGCCTCAAATAATGTAAACTATCTTGGGATAACTATAACCTAGCAAATGAAAGATTTCTGAAAAGAAACAGAGGAGTAAATGGGGAGGGGAAAAAGGGAGTTGGGGAGGGACTGGGAGGAGAGGGGGTAGGGGGAACTGGTCAGGATGTGAAATAAATAAATAAATATTAAAAAACCTTTAAGACATTGAAATAAGAAATTGAAGAAGATATCAGAAGATGGAAAGATCTCCTATGCTCATGAATAGATTGTATTAATATAGTAAAAATGGCCATCACACCAAAATCAATCTACATATTCAATTTAACTCCCCTCAAAACTAGAACACAATTCTTCACAAATCTTAAGGGGACAATTTGCAGCTTTATATTGAAATATAGAAAGCACAGGATAGCTAAAACACTCATGAATGATGAGAGAACTGCTGGAGGTATCACCACCTCCAAATTATACTACAGAGCCAAAGTAATGAAAACAGCATGGCACTGGCACAAAAACAGACATGTTGATCAATGGATTAGAATTGAAGATGAACACATAAGTCCACGTAGCTGTGGATACCCCCTTCTTGATAAAGAGTCTAGAAATACACACTGGAAAGAAGATACAGCAAATGGTGATGGTCAAACTGGGTGGCTGCATGTTGAAGACTAAATAGATCCACACTTAACAGCTCCATATGGATCAAAGACATCAACTGAAAACCAGATAAATGGAAAGATATACCAAGATTGGTATAGATAGATCTTGAGGTTGATCAATTCTCATCTTGCTGCTCTTATTGATTTCCATAGTGGCTGTACAAGTTTACACTACCGGCAGCAATGGAGGAGTGTTCCCCTTGCTCCACATCCTTGACAGCATGAACTGTCATTTGTGCTGTTGATCTTAGCTATTCTGACAGGTGTAAGATGGAATTTCAGTGTTGTTTTGATTTGCATTTCCCTGATGGTTAAAGATAGTATACATTTCCTTAAGTGTTTCTCAGCTGAGTCTCCTTTATTGAGAATTCTCTGTTTATAGCTGCACCCATTTTTAAACAGGATTATTTGACTTTTTGAAATCTAGTTTCTTGAGTTCTTTATATATTTTGGATATTAGCACTTTATCGGATGTGGAGTTTGGTAAAAATCTTTCTCCATTCTGTAGGCTGCCACTTTGTCAAACGATGGCATCCTTTGCCTTACAGAAGCTTTTCAGTTTCATGAAGCCCTATTTATTTATTTATTTATTTATTTATTTATTTATTTATTTATTTATTTTCTGTTTTTCGAGACAGGGTTTCTCTGTATTGTTTTGGTGCCTGTCCTGGATCTCACTCTATAGACCAGGCTGACCTCGAACTCACAGAGATCCGCCTGGCTCTGCCTTCCTAGTGCTGGGATTAAAGGCGTGCGCCACCACCACCCGGCCTATGTTCCATTTATTAATTGTTGATTTATTGCCTGTGATATTGGTGTTCTGTTCAGAAAGTCATCTTCTGTGGCAATGAATTCAAGGTTATTCCACAATTTCTTTTCTATACAGTTCAGTGTTTATGTTTATGTTGAGGTCTTTGATTTATTTGAACTTAAGTTTTGTGCAGTGTGGACCTGTTTTCATTCTTCTACATGCAGACATTAAGTTTGACCAGCATCATTTATTGAAGATTCTGTCTTTTTTTCCAGTGTGTATTTCTGGTTTCTTTGTTAAAAACAAACAAACAAACAGACAAACAAACAAAAAAACCAAGAAAACAAAAACAAAAAAACCCCCAAAACAAACAAACAAAACCCCCAAAACAAAACAAAACAAAACAAAACAAAACAACAACAAACCCCACAGATTTTCACAGGTGTGTGATTTATGGTCTTCAGTTCAATTCCCTTGATCAACACGTTTGTTTTTATGCAAATACTATTCTTTTCTTTTTTTAAACTATAGCTCTGTAGTACATTTTGAAATCATGGATAGTGATACATCCAGCAGTTTTTTAAAAAATTTTTATTATTATTATTTTTTTTATTGTTCAGGATTGTTTTAGCTATCCTGGAATTTTTGTTTTTTCATATGAAGTTGGTAATTGTCCTTTTGAGGTCTGTAAAGAATTATGTTAGAATATTGATGGAGATTCCACTGAATTTGCAGATTGCTTTTGGTAGGATAGCCATTTTTACTATATTAATCTTACCAATCCAAGAGCATGGGAGATCTTTCCATCTTCTGATACCTTCTTCAATTTCTTTCTTCAACAACTTGAAGTTTTTTTTTTATTTTAACCACACTGGGCTTTCATTTGCTTGATTAGAGTTACTGCAAGACATTTTATATTATTTGAGGTATTGTGAAGGATGTTGTTTCCCAGATTTCTTTCTCAGTCAGTTTGTCATTTGTATATGGGGGTGGGGAGAGTTACTGATTTTGTGAGTTAATATTGTATCTAGTCACTTTGCTGAATGTGTCTATCAGTTGTAGGAGGTCCCTGGTGGAATTTTTAGAGTTACTTATGTATACTATCATATTATCTGCAAATAAGGATACTTTGTTTTCTTCCTTTCCCATTTGTATCACCTTGATCTCCTTCAGTTGTCTTATTACTCTAGTTAAGACCACATCCTCTATTGAACTGATATATAGAGAGTGGACAACCATGTCTTGGTCTTGATTTTTAGTGGAATTGCTTTGAGTTTCTTTTCATTTAATTTGATATTGGCTATAGGTTTTCTGGAAATATAGGTCTTCATTTTATGTTTATATATGTCCCTGGTATCTATAATCTCTCCAAGACTATTACCATGAAGGGTGGTTGGACTTTATCAAGGATCTTTTCTCCATATAATGAGATGCTTATGTGTTTTTTCTTTCAGTTTGTTTATATGGTAGATTACATTTATTGATAAATTAGGCTTTTGAAAATACTTGTTATCCTTCATTTGTACACTATCTTTAGTTTAAAGCACTAATCATTTGAAAAACAATCTAACAATGCAATAACTCATAATGTGCTTCATATAAGCTAGGTACTACCAGGTATGTCTAATCTATGGCCTCTGGGCCACATGTGGACAAGGAAAGCTTTTAATTCCACCTGATACGAAATCCACAAACTTACTTTAAACATTATGAGTTTTTTTCCAGTATAGTTTTTGTAACTATACTGCAGGATTCTCAACCTGAGCCTTGTAGGTGTCAGTGTTGTCTCATTATTGAAGGTTGTTCATGCCTGCTGGGCTGGCACTTGGCGCCCATTACCTCACTAGCTCTCAGCATTCTATCAGCTATGTTTTCATATCATTGGACTTATACGTGAAGGAGTTGAGACTAGTTGAACGATTTACTCCAAGGCACAGGTTTGTTAACCTGACAAATCCAGGAGAGAATGCCCAGCTCCCTCTGCCATATGGAGATCAGAGAAAGTCATGGAACAGATGTCACGATTCCCTGAGAACCAATGTAACTGAGTTCCTCTCTGCAACTGTCAATATGTGCAAGCCATAAACATCAAGGTCCGACAGCGCCTGACAAACGCACATGCCAGTTCTGACTGTTTTGCTCTGCCTGCCCTCCGTTTTCCACCTTTGCTGGTTTATGGAGATAGTTCTGACTACGATCCATTCCCGAGGCAGATTTGAATGACTCCGTGGATGCTTGGTGGTAAGAAATACATACAATGAAAACAAAAGCTAAGCTTTTGAAGGCTAGGGATACAGCTGCAAAGCATGACTGAAGCCCAGGTTTCAATCCCCAGTACTGAAAAAAGGAGGAGTAAAAAAAAAGGAAGGGAAAGATAACACTTCTGAAGACACATTTCCCCTGACCTTTCTAGATGGTAAAATCATTAAAGTCATGGCTAGGATTGAAAATAAAACAGTAGCGTCATCAAATCGGGCAAAGGTGTGACTGGCATATCTGTCTCTCAATTCATGGCAAAGGAAGCCATCAGAAGCTAGATGCTGACTATCCTCAAGTGGTCAAATCTAGTTCCCAAATCTAGAATGAAATCTGAGGCTCTTATTGACCAATGCAAAATTTATAGGAATAAGTAAATAATGAAGTTTTAGAATCTCTCTCTTTTCTGCACAGGTTCAACAGAGGCGTAATTTATTATCATAATAATCTTACAGTGGTTTTTTTTTTGTTCTTTTGTTTTCATAGAAGAGTTCTGTAGCCCTAAAAGTATCTTTGCATTTTCTAGACTTCTTTCCATCTGTGCATTCCCATGTAGTTGCTGTGGGGAGTGCCAGGTAGGGACTCAGATGTTAGTCCTGAAGACAACTGGTGTTTTAAGGTCCAATTTGCAGCACTGTGTTTCTCCAACATAAATCGTGCCATCTCAGTGAGGGAATCAGTTATACACCCTTTTCAAAGATGTTTTCCCAGCTAATGATCCTATGTGGCTTAAAATTATTACTGACAGAAAAACAACTGCAGTGACTTTTAAACTAATGATAAAATCCCATGGATAATTACCTCTCAATAGCCTGGAGATGTGAATGAATGAATCACATATCGTTGCAGGAAGCAATTCTCTGAATGGATTCTACCTGATGGAATCTTAGTGCATAGCAGATTGAGTGCAAGCTTTTAGTTGAAATAAGACTCTGAAGTTTCTCTGTAGCAAAACCCATACCCTGAAGGAGGTTGACTTTGGTCACACTGTCCTAGAATCCTGTGATCCAAATGGCCCTCTTCTGTACATGGAAATACATTTTGTAAAGAAATAATAGCGTAAGTGTCTTTCTTTTTATTTTATTTAATTTATTTCTTTTTTTCATTTTTCTTTATTAAGAAATTTTCTACTCACTCTACATACCACCCCACAGATCCCATCTCCTCCCTCCTCTCACCCCCTCAGCCCTCCCTCCCAAGCCACTCACATCCCCAAATCCCCCAAATCAAGGTCTCCCATGGGGAGTCAGCAGAGCCCGGCACACTGAGCCTAGGCAGGTCCAAGCCCCTTCCCATGGCACAAAGGCTGTGCAAGGCATCACACCACCGGCACTGGGCTCCTAAAAGCCTGCCCATGAACCAGGGATGGATCCTGATTCCCTGTCTGGGTGCCCCCTAAACAGTTTGAGCCAAACAGCCATCTTTCATATCCAGAGGGCCTAGTCCAGTCCCATGGGGATTCCACAGCCACTAGTCTACAGTTCATGGGCTTCCACTAGTGTGGCCAGTCATCTCTGTACATCTTCCCATCATGATCTCAATGTCCCCTGCCTGCAGAATCCCTTCTCTCTCATTGATTGGATTCCCAGAGCTCAGCCTGGTGCCTGGCTGTGGATCTCTGCATCTGCCTCCATCAGTCACTGGACAAAGGCTCTATGATGGTAGCTAGGGTATTCACTAGACAGGTCACCAGAGTAGATCAGTCCAGGCACCCTCTAGACCACTGCCAACACTCCCAGGTGGGGTCATCTTTGTGGATTCCTGAGAGCCTCCCCCAGCACCCTGCCTCTTCCTATACTATCCTCCCCAAGTTTCTTTCCCCCAACCTACCTTTATAAAACAGGGACTTATTCTAGTCCAGGATGACCTAGAATTCATTCTATAGCCCAAGCTGGCCTCAAACTCACAACAGTCCACTTACTTCAGCCTCCCACATGCTAAAATTTCAAGTGTGAACTGCCATACCGGCTCATTCTCCTTTGTGTGAATTGGCTTCCTCTAATGATCTGACATTGTATCATATTTCTTTCTCCAGAGATTTCTTTCTTTCTCATAGACATGTAGTATATAATGAATTTTAGTTTTTTTTACTCTTCCATTCTCCTTTCCAATCCCCTTCTTCCTCCCATTGACATCATCCTTCTTCCCAAGTCCTCCTATTCCATGTCATCTTTTTGAGTGTGATGCACTGAGTTTAACTAGAGTTTCTTGCCTGAGCACAGATGGGAGGTTGTTTACTGGAGCAAGGGCAGCTTGTTAGTGGCTGCATCACTGACAAAATGACACTCTTCTGTTGCTGGAGGGCTTCTGCCCCACGTTGGGCGCCATTTGTTGCTGGAGGGCTTCTCTCCAGGTTCCACCAAACCCCACAGTCCCACAATCCACGTATAAAATAATCACTCAGACGCTTATATTACTTATAAACTGTATGGCTGTCGCAGACTTCTTGCTAACTGTTCTTATATCTTAAATTAACCCATTTCTATAAATCTATACCTTGCCACATGGCTGGTAGCTTACCGGCATCTTTACATGCTGCTTGTCCTGGCAGTGGCTGCAGTGTCTCTCCCTCCTTCTTCCTGTTTCCCCAATTCTCCTCTCTCCTTGTCCTGCCTATACTTCCTGTCTGGTCACTGGCCATCAGTGTTTTATTTATATAGAATGATATCCATAGCACTTCCCCTTTTCTTCTTTTTTTTTAAAAAGGAAGGTTTTAACTTTAACATGGTAAAATTACATATAACAAAACAATTATCGAGCAAGAATTGCAGTTATAATATTAAAGAAGATGTCCTATCTATCTTATATTTGTGAGTTTAAGGTTTTATATCTAACTTATCTTTTATCATAACTGAGGAAATTACAACTATCTAGTCTTCAACCACATCAAAGACCTGAGAAGGAACATAATGGTACCTGAGAAATGGTAGATGGATGCCAGCAACTTTCAGGAATCTTGCAAGAGTAGACCAAGACAGCTGGCAGCCTGGACAGTCACCTAATGTTTCTCAGCATTGTTGGTACATTCAAAGTGGCTACAGGCCTAGAGTATATACAGACCATTTTCAGAAGCAGGAATTCTGAAAGACCATCTTACCCTGTCTTGGCAGAGTACAGTGGTCGCTTTCCTTGTATTTCGCTTGTCCAGAAAGGACAGCATTGTATTCGTACTGTCAGCCATCAAGGCAAGGGCAGTTCTTTGCCCAGTAGGCCATTTTGTGCCAAGAAGACAAACTTCCAAATGGAAATGTCTTAGAAGCTCAACATTCTCTCGAGATCAAATTGGTGCATCCAGGAGCAATTGTGTCTCATGTCAACAGAATTCTAAGTTATTTAAATGCCATATTCTCTAGGTCTATGAAGTGTTTGAAGATTACCTATCTATCTGAAATATATCTATGTATACCTAGAAGACTTAACTAACATGGCTATAAATATGATTATCATAGATGACTAATTATTAATCTATTTTTAATTATCCATTGCAATTTTAAATGAGTTACATAAACATAATACCTCAAATAAGAATAGAAATATATATATATATATACAGTATAACAAAATTAACTTCAAGTTTGTATCAATAAACTAAAATTTATACCAATGTAAAACATTTTAAACAAGTTGTTCTTTAAAAGTAGGTTCATTAATCTACTCTTTTATCTTATCATCTCTATATCTTCCTATATATCTATATCATATCCCCTTTTCTTTTTTAGAAAGAGATCACATTTATAATCAACCTGTTTTAAATAAAAATATTGGTTTTTCTCTGTCCCACACCAGAGGGCTCTTCTGATTTGGGACACAAGAATCTCTTAACCATTTTTTTTTTAAAGCAATATGTCTGGGTTTAGAGAGGGAGTGAGCCAATTCCACCTCTAAAGCCAGCTTGGTATATTTGGGAATTTGGGCATAGCATCTCTTACTACTTCCTGCTGGAGGGGGCGCTGTATCTTATGGGGACGCAAAGAAAATTTTAGGCCTATGGGGTAGTCCGTGAGGCTGTATTGTGTGAACCAGTTGCCTTGAAACTGCTCTGGATGTTGGATCATCTGGGCCATGGTGTCATCGGAGACCTTTCAGGGGGTCTTGGCTGGTGAAACCTGATGTATCTTAATCTGGAACAAATCCAAAGCCTCTGGCTTTCTGTGGAAACAAAAGCAGAACCTCTTTTCCAAAGCAACATATCCTTAAATCCAAATTTTGAAGTCAAGGTACCTTTAAAATATACATTTTTGATTTAATTCAACATCTTTTTTGATCAAATGTTTTTTTGCAGTTAAAAATCCCAAAGACAACACAATCCAGATTGTCTGCGTAATATTCATCTTTACGTGGCTTTTTTATATTAATTTATCTTTTTTTTGTCTCTTTAAAGCCTACGTATTGTGAATCTATTGCTTTAAACTGTAGTATTCTAAGACTGAAACGGCGCTGTGGCTGCTGGCTCCGCCTACTTTAGCTTCCGACATGGCGGTGGTACGTTTTCCGCCTGCTCTGGGAGCCATCAATTCTCAGAAATAGTGGGTCTACGCTTTTATCAAAGCAGCGTGTAGCCCAGAAACCTCTTTTTTTTTTTTTTTTTTTTTTAGTACTAGTAAAGACTAAATCTACCACACAGTGTAATGTGCCGCTGGCAGACACCTCATTACCACCATACTGCCAGTCAAACGCAAACGCCAGGAACCCGCCAGTAGTTCAAACCTGCGTTTTGCGGTATCTAGCTGCCGGTATGAGCCATGAAGCAGGAGCCTGGTTTTGGCTCTGTTTAGAATTGGTTATTAAATATTCTCAGGTTTAAGGTGGAAATTTGAGCCGTTGGGCGCCATTTGTTGCTGGAGGGCTTCTCTCCAGGTTCCACCAAACCCCACAGTCCCACAATCCACGTATAAAATAATCACTCAGACGCTTATATTACTTATAAACTGTATGGCTGTGGCAGGCTTCTTGCTAACTGTTCTTATATCTTAAATTAACCCATTTCTATAAATCTATACCTTGCCACATGGCTGGTGTCTTACCGGCATCTTTACATGCTGCTTGTCCTGGCGGTGGCTGCAGTGTCTCTCCCTCCTTCTTCCTGTTTCCCCAATTCTCCTCTCTCCTTGTCCTGCCTATACTTCCTGTCTGGTCACTGGCCATCAGTGTTTTATTTATATAGAACGATATCCACAGCACTCTTCTCCCAACATTATATGAGGAAACAATGGGGCCTCTTGGGCCTCCCTTGATCCATGATGAAATCTTGTGTATACAACAGCTGCAGTGAGTCCTTGAGTGCAAAGGATATGTTATGTTCAGAGAACATATTTTTGTAGAACATCTTTCCCTGTTCTTACATTCTTTACATTTCTTACATTCTTTACAATTCTTACATTCCCTGTTCTTACTCTTCCGTGGTGCTCCTGGAGCTTTGGAGTGAGTGATGCAGCTATCCTATCTAGGACTGAGCATCCATGGCTACTAGTTCTCAGCACTTTGACTAGTTAAAAGTTCATTCACTAAATACCATCTGCGTCAGGAAGAAGCTTCCATGATGAAGGCAGTGCACAACACCAATCTTGTTTTTTCAGGTTTTTTTTTTTAATATTTATTTAATTTTTTAAAATTCATTTTACATACCAACCACAGTTCCCCCTCCCTCCCCTCTTCTCACTCCCCCTACTTTCCCCATCCACTCCCTAGAAACGGTAAGGCCTCCCATGGGGAGTCAGCGAAACCTGGCACATCAAGTTGAGGTAGGACCAAGCTACTCCCCTCTGCATCAATTCTGAGCAAGGCATCCCACCATAGGGAATGGGCTCCAAAAAGCTGTTTCATGCACTAGGCACAGATACTGGTCTCACTGCCAGAGGTCCCACAAACAGACCAAGCTACGCAACTGTCTCCCATGTGCAGAGGGTCTAATTCAGTCCCATGCAGGCTCCCCAGCCATCGGTCCAGGGTTTGTGAGGTCCCATGAGCTCGGGTCAGCTGTCTCTGTGGGTTTCCCCATCATGATCTTGATTCCCCTTGCTCATATATTCCCTCTTCCCTCTCTTCGACTGGACTCTTGGAGCTTGGCCCAATGCTTGGTTATGGATCTGCCTCCATCAGTTACTGGATGGAGGTTTTATGATGATAGTTAGAGTAGTCACCAATTTGATTACAGGAAAAGGCCAGTTCAGGCATCCTCTCCACTATTGCTAAGAGTCTTAGCTGGGGTTATCCTTGTGGATTTCTAGGAATTTCCCTTTCTTTCATTGCTCTTCCTCTCCCTCCCTCCCTAACTTGCCCATCTTGTTTCTCATGTTCTCACCCCTCAATCCCCCATCTATCCTTCCAACCCATGCCCCCAGTTCACCCAGGAGATCTAATCTATTTCCATTTCTAGGGCAATCCATGCATCTCTCTTAAGGTCCTCCTTGCTACCTAGCTTCTATGGGGCTGAGGATTATAGCCTGGTTATCCTTTGCTTTTCATCTAACATCTACTTTTGAGTGAGTACATACCTTGTTTTTCTTTCTGGGTCTGGATTACCTCACTCAGGATGACTTTTTTCTAGGTCCATCCATTTGCAAATTTCATGACATCATTATTTTTTTACAGCTGAGTAATACTCCATTGTGTAAATGTACCACATTTTCTTAATTAATTCTTTGGTTGAGGGGCATCTAGATTGTTTCCAGGTTCTGGCTATTATGAATAATGCTGCTATGAACATAATTGAGCAAGTGTCTTTGTAGTATGATTGAGCATCCTTGGGTATATGCCCAATAGTGGTATCTCTGGGTCTTGAGGTAGATTGATTCCCAATTTTCTGAGAAACTGCCACACTGATTTTCAAAGTGGTTGTACAAGTTTGCACCCCCACCCGCAGTGCAGGAGTGTTCCCCTTACTCTATATCCTCTCCAACGTAAGTTGTCATCAATGTTTTTATCTTAGTTATTCTGACCGCACACCATCAATCTTAAATGGTGAGCTGGGACTGGGACCCAGAGTTATCCTTTCTTGAAAGTCTTTTATATGCCACATCAAGCAATGTCTGGGGTATGGTTATCACTGAACGGGGATATTATTATTTTTATTTTAACAATGATGAGATTAAGACTCAAAGAATTTGAGTAACTATACCCAGTCCGCTCTGGTAAGGAGGGACAGAATGAACACATCACATGAAGGCATGATGCTAGGATCAGGCCTGGCTCTCTTTGTCCTCTGCCTATGTTGGTTTTACATTTTTTGGGACCAGAGGTCATTGCCATAATAAGTTGATTCTTCAAAGATCTATGGATTATGATGGTGTGGCAGATAAGTGCAGGGTTAGATTCTCCAGCTAGTTTTCTGGAAGTTGTATTGCTTGTGATAGGACTAACCTGTGGTAAAACTATTGTGATCAGAAATGTTAATTATCAGTTTGACAAGATCTAGAATCTCCCAGGAGATGGATCTCTGGGTGTGTCTATAAGGGATTATCTTGATTAAACTAATTTTAATCAAGATAAAATCAATGTGTGGGAAGACCCAAATTAACTGTGGGGAATACCATTCCCTGGGCAGGGATCTTGGACTGTATAAAGTTTAGGAAGAAAGACAAGCACAAGCATTCATTTCTCTATGATTCCTACTGTAGACACAGTGAGGCCAGTTACTTCAAGCTACTGCTGCTTTGAATCCTCTGCCATGAAGGATTGTACCTTGAACTCTGTGCTAAAATAAACAATTCTTTCCCTAGTTGTTTTTTCCCATGGCATTTTATTACAGCAATAGGAAAAAAAAACAAAGAGAGAAATTATTAAGTGCATGACAAACACCACATCTAGTATAATCCCAGGAAAGCATAACTAATGGGCAGTAAGGTCCAGGGTACCCAGACCAACAAAGGAAGATGGCACATGACAGAGTCTGGGGATTAGTGCACTGGAAAAAAATGATACTTCCTGTCACAAGTTGTACCCAGGAAGAACCCAAAACATGCTGAGTGGCAGATGAACCAGTGCTGTGAAATTTGTCCACCCCACAGAATGACCTGCTGGAGTCAGTCAGAGCATGTAGGTGACTCTGATCTCTGATTAGGACTAGGTGGGAACTCCAAATGCCCTCACCTGGAGAAGAGCAGGTGACAGACATGTCTTTGTTTGAGTGGGGACTCTCCTGGACTCCAGAGAACTAATTCTTTGGAGCAGTTTATATCTAACACCAGTGCTCAGGATGAAAGGAAACAATGAACGTTCTGCTTCTAACATAGGTGATGGGGTGCAGAAGGTCTGTCTATAGACATGTGATCCAGACCTGGGGAAGTACAGGCTTAAATTTCCTCCATAGTAAAAAAACAAAACAAAACAAACAAAACAAAAAACAAAAACAAAACAAAACCAGCTAATTAACTAACCAACTGGTCAACCAACCATCCAACAAACCAACTCTGAACTACTCTGCATTTTATTTTATATTTCAAGAGAAGTTAATTTTTTTCCTTTTATTTTATTTTACAATACCACTCAGTTCTACATATCAGCCACGGATTCCTTTGTTCTCCCCCCTCCTGTCCCCCTCCCCTTCCCCCCAACCTACCCCCCATTCCCACCTCCTCCAGGGCAAAGCCTCCTCTGAGGATTGAGATCAATCTGGTAGACTCAGTCCAAACAGGTCCAGTCCCCTCCTCCCAGACTGAGCCAAGCGTCCCTGCATAAGCTCCAGATTTCAAACAGCCAACTCATGCAATGAGCACAGGACCTGGTACCACTGCCTAAATGCCTCCAAACAGATCAAGTCAATCAACTGTCTCACCTATTCAGAGGGCCTGATCCAGTTGGGGGCCCCTCAGCCTTTGGTCATAGTTCATGTGTTTCCATTTGTTTGGCTATTTGTCCCTGTGCTTTATCCAACCTTGGTTTCAACAATTCTCGCTCATATAAACCCTCCTCTTTCTTGCTAATTAGACTCCTGGAGCTCCACCCTGGGCCTAGCTGTGGATCTCTGCATCCAGATTCCTCAGTCCTTGGATGGGATTTCTGGCACGACTATTAGGGTGTTTGGCCATCCATCACCAGAGTAGGTCAGTTCCGGCTGTCTTTCGACCATTGCCAGCAGTCTATTGTGGGGGTATGCTGTTGGATGGTCTGTATGTCAAATTGCTCTGATTGGTCAATAAATAAAACACTGATTGGCCAGTGGCCAGGCAGGAAGTAGGTGAGACAAGGAGAGAGGAGAATTCTGGGAAGCGGAAGCCTGATGCAGAGAGACACTGCAGCCACCGCCAGGACAAGCAGCATATAAAGACGCGTAAGCACCAGCCACATGGCAATGTATAGATTTATAGAAATGGGTTAATCTAAGATATAAAAACAGTTAGCAAGAAGCCTGCCATGGCCATACAGTTTATAAGTGATATAAGTGTCTGAGTGATTATTTTATACATGTGTTGTGGGACTGCGGGGCTTGGTGGAACCTGGAGAAAAGCCCTCCAGCAACAGGGGTATCTTTGTGGACTTCTGTGGGCCTCTTTAGCACTTTGTTTCTTCCTTTTCTCATGTGGTGAGAAGTTAAATTTTTGTCCTTTTATTCTTCACTTAATGTGCTTTATGTTTCTTACAGTTAACGCCATGAATCTTTATAAAACAGAAGCTACTCAAACATGAGTATTTCTATGTGGGAAAGAGACTCATAGCTGTGACTCTTGCACACAGTAAGCTGCTATTTTACTTGCCTCATTCTACCCAGGGGGAAAAGTGACCATTCTGATATCTTTAGGTTTCAGTAAACAGAGTACTGGCCACCTGTGAATGAAGGACAAACTTATTTCAGAACCATCCCGTAAATCTTCAAAGCCAAATGAGAGTCTAGGTGGATCCCACAGCTACCCTGAATTACTGCTAGGGATCAATGTGGCTCCCCACTCTCATAGGAGAACTGTAGCATGGGGCTGTAGAGAGCTAGGCTCAGGTGCCAGCTCACCTACACATTGTTTTGTTGTTTAAACCAGGGTTCACTTTATGCATCTGTACAATGTGAGGATTAGATTTAGGTTGTGGAGCCATATCATATAAATTAATGTGTGTGAATATCAATAAGGCATTTTAAATTGTGAATGTGGGTAATATTAGGTGACTCTTGTTTTTTGTTCTAAATGTGCAAAATATGTGGTTAATGTAGGAATAATATTATCTCTACTCTAAGCCATTCTTTTTTTTTTGTGTGTGTGTCATTTAATGGATGATGGATAACTTTGGAATTATGACTCAAATAAGTATGAATGCCATTATTGGCTGGTGCTTCTAGTATCATAGCAAGTATAAAAATGAAGGCTATTCTTTTTCCTCAGGCAACAGAATTCAGGAACCTCTCCTATCCCCTCTGTCTTGAACCCATTTTGATATCATGAAATGACTAGTGGCATGTCTTGTCCTGCCCTGTACAAATGGTTGTTAGTAAGATGGATTGAAACCTCCTAGAGTGCCCCTTGATTCGCTGGTATGGGTGAGCACAAGCTCTCTGTCTGGAGCAATATCCTCTTTTATTAAGCACTCTTGTGGGCGGGGGGAAAACTGCAAAGTGCTCTCCAAACACAAGGCATTAGAATGACTGATGAGTATAGCCTCATCATGTTACACCTCCGTGAGAAGAATTGTGACATTTATGCTGAAAGAGAAGCACAACACGGCATAAAATCCTCCTTTGTGCAGATTTCAGCCATTGTAAAAAGTGTTTGAAATAGCCCAGGCCCAACCAGAAGCACTTGCCAAGTAAATGGATTGCACAACACACTAGAAAGAAAAGCCAAGAAGCTATTGTCAGATTTATGTCTTCTGTTTTGTGGAGTTTGGCTTGCTTCGTTCCCATAATCTCCTTCATTCTTACTTGTAACACGAATTACTAAACGGTCTTATAATAAAACGCAGGGCCTGGTATTGGGGTGAAAGCTAAAAGATCAAAGAAGCAGAGCAAGCCACAGCCACCACCTCTCACCTCACCACCTCTGCTGCCTGAAAGGGTTCCAGCCAAAAGGGCTTCAGCTGAAAAAGCCTAGTGGAAAGGCTTCTAGACAAAAGCGATGCTTCTGCCAACAAGCCTTAGTTCCTGCCTCCTCACTCCTTATAGACCTTTCTCCACCCGTCATATCACTTCCTTTTTAGTGCTGGGATTGAAGACATGTGACTTCTCAAGAAAAGGCATGAGATCTCAAGTACTGGGATTAAAGGTGTGTGCCACCACTACCTGGTTCTGTTTCTCTCCTAGACTGAATCAATCTCAGGTAGTCCAGGGTGGCTTTGAACTCACAGAGATCCAGATGGATTTCTGCCTCCCAAGTGCTAGGATTAAAGGTGTGTGCCACCACTGCCTGGCCTCTATGTTTAATTTAGTGCCTTGTTCTGTTCTCTGATCTTCAGGCAAATTTTATTAGGGTACACAATATATCACCACATTTCCCCTTTTTTATGTCTAAAATAATAAAAGAAGGTTATAACATAAGAAAAACTATATACAATAAGTACAGTAAGTATATATAATATATACAGTCAAGATTTACATTAACAATGTCCAGTCCATTAACATTTGACAGATTTAAGGAAAATATTCCATTATCTATCCTATTTTGGTGAGTCCAAAATGTTGTACCTAATTCACTTTCTATCCTAACTTCTTTTTTTTTTTTTTTAAAGATTTATTTATTTATTTTATATATATAGTGTTCTGCCTGCGTGTGTGCCTGACATGCCAGAAGAGGGCACTAGATTTCATTACAGATGGTTGTGAGCCACCATGTGGTTGCTGGGAATTGAACTCAGGACCTCTAGAAGAGCAGCCAGTGCTCTTAACTGCTGAGCCATCTCTCCACCCCTCTATCCTAACTTCTATTACCAACCCCAAACTATCTTTTGATGTCTTTTAATCTTATATACTTTACACCTTTTTAGTGAGTTTCTTTTCTAAATTTGTTAACAAGGAAAACTATATAATAATCTAGTTTTCAACTCCCTCAGAGAAATAATATTACCTAAGTAAGCAGGAAGTGCAAACAAGCAACAATGTGAGAAATGACAGAAACAGCTGGCTGCCTGGACAGTCACCCAAGGTCTCTCTGCAATGTTGGGGCATCCATCTTTGGCCTACAGGTATAGAATATCCAACAGATCCATCTGTGAAGCAGGATTTTCTAAAGGGCCTTCTTACCTTGTCTTAGAAAGGTTCAGCAGTCCTTTCTTTTGTGTTCTGCATGTTCATTTGGACAGCATATTGTCAGCAGTTGAGGCAAGGACACTTTTTTGCCCAGTGGCTAACTTTTGCCACAAAGAAAGTAAACTCAATATGGAGTTTTCTTCAATTCCCATCATCTTCTCTGAAGTAGATTGTTGCTGCCAGGAGCAAACATGTCTCATAGTCATAAAAAATTAAGAATCTATGTTATTAAAACATCTTAAATGCCCTATTCTGTAGATCTCTGAAGAATTTGAAGATGACCTGTCTATCTAAAATATATGTTTGACTGAACTTGAAAACATACCTAATATGACAAGATCTATTGTAATAGGCAACTAAATACTAACTTGCATTTCTTTATATCCTAAATAGTTGATAATAACTTTCATAAACTAGCAATTTGCATTACATTGTTAATTGAGCTGTATAGGTACAATACCTTGAACAAGATTAGAAATGTATGAACAGAATGTTCTAACAAAATTATTCTCAAATTTTTTTATTAATACACAAAATTTATCCAGTGGTCTTCAAATTCCTTAGTTGGATGCCTTCATTCTCTTGAAAGACAAAACAGAACCCTTCCCCAGTCCTAAGTTTGAGGAGGTTTCCAAATATAATCTTTATCAATTCTGATTTGTGGTTTCTCCTTTATTTTTTGTTCTTTCTTCTGTAGCTGTTCTATCATCCAGAGCAATAAATAAATATATATATTTATTTAACAATAGATATTAGGTTCTTTAATTGCTCCGGGAAGGAATTTCTTCCATGATGACAGGAAAGGACTGAATGGAATTTGACATGGGGGCCTGCAAGAGCTCCCTCAGGGAGTTTCCCAATGGCAAAAGCAAGGGATTAGCTTGTTTGTCCCTTGTTGATCTACATTCATTAGTCCAAAGTCTGC
Organism: Peromyscus leucopus; assembly: GCF_004664715.2. Lineage (NCBI taxonomy): Eukaryota > Metazoa > Chordata > Mammalia > Rodentia > Cricetidae > Peromyscus > Peromyscus leucopus. The sequence goes on from NC_051063.1 coordinate 34,542,080, forward strand.
CTTTACCACACCTTCTGCATAATCCAGAGGGGAGCGGTCTGTTGCCCTTGTTCCTTGAAAAAACATTGTTTCTAGGTGCACCCTGTTTATAGTCCCTTTTTGGGTGACCTTGTTTACCACATTTGAAACATCTGACATTACTATTTTTCTTCAAACTTCTGGAAATCACCTCTCCTATCCAAGCATCATCATGATCATGAGATTTAATATTAATTGTTTCTTGGATCCATTCCTTCAGGGGTGCTGATTTTGCCTTTAATGGCCTAATTACCCTTTTGCATTGTGCATGAGCATTTCCAAAAGCCAGAGATTCAATTATTATCTATCTAGCTTCTGAATTTAGTGTCATTCTATTTACTGCTGAAGTCAGTCTTTGTAAGAAATCAGTGATGGTTTCTTTTGGGCCCTGTATAACTTTTGTAAATGACTCAGTTTTCTTTCCTAGTTCTTCAATTCAGTCCCAAGCATTCAAGGCTGTGGTCATCATGTAAAGATTGTCTTCATAAATCAGCATAATCACCTTTTCCAAGAAGTTGATCTTGGGAAATTTCCATACTTCTAGCTCTCCTTCATTGTTCAATGGTCTTAGCCTCATCTTTCTACCAGGTCCTCCATTGTAACTGGGGACCAGCCTCTAAGACTGCTGTAACCAAATCTTTCCAGTTTTGAGGGATAGTTCTATTTCAAGTTGACCATGAGTTTAACATCTGCTTCACAAAAGATGAGTAGGTGCCATATGAGACTATTGCTTCTCTGAATCTCCTCAAATCTAACATTTTCACAGGAGTCCAGTCAGCTCTTACACAGCTTTAAGTTTATCTGTCAATTGGTAGTTCCTCTAAGGTTACTGGATAGATTAAGGTTGACTGTTTGAAGGTCTTAGACTGTTCCTCTAACCTTATAATGCAATGTTGAGATTGGTTCTCATTTAAATTCTTCTTCTGGGTCTGACTATCTCTATGTTCTGTTTTAACAAGTTTTTCTAAAACTTTTATCTTGGCACTCATGATTAACCAACTTTTTTCAATGATAAAACAAAATGATCAAACAAATAGTATTTATAATTGTCATTATATCTATTCCATCTGTGGTGATATTTTATTTGTATGTTAATAAATAAAGTTTGCCTGGAGATCAGAGGAGATAGCAAGCCATGAACACAAAAGTCAGGTAGTGGTAGCACACTCCCTTAATCCAATCACTTGGCAGGAAGGGTCTCTGTGTATTCAAGGTCATACTAGGGAACAGAGCCAAGCATGATGACACATGCCTTTAATCCCAGTACCAACCATAGAGACCTGGAAGTCTGTACAGACAGACAGTGACAAGGAAGTGAAGTAGCTGGATTAAGAGCCAATGAAAGGGCAGAACAGCAAGGCAATAAAAGTGTGGGTAGACAAGAAGTAGCTCTGTTGTAAAGTTATGCTAAGATGAGTTAAGATTAGTTGGTGGCTCTCACTATTTCTCTGATCTCTAAGGCTTTCACTCCTATATTTGGCTCCATGTTTTTTTATTTAATAAGACTGCTTAGATATTTGGCTATGCCCATCAACATTAATTACCCTCTCATTTAATTATTTTATTTTCAGACTGTTTAATGTATAGTCAGAGATCAAATGCCTCCCATTATAAAAATGTTTCCCATTTTTTAATGCAGGGGGAAAAAACTTTCCTTTAACTAATTCCTCCCTAATGTTTAGGGAGGCCTGGCCTCTATGTTTAGGTGGCTTGTTCTATCCTCTGCTCTTTAGGCAAATTTTATTAGGGTACACAATGTATCACCACACTCACCCACATGCCTGCAAGATGGTCTGCACATGCTTTTGGCTGGAGGAGGGTCAAATTTCTTCACTGTTACACACTTACTGTTGTCTCAGTTTTCCTCTGTGTCTTATCATTCCAAATGTTTTATAAACCTTTAATGTCACTGACTGTTTTAGTTTTTTTTGTTTCCCTCTTTCCATTTATTTATTTATTTATTTTGTTTAATTAGAGAGTTTATTTAGAGTAGCTCATTGATGGATAAAGGAGATACCATACAATATTCAAATCATTTGTGTTTAAAAGACAGTGAATTTTAAAATGTACTAAATTCAGCTCTCTTATTTTGAATTATAGATGTAGGATATAAGAATCAGTGATGGGACTGGAGAGATGGCTCAGTGGTTAAGAGTGCTTACTGTTCTTGCAGAGGACCCAGGTTTGGTTCCTAGCACCCATATCATGTGGCTCACAGCCTTTGAAATCTTTAGATCCAGGGGACCCAATGCCCTCTTCCACTGGCACTGGCACAGATGTGGTATAAATAAACTCACATAGACATAAACACACATACATATAAGTACATCTTAAGAATGCATGATAAAGTTATCCCCAAAGAAACTCATGTTCAAATTGCTTCCTCCTATGTGTTATGTCCCTTCTTCTATCACAGCCATTCCTAAAGCTACAAAGAAACTTTCCAACTTGCTTGTCTTCTTGGAAAATTACTCATGTCCTAAAATCCTTGTGCCTGTTCCTCCATATTCTGCATCAATTAGCCCATCAGCTAAAGCAATGACAGAGAGGAGAGATGAGACATTTGAAACCAGAGGAGCAATTTGTTCCTGCGCATTTTTCTCTCTTATGTTTTTATTATATATATATATATATATATATATATATATATATATATATATATATATATATAATTTTACAATACCATTCAGTTCTACATATCAGCCATGGTTTCCCTATTCTCCCCCCTCCCACCCCCTCCCCTTACCCCCAGCCCACCCCCATTCCCACCTCCTCCAGGACAAGTCCTCCCCGAGACTGAGATCAACCTGTAGACTCAGTCCAGTGAGGTCCAGTCCTTCCTCCAGACTGAGCCAAGTGTCCCTGCATAAGCTCCAGGTTTCAAACAACCATCTCATGCAATGAGCACAGGACTTGGTCCCACTGCCTAGTTGCCTCCCAAACTGATCAAGCCAATCAACTGTCTCACCTATTCAGAAGGCCTGATCCAGCTGGGGGCCCCTCAGCCTTTGGTTCACAGTTCATGTGTTTCCATTCATTTGGCTATTTTTTTCAATAATTGAGTAAAACTGAAATTTATTATAAGCCACAGTAGTCCTAGGGACCTCCATGCTATATATATAGCTCTATGGTTCTATGGGTTGTGGTCTGATTGTTCTTTATTTTATATCTAGAATCCACCTATGAGTGAGTACATACCATAACTGTCTTTCTGGGTTTGGTTTACCTCACTCAGGATGATTTTTCTAGTTCCATCCATTTGCCTGCAAATTTCATGCTTTCATTGTTTTTTTCTCCTGAGTAGTACTCCATTGTGTATATGTACCACATTTTTTTCATCCATTCTTCATTGATGGCATCTAGGTTGTTTCCAGGTTCTGGCTATTACAAATAGTGCTGCTATGAACATAGCTGAGCATGTATTTTTATGGTATGAACCAGCATTCCTTGGGTATATGCCCAAGAGTGGGATGGCTGGGTCTTGAGGTAGTTCGATTCCTAATTTTCTGAGAAAACGCCATACTGATTTCCACAGTGGTTGTACAAGTTTACATTCCCACCAACAGTGGAGGAGTGTTCCCTTTGCTCCACAGCCTCTCCAACATTGGTTGTCATTGCATTTTTTTTAGCTGTGGTGGAAAAAGAATTGCTGAAAATGTCTGCAGAGGTGCAAAGGGGAGTGCGTTATTTGTTATACTGAATTTTTTTTTTTTGTTTTGAGACAAGGCCTCAGGTAGGCTGGACTGGGCTCAAACTTACTATGTAGCTAAGAATGAACTTGAACATCTGCTCTACCTGCTCTACTTTCCAAGTGCCAAGATGACATATGTGTGTCATCATGCCCAGTTTCTGTAGTTCTGGGGATCTTTGTGCACACTAGGCAAGCATTTCACCTACTGGATTGCATCCCCAGTCCTCATTTTCCTCTGAACTTCCAAGAAGGGCAGCCAGCATAGTGTAGATGCTTTAACTATTTATTGAATAAATAAACTTGTGGACAGATGAATAAGCAAATGAATCACACTTTTTGGGGTTAAAAATTAAAAATTTCTGTGAAATATCAGATACGTGTATATATATGGTGCATTAGATCTATATATGGTGCATATAGCACAGGTCTGTAATTCCAACAGTTGGGAGGCAGAAGAACTGATTGTTAAGGACAATCTGTGTTACACAGTGAGACCCTATCTTAACAACCAGCCAGCTAACTGATAAAACTAACAGAGTGACTGAACCTTGCCCCACACTATAAATGCCTTATGCCTCCATCTTCAAACTGTTCTTAATCTTTCTCAGGGAATTCTCTGTATTGAACTCAGTGTTAATCATTTTTGTCCTTAGCATTTGTATCTTCACTACATATGGATATCTAACAAAAACCTGCAGAATGTAGACAATGTTGACTACTATGTTTCTGTTAGAGGTGTGAAAAACAGGTGGTTAATGTAGGAGTAATATTATTTCTACCATAAGCTATTGCTGGGTTTTCTGTGTGTTGTTTAATGATGATAGACAATTTTAGAACTGTGACTCAAATAAGTATGAATGTCATCCTTTATTTAGTTTATTGGTTCTTTAGTATCATACAGAATGTAAAAATACAAGCCATTTCTTTTCCTTGGGTAACAAAATTAAGAACCTACCCTGTCCTCCTGGTTTACACCGGTTTTAATGTCATGCAATGACTAGTGGTATCCCCTGTCCTTACATGCACAAATGATTATCATCAAGATGAATTGAAACTGCTTGGAATGCCTCTTGGTTCTCTTGCATGGGAAAGTACAGGCTTTCAATCAGAAGCCTTGCATTTTCCTGAAATGTACACTCATAATCAATAGCATATTTGTGAGATAAATACAAGCTATTATACTTCATTCTAGCTTGGAGTCTGTTCTGCATGGATATATCATAACATATCCACTCTCACAACAGTCCTAGAAATGTTCTTATTCACATCTCCTCTAGAACTGGTAGTCAGAATTCTTCAAAGTACATCCTGAGGAACTGAGCTGCTGAGCTGTGGGGTCACATAGGCTTCAGAGGCTGGTTGGATAGTGATTCAATGCTGTTGTACCAGTGTATACACCCATGCATTGCATTTTTAAGACTTCATTTTCCTACTTACCTATTTCAGTGATGAGTCCTTCGGGAGATGGCTTGTTGATGCCAAGCTCGCCCAGGGCCCTCTCATTATGTTGGTGGCTGTCTGGGGGCTGGGGCTCCAGCACTCAGAGGCTGCCATTTCAATAGCTGAAGCCACCATGCTTCTGCAGGATCTGGGGTACTAAACTTCTTTCTCCTGATCCTCATGTATCTGTAGTCTATCTACTGAAACCACTTCCACCAAAATAGAAGGTTGCATGTAATGTCAAGGGGTTCCCTTCGTCTAAGTGTGGTCTGTGCTAGTGGAACTGGCCTTGAATCTTTTCATATGTCCCTAGTCTCCTCGTTGTCTGACAACATTCAATCTCATGATATTCTGCTGTGATATCATAGCACCGTAGGGTGATAGTATTACTTCCAAGATCTTGTGGTTTTGGGAACAGTAGGCTTTAGTTTAATTCCTTTCAACTATAATTTATTAAAGTATATAATGCTTAAACAGAGGGTATTAAAATTAATCTGGCCATGCAGTATTAATATTACATTTCAAAAGAAAAATCCACATTCCATGATCACGGAAGCAAGTATTTGTTGCCCAAAGTATCATGATTTACAACAAAATATTCTTCTATTAATTACTTTCTCTCTTCAAATGCAATGAGAGTTCATACTCATAAATATCATTAAAGATATTTAAAAGCTCTTTTCTACATGTTTATACTTGACCATTTTTTCTAATTAGGTTTTGAAGTGGTTAATTCCCATTTTTTGGTCACTTGTTTCTAATATAAACTGGCATCTTGAAAGATAAGAGACCACAAATATCCTGCACCATGAAAGAGCATGCAGACTGAGCTCTCACAACAGCAGTCAGAACAAGCAGTGTTTCAGATCCCTAGGTGCTATATTTAGGGTTTTTGCTGCTGTGAAGAGACACCATGACCACACAGCTCTTATTAATGAAAACATTTAATTAAGGGGGACTCGCTTACAGTTTCAGAAGTTCAGTTCATTATCATCATGGCAGGGAGTATGGTGGCCTGCAGGCAGATGTGGTGCTGGTGCTGAGAGTCCTACATCTTGACTCAGAGACAAAAGGAAGTCAACGGACTGTCACACTGAGGGAAGCTTGAGAAAAAGAGACCTCAAAGTCTGTCCCCGAAGTGACACACTTCCTCCAACAAGGCCTTCTATATACAAGTGACAATTGGATTGAGAAAGAAAGAATCTTTCACAAAAATAGAAAATATCTTAGGATAACTAACCAAGCAAGTGAAAGACATGTATGATAAAAATTTTAGTGGTAGGCTGCCCACAGACCTTTTTTCTCTCTGTTCCGCAAACCCAATTCCAAAGTCTCTTCCCTAGCTCTGCAACAGAACACCATCTGCACGCCCCCACATCTCCTGTGGATTCCACAGACTGTCCTCTCCTAACCTCTTCCCCAACTCATTGTTGTATTCCAGCTGCCAACTCCAGCTGGCACCCTTGCTAAATAAACTATAGGTCACGCCTGCCAGAAAATCAGGTAGGCTGTCAGCAGACCTTCTCCTCTCATTCTGTTCCCCCAGACCCAATCCCCCAATCTCATCCCCAGCTCTGCGGTAGAGCACCCATGGCAGACTTCCTGCCCCCCATCTCCTGTGGATCCTACAGATCTTCCCCCTCTAACCTTCCTTCTACTATTTGTTGCCTTTTTCCCAGATCCCAACTCCAGCAGGCACCTCTGCTAACCTAAGGGCTATTTATCCCAGGGCAACAAGTAGGCTGAAGGCAGATCCACATCTCTTCTACTACTCCTGAGATCCAGTTCCCCAGTTTTACCCCAAGTCTGTAGCTAGAAGCCTGCTGTGATCTCTTCTTCCTCTCTGACCCCATCCACAATGGATCACAAAGACCTTTTCCCCTGATCTTCCTTCCCTCAACTCATTTCACTATCTCAGACTCTAATACTAGCAGGCATTCCCTGTGAACACACCAGATGAGAAGGCCAGGAAAACAGGCAACACATAACTATGAGACTCCCCAAAAATCCAGAGAGGGGACAGAAACCAAGAAACAAAATGCTCACCCAACAAAGACAAATCTAGAAATCACTATCTAGATATATACTCATCCCAAGCCCCAGATGCCCAGATGCCAGTGTAAAAACACAATAAAACCAGGACAGTATGTCTCCACCAGAACCTAGCTATCCTACCACAGCAGGCCCTGAGTATTCCAACATAGCATAAGCAGAAGAAAAAGACCTTAAAACCAACTATATGAAGATGATAGATGTTCTCAAAAAGGAAATGAATACTTTAGAGGAATCCAGGAAAACACAAACAAATAATTTGAAGAAATGAAAAAAATATCCAAGAAAACACAAAAAGTTGAAGGAAACAATTAAAACTATTCAAGACCTGAAAATGGCAATAGAATCAATAAAGAAAACACAAACTGAGAGAAAATCAGGAAATAAAAAAATGTAGGAATTACAATGGCAAGCTTCACCAACAGAATATCAGAGATGGAGGAGAGAATCTCAGAAACTGAAGATGCAACAGAAGAAATAAATATATCATTCAGAGAAAATGATAAATCCCCCCAAAAAAACCTCCTGACACAAAACATCCAGGAAATCTGGGACACTATGAAAAGAAAAGAACCTAAGGATAATAAGAGTTGAAGAAGGATAAGAAATCCAGCTGAAGGTCCAGCGAATGTCTTTAACAAAATTATAGAAGAAAATTTCCCTAACATAAATCAGGACATGCCTATAAAAGTATAAGAAGATACACAACTGTCTCCCTTATGCAGAGGGTCTAGTTTGGTCCCATGCAGGTTCCACAGCTGTCAGTCTAGAATTTGTGAGTTCCCATGAACTTGGTTCAGTTGTCTCTGTAGGTTTCCCCATCATGATCTTGACCCCCTTTGCTCATATAATCCCTTTTCCTTCTCTTCAACTGGACTCCTGGAGCTTGGCCTGGTGCTTGGCTGTGGATCTCTGCATCTGCTTCTGTCAGTTAGTGGATAAAGGCTTTATGATGACAGTTAGGGTAATCATGAATCTGATTACCAGGGTAGGCCAGTTCAGGCATCCTCTCCACTATTGCTAGTAGTCTAAGCTGGGGTTATTCTTGTGGATTCCTAGGGATTTCCCTAGTAAACAGGTTTCTCCCTAACCCCATGTCTTCCTCTATCAAGTTATCTCTTTCATTGCTCTCCCACTCTATCTCTCTTCCAGGCCCTGGCAGTTGGATAAGGATCTAACCATGGTGCATGAGCTAGCTTTTTGGATCCCATTACCTATGGTGGGATGCCTTGCTCAGTCTTGATGCAGGGGGGAGGGACTTGGTCCTGCCTCAACCGAATGTACCAGGCTTTGCTGATTCCCCATGGGAGACCTTACCCTTTAGGAGGAAGGGATGGAAGCTGGGTGGGTAGGTGAAGGCTGGGGAGAGTGGGAGGAGGGATGAGAGGGGGATCTGTGGTTGGTATGTAAAATGAATAAAAAATTTCTTAAATAAAAAAAAATAAGTACTACCATCCCAAAGTATAAGAAGTATAAAGAACACCAACTAGATTCCACAGGAAAAGAAAGTCCCTTTTCCACATAATAATAAATAACTAAACATATAGAACAAAGAAAAATATTAAAATTTGGTTGATACATTGTGCACCTCAATAAACTTATTTGGGGTTGGAGAACAGAACAGCCACTATATTAAACATAGAGGTTAGGCACTGGTAGCACACACCTTTAATCCTAGCATTCTCAAGGCAGAGATCCATCTGGATCTCTGTGAGTTCAAGGCCATACTGGAAACAGCAAGGCATGGTGACACACACCTTTAATCCTAGCACTTGAGATTTCATGTCTTGCTTGGAAAAGACACATGCCTTTAATCCCAGGAAGTGATGGCAGGAAGCAGAAAAATATACAAGGCATAAGGACCAGGAACTAGAGGCTTTTAAGCATTTAGGCTTTTAGCAGCAGTTCACCTGAGATCCATTTGGATGAGGACTCAGAGGCTTACAGCTTGAGGAAACAGGATTGGTTGAGAATTTGTCGAGGTGAGATTAGCCGAGGTTTGTTCTGCTTCTCTGATCATTCAGAATCTACCCCAATAGCTGGCACTGAATTTTTTTTAATTTAATAAGACCATTTAGCAATTCATCTACATTAAAGGCTGTAAGGGAAAAAGATCAAGTAACATATACAGGCAGACCTGTTAGAATTACATCTGACTTCTCAATGGAGACTCTGAAAGCCAGAAGGGCCTGAACAGATAGATATGCTGCAGACTCTAAGAGACCACAGATATCAACCTGGATCACTATCCCCAGCAAAATTCCAATTACTATAGATGGAGAAAATAAGATATTTCATGATAAAATCAAATTGAAACAATATATATCTACTAAGTCAGCCCTACAGAAGGTGCTGGAAGGAAAACTCCACCTAAGGAGGTTAACTACACCCATGAAAACACAGGGAATAATTAATCTCAGACCCCAAAATCAAAAGATGGGAAACATACACACACACAGAGCTACCCCCTCACCAAAATAACAGGCGCTAACAATTATTCTTCATTGATAGCTCTCAATATCAATGGTCTCAACTTCCCAATAAAAAGACGCAGACTAACAGATTGGATATGAAAACAGGATCTATCCTTCTGTTGCATCCAAGAAACATACCTCAACATCAAGAATGGACATCACCTCAGAGTAAAGGGTTGGAAAAAGAAATTCCAAGCAAATGAACCTAAGAAACAAGCTGGTGTAGCCATTCTCAAGTCTATCAAAATAGACTTTAAACCAAAAGTAATCAAAGGGGAGATAGAAGGACACTACATACTAATCAAAGGAAAAATTCATCAAGACCACATTTCAATTCTTAACATCTATGTTCCAAACACAAGGACTCCCAAGTTTGTAAAAGAAGTACTACTGCAGCTTTAATTACATATTGACCCTCACACACTGATAGTGGGAGACTTCAATACCCAACTCTCACTAATAGACAAGTTATTGATACAAAAAACTAAACAGAAATGCTGGAGCTGATGGATGTTATAAACCAAATGGACCTAACACCTATTTACAGAACATTTCATCTAAACACAAAAGAACACACCTTTTTCTCAGTACCTCACGGACTTTTTCCTTCAAAAGTCACTGTATTTTTGTACACAAAGCAAGTCTCAACAGATACAAGAAAATGGAAATAACATCCTGCATCATATCAGATAATGGTGGATTTAACAACAACAGCAGGAACAACAGAGAGTTTACATGGTAACTGAACAACTATCTACTGAATGAAATATGTGTTAAGATATAAATAAAGAAAGAAGTAAAAAACTTCATAAAGTTGAATGAAAATGAATATACAGCATACCCAAACTCATGGTTCACAATCAAAGTGGTTCCAAGAAGCAAATTCATAGCACTAAGTGCCTACCTAAAGAAATTGGGGAAATCTCATACTAGTGACTTAACAGCACACCTGAAAGCTCTGGAACAAAAAGAAGTAATCATGCCCAAGGAAAGTAGATGGCAAGAAATAATCAAACTAAGGGCTGAAATCAACAAAATAGAAACAAAGAGAACAATACAAAGAACCAATGAAACCGAGAGCCAACAACAAGATAGACAAGCCCTTATCCAAACTAACTTAAAGACGGAGAGAGAATATCCAAACTAACAAAATCATAAATGAAAAGGGGGACATTGCAATAGATACTAAAGAAAACCAGAGAATCCTAAGGTCATACTTAAAAATGTGTACTCCATTGGAAAATCTTAAAGAAATGGATAATTTTCTCAATAGGTACCACTTACCAATGTGAAATCAAGATCAGATAAACAATTTAAAAAGACTTATAACTTCTAGTGAAATAGAAGCAGTCATTAAGTTTAACACGAATCTTAAAAGGTCTTATTAATAAAAACAAACCCAGAGCCAGGTATTGGGCTGAATGCTGAAAGATCAGAGAAACAGAACAAGTCACATCCCACCTTACCTTGCCAGTTCCTCAACTGATCTTGGTTCCTCAGACTGAAAGCCTCTAAATCCTCATCCGAATGGATCTCAGCTGAACTGCTGATAAAAACTAAAAGCTCAAAAAGGATCTAGTTCCTGGTCCTTATGCCTTATATACCTTTCTGCTTCCTGCCATCACTTCCTGGGATTAAAGGCATGTGCCACCATGCCTGGCTGTTTCCAGTGTGGTTTTGAACTCACAGATACAGATGGATCTCTGCCTCCAGAATGCTAGGATTGAAGGTGTGTGCTACCACTGCCTAAACCTATGTTTAATATAGTGGCTGTTCTGTTCTCTGACCCCCAGATAAGTTTATTGGGGTGCACAACGTATCAACCATAATTAAGAGCATACCAATAACAACAACAACAACAACAACAACAAAAACAAAACAAAACAAAACAAAAAAACAGGGCCAGATGGTTTTAGTGCAAAATTCTACCAGACTTTCAAGGAACAGTTAACTCCAATATTCCTCAAATCTTTCTACAAAATAGAAACAGAAGGAACATTGCCCAATTCATTTTTATGAGGCCACAGTTACCCTAATACCCAAACTGAAAAAAGACTCAACATAGAATGAGAATTACAGAGCAATTTCCCTTAGGAACATACGTGCAAAAATATTCAATAACTGAATCTAAGAACACATAAAAATCATCTACCATGATCAAATAGACTTCATATCAAAGATCCAGGGATGGTTCAACATACAAAATTCAGTAAATGTAATATGCAATACAAATAAATTGAAAGAAAAAAATGTATAATTACCTCATTAAAGGCTGAAACAGCTTTTAACAAAATCCAACACCCCTTCATGATAAAAGTCTTGGAGAGATTAGAGATACAAGGGACATACATAAATATAATAAAGGCAATTCATAACAACCCTATAGCCAACATCAAATTAAATTGACAAAACACAAATTAATTCCATTAAAATCAGGAACAAGACAAGACTGTCCACTGTCTTCATATCTATTCAACACAGTACTTGAAGTATTAACTGGAGCAATAAGACAACTTCATATCTATTCAATATAGTACTTGAAGTATTAATTGGAGCAATAAGGAGATCAAGGGGATACAAATTAGAAAGGAAGAAGTCAAAACATTGTTATTTACAGATGATATGCTAGTATATATATTTGACCCTAAAAATTGTACCAGGGAACTCCTATAGCTGATAAACACTTCAGCAAAGTGTCTGCTGGATATAAGATTAACTAAAAAAAATTGGGAACTCTCCTATGTACAAATGACAAACTGACTAAGAAAAAAATCAGGGAAACAACACCTTTCATAATAGCCTCAAATACTGTAAAAAATATTGAGGGTAACTCTAACCAAGCAAGTGAAACACTTGTATGATAAAAACTTCAAGTCTTTGAAGGAAGAAATTGAAGATAATATCAGAAGATGGAAAGATCTTCTATGCTTATGGATCAGTAGAATTAACATAGTAAAAATGGCCATCCTATCAAAAGCAATCTTCAGATTTGATGCTATCCCAATAAAAAATTCCAGCACAATTCTTTCCAGAACTTGAAAGGATAATTCTCAATTTCATGTGGAAACACAAAAAGCCCAAGATGTCTAAAACAATCTGTTGCAGAATATGTTTAATATGCAAAGATGTGTTACATTTCTTTATGTTGCAGAGTATTTGTTTAACTATGTAGAGATGTATTGCATTTGTTTAACTATGTAAATATCTGTTTCTGTTTTACCTAGCCTGCCTAAGGCACCTGATTGGTCTAATAAAAAGCTAAACAGCCAATAGCAAGGGAGGAAGTATAGGCAAGACTCTCAGGCAGAGGGAGAAATTAGGATGATGAATTTAGGGTCAAGGGAAGAAAGAAAAAGAGACACCAGGGAAATGCCAGAGGCCAGCCAGCCAGACATGGAAGAAGCAGGAAAGTAGGATATACAGAATGAAAGAAAGATTAAAAGCCCCAAGGCAAAATATAGATGAATATAAACAGGTTAAATTAAGTTAAAAGAGCTAGTGGGACAAGCCTAAGCTAAGGCTGAGATTTCATAACTGTAATAAATCTCCGTGTCTTTATTTGGGATTTGGTTGGCAAGTCCAAAGAAAATTCTAACTATAACAATACTGAACAATAAAAGAACTGCTGGAGGTCTCATCATCTCTAATTTCAAATATTACAGAGCTCTAGTAATATAAACACATGGTATTGGCATAAAAATAGACATTGAAATACCTATCAATACTGCTTTGAAATTCCATTTTACACCTGTCAGAATGACTAAGATTAATAACACAAGTGACATTTCATGCTGGTGATGTTGTGGAGCAAGGGGAATACTCATCCATTGCTGGTAGGAGTGTAAACTTGTACAGCCACTAAGGAAATCAATATGCAAGTTCCTCAGAAAGTTGAGAACCAATCTACCTCAAGATCCAGCTGTATTACTCTTCAGCATATACTCAAAAGATGCTTTATCCTACCACTACGAAACTTACACAAACATCTTCTTTGCTTCTCTGTTCATAATAGCCAGAAATTCGAAACAACTTAGATGTTTCCCAAGAGAAGAATGGATAAATAAAATATGATATATTTATTCAATTGAGTGTTACTCAGATGTTTAAAAAATGACATGAAATTTGCATGCTCCCAACTCATTGAACATGGAGCAGTTGAGCTGGTGCCTTCATGGATTCTTCACCCCTACATTCTAGTCTCTTTGGTGTGGGAAGGTACTCTGTAGGCTACATAAAGAAGAATGTGGACACCAACCCAGGCACAAAAACCTTTGAACTACAATCTGTCCTATCTGCAAAATATGATAGGTTAATGATGGCACAGAACTTGTGGGAATAGCCAACCAATGTCTGATTTGATTTAAACCCCACTCTATTAGTGAAATTATTAAGGCAACTCCATGTAGTTAAAAGGGAGGTTTATTTTGTGGGGTAACTCACAAATGAAGGGATAGGTAACAGGGTCTGGGATAGGTGTAGCATTTTTGGCTAGAGGCCTTTTGGTTGAGGACTCAGGGGAATTCAGTCAGAGGCTTTGTGGAGATAGGATCTTGCCTTCCATTTGACCTCAGGATTTGATAGTGGTGAGAAGTTTCTCTAGTGTCTTGTTCCTTTGTCTCTCTGATCTTTCAGCATTTACCCCAATATCTGGCTCTGGGCTTTTATTATAAGACCTTTAGAAATTCGAGCAACAGGCAACAGAATGAGAAAAGATTTTTTTATCAACTCCTCATCTAATAGAGGGCTAATATCCAAACTATATAAAGAATTAAAAAATAAACTTGGATTTTTTTGGTTTTTATTATAAGATCTTTAGAAATTCAAGCAACAGGCAACAGAATGAGAAAAGATTTTTATCAACTACTCATCCAATAGAGGGCCAATATCTTTAAATAGTTTCTAAAGGTCTTATAGTAGAAACCCAGAGCCAGATATTGTGGAGCCTCCAAGGGACTGAACTGGGCCTTCTGTATAAGCGAGATAGTTGTGTAGCTTGATCTGCTTAAGGGACCCATGGCAGTAGGATCAGGATCCATCCCTGGTGCATGAGCTGGCTTTTTGGAGCCCACTACCTGTGGTGAGACACACAGCCTTGAGACAGGGGGAGGGGCTTGGACCTGCCTCTACTGAATGTACCAGGCTCTGCTGACTTCCCATGGGAGGCTTTACCTTCTTGCAGGAGGGAATGAAGGTGGGTGGGTTGGGGAGGGGAAGGCTAGAGGGGTAGGAGGAAGGAAGAGGGGGATCTGTGATTGGTTTGTAAAATGAATAAAATATTTCTTAATAAAAAAGAGCAAAAAAAAACCCCTTTAGACATCAAGAAAACTATTAACCCAATTAAAACATGGGGTGTAGATTTAAACAGAGAATTCTCAAAAGAGGAAACAAATATCTAAGAAGCATTTAAAGAAATTTTTAGAAACTTTGTCATCAGGGAAATGCAAATCAAAACTACTTTGAGGGGCTGGAGAGATGGCTCAGAGGTTAAGAGCACCGACTGCTCTTTCAGAGGTCCTGAGTTCAATTCCCAGCAACCACATGGCTCACAACCACTTGTAATGAGATCTGGTGCCCTCCTCTGGCCTGCAGGGACACATGCAGGCAGAATACTGTATACATAAAAAATAAATAAATCTTTAAAAAAAAACTACTTTGAGATTTTTATCTTTTACCAATTAGAATGGCCAAGATCAGTAAAACAAATGAAAGCGCATGTTGGCAAGGATGTGGAGGAAGGGGAACACTCATCTATTGCTGGTGTGAGTGCAAATTTTTTCAGCCTCTATGGAATTCAGTGTGGCTGTTCCTCAGGAAGCTGGGAATCAATCTACAGATACCTCAAGATACAGTTGTACCTCTCTTGGGTACATGCCCAAAGGACACTTTCAACTTGCTGCAGAGATACTTTCTCACCCATGTTCATTGCTGCTCTATTCATAATAGCCAAAATTGGAAACAGCCTAGATGTCCATCAGTGGATGAGTGGATAAAGTGTGCTACATTTACACAGTAGAATATTACTCAGTTGTTAAAAAAAATAAAATCATGAAATTCACAAATAAGTGAATAGAGGTAGAAAAAAAACCATCCTGAGTGAGGGTCTTCAGACATAGAGAGATAAATATGGTATATATTTGCTTATATGCAGATGTTAGTCGTTAAGTCATTGATAAGCAAGCTACAGTCCACAGAACAAAAGAGGTTAGGTATAGTGTACAGGGCTGGGGTATGAGGGGAGATGGATCTCTCTAAGAAGTGTAAACAGAATAGACAGTTACAGATGGACAGTGCAGGAGGACTGGAACAGAAGGATCAAACGGGGTGGGGGGAGGTGTGGAAAGGTATATGGGGAGGGACCATTTGAGGAGTCATATGGAAACCTTATACAGTAGAAGCTTCCTATAGCAGATACATAGATAAAGGATATATAAATGAAATCGCCAATTAGCCAAGGAGACAGAGCCTCAACTGAACCTCTCTTGTCTTCAAAGGAAGCTTTCAGTTCCAGGGTTGGGTTATGTCTAATTGAGTTGTTGGCCAAAGGGGTCCCATGAGAATCCCCAAACAATCCAGGCTGGTGCTAAGACTCTAGGTTACTCTCCACAAACTGACAAAATGGCAAGGCCTCATTGCTGAAGATAGCATCCACTACTCACTGAACATGAAGAAGTTGAGCTGGTGCCTATATAGAGTCTTCACCCCTGTGGAGTAGTATCTATAGTGGGGGAGATTGCTCTGCATACTACTAAAGGAGAAAGGTATGCACTAATCCAGCTCCAAACCCTCTGGATTATAGGAATGACCAGACTGTAAGACATGCTGGTGGAACAGTGGCACAAAGGTTGTGGGAATAACCAACCAATATCTGATTTGCATTAAGGCCCACTCTAGGAGATGGCACCCATATTCAAAACTTCTTGGCTGGACAATAACGAGACTAGATAGACCAGGGATCTAAGGGTTAAACAAATACTATTGTTCTGCTAAAGTAACATAGCAATAAAGTGACTCGTAACAACATTCTGCTGTACTCATAGGTCAGCACTTGCTCTGCCATCATCAGAGAAGCTTCCTCCTATAGCATATGGGAACAAATACAAAGACCCACAGCCAGATATTATGCAGAGAATGAGAGACCTTGGAACACTCAGTCCTAAAAGGGGTGTCTCCATCAGACCCCTCTCCTCAGGGCAGGGAACTCTGTCCCTGGAAAGGAGACAGAAAAAGTGTAAGAGCATGAGGGACTGGGGGACACCAAGGAATCCAGGCCTTCTAGACACAATGGGGTTGTAGCACATATGAACTCACAGAGACTACGGCAGCATGCACAGGGCCTCCACGGGTCTGTATCAGATGGGATTCTAGAGCTGAAAGGTGAAGTGGACACATGCCCAATTCCTAATCCAGAAGCTATCTCCAACTGATAGCCACTTGCAAATGAGAAATTCGTTTTCTCCAGGAGAGTCTCTCTGGGGAGATAAACCACTCTTAAGGGTAGGCCCTGTGCCCAGGAGTAGTTGGCCGACACAAAACAAAGTCAGTGGCATCTTTGGAGGTTCTTTGTCTCTAACGTTAAGCTAGGCCATTTTTCAACCTTACAGTTCCTTTGCGTATATATCATGGCTTCCAGTTTTGGGTTTTTATGGGATTCCTGTGTATGTGAACATGTGTGTCTCTAATTCTATATGTGTTTCTTGTACTTTTTCTTTTGCTCTTTTTCTTGTTTGGTTGTTTTGCCATATTCAGGTTTATTTGTTTTTGATTCATTTTATTTTATTATTACTCCGTAGATGCTTGTTCATGTTCTAAGGAGAGATAGAAAGGGTGGACCAGGAAGGGAGTGAAGGTAAATAAGAACTGGGAGGAGCAAGGGGAGGGGAAATTGTAATCAGAATACACAGGATGAAAACATTCCATTTTCTTTTCCCCCTTCTACTGAAAATAGGTTGCTGTCCACAAACTGACAGAAAGGCCCCTTTGCTGAAGATAACACCCATATAACTCATTGAACATGGGAAGTTGAGCTGGTGCCAACAAAGAACTTTTACCCCTTGTTTTTGGTGCAGGAAGGTATTCTGCAGGCTGTGGGAAGAAAAATGTAAACACCAGCTTAGACACAAAAACCTTTGATCTGCAATGTTGTCCTGCAATACATGCTAGGGCAATGTGGCACAGAGCTTGTGGGCATAACCAATCAATGTCTGATTTGACTTAAGGTCCACCTTGGGAGACAGAACCCATCCCTGACACTGCTTGGTTGACCAAGAACCTGAGATTAGATAGCCAGAGACCTGAGGTAAAACCAAACACTACTGGTCTAAAAAAAGGTATCAGTGATGTGACTCTGAACAATATTCTGCTTTACACAGTGATCGGTGCCTTAGTTATCATCATCAGAGATGCTTTCTCCACTGGTAGATAGGAACAAATACAGAGACCCACAGCCAGATGTGTGTGTGTGTGTGTGTGTGTGTGTGTGTGTGTGTGTGTGTGTGTGTGAGAGAGAGAGAGAGAGAGAGAGAGAGAGAGAGAGAGAGAGAGAGAGAGAGACACCTCGCAACACTCAGCTCTAAATGGGATATCTTCATCAAATCCTTCCCCTCAGAGCTCAGGGAACCCCAAGGAAGAGGAGACAGAGAATGTGTAAAAGCCAGAGGGGATGGAGGACACCAGGAGAACAAGGTCCTCTGATTCAACACGAGAAGAGCGCATATGAACTCCCAGAGACAGAGGCAGCAAGTACAGGGTCTGTACCTCTGCGTGTATATGACGCCTTCCAGTTTAGTGTTTTTGTGGAACTCTTGAGTGTGTGAATGAGTGGGTATCTGATTCTTGTGCCTGCTCTTGGGCTTTTTCTCCTTTAGTTAGTTTGCCTTGTCCAGCTTTGACGTGATGGCCCATGTTTTATCTTATTATATTCTATTTTGCTTTGTTTTGATCTTATCTCTTAGAAGCCTGTTCTTTTTAAATGAGGGACAGAAAGGGTGTGAATCTGGATGGGAGGGGAGGTGGGGAGGAACTGGGAGGAGTAGAGGGAGGGGAAACTATCATCAGGATACATTATATGAGGAAAGAATCTCTTTCCAATAAAAGGGGAAAAGGAAACTAGATTCTTATCTCAAATAATATATCCTGATGATGGCTTCCCTCCCTCTGCTCCTCCCTGGTCCTCTCCACTTCCTTTCCCATCCAGTTCCACCCTCCTTTTGTCTCTCATTAGAAAAGAACAGATTTCTAAGAGATAGAAATAAAATATACAGTGTGGTCTAGCAGACAGGGTTTGAGATCCCACAGTCACATAAACCAGGGTGATTTCTAATTAGATTTGTCAAATCAGTACACAGAGGAGTTAGTTCATTGTGGCATTTCATATCTACCCTGCTCTTGCTGATTCCCCTTCCCTCTGCCCTTCCCCACTTCCTGTCTTCCTGTCTTTCTCCCCCAACCATCTCCTCTCCTTTTCACATCACATGTATTCTACTACCCTCTCTGCCCACGTAGACCCCCGTCCTCTCTCACTGTCTGTTTCCTAGTCCCATAGCCTCCCCTGCTTCCCCCAGAGTCACACAGCTTTCCTGTGTTTGAGTGTTGTGGCTTTGACTAACTCATGTCAGATATCTAAACCTTATTTCTTATTTGTGGTCCTGCTATGGGGTAAATAATTCAGAGCCGTGTCTGGCACCCAAAGCATTTTTGACAGAAAGTAACTGATTTCTTACTCTATTCTTAGTGGCGGGTGGGGGGGTGGGAGACAGCATTCTCCATCTATTTAGTATCTGTCTCATTTATGATAATCTTATTTGGTGTTGAGTTGATAATAATAGTCCTCCAGAAATATGTATCAAAGTCTATTTCTCATATTCAGGAGAGGATTCAGCTCAACTTCATACCAAGAAGAACGATGCCTATACACTCTTACCTTTGGGAACATCCTTATTTCCCCACCTCGAGGATTAGCAGAAAGCCTGTGGAGGGATTGGACATTAGCCAGGGAGATTAACGGCTTTAATTTAATTTTCACTCATCTTACGTGTCAATGTGTTCTTCACGAACACCTGTATAACTCAAATAAGAGGGTAATTAAAATGTAAGAAAAGAACCACGAAGAAGCAAGGAGAAGACACTAAAACAGGGCAAAGATGCTCAGAGGGCTGTCTGTATTCATTCCTCAAGCCCCTAGATCCATGCCTCCCACCAAAGCTCTCATCTCAGGCACATAAAAAAGGTTGTTTATTTATTTGATTACTTATTTATCTGTGGGGATGTTCATGTGTGTGTGTGTGTGTGTGTGTGTGTGTGTGTGTGTGTGTGTGTGCGCGCGTGAGAGAGAGAGAGAGAGAGAGAGAGAGAGAGAGAGAGAGAGAGAGAGAGAGAGAATATCTGTGGGGATGTTCACGCGTGATGTGTGTGTGTGTGTGTGTGTGTGTGTGTGTGAGAGAGAGAGAGAGAGAGAGAGAGAGAGAGAGAGAGAGAGAGAGAGAGAGAGAGAGAATATCTGTGGGGATGGGCATGAGATTCTAGGTACCTTTGGAGGCCAAACGAGGGCATCAGCATTTCAGGCAGTTGTGAGCTGCCCTGTGGGTGCCAGGAACTGAACTTAGGTTCTCTGCAGGAGCAGTAAGTCCTATTAATTACTGAGCCATCTTTCCAGCCCTTAGGTACATTTTTTATTTTAAGCTTGTAGATTTGCTTACTACTAAAATTTCACTGAATTTTAGTAGCCCAGTAAAGTATACTGTAATACTGTCAGAGGGAGAGAGCATCAAGGCCAGCACTTCAGGTGGAATGCTAGAAATACGGAGATGTAGTTCAGTTGGTGAAATGCTGGATATGAACCATGGCACCATATAAAGTAGACATAATGGCACCTGCTTCTGAAGGTGGAAGAAGAAGACCAAGCAAGTTTATGGCCAGCCTGGGCTACATGAATCTTGTCTCAAAAACAAGACAAAAAGAAACTATGGAGAGGGGCCTTCCTGTGGGAAGGAATAGCATTTATTACCTATGATACTGATTTCAAGTTCTACCCGCAGAGACTAAGTATATCTCTCTTGTTTAGATACATTCTCTTATGATAATTCATAAGCATACACATATACATTTTCATATACAATACATATGTGCAAATACACACTTCCACAGGAAACCAAGGCCTCAGCAATAGTGGCAAATTCTTTTTGATGCCATCAGAAAGATTGGACTTAATATACTACAGCTTTGCAGTCTGTCTCATTTTCTTTCCAACCCCTAACTAATGTGAAGGAAAAATCGTTTGACATATTAAAGAAATAAGTAATTTCCTAGGCAAATCTCAGACTTAAAAATTTTTAAGTTGGCAATTTGTAATTTTAAGAAAGTAACTACAAAATTAGGGAAGCGTTTGCTCTAGTCAGTAATAATGTTACTTAGAAATGTGTAAAATTGGTTTTAAAAGAGGAAAATAGAACAGTGGCTATCGAGAGTTTTACTGGACTAGACAGCAGCTTTCAGTTTTACTGGAGAAACTTAAAGGTACACTAACAGGAGTTGTTTTTATGGACCAGGATGTCCATTTAAACCAGAGGTGGGTAATGAACTTGTGGGGGGTAGCTAGAGAGTTTTCTCTCTGGGTCCCACCAAGCCCCGGCAGTCTGAAAGCCCCCTTATAAAATAAATACACAGATGCTTATTATTATTTAAACTGTTTGGCCTAATGGCTCAGGCTTCTTGTTAACTGTTCTTACATCTTAAATTAACCCATTTCTATAAATCTATACTTTGTCACGTGGCTCGTGGCTTACCGGTATCTTACACCTTCCTTGTCATGGTGGTGGCTGGCAGTGTCTCTCTGTCTCAGCCTTCCACTTCCCAGCATTCTCCTCTCTCCTTGTCCCACCTATACTTCCTGCCTGGCTACTGGCCAGTCAGTATTTTATTTATACATAGCAATATCCATAACAGTGGGGAATGTCTGATCTGCCTGGATTCTCCCTGATACTCCAGAGCAGTTTTGGGTGTGCTAGAGCTGACTTGTTTTTTTTTTTTTTTTTTTTTTTTTTTCCGAGACAGGGTTTCTCTGTGTAGTTTTGCACCTTTCCTGGAACTCACTCTGTAGTCCAGGCTGGCCTCGAACTCACAGAGATCCACCTGCCTCTACCTCCCTAGTGCTGGGATTAAAGGCATGCACCACTACCGCCCAGCTTAGAGCTTTTAACCATAAACAGGGGCCTTGTATTCATAGACAAGTTTGAGAAGAACTGGGCTTAACACCTTTATAAAAATTAATCCTCATGCCTGGAGCACTTTTGCATGCCATTTCCATTAGCTGTGAACTACCCTATACACCGCATAACAATGGGGAGAATGAGGTCCATCTTCCACGAGGCAGACTCCAACCAACACCCATCTTTTCTGAGCATGTATTCGTGCATCATTCAGGAATTATGGAGCATGCTCAGTCACGCACGTGCTTCTCATAGCTCTGTGTCACAGGAGAGGAGTGGATTATGAGCTCCAGAATGAACTGTCAAGCTCACTGGCCAGTGATCTTGACCAAGTTACTTATCCTCTCTGGTGTCATTCTCCCCTTATTGAAACACTGAGCATAGCAAAGGCATAATCTTTCAAACTCCTGTGAGGACCTACTGAACGATGCTTACCGCATAGCGGTACTGGAAAAATGACACCTTGCTGTAGCCAGAAAGTTTCTCAGGTCCCACCTGACCTCCACAGACCCACAGCCACTTATAAAATAATCACTCAGAAGCTTATATTAATTATATCTGCTTGGCCATTAGCTCAGGCTTATTACTGATTAGCTCTTACACTTAAATTAACCCATAATTCTTATCTATGTTTAGCCATGTGGCTTGGTGCCTTTTCTCAGTTCTGCCTTGTCATCTTGCCTCCTCTGTGTCTGGCTGGTGACTCCTGACTCTGCCCTTCCTCTTCCCAGAATTTTCCTTGTCTGCTCACCCTGCCTATACTTCCTGCCTGGCTACTGGCCAATCAGCATTTTATTAAACCAGTGTACAAAGGCATTATCCCACAGCACCGTGTGGGCTGATGAGATGGTTTGGAAAGGAAGGTACCACGTGAGCATGATGACCAGAGACTGATCCCTGGGACTCTTGTAAAGGTGAAAGGAAAGAATCCACTCCCTCAAATTGCCCTCTGACCTCCACAGTTGCACAATGGCACATGTGCTCAATAATGACAAAAATTAAAAGTAACGACTTAGTATTGCAACAGAAGGAAGCATATTATTCCTCCTTAAACTCCAGGGATATAATACTTAACACACGCAAGTGTTTAGTTAGTTAAGCAGATGATTGTGACAGCAACCAACCCAGCCGCTGCGTACAGAATTTCAGTTCTTACTTTCCAGCAATGGTCAACAGGAATGGCCCTTCTCTAGATCCCACCCCAACTACATCTGAATCCAGGAATTTTGGGTGTTTGTCTTAAAGAACTTTCAGAGAAATTTCAAATATTTTACATTTCAGATATTACTTTCTATAAAAGGAAAACAAGAGAACAATAGCAAGAAAGCCCAGGCCCATTAGCTTTCTCACTTGGTGGTGGGCATGTGTATGTGCCTGTGTGTGTGTGTATGTGTGATGTGCGTGCATGCATGAGTATGTGTGCGTGTGTGCGTGTGTGCGTGCGTGCGTGCGTGTGTGTGTGTGTGTGTGTGTGTGTGTGTGTGTGAATATTTTTTTTTTGCATTTCTTTTTGTGTGTTTGTTTTGGAGGGCTGGGGATCCACTGCAGGTCTTTGTGTTTACTAGTCAAGCACCTCTCCACTGATCAGCATCCTTAGCAAAATCTTAGATTTTTGTTTAGGAACATATCAGTCTAGCAGGTGAATAAAACCATCAAGTACTTGAAAATGACCATCCTGATTTCTCGTGCTCTGCCCACAGATGGAATAAAACATGTAGCACGAATCTTAATTGGTCTTAATAATAAAAACCCGGAGCTAGATATTGGGGTAAATGCTGAAAGATCAGTTAAGGAGCCAGCTACTGGAGAGATTTCTTACCTCTATCAAATCCTAAACTCCCATCTCCACCCCGCCTTGTCACTTCCCCTTTCTGCCCAGCCATATCACTTCCTGTTTCCCCCTCTCAAGTGCTGGGATTAAAGGTGTGTGCCACCACTGTCTGGCCTCCAGTGGCTAGCTCCGCACTCTGATCTTCAGGCAAGGTTTATTTGTTAAAGCACAAACAAAATATCACCACAGAAACAGGTATTTAAGTTCACTGTCCACCTGGGGTTTTGTGATGTAGTCAGTGCCCGATGCTGGTGTGGAGGATTACATGAGGACTGCTTTATTCTCTTGCCTCGAGGAGAGACTACTTCCATTTATTGAGCCTAGGACTACAAAGGTCAGGAGCTATTCACACCCAAGGCCTTTTAGGGGGAAAGAGCCCTTCTCCATCCTGTCCTGGAACTGGGGCAGACAAATGCACCCTGGTGTTTTGCTTGAAAACAACTGTGAATATTTATCTGGAAAGAGTTCTAATCAGTTTTAGTTCTTGGACTGGTGATAGATATGAGATGATAAACACTGGCTCATTTCTCTATTATACAACCATGTGGCATTTCATCTTTCAGACCTTTCTATGTTCACAGCAACTTCTGTTTTGTTTTTCACTCTTTTCTCAAAAACCTTTATAAGGAAGAAAAGACATCAGCTGCTTGCATAGAAAGAGAAAGAAGAAATCCAGGTGGGTGTTCAGAAGTTGCTAGACACAAAGCAGACATAGAGTCTCTGGCTCTGGGTCTGAGGCACACGTACATCCTCCTTTAAGGGCTAGAAGGAAGAGACTGGGTGTGTTCAGTGATGCCTTTCACTATTTTCAGCTGTGATTATACTGGGTGGTGGGACCCTTCAGAGGAGTTCAGTTCCTAAGGGTAGAGCCTTACGGACTTTAGGATTTGGATCTGAAATGTTTTCTTAAGGCCATTGTCTAAAGGCTTGGTCACCACTCTGTGGCACCAAGGGAGATAGTGCAGTGTTTAAGAGTGGAAATGAAGTTACCAAGAATATATCCTTGAAGTGGGCAGTGGGACTCTGGATTCCCACCTCCGTGTTTTTGCTTTTTGTTGCTATCACACACTCCCACTGCCATGGTGTTCTGGCTTATCAAAGGCCCAAATCAGCAGGGCAAGCTGTGGACTGAAACCCATGGCAGCAGGAGACAAAATAAACTTCCTTGGATTTAAATTGTCTGTCTTAGGCATTTTGTCACAGTGAAGGACACTGACTAACCCACAGACTTAAGGCGTTACTGCAGGAATGAGTTATTTCTTTGCTTTCTATCACTCATTTTGCTGGGTGATGACCTTTATCATGTCAGGAAATATCAAGAAACCCCTTGTGGGGTATGGCCACCTTGGTGGGACTTCTTAGCTTTCAGAACTGTGAACCAATAGATTTCTGTTCATTATTATTAGCTTGTGGCATTCTGTTATAATAGAACAAAATCATCTAAGACAATAGCATATTAGTAAAATCCACTAGGAAGTACAATCCTCCCTCTCAAAAATGTTGATGTCTTGTAGCAACCATGCTATTGTAATGTGACAGAAAATCAATATACAAGAGAAAAAACGGTTTAAACATGGAAAAGAGAGTTCCCGTCAGACAGAGTCTCCGGTGAGTATAATCTGGCCAGGACCACATCCTCCAGCACACAAGGGAGCCCACTTATGTTTAATATCCCAATTTTATATTACTTATTTCTAGAGTATTTTAAGAACTCATTCAAAGCTATAACCTGGCTTTAATAAATATGTTTGTGTGGATGCTATGGAGGCAATTTGAAGACCACACATTTAAGGGACAAACATTGGGTGGGCTTAGTTAAAATTTATCTTCTGTGCTTTAATATGGCCATTATCACCACTAGCATTCCTAGTAACAAGAATCTCAGTGGTTGTGTGGTGAAGAGCTGTCCAATTTGAACATAGCTTTGTCTGACCACTGGCCTGCACTTAGTTTTCACAACAACCATTTATGTTAGACATCCCTTCCTCGTTTGTAGCGGTGGACACTGAAGCCAGCATTGGTAAACGATTCAGCTGCACAACAGATTGTGTGAGAACAAGGATTCCTGTTCTGTTCCTTTCTCCAAGTGCCAAATGCCAGTGCCAATGGGACACTTTGGTGCAGAGCTGATGTCAGTAGATTCACACCCTTGTGTGACTGACTCTGTACAGTGTCTTGCCCCAGCCTCCTTTCTCCTTGGTCAACTCAATTCATCTGTTCCACTTAAGATTAGTTCTCTGTGAAGCAGGGAGGTCTGTTGTAGGATTGCCATATCCCTTTATGTCTTTGGGGAAAAAATCTGCTCATGCAGAAAGTATCAGGGACATGGTCCTCTTTTTCTCTAGTCACCAGACAATATATACTTAGAGAGCCATGAAGAATGGAAAAAAAAATAGATCCCTAGTGAAAACTCCCAAGTCAGCTTCTCATGAATTCTCACTCATCTGTTCCCAAGTGGCCTAGCTGCCAATCATTAAGTTATCTTTGGTTGGAGTCCACAAAAAACCAAACAAACAAAAAGCCCCCCCCCCAACCCAGAAATATTGACCTTATGTATACTTGGCCTAAAGTCCAGGTGAAAACATGAGACTTAGAGTTTCCTATGGCCATAGGGTGAAGCAGACACAGAAGGGGTGATGCTAATCACTGTCCATCTAGGATGGCATGCTAATGAAGGTCACTGTGGTCTACTGCTGTTTCTATTGCAACCACTTTATTGAGGTCTTATTAACACATGACAGTCTGTTGTATTTTTGTTCATAGCATGAGTTTAGAGATAAATATATACCTATCAAATTATCATTGTGATAAGAACCTTCTTAGTAAAATTTTAAGCATTCTATATGGTACTAATATTCTATATGTAAGCACTGTTGTATGCAGATCTCTAAGACATAGTCATCTCCTATAACTGAAATTTGTTATACAAGCACTAGCAACTACCATTCTATTCTCTGTTTCCATGAGTTTGACTATTTAAGGTTTATCTTTAAGTACCCATTGGATTTAATCCTCCTGAGAGGTAAACCAGACTCTGTTCTCTGTTCTTACCCTTTCCCCAGTCTCCAGTAGTGAGTCTGGGGCAGATGAGTACTCAGTGAATAATTGTTTAATAACTGAATAGATGGGCCACTTTAAACATAGTTGAACACAAGAATATCAACTCCTTGGCCCAGCCTATCTTGGAGACTTTGGATGTGATGTGTCTATGAAGGCACATTACTGCTATTAGAAGAAAAACACATTATCAGAGCCCCCTCCCATCTCATTCTAGACAACCAACTTCTGAGGTAGTGGCCTGGGAAAAGTTTAAAGAAGCTTGTCCAAGTGGGCAGAAATCAAGCCCAGTTTAGGGTAAATTTGATTAGGAGTCAGGGCTAGTTTCTGTGAGACTGGAAAATTGGTCTTCAGCTACCATTGCTTCAACCAGCAGCCTAGTAATGCCCAGTGGGCTAGGCATTTCCACTGTGGTGCCCTGAGTGCCAAGTCTTCACTCTGTCATATTTCAATGTATCTTTTACCCAAACTTTCCGAGTTCCCTATGTTTCATTCTCAGCTGTTGGAGATAATAAAATGTGTAAATATATGTTCTTATTGAATCATCTGTAGCTGATAAAAGTTTCCCATTTCACTTCTTTGGTGATTATTTGTCTTTAACTTTGAGGTTATTTCTTGACACAGGGATTTCAGAAGAATAGTTTGATGATGGGGAAAAGAAACGATTCACTCCTTATGGACATTTCTCTTTCATGTATATACATGCATACACACATAGATGCAGATATGCACATATGAGTACTGGCAATAGGTAACAGACTCCTCAGCCCAAACTCTCATCATCGTGATCAGTTCTCTGTTATTTGTGTCAGGAAGAACAAGTCTCTTGATTCATTCATTCATTCATTCATTCATTCATTCATTCTCTGTCTCTCTCTCTCTCTTACCACCCCCCCCCCCAGAAAGTAAAATGCAATGTGAAAGAAAATAAAAAATATAAAAAATAGGCTGATGAGATGGCTCAGTGGGTAAAGGCACTTACTACCAAAACTCCTTATTTGAATTCTATCCCTGGGATCCTCATAGTGAGGGGAGAGAACCAACTTCTGCAAGTTGTCCTCTGACCTCAACATACATTCTGTGGCATGAGTGCTTACACACACACACACACACACACACACACACACACACACACAAAATAAATAAAAAAATTTCTTTCTTTGACAGATCTCATTTTTAAAGAGGATAGAAGATTTACTTAATATAGAATATTAAGTAAAATAATTAATTAGAAATACTCAATTAGGGATAATACTTACATTTAGATTGAGTAAATTGCTTTTTAAAGAGGAAATTAAGAACATGTTAAGGGTTTTTTTTGTATTGGATGAAAACTTTAGTTTTATCGGCTAGAAATAAAGAGCCCTAATTAGAGTTGGTTTTATGGGCCTCCAGCTCCGTTCTAAAGCGGGGCAGCAGTGAATCAGAGGTGAAGACACTCCTGTAGCACTGTAGTTAACCGTCCTGGTGCAGCATTGGGTCAGGCTTGGACTGGCACACAGCCAGTGCCAGTTTTACCTCCTCTCTGCCTCCTCACAGCCGCAGACTAGGCTTGATGGCTTCCCTATGTCCTTAACCAGGCCTGTCCTAGTCACAGCCCCCTTCAGCCCTTCCATGGCTCAGTTCCACATCCTCTTTAACTACTTTCGTCTTCCAAGAAGGCCCTTCAGTGATGCCAGAACCCCTTAGGATAAAATTCTGAAGGTAAATATATACTCTATACTTTGTAGGATACTAGAGCTTATTTACCTATGTAAACAAAATTTATACCCCATGGCTAGTGACTTTCTCTTTCCCCAATAGTCTTTCTATTCTTAGTCCATGAGTTTGACCATTTCACAACTTGCATGATTGACCTCTGATGGTTTCTATCTGCTCACTCCATGCACCAACACACTGGTTTCTTGACTGTCTATAAAGCACCTGCTCTGTCTTCTCAGAACATTTGCTGTGTTCTGTAGCGAAATCCTAATTAGTCTTAATAATAAAAACCCGGAGCCAGATATCAGGGTAAATGCTGAAATATCAGAGAGACAAAGGAGCAAGCCACAGCCACGCTTTACCTTGCCAACTCCTCAACCTGAAAGAGGTGAGTTCCTGTCTCCTCCTGCCTTATATTCCTCTCTCTGCCCAGCGATATCACTTCCTGTCTCCACCTCCCTAGTGCTTGGATTAAAAGTGTGTGCCACCACTGCCTGGTTTCTACAGTTAACTAGTGGCTAGCTCCACTCTCTGATCTTCACGCAAGTTTTATTTGTCAGATCATAAACAACACCACAGTGTTCTCTCTCTCTGCTTTTGTTTTCTGCTCTCACCGTCCCCCCTGAAGTGGTTTTCTGCTCATCTAGCAGACCTCAGATCAGATATTTCTCCTTATGGAAAAGTTCTCTGAAACACTGCCCAGATCATGTTTCTGTCTTTGTCCTCGTAGCATCTTGCTCCTCCTTGGTAGTACATGGCTATTAGAACTTTAAAATTATTTTCTGTTTTGCATTTTTAATAAACATTGAAAGAACTACTAAGAGCATAGTTCAATATAAAAATAATAACCCAAAAGGAAAAAGTCAGGAGGAGGAATTTATTTTCAACTTATAACTGGCTGTTATATGGATCCTAGTGAGTATTAGCTGTAACCACAATATTCACTAAACTACTGTTGCCCCTTGCAGTACATCTTAGAGAAGCTAAATTTAGAACATTATGCAACAATAAAATGGGAGCTATTAGTATATATTTTTGTTTTTCCTTTTATTTTTGAGATTATATTATAATTACATCATTTCTTCCTTCCCTTTGCTCCCTGTATTCCCCTCCTTCAAATTCATGGCACCTTTTTTTCATTAATTTTTGTTACATGCATATATATATATATATATATATATATATATATATATATATATTCCTAAATATAACATACTCAGTCTGTATAATGTTACTTGTATGTATGTGTTTTTCAGGACTGATCATTTGGCATTGGATAGCCAATTGGTGTGCTCTTTCCTGGGGAAGACTATTTCTCCCACTCTTAGCATTCCTTAGTTGCCTGTGGTTCTTTGTGTAGGGTTGAAGTCTCAAGGTCTTTTCCCCATCCCCTCTGGCATGTCTATTGTTGTTGTCCTTGTTCAGATCATGTTTAGGTAGTCATGTTGGTGAGACTTTATAGTTGTAGCTGATGACATTACTAGGCGACCCAGTCTCCTAGCAAACTCTCTGGTCCTCTAGCCTTTGTCATCCTTCCACTCTCTGTTCCCTGATGTTCCCTGAGCCTCAGGTGCAGAAGTTGTTTTGTAGATGTATCCATTGGGACTAGGCTTCACAACTCTCAACTTGATTGGTTGTGACTTTCTAGAGTGCTATGTCTTTTGCAGAGAAGAGTTTCCTTGATGGGTGGTGAGGACCACACTTATCTGTGTCTGCAAAGAGAAATATTTAGAGTATAGTTAGGAATTATACTGGTTTAGTAAAATACTGGGTATGGGTTATCCTTCAAGATCCATGAATTCACTAATCCTGGGTAGTTGACTGGGTTTCCAATACCAAGCATGATTTTCCCTCTTATTTAGCAGGATATACTTTTTAGCAAACACTTTTAATGTTTTGTTATAGACCAGTGATTAGTTTTAACTTTCTGAAGCTAGATAGGCGTGTTAATATTAGCAAACAGCTTCTGAGAGACTGGACTATAACCATTGATAGAGCTTTGCAACTGGTAGGAATAAAACTCTGGCACAGCCATATCTGAATAGAATGAATAGAATGGTAGAAGTCATAAAACCAGCACAGCTGCTTGACAAAGATCCAGCAAAGCTAAGCCACGTGATGGCTGCTGTGCCACCTTTGGTTTTTATCTCCACTTGTTGCATATTTGAGGGACTTTTAATATTTGCACAATTTGGGGATATTGGATTGATGGAAAATTCCTCATGAATCATTTATGCCTACTCCTAGAAATGCTGCTTCTAAGTTTCCCCAGGACATTCCTGAACATACTATTCCTCCCTCCCCGCTTTTAGGGAGATATCCTTATCTATTTGAAGGTCTTTCTTATACCTTGGAGGTTGTGGCACATAAAGAAGCCAGAGGTCTCTTCATGAGGCTATGAGACATTCTTGAAACATCTGTCCCTATATTTACTCAGAAACAAGATAATCAAAACAAAGTAAACCTAAAAAGGTCAACAAGATTTAGTGGGCTAGAGGAGTTGGCCATAGTTCAGATTACAAGCCTCTTCCCACTGTACACTCAGACAATTATGTGACACATACCTCTGCCCTACACAGAGACATATTGATGAGCAAAGTATGGAATGGAACGATGATAAAAGTATGAGACATCAGGATCTCCCTTCCTTAGAAAAGTTAGCACATGCAGTCACAGTAATGTCATATGACCAAGGAACAACAAAATGTCAGGATTAGACATATAGACAAATTCTATAACGATATAAACATTTTATTATGCCAGAATTTGAATAATAACTATAGCATCTTTAGCCTGAGGATTTTTCCTGGGCACTTTGACCACTAAGAGTTAATAACACACTGTTTGGAACATGTCAAAATGCCTGGGGTGGTTTGAAGATTTTGTTTTGGTCTAGTGTCTTTGAAGCAACCAAAGTTAACAGCCTGAGAACAGGCTGTCATATGCCTCTAGATTTTTAAAAATTGGGCTATGGGGTTAATGAATAAGAATGATAACTCTGTTTATTAATGATGTCAAAACTTGAGGGAAAATGATTGGAAATGATAACTGTTCTGCCATAGTTTATTAATGATGACTAAAAGATGAGCAAAAGGAAGTGAAACACATGTCCAAAAACAAAAATGATACTATCTATGCTTTGAAACATCATAAATGTATCCCTGATTACTAAATTCTGTATAAATAAAGAATCATTCTGGATGCTAGTCAGTCAGGCTGAAAGATTCTCCCAACCACCATGGTCTGGCTCACTTCCTTTTCCCCAACTACTTATATCCTCTGCTGGGACCTATCCCACCAGGGATGGCTCCTGTCAGAGTAGGACAAGCCATACTGAGATGTGCTTCCTCTCTGTCCATCTCTTCTAAAATGAAACTAAGAAGTGTCCAGAATCTGATTCCTCCTGTTGCTGCTCTTGCATCCACCCATCTTCAGACCCTGCCCTCATCCGGAGTTGGACTCTGGCAAAACTCAAAGTGAAAACCTCCCACTCTTACAAGGAAAGTGAGACAGAAGACAGGAGGAATAAAAATCACAGTGACAACAGAACCAAGTTCAAAGGATGAACCCTGATTAAACCTTCATTCTAAAGAGAAGTAATTAAAGGCATTTTAGGGACAATAGGGAAATTGGATATTAATATTAGATGATATTTGGGAATTACATTTTTTCTTAAGTAGGAAAAATGATTCTTTAGTCATGCAGAAAAGTGGCCTCATATTTAAAAAATGACTTTAGGTGATGAGTTCTGAAATACTACATTATATAATGTGTATGACTTAAGACAAGATAGCTGCGCAAATCAAACAAGCAGATATGAGACCGAGGAACCTACTGGAAAGATAAACAAGTCCATATTATTTCTTACAGTGAGGTGTTTTTTTTTTTCTCTAGGTTTTTCTTTAAATTTTTTTTATTAATTAAACTTACTTTACATCTTGACCACAGTTTCTCCTCCCTCATCTCCTCCCATTCCCTCCCCCCACCTCCTCTCTTCTTCCTTCTCCCAATCCACTCCTCCATTTCTGTTCAGAAAGGGGCAGGCCTCCCATGGGTATCAACAAAACATGGCATATCAAGTTACAGTAAGACTAAGCACCTTCCCTTGTGTTAAGGCTGAGCAAGGCAACTCAGTATGAGGAATAGATTCCCAAAAGGCAGCCAAAGCATTGTTAGGAGTCCAGTGAGTAACTAAGCTACACAACTGTCACATATATGTAGAAGGCCTAGGTCAGTCCCATGTGTGCTCCCTGGCTGTTGGTTCAGACTCAGTGAGCTCCCATGAGCCTAGGTCAGTTGATTCTATGGGTTTTCTTGTGATGTCCTTGACCCCACTGGCTCCTATAATCCTTTCTCCCTCTCTTCAGCAGGATTCCCCGAGCTCAGCCCAATGCTCGGCTG
Source organism: Peromyscus leucopus (assembly GCF_004664715.2). NCBI lineage: Eukaryota > Metazoa > Chordata > Mammalia > Rodentia > Cricetidae > Peromyscus > Peromyscus leucopus. The sequence goes on from NC_051063.1 coordinate 34,574,948, forward strand.
TTGGTCTCTGCCTCTGTTTCCCTCACTTACTAGATGAAGCCTCTCTGATGACAATTGGGGTAGTCACAAATCTCAGAGTATAGCAGAATATCATCAGGCATTGTTATGCTGATTTTTTTCCAATCCTGTTTGATTCTATCCTGGGTCTCTGGGCCATCCAGCCTCTGGGTCTTGGGGTTTCAGGCAGTGTCAGGGGTGGGCTCACTCTTGTGGCATGAGTTTCAGGCTGGGCCAGTCATTGATTGGCCACTCCCACAATCTCTGTGCTACCCTTACCCCAGCAGATCCCATAGGTAGGACAGACTGTAGGTCAAATGTTATGTGGCTGGGCTGGTGTCCCAATCCCTTCACTGGAAGTCTGCAGCAAGGTGATTTTTAATGTCTTTCCTATTAGGTGAAGGTGAAGCCAGTCACTATTATCTGTGAAGTCTGATGCATATAACAACAAAGAAAAGGAGAAAAATGTCTAATACCCTCCTTTTCAATGAACTCAGTCATCTCCCTTTGCTAAAGCACATGCTTGTGAACTATGTGGGTAACAGTGATCACAGTGTAGTTACTCTTGTGTCTTCTTCATATGGTAAACTGGAGGTAATGTGAGCCTTAGAACAACTGGCCAGGGTTTGAATTCCTGCACCCTCACTGTCCAATCAGTGAGCTTGAACAAGTTGGTGAATTTCTCTTCCTCAGCTTTCTAGTATGTAGAATGTTGATGGTGATGACAGTTGGGTGTTAGTAGATCCATCAAATAGTACAAGCAAGGATGTACAAACATGATATTTTTTCTTTACTTCCTCCCTCCTCTCTCCCTCTTTCTTTCTTCCTTCCTCTCTACCTCTCCCCACTTCTTCCTGAGACTGTTTCACTAGCCCAGTCATTCCTGGACTCACAATGTATTGTAACCCAGGTCATCTGTAAACCCTCCTGCCTCAGCCTCCCTAGTTCTGGGATTACAGGCCTGAGCTACCATGCCAACCTGGCCTTAGCATACACATTATGCAAGCAACATCTCTTGTTATACATAATTCATTTTATAGTTATATGGAACTCCAAGCATTTTGGAACTGTCTGTGTTTATTATCATATCATGTAACCACTTCCTTCCAATGGGAGAAAGGCTTATAGGACACAGGAAGCTAACAAAATCTACAAGGCCCAGACCAGAAATCTCATGAAACTTATCCAGCCTAGGAAGTTCAGAAAATTGCAAGACTCACAAGGCCCTTTCTCAAGGTTCTGTAAGCAGCAATAATTTCTGGGGCAAGGACTCTTTTTGTGAAGCTATCTCTATGCTGTGCAGGCAGCTCCAGGGTGAGCTCTGGGGACTCATTGCTTATGCTCAGATGGGCTTTTCACTGATGCTGCTGCTTTTATGCCACCTGCTCTTCTGTGAGAAACCCCTCACAGAGCCCTGTGTAAGCAATCCCGATGAAGTCATTGGTTCATCAGGCTAGATTTGAGCTTCCTTTGTTTGTTGACTATGCCCTAAGCAGCATGAATAGATGCTTGTTCATGTATCCACAGGAAAATTATACAACATGTCATTTTAATTATTTTGTTTTTTTCACTTTTTCCTCCTAACTCTTGTGAGGAAGGGAATACAGATATTAGCTTCCTGTTTGTGACATGAAAGCTGAGTTCTAGCATGGTCAAGTCACTTGTCCCCATTTATATAAGTCATTTGGTCATTCACTTGGAAACTGTTGAGAAGAATGTGCTCTTCTGCCTTTTTCCTTAGTCTTAAATTCCTGGCCTAGGAATGGGAAGGACAGTGAATGAGCGCTGACAAGGATGAATTCTTTTTCACTTTTCTGAAGACTGTTAGTTTCTCATTGACAGTGGTCACTCTCAGGCTATATGATAGAGCATCACTAAGAGCCACCAACCTCATCATAAAAAATACCCATGAAAAAAAGTTTCATGCATTTGGAACAACCAAACTAAATAGATGAGTTTGAGGCAGGCAGTAATTACATGAAAGTTCATGATGTCATATGGCAGTCACAGATACTTAAAAACAGGGTGGTGAATGCAAGAGTCAGGTTCAGGATCAAACTGAGGCAGGTGCTTTTTCTCCTGAAAACAGTCATTTTGTCCTTTAGTGAATCATCTGATTATTTTTGTAATATTTCTGGAATCTATTAAAGATAACAGTTCTGAAAAATATATTACTGTGAAAAATTGAGGAGACAACCTCAAATTGAACAATACAGCTGTTTTGATGCCACCTACTAAACAAATCAGATTTTAATTGGCAAGATCTCTCACTTCACTATTGCTATCACTAAAATTGTTAACAGTGATGTTTTTAAGATATCAGAATGGTATTTTGCCACCTAAGTATCTTTGCAAAAACTAATGAACTGTATTATGCAACACAATATGTATACACACATATCTTAGAATATTCATCAAAGAAGATGTAAATGAATTTCTTAAAAGGTTTTATTAAATAAAAACATGGAGCCAGAAATTTGGGTTAAAGCCTTAGAGAGATCAGGGAAATACGGAAAGCAACCAGCTAATCTCACCTCACCAACTCCGCAGCTTCCAAGGAGAGTGACTTCCTGTATACCCAGGGTTATATGCCTTGCTTTTCTGCCCTCGCATTGGCTCTTAGTCCAGCTACCTCACTTCCTCTTCCTACACAACACTGTCACTGTCTGTGTGTCTCTATAGACCTCCAGGTCTCTATGGTTGATACTGGGATTAAAGGCATGTGTGCTACCGGCCAAGCATTTATAATTAATATAAACCTCTGTGTGATAATTTGGGAAGCAGCAGTTGGTATTAGGAAGTTGCTGTCAGGACAGAAACTTTTGCTTACAGGTAGGCTGTCTATAGATTTTCCCATCTCCTCCTGTTCCTCTAGATTCAACCCCCCAGTCTCATGCCCAGCTCTATCTATAGCAGACCTCTGGGGTGGCCTCTCTTCACTGTCTCCCTCTTTCCCAGAAGAGGAAATGAGCAGATCCTGGCCTCCTCCCTCATATAAACTCCTTCAGACCTCTACCCTATCCCCACCCCTAAACATCAGCTCTGAGTACTCCAAAATACATTTTACCTGGAATCCTAGAGGTCACAACTATCAGGTCCAAAGAAAATTTCCTACCAGGCATCATACAACCATCAGACTCTCTGAGAAAACAGAAACCAAGGAACAAAGCACCCATCCAACAAAGACAAATCCAAAATCAAATGCCTCGGCGCCAGTATAAAAATACAATAGATAACAGCCAGGGAAACATCTCTACCAGATCCTATCTCTCAAATCACAACAGGCCCTAAATATTCTAACATAGCTGAAACACAAGAAAAAGACCTTAAAATCACCAGGATGAAGATGATAGAGGTCCTTAAAGAGGAAATGTACAAATTCCTTAAAGAAGAGCAGTAAACATAAACCAACAATTAGAAGAAATGAATAAAGCCCTTAAAAAAATCCAGGAAAATCGCCGGGTGGTGGTAGCACACACCTTTAATCCCAGCACTTGAGAGGCAGAGTCAGTTGGATCTCTGTGAGTTCAAGGCCAGCCTGGGCTACAGAGTGAGTTCAGGAAAAGGTGCAAAGCTACACAGAGAAACCCTGTCTCAAAAAACAAAACAAAACAAAGCAAAAACAAACAAAAAAAATCCAGGAAACTCAAACAAACAATTGGAGGAAATGAATAAATCCATTAAAGAAAACCAAAGAAACACAGACAGTGGAAAGAAATGAATAAAACCGGTCAATACCCCAAAATGGAAATAGAACTAATAAAGAAAACACAAACTGAGGGGATTCTGAAAATCAAACATTTAGGAATACAAGCTGGAAATATAGACACAAACTTCAACAATACAAGAGATGGAACAGAGAATCTCGAAAAATTGGAGATATGATAAACAGAAGTGGATACATTACTCTGTAGTGGGTAGCTGTTCCAGCTTTGACCTGGAAGTTCTACCCCCAGTGAGGCTTCCAATAACTGTCATGTCTACCTATGGCCTGCCACTGAGGCAGGACCGAGATGAGAGCCCTTAAGACCTGAGATCTGGATGTGCCAGCTCTCTTGGTTCCTGGTGATCCTGGATGCTGGATGATAGACCAAGCAGAGTTCTCCAGAGAATACTGCTGGACTGCACTTCACCTCTCCTGGATCCTGTAACCTATTCCTTTACTTGTTGTAAGTTACCCCAAAATAAACCTTCCTTTTAACTATGTGGAGTTACCTTAATTATTATTCAAAGATAATGTTAAATCTAAAAAACTTCCTGACACAAAACATTCAGAAAACTCCAAGACACTATGAAAAGACCAAACGTAAGAATAATAGGAATAGAGGAAGGAGAAGAAACCCAGCTCAAAGGCCCAAATAATATTTTCAACACAATCATAGAAGAAAATTTTCCTTGCAGGTGTTCTGCTGCAGAACTGGAGATGAGACTGGGGGATTGGATTTAGGGGAATAAAGAGAGGAGAGTAGATCCTTTGGCTGCTTACCTCTTGCTAATTGTTCTGCTTTTCAAATCATCTACAATCAATAAAAAACTGCAGCCAAACACCAGGCAGAGCTCCAGGAGTCCAGTAGGAGAGAGAGAGAGAGGAGGGATTCTATGAGCAAGCACATCAGGATCATGATGGGGAAACCTGCAGAGACAACCAAACCTAACTAGTGGGAACTCATGAAAGTTGGATCAATGGCCATGGAGCCTGCATGGAACTGGACTAGGCCCTCTGCATGGTGAGATAATTGTGTAGCTTGATCTGCTTGGTGGGCCCCCAGTGGTAGAATCAGAATCCATCCCTGGTGATGAGGAGGCTTTTTGGAGCCCACTACCTATGATGGGACACCTCGTGCAGCCTTGAGGCAGGGGGAAGGGCTTGGACTTGCCTCTACTGGTTGTTCCTCCCCATGGGAGGCCTTACCTTCTTGTGGGGGGGGCAAGGGTTGGGTTGGGGGGAGGCTGGGGGTGGGAGGAGGGAAGAGGGAAGAGGGGGATCTCTGATTGGTGTGTAAAATGAATGAAAAAAATTCTTAATTAAAAAAAGAATGAGTATGCCAACAAAACTTTATAAAAAATGTGTGCTTACTGAATTTGGTTTACGAATTACAGTTTGTCAAAATCCAAGTTAGATCACACAGTAATTATCATCTTTCACTCTGCAGCTGTGGATTCTGAAGGTGAAGAGTTAAATGATTTTCTCAAGCAATAGAGTGAGTTAGTGAAAGAATACCTTAGTCTCCTGATAGCTAACTGCTAGTCTGGTCCTGCCCCTGTTGAACTGTGGTGGCCAAATTACAAAGACAGCATAATCCTGAGGCATCATGCTTTGTATCAGGAAAGGCTCATCAGCTCTAGAGTGGTTCCGGTTTAATGCGTGACCTAAATAAAATTAGTTAAACTTTCATAATGTAAGTCAACTTATCTGAAGAATGAGGAAGTCTGAGGGCTAGAGAGATGACTCAGTAGTTAAGAATGCCTGATGCTCCTTCTGAGGACTAGAGTTTGGTTCTCAGTACCCACATCAAATGGCTCGAAACAACCTCTAACTTCAGTTCCAGGGGATCTGATGCCCTCTTTTGGCCTCTCCAGGCACCTGCATGCTTGCTTGTGCGCGTACACGCACACACACACACACACACACACACACACACACACACACACACACGTGTACATGCACAGTCTCCACACAAACAAAAAATAATTCTAAAAAAAGAAACCAAATAGGGTGAGGAAGTTGGGTGACACATGTATATCATTCCCTCTAGCTTTAATACAGTATGTTTTTAAGATCAAAGATTTGGACAGATATTTTATTGTGAAGTATGTCAAGCTAATCAGTAACTATAAATATTGTAATATTTTGTTTAAATAGAGTTATTATGAACAAATCAACAAATATTTATTTAGCCTACCAAGCTGTGAAAAGATGGAAGAAACATATGACATTGTTTTAAAATAATTTACATGGAGAAAGTATTATTTTTGTAGCACATAGAGAAAATGAGTAAACAATATGTATGCAGGGTTGGTTTGATCCTGTGCAGGTCCTGTGTCGGTCACTACATCTGCTGTGAGTTGCGTTGTGCATTATCCATGTCGTGCCCAGAAGACAGCATTTCGCAGCCATCCTCCCCACTGTCCTGCTCTTACCTTCTTTCCGCTCGCTGTTCTGCAGTGTTCTCTGAGCCGTGGACAGGGGACATGGATATGTAGGACACATCTACAGCTGAGCACTCACAGTCATTTATTTTCAACATTTTCACCAGATGTCAGTCTGTCTACATCACTTCCATGTGTACTGGCTAGGTTTTTGTCAACTTGACACAAGCTAGACTAACCAGAGAGGAGGGAGCCTCAATGAAGAAAATGCCTTCATCAGATCCAGCGGTAGAGAAGCTTGTAGGGCATTTTATTAATTAGTAATTTATGGAAGTGGGGCCATCCCTGGGTTGGTGGTCCTGGGTTCTGTAAGAAAGCAGGTTGAACAAGCCATGAGGAGCAAGCCAGTAAGCAGCTCCCCTCCATGTCCTCTGTATTAGTTTCTGCCTCCAAGTTCTTGTTCTGTGTGAGTTCCTGTCCTCCCCGCTTTTTTTTTTTAAAAGATTTATTTATTTATTTTATATATATACAGTGTTTTGCCTGCATGTGTTCCTGCAGGCCAGAAGATGGCACCAGATCTCATTACAGATGGCTGTGAGCCACCATGTGGGTGCTGGGAATTGAACTCAGTACCTCTGGAAGAATAGTCAGTGCTCTTAACCACTGAGCCATCTCTCCAGCCCTCTTCCCTGCTTTTAATGATGAATTGTTACATGGAACTGTGAGTGAAATAAATCCTTTCCTTCCCATGTTGCTTTTGATCATGGTGTTTCATCACAGTAACAGTAACCCTAACTAAGACACCATGCCAAAAGGAAGCTTCTCTGACCAAGGTTAACAGCAGCAGAAATCTATGGGTGCAAATACAAATATTAAGAAGGTAGTTTGACAACATGATCATTTAATGAACAACACAAATAGATTCCCCTCTAGGGTCTAGGACATCCCAAATTATTGGCTTTTAGTTGGGTTTCAGTAACCATACATGAAATCTGTCCCATGAAAGAGGCTTAAAATCTAGTAAGTGGTTGATGACTTCCATTACAGTCTTCCTATTATCACACCAGTGGGCACAACTCTTTTGGACAGACAATATTGTATTGTGAAGGGCCCAGCACTGGCTATGAACACTGATATCCTTTCTCCCTTGGGAGGCTGCATAGAACCTTCTAGAACTATGTAAGCTAGCTAGCACAATGAGTTTCCTAGTCAGTTAAGGTCGAGTTTTCTATGTCCTGCATCCAAAGTGGGTATATAAATTAGATGTTAAGATCACATGTCTTTTATCTCATGTTCCCCAAAGGAAAACTTGGCAGTCCTCCCAGATCGGTCGTTTGCAGAGGCCAGAGATTCATTGATTCCATTTCTGAAGATCCTACTATAGCAAAGGAGTGGTTTTGTCCAAACACTTCTAGTGAAGTTTTTCAAGCAGAAAAACAATTTAAAATGGGATACTTGGGTAACAAAGCCAGTTCTTGGCAGGTACCAGAGTTAGGAGGCTCTCAGTACACAGGGCTGGCAGATTGTGCTCTTCCCTGTAAAGTTATAATATGAAAGTCTCCTAATTATCTCTGTCAGGACTCTGCGATGATCCTTAAAACCAATGGGAAGCCATAATGAGAATCTTACACTGTGGAAGTGGCTGGCAGTTTCCCTGAAAGTGAAGTGTGTACAAACCTTTGAGACTGAAATGTTGGGACACATCCCAGTATCTTAGACAGCCAAGAGGATGCCAGGTTTCCCTGTGCTCTTTAATAGTGAAGCTAAAACTTGGATACTTTTAAACATCAGTCATAATCACAAGTTTTATTCTTAACTCACAAAAGTTCATGTATAACAAGCTGCATAACAAAGATTTTAAAGAGTGCTGTACCATTCTTGTTTTTTCCCTATAGAATTTATATTCTTTGTATTTGATTATTTCTTTCTTTATATGCTTTGTTTTAAAGATACAGAATTCCAGGGGAAAATTATGAAGAAGGATGATAAGCTAATCAGATAAAAGCATATAGGGAGTGTATATAACATGAAGTGTTTTTTTTTTTAAAATAAAAGGAGATATGGTAATAATGCATGAGATCAGAGAATGTCAATGCTGGGAGGCATCTTACAGTTTTTTTTTTCCCACATCACATCTTTAGGAAAAGGGGCTGAGAGGTAGAGTTGTGTTTTACTAAGAGTACAAGAGAGAATTGATGGAAATGATTCTTGGGGTTTTGACTAATTACTAAATAAGTTCAAATTTGTTGGAAATCATCATGTGCAGATAAAGAAGGGGCTTTATGAGTTTGACTTTAAATCTTGTGGAAGGACAGAAACTTGAACCCTTATGGTCGCACAGTTCAGTTGCCATGAAGGTATTGCTGAGGATGAGAGTTCCATTGGAGGAGAGAGATGGTAACTTCACAGGGTTATCCCTCCGAGGGATCTGGCTAGGTCTGATGCATTCTGCTCTTTTTTCCTCTATGCTACCTGAAATGTGGGTGATGAGAGGCAGGATGGTAACATAGAAGGTGCTGTGAAACCTCCACCAACAGTATAGTCTCACCCAGCTTCTGTCTTTTTAGCTGAGTCTCTCATGGTGGCCTGGAGTTTGTTCTTCTGAGAGCCATGGTTGCCATTTGGCAGGTTACATTTTTGGAAAGTCTTGAGGCAAGAAGATTTTCACCAAGATCAAAGGCCTTCTATCTGTAAAAGCTCTTCCTTATTTAATGTATACAGTGCTTTTTCTGCTTGTATGTCTGTGCCTGGTGCCCTTGGAGACCAGAAGACAGAGATAATGTCAGATCCCCTAGGAATGGAGTTAGAGATGGTTGTGAGCTGCCATGTTCGTTATGGAACTGAACCCCAGTGCCCTGGAAGAGTGGCCAGTGCTCTTAATAGCTGAGTAATTTCTCAAGCCCTGCAAAGGCTCTTTATACACTAGGATGATTTGGAATGAGGTATCACTGGAAATGGGAAGAACCAATAGGAAGTTCTCAAAATTAATGGACTGAGACATAGTTCAATGCAGAGTAAAAGTCAGGTGATGGGAGCTATGGGTTTTTATCAACAAGTTATTAGTGTTTATAGTTTTCAGTTGCCTTATACATAAAATAAAAAGCAAAAATTATCTACTTCATTTTCTGGTTTGGATCAACAAGTTATTGGACTCTGATATATGACTATTTCTATACATGAATACATTTTTCTTCTTTTTTTCCTACATAGTCCTTGCTTCTATCCAACATATAAGTTCCTCTTTTCTTGAATCCCTCAGAACATAGATTCAGATCTGTCTGAACTCATGTTCCTCATATTATAATTCCTAAGACTCTAAATAGATTCTATTTATGGATTATGAATTTGAATTTATGAATGACACATGGCAGTGCTGTGTGTGTGCATGTATGCATATATTGTATGTGGGTATAACCATTGTAATATTTTCCATGATGGCTGTACTAATTTGCATTCCCATTGTAGTGTACTGGGGTACCTTTTTTATGCATTATCTCTATTACTTATCGTTTACGGATAACTGCTGTTCTAACAGATGTGAAGTTATATCACATGGTGGTTTTAATTTGCCTGTTAAATATTTTTATCATATGCCCATTGGCTATTTGCATGTGTTCTTTGAAAAGTGTCTATTTAGGTCTTATGCTTTTTTTTGTTATTGAGTTGTTTCTCATACATTTGTGTACCAACCTTTCCCAGACTTATTATTTGCAGATATATTCCTCTGTTCAGTAGGTTGCTTCCTCACGCTGATGTTTCCTTTGCTCTACAGAAGCTTTTAGAGTTTGTTGTAATCCATTATGTTTTTTCTTTTTGCTTTTTTGTGTGTGCTTTTAGGATCCATTATAATTTCTATTCTTCAGATTTATAAACTAAAGTCTGGAGGGACTGGATGATTTGGCAATCTATGGGATTGCTGTAGTGGTCAAATGCATTATGTTGCAGAACCATTGTCCAGTGCACAGGGCCACAACACACAGCACTTGATAAATGAAGGCTACTATCAAAAATGGGATTACTATTTTTATTCCTATTTCAAACATGGTCTTAACTGCCTCTGTAGTCTACTCTATATCCATTAATAACCTGCTTTTAAGGTTTCTTGCTTGTGTTTCCTTTTCTAGTATACTCTGGAGCCTGCTTTTTTTCAATCTGATTTCCACCCACAAGCAGCAATCACCTCCCTTTAAAGTCTCTCCCACCTGCTCCCTCTCCAGCTTTATCTCATGAACTTCTATATTTCCTGGGAGGCTTGTGAATTTTTCTCATTAGATGTTAAATTACTGCCATCCCAAAGTGACAAATGACAGCTTGTGATCTCTTACCATCATAAAGCTCATGCAATAAAACACAAAGGAGCTGTAGAGAAGCGAAGTTTGAGGGATCATAGAGGATATATGTCTGCTTCAGGCCATTTAATCTAAGTGGCAGGATGCAGCGAGTTAATGCTTAAGGAAGAAGACAGCTTAGGTTACTGAAATGGCGTACCTGGGAACACGGATCTGTCATTGTCGCTTGTGTGAAACAGAGGGTTTGTTTCTTGTGAAGAAACACTTGTGCATAATGAAACATTGCCCAGAGCAACGATTTTGTTAATAGAGCCCTATGTCAGCTGTCAAATGTTTCTTTCCCAACCTTGGAACCTTCCAAATAGCTTTCTGGTTGTGGGTCATTGCCTTCCTGGAGACATATTTTCTGAGCGGATTTGACAAAGATGGTGTATTCATCTGCGTTTCACAGGCACAGTAGCTACACCTAGTGGAGTCCAGGGATCCCTGTGACAGCCCAGTGTACATTTACAGGCACAGTGACTACATCTAGCTGAGCCCAGGGTTCCCCCATGACAGCCCAGACCTTTTTGTGAAACCGAGGCTGTAGAGATAAAAGTCCCAGAATATTGGAGCCAAAGAAAAGCTACCCTTGTTTCCTCTCTGCGTGCCTACCCCCCCCCTCACAGGTGGCATCTCTAAAGAGCTCCCTATGACTGTCACTTCAAATTGTTGTAGTTAGTGGAATTGATCATAAGTAAGCCCCTGGACAAACGAAGAGTTTCTAGTCATCTTGGATCACCAGCAGGATTTCCCACTGTTGACTGAGTCCTGCTGCTTTTGGCTTTTATGGCACCACACATACGGTCATAGTTTTCCATTTATTGCTCCTGTTATAATCCTTTTTTTTTTTTTTGAAGTAGGAGGGGGATTTACTTTCGGGTTCATTTTCCTGTAACCCCAGTCATTGTCCTTTAGGGTCATACCAAGTCCCAGACTTGTTTTCACACTTTATACTTGCTCTGAAGAATCTCATCCAGGACTTCACCTGGTTTCTGTGTGCAAGTGACCCACACTTCTCCCCTATCTGCTGTGGACTCCCTTGGCCTTGATATCTCCTCAGAATATCTTCAAGTATTTGAAGACTCCAAGCATTCAGTCCATATGGTCAATCTTTCTCCCAAACTCCCCTCTTATTTCTCTATTCACATACAATTGATGAGCTCAATGGTTGAAATTATTCTCAATAACTTATTCTTGCAGCTCATCTCTGATTCATCAGTGACCTATGCTTGTTTTTATGTTTTTCTGCAGCTTAAACTTTTCTACCTCTGCAGTCCCAGGTCAGAACCTGGCATACAGAGGAACTCAATACATATTTACCAACTGAATGAATCTCCAGTGACACACTACCCCATCACTACTATAGGTTCTAGCCAGAGTCTTGCATGAATATCTTTCCAATCTTGAGTCTCTTTCTTCATATAACAAATGGGATCTATTTAAAATAGTAAACCTGACCATGTTATCCTTTTTTCCCCAGTTCAAAGCACTTTAGTGGTTTCTCATTAGTCCTAGAAAATACAAAGTTAATAGATGTATCGAGGCCTGTGTAGTGTTTCCTCAGTCTGTCCCTGTAGTTCCATCTCACAGGAGGATCTGCCTTTCCTTCTTCTATCAAGCATACCCACAGTGTCACTCTGTTCTAGATCGCTCACACTGGCTGTCCACCCTCTTGTCATGGTATCATCTCCTGTCCCACTTTTCTTTCCTTTTCACAATCACCTCTAGTCTAGGAGTGTTCATCTTCAATACTGTGTCTCCTGTGTCTTACCTGTCCTCAGAGTCACTTGCCTTAACTTCCCATGGCATCATAAGAGTAATAGTTTTGTTTTTCTAAATGTGTAAAATTGATTAATGTTTATCTTTTCCAGAATATATGCTCCTGGATAGCAGGAGAAATACCATTAGCTTCTCTGCTGCTTTGGAAACCAGCATTATTGGTGCCCAACACTATTTGTTAGACACATTGAATAGTCTTGGCTTTTCTGTGGGAGACAGCATGATTTTAGGGACAAGACTTGTTTCTTGGATCAAATAAATTGTCTTTTATTATTGAAATTTATGTGTACAATGTAAAAATTTTGCCCACTGTGGTATTCAATCCATTTGCTGATAAATTCACTAAGTGAAAGTCTCAGTTTTTAGAAGCTTAGATCCAGGCAATTAAAGCACTCAACTGACTCAATTTAATTTCCTAAATTTCTTCCACTAGCTGTGGTAAGTGTCCCACAGTGCAGATTGTACCCGACTGAACTTTCTGTGATGAACTGCTTAGATGAGTGGTTCTCAACCTGTGGGTCATGACCCCTTTGGGATCAAATGACCCTTTCACAGGGGTCACCTAAGACCATTGGTGAACAGATATTTACATTACAATTCCTAACAGTAGCAAAATTACAGTTATGAAGTAGCAATGAAAATATTGTATGGTTGTTGGGGGCCACATGAGAAACTGTATTAAAGGGTTGCAGCATTAGGGAGGTGGAGAAGCACTGGCTTAGACATGGAGATGCAGACAATGCCAAGCTGACCACAGTCTACCTGTTCAGAGTTTGCCCTGTTGTTTTGTGGGTTGAAACATCACCACCGTCTGTTGGTCTTTCATTTGACTCCTTTCCTTGTATAGCATCTGCTGCCAGAGTCATGGGCACATAATTATAATTGACAGACTCCACATGAATCTTAAGGATCAACATGCCAACATCAAATTAAATGGAGAGAAACTCAGAGCAATTCCACTAGAATTAGGAACAAGACACAGCTGTCCACCTTCTCCATATCTAGTCAATATAACACTTGAAGTTTTAGCTAAAGCAATAAGACAACCAAAGTAGATCAGGGGAATACAGATTGGAAAGGAAGAAGTCAAAGCGTCATTATTTGTAAATGATATGATAATGTAGATAAGTGACCCTAAAAATTCCACCAGGAAATTCCACAGTTGTAAACACTATTAGCAAAGTGCAAGATTAACTAAAAAATATCAATCTTATACAAGATTAACTAAAAAAAAATTCATTTGTATATAGCTCTCCTATATACAAATGACAAATGAACAGAGGAAAAAAAGCAGGAAAATAACATCTTTCACAAAAGCTGAAAAATATAAAATATCCATGGTAACTCCAACTGAGCAAGTAAAAGATTTGTATGATAAAAACGTCAAGTTTTTTAAGAAATAAATTGAAGAAGACACCAGAAAATGGGATGATTTCCCATGTTCATGGATTAGTAGGATTAACATAGTAAAAATGACCATTCTACCAAAAGCAATCTACAAATTGAATGCAATCACCATCAAAATTCTAACACAATTCTTTACAGATTTTGAAAGGACAATTATGAGTTTCATATGTAATAACAAAAAAATCCAGGATAGCTAAAACCATACTGAAGAGTAAAAGACCATCTGGAGGTATCACCATTCTTGATTTCAAACTACAGTCATAAAACCCACATGGGTATTGGCATAAAAACAGACATGTTGATCAATGGAATGGAATTGAAACTGAGACATAAATCCTCACATCTATGGATACCTGAGTTTTGATGAAGAAGCCAGAAATAAACAATAGAAAAAAGAAAGCATTATCAACAAATGGTGCTTGTCAATCTTGATTTCTGTGAGTAGAAAAATGCAAATAGATCCATATCTATCACCCTGCACAAAACTCAGGTCCAAGTGGATCAAAGACCTCAACATAAAACCAGATACCCTTAACCCGATAGACAAAAAAGTAGGAAATAACCTTGAACACCTTGACATAGGAGAAGACAGACACTAAGGTCAACAATTAATAAATGGGACCTCATGAAACTGAAAAGCTTTTGTAAGGCAAAGGACATTGTCATTCAGACGAAATGGCCACCTACAGAATGGAAAAATATTTTACCAGCTCTACATCTGATAGAGGACTCATATCCAAGTTATATAAAGACCTCAAGAACCTAGATAACAAAATATCCCAATTAAAAATGGGATACAGACCTAAACAGAGAATTCTCAATAGAGGAATCTAAAATGTCTGAGAAACACTTAAAGAAATGTTCAACATCCATAGCCAACAGGGACATGCAAATCAAGACTACTATGAGAGTCCATCTTACACTTGTCAGAATAGCTAAGATCAATAAAACAAATAACAGATCATGCTAGGGTGAATGTAGATCAAGGGGAACACTCGCTCATTGCTGGGAGTGCAAACGTGTATATAGCCACTATGGAAATCAACAAGGCAATTCCTCAGAAAATTAGGAATCTATCTACCTCAAGATCCAGCTACACCACAATTGGGAAATATACCCAAAGGACATTCCATCCAATCACTGTGTTCATGGTGGCTTTATTCACAATAGCCAGAAACTGGAAACAACCTAGCTGTCCCTCAACTGAAGAACAGATAAAGAGAATGTGGTACATGTACACAACAGAATATTACTTAACTGTTAAAAAAATGGCATCATGAAATTTGCAAGCAAATGCATGCAACTAGAAAATGTCATCCTGAGTGAGGTAATCTAGACCTAGAAAGACAAATATTTAATGTATTTGCTATATGTGTATATTATCTGTTAATTAAATTATAATCAAGCTGCAATCCACAGACCCAGAAAGTTAGGACTCTGCAGTGGGGTGGGAATATACATGGATCTCATTGGGAAGGGGAAATAGAGTAAATTTTTTTTGGTGGATTGAGGGTGGGTGGGGCTGGCAGTAGGAAGGATCCAGTGGTAGTGGGGGAAAGAGATGGAGGGAGAGAATGTGGGGAAAGACAGATAGAAATGGGGAACGTTGCAGGGATGTATTGAAACCTAGTTTAGTGGAAACTTCTTGGAATCTATGAACGTGACCCTAGTTAGGACTACTAGTAATGGAGTTAGAACTGGTCATTTTTTTTTGTAGCCAGGCAAAGTTTCCAGGGTTGTATTCTGTTGAGTTGTTGACTGGAGCAGGGGAGGGTGGTACCGTGGAGATCCCTAAACAACTCAGGATAATGCTAGGCTAGAAAGTCGCTCTCTGAGGCCAAGGACAACATCCACACAATTCACTGAACATAGAGAGGTTAAGCTGGTGCCTGTATGAAGCCTTCACTTCTATATTCTTTTGTTTTATTATCATTAGAGAGGCTTCTTTAAGCAGCAGGTGGGAGCAGGTGCAGAGATCCACAGCTAGACATTATGCAGAGATACAGAGTTTAAATTGGAGGTCTCCATTGGCTCTCTGCCCCGGGAGATTGCTGAATCCTTTGGAAGAGGGGAGGAAAGATTGTAGGAGTCAGAGGGAATGGAGGATACTAAGGAGAATATGGCCCATTGAATCAACTAAGTAGGGCTCATGTGGGCTCACAGACTGAAGCAGCAAGCATGGGGCCTGCAGGGGTCTGCACCAGGTCCTCTGCATGTATGTTCTGGCTGTTTAGTTTGGTGTTTTTGTGGGACTTCTGGGAGTGGGTGTGTCTTAGTCAAGATTACTATTGCTATAAAGGAAACATTTAATTGTGGTGGCTCACTTACAGTTCAGAGGTTCAATCCATATGGTGGGGAGCAGGATGGCATTTAGGCAGGCATGGTGCTGAAGAAATAGCCAAGTGTCCTACATCTTGTGGGCAACAGGAAGTCAACTGACACACTGGGTGGTATCCTGAGTATATGAAACTTCAAAGCCTGAAGTTGAAGGAGATGGGAAGTTGGGAGGAGTGGAGGGAGGGGAAACTGTGGTTGGAATGCATTATATGAGAGAAGAATCTATCTTCAGTAATAATAATAATAAAAAAGAGTCAGCATGCACATCTTACCTTTGTGACAATTCTAATTTACAAGTCTCATTATTTTTATTATATTTTAATTAAATAATGTTTTATAATATAATGCCCACATGCCATGGTATTCATGTGGAGGACAGAGGACGCCTTGCAGGAATCTGTTCTTGCCATTCACCATGTGGATTCCTGTGATCACAAATCATGTGGCTTAGTGGAAGCATCTTTACCTGTTGAACCATCTTGCTGGTTCTGTTAGAAAAGATAGGTGTGCTGTGGGATGTTCTGTATGTCCTGTGGGAGCCTGTTCTCGGGTTCCTCATGGCTTTACCCAGCAGGTCCGCATAGAGGATGATTAGGACCACAAGCCTGAGTGCAGGTGTCTGAAATGGTCTGCACTTGGCTGTGCTGTGGGATGGTCTATATGTCAAGTTGCTCTGATTGGTCAATGAATAAAACCCGATTGGCCGTGGCTAGGCAGGAAGTATAGGCGGGACTAACAGAGAGGAGAAATAAAGGAACAGGAAGGCAGAAGGAGTCACTGCCTGCAGCGGCTGCCAGGACAAGGAACATGTAAAGTACTGGTAAGCCACGAGCCGCGTGGCAGGGTATAGATTTGTGGAAATGGATTAATTTAAGATATAAGAACAGTTAGCAAGAAGCCTGCCACAGCCATATAGTTTGTTAGCAAAATAAGTCTTTGTGTTTACTTGGTTGGGTCTGAGTGGCTGTGTGACTGGAGGGTGATAAAGATTTGTCCTGACTGTGGGCAAGGCAGGAAAACTCCAGCTACATAGGTGGTCAAAATTCTATGAACCTTTCTGGTAAGCTGAACTTTTCTGACTCTACCCTATATATTTAAAACAACACTATTTCAACTTCGTGTCCTGTGCTTCCATATTGTTTTAGACTGAAATGTGTTTTCTCAAAGTTAATATGTTGAAGCCTTACCCCATATGTGACTGGATTTGGTTGTGTCCCTCAAAGGCCAATATGTTTAAAGGCTTGGTCCTCAGGGAAAGCTCTATTGAAAGAGGGTTGGACCTGTAAGAGGTAGGGCCTTGTGGTAAGTCTTTAGGTCTTTGAGGCCTTGAAGGGGATTGTAGACACCAATCTCGTCCTCTTCATTTGTTTCTGGGCTCAAAACTTGAATGGTTCTGCATCATTGTGTGCTTCACCTCAGCAGAAGCCCACAGCTACAAGATCAGCTAATTATGGACTGGGACTTCTAAAACTGTTAGTCAAAGGACCTTTTTATTTTTATCAGTTAACTACCCAGAATATTTTGTCATAGTAACAGAAATCTGACTAACTTAGGGTCTTTAAGGGGATAATTAAGGTTAAATGAGGTCACCAACTCAGTAAAACTGACGTCTTTGTAAGAGGCAAATATTACAGAACTTTTTCTTATCTCCTGTCTCTATTTCTTCTTTTTCTTATAGGAACAGCATCAGAAGGCACAGTAAGAAGGCAACTATCCACCAGCCAGGAGTATCCCCACCAGGTATGTAGAGTGTCTTGCCTATGTGTGTCTGTGCACCATGTAAGTGCAGTACCCAAAGAAGCCAGCAGAGAGTGTCAGGTCCCCTTCAACTTGATGTACAGATTGTTGTGACCTGCCAGGCTGGGCATTGAACAACACAGGAGCTTTGGAAGAGCAATGGGTGCTGTTAACCACTAAACCATCTCGCTAGCCCCCCCAAACATCTTGATGTTGGATTTCCAGTCTCTGGAACTATAAGAAAATAAATGACTATTATTGAACAGTTGGTGCTTCTTAATATGATTGCTCACAGAGCATGAAATGTGTCAATCAGACATGTACAAGAGGATAGGAAGGATATGCAGCAGACAGAATTGCTTAGTGATTGTAGAATGCTGAGATGCTTCCCCATCTATGGTGGAGATGGTTTAATTGGCACGGATATGGCAGCTGTGGGGTAGTAGTCAGTTTTCTAGCACCAAACAAAATTACTGAGATCATCAGCTTATATAGAAAAAGTGTATTTTGTCTCAGTGTTTTGGAGGGTCCAGTTTATGACCAGTTGGTTCCATTGCCTTTGGGTCTTCGGCAAGGCAGCCCATGATGGTGGGAGCATGTAGCAGAGCAAACCCTCATCACAGCTAAGAAGCAGAAGAGAGAATGAGGTAGGAGCTGCGGCCCCATAGTCTCCTTCAAGAATTATCCACAATGACCTCACAGCTTACTACTTCCTAACACTACATCTTTAGCTATTTTCCTTAGTTTTTACCTAATGTCTCTCTTTTTTTTTGTCCTGTATGAACACTGGATTGTATTTGTTCATTATGTACCCATGGGTGCTTCTCTTGGCTAGTTGAGTTTTTAGACTCTCCATGATTTGATGATATGAAATACTCTTGACTGCTGAGGCACCAACAATCAAGTTGTTGGCTTCTCTAGTGAGACAGTACCAAATAACTGTTGGGGCCTCAGCATCTAAGGTGGAAGACATCTGTTGTTTCTATTTTAGCATTAGTTGGCTTAATAAGTTCTTTTACTCCATCTGTCTGTCTTTCTGTCTAGTCATCTTATCAGTTCTTTTCATGTAGGGACTAATATAGGGAGTGAGAAGACAGCCTCAAATTCATGAGGTGGTTCTTATTGCTGGGTTCCCTTAAAAACACAGACCATCCTGACATTTGAGGGAAGCCAAGTTAACTCCTGGGGAAATTAAGCACTTTGTTTTGTTAGTAGTCACAGGGCTCAAAATGTCTTCAATTAGTAGATAAATCTGTGCTTTTTTCCCAATAAATTTCCCTCAGGCAGGTCTACTTATTTTTACTCATGTGGCTCTTTATTTTAAATGGCGAGCTTTGCGTTTTGGGATCAGCATGATTTTTTCCTGAAATGTGGTCTTTATCTTGGCCTCTTTATGAATGTGCTAGATATTGGATGTGAAAAATATATTCCATATGCATCCAGGGGAAATGGAGGATAAAGGAGATCACTCAGCACCTAGTGTGTCACCACTGGGCAGACAAACAAAAGCACCTTAATCATGTCACCAGGAATACAGCACTTGTTGGGACACACGTCAGAGATGATGTGCAGAATAGCAAACAAGCACAGTGGGGACATTTTGCCAGCCAGGAGGGTGTGTCCTTGACAATACTTGTTTGTTTTGGAAGAAGAATAAACTTGAGAAAATAAAATTAGACTTTTATTACAATGACTGTTTTGGCTTCTTTTGTGCTTATGTGTAAAATATATTTGTAGATCACACTTCAAAGTAGAAAATTATCTTAGTTTCTTTTCGTTCTCTTTTAAAACAAATTCGAAATGTCACAGCCATGCAAACAGGATTTGTCCTGAAATCTTGCTACATTGTCTGCATCTCACTGTGAAGGGAATGAAAGGTCCATTAGAGAAATATTTCAAGCAGTCTTCATAGTTGAGCACATCCCACAATCTTACATCCCCATATCTGACTTACTTAGCAGTCAAGCCTTCCATTGCCATTGTTTTGAAGAATACATCAAGATGCTAAGTCCTTCATTTCTCAGTGTAGGCTGAGAGAGCAGAAAATACTACCTATTGTGCCAAAAGTCATATATAGGTCAGTAAGTTATTTGCTACAAAGATACAGTGAATTTCTCACCCCCCACTGTAGCTGCATGCATGAGAAAATGGAGCTGAGGGCTGGGAGTTAGTAGAAGCAGACCTGGTGACCTGTGCTCTTCCTTGGGGGGTGCATTATTCACATCATCTGCTGCTTCATGTCAGGAGCTTTTGCTCTGTTCACTAGGGCAGTAGGTGGTCACTGAACTCATTTGTTTGAAGTGCTCCTGCTTTCAGACTGATGGTAAGTCTACCTGGCTTCCTAGCCTAGGAAATCTCTCATATGCTTCAATTTCTTCATCATCTCACATAAAACAGTGTGAATACACATTTAGTAGTGTGAGCATTTGGTCACTTCTATGTCTTTTACTAGACATAAGGACAGGAACTGTGTATTCATATTTGTGAGTCATTTCAGAAACTTGTGGAACTGAAAAGGTGGACACTGAGGGTAGTGAGCAAAATGGACTGTATTTAGAATGTTCCCTCCTGTTTGTTTAAGGTGATGTAGTGATTTCTAGTGCACTCATTGGTCAACAAGAATTTGTGTACAACCCAGATAGTATGCAATCAGTTTGTGGTTTAGCTCTCAAAATCTAGCCTTTCCTCATATTTTTTGACCCCTTTTCTCTTACTTTGACTTAATCCCTTTCAAAGCAACCCCTTTTGCTTATTTCAGAGAACATATTTTACATATAGTAACTAACTCATGCAGTAACATACCTGATTTTTTCACTTCCTGATTTCATTAACTTGCTGCATAAGGAGAACTGAACTACTATTTACATAAAAGTAATTTACCACCCACCAAGAGAAGTTTGATGATCAAACAGTAAGACATCCAAGTGAAGAATTCTGAAAGACATCACTCTTATTTATAAATAAATTGGATGATGTGGTGTTTCTGGGCTCCAACACACTATTTCCTTATAAATGATGAAAATTTTTAGAAAAAGTCAGCTATATTCTAATTTCAACAAATGCTTACTTATCTCACAGTTTAAAAAAAAATAGGTGAATATATTCCATTATATTCAATGAAAGCAAATTTCTAAGAACCAGAGGGAGAAATTATCTAAGGTAAATATGTATGGTTAATTTCAAAATTACTAACTGCCATAACATCTAGGCATACACACACAGAAACAACCACTCACCTATGTGCGTGCACACACACACACACACATACACACACACACACAGGGAGAGAGAGAGAGAGAGAGAGAGAGAGAAAGATGGATAGACAGAGACAGAGAAAGAGAGACAGATAGAGAGACAGAGAGAGGCAGAGACATGACAGAAATGCACACACACATACAAACACACACACACATACACACCCTAAAACAGTCTTTTATTTCTTAGAATTGAAGGTGTCACCTCACTGAAAATCATTGAAACCCTAAATTTAATTGTGAGACATGTTGTAGAATCATACACTAAGCTGAGCTTGCTTTCTCATTAAGTTCTGTTGCCATTAATTGGAAAGGTGAGTCTGAAGACTGTGATGGAGAAATTTGGGTGGATGGGGTTTCAGTGGAGAATTTCCACCTTGTCTCTCTGATGCCTTGCCTGTAGCCCTTCATGTCTGAGCAGTTTGGCTTTCTCCCACTTGACGACGTTTTAACAACTTCATCCTTCCTTCTTTTTAAGCTATTTATGTTAAAACAGAATGTTATAACTATATTTCTTCCAACTTGGTGCCCAATGATACATTGTCTGGAAAAACTGGTGTTTTTCTCCTTGAAAATTATCTCTTGTATTGGAAAAGTTGATTATAACAATTACATGTTAGCCTATGTAATCTGACTTTTTTTCCTACCTTACTTACCACCAGATTTTGCTCTTGAATTTTCAGTTCATAACTTTAAAAGTAATTTCTCTCCAAAGTCCTTAAATATGAGGATAATATTTACAAGTCATACAGTTATTTTTTCAAGGGTTGATACTGTAGTGATAAATCATAGTTTAGAGTTTCCCAAAATCTCATTTCCCCCCCTTTGATTTACAGCAATAATAGCAACTATTGGCAAAGTCAAATATTTAACAACAAACTTTGGCTTCACTACCTCTAAAGGCAAACATTTTCTTGTGTTTCCACTGTTATTACAGCCATAAAACCCCAAACACAAATTAGCTTTAGCCTAGCAAGTGTTGTTATAGGATGACAACACAGCTCCAGATCCAGCTATCGGGACGCTATGGAGAATGTCTCACAGGACTTCTGACTTCCTTTATTAAAGCTCTATATTTCACAGATACAAAAAAAAGTTGTATGAACAGAATGGACAACAGAATTGGTCCCATCATATTTACAGGAAGTCTTTTTTGTCTAGTCTTCATCCTACTGTATTTAATGAGGTGGAATCTATTTACCATGGCTTTATACAAAAAGTGCAAATACATTGGCATAAACAGTAATTGGTTCTTGTCCTGGCCACTTATGAATTTGGTGAAGATATGTATGCCTCACTGGGCTCTGCTGATGGCATCTTAAATACTTTTATCTGGTGAAAGACCTGGAAACAATAATAGGGGTGGTTTTTTGTTAATGAAGAAAAAAGAACCAAGGCTAGACTGACCTTTGCTTAGCCAGAGCCCATTTTAGCTTAGCAAAATTCAATCTGCTTGAAATGAAAAGAAAATTGACTTTCTCATTTCTTTTGTCCTATCCTAGGGGGAAAATAAACTAAAGAGGTGAATAGAGCGGTCTGATCATCACAAAGGGCTGGCTCTGCCTTTCTGCAACCAAAGAAGTAACGGAAATTGAAATTTACAGCACCACGGGCACTGTTCCCCCTCCAAAGCAGGTCACCCTGAGTGCATTTACATTATTGGTTTGCTTTACATATTCATCATATTCTTACTCAGTCTGTTCCTTATAGAAGACTGTGTGGCTCTGAGATCAGAGCCTCAGCAAGCATGGGTGAAGAGTCCAGGACATTGATCAGGCAAACACCATTTTACTTGGAAAATATTATTTTAGGTTGTTTCTCTCCTGCCTACTTCTTATCACCCCTGCCTTTTGAATTAATCATACTCATACCATAGAAGACACCCCAGAGCCCATGAGTAAGGCAAGAGACTGTCAGTCACAGCTTCTCTGCTTAAGACTTTGCAGGAGGGTGGTGAATCAAAGACATGTCTCCTTGCATCTTTGCATTTGCATCTTCTCAGAGCTCTTTGCCTAAGAGGAGATCCAAACTGTAAACACTCTGTGAATAGTATGGTTAAGAGCTTTGAGGTACAAAGGTCTGAGGTCCAGCTATAAGACTTCTCAGACTCTCACTGTCCTTATGTATGAGCTTATATATGGTACACAGGGAGGGGTAAGTATGTAGTGAAGTGAACAAGATGGAATGACACTGCAGAGTCTGTGTGTGCAAGTGGTCCCCAAAATATCACTTGGGTTTCTTGTTTAAAAATACAAATGATTGCATGGTTATTTATTGATCTGGTAAATCAGGATCTCTCCGTGTAACTTGTGTGAAATAAACTTTCCAGGTACTTTTGCATGGAGGTCGGATTTGGAAGCTAGAGAGCCTTAGAAGCAGCTGAAGGTTTTAATCCCTTATTATTCTCATCTTTTGTATGTATGTGTATGGGTTGTATGTATGACACTTGTACTTGTTAGTGTGGGTGTGTGCACATGTGTGCGCCAAAGCATATGCTGTTGCACATATGTGTATCTGTGGAGGTCAGAGGTTGGTGTTGGGTATCTTTGCCTTATTGCTTTTCATCTTTAAGTTTTGAGATAGTGTCTCTCAGTGACTCTGAAGTTCATTGATTTGGCTAGACTGCCTTGGTCAGTAAGCCTCATGGGTTCCTCCGTCTCTGTGTCTGCCTTCCTCCCAATCTGGGTATACAGTCATATACTATTATGTCTTGATTTTTACTTGGTGTCTTGTGTCCCAAACTTGGGTCCTCATGCTTGCTTGGCTGGCACTTTTCTGACGGGGACATATCTCCACTCTGTGTTCAGATTCTAATACTCAAGTCCTTTCTTTAGTAGCTTTACCAAATGTAGTTTAGTATCTGCTTAAGTCCACCAGAAACAGACTGCTCACTATCATTGGTGGCAGACCTGTCCACATTTTACAGCTTTCAGATCATTTCTAGTAGTCCATAAAAAATTGTACCCGGTGTTTTTTTCTCACCGATAATTTTACTCCTGGTGACATTTAGAACAAATTTAATACCCTTTCCCATTTGAAAATATCCTACATTTCCCCATAGGCATTTGAAAATACTTGTGTGTCTCAAAGAGTCCTTTATTTACTAAGTTTCAATACCTTGCATTCTAGTGCTAGTTCCCAAATGGCAACCCATGTAAGACCCTAGCCAAAGGCATCCTCATGGCGACAGGCCAGCGGCTGTCCTCACTCTGTTCTTGGAGAGCTGAGTCCCTGTATAGTCTCCTTTATTGTCACTCTTCCACTCTGGTGAGTGTGGACAAAAGACAGACTGTCCACAAGCTACTTCAAAGGAAATATCACATATTTTCATGGACACATTTCCATTTCTTCAACTAGAATGCCAGTGACACAAAACCAAGACCATAACTTTTAATACTAGAGTAGAAGATATGAGGTCATAGGACAGAGATATAGATGAAGGCGTTGGCTCACCACTTTCTTTTATCAGATTCATTTTACAGAAGATAAATGGAAGCACTGGGGGCAGGGGGTGGGGGTGGTGTAACTGAATTTCCTAAATAATTTTAAGTAGTATCTACCTAATATTCAACTATGAGTAATTTTGACAGCAAACTTTATAGGCGTATATTCATGTGTCTTAAGTCCTGATCTTTCAGACCTGCCTGCCTGCCTAACAAAGACTTTAAACGAGAAAACATTGAGGCTAGAGATGGTGCAGTGGTTAAGAGTGCTTACTGCACTTGCAGTACCAGTACCTGGCTTGGTTCTTAGCAACCATATCAGGTCGCTCACAACCACCTCTTACTCCAATTCTGGGGGATCTGACGCCCTGTGGCTTCCACCCACACCTGCATGGTTGTTGTGTACACATACTCACACAGCACAGACAAATACATACAAATAAATAAAAATAACTAGATAAATATTAAAAAAGAAAACACTAGGGGCCTAGGATATGGCTCAGGGGATAAGAGCACTCGTACCAGCACTGGAGTTTGACGGTTTGAAGTTGAATCTTGGTGCTCACATAAGGATCTGGGCATGACCATGCTTGTCTGTAGCCTGGTGCTGGGGGTTTGAGACAGGTGAATCCTGAAAGCTCACTGACGTGCTAGCCTAGCAGTAACAGCAAACTTCAACTTCAGTGAGAGAACCTGTTGTAAGGCAATAAGGCAGCAAGTGCTACAGAAGGAGACTTGATCCTGCTCTGGCCTGCACATGAACACACTGGCACACTCGTGGGCATGCACCCTGCCCCTGAACATGGATTAGCACTACAATAAAAAAGTCAAAACAATTCAAACAAAGCCCTGGATTTAAGACTTCTCTCAAAATGTTGCAAATCTTGCCATTTCATATGCTGCATTACTACCTAGAACATTAGACTTGGTCTCTGTGGAGCTTGCCATCTTTTAGTGGGCCTTAGATCCTCCATATCATCTGCTTGCTCACATAGGTGTTTACATTTACTGTAGTTTCCTTAGCCTAGGATGGTGCTTTAAAAATAATTGTTTATCTAGCATTGCACATGAACTTTAGAACAAGTCAGTGTAATAGAGAGAGCTGGTATAATCATACTTGGATATACAGTATATAGTGTACCATGTGATGCATGATATAGTATTAGATGCAAGGTGAAAGAATATTCAAGTTCCCTAACATGTATTGGGAAGGGGAATAGTGCCAATTTTCTGGACCCCTGAAATCAAATTTTCAGGTACCAAATCCCAGATCTATCATTTAAAGTTGTATAATGCAGGCAAGAAAGTAACATTTCTGAGGCAATTCATTTATCTTTAATATGAGGAAGATGGAGTAGGCATTGTCTATCTCATAGCATTGCTGAGGAAAGTCAGTGAAAAAATGTCAGAAGTAAGAAAAAATTGGAATGCGGGTTTGGTAACTGTCAGCTTTCTAAGCCTGGGAAGAAGGATGGAGGTCGGCCATCTGGCATTAAATGGAACGCTATTTCCACTGTCCTAATGTAGCATATGAGTCACCTCTTCTACTCTCGTGCCTCTTAGACCCCAGTTTCTGGAGCATTGCAAAGAGAAGGTCTTATGGGGACAAGGGATGAAAACTGTTTTATGGGCTGCTGGTGGGCATTTGATGAGCCACTGAACTGTCTCAACCTCCTGCCCAATCAGATGAAGATAATCATGTTTCATGCTTTCCTGGATAAATGGATGGCTTTGGAATTCCCACTGATGTCTTTTTTACGTCATGCTGAGAGCCTTTCACAATTGATTGGCCATCCAAACCTGTGGCTTTACCTCTGTTGAGTCTTCAGATTGTGCCAATCAATCACCCCTGAATGCAGAAGCAGGGGGAAGCAGTAAATTTCATGTCCTTACAGGTGTCCTTTTGTTTCCAGTTGGAGTCCTTTGATTGGTCTTGTGGTAGATGTTTAGGCGCTTGTGTGGCAGAGGAAAATTCAGACTGCATGACACAGAGAGACTGCCACTGTTTGAGATGGTGTTTTCTGATGCACAAGGAAGCTGGAGGACACACTTGGGGAACTTCTTTGGAAGCATGTCTCAGAATGCTGTCCTTGACTCACCTGTCTCAGAGTCACTGGAGAATTGTTTACAAAGGCAGATGCTAAATCTGCTAAAGATCTATTGAAACAAAGGCATTTTAACAAGTGGCCTTGCTGAGTCTGCTGGTATTGCATGAAATCCCAGCACTGAGGAAGTGAAGATGTTAGGTGGGAGGATTGGGAGAAGCCAGCTTCAGCTGTATCCCGAGTTCAAGGTTACATATCATTACAGACTGCTTACAAATGAGACACTGTCTCAAATGACAAGACAAAAACGAACCAGGTGCCCCTCCTTCATGACACTGAAGTATATAGAAATATGTTGACATATAGACGTATGTCAACCTGGGAACTGCCGTAGAGTTACAGAAGAGTTAGTGTTCTCATAGGAACAGGTCATATTATGAACCAGGCACCAGGGACTATCAAATGCAGTGCCCTGTCTTTTAGGAATGTTATGTAGATCCCAAACAAGAAAAAAATGTGGGAATGACACAGCAAAACAAGGAATTAAGTATTACTATGTAAATATGATTAAATATTATTGTGGGTGAGTGATACTGGTGATGTTACAGGACTTTTGGGACTGGGGTTACCAGTAGAGAACAGCATGACACAATAAGGACATGGTATGATTTAACTAGAAGTGATCTACTTAGGAGTTAAAATATTAGGTGGGGGAAATAAGATATTTCCAGATCATGAGCAATACCAGCAACTGTGAAGAAATGGTAACACATATAGAGATGATGAAGGATGAGATAAGTGGATCAGGATAAATAATATGTTCTGCTGCCTCTAAGGAGAGTCAAGGTAAGATCTGAGATACTCAGTCTCAAGGTTACAAAGTCTCAAGTCTTTTTTAAAAAAAGTATTTTATTTTGAATTATGTGTATATGTGTATCTCTGTGTGGGTATGTGCACATGACTGCAGATACAACTGGAGGTCAGAAGGGGGAGATGAATTTCTGCAACTGAATTACAGGTCATTGTGAGCTGCCTCATGTGGGCATTGCGAACTGAACTTGGGCCCTCTACTTAACTGGTGAGCCTTGTCTCCAGCCCCAATTTGTGGAGTCTTAGATTAACATTTGTTTATTTATTTGGAGGGCATCCCAGAGGATGGTACATTCTCTGGGGGCATTTGACACCCAGAGCCTCTTCTCTCCTTTAAAGACTCTGCTGCAGAAGTATGCAGACTAGTGTTACTTCAGGAAGATGGAAATGGCTCCCAAAGAAAAGGTAGCATTCGTAAGCACCATCAAAACTATCTACAGAGGAAGGAGGCAAAAAGGAGGGAATGAGATGTATGGATCAGGACAAATAATCTGTGCAGTTGCCTCTAAGATGGGTCAATGCAAGACCTGAGATTCTCAGCCTCAAGGTTACAAATTCTCTTCTTTTAAAATTATTTTATTTTTAATGATATGTATAGGCGTGTCTCTGTGTGAGTATGTACATGTGGCTGAAGGTGCCAGTGGAGCCAAAGACCTACCACTTATGCTGCCTTCCTAACCTGCTTTGTCACTCTCCAGTTCTAGGAACCCAAATCCCGTGTCTTCACTAATCCATGTGTGTAGCAAGGTTTGCCTGCAATGATTAGCACTGTAAAATATTGTTTCCAAAATGGGAACTAAAGGCCTCATTGATTTTTAATAAGACTGAAACAGAATTGTGTGGAAAATTCCTTTAAACTCTGTAAATATATGTCACTGTGATTAGTTTAATAAAGAAGCTGACTGGCCAATAGCTGGACAGGATAAAGTTAGGTGGGAAAACCAGACTAAGGACACCAGGAAGAAGAAGGACAGAGTCAGAAGAGTTGCCAGTCAGACACAGAGAGGAAACCGGAGGTACAAGAGAGGTAACGCCACATGGCAGAATGTAGATTAATAGAAATGGGTTGACTTAAGTTGTAAGAACTAGTTAGTAATAAGCCTGAGCTATTGGCTGAGCAATCATAGTTAATATTAAGTCTCCGTGTTGGTCACTTGGGAACTGGCAGGCAGGGAAAAAAGTCCACCTACAGAATTGCATTTATTTTCTGGATGTAATGGGCTTTTAAAATTGTTTATCATTATTATCATCATCATCATCATTATCATTGTCATCGTGTGTGTGTGTGTGTGTGTGTGTGTGTGAGAGAGAGAGAGAGAGAGAGAGAGAGAGAGAGAGAGAGAGAGAGAGAGAGAGAGAAGGAGGGAGAGAGAGACAGAGAACAACATTCTGGAGTGGATTCTCTTCTTCCATTGTGGGTTCTGGAGGTCAAACTCAGGTTGTCAGACTTGTGCAGCAAGCACTGGCTACCTAATGAACCATCCTACCAGCCCTTGCTTTAGATTGAAAATACTTCATTAATTCTTTGAGAATTTCATACGTGTATTTTGATCATATTCACTGTCCCTCACCCAGTTCTTCCAAGATCCATCACCACATCCTTACCCACCCAAATTTGTATATATATTTTAAGCCTATTTGTGCTGCCCAAATACTCTTGGGTATGGGGCCTGCCCTGGAGGAGAACTGAGCTACCATGTGTCACACCCTTAAAGAAAGTTGACTCTCCTTCTTCCAGAAGTTATCAATTACCCAAACACCTTCTGATTGGCTTTAAGGCTGTTGCCCACCAGATGGAATTCATATCTGGCCCTGTTATTGGGGTCAAGAACCTGTGGCCAGATAGGTCATAGGCCTGAGTGGAGATAGTTAATGGACATAGTATTAAAATGACTCTTACTGACTTACTGTTACATCTATAGTTTGGTGTTTAACTTCATCAGAGAAGCTTCTTCTTGAGGTTGATGGCAATTAACACAGAGACCTACAACTGGCCAATGTGGAAAGAATAGGAGGCTGGGGAATGCTTAGTCATAAGTGAGCCATCTGTGTTGGGGGATGTCTTTCTGTATGCTGTGAATATATGTTATTCCCATTGGTTAATAAATAAGCTGCTTTGGATTATGACAAGGCAGCTTAGAGGCAGGTGGGAAATCCAAGGAGAGAGACAGGAAAGAGAAAGGTGGAGTCTGGAGAGACACCAGCCTGATGCCCAAGGAACAATATGCCAGCAGACTGGTAATCCATGGAACATTTGACAAAACATAGATTAATAGAAATGGGTTAATTTAAGATATAGGAGCTAAAGCCGGGCGGTGGTGGCGCACGCCTTTAATCCCAGCACTCGGAAGGCAGAGCCAGGCGGATCTCCTTGAGTTCGAGGCCAGCCTGGGCTACCAAGTGAGTTCCAGGAAAGGCACAAAGCTACACAAGAGAAACCCTGTCTCAAAAATCCAAAAAAAAAAAAAGATATAGGAGCTGGCTGGCAGTAGGCCTGTCACAGACCATGCAGTTTGTAGGTAGTGTTGAGCCTCTGAGTGATTATTTTATAGGCAGCTGTGGGACTGCCAGGCCAGGCTGGGTCAGAGAAACCCTCTGACTACACATCTGTATCACATCTGTCACCTCAAGGTGCAGAGATTACCAGGAAGAGGAGGTAGAAAGATTGTAAGAATCAGAGGTAGAGGGTGAATGAAAGGAAACAATGTTTTCTGGATACAACAGGAGAACTGTGCATATGAACTTACCAGAGGTTGTGACTGCTCAAGCCAGACAAAACCTAGCATGGAGAGCAGGAGTGGGCATGAAGTCTCACCCCCATCCTGGATTTTTAAAATGGAATTTTATGTAGATCTCTGAGGGGCCCCCAACTGGATCAGGCCCTCTGAATAGGTGAGACAGTTGATTGGCTTGATCTGTTTGGGAGGCATCTAGGCAGTGGTACCAGGTCCTGTGCTCAGTGCATGAGTTGGCTGTTTGACACCTGGGACTTATACAGGGATGCTTGGCTCAGTCTGGGAGGAGGGGACTGGATCTGCCTGGACTGAGTCTACCAGGTTGATCTCAGTCCTCCGGGGAGAACTTGTCCTGGAGGAGGTGGGAATGGGGGGGGGGTGGGCTGGGGGAAAGGGGAGGGGGACAGGAGGGGAGAGAAAAAGGGAATCCATGGCTGATATGTAGAACTGAATGATATTGTAAAATAAAATAAAAGGAAAAAAATGGAATTTTTATCTATCTTGTGGGCATATGTGTATGTACGTGTGGGTGAGTGTGGAGGTTAGGAGACAACTTGCAGGACTTGGTTCTCTGTTTACCATGTGGGTCCCAGGCATCAAACTCACGTCATTAGACTTGGCAGCAGGTGCCCTTACCATCTTGCTGGTCCCCACATTGTATTTTTTTTTTTAACCAGAAGTATTCTTATGCTGAATCTTGGAGTGAAAAACCTATATAAGACCAATGTTTTTCTTAGAGTTTTACAGTAAAAAAAAAAAAAGGTCCCCATTTCATGTTGTAACCAGGTTGATATTGTTCGTACAGTTTGAAGATGAAGGCTCAGTGGTAAGGAGTGTTCTTGGCAGGTGTATATGACTGTACCTGTTGAGATAGCATCTTGGGTTGGTAGGTGCATGAAGACCGATTTAGCCTATTAAGAATTTGCTTGCAATTTTCAGTGGAAAGTGAGTATAGCAGCTGGAAGCATTGGCTTCTGAAGATTGTAGTAAGTCCAAGCACCCTACTGCTACCTGCAAGCGTGGAAGCATGCATCCCATGTGTTGATATGAGAATCCTTATCGGGACTAACTTCACACCAAGCCTGTAACCCAGGAATTTTGTGTATATATTGTGAAGAGTAAATGGTTTTTTTTTGAAGTTTTGTTTTTTTTTAAAGTTACCCAACATTAATTTTCATTTCTTTTGAATCTCCTGGGTTGATACCCACCCGCAACAACAACAGTGTTCCTTTTTGTAGAGTTGCTCTGTTCTCAGACAGTGTGATGTAGAAGAAGCTGATTTCACTTCTTGCTCCAGAGCAGGGCAAATGACTTTAGACCCAAGACAATCAACACACTCCATTCTCTTGTTTGAGAAGTAAATATGAGCAAGAATAGTATGGAACCAGCCTGAGCCCATGAGAACTAGGTCTGCACTGGGGTGGCCTGGAAAGAGACCTGCAATTTCTTTTTTCCTGGATTTAATAAATGTCTCTTGGAACCCCTGTAGCATCTTGTCACATCAAGATGATAAAAAAAGGCAGCGGAGAGCAGATGAGAGCCTGAGAGGATGATATCATTTGACCTCTGAGTCAAGACACATGGGGAGATAAATACTCCCCTTAGATGCTTTATTTCCACAAGGAAGTGAAGCCTTATGATGCTTAAGTCATTTCTGGTTGACTGAATAGTGAATTCTTATAAGCCAAATCACTTGCTTTTTTTTTTTTTGACATTAATCAATGACTTTGGAAATACCATCTCTTTATAGTTATGTTAAATCTCAGTGGATCAATATAATCACTTTAGTTCTAAGCTCTTTTAAATACCTCCAATTTTACTCTAGCTAATGTGATATCTCTAAAACATTAAGAGGCAGGAGGGAAGCCACCCACTTAAAAGAACCTCACAGTGAAATCCCACTGGGAATTAGGGCAGCCCGTGTAAACGGTTAACATGTTGGGTATACAGCTTTGTGGATTCTGCTTTTCACCTGTCTGTGGAGCTGTGACACCTAAGACTCTGTTCTTATAGTCTCTGATCTCTGGCTGGTCGTGCAGCTGGTCTCATAGCCATCAATCCCACTCTCTGAACAAAACATGGAATGCACTTACTTATTGGGACATATAACAACAATTTGCCTAATTCTCAGCACTCCTTGAATTATAACAGACATACCAGATTGATTTTCATGTTAAGCCATGTCAAACAGGCTTTATGTTTGTATACCTGGAGGCCATGGCCATAAGTCAGATTATAAAATAGAAATCACAACAGAAACACCTTTTGTGCCCTGGTGAAATGTAGCTATCGGGAGTGAGTAGTAAATGTTAGGGTTCCATAGCCATTTTCCAGGTATAGTTAACTTTTGAAGTTCATGTCATGAGAGTTAAATGGGGGAAGAACTGCAAAGTGTCCTCAGAATTTGGCAAGTGGACTTTCTGAATGACCTCCCTGTAAGCAGGTTCAAAAACATGGCCAAAGCTTGGCTCCTCTGCTAAGGAAGTAAAGTGCTGTTCATCTTGCTTACTTTTTTGTTTAGTTTTGAAATTATAATTCAATTACATTTCTCTATTGGTGAAATTATTATGGCCACTCCACGTAGTTAAAAGGATATTTATTTAGTGGTGTAACTCACAAATTAAGGGATAGGTAGGTCGCAGGGTCTGGGGAAGGTGTATCGCAATCCAGCGGTGTTCTCTGGAGCTCTGCTCGGTCCATCTCCACCGTTCAGGGTCCTGGAACAGAGAGAGCGCACAGAGAGAGCGCTGGCCCATCCAGCTCTGGGGTCTCCAGCCGCCTCCCCTGGCCCCACCTCGTAGGTGTGACAGTTGCCAGAGTCTCAATGGGGGTTGGAACTTCCAGATCCGAGCTGGAATAGCTACCCATTACATTTCTCCCTTCCATTTCCTTCCATATACCCTTCCCTGCTCTCCTTCAAATTGATGGCTTCTCTTTTTCATCAATTGTTATTGCATGTATATATGTATAGAGAAAAAGGACTGGCTAAAGAAACCCACCCTGACCCTAGAGCCAAGAACTAGGGAAAGATGGCTCAGATAAGGCCAGTGAAAGAAATACAGTTTGGCTCAAATCAGAGCCATCTCTGCCCCTGGCCAACTGACTTGTGAAACCAACCAATCACAGAGCAGAACAGTAAGTAGTACCTTGGCCCTGGGGCCCAGGACCAGGGAAAGAAATACAGCCTCAGTTTGGGACCTGAGCCAGAGAAATGAACACTTTGTCCCCAAATCCAGAACCAAGGAAACATGCTCTGACTCTGAAACCAGTACCAAAGAAACACTCTTGGTCCATAGAATCAGTCAGTGAAGAAATGTGCTCTGGCCTTAGAATTAGTGTCAAAAAGCCAAGAAAGGCCAGTAAAAGAAATACAGTTTGGCCCTGAAATCAGTGCCATCTCTGTCCCTAGCCCACAAAACTGGTCAATCTCTGGGCAGAAAAAAACTAATCAATCACTGGTTGACTCCACCCCCAAGACATCCTATATAAACTGCTCTACCTGGTCAGTTGTGGGCTGTTCTCTCCACCCTGGTAGAGGCAGCTACTCTCCTGGACTCTTCCTTCCCAGATAAATCTCTTTTTCAAAAGAGATTTTGGGTATGAAGATCTTTATTCACTGATGTAGAGAAGATCCTTGCTGAGATGTCCCTCAGTGGACAGAGCAAAAGAGAGCTGAAAGAACTGAAAAAGTAACACTTTTCTCCAGAGTGGGAGGAGATTGCTACATTTCTGCAGGGGTTTCTCCTCTTTTGCAGAGTGAAGTAAAAGAAGCAACATCTTAGGCAGGAGAAGCAGAGCTCTGCTAGGAAGCCCCCTTAAGTGGGGGCTGAGCAAAGCTCAGCTGTAGCAGCTCTCCAGGAGAGGAACAGGACTGCTATATCCTGCGGGGAGACCATCCCCCATCACACCAGGTATAGCCTGACTCTACCAAACAGTCAGGATACCCTTCCCTACTGAAGCAGTTCCAGGTCTGGCTCTTCTGAGCAGTCAGAAAAACTTCCTCTCCAGGGTAGAGCTACCTCAAGTGGCTCGAGGTATCCAGGATATCTTGCTCTCCAACTGTCAGCTGTCCTAAGCAGCTCTGGCATCAGCTGTCAGAGCTGTCCTAAGGAGCCAGTGGCTCACAGCTTCAGGGATACCTCGCCCTCCAGCTACCAGCTGTTCTAAGCGGCTACCTTGCCCTCTAGGGCTGCTGTCTAATCACAGCTCCAGCCATCTCTTGGTTCCCAAGTTGTCATGCTGCCTTTTCCCATAGTTGCAAAACTCACATTTTGGTGCTGAAATCCGGGACCAAACCCAGAGAGTTGCAACAAATATACTTACAGTATGTGTATATACACATATTGTATATTGGTTCTGATATTACTATAAAACACAATCTCACAGCAAAGTTCCTGATCCTCCGACTTTTACATTCACCCCATTCCATTCTGCAATATTCTCTGAGCCTAAGGTATGGGAATTCATTTTGTTGGTGTATCCACTGGGACTAGGCTCCACATTTCTAGATGTTGATTGATTGTGTTTTTCTGTAGTGGTCTCCCTCTGTTGCAAAGAGAAGATTCTCCTGTGGGATGTTCTGTATGTCCTATGGGAGCCTGTTCTTGGGTTCCCCGTGGCTTTACCCAGCAGGTCCGCATAGAGGATGATTAGGACCATGGGCCTGAGTGCAGGTGTCTGAGATGGTCTGCACTTGGCTGTGCTGTGGGATGGTCTGTATGTCGAGTTGCTCTTATTGGTCAATAAATAAAACCTGATTGGCCGTGGCTAGGCAGGAATTATAGGCAGGACTAACAGAGAGGAGAAATAAAAGAACAGGAAGGCAGAAGGACTCACTGCCAGCTGCTGCCAGGACAAGCAGCATGTGAAAATGCTGGTAAGCCACAAGCCACGTGGCAGGGTATAGATTTGTAGAAATGGATTAATTTAAGCTATAAGAACAGTTAGCAAGAAGCCTGCCACGGCCATACAGTTTGTAAGCAATGTAAGTCTCTGTGTTTACTTGGTTGGGTCTGAGCGGATGTGGA
This sequence comes from Peromyscus leucopus, assembly GCF_004664715.2. NCBI lineage: Eukaryota > Metazoa > Chordata > Mammalia > Rodentia > Cricetidae > Peromyscus > Peromyscus leucopus. Next base: position 34,610,000 of record NC_051063.1, read on the forward strand.
ACTGGCGGGTGACAAAGATTTATCCTGACTGTGGGCAAGGCAGGAAAACTCTAGCTACAAGATTCCTTGATGAAGGGGTGAGGACTATACTTATCTGTGGGTAAAGGACACAGTAGCTGCAGATTGTTGTTAGGGATTATGCTGGGCATGGGACTCTACAGGTAGGCTAGGCTGGTGGGCTGGTGTGCTCCAATAATCTGCCTCTTTCTACCTTCTCAGGGCTGAGATTATAGGTGTGTGACATCACATCAGGCTCTTTTAAAAATAAAAATTCTAGGGGATTGAACTCAAGTCTTCGTGCTTAGAAGGCAAACACTTTATCAGTTGAGCTATCTACCACCATGGTCCCATTTTCTTCATTCCAGGAAACTTCTCACCCATTGATTTCTTTATTTTTTTTTTATATTCAAGCACTGTAGCTAAAATACACAATTTTGGAAATGTCTAGGGACATGGAATAGGAAAGGGAGGCTGTAGCATATGCTTTACAAAATTGAATCAGAAATCTCAAATGCCATTAAATGCTTCTACTTTAGCTCAGCCCCTTTATAAAACTGCACTTTTCTTCCCCAGTTAGTGTTTGCCTCCCATGACTTAAATGCTTCTAATGAAGTGCACAGGGTGTGCTTTCCCAGTGATTTTCCCACTCCCTAGCAATGCTCTCATCCTTTTTTATTATGACCAGTATCCTGATTAACCAGCTTCTTCAGAGCAAGGCTCTTAAGGGATACACTTTAAAGGAAACCAGAGATAATTAAACAGAAATAGATGAGATGCAAGATGAATTATAAATACAAATGAGTGAGGTGGGATTTGATGATATTGGAACATAAACAAGTTCAGCTCATTGCGGCATCCAGGTTTCCTACAGCACATCATGTTTGCACAATGTTTCCATTGCAAGTGTTTAGCACTGGGAATGCATAGGATCCTACTTTTTTCTATTGATCTCTAGTGTGTTCTCTGTCCCTTGATCTTCTAAATGCAGTAGAAAGAATTAATTGACATGGTTGCCTGTTGGAAATTTTATCTGCACCATTCTCTATTTGACCACTCAAAGTCTTGAAGATGTATGATTAGAAAAATCACAGTAAATATATAGAAATACTTTGCAGCTTAGATAAATGAGAGGGTGCATGAAAAATGCCTAGCAAGGCTACAGCCAGGTTAGCTGTGAGGTTGGTGGGAAGGGACATATCTATGGTGGTGTTCTATTTGTACTGAATGTGATTTTAATTGTGTGTTAATAAATAAAGTTGCCTGGGGGTCAGAACAATTAGAGCCATAGAAAGAGCGTGGCGGTGGTGGCGCATGCCTTTAATCTCATAGATCTCTGTGTGTTCAGGGATACAGCCAGCATTGGAGACATACGCCTTTAAGACCTGGAGGGCGGTACTTACAGGCAGTGACGAGACAGTTATGTGTTTGGGTTTACAACCAATGAGAAGGCAGAACAGAAAGATTATTTAAAGACAGACACACAGGAAGTAGCTCTCTTTCGGAGAGGTAGGAGCACCGCAGGAGTAAGGGTAAGGTTTTAGCTCTGACCTCTGACCTCTTGGCTTTCTCTTTTACATTGGTTCTGTGTTTCTTGTTTAATAAGATGGTTGGTTACATCTACACATATCATGCAATGAATGAGAATGAGTGTCTTTATTTTAATGCTTTGTGTTCTTCTCTCAGTTAGTATGACCTCCATAGATTATAGGACCTCAACATCACAGGGGTTGAGAGCATTGGTCTTAGAATGCCTGGCTTAGATTCTCAGTCATCCAATTCTGAGTGTGTGATGATCACTTTTCTGTTTCCTCTAAGAGTACCTGGTTGTATATCCAAAGGGATCAAAGTCCGCATACAACATACTATATATTGACGCCTATTGCTGCACTATTCACAGTGATAAAGTTATAGATGACTGGATAAAGGAAACATGGTGTATATGTACAATGGGGTTTTATTCTGCCATATTAAATAATAAAATTATGTTATTTGTTAGGAAATGGATGGAGATGAAGATTATCATGTTAAGTGGAATAAGCCAAACTCAGAAAGACAAATATTACATGCTTTCTTTCAAACACAGAATCTAGATTTAGAAAGAAAAATATGAAAATAGAAGGGGGGATCTATTTTGGAAGAGGAAGGATACAGGAGTAGTGGGGTGAAAATGGTGGAATGAAACTCATTATTTTGTACAATTAATATACATGAATAGATAAAAGGAAAAAACAGTACCTCATCCATAGGATGACTATGAAAAATTCAAGATAAAAAAATGTAACAGTTAGAATAGTTCCTGGATAACACTAAATAATAAATACTAAGGACTGTTTTCAAGACTCTAGCTCTGTTAAACTTTCTAGTTATGCCCTTCAAGAATGTCAAGGTTAAGCTATATTCCACATAATTTAATGCTGGTATTATAGCAACAGCATGAGCTCAGATAACAAGTTCCATGACATTTGGTTTTATTATGGGTGATAGACTCATATTTTCCTATGATTTCCCTCTACTTCTACTAATTAATTAATTAACTAACTAATTAATTAATTTTTTGAGACAGCATCTCATGTAGACCATCTTTGAACTTGCTATGTAGTCAAGAATAACCTTGAACTTCCGATTTCCCTGTCTCCACCTCCATAGTCCTAGGATGATAGGCACCACCATGCCCACTTTATGCAGTGTTAATGATCAAATCTAGGGCCTCCTGTATGCTACGAAAGCCATCTACCACCTGATCTGTATTCCCAGTTTGGTGATTTCTTTTGACTAATACATTGATAGGAAATGCTAGGCACATGGGTTACTATCTTCTCCTTTTCATAACAATTGCAGCCACCATCAATCAACTGTCCCATCTATAACTGAGCCCATAAAAGGTTCAGAGTTCTTCTCAGCAGTCAGGGCAGCTTTGTGAATTAGGGCTGGCTTGGTGGTAACCTATTTGCTGTTTTATCCTAGCAATTCAGCCAGTAGTATTACCATGGTGGAGTGAAGAAATTGAACGGAGGAGGGGGCTGAGGCTGGCAGAGGACTCAGAGATGACTGATGCGCATGCTGGCATCTGATAACCCATTCCCTGTCAGGAGGACCCCGTCTTCACTGTTCCAGTGTGGTGATTTGCAGGAGCATAAAATGAGCTAATTTTGGAAATTTGTCAGTGTGCAATCTTGGGTAATAAAATATCCAGATTTACACAAGTGCTGCTGTGGCAATGACAGCAGGCATGATCTGTGCAGCTGGGTGGGGCGGATGCTGCGGAGTGTCAGATGGCAGCCTGTTTTAATGTGTGGAGAAGTTTTACTGCATTTACTCTTTCAGTTATAGGGGTGTGTGGCTAAACTGGACACAGAAATTAGAGAAAAAAAGGTCTATCAAATGCATAGATTTTGTAATTTATTTTAGAGTGCTGTAGTCTGGATCATGGCATTTGTGCATGACCTTTGGTTAGGAAAATTGTTAATTAAATCAATATAGAATGCTTTACGACAGTAGTTCTCAACATGTGGATTGAGAATCCTTTGGGGTTTGAGTGACCCTTTCACAGGGGTTGCCCAAGACCATTGGAAAACACAGATATTTACATTACAGTTCACAACAGTAGCAAAATTACAGTTATGAAGTAGCAACAAAAATAATTTTGTGGTTGGGGTCACCACAGCATGAGGAATTGTATTAAAGGGTTGTGGCATTAGGAAGGTTGAGAACCACTGCCTTAAGAGGTAAAATGAAAACATAGGGTAAAGGCAGGAAGGTCCCCCATGAACTAACAGCTGAAGACAGTTCTGGCTGTTATCTGCCTTCTAATAACGTTTAGTTCCGTGTTTTCTGAGTCCAGCACAACCTTGACCTCAGTTAACACATTCTTCTGAAGCACACATGGGAGCATTTTAGGAGATGTATTAGCCCTTTGATTGTTGGAAGTGATGGTTAGGTGTAACATGAATCTTAAAAGGTCCTAGCCAGTTCCTCAGCTGATCCTGTTTCCTTAGACTGGAAGCTTCTGCATCCTCATCTGAAGGAATCTCAGTTGAACTCCTGCTCAAAAGCCTCAAAGCTTAATTACCTCTAGTTCCTGGTTTTCATGCCTTATATACCTTTCTGCTTTCTGCCATCACTTCCTGGGATTAAAGGCATGAGTCACCATGCCTGGCTGTTTCCAGTGTGGCTTTGAACTCAGAGAGCCAGACGGATCTCTGCCTCTCATGTGATAGGATTAAAGATGTGTGTGCCACCATTTTCTGGCCTCCATGTCTATCTAGTGGCTGTTCTGTCCTCTGACCCCAGATAAGTTTATTAGGATGCACAGTATATTGGGGGACACAATATATCACCACAGTTAGGTTTGCTTCAGTTAATGAGCAGGTTTGTAGCTTTTCCATTCCCCCCTCCCTCCCTTCCTCCTTTCTTTCCTTCCTTTCTCTTTCTCTTTCTTTCATGGAGGAGACAGGATCTCATGTACTTTATGCTGGCCTTGAACTTACTTTGAAGCTGAGGATGTCCTTGAACTTTGAATCCTCCAGCTTCCATCTCCCAAGTTCTGAGGTTTCAGGTGTGTGCCACCAAGCCTACTTTTGTGGTGCTGGGGATCATACTAAACTTCATTTATGAGAGGCTGACATTTTATCAACTGAACTATCTCTCCAGTTGATTGTTTAATTCACTATTGTTGGGTTTCCTAGTGGGTATTGGTTTCCTGATCCAGAGGAACTGGTAACCATACTCTATTTTCAGTAAACTGGTTGCTAACTAATTTGAGCTAATCATTTTCTATCTCCTACAAATTTGGAGCTGGAATTTAGAGATTTATACAGAGCTACTTTTTGGCTGTATTTATCTTGGATAACAATATTCTGTAGTGGAGGGGCTATTACCTTTTGCCACCATGAAGACTCAGTGAAGAGGAAGAAAGGGAGCAGGAGAGAGAAGAAAAGAGAGAGAGAAGGAAGGAGGGAAGTAGAGAGATAGCCCATTTATTTGCCAAACTCGGTTCCATTTTGAGGACTCATGGAATTCTGGGTCATCAGGTGCATGAGAGTGAATTTGGCCAGGTGGAAATGCAGTCTTCAAAGGCCCTTGCATTTCTAGTGCTTTTCTTTTGTTTAAGCCACTTATTTTATGCTCACTCTGTGAGTTTTAGCACAGCTCCCCAAACTGAGTAAAATGCCTCACTATCTCAAATCACCAGATCACAATTTCCTCTTCAGTAAATACATCCAAACCAAGAAGGGCGTGAAATAGTCACACACACACTGCTGAAGTTCACTCCACTTCCAGATAACATCACTTTTCTGAAGATTGAGCATCATGAATAAGACAACAGCTTCAAATAGCTGTTATTTTTGTCTAATAGATATGACTATTGAAACTTGGGATATTTTGTAGAGGAATTACCCAAACAGTCGGTCAGTGGCAGGATTATAATTTTTAACATGTTGTTTGACTTCAGTCCCAAGGCCCCAAACCCTTGGGTTCCTTTCTTCTGTCTGCTCTATAAAGCTGACATGGTATTTACTTTCACACTGGTAAACGTTGGTCCTTCAGCCAAGTTCTAGCGACCACAGGCCTGGGCTATTTTCTACATTTTTTACCTTTCAATCAAACATGATAAGCCAGCATAAATTGACTGATGTGAGATGCTCTGGATAATGGGTGGAAATGTTTGTTTACCTGTAAAAATAAAAGAAGAGGAAGAAAGTGAAACTGTCAACTTGAATCAGATAGATACAGGATCCACATAGCCCTTAGACCCTCAGATGTGCCCAAACTTTAAGAAGGGCCATTAGGGGTAACACCCCTCAGCTTTATGCATGTCTACCTTTGGCCTACAAGCTGATACTCAGTAGTAACTCTCTTCTGCTTCCTCCTCCTCCTCCCTCATCTCATGTCTGTTTCACTGGCTACACTCCTATCCTTTAGGGAAGGTGAATGGTTCATAGTTGTGTTGGACAACTGAAGACAACTGTTTAGCAGCTTTCTGACTTGCATACTGCTCCTGCATCCATTTGCTCTTTTCCTCATCATCTCCTTCATACTTATGGATTTTAGTCAGAAGAAAGAAATTACCTATCCCATTTTGTCTTCTTTTCTAAAACACATGCTTCAAAACTTGGGTACCTGTGAAGAGAAGAGATCATGTATGTTCAACAAAGGACATTCCATGTGAGAATATTTTTGAACAATCTTACATGCCCTATTCTAAAGCTTCACTTAGCTTGGCTTCCCTGCAGCCACCTTAACTTCTCCATGGTGCACAGTTCAGAATTCAGCAGCTATTAAAGTTAAAGGTATTTGGCCATCATTCCTCCATCAAAAGTACCTCTCACACCTAGTAACCTTAGCTGCTTTGCTCCTTTCCAGACTTCTGAACTGGCCAAGAAGTCCCTTGTAGTAGTTGGAATGAAAATGTCCCCTATAGGCTAAAATGACAACATTAGTCCAAAGTTGGTGGGGCTGTTTGGGGAGGTTTGGGTGGTGTGGCCTGGAGGAATAATGTTGCTGGGGTGGCCTTTGAGAAATTAAAGACTCCACACTGCTTCCAGTTTGCTCTCTCTGCTTTGTTCTTGCAATAATGGATGTTGAGATCTCAGTATCCTGCTGTCATATTTCTGCATGTTGATGCGTTCTTCTTCTTCTTTTCTCTAGACAGGGTTTCTCTGTAGCTTTGGAGTCTGTCTTAGAATGCACTCTCTCACTCTGTAGACCAGGCTGGCTTCAAACTCACAGAGCTCCGCCTGCCTCTGTCTCCTGAGTGCTGGGATTAAAGGCGTGTGCCACCACTGCTTGGCGCCGTTGATAGTTTCTTATGCCTCTGGAGCTATAAGCCAAATAAATATTTTCTTCTTTGAGTTGCCTTGGCCATTGTGTTTTATCAAGGAACAGAAAAATAGCCAATGCCATCCTGGTGTCCATGGTCTACTCTAATGAAGCTTTTTATATTTCTGTGAGTACTCAAGGGCATCTCTGGGTAGACAGGAACCCTAATATTGTTCTCTCAGTCCTCTCTATGTGTATATCTATAAGGTGTTTAACAAGGCCCATGAGGCTATTCTGTGCTCATTCCAGTTAATGGCAATAAAGATCTTTTACTAGAATCTTATTTATGTTTCTTTGGTTCTGACGCTCATCTTTAATTACTGCCCATACAGAGCTCAAGACCTGCCATGAATGATAAAGACTCATTCTCATTGCTACCTCAAATTTACTTCCCTTCCCCCCAGTGCAGTAACCTTTATTACTGTAAGTTATGGCTGTATGGTTATTAGAAGGGAGCTAAAGAATAGTTTGCTTCTATGTAAGATATGAAGGCAGATGAGTCACTGCTTGCTGTATGAGAGCAGGTTGGGGAATGGAGCATGAATCCTTTGGTGGATCCATAAAAATGCATTATCTTCCTTTTAAAAGATAATTATCTAGGAGATACTTGCTTAATTCAGTTAGAAGTTTCTTTCAGAGATGAGAAATATGGGGAAGGAAAAGAAAAAATGATGAATTTGTTTACAATTGGATTCATGGAGAGATGAAGGAGCAGAAGAGATGGCAAGACTGAAGACCAGGAAGACATTGGGTGTCCTGAAAGTAGTAGCGTGTGCAATATCTCACAGGAAGGAAGTCAAGACAGTGACAGTGCAATCTTGTCATTTGGTTATGGAAACTGTATTTCTTCATAGATTTCACTGCACTTTTTGTTTCTACATGAGGAAAAGCATCTTCATCTACAACAGAGAGTCAACATGTGATTTTGATTTGTAGTTCGAGTGACGTCAATGGTTTCTAGAAAATAGGTGACTTCTTGAGACTTCTTGTCCTCTGAGAATTTCGAACAGAAAGTGGCTATGTTATACGTCATCAATGACTGACCTTTCTTTTTCAGCTTGGCATTTCATCTCTTTACCATACTTGTTATCTTAGTGTCTTTTGTTTGTCTTTGTTTTTTCAAGACAGGGTTCCTTTGTGTTGTTTTGGTACCTGTCCTGGATCTCGCTCTGTAGACCAGGCTGGCCTCGAACTCACAGAGATCTGGCTCTGCCTCCTGAGTGCTGAGATTAAAGGTGTGCACCATCACTGCCTGGCTATCTTAGTGTCTTAAAGAAATTGCAGTCAACCCCCCCCCCCAGCCCAAGTAAAACAGAGATTTCCTACTGGAAACCACACATTAATAACTGTTTACATGTGAGGTGACTTTGATCCCATTACAATGCTACCTCTTCTCTACTGTATCACTTGTTTCTTTTCTCTGCCTTCTCTTGATTAATTTCCAAGGTTTAATCTTTATCTTTTCTAATGACTTATTATTATCACATCCTTAATGAAGTTTTACTGGTTTCTCAAAACTTATGTATGAACTCAAATACAATGAACACATATTGAATGACTATTACATCTTCCCTTGTATGTTATAAAAACCTTAAAAGGGTTTCCCGTTTCTTATGTCTTTTCCTGTCATTGTTTCACATTAAAATTTTACTATGATATATTTATATATATATATATATATATATATATATATATATATATATAAACAACTTATATATATGCCTTGCATACTGGCCACTCTATCAGCCCACCTTGTCAACCCTTCTCCTTTTCTAAAAATCTCTTTCATATCTATTAATTTTTGTACTGTGACCCACCAAGATTAATCAAGGACCATCTGTGTGACTAAGGGTTTTTAACTATCCATTAGAGTCTGGTAGGATCAGCGGAGGTCATAAAATAAAAGACAGTGATTCTCCCTCTCAGAATCAATCAGGTAAAGGGATGAACCCTCTAAGTCTCTTCCACTCACTGGACTGTTAATAGAGTTAGTCTTTTTGTGCCCAGTGCAGACAACTTTGGTAGATATGAGTTAATGATTACGGTGCTTTCATTGAACTCAGAAAATGACATCTCACGACTCTCACATACTTCTTGCCCCTCTTCTGCAGTGTTCCCCAAGTCTTGGAGTGGGCGGCATAAGTTACTTGGTTAGGACTGAATCCACAGCAGTCTTTTTTTTTTTTTTCTTGGTAAGCAACAAGTCTCTGCATTCACCACTGTTCATGGTAAGCGGAGGCTTCTCTGACTAAAGCTGGGAGTTCCATTCATTTGGCTATTTGTCCCTGTGCTTTATCCAACCTTGGTCTCAACAATTCTTGCTCATATAAATCCTCCTCTTTCTTGCTAATTGGACTCCCGGAGCTCCACAGGGTAGGCTGGGGGGAAGGGGAGGGAGGGGGTGAGAACAAGGGAATCTGTGGCTGATATGTAGAACTGAATTGTATTGTAAAAAAATTAAATTGAAAAAAAACAAAAAGAAAGAAAGAAAGAAAAAAAAAAAGCTGGGAATTCCTTATGTCTATTGGTATAACATAGGCGTTTAGAAGGCAGATTGCTATTATGTAAATTAATCACCAGAAATGTGTTTCATGAATGGGCCTGATACCTCTCTAGACCTGGGTTGTTATCCAGGCTTACCATCCCAGGCAGTGTTCCTACCTCACACCTCTGGACGAGATATGATTAAAGTGCATTGTACATGTGAATAAAATGGCATATGACCTGTGGTTTTATATAATGAATATGTGCTAATAGTAGTGAAAACAAGAATAGTATGTTCATCTCCAAGTATAAACATGTTTACATGCACACATGACACACATGCATGCATACATGTGCACATGCATATATGCACACACACATGCACACATACATACTCATGCATACACACACACACACACACACACACACACACACACATACCTTCAGTACTACTGTCATATATAAGAAATCAGATCTTCAATAAGAAACCTTCAAGGCATACAACAAGCAAGAAAAAACAAAGAACAAATACAGCAAAACACAAAAGTAAATTCAAGCATGACAAAGACCTGAACACTATCAAAGAGGAGCTTAGAATAATTGTAACTAAAACCATAAGGTCTCTAACGAAAAGGTAAGTACCCTGTAGGGTCAGAGAATACCAAATATAAATAATGGGAGAGAAAGAGGGGACATATTATATTCAAACTGGTTAAGAAACAAAGAGGAAATCCTAAAGGCTCTCAGAGTAGGGCAAAGATGTATTGCCTCCAGCAGAACAAGGCTAAAAATTATAGCAAACTTCTTGTCAGAAAAGAAGACAGTGAGCAGAGTTATATGCTTAAAGCTAAAAGGGGGTCGGCAATGAACCTAGAATTCTATATTCAGCAAAAAAAGAAAAAAACTTCAAAAGTGAATGAAAAATAAAGGTTTTGTTAGGAAAAAAATGAAAGAGTTCACTTGTAGCCCAAGTGCTGCATAAGAAATTTTTAAGAGCTTTTGTAGAAGGAAGAATAAGAAGACATGGAATGAAACTCAGACTTATTAAAAGAAGTGAAACACTGGAGCTAACATCAAATGCAGTGAAATAAACTCCTCTCCGTCGTTTGTCAAAAAGATAACTGCTAAAGAAGACTGTAGTAATAGGGGCTAGAGAGAGGGCACTGAAGTTGAGAGGATTTATTGGCCTTGCACAGGATCCAAGGTTAGTTCCCAGCACCTACATAAACAGCCCACAGTCACCTGTAACTCCAACACAGCTCCAAGGGATCTGACACCCCTATGTGGCCTCATTGGACTCCTACTTTAATGTGCATGTGGGTGGTTGTGCACACACACACACACACACACACACACACACACACACACACACTTATTCTTGCCTCCTCTCCCATATATTCCAAATACTCTTGCTTCCATATTGTCTTTTTTCATAACTAATTTGCTTTATTTTATTTTAAAATATGACATATTTTAACTAACTCTTTGAGACTTTCTTACATGTATACATTGCATTTTGATCTACTACCTAATCTCCTTACATCTACTCACCCCATCATCTCTCAACTCAAAGTCTTTTTTTAAAGATAACTCATAGAGTTCAGTTTGTGATGACCATGTAATCATGAGTGTGGGGCCATCCAGCAGGTAATGTAGTCTACCTTAAAGGAGTCACACCTTTCAAGTAAACCGATACTAGATTCCAGAAATCAACTGCTGATAGCTCTCAGCTGGGGATGGAGGTTCATTAGCCTATGCCCTCCACATCCATGTCTATGAGATAGTGTCTTCTATATATATGATGGGGAAGCTGCACTCAAGAAATCTCCTAAATGGACAAGTCCATATAATGGGGGAATCTCACAAGGCTTCACCAGTCCTACGGCATCAGCGCTAAACATAAATGAGCAATATTAAATGTACTCAGCAGGTTGTGTTTATAAATTTACACACACATATGTAAAATTATAATTAAAGAATAAGAGGATATGAATTTGAGAAAGGGTAGGAGAGACATGAGAGGAATTTGAGGGAGGAGGAGAATTATGTAAATATGATTCTTACATACAAAATTCTTAATAAATAAATATCCAGATTTTGCATATGAGAGAAAAGATGGAGCATTTGTTTCAATTTGTTATTTCATCTAGTGTGAGGGTTTACAGCTCTGTTCATTTCCCTTCAAATGACAAAATCTGTTCTTTTTGGAAAAATGCTCTTCCTACTGCTGGACATTTTAGTCAGGAATTCAGAGTGGCTTCAAGTGTGCTTTTGTTATACTTACTCTTGACTGACAGGCTTCAGATTCCTTTAGTTCTTCACTGGGCTTAGTTAGGGTGTAGATTAATTTATCAGAAAGATTCCCCCAGTGTCTGCTTCCTGTTAGAATCTGGGTTTCCCTGCTTGGCTTTCTGTGCTTAGAAACGCACTGTCTAGGAAGAGCTGATGACTTAACCAGTGAATATTATCAGTTCTCCAACTTAAGAGGGGTAGGCTGTGGCTGAAGGAGCTAAAGAGCATGGAATTTGGAGTAAGTGTCCAGATTTCCTTATGTCCATGTTTGACTTTTAAAATTATTTAAAAATTTTAAAAAATTATTTAATTATCGAGTAGCAGTGATACACACAGTTATATAATATATAACTATTATATAGTTATGGGACTATCATGTTACTATTACCAAGTGCCTAAGGCATTTCTGTCCATGGTGGGCATCACTAGTGGTTCATTCCAGTCAGCAGAGGCCTGTGTGCATGTGGTACATCTAGTTAACACTGTCACAGGGTATGACGTGTATTTGCCATTTCTATGCTTGGATATTCTCCAGTTGCTTGTCCTGGCATAGGATGCCTATTCTAGTCTCGTTGGTGTTATAAAACAATAGGAAGCAAAACTACTTCTAAGTTTGGAATGGAAAGTTTGGGCCCATGGCACCATTCAGGGCTCAGGGCTGAAATAAAGTGAAAGCCCTGGATACAAGGTAAAGATATGTGTTGGAGATTAATTGTTGGCTCAGGAATAGGCAAAAACTTAGCAATATTATGACACAGAAATGTTTTCACATGTTCAAACAAGCAAAAGTCCAGAATTCCCATGGTTTTCAGAGAGGTTAGGCTTTCCTTACATCAAAGAGAAATTGTTCTATAGTATTGTGCTGTGGGATATCCTGTATGTTGTGAATAAATAAAATGCTGATTGGCCAGTAGCCAGGCAGGAAGTATAGGATAGGTGGGACAAACAGGGAGGGAGGCTGGGAGGTGGAAGTCTGGGAGAGACACTAGCCTGCTGTCCAGGGAACAGCATGTAAAGGCAACAGGTAAAGCCATGGAACACGTGGCAACATAGAGATTAACAGAAATGGGCTTAGTATAACAGTAAGAGTTAGACAATGGTAGCCTGAGCTAATGGCCAAGCAGTTTAAATAATATAAGCATCTGTGTGTTTATTTTATAAATGGGCTATGGAACTGCTGGGCCTTGGCAGGACCCAGAGAGAAACTCTCTAGCTACAGTACTGTCATGTTGTTGCTAACGCAATTTGCAGGGTTAACATGCAAGGTTTTGTTATCACAGGCTGTAACTTGAGAAATGGATTTGAATGAATCTTAAATAAATATTATATACCAACACAAGAGTTACTGTGCAAAACAACAGTGCTGCCAGTTGCTCCCTGTGAACATTATAAAATGAGCATCTTGATCAGCCCTCCGGGAATATTACAGAATGAAAGTCAGATTGTAGCGAATTCAGTTAATGGAGGATGTATTTCTGGGATGTGTTTACAGGAAATCTGAGTTCATGTTCCTTTTTTCTCTTTTAAAGATCTATTTTATTATTTTATGAGTGTGATCCACGTGGGTGCAGGTGCCCATGGAGGTCAGGAGAATGTCAAATCCTCAGTAACTGGAGTTATAGGTAGTTGTGAGCTGTGTGTAGGTACTGGAAATGGACCTGGGTCCTCTGCAAGAGAAGCAAATGTTCCTAACCACTGAGCCATCTCTATTCCCACACTTCTAGAGGAATTCTATAGCTGATTAATGCATTAAGGGAATGCATTAATGATTAAGGGAAAATGTTAGCACACATGCCTTGTAAGTGATCTTCACAGAACAAGGAGAGTGCTTTCATAACCTGGACCATCCTTACACAAATGCTTAAATAAAGCCACCAAGGAGATTCTCAGGTACATGATGTGATCTCAGGCCACCATCACGAGGGCAGAGTGTATAGACAATGAGGGAAAATCCATAGAAGAAATCACTGCTACTCAAGGGACTGAGGCAGGAAGATTGCAAGTACATACCTGTCTGGGACCAGTGAGCTCAAGGCCAGCCTGGGTAAGTTAGTATGACTCTATATAAAAATAAAACAAAAATAAAAAAAAAATAGAAGGTACTTTTGAGTTGGCTACTATGACTGGAGACCTCTTTTTTCTAGGAGACTTTTGGGGAGCCTTATGATGTGTATTCCATATTCTCTGTGTAGGAGATAAAAGGAAGACATATTTATTCATAAGCTTCTGGCTCCACAGATTCTGGATCATCTGTATTCCCAGGTTGCATGGTATCAGTGTTGAGTGAGTCTGGTGTTATCAGTTGCACAGTTTTGGAGAAGCCCTGAGTAATGAAGCAAGAAGAGATGGGTGGCACAGGGCCTACGATGAAGCATTGTCACATTGCACCTGTGTGAAATGGATGGGAGGAAGCAGGACCAGAATGAAGAAATCAACCTTAAAAGGCCAGTGGAGTAGTCACCCTCCACCTAGTTTGCTAAGGGGCTGTTCTTTGCAGCTATCTATGCTCAATGGCTGGGCAAAATTCCACAGAATCACCAATTCAACAGACAGTACATTCAAATTATGCCTTTCCCAGGAACCATATTTACTGGGCTCATGTTTTAATTTCGACTTATGTTGGGTTGAATCATGCTCCACAAATGGCTACCATCGAGGCAACAATTTATGTGAAAAACATTAGAGTTCACACACTAACAAAGTAAGGACTTTTTAATATGCACCTGAGGAAGATAAGAGTCTGTCTCATATTGATGATGTTTTTGTGTATAAAAATCAATATTAACATAAGATTTTGAGAAATACATGAATAGTTTTAGGCATAAAATAATATACATGAAGAAACTTAGGTGCTCTATAATGGACAGAAATGTACTTGTTAGTTTATGAGTTTTTTCAGAGCTTTTTTTTTTGTATTTGAGAGACATCAATTTTCTTTCTTTTAGTTGGAGTGGAAACAGTTCTCACATCTGTCATTAGAATGTTTTCAAACTTTTATCAATCAGCACATCCTAAAGCATACTGATGTCTGTATTCAGGTCAGTGAGCACGAGCTTGCCCTGGGGAGGAAAACAGCTGTTTTCTGCTAATTACAAATTTAACTTAAAGTCAGTAGATTCATGAGCTGTGGTGATTACAGAGACAAGATTCTGGAATGGGGTTGTAATTTTCAGTATCTTTTCCTATAGTGGGATGCTGAACTATAGTTATGCCATTTTGTGAAAGTATTCTTAACGAAAACTTTAAGTGATAAAACAGTCCTGGGTAAACTGGTCACTGGCTGCATAGACCAGCCATAACTTTCTATACAGTGTGTCCCTGAACTTAAGGTTTGAGAACAGCCTCTTTAACTGCTACCTTTCTGCTTCTGTAAACAAGGCTTGCTTTCTTCCTTCAGATACCCACAGCTGCCTTCCTGTACACATCACACAATTGCAGTTTTTGTCTTTAAAAGCTCAAGCAAATTGGAGGTCAGGGCTGCTCCCCACTACTCTGTATGGGGCAGTCCCACTGGTGGAGAATAAAAGCTCCACATAATTTTACTTATTCAGGCATCTTGGGTGGTCTCTTTTTGGGTATCCCAAAATATTCCTTAAAATTATTCCTTCAATCAGTAGAATACTGATGAATACATTGACAACTTTGACCTCATGGAAGAAAAGGGACATTGATGGTAGAAACCAGAAGTTCTACCTCCAGAGCACACATGGTTGCCATCTTCCTGGACTCCTCAGGAAACTTTTGGAGCTATTGCTTAAAATCTTGCCCCTTCTCACTTGTCAAGTAGATGAGCCAAGTTTAACAATGGCAGCTATTTTTTGGACTAGTGCGTGCATCCTCTAAGAATTTTTACATTTCAATCCTACTGACTACCATAATGGCATTTGGAGTTAGGGCTTTGGAAAGGTGATTAAATCAGGATAAATCATGCTCCATAGATGTTGTTGGTTAGTGTCTTTCTGAATAGAGTAGGTTGTAATCAGACATTTTTCTTCCACCTGCTTGTTCCCAAATACCCAGCAGCTGCTTCCCAAATTACCACACAGAGGCTTATATTAATTATAAATGCTCAGCCAATAGCTCAGGTGTATTACTAACTAGCTCTTACATTTTAAATTAACCTGTATTCCTTATTTACACTGTTGTCATGTGGCAGTACCTTTATTAGCATGGTACATCCATCATCTGCTCCCTCTGCATCTAGCTGGTGACTCCTGACTGTAGCATGAATCTTAAAAGTTCTTATTAATAAAATCAAACCTGAGGCCAGTTATTGGGGTGAAGCTGGTATATCAGAGACACAGAACAAGCCACAGCTAACCTTACCTGGCCAACTTCTCAGCTGATCTTGTTTCCTCAGACTGGAAGCCTCTGTGTCCTCATATCCAAATGGCTCTCAGCTGAACTGTGCTGCTCAAAACCTAAAAGCTTAACCAGCCAAATGCTTATCCAGCCAAATGCTTCTTGTTCCTGGTCATCACGCCTTATATATCTTTCTGCCTTCTACCATCACTCCCTGGGATTAAAGGCTGGCTTTCTGGGATTAAAAGCATGAGTCACCATGCTTGGCTGTATCCTTGAACACATGGATTTCTGCCTAGCTCTGCCTCCCAAGTGCTGGGATTAAAGGCGTATGCTACCACTGCCTATCCTCTATGTTTAATATTGTGGCTGTTCTGTCTCTGACCCCAGATAAGTTTATTAGGGTACACAATATTTTGGGGAACACAATACCACCACACCTGACTCTGCCTTTCTCCTTCCCATCATCCTTACTTTGGTTGCCCTGCCTGTATTTCCTGCCTGGCTACTAGCCAATCAGCATTTTATTAAACTGATTTGAGTGACAAATCTTTACAGTGTACAAGAGGATTATTCCACAGCAGTTGGTCCCTTTACAAAAGAAACCCTGGAAAGCTCCCATGTTCCCTTTTATTCTGTGAAGACACAGCAAGAAGACAGCTGTGTTCAGAATGTACTGAAAAACATTTACAACATTGTGGCATTGACTTTGTCAGATCACAAGAGAACATCACCACCTAAGATTGTTTTCTCAGAATAATTAAGTATGGGGGTATGGGGCATAGTATGGCAGGGAGGAATGTACACTGTTGATTTGTCCATTATCCAGAACTAAACATAGAGAATATGACCCAGAAAACTAAGGGACATATGATTGTAGCTGGAGTTTTCTCTAGTCCTACCCAGGCCTGTAGCCGCTCAGACCCAAATAAACACACAGAGGCTTATATTAATTAAAACTGTATGGCCTAATGGCTCAGGCTTCTTGCTAGCTCGATCTTACATCTTAAATTAACCCATTTCTATAAATCTATACCTTGCCACATGGCTCGTGGCTTACTGGTATCTTTATATCTTGCTTCTTGTGGCAGCCGCTGGCAGTGTCTCCCTGTTCTCCCTTTCTCCTTCCTCCTCTCTAGTTAGAGTGTCCCACCTAACCCTATTCTGCCTCACTATTGGCCAAACAGCTTTATTTATCAACCAATCAGAGCAATATATTTTCACAGCATACAAAAACACTCCCATCACATGATGCTAAAAGAAAACCTGAACATTAAGTAAGTCCCAACACCCCCTAGAAACTTTAGGAATGGTAGCAACATGAGGTTTTCAACTACCCCACAAAATAGAGGGCATCCCAATGCATAGGATCAGAGACAAAACTGAGCATTCAAAATCAGAAGATCAACAGGGAAGGAAACTGAAGTACTGGGTTCTACCCCTCACAGGCAGCACTCATCTTTCATTCCTTAGGAGTCTACCCTTCTCATCTTTTCAGGCAGAGAATCCCATGTTTTCAGAATAAATCAGTGTGTTATCTTCCTTCTATAACCATATATAGTATTGCTCTAAACACCTCGAATATGAGACATCTTAACCTTACAGAAGTTAAGAACAGGGGCTTTGTATATACCATGAAGTCTCTTTCCTTCACAAGTGTAAGAATGCCTCTATTGATTATTCTGTCACATTATGCTTTGTCCTACTCTTTCCAAATAATAATAATAATAATAATAATAATAATAATAATAATAATATTACCTTAGATGAATACTACTTACAAAATATTCTCAAGTGCTAACTTGCTTGGTCACAGGACAATTACAAGATGAAATTATTCCCATCCTATAATTAAGAGAACAAGTTAAAGTCAAAGGCAATCAACTTCCTTAATCTCACGTTTTCAGTAGGCATGAAATGAGGCACCCAAGCTCCAGAGATGAGCTTGGTTTATGTCTGTTTTATGCACAGAGAGTGTGTTCACAATTAATCTTTTAAAAAGCAGTTATGAAGTGGAAAGTTTGCAAACAATGGTGATAAAATATACTTAAAGTGTCTTGGAGACTCTGTGGGCCAAGGTAAGAAGTGGATGTGCCAGTTTTGCTGAGGTCTTGGGTATGTCTTATTTGGAGTCAAAGTTGCAATTTTGTCCCCAGAATTAGCAATATTTCAAAATTCTAATACTGGAGGCAACCAGGAAATTACACAGTAATGCACCATGGGAGAGGAGATTGCTTTCTGATGCTCCAGGCATTTGTTTTATGTGCTGACACAAGAACATTTGATTACTCTCTTAGCTATCTTATGGGGAGTAGGTGTAAATGTTAATATGCACCAGACATTACCATAACCGTGGGAAGAAATTTCATGACATCAAGACCTGCAGGCATGCATTCTGTATCACAGCACCAGTCTGCCATTGGTAGACAGACTATCATCAGGTTCTGGTCTCAGGAAGACCTCAGGTCAGAATTCATGAGCTGCAACCTGTTATCAGAGTCACAGTTTATTCTTAAAATTTACTGTTGGAAACAACATGAAATGTATTTCTTGCAGTAGGAGAGATATTTCAGAAGAAAAAAATAAATCCTAAAGTTTAATGAGGGAGCAGCCAAGGGAAGTCACATGTGAGTTCTCCTGTGATAAAGTGATTGGGGTCCTTTTAGCTTGTCATGGTGGAGACAGTAGAAACAATTTTGTGTTTATTCAACTTCCCCAAGGCTCAATGCTTTGGAGCACCTGATGCATTCCCGGCACCAAATGTTTTGGAGCACATGATGTATGCTTGGTACTGTATTAGACACTTTGCACAAATCACTGCGTGAGTGTTCGTCATCACCTTGTGACTCAGTTCCTTTGGTGGGTTAATGTTGCTTTGAGACATTATAATACATACATATCTACATACATACATACATACATATTACATATTATATATATTTACAGATTGTCACCTTTTCTAAATACAAAATAAATTTAGAGTCAGTATACTAGTGTGCAAGGAGCCTTAGTCTCAGGAAAGAGTCTGGAGGTGGAGATAAAAATGGTGCTGATGGTGGAGGAGGGGCCCATGAGTTCCCACCTCTGGCTGAGAATTCTTAGGGGTTGATGGCCACTGGGGGAAGGAGAGTCAGCTTTGTAGCATGAATCTTAAAGGTTCTTATTAATAAAATCAGACCCGAGCCGAGTTATTGGGGTCAATGCTGGTAGATCAGAGAGAAAGAACAACCACAGCTATCTCACCTTGCCATTCCTCAGCTGTCTTTTTCCTCAGACTGGAAGCTTCTGATCCTCATCAGAATGATCTCAGCTGAACTGTGTTGCTCATAGCTTGAAGCTTAACCAGCCACATGCTTAACCAGCCAAATGCTGAACCATCCAAATGCCTAACCAGCCAAAGCCTTCTAGTTTCTGGTCTCAGCTTATATATCTTTTTGCTTTCTACACCACTCCTGGATTAAAGGTTGCTTTCTGGATTAAAGGCGTGTCAATGCTTGCTGTTTCAATGTGCTTGAACTCACAGAGATCCAGAGGATTTCTATCTCTGAATGCTAGATTAAAGGTGTGGGCCACATTTTCTAGCCTTTGTATCTAGTGCTGTCTGTTCTTACCCAGATAAATTTATTAGAGTACACAATATTTTGGCGAACACAATACCACCACACAGCTTTCTTCAGGGATGTAGCCTTGTAAGTTGCCCAGGTTCCAATGGATAGCCCTACACCAATGCACACAAGTCACCACCCACTGGACTCAGTGGGCTGTTAAGGAAAAAAGAGAGGCAGTGAGGTTTGTTTGGAGATGGACAGGGAGGAGAGTCTGGAGGAAGTTACAGGGCAGGAAGTAGGGACCAATATGATATGATTAAAATACATAGTCTACATGAATGAAATTCTCAAACATAGATAAATAAGAATTTAAAAATTCTTATTTTTAAAGAACCCAGGAGAAGAGATAAATCTCTGATTCTAAGGCAAAGGGGAACACAGTGGGTTGTTGGGTCTTTTCCCAGCTAACCATCTTTAATGTTACAGGGTAGCTGGAAATAGCCAGATTCACAGTCATTGTAGACCCAGTGTCACCTTGATGGATAGCCAGAGACTAAGACATTTTTCTTTGTCTCCCTTGTTTTGGAACTAGTAGTGCACAAAGCTGGGAAATATAGGAATCAAAATTCAAAATTCAAATAAAGCAAAAGAGAAATCCAGAAGTATTAAATGATATTTTTGACTGAAAATATTAATTTAACATGCACGTCAGCTTCTGCTTATGGCCAGAGAAAGTAACTGTCACCAGACTAGTCCTCTTGTCTGAAGGAAAACAAATAGAAGATCCCATGACAGTCACTTACCATAAACACAACTGTAGCAGGAATCTTAAAGGTTCTTATTAATAAAATCAAACCCGAGCCGAGTTATTGGGGTCCATGCTGGTAGATCAGAGAGACCGGACAAGCCACAGCTATCTCACCTTGCCAATTCCTCAGCTGGTCCTGTTTCCTCAGACTGGAAGCCTCTGTGTCCTCATCCTGATGGCTCTCAGCTGAACTACTGCTCAAAAGCCTGAATGCTTAACCAGCCACATGCTTAACCAGCCAAATGCCTAACCAGCCAAAATCTTCTAGTTTCTGGTCCTCACGCCTTATATATCTTTCTCCTTTCTACCACCACTCCCTGGGATTAAAGGCTGGCTTTCTGGGATTAAAGGCGTGTCACCATGCTTGGCTATTTCCAATGTGGCCTTGAACTCACAGAGATCCAGAGGGATTTCTATCTCTGGAATGCTAGGATTAAAGGTGTGAGTGCCACCATTTTCTAGCCTTGGTATCTAGTGGCTGTCTGTTCTCTGACCCCCAGATAAATTTATTAGAATACACAATATTTTGGGGGACACAATACCCCCACATCTCCTCTCTTTTTGTCTAAAATTAAAAAAGCTTATAACTAATACAAGAAAAACTATCTTCAATAAGTATATGCAATATACATTCAAGATTACATTAACAATGTCTAGTCCATTAACATTTGACAGATCCAGACAAAAAACTCCATTATATATATTAACAATGTCCAGTCCAGTAACATCTGATAAACTCAGACCAAATATTTTTTCATTACTTATCTTATTTAAAACAAGTAGTTCCTTTTTAAAAGTAGATTCCATAATCTCCCTTTTTATCTTATCATATCCATATTCTCTCTTTTTTCTTTTCATAATACATTCAGTAGTCTACCTTTTGTCATTTTTATATCTTCCCCCTTTTCTTCAGTGTAGATTCAGTGATCTACCTATTTATCCTATTATTTCTTTATCTTTTCTCTCAGAGTAGATTCGATGATCTATCTCATATCTATATTCTCTTTTTCTTTTTGCTTTCTAGGGGTGAAGATATCTTTAGGGAATCTTGAAAAGAAAATTTTTGGGTTAATCATCAAGTCCTGTATCATTTGTCCAGTCTCTGCATAATAGGAAAGTTCAGGGCTTATTTCATGTCCTTGTTTGAGTAGTCTATCAGGCTGGATCATCTCAACTAGTCCTCTTGAAATTGTTCTGACCAGTTTGTAGTCCAAAGTCGATTTTTCCATGGTGTTAATCGGCTTAATGGCTTTATCATAGTCCATGTGGAATCATCGTTGTAGGATCCTGTCATCTTTTTTTGAAGATTTCAAAGTCACTGTTAGGCATGGTCATGGTTTCCTGCAGACTTTTTTTTTTTTTTTTTTTTTTGCCTCCTCTGTGGTTTGGAGCAATCATAGTCTGATAAATGTCTGTCTCTCGGAACCATGAACATTCTTCCCTAGAACAGAAAATCTTCACAGCAATTTTCCCCCACCATTTGTCTTGCCAAACTTTTCCAAACTGACCTTTGCCGATGTTTTCTTGTAACACGATGGTCCTGGCAATTCTTCTCTGAACCAGCAGCAGTAAATCCTTCATCCCAGGTAGCAGCATCACCGCAGTCACCAACATGATGAGAAGGAGCTGGCAACATGGAGCAGTAGCCACTGCTTCCATGGTCCCACCACTGTTTGTGGTTCAGTCCGGGCCAAAGCTTCTCCCAAGCCTCCTAGGCCGGCTCAAACTCGGGATCCTCCTGCCTCTGTCTCCTTCAGCAAATCCTACCGGTGTGCGCCACCACCACCACCTGAGTGTAGCTTGGGCCTGAGCTGGGGCTCACAAGGCCACAGGCAAACAGCTTTTTCATGAATTCGTAACACGAACGTTGGGCGCCAGATGTAGCAGGAATCTTAAAGGTTCTTATTAATAAAATCAAACCCGAGCCGAGTTATTGGGGTCCATGCTGGTAGATCAGAGAGACAGGACAAGCCACAGCTATCTCACCTTGCCAATTCCTCAGCTGGTCCTGTTTCCTCAGACTGGAAGCCTCTGTGTCCTCATCCTGATGGCTCTCAGCTGAACTACTGCTCAAAAGCCTGAATGCTTAACCAGCCACATGCTTAACCAGCCAAATGCCTAACCAGCCAAAATCTTCTAGTTTCTGGTCCTCACGCCTTATATATCTTTCTCCTTTCTACCACCACTCCCTGGGATTAAAGGCTGGCTTTCTGGGATTAAAGGCGTGTCACCATGCTTGGCTATTTCCAATGTGGCCTTGAACTCACAGAGATCCAGAGGGGATTTCTATCTCTGGAATGCTAGGATTAAAGGTGTGAGTGCCACCATTTTCTAGCCTTGGTATCTAGTGGCTGTCTGTTCTCTGACCCCCAGATAAATTTATTAGAATACACAATATTTTGGGGGGACACAATACCCCCACACACAACAGACTGTGAGATGATCGTGTCCAGGTGTTGACAACAGGCAGAGAAAACCATGATTCTGAAGAGAAGGGAAGGCGGAAGAGCTTGAATACTTGAGGCCATTTCAAATCCCTAGCTGGAGAAGAGAGGTCCAGCCTGTAAATAGGAGAAGGCACACATTATAACCAGATGTTTTTAGAGTAATAGCTTGGCGTATGGCAGCCCCAATGAGATAGGCTTGGCCACCCATTGTGGCAGACCAATTAAAGACACAAGTAATGGGGCAAAGCAGAAGATTTTGTTCAGTGTGGTCTCTCTGGGAAGAGAACTCATAAGGGAGCCTGGTCATTCCTGAGTTCATCACTGGGGTGTTTAAGTGATCCTTTTCTGGACTCAATCCCAGGCTGTACAGCAAGACCTGACTGTTTGAAACCATGGTGATTCCTCTGCCTCTGCTTCTCAACTACTGGGATTACAGGTGTGTACCAACACACTGTGCTTTCATGTAGCTGTATTTAGAAAGATGTGACTGACTCAATCAATTAGTAAGTTGATAATTTTATTTGAATACTTCCTAGAATCTTTTTTTAAATTACGGTTTATCATCGGGAAGACTCCGAAGCAGTAGGAAATTGCCTGTCGCCCCGCCCCGCAAGACTCTGAAGCATTAGGAAATTGCCTGCTGCCCCCCCCCCAATGCTCCCCTTTGGAACAAGCATCCCTGCTATAGCATCTCAGATGGGTTTTGTTTCTGGACCTCAACCATTACTGCCTTGGAAAGTCAGGCACATGACTGACATGCCATCCCCAGAGCCACCAAAGTTTAGACTTTGGAGCAGAAGACATCACTCAAATATAGTGAGGCTTCCAGCTCTGTTTTGCCCCATAGGAGTTTCTGCTCATATACCTCTGGTCTGTGTCTGTTAATAGTGAACTTGGATCACGGTATTAATTTTATTAATTCACTGAATGTTTTCCCCCACTACCTACAGATATTCAATTAAATGAGGCATTTGGGATCTTAAACTCATCCATCTGAAAATATCTTCTCCTGATCTGAGATGGTTTCATTAATTTGTTCATTTGACTGCACTTAACAACATCTAGTTACAGAGCTTCTATACCTGTGAAGTGTGGGTATCAGCAAGAGTGATGAAGTAAGACACAGATGAGAAAGACATCGCCTTGATCTTAAAGACCTTGCAGTGTGAAGGGAAAGTCAGATAAGCAGAGGGATGATGACCACACACTGTGGTGTGAACTACAGTGCCCTAGAGTTGGGTTTGTACAAGGATTAGAAGTTAGTTTTCTTAAAAATCTCACATTGCATTTACTATCATGAATACTTGGAAAAAATGTAAAGGTATGATTTCTAAATGTATCCCTAGTGATTCTGTAGAGTTAGGGCTGAGCAATCTACTTTAACAGAATACTCCAGGTGGTTCCTAAGCATACCAAACAACTGAGAGAACAGTTGCTATGGATCCATTGACCAAGGCTTGATCCCTCTTCAGTCTGAACTCTCACCAGAAATCCACAGCAGGCTGTGGCGGACAACACAGATCTGTTGCAGAGGTAATCCTGACTCAAATATAAACCACTCAACTTTTTGGTAAAGGTATTATTGCAAATTCCTGGCAACTCACCGTTTAGTCGATCAATAAATAAGAGATTTTGTGTTCTAGAGGCTAAGGTTTAGAGCTCTATGTCTGGCTAGCTGTGACGCTTTGAGTACATTGTGTCTTCATTTCTTCATTTGTGAAACAGGGTGATAAAGCACTACCATGTAGGACTGCTGCAAGAACCAATACATTCACACATGTAATCAGAAAACAGTGAAAACCCTGTGATCTGCTCCATGAGTTGTCAGTTTCTATCTTCTTCCTAACATAATTTCTGGGGACATTTCCTAAGGAGTGCAGAGCATGGCCACTGCTTTACACAGAACAGTGAGCAAAACAATGGGTCCCTATGTCACCCATTGTGGTGGTTTGAATGTAATCAGCCTTCATAATCTCACAGGGAGTGGCACTATTAGGAGGTGTGGCTCTGTTGGAGTGGGTATGGCCTTGTTGGATGAAGTGTGTCACTGTGGGGGTGAGCTTTGAGGATTCCTATGCTCTTCACAGCAATAAAAACCTAATTAAGACACCCATGATCAAATAATCTGTGACTATGTTCCCTGACATGGGCAGAGAGTCTGCAGATGGAATCTGGGAAGGGAGAGGGTAAGTGGAAGATCCCATTACGCCCAACCCAAGTGGAGAACTTACCAGGTGCAGTCAGACATCGATACAGCCTTGTTGGCATTGTAGATGGAGGAAGGGGCTTGTGGGAGCCCACAGAGGTTTCCTAGTGTGATCTGAGCTTGCTTTACCAGCAGTACTGCATAAGAGAATGATTGGACCACAGGCCTGGTTACCAGGTGTTTGGAAGGATCTATACTTGGCTGTATCTAGCAAAGGGGAGGTCTTTTACCTCGCTCCATGGCATTGTTATAAAAAACCCATTTGAATAAAGTCCAGCCCTGGTGGACAAGGATCTAGGCCCTCTCAAGGCTATCCCATGTTTCTATCTGTTTCTCTCCCCTCTATCTTTCTATTTAAATCTCTTATCCCTCACTCCTCAAGAGTACCCAGATAAAGGTGGGGGCTGGTCCCCCACAGGGGCTGTGAGCCAAAGGATGTAGGCAACCTCTGGAATCTGACAAAAGCAAGGGAATGAGTCTGCCAGAAGGAAATAAAGTCCTATTAGCACATGAATTTTAGGTGGATGAATCCATGTCTGAAGAATGAATAGTTTAACTTCAAGAATATTGTAGAGGCACTGAGTTTATGGTATTTTGTTTGAGCAGGAATGAAAAGTTAACACATGGTCTTAGAGACAAATGTTCCCCCTTTTAATAATATATACATTAACATTTGTTTGTAGGTTTTGTACTCAATATAATTTCCTCCCATTTCAACAGCCTACTTCTTGTCAGTGGAAGTAAGGATTTGCCTTGACTGTAAGGATTTGAAAGCTGTTATTTAATTTCAATAAATCTTCTATCTTCCAGGGTGCATGGTACAAAGGAATTCCTCCTGTTCTTTTTTAGTACCTCATCTCTAACATCCTCATATTTAATCATATGCTTCCCCCCACTTCCCTTAACCTTTAGAGGTTTGTTTCTACAGGATTTCCACCACATAATACCTTAAGGATTTCTGTTCATGTCAAACTTCCCATTATTCTGCAGCCTCTTCCCTGGCATGCCTGGAAACAGGGTCTGGATAATTGGCAATCACATTATTTGCTTCACCACTCTAAAATGCCATAAAATTATCTTTCA
The DNA here is from genome assembly GCF_004664715.2 of Peromyscus leucopus. Classification (NCBI taxonomy): domain Eukaryota; kingdom Metazoa; phylum Chordata; class Mammalia; order Rodentia; family Cricetidae; genus Peromyscus; species Peromyscus leucopus. Next base: position 34,635,989 of record NC_051063.1, read on the forward strand.
ACTAAATGAACCTAAAAGAAATAATGCAACTAGAATATTTAAAGCCACAACTAAGAGAGTTTTTGCATTATTCTGAACTTTGGTTACTAAGTGAAGATAATTTTTAAAGTGTGATTAAAGATACATTTAAATTAGAATGCAGTTAAAAGGTGAGACAGAGCTTGTGAAATCTCATCTGACTCAATGGACCCAGTGGGAGAAAACGCTGTCTGCACTCCCAGACGTGGTTCATGGCGTCTCTATTGTACGAGAAGAACAATAACAAAGCTTGCAGCTCAGCACACTGAAATTGATGTAGGTTTCTTTTCATCGGCATATACATTTATGACAGCTACCACCAGCAAATAAAAGCTTAATTTTCTAATTTATTCATGCATTCACAGAGCCGTTTGCCTTTTGTTTTAAGGAAGGTTCCACTAGTTTGGGTTGGTTGTAGCTCACTTTTCCTGGGGAAAGTCTGAAGTGCTTAGAGTTGTTAATCCAGGAGGTGAAAGGGACCTGGGTCACTCTAGGTGTAAGCAATCAGCTTCCAGAGGCATCTTCACTGAGACGTCAGCCCCAGAAATGTCGCTGAAAGTTTTCTGTGTGTAATTCTGTGAACCTAGAGTTTTCTTCACTTTGGCCATGAGCTCTCCCAACGAGCCACACCCTCAACCTTTATTGGGATCTTAGAATAATTCTCTATCCTCTGAGGCTACTCTGAACACAAATAGGATATTGGTTTCATGTCACTCTCGATGAAGGCTGATGTTTATCAAAATACACCCAAAGGTTTGTGTGGTGTTCAAAACACTTGGAGACATTTTTACTCAGAAAAGGAAGAACTAGTGGAACACGACAGCTGAAGTCAAACATCTGAAGGGATGGCTTGTGGAGAAAGAGGTTGACTTACTTCTGCCTTTCAGGAAGGGATAGAAGTGTCCTGTGGTAAGAAGTTACACTAAGATTGAACTCCTGGGACCAGAAAAGCTTGAAGATGGAGATGATGAGCTGTCCTTAGAACTGGGTAGGCATCTCCAAGAACTTGGAGGTTCTTGTTCATATTAATATCCACGCTTTACGATGCTGCCATGTGTTGCTAGGTCAAATGAGGTCAACTATTAAAGCCCCAGTGTCACGCCCTCCAACACCTGCATCCTCTGTGCTGGGTGGGACCAGGTTGGGCATTGGCAGATGCTAAGAAAGAGTCTAGGCATCGCTCCCATACCCTGATCCAAAAGGCACAGGGACAGTTACGTGGTTACAGGGTATATATAGACGGCAACTGCATGTCACCATTTCTCCCTCTCTCCCTTGCACCATGAGGGAATTGCCTTCTATGGCATGGGTGGAGCCTCAGGATTCTTTTCTACACAACATCTACTTTACTGTGGGCTCCCAGATGAAACTGTGTCTTTTGTAATGCCCCGCTTTAAAAGACAAACTTGTGAATGTGTTTTCAGCTCCCAGTTCAAGATAAGTCAGCATGTTCTCTACTCTGGGGTTTACAAAGTGCATCGCTGCCTTGCCAGCTGTGTGGCTGTCAGGCTCAAGGAGCACTTTAAGGCTGGCACCTTTTTCCTATCTGTTTTCTTATTTTGGTGTTCTCTTCCTTCTTCCCTCCCTCCCTCCCTCCTCTCTCCCTCCCTCCCTCCCTCCTCTTTTCCTCTCTTCCCCTCTCCCCCTCTCTCTGTATATGTAGGTATGTGAAGGTGCTTGTGTGTGTGTGTGTGTGTGTGTGTGTTTGTGTGTTGTGTGTGTGTGTGTGTGTGTGTGTGTGTGTGTGTGTGTGTGTACAGGCCAGAGGACAATCTCAGCTGTCATTTCTTAGGTGCCATCCATATTGAGTTCTGAGACAGTACCTCTTATGAACTTGGGGCTGGCTGGCCAAAGAGCCTCAGGGATTTTGCCGGTGTTGATATTACATACTTATGCCGCCTGCCTGTCCCCCCCCCCCCACTGCTTCCCTCCTTCCTTCCTTCTTCCTTTTATTTTCAAGACAGGGTTTCTCTGTATAACAGTCCTGGATGTCCTAGAACTCACACTGTAGACCAGACTGGCCTCAAACTTACAGAGATCCACCTGCCTTTGCCCTTGAGTGCTGAGACTAAAGGCAATCACCACCATACCCAGCTGGCTATCTTCTTTATAATGTGGGATCTAAGGATGCCACTTGTGTGTATATTTCTGCAAGGCAAGCATCCTTCTGACTGCACCCTCCTCCCAGCTCACAGTTATTTCTGTTTTTCTCTGGTTTCCTGCTTCTCTCTTCTCATAAGTATCACCAGAACAACATCAGTTCCCTTCTGTAGTAGCTGTTGAATCCAAGTTTAAGTTTTTCAACTTTCTGAAAAGCAGCCTCCAATATCTTCCTTGGTGGGAGAATAGCACTTCAGAGCCACTGTTGTCCTTGAACATCTAAAATTTGACTGCATAGGAGTCCCCTTCTGCCTTCCAAGCACTAACCATTCCAAACCTCCTCCTTTATTGTCCTTCTCTAGAGGTAGGAGTTCCTGTGACTGTACTTCCCTTAGCCTGTTTACATAGCACAACTATATACCTAATTAAATGTTATTTGGCTTTCTTTTCTAATGCTGGTAATTTTTTTGTCACATTTCTCAATAACACTCTTGGCTGCTTTCATGACCCTCTTTCCCTCTCTCTGTTAAAATATCCCCTTAAAATGTGAGAGAAGAGGAACACTAGGGAAATAGAAAGGCTATACTCCAGGCCAGATCCAGATAGTGCACACTCACAGCTTGAATGGCATGTTGAATAAACAGCTCAGCATGGATGTGAGGTCATTAACTATAATAAAACAGTAGAATGCAATACAAAAATGTTTTTTAGGAATCATAAAGTCATAATGATTAAGTATCAACCAAAAACTTATGGATAAAAGGATCTAAGGAAAATAAGTCAACGTTCAGCCAGAAATGTTAAATAATTACTAAAAAGGCTTACAAATCAAGGAAACAATGAAAACAGCTACGTGTTTAACATATGGCCAGAAAATGATTCCTCCTGCAGTGAATAGTTTTGAGTGGAGATAAAAGAGAATAAAACCTGCACCTGCCTTTCTGGTTCAAGTACCTACCCTGTCAGGATCATCTGAACCCTGAGCTACCTGCAGGTGAAGGTTAATTATTTTTAATATTACTGCCTCTTAAGCATGTACTGTGTTAACCAACTAAGTGTTTTGTTAGGTACACATTGATATATGGTGTCTTATTACATTTAATGTTCAAGAAGTCATGTTCCAATTTTAGAATGAAGGAATCTGTGTTTTCAGAGGTAGTTGGTAGCTGTCCAGGGTTTCTCGAACAGCCAATAATTGAGCTAAGGCCAACCTTATGCCAAACATTGCCCTTTCTACCACCTCCAGCTGCCCCTCTTCCTACCTTTTCCTTCCTTGCTATTTGTAATGTTTCTCTTATTAACTTATCAGTTTTTTTCTTACTGTGTCTGTAGACTGCTCCTGGCTTTAAATTTAACTATTGATTCCAACATAGACTGACCAGAATAGTCTCTGACACATGCTTATATCCCATGGACGGAACTTGGAGGAAGACAGAATGTGGGGCTGAGGCAGGAAGTGAGATGATGGGCTAGTCTGTGGGTAGAACAGGAGTGGAAGCCTGAGCCCTCTTTAACTCACATGTCTCTCTGGTTATTCCACGCATGTGTCTCTGAGACTAGCAATCTGCTGTTCCAGTGTTAACCTCTGGTTTGGTCCCTTAGCAAAGGAAACCTCTTACATCAGAATCACCTTTGCTAAAAGCTTTTAGCTCTTTAAATGCACACAGTGCTCTTTGGTTGACCTTTTCCTTAGTTTTAAAAGTAGTGGGAAGCTTTTACATTTATATTTGGTGTTCAAAAAAGGCCCAACCATGGCCAAAAGGCCAAGTCAGAGGAAGGACTGTTGCCTTGGAGCAGAAGCTATGAGGGCTACCACTGTTGCCTCTGTGGATCCCATGGTTCTGGATGAGCATATGGTATTCAAGACCCAAGAAGGAGCTACTGCAGAGAGGGTGTAATTCCTAACTACCAACCTCTGTCTTCAGCGTGTAGCATGGAATGGAAAATTGAGTGGGCTGAGGAGAGGAAGGAGGGGACTCTGGGAAAGTCAATGTCTGGATTCTGACTTGACAGAGCCAGTAAGTACAGACATCAGACATGCTCTGGACTTTGGGTTGGCCACATGCTAAGATTTGATTCTCTACATAGGTCTGTTTGAGAATTAGAATAATACCGGAAGACCACCAGAAAAGCAATTAAAACCACAAGCAAGCAAATGATTAGTTGTACTGATTTTCACCAGATCAAGTGACCTTACATCTGTGGGTATGGAATGACGTCAATTAGAGAACAGGAGACTCAGTATCAACTGTTAGTTTATGGGAGATGCTGGGAGCAAAGGCAAGGGGATCTTCAGCCCCTAATCACCACTTTCAGAGGATTTGTGCTTATTAGTAAAAGCTTCTCCAACATGATTGGAATTAAAAACGGCGGAAATTAAATGGGAGGAATTTCGGAAAACATATGAAACCTCCTTCCAGTAGGTATTGTAGGCTGATCTCCATTTGCTAACCATAGATACTCTGAATTATGAAAGCTACAATCTTAGAGATTTTTTTAAATAGAAAAAGGGGCTGTGTGACCCAGTTCTAGCCAGTGAGCCAGTGGAGGCGGGCTGCTTCCATATATTCCTCTCTGCCTCCCTTCCTGCTGGGATGCAGCAATGAAGTTGGTTACATTGCAGTCTTTGGTGAATCCTGAGTCAGTAACAATGAGGACAAAAGCCCATGGAGTAATTAATGGTAGCAGAAGGAAAGGTAAAAACATCTGGGATCATGGCTCCCTGATAACACACTGGAGAGTCAGTCCTGGATGGCTGTCAGCTGAGCTGCTTTGAAAAGATTTCTTTACTTGTATGTTTTTGAGTGTTTTCCTGCATGTATGTAAGTGCACTCTGCACATGACCGATTCTGGTGGAGGTCAGAAGGGGTCAGATCTTCCTGGTGATAACACAGTCTCTGTCGCCTCGCCTGTTTTCTGTTTTCCCGTGTGTTGTCAATGCAGTGCTGGTTTCCCAAACAAAATGGAAAAGTGTCAGATTCTTGCAAGTTTCACAGACTCTGGTTGTAGACCTACAATCAATAAAGGAGGGAAACTCCTGTGCGGTGCAGTGGAATGAGGAGATCCCTCAAGTTAAGAGCTGTCTTGGTGTTTAAACATGAGGTTTTAGTCTCCTACACATCATCCTGGTCTAGATTGATTCAATACATCAAAATTGTATTGAATGAGGGCCGCAGGTAGGATTTCTTCTACAAAATCTTACATATGCTATTTCAGCTACTCATTCCAATGAGAGAAGCACTTGATAGTATTAAGAGTTCTAATTTCTTAAAACTTTATTGCTTTATTCTTAACCTGGGTAAGATATCTATATGAATCTACGTTCACACATACACATATGTGCACACATGTGTATGTATATATATGCATGTGCAATTTCTCATTTTTTGAGGTGCAATTCCTCATTCTAGTTTGGTGGTTCTCAACTAGAAGTTTTGTCCCTTCCTCCCTTTGGGGACATTTGGCAATGCCTGGACCAATTTTTGGTTGTCACAATTGTGGGCAGTTTACAGATAAAAGTTAGGGACTCTGCTCAACCTAGAATGCATAGGGCAGCCCCCCATTTCAGCAAACAATGTCCCACATCCCCCCATGTCTATAATGCTGAGGTCAGTAAGAAGCTTGTGATGCTTGTTTCATTCCCTGTTTTTGTAACTAGGAGTCACAGAACACAACTAAGTTTTTCTGAGGTTGTAAGCTCAACTTGCATGTACATTTACTGCAGCGACTTTTCCTCAGTAAATATCCAGATACTTGTGGAAGCCCAAGCTAAAATCAAGTCTGAGGACTGTGAGAGCACACAGCAGGAGTGAAGGGTGCAGGGGCTTCTCCTGGATGCCATCAACAATCAGTCTTCTGCTTTGGCTTGGCCCTGCAGAGCCTGACGCTGTCATGTTTATTTTGAAGTAGCATTCATTTCCCCAAGCCCAGGCTATGAGCTCTTGAGGACCAGCACTCCACTTAGTGTCTCTCCAAGTCCTAGCTTTCTTGTCACCTTGAGTTTGCAGGTTCTCAGCACACAGCTGTTGCAAAGCATGAGATAGATGGAGCAGAATGAAACTTCCTGAATGAATTCTGACTTGTCCATAGGAACTTCAATAAATTGAGCATTGTAAGTCAGAAGGAAAGAACGTGATTTATGTCATAATTTTTACATATTTTACTAAAATGATCACAAGATGAAAACTAAATTATTTGTTTGGATTATAGACTACCTATTGTAAGAAAATGTATCTTGATGGGAGATAATTTCCTTTTTAATTCAGTCAAGTGTTGATTTCTTCCTTTTCTTTCATAAATTTTAACAAACTTGAAGAAAATCAAATAATGCATCAGATACATGAGCTGAATCTTTTCTTCTGTTATTTTCCAGGTTACACACCAGTGGTATCTTGCCTCAGGATTAATCTCAACCTTTTTTTTTGCATTGTGTACTTCATGTGCTGGTTTTACTTATGTAAACTTATAATATATTATTTTAGCAATTAAAAATAATCAGGATTAATAAAAAGGATACATCTCAGGGGCAGTGCACTTGCCTAGCATGCATGAGGCTGTGGGTTAATCCCTAGTAATGAAAAAAAAAAAAAAACAGCATTAACAAAGCATATCTTGTTACATTCAGTTTAAGAGTATTGTCCACATGGAATTTTTTTAGCTTTTCAAATCTAGGATTAGAGAGAAGATCTTTTCCTATAATAATTTTGTAAAAGAAGCATATGAAAAACTAGTTAAAAAGAGAGAAGTATTATTTTTGCTTAATGAATAGGTAATGTTGGCTTTTCTAGAAGGAATTCATAGTGATTATTTTTTGAAATACACTTAGGTGAAAGTGGAACAAACTTATGGGAATAATTGCAATAATTTTTCTGCATGCTTTCTAGAAACATCTTCAATTTTCATTTTAAGATAGAAATTCAAGATAATGAAAATTGGCTTCTGCCCAGTGAACCTCAGAGCCTCCAGGGCTGTCTACATACAACACAGCAATAAGTAGTTTATTTGATCTGTCACTCAGTCACTTCTAATCAAGTATTTATTTCCTGTGTGCTAGGCAGTATTCTACATGTGTTTATTGCTAAAGTCATATCTGCTTTTATAATTTTTCTTTTTTAATTTGAGACAGCATCTTATATAGCCCAGACTGGCCTTGAACTCCTAAGGATGGCTTTGAATTCCTGATCCTCCTGCCTCCACTTCCCATAGATCACAGGCATGCACTACCATAGTTGGTTTATAATCTCTTTATGAGTTTGTATGTGTATATGTGTGTATGTGTGTTTGTGTATGTGTGTGTGTGTCTGTATGTATGTACGCATGTGTGAGTATGTATGTGTGTGTGTGTTTGTGTTTGTATACATGTCTATAATGTGTGGAGGCCAAAAGAAAAGGGCATGTATTCTGTCATATAAGTTTCTGCCTTTCCCCTTGAAAAGGAATGCTTAAGGAATTTAGAGCTAGACTGGTGGTCACCAAGCTCCAGTGATCCTCCTGTCTCTGGCTCAGTAAAACTGGGGTGACAGGCCCCTGCATGGTCATCCCTAGCTTTTTCTGTAAGTTCTGTGATCTGAACTCAGGCCTCCATCCATACATAGAAAGTGCTATTACCCACTTAACTATCTCTCCAGCCTCACAGTCTTTCTTTTTAAACCAAGGGAAAGTTCAATCTTTGGCCCTGTTGACACTTTAGATTACACCGGAGAACATTTTGTTAAGTCACACATGCCAAGCCCATGAAAACCAATATTGTATGATCTCACTTACCTACTTACCTATGAAATCTGAAAATGTCAAATGTCAAATGCATAGAAACAGCTGAGAAAGAGAGAGAGAGAGAGAGAGAGAGAGAGAGAGAGAGAGAGAGAGAGAGAGAGAGAGAATGTGTTTACCAGAAGTCTAAGGTGGGAGAAATAGATACTGCAAAAGATAGAAAGTTGCAATCACAAGCTTTGGAGACCTTGTGTATAGCGTGGTGGTGGTGGTGACTACAGGTTATATATATTATGTACTGGAATTACACTAAAAATAGATCTTCAGTTAAGCCAGACATTGATTGGCCACTCCCACAAGTTCTGAGCCAGCATTGCCCTAGAATATCTTGCAGGCAGGACAGATTGTAGGTGGGGGGTTTTGTGGCTGGCTTGGTTTCCAGGTTTCTCTTTTCATAGCTCACTGAGTACCTCCACATGCCAAAGAGACAAGAACACAGGTGAAAGCTCTTAGCCCATGCCAGCTTGATGTCTCTACATTCCATGAACTATGTGGAAGTTATCCTCAGCGATGGGGCCCTGCTGTCAGTTTTCAGAGAGCAATTTTTTGAGGCCCACACAGAAAGAGGGAGCCCATGACCTATATTGCCTCTATGACCAGGAACCAGAGACTGAGGATAGCCCTAAGACCTAGGGTAGAACCAAACAGGAATGGCAAAACAAAACAAAACAAAACAAAAACAAAACAAAACAAAAACAACCACACAGACATAGACACAGACACACACCCCCACCCCCCACAAACAAACAAACAAACAAAAAACAACAAAATGATTCCTAAGGATAGTCTGCTATACTCACAGATCAATGCCTTGTCCAGTCATCATCAGAGAAGCTTCCTCCTGCAGCAGATGGGAGCAGGTGTAGAGACCCACAGCTAGATATTATGTAGAGTCTAAATAGGAGGTCTCTATTGGGTCCTTCTCCTGGGAGATGTAAGGAAGAGGGGGAGAAAAGATTATAGGAATCAGAGGGGATAAAGTATGCCAGGAGAACATGGCCCACTGAATCAACTAAACAGGACTAACATGGGCTCACAGAGACTGAAGAGGCAAGCACAGGGCCTGTATGGGTTTGTACCAGGTCCTCTCCATGTATGTTATGATTGTTAGCTTGGTGTTTTTTGTGGGACTCCTAACAGTGGGAGCACGTGTGTTTCTGCCTCTTTGGCCTGCTCTTGATACTCTTCTCCTCCTGTTGGGTTGCCTATTCAACCTTGACATCAGGGCTTTCACCTTGTCTTATTGTACCTCATTTTTTCTTGTTTTCCTACTGTTTCTTGGAGGCCAGCTCTTTTCTGAAGAGAAAACATAGAGGGAGTGGATCTGGGGGAGAAGGGAAGTAGGGGGGGTGAGGAGGAGTGGAGGGAGGAGAAACTGTAGTTGAGGTGTATTGTATGAGAAGTATATTGTATGTATTTATTTTCAATAAAAAAGGAAAAAAAATAGATCTTCAAGGTTCTTATCACAAAATGTAATTTAGGTCATGGATATATATCAATTAGCATGATTGTATCAATCATTTTAGTCAATCATCTCTCTCTCTATCCCTATCTATCTATCTATCTATCTATCTATCTATCTATCTATCTATCTAACACCTACCTACCTACTTACCTACCTACCTATCACCTAAGCATTGAACACTCTGAACACACATGATTTGTTTTTAAGCAATGCTACCCCAGCAGGCTGGAACACATGCTCTCCAAACTTGCCTTAGACTTTTAGAAGATGAAAGAATTGGTGTGACACAGAGCATTCATGGTGAGTACATGTTGAATTGAATCAGTTGGATTCTGTGTTAGAAACCTCTTGGCATCCTTCCTCTCAAAATCAATCTCAGTCTCCACTGATGAGTATAGAAAGCACATATTGTCTGAAGATTGCTGCTTTTTGGAGTACACTCAAGTCTAGAGTCCTATACAGACGTTTCATCTGGGGGGAAGCTATTTCAATACTGAATAGTTTCTGTGGAATTTCAGCTTCATTTCCACAGTTCATTAATGAGAGTGAGAACATTTAAAATGTTAGCTTTATGAAAATCCAGACCAGCAAAACCATAAAAATCACAATGTATCTTGATTTAAAAATCATATCAAATTATAAACATTCATCTATGCCTTTAAAATACTGCCATTCTTAAACATTTTAGTAAAAATCTTGTTTTGACTCAGTATGAGAACTGAAGCAAATCAGCCCACTTTCATTATGTAAGAGGAAGACATTTTGTAATGAGTTGTTTTCTGAACTTCAGTCTGACATGGCCTCTTGCATGTCCGGCACAGACAGATTTGTGACTGAGCACCCAGGTGATGTGGCACTGAGGTGTCTCTGGAGAACATGAACACGCTACTGTTTGTGTTTCATTTGTTTGTGTTCTCAGAAAAGATTTCTTTAAAGAATATCATTTCACTGAAGGACATCTTCTTTTGTCTTGAAAAGTTGTCAGTCTAAGAATCCTAACTGAGTTCCTTACAATGCTTCATGACATCTGGGGGATTCATAGAAAAGGACCAGATGGGTAATGGGTGCAGAGAAATGACACAAATGAGGAAATTAGAAAAGCACATTTCCCCACAAACTGAACATCTGCTTGGAGTGACACATAACAGACTGGATGTGTCATTTTCAAAGACAGATTTCTCTTCTACCAATTGCGGTCATGGTGTTGTTTCTGAATTGATTTTATAGAAGATAACTTTATCATACTTTTCAAATTGTGACACAACAGTCATACGTATTTATGAAATATGGTATGATAGTTTGGTACATGTATACAACATATAGTGATCAAATCAAGTTAAACACTTCCATCTCCTCAAACAACCATTTCTACGTGTTGGGACATTTCACACACTTCTTGTTATGAAATATATCATAGATTGTTGTAGAAAACAGTTGCCTTACTGCTGTAGAAAACTAGAACTCATTCCTTCTGTTTTTCTTTACTCTGGTGCTTTTGTTCTGAATGCTTTCTGTCATTCCTCCCTGCCATGTTCCAGTCTCTAATGACTGTCCTTAACGACACTCACATGTGAGATCTACTGTTTGCTTTCTTGTAGGGTGAGAACCTGTGATACTTTTGCTCTGGTTTCCGGTCTTCTCTTGCTTTGTATAATGTCTTCAAGTTTATTGCATCAGATCATCTATTGGCTATTGAGGATTGCACTGCACAAGAGTGGAGGCAGCTGCTAAGCATGATGATATTTATTTCTTTTGGATTGCCTGATCATGAGGCAGTTCCTTTGCGTTCTCTTTACCACAATGATCATACTAACATGCATTCCTGTGAACAGGGTATAAAGGGCCTCTTTCTCAGCATCCTCACCAGCATTTTCCTTTTCCTTTGGGCTTTTTGGTAGTAGCCATTTTACCTGGGATTGAGGTTATATCTCATTATAATGATTATGACTGTGTTTGCCTGATCGTCAGTGATGTGGAACACTTGTGTGTGTACGTGTTGGCCACTTGTATGTTTTCTTTTGAGAGATGTCTTTTTAGATTGTTTACCTATTCTTTGATTATACTTCTAAAAATGTGTGGGTTAGCATGAGATAGTAATTTCATGCAGTATTAATCTCTGGCCTTGACTTACTCTGTTGACTGTGAAGAAGCTTCTTCAATTAGTTTAATTTTGCTGTTGCTACCTGCACCTTTAGGGTCCTTGCCAAGAAGTCTTTGGCTACACCAGTGTTTTAGAATGTTCCCCTTGTGCTTTGCTGTAATAATTTTATAACCTTGGGTCTTGATTTAAGTTTTTAAAAAAATCTACATTGAATTTATTTTTGTGTATGATGTGAGATAGGGATTTCATTTCATTCCAGGCTTTTTGCATATATCCATTTTTACTACCAAGATTTGTTGAAGAGAGCATCTTTCCTTTAATATATCTTATTGTGGCATTGATCAAAAATAACTTGGCTTAAAATCATGGGCTATTTTCTAGGTTCTCTGTTCTGTCCCATTGCTCTATAATTAGCTTTTTCCCAATGCCAATGTTATTATATTTTTGTATCATGTTTTGAAATTGGCATTGCAATGGTTCCAGTCCTCCCCCTTTCTTTCCTCCTCAGGACCACACTGGTTATTTTGGGTCTGTTGTGGTTTCATATGAATTGATGATTATTTTTTCAATTTATGTAAAGAATGTCAGTGGTATTTTGATGGGGATTGCATTGACTCCACAGATAACTTTTGGTAATGGGGTGTTGTCAACAATATTAACTTGTCTAAATCATGAATATAGGATATACTTCCTTTCCTTTGTAGCCTCTATTTCTTTCATTGGTGTCTTATAGTTTTCCTTGTAAACTGTTTGGTCTATGGCTCAGGCTTATTGCTAACTAGACCCTTTATCTTAAATTAATCCATTTCTATTAATCTATGTATCTTGAGTTCCTTATATATTTTGGAGATCAGCCTTCTGTTGGATATGGGGCTGGTGAAGATCTTTTCCTATTCTGTAGGTTGCTGTTTTGTCCTGTTGGCATTGTCCTTTGCCTTACTGAGGCTTTTCAAGTTTCATGAGTTTCCATTTATTAGTTGTCAATTTTTGTGTCTGTGCTAATAGTATTCTATTCAGCAATTTGTCTCCTGTGCCCAAATGTTCAAGGCTATTTCCCACTTTCTCCTCTATCAGGTTCAGTGTAACTGGATTTATGTTGAGGTCTTTTTTTCTTTCAGTTTGTTTATATGGTGGATTACATTGACAGATTTTCATATGTTGAACCATCCCTGCATCTCTGGGATGGAACCCACTTCATAATGGTGGATGATCCTTTTGATGTATTCTTGGATTTGGTTTGCCAGTATTTTATTGAGCATTTTTGCATCAATGTTCATGAGGGATATTTGTCTGTAATTCTTCCTTTTCTGAGCTTTTGTGTGGTTTGGGTATCAGTTACTGTGGCCTCATAAAATGAATTTGAATGCTCCTTCTGTTTCTATTTTGTGGAATAATTTGAGTGGCATTGGTATTAGCTCTTTGAATCCTTGCAGTTTCTATTGCACTAGATTTCCACATTATTCCCCAAATGCTCTGCAATTCCAGGTGTCTCTTACTGTACTCTCTCCCTCCATCCCTCTTCCCACACCTGATCCCCCTGTTCCCATTCCCATATGCCTCTAGTCAACTCACAAAGTCTATTCTATTTCCCCTCCCCATGGAGATCCATGTGTCCCCCTTAGCACCCTCTTTGTATCATGATTATCATTTACTTAATATCTAATATCCACTTCTAAGTGAGTACATACAATGTTTGCCTTTTGTAGCCATTGTTATTGGTAGAGTTTTCTTGATTCTTTTAAATCAGAAAGTTTATTGTTAATATATAAACACTACTGCTTTGTATGCTCATTTTAGGCCATAACTTCACTAAATATACCAGTTCAAAGAGCATTATAATGTAGTAGTTTTTCTGTGTAGAGCTATGCCATTTGAAAGTATGAATTGTTTGATTTTCCCCTTCACAATTAGGATAGCTTATCTCTTTTCCTGCCTAAATGTGTTCACTAAAATGTCTACAACTCACTGAATAAGACTGGTAAAATTAAGCATCCTTGTTTTGTTCCAGACCTTAACCAGGAAAATGTAGCTTTGTCCAGAATGTCTATTGTTCTTACATTCACTCATAATAAAGCCACCATCTGCCTGAAATGTGGTGCTTAAGTGATACTCATCTTGGTTTTGATCAATTTATTTTAAAGGAGAGCAAGAGAATTGGGAAATATTTCAAATATTTCCCTGGTAGCTATTTTTTTTTTTTTTGTTTTTCGAGACAGGGTTTCTCTGTGTAGCTTTGCGCCTTTCCTGGAACTCACTTGGTAGCCCAGGCTGGCCTCGAACTCACAGAGATCCGCCTGGGTCTGCCTCCCAAGTGCTGGGATTAAAGGCGTGCGCCACCACCGCCCGGCCCCTGGTAGCTATTAACCCCCAGCTTTATTTTATTCTCAATGTTTATATCTAACACAACATAGAGAAGTAGTTAAGACCTCAAGTTTTGAGAAGTTAGGAGCTGGAAATAGCTCTTATTCTTTACTTAGGATGCTGACCAAGGTTCAGTCCTTCTATTTGGCAAATATGAATAAAACCAGATCTGTCTCACAAGGTGTCTGTAAAACAGAATCTCAGTGCATGGGATTTGGAAAGTTCTTACAAATGCTTGTTACTATAGGACTCCCTTTCAATGGTGTGTTGCCAGTGTTTTAAGTCAAGTTACACTTACAGAACTTAAAAAGGTCTTATTAAAATTGTGTATTGTTAGAATAAGATGTGAACTTGTTTATATTAGAATCTATTTAATGAGATTTCTATTTTAGTATTAAATACATCTTTGGAAAGTTTGTTTGCAACTTTTGTTTCAAATATAACTAGAATTTCTGTGGTTCTTATCACCTCTAGGCATGTGTGAGCGTGCATATTTAGTAGTAGCATCGTGTAGGTATTTGCTCTTCTCTGCCAAGTGGGACCACATTCTCTTACCGTGTCTTTACATCCTCACCTCTCACCCTTTTCAATATTTCAGTGAATTACCTACTTAGGCTCTCTGTTCTTCCTTGATGCAGAGCCCTGTGGAGAAGACTTCTGTGCTGTTAGGCCTGCTAGTCTGTGAGAAAGAGCATTTTCTTCTCAAGTGTCACTTTCTATTCCCTCATCTACAGATCCATTAGGGTTTTTTTTTGGCCTGAGTCTCTGTCTCTGTCTCTGTCTGTCTCTGTCTCTGTCTCTCTCTGTCTCTGTCTCTGTCTCTCTCTCTCTCTCTGTGTGTGTGTGTGTGTGCAGGTGTGCAGGATGCTCATGAGTGTTACCAGGGGAAGCCAGGGTCATCAGATACTCTGGATCTGGAATTATAGGTAGTTATGAACCACTGATGTGCATTCTGTGAACTGAATTCTGGTCCTCAGCAGGAACAGTATATGTTTTTAAGAGCTGAGCTATCTCTCTATTCCCCTACCATGTTTTCTTTTTAAAAAATAAAAGTTTGTTTGGATATTTGTCTCTGTGCTTTTTCCAACCTTGGTCTCAATAATTCTTGCTCATACAAACCCTCCTCTTTCTCACCAACTGGACTCCTGGAGCTCCACCTGGGGCCAGGCCGTGGATCTCTGCATCCGGTTCCCTCAGTCATTGGATGGGGTTTCTAGCATGACAATTAGGATGTTTGGCCATCCTATCACCAGAGTAGGTCAGTTCAGGCTTTCTTTCGACCATTGCCAGTAGTCTATTGTGGGGGTATATTTGTGGATTTCTGTCGACCTCTCTAGCATTTTGCTTCTTCCTATTCTCATGTGGTCTTCATTTATCATGGTCTTTTATTCCTTGTTCTCCCTCTCTGTTCTTGATCCAGCTGGGATCTCCTGCTCCCCTAAGCTCTCTTTCCCTCGACCCTTGCCCTTTATTACTCCCACTCACGTCCATGTTGTTCATGTAGATCTCATCCATTTCTCTGTCATTGGATGATCCCTGTGTCTTTCTTGGGGTTCTGTTTTCTAGGTAGCCTCCCTGGAGTTGTGAGTAGTAGTCTAATCATCTTTGTTTTACATCTAGTATCCTCCTATGAGTGAGTACATACCGTGTTTGTCTTTCTGAGTCTGGGTTACCTCACTCAGAATAATTTTTTTAAGATCCATCCATTTGCCTGCAAACCTCATGATGTCATTGTTTTTCTCTGCTGAGTAGTATTCCATTGTGTATATGTGCCACAATTTATTTATCCATTCTTCAGTTGAAGGGCATCTAGGTTGTTTCCAGGTTTTGGCTATTACAAACAATGCTGATATGAACATAGCTGAGCAAGTGCTCTTGTGGTATGATTGAGCATTTCTTGGGTATATGCCCAGGAGTGGTATAGCTGGATCTTGGGGGAGATTGATTCCCAATTTTCTAAGAAAGTGCCATATTGATTTCCAAAGTGGTTGTACAAGCTTGCATTCCCACCAGCAGTGGAGGAGGGTTCCCTAGCTCCACATCCTCTCCAGCATAAGCTGTTTTCAGTGTTTTTGATCTTAGCCATTCTGACAGGTGTCCAAACGAAAGGAAACACATGAACTATGAACCAATAGCTAAGGAGCCCCCAACTGGATCAGGACCTCTGGATAAATAAGACAGTTGATTAGCTTGATCTGCTTGGGAGGCATCCAGACAGTGGGACTGGGTCCTGTCCTCAGTGCATGAACTGGCTGTTTGGAATCTGGGGCTTATACAGGGACACTTGGCTCAGCCTGGGAGTAGAGGACTGGACCTGCCTGGACTGAATCTAACAGGTTGAATTCAATCCTCAGGGGAGTCTTTGCCCTGGAGGAGATGGGAATGGGGGGTGGGCTGGGGGGAAGGCAGGGGGAAGGTGGGCGGGGGGAGAACAAGGGAATCCATGGCTGATGTGTAAAATTAAATTTAATAAATAAATTAAAAAAATAAAAGTTCACTTTGTTTATGAAAATTGAGGAGCTTGTACTCATTTACAGCTTTAGGGAAGACAGCTCCTTCTTTTATTCCTTTGTTTCTTCTCTGTTTTGCCCAGATTAGGCCTTGGGATCTGGTTTGTGTTTTCTCCAGTTTTTCACTCTGGCAAGAAAGCTACCACCTTAAAAGGTTTCAGTGATATCATGGTCCCCATACAAAAGTCTGGAGTCTCAGTTTAACCTCACTTTGCTACTGGTAACTGTATTCCTTTAGGTAATTTATTTAAATTCTCATGTTTTAGTTTCTACAATGTTATAGCACAGATTATAGTCTTGCCTACTTTATAGGCTCACATTTGGAATCTCATGAGTTCACAATTGGAAACTGCAGCACGTAATCTATAAGTACAGCTTTTATTTTGATTCATAGTGGAGGTCAGATCATAGGTACTTTTTGTCCAGTTGCATGAATGTTCTCAGTTAGCTTGTGTAAGAAACAGAGACTTTCTTACTCTGCAATGCCCCTCTAAGTCTGTCTTTCCCAATAGCTCTAAAAACTCTCAGAGGCATCATTTCTGGAAAGTTCCTTCTCAACTTTCCCTGATGCTCACAACACCTTGTGACTCTTGACCAGTGTGAGCCTATAAACTCTGGACTATACTGATATAGGGAATATATTGATCTTTATGCCCATCATTTACTCTTATCAGCCTTAGGTCAGACAATTAACCACAGGTGACAAACTGATACATCCCCAGGAGAAATGTAAACCATTAAGAAAATGAGCACAATCATCAAGTGATTGATTTAAAGATAGGAAATCCAGGAAGCCTTGAAACAGCTTAGAGAGCTTACACTATGACTTAGGTTCTCCCTCTCCTGATATGTGGGACATTGGCTATCATATTTTCTCTAAGTCTTGGCAGAGGTATTGCTCAGTGATAAATCATATGTGACCCAAGTCATGTCTGGAAACCCCAAAGTCAGCATGTCTGTTAAGCTTTCTTCTGAGACTGGCAACATTTTCTATCAAATTATAGAACCTCCCATATCCAGATGAATTTGATGTCAGTTTCTATTTTCTTGAGATTTTTGATATTTTGAATTTGTGAAAAGTTATGTAATCTAATTCTCTTAGAACTCAGTCATGATTTTAAGCACACTGATAAAATCTAAGTCCTTTGATGCAGAAAGTTCAGGTTTAGGGACATATAAAAAGGCTCAAGTGTCATTTCAGAAGAGGAGGTGTAAGATTTTAAGAGCCAGAAGTGGAGGACGCTCAAGCCAGATCAAATATCAGCGTGGAGGTGGGAGGTGTATATGAAGTCCCACCCCTATCTAAAGGTCAACAGGTAGCTACTGGGGGAAGGAGAAGGAGGAGAGTCAGTTTTCTTAAGGGTGTGGTCCTTGGTAGGTCAATCATGCTCCAGCAGAAGGCCAAACATCAGAGTATAAGGGCAGCACTAGTTGGATGTGATGGTTCAAACAAACAAACAAAACAAACAAACAAACCATATGAAGATACAAAGTTGGATGGGTAGGGAAGGTGGGGTCAATCTGGGGAGAGTTGGGGGAAGAGGGTGAGTATTATCAAAGTACATTGAACAAAATTCTCAAAGAACTAATAAAAGAATGCAAAAAGAGAAGCAATTAAAATAGTGTAAGAAGAATCTGTAAGCACAAAAATCTTCATTGCATTGCTACTCATGGTTGCAAGAAACAGAAAGGAAGTAACCTTTTAAGTACAGGAAACAGGCAAATTCAATCTATATCAATCTATACAGATAAACCAGAAAGCAAAAGACCAAGTGTGAGATACTGTGCTTTCTAAGTCAGCACAGGTAATCCTCTAAATAGTGTTATAAATGAAGCATTATTGTTTCGTCAATATTATCAATTAACAGATGATATGTGAGGGCCGAGAATGATGACTTGGTTAAAGACAGCTTAGAAGTTGGGAAGCCATGATTTGGATGCCTGTCAGCCAGACACAGATCTGATAACTTCCCCAGGGAGCTGAGGCAAGAATCCTTACCCAGTTAAACAAATACTTCTCAAATGCCCAAAAAAGAACTGGTTCCTGTGTAGAGGCACTGATGAAAGTTATTTCAAAAGCAACAAAATTTATAAGAACCATAGAGTAATGGAGAGTTGGGGAAGAGATAAGTGAGAAATAAGGTCCTGGAGTAGAATCTGACAGATACTGTGCTGGCTAGATTTACTTTTTGTCAACTTGATATAGTCTAGAGTCTTTTGAGAGGAAGGAATCTCTAAATCAACTGAACAAAGCTCATATGAACTCACAGATACTGAAGCAGTAAGCACAAGGCCTACACGAGTCTGCACCAGGTCCTTTGTGTATATATTATAGCTTTCAGTTTAATACTTTATGGGACTCCCAAATGTGTTAATGAATAGGTTTCTGACTCTTGAAACATCTTTTGGGGCTCTTTTCCTTCTATTGGGTTGCCATGATCAATTTCAATGTGATTTTTTTTGTTTTATCTTATTATATTTTATTTTGTTATGTTTTCTAGTTAAGGAATAGAATAGAAAAAAATTAAAACTTGAACAAAAAGAAAGAAAGAAAAGAAAGAAAGAAAAAATGCCTCCATAAGATTGGGCTGTAGTCAAGCTTGTAATGCATTTTCTTAATTGGTGATTTTATGCAGGAGGCCTCAGCGCATTGTGGGTGGTGCCGCCCTTGGGCTGGTGGTCTTGCCCTTGGGCTGGTGGTCCTGGCTGCTATAAGAAGGCAAAGTTCTGAATAGCAAGCCAGTAGGCAGTACTCCTCCTCTGAAGGCCTCTACTTTAGTTCCTGTTCCAGGTTCCTGCCCTGCTTTAGTTCTTACCCTTTACCCCCCAGTGATGGATGGTTACCTCGAGGTATAAGATGAAGTGAACCCACTCTTCTCTACAGTTCTTTTGGACATAGTATTTCATCCCAGGAGTACAAACACTAGCTAAGACAGGTACTAGAGGCACTCATCCATAAAAATAACAGTGCTGTTGTCAAGTGAAGCCTTAGTTAAAATGGGAAAGATGGAGGAGAGACTGATTCTATTCTTGCAGAAGAAGAGGAACACACTTTGTAGAAAGTAGAATTCAAGCACCTTTGACCCTAGAGCTTTCCCCTTCTGGCACCATGCCCTGGAAAGTGATGTGCATCCTGGAGATAGCAAAACAAGCCTGATTATGAGTTTGCTTTGTTCAAAAACAATGATTTAATAGTAACCATCATTACGAAGAAAACTGTACCTAAATCTACCTATTTTAATTTTTTCATAGTTGGGTGTCATTACACATAGAATTATTAGTTGAGAGGAAAATATTCTTTATTAGGTCATATATTTCTCCTTTTGGCTGGGAACTTGCTGTATGATTTGGGTTTGTTAACACTCATTAAAATAATTACATTCACATGTGGTTCTCCAAATTACTCAACATTCATAGTGAATGCTCATCTAGTGCTTCATATAAGTCATCTAAGAGAAACTAAAATAATCCTTGACAATAACTATAATCACAACAATGATGGAATATGTTTATTTTATTTGAAAATGTTTTCTTGGCTATATATCACCTCCCATATATTCTGTCAACCTTAAGAAATGAAAATTTATCACCACTTTATGAAATAGAGAGTTTGCTTAAAGAGATTAAGTGAATTTCACAATAAAATCAGCAATTAAAAAATCTGACCATGAGATCAACATAATTCCTAACTATATTCTAAATATTATCCTCATATCTGCAGATAAGTTTAGCTCTCACTCCCCATCAAAGATACTTCCCTTTATAGCAAATAGAAACTATTACAGAAAATCACAATTGGACATAAGGCAGAGATCAATGGATGGTGAGGGCACAAGCTCCAATGGGTCCATCTGCATAGCTTCTGCATCTATTGCTCAGGGAACAACATGGAGGAAGGTTCAGGAAGATTGTAAGAACTAGAATACTAGGAAGTCTACTGTGAGACTGTCTCTCTTAAACTTCATAAACAAGATCTGAACAATGACATCATTAATAGACATGCTAACAAGGAAGGTAGGATAATCATATGCGGTCCCACCTTTAGGCAAAGAATTGCAGGCAACTAATGACCACTGAGGAGGGTGAATTACCCTTTTCCAAGCAAGAGCTTCCTAACTGGTTACCAACACAAAGTGGTCAGCCATGAAACCATATGTACACAGACAACAAAAGCAGATTCATCAGGTCACATTTTTATCTCTGTGCATGTATAGCAAAGAGATAAAATAATATAAGCAAAAATATAATAAAATAATAATAAGCAAAGAAAGATTTGAGAATGAAGGGAGACATGAGAAAGGTTGAAGATAGGGGATACAGCAGGAGTTAGAGGGAGCAAAGTTAATGAGAAAATTGATACAGTTATATTTTAATTAAAATGTATTGAAAATAAAAATCTGAGCAGCATTTTAAAAACACTACATTCATGAATGCAATTCCTCTGTAGTATCTGTACAACATTGTTTCCTTGATGTCATTCACCACCTCTGGCTTTTATAATCTTTCTGTCCTCTCTTCCTGATGATCCTGACCCAAGAAGGAAGGGAGGTGGGGGGGGTATCATGGAATATTACTTTAAGTAGGCAAAGATGTGCTATGTTTGTTTATACTGCGGAATGTTACTGTAACTATGTAAAGGCGTGTAACTTTTGTTTATGCTGCATTTGTTAAATTATGAAAAGATGTGTTTTATATTTGTGTCACCTGGCCTGCCTAAGGCACCTGATTGGTCTAATAAAAAGCTGAACAGTTAAGAGCTAGGCAGGAGAGAGATAGATGGGGCTGGCAGGCAGAGATAACAAACAGAAGGATATATCTAGGCTCAAGAGAAGAAGAGAGGAGAGAATGAGGGAGAAACTCAGGGCCATCCAGGCAGCCATCAGGCAGCAGACACAAGATAGAATATACAGAAAGAAAGGGTAAAGAGCCCCAAGGCAAAAGGTAGATAAAGAGAAACAGGTTAATTTAAGTTAAAAGAGCTAGCTAGAAATGAGCTTAAGCTAGGCTAAACATTCTTAACTAATAAGAAGTCTCTGTGTCATGACTTGGAGTTGGTTGGTGGCTCAATAGAAAGCCTGCTTGGTGGGGGGAGTGTTGGGTGGGTAGGGAGAAATTCTAGCTAGGAGTCACACTGCTGGTTTGTCCTCTTCCAGAGCAAATGATCTGTGATACTTGTGTACTTCCTTCTCAAGATATTCAAGGTGCATGTTCATAAATATAGTATGGCTACAACAACTAGGGACAGAGCCAAGGGAAAGCAGCAAAGCCCTCCAACAGAACTACTCAGGCTTGCTTTCTTATTTTCAAAGAGGAAGCAGAGACTCAAGTTACAATTTACTGTCTAGGAAGCAGAGCAGAGAATTAGGTCTGATCCCTTTAAACATCAGCTATATAATGGACACTAAATGAGAAAGGAAAGGTTGTGGCTTAATGGTGATGTGTTTGTGTGTCAAGTTGACAAATGGTCAATTGTGCTGGCTTGTTTTATGTTAACTTGACACTAGCTAAAGTCATGTGAGAGGAGGGAACCTTAATTAAGAGAATGCCTCCATAAGCTAGGGCTGTAGACTAGCCTGTAGGGCATTTTCTTAATTAGTGATTGATGGGGAAGGGTAGAGACCATTCTGCATGGTACCATCCCTGGGTTGCTGGCCCTGTGTTCTATAAGAAAGCAGGCTGAACAAGCCATGAAGAGTGAGTCAGTAAGCAGCACCCCTCCATGGCTTCCACATCAGCTCCTGCCTCCAGGTTTTGGTCTGTTTGAGTTCCTGTCTTGAATTCCTTTCTGTAGGCAGAGTTTTTCATCGTGACTATAGGCCAGCTCCCAAATAACCACACAGAGACTTATTATTAATTATAAATGATTGGTCAATAGCTTAGTCTTATTACTACCTAGCTTTTATAACTTAAATCAACCCATTTCTATTAATCTATATGCTGCCCTGAGGCTTGTTTACCTCATCTACATGCTTCCCATCTTGCTCATTCTGCATCTCATGGCATCTCTTCAAGACTCCTGAGATTCCATCTTTCTTTTTCCCAGTGTTCTCTCTGCCCTGAAAATCCTTCCTAGCCATTGGTCAGTTAGCTCTTTATTAACCAATAAGAATAATACATATTTACAATGAACAAAAGGATTATTCCACAGCACCTTCCATGATGAACAATGATATGGGAGTGTAAGCCAAGTAGACCTTTTCCTCCCCCTCAGGAGGCCTTGGGAGTATACAGCAGGTGACAACTAGTATTTAACAGGTTAAACCACCAGACCCACCTGATGCGGAGCCTTACCTGGCAAAGCAGTGGAGTTACTGACTGTAAATGACTGGTTGCTCCTGTCTATAATTTTTCTCATATGCCATTTCATTTCTTTCCTAACAACAGCTATGGGTATTTCCCCCACTGCTTGTGTGTTTATCTCATAAAATATTCCATATTTGGGCACACATACTGCTGTGGATGGTCAAGAAGATGATTTCTGTTTAAGCTATGTAATTCTGATGAATAAAAATAATACTAGAATATTTTTCATAACTGATATAGGAAGGTAACCATATTCTCAGTCACAAAAGCAGTTAATTTTAGACTTCAAACATATTCAAAGCAAACTAGTTATCCACGGAGATGAATACACAAGATGAATTTCCAGGTGTTGTTTGTTGCTAAATCAAAGTCAGAATTGAAGCAACTTTGGTAGACATAATCTTGTACAGTAATCAACATTTTGCCTGTAGTCTCAGGCTCAGTTTTTTACAGACTCAAGTTTCAGCCAACCGTTTACTCTCTGTCTGAGAACCCTTACCAACTTAGGCTACATGCTTGGCTAAGCATTACTCACAGGTTGGTCAACATGACCTTCCTAGCCTGAGAAAAACTATATGACTTATCATGTGTTATGAGAATGGGTTGGACACTGAAAGTGTAACATATAAATGTCCAGAGTTTGGCTGTGAGTGGAGAGGTAGTATAGAGAGAACTGGGTGTGTAGAGATATGTAAAAGCTGTGCAGTGTGTGTGTGTGTGTATGTGTGTGTGTGTGTGTGTGCGCGCGTGCGCGCGCAGAGGGAGCTGAGGAGAGAGGATGAGTAGCTAGACAGGAGAGAGAGCAAGAGAGATTTTCAGAAAGAGATTCTGAGATGTATGTCTGTGTAAAGAGCTGGGCAGAGGTGAAAGTGTGTGTGTGTGTGTGTGTGTGTGTGTGTGTGTGTGTGTGTGTGTGTTGAGAGAGCAGGAAATGTGTGCAAAGAGAGTTGGGTAGAAGATGAGTAGCTTTGTAGAAAAGAGAGTTTGTGTAGCAATAAGAAGAGAAATGTAGGGAAGAGAGGCATGAGTAGAGGAGAGTGAATGAGTGAGAGAGTGAGTAAAGAGTGAATGAATGATGCAGTAGTGTGTGAAGGAATGTAACAGAGTAGAGAAATATTTAGTTGTATGTAAAGAGATGTAGCTGTGTGGAGACAGAGAGATTTTCAGAGAGATTTTTTTAAAGATAAAGTAAAAGAGAAAGTTACTATCGGAAAAGCATGTGTGTTTCCTTATTTTCTTCCTCAGAAAAATCTAGCCCTCAGATAGACAAGAATTTTTCTTAAGCCCTCACTGCATTCATGGATTTTCTGTATACCCTGGCTGGCCTCCCAGATACCAATACTCCCCAAGTTTCTTTGCTCATGGTGCTTCATCACAGCAATTATAATCCTAACTAGGAAAGAAGTCTTTGTGTGTTGTCCTTCTGAATGTCTACATAGATGAATTCACTTGATCAGTAAACACAATCTACCTACTGAGGCTCAGCTAATTTGCTCTAGTAAAGATACCACACGTGTTACTACTGCTGCAAGCATGGGATAAACTGGGTTCAGTTCATGGTAGTCACTGTTGGTAGCATGTAAAACATCAAGGATAATGTTAATCTGCTTTCTTCCTAGAATGTAATACATGTTTGATGTATTTAATTTGGCTAGGGTAGTAGTCTTACTATATGAGACTCTGATACTTTTAGGAGTTAAGTCTTAGGTTAAATGCTTTCCTTTTTGTATTCTTTTTTCCCCTCCTTTTTATAGTGTCTCACATGGCTTAGGCTGGCCTCAACTTACTGTGAGCCAAGGATACTTTGAATTCCCATTCCCCTGCTCAGTTTTCCAAGTACTGGGATGACAGTGTGCATGACCAGTCTTGGTTCATGTGATACTATAAATCAAATGTTTTTTGTCCATGCTTGGCAACAACTCTACTTACCGAGCCAAACTTTCAGGAGATGGGAGTTTCTTCCTTGGATCTTAAGAAGACTTTTTGGATTCAGTTTGCTAGTGTTTTATTGAGAATTTTTACATCTATGTTCATAACGGATCTTGGTCAGTAATTTTATTCTTCTGTTGGATCTTTGTGTGATTTAGGTAATAGAGTAATTGTGATGTAAGAAGAATTATGCAATGCTTCTTAAGTTTCTATTTTGTGGGACAATTTCAACAGAATTGGCATTAATTCTTCTTTGAAGACCTGGTAGCATTCTGCACTGAGTCCTGGTCTCTCTTTGGTTGGGAGACTTTAAATGATTGCTTCTGTTTTACTAGGGGCTATAGATCTGTTTAAATTGCTTATCTGATCTTGATTTAACTTTAAAAATTTTCAATTTAAAAAATTATATCAAGAAATGAGACAGTTGATTGCTTTGATCTGTTTGGGAGGCATCTAGGCCATGGTACCAGATCCTGGGCTCATTGCATGAGTTAGCTGTTTGAAACCTGAGACTTATGCAGGGATGCTTGCCTCAATCTGGGAGGAGGGGACTAGACCTGCCTGGACTGAGTCTACCAGGTTGATTTCAGTCCTCAGGGGAGGCTTTGCCCTGGAGGAGGTGGGAATGGGGGTTGGGCTGGAGTGAAGGGGAGGGGGGCAGGAAGGGGGAAAACAAGGGAATCTGTGGCTGTTATGTAGAACTGAATGGTATTGTAAAATAAAATAAAATTAAATTTAAAAAAATTTCAAGTTGGTAAAGTAAGATTTTTGAAATATGTCCTGATGATTCTCTAGATTTCCTCAATGTCTGTTGTGATGTCCCTCCTTTCACCTCTGATTTTATTAATTTGGATATTCTCTCTATATTTTAGTTAATTTGGCAAGAGTTCATCAATCTTATTATTTTTTTTTAAAGGACTAACTCTTCATTTCAAAGATTCTTTGCATTGTTTTTATTTTTTCTTCTGTTTTATTGATTTCAGCCCTGAGTTTATTACTTGTCTATTCTTTTTGGGTGTTATTTCTTCCCTTTGTTACAGAGCTTTCAGGTGTGTAAAAATTCTTTTTTAAATGTTGGCACTTAGTGCTATGAACTTTCTTCTTATAACTGCTTTCATTTTGTCCCACAATTTTAGGTATGATGTATTTTTATTTTCATTCAATTTTCAAAAGTTTTTAATTTTATTCTTCATTTCCATCTTGATTCATTTTTCATTTAATAGTGAATTGTTTAGTTTCCAAAGTTTGTAAACTTTTTGTTGTCGTTGATATCCAGCTTTACCTTCACACTTCCCATTCTCTTTCATTGTTATTCTTCCATGTATTCATGGCCCCCACTAACAGTTTCTAAATCCCAAATCTTCATAATCATTATTCCTCATGAAGCCCTTCATTGTGTGGAATCTACGGGGCATTTCTGTCTAGTCTGGTCTCAATCAGCACTGCTGCAAGTTCCCCAGTGCACTGCATCCACAGGCCTAAGGCTCGTATGTCCCGCCTTCTGCCAGTGATGGGTCCTCATTTGTGGCAGACTGTCAGTAATTCAGTGGCAACATTTCACTCCATAGTTCTCCTTCTGATCATTTGAGTTTCAACAGTCATAGGTTGGGAATGCAAATCAACTTCAAAACTCTCCGCTGTGAGGATTGGAGGGAGGGGGAACTGTGGTCAGATGTATTGTAGGAGAAAAGAATTTCTTAAAAACAAAAAACCAAAACTTTTATCCTTTCATGTAATAACATTATTGGAGAAGAATTTTAGAAACAACACACAGGAGAGGCAAGATCAGAAGAACCAGGCAAGGGAAGATGTTCAATCACAATATAATTTCAGTAGAGTATTTAATTGTCCCTATAATCATAGCTCCACCTGGGGCATCCTTTTAGAATTGTCCCTTTTTTTTTAAAAAAAAAAATATTTGTTTATTTGTTTATTTATAAAAGTTTTTTCACTATATACCAATCCCTGTTTCCCCTCTTTCCCCTTCTTCTGCCCCCCCCACTCCCTCATCCCATCCCCCATCCACTCCTCAGAGAAGGTAAGGTCTCCCTTTGGGGAGTCAGCAAAGTCTGGCATAATAAGTTGGGCAGGACCAAGCCTCTTCCCGTGTTAAAGCTGAGCAATGTATCCCACCCTAGGGAATATGTTCTAAAAGGCCATTTCATGCACTTGGGATAAGTCCTGGTCCCACTCCCAGGGACTCCCTACACAGATCTAGCCACATAACTGTCATTCACATTCAGAGGGTCTTGTTCAGTCCCATACATGTTCCCCAGCTGACAGGCCAGAGTTCATGTGCTCCCATTAGCTGGGTCAGCTGTCTTTGTGATTTTCCCCATCATGATCTTGATCTCCTTACTTGCTCATGTGATGCCTCCTTCCTCTCTTCAAGTGAAGTCTAGGAGCTCAACTCAGTGCTTGGTTGTGTATCACTGCATCTGCTTTCATCATTTACTAGATGTATGTTCTGTGATGACAATTAGGATAGTCACTACCTCAAGACCCAGCAATACCACTATTGAGCATATAGTCAAAAGATGCTCAATTATGCCACAAGGTCACTTGCTCAACTATGTTCATAGCAGCATTATTTGTAATAGCCAGAACCTAGAAACAACCTATATATCCCTCAACTGAAGAATGGATAAGGAAAATGTGGTACATTTACACAAGTGGAGTATTACTCGGTGGTAAAAAACAATGACACCACGAAATTTGTAGGCAAATGGATGGAACTAGAAAGAATCATACTGAGTGAGGTAACCCAGACCCAGAAAGACAAATACAGTATGTACTCACTCTTAAATGGATGTTAGATGCAAAGCAAAGGATAACCAGGCTACAATCCACAACCTCAGAGAAGCTAGATAAAAAGGAGGACCCAAAGAGGGACACACATGGAGGGCCCCAGGAAGGGAACAAAGTTAAGATCTCCTGGGTAAGCTGGGAGGGAGGGTAGAAGGGAAAGGACTGGGGATGGGAGCGGGAGGGGTATCTTAACATCTTCTCATGGCAGCAGCTGGCAACATCTCTGTGTGTTTAATTGGTTGGGTCTGAGGCTGAGGCAGAGAGATGCTGCCAGCTGCCATGATGAGAAGCAACATGTTAAGATACCGGTAAGCCATGAGCCACATGGCACGGTATAGATTTATAAAAATGGGTTAATTTAAGATATAAGAACAGTTAGCAAGAAGCCTGCCACAGCCATACAGTTTGTAAGCAATATAAGTCTCTGTGTGTTTACTTGGTTGGGTCTGAGTGGCTGTGGGACTGGTGGGTGAGAGAGATTTGTCCTGACTGTGGGCCAGGCAGGAAAACTCTAGCTACAAGGGAGGGATGGTGATGAAGAGCAATGAAAGAGATATCTTGATAGAGGGAACCATTAGGGGGTTAGGGAGAAACCTGGTGCTAGTGAAATCCCCAGGAATTCACAAGGATGGCACCAGCTAAGACTCCTAGCAATAATGGAGAGGGTGCCTGGTATTGTCCTTCTTTAATTCGAGGAAGCCAGAATATTCTTCCACCTCCTAGTGGGAAATTGGGGTGGTACACCACAGTAATCATCACATGAAATAATTCATCTAAAGTGCTTGATAGAGTTTCTGACACCAATAAACATCTCTAATTTACAATAGTCATTTTTGCTTTTCCTTGAAGATTTGCCCAAATCCATCACACAGAATTTGCCAGATAATTGGGTAAGGATGACCTGATTATTGAGTGGTATGTATGGACTTTGGGACTAGGCAAAGGTCAGGGTTCCTATAAGAAGTGCCATGAAATAGTTGTAAGTATGTCTGACCTGTGTTCTTTCTTTCTGGAATTGAAGACAAGTGAATCACAGAAGACCTGACCCTCCTGATTCCTTCTCCTCTGCACAAGGTTTCCTTTCCTTTTTTTTTTCTCTCCATGAGTTCAGTTCCACTAGGTCTTGGATTATATTCTGCCAAAGTTCAGGAGAAAGCTGTGTACTTTCAAGAAAAAAGCACTAATTTGGTAGGAGGGAACTTATTGTGTACATCTTCATCTTATTTGGAATTAACACACTCAGATTTTTTTTTAGCTTATGGACAGATTGCTCATTGTACCTGATATAAGATCAGTGTGGTGATATTTTGTTTGTGATCTAACTAATAAAGCTTGCCTGAAGATCAGAGTGTAGAACTAAGTCACTAGTTAGCAACAGAGGCCAGGCAGTGCTGACACACGCCTTTAATTCCAGCACTTTGAGACAGAGGCAGACCAATCTCTGTAAGTTCAGGGCCACCCTGGGCTACACAAGATTGATCCAGTCTAAAGCAGAAACAGAGCCAGGCAGTGGTAGCTCACACCTTTGATCTCAGCCCTTGGGATCTCACACCTTTAATCCCAGCACTAGGGAGGTGGAGACAGGAAGTGATGTGGCTGGGTGGAGAGAGGAACATAAGGTGGAAGGAGACAGGAGCTCGGCTTCCCTTTCAGGCTGAGAGGATTCAGCAGAGGTAAGAAGTCTCTCTAGTGGGTGGTTCCTTTACTGATCTTTCAGCATTTACCCTGACGTATGGCTCCAGGTTTTTGTTATGAAGACCAGTTAGGATTCGTGCTACAGATCAGTCACTTGCATGGTTAGTGATGGTAACTCATGGTCCTTTCTTATTTTCATGGGTAGATTTGTTTTCATACACTGTTTATTTTTATTTTTAGATTTTCATACAGTATATTTTTATCACATTCACCCCTACTCCTTTTAACTGCTCCCAAATCCAGCACACCTCCCTAACCCCACAACTTCATGCCCTATTGTTTTTAAGAATATTCAAATGAGTCCAAATTATTCTGCCCATATACTCCTGTGTATGGAGTCACCTATGCGAGAGTAGTCAACCTACCAGGGGCCACATCTTTAAATAAAACTGACACTTCCTCCCTCAGAAGCCACCAGTTGTCCATACCTCTTCAGTTATGGGTGGGGCCTTGTGAGTTCCCTTTCCATGTTGACTGACTTGGTTCTGTGTAGTCAAACACAGGTGCCCTGAATGCAAGAGTGCAGTCGTCTTTTTTTTTTTTTTTTTTTTTTTTTTTTTTTTTTTCTCGAGACAGGGTTTCTCTGTGTAGCTTTGTGCCTTTCCTGAAACTCACTCTGTAGCCCAGCTTGGCCTCAAACTCACAGAGATCCGCCTGGCTCTGCCTTCTGAGTGCTGGGATTAAAGGCGTGTGCCGCCGCCACCTGGCTTGAGTGCAGTAGTCTTATACCCAGAAGATATTGTTTTGCTCTGCTCTCCCTGACATCTGGCTCTTACAATATTTCCATCCGTTCTTCCTTGATGGTATCTGAGCCTTTGAGAGAGTGTGATATTGATGTCCCATTTATGGCTAAGCACTCCATTCTTTAGCCAGTCGAGTTTTTGTGGTGAATACTTTCCACCACACAAGGAAACTTCTCTGATGAGATCTGAGAGCTGCACTAATCTATGGGTAGAGAGATGTGAACTTACAAGATGGTTAATACCATATCTATTTAGCAGAATGATAGCTGTAGGTTTACCCCTGGGGTCTGTATATTCCTCAAACATGGGCTCTTGACCAGATTTATGGTCTGTGGAAACTGTGGAAACAGACATGTGTTTCCTTCTGTGGAGTGGCTCTTAAATCCGAACAGAAAGGAGTTGGTTGCCTTCCTAGCATTCATGCCACCCCTTTACTCATGGCACCTCTTGCTACACTGACCATTGTTGCAGTTCACAGGGTTCACAGCAGGATAGACTTGACTCACCTCTCTCCATCAGGTGCATGACACCTTTTAGTATAATAAAAGCTCTTTATTTTATTTATAATAAAAACTTCCTTCCAGCATGGAGGAGGTTTCCTGGTCAGCACCAGTGTGATCCCTCTGTGCCCTAGAACTAATGTGTATGGTGTCTTCAGGTTTTCCCATCAAGTTCTATCGAGCAGCTAGGTGCAATGGTACCAGCCTCTATTGTTTTGGAGGGGAAGGGTCTTTGGGGCGTCTCCAATTAACAACTTGAGGGTAGTTATTCCACATCTGGTGCTAGACTTTTTGATCCTGCAATCTATAGCTTCTGGAAGGAACATTATTCCCTATGGAGAAAAACTCCAATTAAACTCTTTTATATAAACATGTGTGTGTATGTGTGTGTGTGTGTGTGTGTGTGTGTGTGTGTGTGTGTGTGTGTGAATTAAGTTTACCAAATAGCAGATTTCCATATGACTTTTGCAAATATTCTTGTTATTGGTTATCTGTTATCCAGGGTTGGTGATGGATAATGTCTTAAATCAGAACAAATTTAAATGCATATAGATGGCATCTATTACCCCTAAGACAAAATGTTCCCCATGTAGAACCATTGAATCATACTTAAAAACAGGATTGTAATGTCCTTCCAGTAGACAGGTAGAGGCAAGCCTTTTGTTCTCAGGAATAAGCTTATAAAATGTAATGTCTTCTCTACAAAGAACTCCAGTGGGAAAATTGTCCAGATTCAGGTATTGGGGTTTCTATTTGGCCTTTTCTAAAGGGAGCCTGCTGAACTCTTTAGTGAGTTAGCACATGTAAACTTCTTTGCCGATTTTCCAGTCTCTGCCCTGTGAAATAAGTGTGAATCAATTCAGTGACATTTTTACATGGAGTCTGAAAAATTGGATAGTTCAAAAGCCAATCCTCACAAACCCCACAGGCTTTTCTTTCTTTATGAATGATATTAAAGTGAACAAGAACATTTGAAATGAAACAGATTGAATGTTCTTTCATGTTGGGAGCATGGGAAGATTTATTAAACACACATCTGAGCTTCTCCATGGACACCTCATGACTTAATCTGCTTCATATTTTGCTTTTCCCAAAAAACTGTTAAAAGCTTTACATTTAAGATAGTGAAGAGAATACATTTACTTATGGCACTTTACAGGAATGGAGCCCTATGAAATGAGACTCTGGAACCTTCCAATATCACACAGGTAGTATTTTTTTGTGTGTGGATGTATGTGTATGTTCATGTGTGTGCAAGTACATGTGCATATGTGTATATGTGGAGGTCAGTCAGTCGTGTGTGTGTGTGTGTGTGTGTGTGTGTGTGTGTGTGTGTGTGTGTGACATTTCTGGAGCTGTCTACCTAGTTTTTTGAGGTATGGGATCTGGGAATTGCTCATTAGGCTAAACTGGCCGTCCAGTGAGCCCCAGTGATCCTCTTGTCTCTGTCTCCCGAGTGGTGGGATTACAAGTGTACCCTATCAACCCAGGTTTTTACATGATGTTGGGGGCTGAACTCAAGTCCTCTTGCCACATAGCAGGCATGCTACCAACTGAGTTAATCTGCTCCATAGTTGTTTTTAATACAAAGTTTTGTACTTCCATGGAAGTTATAATTTATTTAAGAAGCCAGGGCAAATAAATGTCTACATAAGATACACACACACACACACACACACACACACACACACACACACACAGCACACAAACTCAAATTAAGATATTCTGAGTAAAAAAAATGTCATTGCTTGTATGCAAAGATTCTGTGGGATGAGATGTTTTGAGGAGTCTACAAGTAGCAGGTGTCCATTGGAGAGAGTACGAGTCCAGCTCATGGGTGCCTATTTGTGTTGGTTTTGCCTTTCCTGGGTATGGCAATGCAATCCGATTTTATAGTTCATCTACTTTACTGGTCCAGAAGGTGTCTTGACAAGCTCGTGTAAAGTATTGAGGTTACATACAACCAGGAGTACAAAGTGAAAATATGGTTCCTTTTGGAGAAGTATAGCTGATTCATGCTTTAAGGGAGCTGAAATGCTGTTGAGACATTCTGCATGGGACTGTGGTGATGAGAGGTAGAACTGAAGAAATGGAGGCCTGAAGTAGAAATGATGTTACTTGCTGGATGTCAACCTTACACTCCAACTTCTGAGCATTTTCCTGGCCATAGACTTTCCCTTAAAGGCAATGTCTCCCTCCCCTCTCCATGTGTATGAATAAAGAATTTAATTAGGGTGGCTTATAGTAGCATGATTGAGGGGTTATGACCATTGGCACCTCGCCAGTGTCTACCCCACTAAAGACTATGTCTCTTCTTTGTCCAGCAACCATTATAAGTCTTCATGTATGGATTAGGCTTCATAAACCCTCTCTCCTCCATGCAAGAATGTTGACTGGCCTAATATAATGCAAATGTTGTTCAGGTAATCCAAGCTCCTGGGAGTGCAAGAGTGTAATGGCCATGTCATGCCTGGAAGAGCACCTTTCACCTTTTCTTCCTGCTCTTACATTCTTTCTGCTTCCTGTTCAGTGTCTGACTTTTCAGTACATTGACTTGACAGGGGGAAATATACTGCTCCCATTCTCCCTGCTTCTCACAGGGTTGCTCACACTGGTTCTAAATAGTGATGGATTTGCTGAAAAATTTAGCCAGGCATTTGCATGCTTATAGGGACTCAAGGCTGCTTGACAGAGCTGTCAGTGCTGAAGTGGGTTTTCTTACCACCAAATGTAATAAATAAATCAGGTTTCAGAACCAGGTCCCATGATCAGGAACTGAGTGAGATTTTTGTTATATGATTTTAATAAATATGTGGACTTCCTCCTCGTTTCCTTCTACAATGATTGACTGACTCATATTAAGATTGTGTCTAAATCCCTCCAGGTCCCCATTCTCCAATTACAGACAGAAAGGTGCTTTTCTATTGCTAGTTTATTACTGTGACATTGCAATCCTTCATTTAGAGAACCTACAATCTGTATAACTAACAAGCATATCCAAAAGCTCTATGGATTTCCCCCCACTCACCGCAATATTCTTCTTTTGCAAAGGCCTTGGCCTTGACAATCACCTACCCAGAGACTAGAATAAATGAATAAATATGTGCTTTAAAGGGAAAGCAATGTCCTGAAGAAAAACTTGAAGCTAAAGTACTGCTTGGAAACAGGGCTATCTATCATAGGTTTGCGATTTTCTCATCTTGCCTGAATTTAATAAAATTGGCCTAAAGCAAATCTGCTGAAAAGTCAGGCTCCAAGTCAAGGCACATGAGCTTCTCTGAGACTGAGTCTGGATTTTGTCCTGACTGATCTCAGAGAATCTTCAGATGGGCAGCTGTTCTCTCAAGCCTGTGTGCAGGACTCAGCCTGAGATTGGGATGGGTGTGACTCATTTTCCAAGGTCACCCTTGTAAGTAAAACTGACTCTCTTATGCAGAGTAGGTCATCTTTCAAAAAATGTTCACAAATACCATGCAGGTCCAAAAGGCCTAAATAACTCAGCATTCCAGAAACAATGATACACAAGATGCTACCAAAACCCCTTCCACAGAGGTTCAGGCAGCTGATCTGAACATGTGCACTCTTCCCCACTTAGAGACAAACAGTTACATGGCTTGTGGGCATCTAAATGTATGGTCAATATTTCTGGGAATTCTGGGATAACAGCTGTTTTGTCTTCTTTTCTGTCTCTTGGGCTCCAGACTTTTCATTAAAGCTTCCTGCTATTCTCCACATTGCCCAAGGCTCATTTCAGCCCCTTTCTTGGAAAATCTCCCCCTGTCTACTTAGATAAAACACACAGGACTTCATAGAGTGGGTATCACTTTGTATACCATAGATCCCATCTAGCAGCCTGCTTTTCTTATCAAAGGATGTCATGACAACCTCATCACTCAGGATCCAGCCTCAAATCTGTTTTCCTCTCTTTAGGCTCCCACTTCTGTTGTTCAGCTTTTCTGTGCCTAGAGACATAAGATTTTCAAGAAATTTTCACCAGTCTTTAGTGCCACTTGATTTTTAGGTGCTTTGATCCCCCCTTTTCATTTAATGCTTGTTTGCACACAAATACACATTCACACATGCACAGAATCCTGGTGCTTCTTGATAGATATGTTATTCTGTTTTTTCCATCATCATACAAGCAGAGAGATTGTTAGCCTATGACCCAATGATAATTCCAAATTCAGTTGGCTCTCCTACCCTCTATCCTACTGAAAAGAGAGGTGATGGCAGCGGAGGCACAGCAAGCGCTTGGCTGCACTAGTGCCTCTTCATGTAGCAGCAGTGGTCTCAGTTCCAGATAAATCACAGCTTCAGTCACATAAATCTACCTTCCATTCAAAGAACTACCAGCACCGTAAATGGCAACCCACTACTATAACTGGCCACTTATCTTCCAACACTGAAATACAATGGAGAGGTGTGACTACACCAGGGTCGTCACAGAAGGCAACAGAGATTTCCTGGAGCAGATACACATGAGCACAAAGTTATGTTCTACCACGGAAATCTGAGGAGTTGAGTTCTCAAACATCTTTCTAAGGCTTTGCATCAAGTTCCATTCAGTAACTGAATTGCTGGGTGGCCCCAGGTAAGTGGCAAACTCAGTTGCTTGTCTGTGCAATGAGGTCCGTGTTACCCTGCCCCCACTATGAT
Organism: Peromyscus leucopus; assembly: GCF_004664715.2. Lineage (NCBI taxonomy): Eukaryota > Metazoa > Chordata > Mammalia > Rodentia > Cricetidae > Peromyscus > Peromyscus leucopus. The sequence continues at coordinate 34,670,947 of NC_051063.1, forward strand.
GAGTGCGTAGAAAGTGCTAAATAAATGATAGCGTTTGCAAAGATGGTTCACACTGAAAAGGAGCCTGTACAAAGTGGAGCCATGATTCCGCTCAGGCATTGGGCATGGAGGGTTATTTCTTACAGCCTTGTCCTTTACACCAGGTGACTCACCCTTCAGTTCATTTATCATACAAGCAGAGCAAGGCTCAGCCCCATACCCACAGCTCAGTTCACTGTACTGAATTTCCTCCTCCTGTCTTTGAAACAGACTGAAAGCTACACTCAGATTTTTCTTCTTGGTATCTGAGGCCAGTGCCCCTCTCTTCCCTTTTGCCTTTTGTTTACTAACAGCATCTTCCTTCTGAATGCCAGGTAATCCAGATGGTGCCCAATGAGAGGAGAACTTGGGGACAGAAAAAAACCCAGCTGAAAATTCTGGATTTGGAGGTATTGATTGAGGGAACTCTCTATCTTCAACAGACTTTCAGTCATCCTCAGAAACCACCAGTTTCCAAATTCCAAATGGTTGATATCTTACATTGCTTCTTATGGCTGGGAATGACTTCCAAGTCCCATTCTGCACCCCACCTTCTCATGACTGGTACAGAAGATACTGTCACTGAATTCACCCATCACCTACTCTTTCCAACTCAGTCTCTCAGATACCTGAGTCCTCATACAATAGGCTCTTCTTTTGGGTACCTCTCATCATGCTCTGAAGGAAATCAAGAAGGTTGAATCCATGTCACACTAGAGAAATGCACACAGTGAGAACATTGCTTTCATTACCAGCTACAGATCATGAGAACAGATGTCCAGCTGGAGGTAACTTTCTATCCTAAGAAAACATCCATGATAAAGTAGTCTATGTAGGTGAAAACTTTTCTCCTCAAAAGAATTTTCTGCTTGTTCCCCAAAATAAAATTTTCTCATATCCACTAAAGATTGTAGTATATGTAATAAAACTATAAGGTCATACAGCCATACAGTCTTAATATAAAATGCACCAAGCCCTTTAACAAGCTCTTTGAAGGAAGTGCTTCATTTACTCTCATACCTCTATAGGATGAAGACTCTTATTAGCTCCATGTTTCAGATGTAGCAGCTCATTGTACTTTAGACAAATGGTCCAAGACCAGGTGGCTGAAAGCCCCAAATTTGGACCTAGATCTATCTCAGGCAAGGAGCCATGGTATTAACAGTGCATCCAATTCTGTTAATCATGGGTTTGGAACTTTAGAACACACTGACTGTTAGACAAACAGTGAAGTGTACAATTACCCCAGGGAAATATGCTTGGGGAGGGGCATAAGAAATGTAGGGATAGTCTTTAGAAGCTAACAAGTTAGCCCCTTGTAAATCTTGTCAGCACGGTGCACTTAGATATAGGATGGAATTCTAAGATATAGCTCAGAAAATAGCTGTAGCCAGTAGTATATGCTGCTTGACAAATCGTACCAACCTGCTCCTTCCTTCCCTCCACTCTGCCTCTGTTAGTGAGAGTGAGGATTGGGAAACTGATGAGATGAAACAACCTTCCAGATACTTATTTATTAATAAAGACTGCAATACAATGACTTAAGATTTTATTTTATTTTTAAAATTTAGTATTTTATTTAACATTCATACATGCATATAATATTTGGATCTAATCCACTCCCTCATTCCTTTTCTTCCAAGTCTTCCCCTATCTCTCTCTACTTTCCCCTCCCAACTTCATGCACTTATGCTCTTTCTCTCTCTTCAGTCATGCTTGTTCTCTCTGAAATTAATACCCACTGGATCCATTAAGTGCTGCCTGTATGTGTATGGGTGTGGGACTGGCATGTGGGTAGTCTCTGAGGGCCCACATCTCTGAAGGAAAGTGACTCTCTGTCTTCCAGGATAGTCATCAACTGTTCACAGCTCCTCAGATAGGGGTGGCTTCATGAACTCCCACTTCACCATGCTGAGATTTTTGTCTGGATTGACTATGCAGGTTTTGTAAATGAAGTTCCAACCATTGTGAGTTCATATGTGCAACAGCATTGTCATTTATGGAAAATATCATTTTCTATAGACACCCACTCTCTCCAACACTTACATTCTTTCTACCTTCTCTACCTCAATGACCCTCGAGCCTTGGTGGGGATATGTTACACAGATATCTCATTTAAAGCTGAGCATTCCATAGGTTTTTATGCTCTGCATGTTGACCAGTTGTGGGTCTGTGTGTTAACCTCCATACTGCAAAAGTAGCGTGATGAGGGTGGAAAACGCACTGGTATATGGGAATAAAGATAAGAACTTAGAGGCCAGTTTAGTGGGATGTCCATTCAGCAGAATAACAGTGTTATGTTCTTCCATAGGGCCTGTACCCTGTCCAAACACAGTACCAAGTTGGGGTCCATCTTATGGAGAGGGGTTTAAATGCAAACATGAAGTGGTTAGTTACTTCCATAACTATTGTATTGTACTGTATTGTAAGGAGCATATCTTGCCAATCCAGTCATTATTGTAGCTCACAGAGCTCACAGGTGGGTAAGACTGATAATGACTTTCCTCCCTTGATATCATGCCTTGAACTTTACAGAACTATGAAAAGTAATGACTAGGAAAGAAGCTTCTAGGTTGGTGCTAGCTTGATTTCTCTATGTCCTGATAGGATGCACAGTGTCTTCAGCAATGGGGTCTTTTCACCATGTTCTGGAGAGGAAGCAAGAGCAATGGCAATAGCCCGTGTGTTAAGGGAGTCTATGATATCCCCGTGATCAACAAGAGTGAAGCGCTTAAGCCTTAAAACACATGTAGGAGTACATGTACTCCACCCACACAAGTATGTAGATGACTGGGAAACCTGAAAATAAGATTGGTCAATAAATAATTGAATACAACCACTGGCAGTATCCTAGTGGTGGTAGCCCACTCTCTTTTTTACAATATCACCACTGGAGAAGTGAGGCAGGTCATACGGAGTTCCTCTGTATTATTTCTTGCAATTATAGCAAGTGAATATATAATTATTTCACTACAATTTCAGTGAAAAAATTATAATGCTGGGTATTGGCTCAAAGCTCTCTTTTTTCAGTGTATGTGCTATGAATTGTACAGAGTTTAGAATGAGATGTAAAAATTTTATTATATGTGTGAAACTTGGACAATAGTGTGTTCTGTATATGTATTGCTGGGAAGCACATAGATTTCTAAGTGAGTCTGGTTTTATCTCTCTGAGAGAAAAAAAACTTCCCAGCCATTAATTTCTGTATCCACCTCTCAGTGCCTGCAGCCCTCAGCCGCTAATACAAGTTCATCTCTTAGCTAGACTCAATTGGTCAGTGTTCTCCCTTCTGACATCCCATTTGGGGCATACACATTGTGGATAGGTAATTATAATTGTTATAACAAAAATGTCCCTCTAATGAAATAATGCATTTATTTATTGTAAGAAGCACAGCTGTAAGATGAATGGAGGGGTGACTTACAGGTTTTTGTATTCAATATGCCACCTGTAATTGAAAAATAATTAGATTCTCCATCTGCTTTCTGTCATGCACGCCTCCATTTCCTCCACTGTCTACGGTACTTAAGAACAGTCAGCATGTTTTTAATACTAATTGCCTACTAATAAGGACTCTGTAGAGAAATTCACTGCCCTGCTATGCAACTTAGTCACCATTTAACATACTGTTGATCTTTTAATATATTTAAATCTGATTATGATGAATTTGCTTCTTATTGATAATTTTATTTTGTCATGCTAATACATTGAGATTTCCCTATATTTTATAGACACAGCAGAAAATATGTCATACAGAATAGGTGGTAGGCAAAAGGTGCACACAGCTTACCTTTCTGTGCTAATACCATTCAGAAGTAAAGGTTGAAATAGATCATATCTTATAGAAGCAATTAAATATGATCTTCCCAATTCCCTCTGACTAGTTGTAGTTATGGTCCTGTGAAACAGGACAGGGTTGCAGGAGGAAAGGCTGTTGTGTTCACTTGTTAAGAATTAATTTTTATCTTTCACATTCAGATATCTTTGATTTTTTCTTTATCAGGATAATATGCACAACACTTTTGGAAGTACAGTAATGCCTTTTAAAATATTTTTATTGACCCTATTTTTATTAACATAAAAATTACTTTTATTGCAAAATAATATAGATTTACAAGATCATTACACTTACCATACAGACATGAACATTACCAATGGTTGATTTTTTTTCTAAATTTCTAACTAACGCAATAGCTATGAAATATTTATTTATTTCACCTATTATTTTCTCAATTTACATAGAGTGTCCCCGTCACTCAGTGCAGATCACTGCCGCCCCTATAACGGCAGCACGGTCGTTTGCTGTTACCGTTACAACCCGCACTGTTCACGTCAGGGGCATTCCGATAGACCAGCGCTTTAACTCTCGATTGCTCAGCATGCTTCTGCTTCCGTCCTTGAGGCTGAGAGAGTAGATGATGTATGTTCCTTGTCACCTTGTCTAGTCTCTTGTCACCTCTTGTCGGCCTCTGGCTGAATGGTTTTCTCCGTGTGTTTTTGTTTTTAGAAATTGCTTTGGTTTACATAGAAAAAAGAAAAGTAAAAGGCCCACAATTTACTTGAAGACTCTGATTTTCTGACTTGAGTTTGCTCTTGGTCTCTCTTCCCTCTGTTTACGATTTTGCACAACAGACCTGAGTGCATCTCTGGCCTTTGAGAGGCCATGGTCCAGGAATGAGAGCAGACGCTTCTTCCATTGCACATCATCGGCTGCTCAGAGCTGACTCAGCAGATGGGAAATTTTATATTCTCTATTATTTTATATCTGGGGGGAAGGAAGCAAACAACTGCATTATTAAGAATTTCATTTTCTTCTTAAGTACCTTATAGAGAGTCACATTGAAGGTTTAAATGTCTCTCTTCTGTTGTTTTCTCTATTCACTCTCTCTTTTAGCATTTTTGTAAAAGAACAGGTAAACAAATAAAAAAGAGATAAGGTAGTTAGATTTCTAAACAGTGAACAGTCTGTTTTTCAATCAGAGTCTTGCAGATTTACCAGTGCCTGATGGTCCCCATCTAAAGACACCCCATCTGTGAGGATATACTGGGTTCCCCAGTTTTCCTCCCACCCCTAATGCTTAGCTTCCTCATGAGAAATCTGAGTCTTAAGTTCAGGTTCAATGGGAACATGAATGTGAGTTTGACCATTAACTTTGACAAGGTGCTTTTCCCTCCAAACAAGCAACTTGACTCTTCAATTAGGCTCTTGCCTTGCAGCTCAGTTCTGTGAATATGCTTCCTGGAAGCCTGCCAGCTACCCCAGGAGTGAGATTTGTCTCATTTTGCTTTTCCTGAACCATTATGGTTTATGTTTCCTGGTACCTTGATGCTTGCATTTGAACTTACATTCATTGTTCAGTCCCCAATGATGATCCTGATATCAACCCCAAATCTCCCTTTGGCCTTTCTCAGAATTTCTGGATATTTGAGTCCTTCCTTCTAAGGTTTCTTCTGTCAATAATGAGGCAGAATAAAACTGACTTTAGAACCTTGAATGACCCACAAAAGTTTGTTTTCCTCAGATAGGCTCCACCTGGGATTGTTTAACCCTAAAACTATGCTTTGTTAGCTTGTTCCTCGTCTCTGCATGGCTCTTTCATTAGCTTTTCCTGGGTTATGGGAACTGGTTTCCAAATGACCCTCAAGAAATTCTAATCTTTCTTTCAGTGTCTGGCTCTAGGAAGTCTCAACCAAGATGCCTGGATGGTTTAGGCCCCTCTGCTGGGTCACAGGAAAGCCAGAGCCTCCTATTTTGCAGCCTCTTGTGACACCCCAGCAGTAACTGCTAAGGTCTTTTCTTGTCACTCCTGCTTCCCAGTAAAACCCCTGCGGTTCTTCATTCCGGTCCACCATGGCCCCAGCTCTTGCAGTTTGTTATGTGTTTATCCTAGTTTGGAAGAGTTTATAGCCTAGTTTGGAGTTGAGGGGTGGGAGTTTTGGGAGAAATAGAGGAATGCAGGTAATGAAGTTTGGGTGGTGTGGATGGGGTGAGTATAGGTGGTGTGTGAGAACTTGTATCTAGAGACAGAAAAAGGCAAGAGAAAAATCCAAATTTTGAGCTGTGCTTTACTCACATGCTTGTATCTAGAGACAGAAAAAGGCAAGAGAAAAATCCAAATTTTGAGCTGTGCTTTACTCACATGCATTTCCACCTATTAGTTTTGTAGAAACTCAATAAAAGTTCATTCCCATCTTCCCATCTTGACTAGAGGTATGAGGAGATTCCACTGTGGTGCTCCACACATCACACGAGAAAGAATAAAGCAGCAGATGAGATAACACGACCCTGTTTTGCTGTGGGACGATTTGTATGTCCTGTGGGAGTCCTTCTTGGGTTCCTTGTGGCGTTACCCAGCAGGTCCGTATAGAGGATGATTAGGACCATGGGCCTGAGTGCAGGTGTTTGAGATGGTCTGCACTTGGCTGTGCTGGGGGATGGTCTGTATGTCAAGTTGTTCTGATTGGTTAATAAATAAAACCTGATCGGCTGTGGCTAGGCAGGAAGGATAGGCGGGACTGACAGAGAGGAGAAATAAAAGGAACAGGAAAGCAGAAGGCTGAGGCAGAGACACCGCCAGCCGCCGCCATGACCAGCAGGGTGTGAAGATGCCGGTGAGCCACCAGCCACGTGGCAAGGAATAGATTTATGGAAATGGTTAATTTGAGATAAAAGGAAATGGTTAATTTAAGATAAAAGGAAATGGTTAATTTAAGATAAAAGGAAATGGTTAATTTAAGATAAAAGAACAGTTAGCAAGAAGCCTGCCACGGCCATACAGTTTGCAAGCAAAATAAGTCTCTGTGTTTACTTGGTTGGGTCTGAGCGGCTGTGGGACTGGCAGGTAACAGAGATTTGTCCTGACTGTGGGCAAGGCAGAAAAACTCAAGCTACACTGTTTTGTTCTGAAAAAAAAAAAAAAAAAAAAAAAAAAAAGCGCTGCACAGACCTTGTGCCACAGCCTCTCTGCCAGTTCTGTGCAACATTTATGAAATATGAAGCAGCTCAAAGGAACTCAGACTCTCACAGGAAGTGTGTTTTGTCATCCAAATCTTTCTGTGTTCAAATTCCTTCTCTGCTTCCAGCTTTAAGGATCTGTTCAGGGCTTACAAAAGGAATCGTCATTGAGGTAAGATGACAACTGGGAAGAGCATCCGCAGAACAGCTTCCACTGTGTAATTAAATGCTTTTCACACATCCCTTGACTCAGAGTGCAAATTGATGCTAGTTTCCGAGAGACGTCTGCCGATGCACCAAAGCAAAAACTAGGGCAAAATTATCACCACGGAGGTGGGGTCAGGTGCTCGCCTCTCTTATGTCTTCCCACCATGTTCTTTGTGTGGTAATTAATGTACACCTGAAGACCTACTATGATGCTCAGACCTGCTGACATGAGAGCTACAGTGGCCTGCTGTAGACTTCTCAAGCCTACGATGAGAGATTTTCTCAGGGGAATAAAGGATATTTTGAGTTTCATTTGATTGCTTTAAAGATGTCAAGGAACTATTACAAACAATGCTGATATGAACATAGCTGAGCAAGTGCTCTTGTGGTATGATTGAGCATTTCTTGGGTATATGCCCAAAAGTGGTATAGCTGGATCTTGGGGGAGATTGATTCCCAATTTTCTAAGAAAGCGCCATATTGATTTCCAAAGTGGTTGTACAAGCTTGCATTCCCACCAGCAGTGGAGGAGAGTTCCTCTAGCTCCACAACCTCTCCAGCATAAAGTGTCTTCAGTGTTTTTGATCTTAGCCATTCTGACAGGCGTAAGGTGGTATCTCAGAGTTGTTTTGAGTTGCATTTCCCTGATGATTAGGGATGTTGAGCAGTTCCTTAAATGTCTTTCAGCCATTTGGGTTTCCTCTGTTGAGAATTCTCTGGAAACAACCTAGATGCCCTTCAACTGAAGAATGGATAAAGAAATTGTGGCACATATACACAATGGAATACTACTCAGCAGAGAAAAACAATGACATCATACGGTTTGCAGACAAATGGATGGATCTAGAAAAAATCATCCTGAGTGAGGTGACCCAGACTCAGAAAGACAAATATGGTATGTACCCACTCATAGGAAGATACTAGATGTGGAACAAGGATGACTGAACTGCTACTCACATCACCAGTGAGGCTACCTGGAAAACGGGACCCCAAAAAAGACATGGAGAAATGGATGAGATCTACATGAACAGCCTGGTCATGAGTGGGAACAATGAAGAGCGACGGTCGAGGGAAAGAGAGTGGGAGATCCTAGCTGGATCAAGAAAAGAGAGGGAGAACAACGAATAGGAGACCATGGTAAATGAAGACCACATGAGAAGGGGAGGAAGCAGAGAGCTAGGGAGGCCCACGGAGATCCACAAAGATACTGCCAGAAAAGACTGCTGGCAATGGACGAGAGACGGCAGGAACTGACCTACTCCGGTGATGGGATGGCCAGACACCCTGTTAGTTGTGCCATAAACCCCATCCAAGGAAGGTCTGAGGAATCTGGATGCAGACATCCATGGCTGGGCCCCTGGTGGAGCACTGGGAGTCTAATTAGTGAGAAAGAAGAGGGTTTATATGAGCGAGAATTGTTGAAACCGGGTTGGATAAAGCACAGGGACAAATAGCCAAACGAATGGAAGCACAGGATCTATGAACCAAAGGCTGAGGGGCCCCCAACTGCATCAGGCCCCCTGAACGGGTGAGACAGTCATTTGGCTTGATCTGTTTGGGAGGCAGCCGTGTGTTAGTGCCGGGTCCTGGCTTGTTGCATGAGTTGACTGTTTGAATCGTGGGACATATGCAGGGACACTTGGCTCGGTCTGGAGGGGGGACTGGTCCTGGCTGGACTGAGTCTACCAGGTCGATCCCGGTCCTCGGGGAGACCTTGATCTGGAGGAGGTGGGAATGGGGGGTGGGATGGGGAAGGGGGAAGGGGGCGAGAGTGGGAGAACAGGGAATCTGTGGCTATTATGTTGAAATAAATGATGTTGTAAAATAAAAAAAAAAATAAATAAAAAAAAAAACATAAAAAAAAAAAAAAAAAGATGTCAAGGAACAACAGGCTGCCTGTGTAAGCCTTGAATCAAGACACAGAGCAGATGAATGATGGGGTTTTTCAGACACGCGCGCGCACGCGCACGCACACACGCACACACACACACACACACACACACACACACACACACACATCAACAAATGTATAAATAGAACTCCCGGAGTTCAGTTTTGTCCTTTGTGTGTGAGTGTGGTTTCAGGGCCAATCACTTGGAACTGTAGGGTCAACTGGGGGCTCCTCCCTGAGGGCAGCTGATTCTCCTCTTAGCAGTTGTTTCTGCCTGTAGGTCTCTGTCTAGGGGTGGGACCTTGCGAGAGTTCTCCCCTGCTATGTTAGCATCTACTGATGCTGCCGTTGTTCAGGGCTTACTTACGCAGCCATTTCTAGGAGATACAGTCTCATGCAGACTTCCTGGCATTCAGGCTCTTATGATCTTCCTGTTCTCTCCTCTGTGGTGTTCCCTGAGCCACAGAGCAGGAGACGTGCAGCAGATTTGAAAACTGGAAACTAACATAAACTTGTTGTTACTACAGAAAAATAAAACATAGGAAAGTTATGATTCTTCAGACCACATTTAGCCATCAGAAAATTTCTTTTTTTTTTCTTCCATGGAGAAGAATTAAATCTGAGAAGAAGCTGCCAGGTGTTAGTGGAAGTCAAAGCAGGCAGGTCTCTGAAGAGTGAAAATCTCATGTGCTTGTTGTTGAAGGTGCCTTCTGGTCCTTTCAGCAAAGGCAAGGCACTTGTGTCACCTGTAGAACTGTGTTGTTCATTTTGTGAGATGCGAGACAAACGCCAGCTACTCACACCCTCCTCCTGAGACCACACATGGAAAATGAAGGCAAAAGAGGTCCAACTTTTGTTTGAGGCTCAAACCTGAGTCAGAACCCTGGCTCCTGATGGTACCACAGGGACAAGTGCTGTGCGTGGGTCTTGGAGTCAAATACTTGGGCATGGAATTTAACACCTGTGTGTGTCACTTTTGACTTATAATGAGTCAAGAATAACAGTTATATCTTCATCACAAAGTAATTAAAGGGCATCATAACTTGCCTGTGGGTATAGCCTGCTGCTGGATAATGTTAAGGGCTTAATAATTAGGAACCATCGTTATTACAGCACTTGAGGGAGGTTAGTTTCCTTTGTATGATAATAAACAATGTTTCTTCCCTGGAGCTCACCCCTTTGCTGTTAAGAAACTCCTGGGTTAAACAAACACTTGATATTAGGAGCTACTTTTTAATGAACATCCCTTATAAACTAAATAATTCTATGTAGGAAAAACAGCCTAGGAAGTATTCATCTATACTAACTTAGATGTTTTAGTTTTAAAAAGTGCACATGAATTCGGTTATGATAAGTGTTTTAACTTTGACCTGGTTGTCACTGGAGAAGCTAATCTAACGAAAGAAAGGAAAAGCATTTGCCTGTACTCTTCCATGGCACCCCATCTGCGCACTGCACCCTTTCCCTTCTCCACAGCAAAGCCCATCACCTGTAGAGCTGGTGTTAAGTGGACTCCTGAAGGAGACAGGATCTCTCCAAACCTAACATATACCTCTCTTGCAAATGAGAAGTGTACTATTTCCAGGTTAATATTTCCCCTCTCTAGTTCCTGTTATTTCATGGAGGGGGTTGTGGGATTATTAACCAGTTTAAAAAAAAAGATTTTTAATAATATTTAGAAATACAAATCACTTCATAGACAAGTAGGATGCCACCAAATCTGTCTGGATGCCAGCTTATTCAGTAACTAAGGGTAGCAGTAATTATCAAACACACATTCATTCTAGCTCATAAATATTAACTGTTGGAATTTGTGTGATTGGTTGTAGGGTAAGATTTAGTTTTGTTTTGTCATGCTCCCTAGCTATCTCAAACCAGTTTGACTTTAGTGGGATGTACAGATATAAATTCCATGGTTTTGAAAGCCACTTGGAAGCAGTACAGAGTGTGTGCTGGATCGATCAGACGGCCTCTGACCCAATGGGACACGTTGATTTGACAGGTAAGCTGTATTTACAGAGCTGGGATGGATGCCCACTGCCCCCAGCGCTTCCTTAATGTGTTGACGTTTGTCCAGCCTCTGTAAAGTGACAAAAACGTAATTGCTTCTCCCGCCCCACCATACTCCCTACTAAAGTTTAGTTCTTGAAGGAGGCGTAGCTTTGTTCCTTTTTTCATATTATAAATGCTGTCACTGTAAACCAAAACTGATATCATTGTTGCATTTCATCTTAGGCAAAACTATTCTCTCTGCTTAAATATAGACATCTTTTAATCTTAAAATTACCAGCAACTTGACAGTAAAAACTAACTATAACCAGTTGTTTGTACTTGATAAATGAGTAAGGGAGTGTTTTGGATTTGAAATTTTGCATTGAGGGAGAAGAGGGGAGGGAAGGAGACAGGGAGGGAGGTAGAGACGAAGGAAGAGGGAGGAAGAGGAGCAGGAAGAGAAGAAGAGAGAAAAAGAGAAAAGAAAAGAGAGACATTGACAGACATTTCTATTATGGTACCTACCAAAGGATGGTTCATGCTGCCCCTGCCAGTGCTGGCTCCCAGACTACCTTGTGCACAAGTTACCGGTGGAAGAAGGTCAGGGAAGAGCAGAGTGTTTAGAACATTAATATAATTTCATGTCCTACGTGTTTGGCAGGAATGCATTCACTGACCCTCATTTCCTTCATTCACTGAGTATAATGGGGCATCCTATGGCAGTGTTGGGTAGATCAGTGAGCAAGCCAGACAGTTCCAGAGAGAAGGAAAGACAAGAAACAGATGCAAGGTAGACTAAAGCTGAGGATCCCAAGTAAAGAAAGGCTGAATGCAGCTGAGTTGACTTGATCTTCCCTCTCCTGTCCCTCTCGGCTAACAAGGTATTTTTAAGCCAAACAGCTATTTGGTTCATTTTCTTCTCTTGAATGTGTGCTCTATCTACCAGCTTATTTTTAAAAATGTATACTAGGGTAATGATATCTAGGTACATAGATAATTAACATACTTGTAAAATTTGCAGTCATGTGTGGCTGGAGAGATGTCTCAGAGGTTAATCTTTCAGAGGACTGTATTTCAATTCCCACCACTTACATGGTGCCTCACAGCTGCCTGTAACTGCAGTCCTAAGGGAGCCAACGCCTTCTTCTGGTCTCCACAAGCACTGCATGTATTTGGTACACAGACATTCAGGGAAACACACATAAAATAAAAATAAATTTCTTGGACATTTTGGTTCATGACTTTGTTGGCTTTAGTGTTTTCTTTGACTGATGAATCTGTTTCTTCTATTGTATCTTCAATGCCAGAGATCCTCTCTTCCATCTCTTGCATTCTGTTGGTTATACTTGCATCTGAAGTTCCCGATTGTTTACTCAGATTTTCTATTTCCATTTGAAGGCCACCTGGCCAAACATCCTAATTGTCATGCTAGAAACCCCATCCAATGACTGAGGGAACCGGATGCAGAGATCCACGGTCAGGCCCCAGGTGGAGCTCCAGGAGTCCAATTGGTGAGAAAGAGGAGGGTTTGTATGAGCAAGAATTGTTGAGACCAAGGTTGGAAAAAGCACAGGGACAAATATACAAATGAAAGGAAACACATGAACTATGAACCACTAGCTGAGAAGCCCCCAACTGGATCAGGCCCTCTGGATAAATAAGACAGTTGATTAGCTTGATCTGCTTGGGAGGCATCCAGACAGTGGGACTGGGTCCTGTCCTCAGTGCATGAACTGGCAGTTTGGAACCTGGGGCTTATACAGGGACACTTGGCTCAGGCTGGGAGGAGGGGACTGGACCTGCCTGGACTGAGTCTCCCAGGTTGAACTCAATCCTCAGGGGAGTCTTTGCCCTGGAGGAGATGGGAATGGGGGTAGGCTGGGGGGAAGGTGGGGGGGTGGGGTGGGGTGGGAGGGGGGAGAACAAGGGAATCCATGGCTGATATGTAAAATTAAATTTAATAAATAAATTTAAAAAATGAAAAAAAATAAAAACTTAAACAATTAAAAATAATTTTAAGATTCTATATAGACTCCCCAATATTTTTTGCTGTGGTTTTATGTGTCTGTACATTCATATTATATGCTATATGTGTGATAGATAAATATATAACATCTATTCTTAATAGTAGGTAAGTTGTGGATCTTAGTACACAAGTGACTTTAAATTCAATTTTCATCTCTACCATACCCATACCTACATGGAGTTAGGAGACAAGAAAAAATTCACCAGAGTAGGGAAGGTCTTTAACACAGACTAGCAGGTCCTTGGGAATTCCCTGAAGTGAACCGTATACCTTTACTATAAGATCCCCACATGGGGAGAGAAAGCATGTCCAGGAATTCTTAATAATTTTCATAAACCCCAGGCCTGAGACAATGAATAGACTCAGGTCTGTCTGTCAGTTGTGTCTTTACCATATCACATCAGCTGACTGAACATGTTACGTGACTCCTTACTTGCTGCCTGTTAAGTCAGAATGAATTAATTCTTATCTGAGATATCTTTGAAAAAGGGATAGGTGGATAGAATGAAGCCAATGTATTTTCTCCCAGAGCCAGCTTGTGTGATTCAGCCTTCAGGTTCTGGAGCATTCCTGAGGACCAGCTTTATTTCCTGTATCATGGAGGTTTTTTTCTGATGCTGTGTGTGTTTCTTCCTTTGCAGATCTTTAGTATTCTGTCCTCAATGCTTCCTGTAAATTGCTATTTCTGTTTGCTCCCAAAAGCCAATAAAATTTTAAATCAAGAGTAAATGGAAACAGTAAATATTTCACGTCTGCCAATCAACATGTAGATGGAAGATGAAGTGAGCAGGTGAACACCCAAAATGACACAAATCACTTCCAGGCAGATCGGGAATGCAGCAGGGCCATGGGAAATCTGAGTGGCTCTTGGTAAAACAGACAATGCTAGGCGACTGCTACAAGAACATTTCCTAACAGCAAGATGTATTTCTATTAAGAAAAAGGCAGCTCAAATGGCACGATTTTACTCCTTCAGAGGCAGGTCTGGGAGCCCAGAAGACATGGAAGGGGAGTGCTGCTTATAATGTTCTCCCTGGCCCATGTGAGCTGCAGTTAACACAGTCACAGCAGCATCCAGACTCAGGTTTAGAAGCAGGGTACAAGGAGTGTTCTATAACATGAGTGCATTGCCTATGGCCCAGTTCTTCTGGTGAATTAGGCACACAGATTCATAATCAGGTATCACATAGAAAAGAAGATCCATCCCAGGCTTTGTTCAGTGACCACAGCCTTCTGAAATAAGGAGAAGGCTCCATTCAGAAAACATAAGACAGAAAAGAGAGGGCCACTGGGCTTCCCCAAAACATGAGAGGCCTTGGGAAAAGTCACACAGCCTCCCACATCCATCAAGGACCATGGAATTATGATTCATTTATTGAAGAATGTTGTTAGTTGGGGCTGTGTTCCTAAATACTCCATGAAGAGTCAAAGTTTATATAAAGTCAAAACAGACAATCTAAATATTTTCTGTTGTTTGGATGTATTTTGAGCGTATCCCCCAAGGGTTCATTGTTGAAATTTAATCTGATCGTGAAATACCAGAAGGGTAGAGTTTAATACGGCTGTGGTATGGTGGTTTAAATGAGAATGGCCGCTATAGGCTCATGTATTTGAATGTCACTAGGGAGTAGAAATGTTTAAGAAGGACTATAATATTTGGAGATATGGCCTTGTTGGTGTAGGTGTGTCACTGGAGGTGGCCTAGTCTCTCTATCTTGGCCTACAATTTCTGGATCAGGATGTAACACGCTTAGCTACTACTCTAGTACTATACCTGTCTGCTCCCTGTAAGATGAATTGCTAAATGGTCTTATTAATAAAAAACCTGGAACCAGATATTGGGGTAAAAACTGAGAGATCAGAAAAGCAGAAAGAAGCCAGCCACATTCTTACCACTTGGAAATCCTTAGCCAAAGAGACCTACTTCCTGTATACCCACACCTATATGCCTTTCTGTTATGCATCTCACTTCCTCTCTCTGCCCAGCTACGTCACTTCCTGTCTGTCTGTACAGACCTCCAGACCTCTATGGTTAGTGCTGGAGTTAAAGGCATGTGTCACCATGCCTGGCTCTGTTCCTCAGTGTGGCCTTGAACTCACAGAGATCCCGATAAAGGCATGTGCGACCATTGCCTGACTTCTATGTTTAATATAGTGAGTGGCTTTTTCCTCTGATCCTCAGATAATCTTTATTAGGGTGAACAATATATTGGGGGACACAATATATCACCACAGCTCTCCAACAGGATGATCACAGGCTAGCCTCTGAAACTGTAGGCATGCCCCAATTACATGCTTTTTTTTTTTTTTTTATTTTTTTTTTTAATAAAGTTGCCTTGGTCATGGTGTCTCTTTACAGCAATAGAACAGTGACTATGGCAGATGTCTAGAGGGGAAGGCACACATGCACACCACATGCACATACACACACCACACACATTTGCACAGACACACATAGATCCCACACTCACCAATATGCACGAACACACACAACCTACACACAATTATAAACACAGACACAGCACACACCATACACACATAAACAGACACACAGATACACATGAAATGGAATGAGGTAGAAGAGTCAAATATTGGATATTGGTTTATTGATTTATTTAATGATTTACTTAAAGCACTGCTCATACTGCCTATTTGCCAAGAATGATTTCCATTGGGACAGAATGACCTAGAGGGATAGCTGAAAGAATGGGTGGTTGTGCTTTACAACCCGCTAACTGCCACATATGATTCTATAAAATCTTCCTTGCTTACCTGCCCCACTTTGTGGTTTTAGAATATAAAAGGAGAATACAAACTGGACCCGGGAACTAGTCTGGCTTTGGTCGAGCAGTAACATCTCCCCTCTCCCACTCTCATTGATGTCAGAGTGCTTATTCCAGAATGATTCCCGCAATACACACATATCACACACACACACACACACACACACACACACACACACACACACACACATATACACACAATATACACATATGTACATGCATATGCATACCAAATATGCATAGAACACAAACAAATACACACAAGCACAACAGATACACAATACACACACACACCATACACATATTCATACATATATCACCATACACATATACCCATACCATACACATACAAACACAATTCACACACCATATACATACACACACTACACAAATATACATACCACATACACAAATATTCATGTTCCCTTTCTTTTGCCATGTGATGACCCTATGCCTCCTGGGAATTTAACAAGAAGAAATGTGGTTTCATGAATTTGGGTCTCCAGAATTGTGAACCAAGTAAATCTTTTCATTAAAACCCACCAAGTCTATTGTATTATGTTATTGGCAACAAAATCAGACTAACCCAATGTTGTAGTTATTGGTTTCGTTTTATCTTGCACTCAATTCTGAGGTCCTGAAGTTGAGATTGTATATCTGAGTCTCAGGAGATCAGAACTATATCATGCCCTTCGTGTTATTTGGTCTGACTCTGCCCAAGACCTGGAATTCTGCTATCATACCACATATGTCAGAGATGCTGGAATATTTTTGGTATGGAAAACTCATGGGTTCTAGGACTGGACTGCTCTGTTTTGGGGCTACTCAAATATTTACTAGAGACCTCTAGGCAGAAGGAATACTATAGTGAAAAACAGACAATCCCTACTCTAGAAATTTAGAATTGAGTGTTAGATCGAGTGAAACCAGTAACTATAGAGCTGCATTCTTCCTTACTGAAAGCGCATGTTGGTAAATATTAGTCACTGTTTAAGCACACACTATAAATCTAACTTGTGTCCTACAGGGCAGCTCCATCTGGTATTTGAAGATAGTGATCACATCACCTTTAAAAATTAAAAATGCTCATCTTTTTTTTTTTTTTAAACCTTCCTTTTTCTACCTTTTAATGTGAATCAATCAAATTCATCAGTTAAAATAGAAACTAACTATACACTTCCATGCCTACACAGCCAGGGTATTATAGATTATAAAGTCATGTAAGCCTATGTTTCATTTTCTTCTGCTTTATTAAGGTAAAAGAAAGTGAACAAAGAAAGGGAGGGGAGTGGTTTTATACACAGATTTATGCTTTTCTTACTTTGATTAGAAAAATTGGCTTCCCCTCTCACAAATTCCCTCAACCATTGAGACATTTATTATATGTTCCTTTCACATCCTCAAACTTTCAAACACAAAGCCTAACAAAGAAACCTAAACAAATTAAATGGAACCTATTTTTCCCCTACATAAAAAAAAATGCATTTTAGTTTTGCCGTAAGGATGTCTTTGTTTTCATTATTATTAAAAAATGTCAGGAATATTTTGCCTGCTGGGAGCACAGACTTTTTTCCTATTTTTCAGTCTTACTCAAAACCTCTTACTGTATATTTTATGAGTTATAGCAAATTCTTGGTTGTACTTTTTAAAATAAAGAAAACAAACAAACCAACAACTCTGGAGCTAATGTTGGTCTGCTGCACAATGATTTTCACCCATATAGTGTTGGGAACTTATAGGCAGAAATGTAATAAGAAAAACATTTGTAGATAAACATACTCGCCTGATCTTTTGAAACAGAATTTTAGAAATAGAAATTTAGTGAGGTTGCAAATTGAGTTTCCCTATGCACCAGTCTCATGGTCCATGCTTTCTTTTTGGGTAGTGAAGAACATGAATTATTTTAATCATTTTTCAAATTCTCCTTCTCTTGGTCTTTTGGAAAGCCTGTAGATAGAGTATAGTGTTGAAATCCAGGTTGGGTGCCTTGAACCCTTTATTTGCCTTGCTTATCATTGTCCTGTGAGCTTCTTCAACTTACTTTGCACATCCGCAATGTGGGTAACTCGCCTTTTAGATGGAAAGAGTGAGAATGTCCACAGGGAAATGGAGCAAAAACAGTGTCAAAAAGTAGCTGCATTACAAGATTTTGGAATTTATGTAAGTACGGAGAGGTTTTTTTTTTTATATATATAATTTATTTCCACAAAGACAAAGAGGGTGATCGTTATTGTTTAAATTTGAAATGTCCCTCATTGACATGTGTGTGAATGAATGCATGGTCGTCCAAATAAATCTTCCTTAAAATTAACTTATACATTAATTATGAGATTTAAATAGAATAAAACTTAAGGAAATGGTTAGTAACTGCAAAGTACTCAATCACCACCACCACCACCACCACCACCATCATCATTATTAAGTAGTAGTAAGTATACTCTTCTTGTATGCAACTCATCATGTACCACCTAAAGGAGTTTGGGGACCATCTTTTTGAAAGGGCCTTTTGCTGTGGGATGTCTTTCTGTACGCTGTGAATATATATTGTTCCCATTGGTTAATAAATAAGCTGCTTTAGCCTACGGCAAGGCAGCTTAGAGGCAGGCGGGAAATCCAAGGAGAGAGACAGAATAGAGAAAGATGGAGTTTGGAGAGACACCAGCCTGCTGCCCAAGGAACAACATGCCAGCAAATCGATAAGCCATGAAGCACATGGCAAAACATAGATTAATAGAAATGGGTTAATTTAAGTTATAAGAGCTAGCTAGCTAACAAGAAGCCTGCCATATGCCGTGCAATTTGTAATTAATATAAGCCTCTGAGTAATTATTTTATAAGCAGCTGTGGGACCGCAGGCTGGGTGAGACCAGAGAAACCTTCTGGCTACAGGTCTTTAGTGTAATCAGGAAACCTATAGGAAAACAGCTCCCTTTTGGGGGTTTAGTTTTGAAATTGTGATTTCATAACCACATTGTTCCTCTTCCTTTCTTCCCTCCATATCCTTCCATACATCAATCCCTGCTCTCCTTAAGTTCATCTCCTATTTTTTCATTAATTGTTACTGCATTTGTGTACATAGATATTCCTAAATATAACCCGTTGAGTTCATATAATGCCAGTTGTATGTTTTATGGGCTGATCATTGGCACTGGATCACCAACTGTGCTCTTTTCTGTGCTCCTGCTCCCAGCTTTGCTCAGTTGCCTGTAGTTCTTTGTGCAGTGTTGAGGCCTCATGGGCTTTTCCAGGTCCACTTTGGCATCTTCGTTGGTGTGATCTTTGTTTAGCTCACATTTGGTCGGTCATGATAAGACTTGACAAGTACAGCTTCAGATGTTACTAGGTGACACAGTCTCATAGGAAACTCCCCGGCGCTCCAACCCTTACAGTTTTTCTGTCCTCTCCCCCAGTGCTCCCGGGCTGTAGGTACAGGACTGGGAAAACTGCTGTAGATAGATTGGGCTTAGGATCTGACACACAGCAGCTCTCAGGAACTAGTGACGATGACTGGTATTGTAGTGGTGGAATGGGCTTGATGAGGACTTGGGGATTCTCACTCTACTATACTTGAGACAGCCCTGCTCAGAAGTGAACTCTGGAGTAATTGGAGCCAATGGCCCTATCAACTATGCAAGTCAACTTGGTTTTAGGTTTCCCTGGGATGATTCAAGAAACAGACCATCTTAGAGAGGCTGATGCAGCTCTGTGAGGATCAGAGTGTCATGAACTTGCAGGGTGAAGGCCAGTGAGAGCTTCAACTTAGTCCCAGGAATAAATATCTGCCCCTTCTTTTCCTACCCTATCAACAAAATTTTAGTGCTATGCCTACTTGAAGAAATGCATTCATTTTTTCACCTTGTCTTCTGCTTCCAATGTTCTGGCCCTTTCTAGACAAACATATATGGATTTATTTTTCATTCCACCCCCTCACCCATTTCTTTGTCTTCTCTGTTCTTTCTGTTGTACTTCCAAAGTATCTCCCCACCATGTTTTATGTGTGTCTGTGTGTGCATAGGGAACATGTGTTGGTGCTATACGTCTACGTCGACATCTTCTCCAATTGCTCTCCACCTCATATTTTGAGACACAATCCCTCATTGAACCTGGAGCTCCCTGATTCTGCTAGTCCAGCTATCCAGAACACTCCAGGGATCTACCTGTCTCCACCTCCACAGTGTAGGGACTGCATACATGTACTGTGGGTCCTGGCTTTTTAGGTGGGTGCTGGGTTGTGAACTCAGATCCTCATGCTTGTGTACCAAGCACTTGTCTCTTCTAGCTTGCTTCCTGAGTCTTCAATCTGATCTTTCATGATGCCCAGAATCTGTCACTAGAGGGAGCCACTTGGGCACAACCCAACTTAAATATTGTGTATTTGATTGCTTTTATTTTGGATCATCTCTTAGGTAAGAAATTGCTGATCCTAGTTAGATTCAAAAGATATTTAATTTAATATAAAGAAATATAAATCAATAACAATAAACAGGAGGCTGGAGAGACTGTTCAGTAGTTAAGACCACTGACTGGTATTCCGGAAGACTTGAGTTCAATTCCTAGCACCCACATGGAATCTCACAACCATTTATAACCCCAGTTACAGGGAATCTGATGCCCTCTTCAGGCTTCTGCTCACACAACATGCATATGGTACCCAGACATATACTTAGGCAAAACACCCATAAACACAAACAATAAGTAAAATTAAAAAAGAAAAAAGCAATAAGCACACAAGAAATCTTCATTGGGCATATTTTGTATGCCAGATGTGGTTCTGAATATTTCATATATAATATCTCATTTAATCCTCACACAAACCCTAGTATTGTCCGTAAAATTTTATATTTATTTATTTATTCATTCATTTTGTGTGTGTGTGTGTGTGTGTGTGTGTGTGTGTGTGTGTGAGAGAGAGAGAGAGAGAGAGAGAGAGAAGAGAGAGAGAGAGAGAGAGAGAGAGACAGAGAATCCTGCACATATGCAGGTTCCCATAGAGGCCAGAAGAAGGCACTGGATTTCTTGGTACTGGAGTTATAGGTGATTGTGAGCTATAGTACATGGGTGCTGGGAACAGAACTGAGGTCCCTTGGAAAGTGTGCCCTATTAAAGACTGAGTCATCTTTCAAACTTCTAAATTCCAATATTGTAAATTAGAAGGTTTCTTTGGTTAACTCTCTTCCAAATTCCTGAGAGACTGCTATCACAGTTACTCCTACTCACAACAGGTGGGCTACAAGTTCATTTTCTGTTTTCTTCTAGCTGAATTCCAGAGGGTAAAATTGTGATATTTGTTCTTCATTCTTATTTTCCCTTGGCAATGCCTATGATCCACTAGAATGAAATATGGCATTATGGCTTACTGCATTTCTGTCCAAATGGCCAAGGTTTAGCAGTGGTAAAAAGAAGAGCAATGCTGTATAGCTACTTCCTACTAAAACTTCTTGCTACAGTCAAGAGAGAAACCAAAGCAACAATAAGGACAGTATAATATGAGGTTAAACAGTTCACTAAAAGTCCACATGTCAACATTTGTTACAACAATGACTTCTGTACTACAAATAACACAGTTTGTGGGCACCCACTAGACACTGTAGCTGACTTTGCTCTCATACATGCTGTAAATGGAACCTCCTTCAAACACAAAGATCAGTGAAAAATTCATCACAAATGACTGATACAGCCAGAGAACAAGGGCTGTATCAAATCAAGACCAGAGAGCGCTGAACAAACTCATCAGCCGCATTTTCATCTGTTAAATACAACTTTAATGCCTGTGAGGTAATGTGTGTTAATTAAAGCCATAGGTGTTCATTACTGAATGAAAATGTGTATGTATCCCCAAAGTTGTGTATTAACCTTATACATTTTGTCATTTCACAGCAGGTCTCTCCTTTAGATGATATTTCCATAATTAGGAATGAATGTTACCTTTCATAGCACAAGTCAAAACATTAATTACTCATTAAGATACTCAATATTTTCTCTTCTTATTTTTTCAGTTTATGGAATGTTCTAACCTTTTATAAATGTTAGCCACTATTTTACCTCTAGCAACACCTCTTTTGCATGCCTCAGATCAATGTGGAAGAGAATAATTTTTTTCCAGTCAGATCATTGAAGGTAACTCCCATTGAAGAGCCCCAAACACAGTAACAAAGTAAATATGATGACAATGAGTGCATCGATTCTTTCTCTTTGCTGAGGGTCACTCTGAGTGTTCCAGAAAATCTACACACCCACTCACAGATGAGAAGTCACTCTGAGGACGCCAGGAAGTCCACACACCCAAGTACAGCTGGTACCTCTTTCTACATTTTCGGCGCTGAGATTCCCATCTTATTGCTGAACACTGACTTTGAGCACAGCCAATGCAACTACCATCTTATGTGTACTTACTGCCCTCTCCACTCTTCCTGGAGATGTATTTCTCTTCAGGGACAAAGAAAAATAAATACCTTTAACTTTGAGTGCTAGCAGTGCTCAGTGTGAGGAGGAACATAGAGATCTTGATAAGTAGAAAGCATCATGCTCAGGACGCTGAAGACTGACTCTCACCAGACTTTCTTCTTGGCAATGGTTTCACATTTTCAAATAAAGTGTATTTCACTCACATCAGAGAAATATTGTCTAGGTGCATTGCCAATGGATGAATTCTCATTCTTTGTGCCAACACATATGAAGAGCTAATGTCACTGGGTCACAAGGTCATTTTGTGGATAACTTGAGCTATTATCTTTTATGCTTATCCACCCTCTTTCACCAAGTCTATCAGAGAAAGGACCTTCATTGCCTTCCATATAGATATAATACCACAGTATTTCTGAGAGATAAAGATACTAGAAAAATATAAGATCATGTTTGGCTATCTATAAATTTTTCTCCTAGATAACACAAAATATATACAAATATATTTATTTTTTCTTTTCTATTTAGAGATGAATTTATATTTATCACAGAGAGAAGCATGGTTCAGAATAAAGAGAATTATTCTCCTTTCTTTTCTCTTTATTCTATTCTTATGACATATATAACACAGAAGCCCTAGGTTATAACAAAAAAGTCCCAGTTTTATTGCACTCATGAATTTTGAGAATTTATATTTCTTAATCTACGAAGTTGATAACATTCTCTGGCAGATATCAACTTAGCACACAGAACCACTGAGATGCACATTCCACCTTTAATGTCTGGAATTGCCTATAGTTCATTTTCATAGCCATAACCTCCGAGGTATCCAATTGTTCAAGCATCCATCTCCCATGCAACATTTAGAAGATGTCATTGAAACTGTCTGCTGTTACCCAGAGGAGTTATTGATTGGTGTACAGTGCCACATCTCAGTTGCTGTAGCTTACTCTGAATTTTCTAAGGCCTTTCTTCCATCACGCAGGTACATTGTGAGAGTTCACCAAAAGCAAAAAAAAAAAAAAAAAAAAAAGAGGTGGGCCATAAATTGGAATTCTTTGTTTTAGTAAGCTAATCAGTTATTTCAGTCATCTTCATTACCCCAATAGGATCTCTAATGCACATATAGAACTCCTGTTACTGCACCTCCTCTTAAGTAAATATGAATGTCTTTTTTAATCCTGATAGCCTTTGCTTTTCTGGATGTCTCATCAACAGAATCCTGTGATATAAGGTGTAATGTGTCTGGTATTTGCATTGAGCATGATGTTTTAGGTTCATTCATGTCAGAACCCACATTTGTATTTTATTTATCCTACTGTTGAATAGTATTCTCTTGTGTAAATATACTATATTCTGTGCCAGTGAGATGGCTCAGTGTGAAAGGTACTTACTGCATGAATCCAGCAACATAAGCAGAACCAGATAGAATTGTAAGAACAAATGGGCAAAACTATAGCAGTATTTAGAGATTTTAATGTTCACTTAAAAATTATTAAAATAATAGGCAGTGTATCAAGAGGGTACAGAGACTCGAGCACTATCCATCTACTCCACGAGACAGGTAATTACAGAGAAATCCATTCATTAATATAGGGCTGGGGAGATTACTCAGTCACTGAATTTTACACAGTCATGAGAACCCAAGTTCAATCCCAGAGCCAATGTGAAGAAGCTGGGTGTGGTAGCATATGCTTGTAATGCCAATGTGGAAGAGACGGAGACAGAAAGATTCCTGGGGCAACTCTCCAACTAGCATAGCTTGCTTGGTAAGTTCCAGGCCCATGAGGTTCTGGTTCTGTATCAACAATAAAACAAAACTGATGACTCCTCATGAACTCAAGGTTGACTTCTGGCTTCCACATGTGTGCTCATACATTTTTTCCATGGGCATGCGCATAAATATATATTCACACTCTCCCACTAATACCTCTATTTAGCAGAATATACTTTCTCTTCAGGTTTACACAGACCACTTGCTAAGATAGCCTTTATTGTATTAAACCATTATCAAATAATTTCAAAGTATTAGAATTATACACAGAATGTTTTTCCCTTATATTTCAGCACTGTGTGCTGAAGCATGACTTGGAATATTCAAGTCTCAGGGCTATCTTCTGTACACATAATGTGCACATGTGATGCCTTGCTCAGGGGGAAATCACAGGCATGTAACCACATTGTTCTCAGGGCATCCAGATCACATCTGGCATAAGACATTCTTAGCAGAGCATCACACTCAGAAAGCTAGGACAGCCCTAAGATGTGCTAGGACCAGAGTTAATATAACCAGGACTTTCAGAAGCAGAGGGAAACCTGGCATACCTCTTTTTTCTTTTAACTCCAGTATATGGAAAAAATTACTGAGAGAGTCAGAAAATCATTGGATATTTTAGATATTTGCATTTTGAATATTGGAGCATTTAACCATATGGCTAATAAAAGTAATATTTAGTAATGTGGTTCATAAGTATAAAGTTACTAAACTTGTTCATTTGTTTCAAGACATCTCAAAGACTAAATGTGTCATCTCTTATGCTTTTGCATTAGAAATGAATTTAAGTCCTTGAGAAGCATTTTCTTTTTCAGGATTGGCCTCGAATCATGCCTTCTGGCTTCCTGAAGACATATCTGCATATAGCTATTGCCTTAACTTAGCTCTTGGGCCCCATCTAATTCTGTCTTAACTCTTCATTTATCTCAATATATGAGTGCCAAATTTTCTTGTCTTAGTACTGAGCTAATATACTCATGATAAATCATTGAAATTGCTTTCAAGACAAAGAATAAGAAATAGGAAAAATCACACTATGGATTATACATGAAAAATTAGATCACTTTACCAATTCCAGAAAGAAATGGAGTGCATGGGTTATGTGTGGGTTGGCCAAGCAGCTCATGTTCCCATTTTGATTGTGAAGGATGACTAGAGTATGATTTTTTGGAGGGAACAAAAAAAAAAAATAAGCCATGAATGGAGGAAACATGCTGTGGGTAAAGAATGTGAACCTTAAGGATCAGCCAACCTGAATTCAATATCAACTCTGATAATTATTGGAAAAGAGGTAAACCTTTCTGTAGTTTTGCATCTTACTATTAAACAGAAATCAACACTCTGCATAATGGTTTTAGATGCAGATTATCCACTACCAACACACAAAGAAGTATATTCAATAAACAGAAGTTATGGTTGTCAAATATTTATTATCTCAGTGTCTGTTAATAAGTGTCTGTTAATAATAGTAAACATTTAAAAGATATTATATTACTTACATTAATATATAATATAATAATGATCACATTATAAGCTTTAACATAACAATTAGTATAATAGACAATATAAGTAACATATATTAATTCATAATATATACAATATAAACTGTATATTAAATCTATATATATCTTCAGGAAAAACATCTGCAGACTGCTATTAGCAGCCTCTTATTTGAAACATGAGAGCACTCAGACTTGAACTGGCTGCTTGCAGTATTAGTATGTACAGGTTCTGTTAATTTTGGGAAAATGTATATATGGAAGTCACAGAGGCTGACAGACTTGGTAAAAACATAGATTTTTGAACACTGGTTGCTGATGATATTATGATATTGGAGCAGGGGAGGAAAACAACCAGACAGTGAGGGAGGAGCACCCATTGACAAACTAGACGGTCCTGTGGCTGACAAGTTCAATGTTCTTCCTGGAACCTAGCTAGACAGCAGTGTTTCTAAGCTCCTGGCAGGTTAGGTGTGGCTATGGGACTGAGTTCTTGCTTAGAGAGTCAGAGCAGATCTGTGCCTCATTGTTAGGCTGACCCATAAAAGTCCTTCAAGGGATGCTCTTCATGTTATTTTCTCTACATAGGACTCAGGACCACCAGGGAGCCTTCATGGGACTGACATAGGCCCTCTGCATATATGTTACAGTTGTATAGCTTGGTCTTCTTGTGGAACTCCTAGCAGTGGGAACAGGGACTGTCTCTGAGTATTTTGCTGGATTTGGGGACCCTATTCCTCATAATAGTTTGTCTTGTCCAGCACAAGGGGAGGTGCTTAATCTTACTGCAACTTGATATGCCATGTTTTGTTGATATCCATGGGAGACCTGCCCTTTTCAGAATAGAAATGAAGGAGGAGAGGATGGGGGAAGGGAAGGTGAGAGGGAAGGGACTGGGAGGAGAGGAGGGAGAGGAAACTTCCATTGGAATGTAAAAAGAAAAAAAAAATACTCAGGATGCCAGCCAGAATCAACCAAGGGAAGAATTCTGAGTCCCCTCAATATCTGCCACAGACAGGAGCTGCCCACCAGCCAAAAATACAGCCCTTGGGTTTTACAAACAAGAATCACTACTATTGAATGCGCCCACTAATGTTTTAGAGTTTATTTCAGTAGGTGACCTGTACCTACTCCCACAGCCTGACATTGCATCTGGTCCCTTGGTCTGCCTAACAGATAATGAACAAACAAAGATAAGTTTGTTTTCCTGTTAGGAGCCACCAAATCTAAATGTGTTTGCTGTAAGTCTATGTTATAATCCGTTTGGACCGTTTTGCTGTCATCATATTTATTGTTTACTTATGAAGTTCCATCTCATTTCATCCTCTAATTAACTGAGGATTGTTGGATCTAGAATTTGTATCACCATCACTCAGAAGGTCTGTGGCCCTTTAAAAACACACCATCCTTTAAGACCCAGCTCACTTTCCCTCATCCAAAAGGTCATTCTTAAGGCTCTGGCATCCCCAAAGTCACTCCTTTCTCTTAGTCTCTTTTTTCTTATCTCTTATCTTTGTTTGTTCATGATCTAAACACCAACATTACACAGTCTGTTATATTTTAAAGGCAGATAGTGGTCTTATTTTTATTTTAAATATTTATCATTTATTACTGTATTGGCTAGTCTTAGGTCAACTTGACACCAACTTGAGTCATTTGGGAAGAGAGATTCTCAATTAAGAAAAATCTCTCCATAAGTCTATAGTACATATTTTTTGGTTGATTTATGCAGGAGGATCCAGTTCACTGTGAGTGGTGCCACTCCTGGGATGGTGGTTCTGGGTGCAGGCTGAGCAAGCCAATGAGGAGCAAACCAGTAAGCTGTACTCCTCCATGGCCTCTGCTTAAGTTCCTGCCTCCAGCTTCTTGTCCTGGCTTCTCTCAGTGATGGATACAAGATGAAGTAAACCCTTTCCTTCCCAATTTGGTTTTGGTCATGATATTTTGTCACAGCAATAGAAACCTTAACTAAGATACTTGCTTTAAAAATCATATACTGGCCTGAAGGGACCACTCAGCAGTTGAGACTGTGCTTCTCTTGTGGAAGATCAAATTAGGTTCCCAGTACTTACGTGAGGGGGCTCACAACCTGTGATTTCAGCTGCTGTGGAACTCACACCCTCTTCTGGCATCTGTGGACACTGCACTCATGTGCACACCATAATCCTATATACATATAATTTAAAAAAAAACTATTAAAAATCATCTATTCATTCACTCAAGCCATTTTTAAGCACTTATACTGATTTGGGATTGTGCAGGACACTAAGTGTAAAGATATCAGTCAATACAGCATGGTTCTCTGTGTTCATGCTGTAACAAGAATATTATCAAGTAGTAGTCTAAAATTTAATTAATATGATAATCGCATGTAAATAGGGCTTTGGAAGCATGACAAAGATAGAAGATGTCTGAGGTGGATCATACTCATGTTTTGGCTCATTGTCAATGCTTATAAGTGCTACACTTGTGTTAAAGGCTTTGTGTTCATGGTGTCATTTGATTCTCTAGTAACCTGTGGACACGTTGGACTTATTTTATAGATGAGAAAATAAAGACACAGAAAATTAGTTCAGTATACCCATAATCAAGTGGTGGTTGAAAACCCTGTAGGTGGTGAGTTCTAACACCAAGATCTCAAGAACTCATCTGCAAGGCTGAGTTCAGAAGATAAGGGGTAAGGTGGTATGCACAGGACTCAGTGATGAACTAGGTACTTCATTGAGGAAATGGAGTTACAGGGACCTGTGGAGAGTCAGGTGAGGGTGTCAGAGTCCTCATGAAGAAAAAAAGAGTTTGGAGGTGCTGTCCAAAGGCCTTGGTATCACTGCCAGGCCTAGGATTTAAGATCTGAGGCAGTGGAGGGCACTGGAATATTCCACCTAGGTAGTTCGCTTGGTAATGTGTAAACATTTCTTGTTTGCCATGTACTGAAGGCCCCTCTCCTTTCATGATTCAGAAAAATGCCTCTGTATGGTAGATTTCAAGGATGCAAGAGTAAAATCAAGGACACATTTAAGAGGCTAATTAATAGTAGGATAAGAGACAATGAGGGGCTGAAAGATGGTTCTGGAGAAAAGAGGAGATAGTTCTCAGTGAGGGACAGGCATGGGTTCCCGACTGTCTGGTACAAAACAATGACTGACTATGTAGCTTCCATCCCTGCCCCAGTGAGACTGTTCTTTCTTTGCACTGAGGACAGGAACTAATAAAATGGAAAATTTAACTATGGTTCTAAACATAGCTTACAGATCAAGTATCTCCTCCATAACTAGGATGGATTAGTTCTTCTCTGAATGGGCTCCAGAACCCCAGTTTTCTTCAGAATAGGCTTGTAATGCTTTACAAAGATGTGTATCATTTATGCTGAAGTTCTTCATCATCATTCTGGGAGAAAATGCCTGGCCTTTCTTCATGCCTCAGAGAAAAACAGCTCCTTAGTTTGGACAATTTTCTGGTCATCTGTAGTGAGTTTCAATTACTGTTTTGGGCCGCTAGACACAGAAACCTGGCCTTGGGAACATCCTATCTATTTGGAGAGGCCTGTGGCACCACCACACCTGCACAGGCATGGAGTTACCTGCTGTTGAATTCTAACTCTAACACAACTTCCCCTATGTCTCCAATGTAATGCATAAATACCAATCTGCAGTGTCCCATGGAACCTTATGTGGCATCCAAGTCTAATGTCATAAAAAACTGCATTCATGATTCAGTTACCAATTTATTTTTTCCTTGCTCTGCTGATTTGAGGTGAATAAGCATCTTGTGCTTCTCAGCACATTCTATTTCATTCCACGAAAAGCTCTGCATCTAGTATTACTCTACTCCACAAAAGTTCTTTTTTTCCCCCTGTGGGTTTTGACAGAGACCAGAAGGGATGGTTTTCTATGATGAACACCTCAGGATACTTTGGGCAGTGACCAAATGCCAGCCGAAAGACAGTACCTGCGAAGGGATGGAAGCAAAGTGTGAGGCAGGATTTATGCCTCAGACTGACGGTCCTTGTACATGAGCACACATCGCTGTGCTGGGCCTTTGACATGGGGTGATATTCAGCCCTGCTCTTCTTTTCAGTCCCTGAGACTATGATGAGACCATGTTAGGTCAAAGCAAAAGTCTTAACTTTACAAACGGGTACCTATGTCTGTACCTGGTAGGTACCTGACCCCAATTCTCAATTCATCTGTGAATTTGTTAAAACATAATGATGGCATGTTTGATTACTGGTGGAAACAAGAAACTAAGAAATATTTTAAGAAAATATGAAATGTAAATAAAATCTTAGGGGCCTGGAGAGATGGCTCAGCGGTTAAGGGTACTGGCTACTCTTCCAAAGGACTCTGGTTCAATTTCTAGCACCCATATAGCAGCTCACAACTATCTATAACTCCAGTTCTAGAGTATTCAACACCTTCATACAGACATACATGCTGGTAATACGCCAATGCACAAGAAATAAAAATGAAATAAAAATTAAGAAAACCAAAAAAACCATAAATTTATAAAAAAATAAGATAGGTATCTTGACAAGTGTGTGAGTTCTATAGGTATATGCATCAGTCAAATTCAGTGAGTCTGAGACCCACTTCAGAAGAGGGACTAGATGCCTAGTACTGGGAAGCTGCTGCAAAATTTATCACCAAAGAGGTGTCAGGCCATAGGGAGAACTTAAAACTTCTGCTTAGCCAAACTGACACAGGATTAAACTGCACCCTAAATATCTGTGCTTATACCCCCAAAAAAGGCTACCCTGAGGCTTCAACAAAGAATGCTCTCCTTGCAGTGAGCAGATGTGAAAGTTCATGTCTGCATGTGATGGTGAGAATAACAAACAATTGAGAGCTCTGCCCTAAACATGATGTTTGAGCCATTGTCTCTAGGGCTCAGAGACAATTACAGAAGAGGAAGACTTGGTGAAAGGAACGTAAGAAGATGAAGAACGGCAGTGACAAGACATGACACTGTCATGGAAACCATGGGTCACAGTAGCTGTGCTCAGTCCAGCCTTCCTGACAGTTATGGATTGGGGAAAAGGCTCGGGGGATCCTTCCACTTATTGATATATGGGTTTTACAGATTATGGAAAATGGAAAGACACAGTATGCAGTTGTATACCCTCTGGTGAAGCTACCAGACTCTAATGGATAGTTCTAAACCTAGAGTCATGCAGGCAGCCCTAGTAAAACTCTGCAGAACAGAGGACAAAACAAAAAGTGAATATAGGAAAGAGACAAAAAGGACAGGTGGTGGTGGTAAGGGTGGGAGGGAATGAGGACTACAGGAGGATGCATTATATGCATGTATGAAATTGAAAAAGAACAAAATTTGTAAACTATATAGGCTTGGAAATTAAAAAAACAGACAAAACTCATTGAACATCACTTGTAAAATTTGTCCATCTTACTATGCTTAAACTTTGTCTCGATTAAGTAAACTGTAGTTGAAGTTTATTTTAGGCTATGAATAGTGATTTGTATAGGGATGTCCCATAAAAATTTATGAAAATTAAGTCAAAATATATAAAAAGGAAGATATGTTATAGTAATGGATGGACAGGTATGAGATATAACAAATACAGCCAAATATATTTTTAAAATTTTTATTTATTTTTGTTTTATGTGCATTGGTGTTTTGCCTGCGTGTATGTCTGTGTGAGGGTTTCAGGTCTCCTGAAACTGGCATTACATACAGACAGTTTTGTACTGCCATGTGGGTGCTGGGAAATGAACCTTGGTCCTTTAGAAGAAGCAGTCAGTGCTCTTAACCTCTGAGCCATCTCTTCAGTCCCTACAGCCACATATTAATTGTACATTTATTTCACTGTTAATTGTATAATTACTGGTACATATTTGAGCATTTTCATAAGAAAAAGTTCGGACTAAGAACTTAAGAAACTAGACATCAAGATACCAAATAATCCAATTAAATTTGGGTACAGAGCTAAACAGAGAATTCTTAACAGAAGAATCTCAAATGGCTGAAAGACATTTAAGGAATTGTGCAACATCCTTAGCTATCAGAGAAATGCAAATCAAAAAGACTCTGAGATACCATCTTACACCTATCAGAATGGCTAAGATCAAAACCACTGATGACAACTTATATTGGAGAGGATGTGGAGAAAGGGGAACACTCCTCCACTGCTGGTGGGAGTGCAAACTTGTACAGCCACTCTGGAAATCAGTATGGCAGTTTATCAGAAAATTGGAACCTACCTCAAGACCCAGCAATACTAGTCTTGGGCATATTCCCAAAAGATGCTCCATCATAACATAAGGCCACTTATTCAACCATGTTCATAGCAGCATTATTCATAATAGCCAGGACCTAGAAACAATCTAGATGCCCCTCAGCCAAAGAATGGGTAAGGAAAATGTGGTACATTTACACAATAGAGTATTGTTCACCAATAAAAAACAATGACATGAAATTTGTACGCAAATGGATGGAACTAGAAAGAATCATCCTGAGTGAGGTAACCTAGACCCAGAAAGACAAACATGGTATGTACTCACTCTTAAATGGATGTTAGACGCAAAGCAAAAAATAACCAGGCTACAATCCACAACTTCAGAGAAACTAGGTAAAAAGGGGGACCCTAAGAGGGACACACATGGAGGAACTCAGGGAAGGAAAATAGTTAAGATCTTCTGGGTAAACTGGGAGGGTAGAAGGGAAGGGATTGGTGATGGGAGCAGGAGGGGCTGAGATGGCCGAGTGGAGGGAGGGACGGAGAGGAAGAGCAGTGAAAGAGATATCTTGGTAGAGGGAACCATTAGGGAGTTAGAGAGAAAAAAACTGGTGCTAGTGAAATCCCCACAAGTCCACAAGAATGACACCAACTACGACTCCTAGCAATAATGGAGAGGGTGCCTGAATTTACCTTCCCCTATAATCAGATTAGTGACTACCCTAATTGTCATCATAGGACCTTCATCCAGTAACTGATGGAAGCAGATGCAGTGATCCACAACCAAAAACTGGGTTGAGCAATTAGACTTTACTTGAAGAGATGGAGGAGGGATCACAGGAGCAAATGAGATCAAGATCATGATGGGGAAAACCACAAGGACAGCTGACCCAAGCTGGTGGGAGCTCATGGACACTGGTCTGTCAGCTGGGGAACATGCATGGAACCCAACTAGGACCTCTGAATGTGGGTGATAGTTATGTGGCTAGATTTGATTGGGGAGTCCCTGGCAGTGGGACCAGGACTTACTGGCTTTTTGGAACATATTCTCTAGGGTGGGATACCTTGCTCAGCCTTGACACAGTGAGGAGGGGATTGGTCTTGCCTCAACTTAGTATGCCAGACTTTGTTGACTCCCCAAGGGAGGTCTTACCCTCTCTGAGGAGTGGATGGGGATGTGGTGGGGGAAGGTGAGGGGAGCTGGAGAAAGGAAGGGAGGGAGAACTGGTATTGGTATGTAAAATGAAAAAATAAACTCTTTTTAAAATAAAAATAAGTTAAAAAAGAACTCAAGGACAAGGCTATGGATGTATTCTCATAACAGGAGCAGTAAGAGGCCGTGGGATGTCCTCGCCTTCTCTTGTTCATTTCTGTGTCTCGTCTACAACAGTTTCTTCTACTGCTTTATCCATTTGGTTCAAAGCTTGACTGCCAAGATTATAATGGGTTTATATTTCTTGGCTTTATTATCAGAGACTGACAATATTCTTCCTGTTTCCTTTCTGTTCCTATTGCTGGGGAGCAATATTTATTGGTCCACTTGGGTCTGGTGCCCACCTATGGACCAATTAAGTATGGCAAGAAGGACAATGTATCTTGTACAAATTATGTCTGATAGAAAATGAAGAGATGTAGAGAGACAAAGGCTTCACAAAGATTAAGAATATTTTTCCTTCAAAAAGATAGTTTGGAATTAATTTGAATGACAAATACCTATCACACAAAGAATAGAGGGTCCTATGTCATTCATGTAATCAAATTTACCTCTGTGATGGTTAATTTTGTCCAGTTGACAGGATCTAAGATAATCTAGAAGATAATCTTCTGGTAAGTCTGTGAGAGATTTTCTAGATTGGGATTATTAAGGTAGGAAGACACAGCCTCAATACGAGAGGTGTCATTTTGTGGCTGGGTTTCCAAACTGCATTGAAAAGGAGAAGGCAAACTGATCTCTGGCAGTCCTTGCTTCCTGACTGCAGATGGGAAGTGACCGGCTTCACACTCCAGCCACCAAGACTTTCAATAGATTATTCCCGCAAGCTGTGAGCCAAGAAAACCCTTTGTCCCTTAAGTAGCTTCTGTCAAGTATTTTGTTACAGCCATAATTAATTGATGCAACAGAAAGACATAATAAGGGGAGGGACTCAGAGGACAGATACTCAAAGTCATCAACAGAATGAGTCCCAATCTAACAGTATCCTTTTTTGTTTAAATCTTCATTTTATTTCAAATTAATTTCATTTTATTTAAATATTACTCATCTTCTTCATGTGTTACCTTCAAATGTCATGCTCTACACAAATATATTTATTTCTCCCACTATAATTTGTGACCACACATTGTCTTTCATTTGTTTATAGTTTTGCATGTAATCCTCTCCCATTGCAGGTTACAAGCTCGGTAAATATTTAATAATTATTATTTCTAGCATTAATAATTGCCAGTTCACTTTCTTTTATCCTTTACAACTTTCTAGTCCAGTTCTCTTACTCTGAGTAATTGCATGTTTGGAAGGTAATTTAGGAGAGATGATGCTTGACATTACTTAAGCCACACGCATTGGATGCTACATAAGAAGCAAAGCAGGTGGCTGGCAGGGTGGCTGGTACCGCTCTGATACATAAAGGAGTTCCAGGCTTGGAAAGATATGTTAGTACAGCTATCAAGATGAGTGATCAAACACAAAATGTTTACCAAATATGTGACAAAGCTTTTTGCTGCAAACCCATTGGCCCGAGCATGAGCATGATTATCTTGCTTTGGAAAGTCTCAAAGGAGAAAGAAAGAGGAGATCTTTTTCTAGAAAGTGATGATGTCTCTGCTTAACAGATTTCCAAATCTGAAGTTGGCAAGTAAGGCTCATTAATTTACACTAACTGAATGACGATCAATTAAAGTTTGTAAAAATTAAGACAACTGAGGTGTGAATGAAGTGACTCATGTGTTCTAATTAAAAGGTAAAATGCTGATGAACAAGGTGTTATCCCTAAGAGAACCATCTTCAGAGTCCAAATCTTGTTGTTTTTGTAGGATGGAAGCAATGCTCCCCAGGGACTGTAACAGCTTAGTTCCTGCCAACAGAAATGGCCTCTTGTTTGTTTTTAGTGTTTGTGTCAGGCTTTAAGATTTTCAGTATCTTACAGGTTGAAAGTCTATCCTTATGGAAACTTATCAGATGACCACTTTTCAATGCTGGCCCTCAACTGGGAGCCTCCCAAGGGGTTGAAGGGACTAGAAATCGGTATTCTTGGTGTCTGTTGTTCCAGGCAACTCCTTACCACTGATCCAGACAAATTCTAACTCACTATCAAGCCTTTTAAAAGAATATATTCATATCACCATAGGGCAAAAATTCCAAGAGTATCTTAGAAAATTTGTCCCTGCAGAGACATCACCTAGCTAGGCTCATCCAAGAAAAAAATATTTCATTTATATTTTAATAGCCAAAAATATCCCTGTCATACACTGCCTTAAACTTTAAGAAATATATCACTTTTCAAAAAGCCTTTCATTGTGGGGGAGCTGGCTTGATTTGGTGGAAATTATAGGGGCAAAATTTGACAAACGTCTCTCCTATCTGGTTCAACCAAAGCATAATGCCATTGCAAAATGACATCCTAAGCCCACTGAGGAAAAAAAAAAAATTCAGAGAAAATTTCTACAAATGAAAATTGATCATCTATCAAAATTTGCAATTCTTTGATAAAATCCGCATTTTATCAAATGCCCCCCCCCTCCCGTCTGCAAGAGTACTTGGGTTCCTCGGGATAATTTCTGAGAAGGATTACTGGCGGAGAGTGTATCTTGACGATATTGTCTGGGAGCGCCATAAAACTTATGACTTCTTTCCTGTTTCAAATGAAAGATTTATGCCCCCAGATAAACTTAAATCAGTTATTTTCTTTTGTTTATCTGACAACAGCAGATAATTGGCATCAGACTGACTGAGTCTCCACCCAGAGTTCTCCATGTTTCTTCTCCATGAGAGCATTTCATCAGAGAAGTTTCTTCTTCTTCTTCTTCTTCTTCTTCTTCTTCTTCTTCTTCTTCTTCTTCTTCTTCTTCTTCTTCTTCTTCTTCTTCTTCTTCTTCTTCTCTCCTTCTCTCCTCCTCCTCCTCCTCCTCCTCCCCCCCTCCTCCTCCTCCTCCTCCTCCTACTCCTCCTTCTTCTCCTTCTTCTTCAGTAGATGGCAGTTAATATAGAGACTTACAACTGGCCAAAATGCCAAGAGTAAGTAAATTTGGTGTGTTCAGCCCTATATGGGACATCTATATCACACCCCATTCTGTCAAGACTCAGGGAGAACCACAGAAGAGGGAAGACTGAAAGAGCCAGAAGCTTGGGAGGATCACTGCAAAACAGTGTGCCTTTGAACTCATGAGTTTGTAGCACTGGTGGTCGCCTGTATAACATCAAGCCATCATGATTTACGTATAGATTGGGGAGGGAGTCTATTTTCTTCATGGGTGCAGCCCTTGGTGGGATATCCATCTGCAGTGGATGGTCCTACACCTATGCACATGATGCACTTACTGGACTCAGTGGGTTAAAAAAAAAAAAGGGCATGAAGTTGGGAGGGAGAAGTGGTGTTAGGGTTCTGGGAGGAGTTGGAGGGGAGAATGGGACATGGACATGATCAAAGTACATTGTGTACACATATGAAATTCTCAAAGAATAATTGATATATTAATAATTG
This sequence comes from Peromyscus leucopus, assembly GCF_004664715.2. Taxonomy (NCBI): domain Eukaryota; kingdom Metazoa; phylum Chordata; class Mammalia; order Rodentia; family Cricetidae; genus Peromyscus; species Peromyscus leucopus. The sequence goes on from NC_051063.1 coordinate 34,707,384, forward strand.
GCAGTCAAATGAGAAGATATTTGAGTTACTGTTTACAAAAGGTCCTGATGAGCTAATAACTCAGATGACCAGGGCCAGGTAAGAAGTCTCAGATAATCGTCACAATAGTATTAGACAATCATTGCTATAATAGTTCAAAGTATATTATATATCTACCATCCATAGGTAAGGAATTGGAGGCTCAAGCAGACTTTGATGTAAAAGAACTTGCTTCTGGTAGCTGAGAGATTGGATTTTGAGCTAAGTTTATTTGAGGCAGTTTATCTTCTTTGGAGCCTTTGACTTCACCTCAGTTTCCCCTAGTGAACAGTTAGCTGCACTTGGATCCCGATTCTTCTTCCTCCTGTGCTTAGCCCAAAGGTCTCTTCCTTGCTTGCCTTCCTCTTTTGGGAAAAACATCCACACATCTTAATCACACACTAAGTGTAAGTCTTCAAGGACCCAATAAAAATGTATATCAATATGTAAAACATATATTTATTATTTAACAAATGGTGATTTCTTTCTCCCAAAGTAATTACATGCTTATGAGAGAAATTCTCATGACATAATTTCGTGCAAGTTTATATTTTTTCTATTAGTCAGGATAACAGGTGCTTCATGATTCCTCAAGCAGGACAGAGAACTTTATTTTGTCTAAATCATCTTTCGGTTGTCAAGATCACATGCAAGACTTCCTAGCCCCCATGATCTCTTTCCTTATCATTAGGGTCACAAACCCTCGTGGGCTTGTAAGATCTCAGTCTTTTTACAAATAGTCCTTTAATCAACCATCCGGCAACAGATGAAATAAGGCTTCCTTTCCAAACTTAGTTATTTGCACTTAGTCTGTGGGAGGATGTGGATTTTATCAAAGAATTGCAAATTTTGATAGATGATCAATTTTCATTTTGTAGAAATTTTCTCTGATTTTTTTTTTCTCAGTGGGCTTAGGATGTCATTTTACAATGGCATTATGCTTTGGTTGAACCAGATAGGAGAGAAGTTTGTCAAGTTTTGCCCCTATAATTTCCACCAAACCAAGCCAGCTCCCCCACAATGAAAGGCTTTTTGAAAAGTGATATATTTCTTAAAGTTTAAGGCAGTGTATGATAGGGATATTTTTGGCTATTAAAATATAAATGAAATATTTCTTTCTTGGATGAGAAACTTTAATGAACCTATGAGAAATCATCAGCCTAGCTAGGTGATGTCTCTGCAGGGACAAGTTTTCTAAGATACTCTGTGATTAGGTTTGATCTTTTCATTCAGACCTCTGTAGAGAGAGGCTTTCTGAGTTATCCCATGCTCAGCCCTGCTAATTGAGGAGGGCAACTCTCTACAGGCAGAACTGGACCCTGTGAAGGTCCTGGAGATATCTTGGCTGGATTTTGGTAGCTCTAATTAAATTAAATTCTGTATCCAGGGAGAAAATAAGAAGATCAATTATCAGCTTAAAGATTGGGTCTATTCAGGTGGCCGAGCAAAGATTTTTAACCACAGTAGGTCAATATATAATGGCAATGCGCTATTGGCTGTAGTTTAGATAAGGTTGTGATAAATGTGCTGTGTTTCAATTAAGCCTCATAACAGCCTTTTGATGTAGATACAGATACCATCAGCATACCCATTTTCTTTTTTCCTCTTCTTCCTTCTCCTCTCCTTTCTCTGCAATCTCTCTCTCTCTCTCTCTCTCTCTCTCTCTCTCTCTCTCTCTCTGGATGAGGAAGCAGAAGATCAGAATTGCTAATAGATGATTTGACTAAAATCATGCAGACATGAAACTAAGGTTAAGTACAAGTTTGCCTTTTAAGTACACACACACACACAATTTATTCATCTCTGTATTTGTCTCTTTTGCTCATATACAATGAGTTTATACTGATATAATCAATTCTAGTCACACAATAAGGGGAGCATCTTTGTTCTTCTTCATATTCATAGCTCTGATTTGAAAACTCTATGAAGACATAATGACATGTATTAACCTTCTGGTCCATGGCTTGATCATAGCAATAGACCTGCCACAGGGGCCTCATGTGAATAGGAAAACTATGTCACACCTTCCAGATAGACAGTGGGCTGTGACTCTTTTCAAGCTTCTACTCACCCATTGGCCAGACCTCTTTGCTGCACCACCAGAATAGGGCATGTAGAGGAACAGAAGAGTCAGTATTCAGTAAGTGGGAAATTATTTATGCCCAAGGACAGGTATTGCAGGAAAATGGCAAAGAAACATACAAAGAACTCTTGACTGATGTAATTTTTCCTGAGAGACCTTTTCATAGCTAATAAGGTAGTTTAATAAAAAGTGTCTCCAAGGTTTTGAGTTTAGATGAGAAAATCAATGCAATCCAGAGACTTTCCAATAACACCAATTATTTCTCATTGGACATAATTGAAAATGGTTTGACTGACCTATTATGATTATTTCTTTTAACCCACTGCCTGACTATGACATCCTAAGCTCTGAATTAGAAGCAAGATGAAATAAAAACACAAACTACCACTGCTTTTCCAGAAGCTTGGCAGCTAACCAGGAAGAAGTGGATCTGTCTATAATACAGAGAACACAGTTCAAAACGGCATTAGAGGTAAGGTGGGTTTGCTTAATTTCATGCTCTTGGACAGTAAAGGATGCTGACAGGTTTAGGTGCATCATCTTGCTAACCACCACTGTGCTGAATTTGCTTCACATATTTTTCTTTGGAGAAAGGCAGATCAGTTCATTTCCAGGCCATTCAGATGATTTTTTTTTTTTTTTTGCCAGTATTTGACGGACTTTAAATTTCTCAGAGAGAAACCACTTGAATTTGACTTGATACTGTAAATGGTAGCATCACAAAGCCATGGAAAATGTCATGGACTTCCCCACTCGTGTTTTGATGGGGTACAGCAAGGTGATGCTGAACAGCACATATTCTGCAGAAATCAGGGGAAGCCTTCTAGGTAGTTGCCTTGTAGAGAAACATGCCAGCATTCTACTGATATGACGTTGGTCACTGTGACAACTATTTACACACAGTGCTCTTTCTTTAAATCTTTTAGTGGAGATAGACATGCAGGAGTTCAGACCATGGATCTTAGCATGTGCTGAGACAGGTGACAGTGACATCTAACGAGTGCCTCAGGGAGACCTCGAGAATTGGCATCTTAGCCAGAGAAAGGTGGAAGCAACATATTTTACCTTGAGCTGTGATTCCAAGAATTTTAAGAATTTTAACATAAACATATGCACTATTACAGATTTAGAAGCAGATATAAATATAGTAGAATTATTGAAGTAAATATCTCTGCCATGGTGGGCTGGCAGGTCTGAAACCTACAGAATAGGCTTATAAGCCAGTGACTTAGTCAGGAGTTGATATTACAACTTAAGACTGCCCTGGGAAATCTCATTGGGCTTAAGGCCTTCTGTGGATTTGATGAGGTACATTTTATTGAGCAAATGTCCCCAGAGCAATACCTTCTGGTGTTTGGTCACAAAGCTGGGTACCAGAGTGCTGTCAAGATGCTAACCACCACACATTCTTTGCTTGGCTCCAATGCCCTTTGTGGTCAAAAGCCAAGCTGGATGACTTATCTGTAGCTTGTTTTCTAGTCATCTACTCCCCCAAGCAGTGTTTACTCCACAGATTCCCTGTCAAGGAAATCATGACTGAACTCTCTCTATGGGAGAAACATGAAAGCCCCTAGCATGGAGCATGCATCTGGTAGGTGGCCAGTAAGTGGGTCTCCCTTCTTCATCATGCAAGATCCCTTTTCATTCCCAACATGAAGAAAGAAGGATATTACTTTTGTCCAGAGACAAGCTGGATCTGAAGTCTACGCGAGTTGGTTCCTCAGTTACAGCTGGGTTCAGGGATCACCCTTTGACCTCTAGGGAAATTCCAACTACAGGTGGGAAGATGCATCATCTCTCTGGTGGTGAAGGGTGGTTCCCAGCTAGTCTTCATTATGGTCCATTTGTGTGAAGACAGAGAGAGTGGCCCACAAGGAAGATACTCACACCTAAGAGAATTTTAGAATGAAATGGACCAGATTTGGAACCTACTTTCCTCATCTACCAGCTATGCCATATGAGGAAATCACTTATATCTCTATTAGTGAAATTAATCCATGTACTTGTTGTGTGAGGTTGAGGTGAAGTTTCAGTTGGATAATGGGAGAGGAACTTGGTTTAGGCCTGCAACTAAGAACATGCTACCTGTAAGTTATCACTGCTTTAATTTCAAATCCTACCACCTAACAAACAGCCCTTCATTTTGAATCTTTTATACATGGTCATCTGTCACAGTGTCACCTGACAGAGGCACTGAATTATGTTACCACCATCCAGTGTTCATCCAAGGCACTTCCTACATATGCAGAGTGATTCTGAGCTGTTGGATGGAGGTACAGGACAGAGGAAGTACAAATGGATTCAGTATATTTTAGAGAATCAGATTGCAGATGGGTTGACATTTCTTAAGGAGAATAATTGGGAGAGCCTTATTAGATGCCATTCCATCATCTTTCTGTCCTCTAATAGGAATCTCCAAGGCCTATTGCACTGCTGTTAATATATGCCATGAGAAAAACTAGATTATACAATGAAGAAAACTAAGTTTAATTCTAAAAAGGAGAGCTAAAAAATGGGGCCAGGCAATTATTATAGAAGGAAAAAGTGAATATAGTAAAAGAGAAGGAAAAACAGAAGCATGTGCGGACTGAGGTGATGTCTCTGACATTTTGCTCTTTGTATCAAGATACTTTGTGGTCCCCAAGTTTTCCTAAACAGAGCATACTGTAGGTAAAACTAAGCTGTATGCAACCCTTTTCAAAAGACAAAACAAAATTCCCTCAGGCTGCAAGACACAAGACATTTAAAGCAGATGAAGGATGTTCACTGGTCACAAAGAAGTGGTATAATCAGATGGCCTGGATGTGAGTGCCAGATGGAGCCCTGGATATCTGGGTTAGCAGGGCCTGCATAAAATAAGAATAATTTCTGTCTCACAGGGCTCTTGTAAGGGGTGATGTCACTATGCAGCTGAAGTGCTTAGCTATGTGTTTCAGATTTATGTGCTCATTAAATTGCTGTTTGATCATCATCATCATCTCCTCCCAACTCACACAACCAGAAAATAACAGCATCCAAAATGGAATTTCAATGAAGAGTGGTGGAAAATACCTACACAAACAAGAGTTTATGTTGCATTATTCTAGATAAGTCCACAGTTGGGATTTGATGAACTGGAGTTTGAGTATCCTAAGACAAAGCCTATTTTAAGGTCATTTGAGTGACCATATAAGCAAAGGAAAACAATCTGCAGAAGGGACCAGAACAATGTATTGCTGAGGGATGCTTGGGTTTAGGGTCCCTGGCCGGGGAGGCAAGTGTTTTGTGAATGAATGGAGCAGCAGACCACACAAGGCAGAAGCTGCGGGCCGTCAGCAGCACTTACTTAACTTATTATCACAAATGTCTGAACGATGCAAATTCACACAAACATAACAAATGGGAGAACACAAAATGACCATTAGGATTTTAATATGAGCATAAGAAAGCCATCAAACACTCCCAGCAAATTAAGGGCCATCTGAATACTAAATAATTCCACCCCTCATTACTAATAATAATGTGTCATCTGGACGAAACAGTCCCTTAAGTATTTCACATTCCCTGCTGGAACTGAGCCATTAATCCCATTGATACAGTTAATGGTGAAGCCCTGAGTCCAAATTATGTTCCCTGAGAAGATGTATTAGAATGTGGTTCAGAGGAGATCCATTATCCCTCTCCTGCAGATGCAATGCTGGTTTTCCATATAACATACTTTGCCCCTGAATTCTTTGAATTTTGAATAATGCTTTGGAAAGAAGTGGCTACTATGGGTCATGATGGTTCCATGTGGAAAAACACATGGCATTACTGGAACCTTAAAATACCCCCAATCTCTTTGTGACATTCACATTCTATTGTGGCACCGGAAAAGGACAGACAAAGATGTCCAATGGTTCATCTCTTCCAAACTCTAAGGTAAGTAGCCTGTGATTACCTTTGAGAATGTGAGGAAATAGAGCAGGGTGGCTTAATGGGTAGTCTCTGGATCCTGGGACCTGCTGTTCGTATTAGCTTATACTAGTATGTGAATTGTCATTGACTGAACTACAGACCACCTTACCTTCTCTCTAAAAGAAAAATAAATGTATAAAAATGGATGTATCAATAGTAACCACTTTGGGTTCTATTAGAAAAGTTCTTGTGTTATTATTAGAAAAGAAGGGAAGGTTAGAAGACAGGAAAAGTGAGAGAATTCCTCAAAGAATTCACTGCCTCATTACCAGAGTTTCTCCTTCTTGTGAACCTGATTGGACAGTGCCCTCTTTCTTGGAGCCGGACTCAGTCCCCTTTGAACAGTAGTCTTCTGCCCTTATGTTTTGATGGGAGCAGAGAGCGATTTGCTTAAGTACTACAAAGAGAGGGAGCTGGGAGCTTGCTGTGTGGTCATATTCCCAGATGACGACATCTTGGCTGAACCAATTTGTCCTTGCTCTGCAATTACAGGCCTAATTAGATGTAGCCTAATTACAGCAGAGGATCCTAATGGATCTTAAATGACCATAAGCCACTCTGGCTACATATATAGTTCAAATAGGGAACATATTTATAAATACATGGAGAAGCTGTATTGTCCCTTAGCTTATTTTAAGAAAATGAAAGAAGTTTCCACAGAACTCAGGGAAAAGATCCTACTGTATCATGAATCCTAATTGGTCTTAATAATAAAAACTCGGAGTCAGATATCAGGATGAAAGCTGAAAGACCAGAGAAGCAGAGCTGCCAGCCACTAGAGAGACTTCTTACTTCTACTGAATCCTCACACCGAAATGGGGAGCTCCTGTCTCCTTCTGCCTTATATTCCTTTCTCTGCCCAGTCATATATCACTTTCTGTCTTCGCCTCCTAGTGCTGGGATTAAAGGTGTGAGATCCCAAGTGCTGGGATCAAAGATGTGTGCCACCACTACCTGGCTCTGTTTCTCTTGTAGATTGGATCAATCTTGTGTAGCCCAGGGTGACTTTGAACTCCTGATCTTGCTGCTTCCTCCTCCCAAGTGCTGGGATTAAAGGTGTATGCCACGACTGCCTGGCCTCTATGGTTATCTAGTGGCTAGCTCCACCCTCTGGTCTTCTTGAAAGCTTTATTTGTTAGATCACAAACATAATATCACCGCATCCTACCTCTTTATATTGCAACTGATATAAAGACGCTTATGAGGGTCATTCACTGTGTTCTTTCTGACAGATCATTCTATATTAGGGGGTTCACAGATGGACCTGATTGTCAACTGCTACACACTTTATTAAAGTCTTTCTATATCTCAAGTATAGAGATAATGTATTAATTTTTTTCTCTTTTATTTCATAAACAAATTCACTTTATTTATTTATTTATTTATTTATTTATTTATTTATTTATTTATTTTTGGTTTTTCGAGACAGGGTTTCTCTGTGTAGCTTTGAGCCTTTCCTGGAACTCACTTGGTAGCCCAGGCTGGCCTGAAACTCACAGAGATCCGCCTGGCTCTGCCTCCCGAGTGCTGGGATTAAAGGCATGTGCCACCACCGCCCAGCAACAAATTCATTTTAGATGGGAAGATTGTTCTAGATACCTTAACTAAGCTTTTCAAGGCCATACTGTGGGTAAGTGCTAAAATAGGATTTCAATCTGTATTTATCCTACTTGGAATCTCACACTTTGAATCCATCATGGTTTACTTTCTTTGGCAAGCAAGAGCATGCATACTATCTATTACATGAAAGAGGACAGAGTCATGGGTGTCAACAAAGGTCAAATAAGCAGGTAACCTCTGAACTGTTAACGATGCTGATAATAGTGACCACTGCTAAATTGGGTGTACTGTGATCTAAGAACGGAGATAGATTAGAAAGTAGAAGTCCTTTGCTCTGGTGGAATGTTTTCAGGGATCCTAGGAACTGGTAGATGCTGAATTGTCTGCACTCTTTCCTTAGAGATGCTTGGCACATGGAACATACAGACCATCATGGTGTCTGTTTTGTGTAAATGTAGCTGTTTTCTTGGCATTGAAACATCTCTTCCTTGAGAGGAAACTCACAAGAAACTTATAAGACTCATATGATGTTCCTCTCTGAGGAGCAAACTGCTGGGGGACAAGAGACTAGTGAGTGGCTCTTCTCATAGGCTGTACAGGGAAAATTCAATGATGGCACTTTCAAGAATAGTTACCTCTGCTGGATCAGGGCTTTGTGATGATACAGGTCCTTTTCAGTTACCCATGGTCCTATAAGTAACTCTAACAGACTCATTGGTTCACCAAGGTGAGTTTGTATGGACTAATATCTTTATTATGTCATTGACCTTTCTATCAGGGGCAGGGATAGGTAAGAAAAATAGTCTTCCCAGGTCAAATCATGCAATGTGGTACTTTGTTACTAAGTACTTCCCAGCATATTCTCCCAAGAATCCCTGGAGTCTAGTTCTGCTTCAGTAAAGCAACAGCTTTGCCTGATAGGAAAGAGGAGGGCTTACTTCCTCCCACCGGGACCCAAGTGTACAGGTGCACCTATATTCTGGAATATTAATTTAAGATGTGTTGCATTTGTTTATGCTGTGGAATATATGTTTCATGATGCAAAGATGTGTTGCATTCTTTTATGCTGCATTTGTTTAACTCTTTAAAGCTGTGTTACTTTGCCTGAATAAAACACCTGATAGATCTAATAAAGAGCTGAATGACCAATAGCCAGCAGAGAGAATAAAGAGGAGAAATCTAGGCTCTAGAGAAGAAGACAGAGCGGTGAGAAAAGGAAGAGAGGAGGATGCCTGGGAACAGCCATACAAACAACCATGCAGTAAGAGGGGAAGAAAAACATATAGAATACAGAAAGGTAGAGCCCAGAGGCAAAACATAGAAGAAGAGAAATGAATTAATTTAACTTAGGAAAGCTAACTATAAACAAGCCAAACTAAGGCTGGGCATTTATAAGTAAGAATAAGACTGTGTATTTATTCAGGAGCTGGGTAATGGGTCCTCAAAGAATAATAAAACACCAACTACACTCTGAAGCTATATGGGCTGTGCCAGAACTCATACTTAGCTTCCTCCCTCAAAGAGTCTTTGTTGTTCTGAGAATCAGAGTCCATCCTTTAGAACAACTGAAGACATCTCTTAATATGCACTCTATAAAATACTGAATATGTTATCTTTTTAAGACTAATACATTTAAAACAAAATTAAGAATTAGAATGAATGTTCATTCTTATCCTCCCCCTACCCCGTGTGCATGTGTGTGTGTGTGTGTGTGTGTGTGTGTGTGTGTGTGTGTGTATGCAGGAGCATGTATAGAGGCCAGATTAGGACATTGATGTCCTGCTATATCACTCTCCCTATTATTATTTCATTGAGATGGGGTCTCTCACGAAGCCTGGAGCTAGGCTGGCACCCAGTAAGGTCCATTGAGCCTCCTGTCTCTAACCCCGAAGGCATTGGGGTTATAGGTGCACAGGGCAACACTCTGCTCTCTACATGGGTGCTGAGGATTTGAACCAAGGTCTTCATGCTTATGCAGAAAGCACTCCCACTCACTAAATCCACCTCCCCTAGATAGTCACTGTTAGTATTTTCATGTTTCCCTTACAGTTTTAAAAAATTGAAGTGAAACATGGATATATTTGATTCTTCTGTTTTTACACATAAAGTAGCATACTGGCTCTGTTTTTCTTCCCAATTAGAATCAAAAAGTTTTTAAAGCACATGGAAAGATTTCTCATCCAATTTTATACGTATATAATACTGGATTCATGGATATACAATGATAGGTTTCATTAATTTCTAAAGAAAATTAGGTTGTTTTCATAATTTTATTTCAAAGGATGCTACAAAAGAGACCTTGTGATACCAGGTAGGTATGAAGTAAGAGATGATACTTGACATTACAACCTGGTAGTTGTGTCTGCTGATGTTCAGAATGCCCTCTTTGTGGTTAAACATACTTAAATCTGCATTAACATTTTTCCTGTTATATTAGAAATTAAGCCACCATTTCCTAAAACACATGCACTTACAAATGATCCCCACCATGTAAGACCTGATGTCATTAGAATCACCAAAATGTCACTTATATTATGGTATAGGCAACCTCTCCTTCTGTAGACTTTTCATGGAAAGAAGTACCCTAAAGAGGAGGTCTATTCATTATGAATTTGGAGGGAGACTCACCTTACCCATGCATATATCATCTACTTCATAAATACTCATAAACATTTCTTTAAAACCAAGATTTCTCCACAACATTGGGGCATCCATATTTGGCCTACAGGCCTAGACTATCTGACAGACTTTTCTGTGAAGCAGGAATTTTGAAGGACTGTCTTATCTTGTCTTGGCAAAGTCTGGCAGTCACCTTCTTTTGTGTTCTGCTTGTCCAATTTGGACAGTATGCTGTCAGCAGTCAAAGCAAAGGCAGTTTCATGCCCAATGGCTAACTTTGCCACAACAAAAGCAAACTTCATATGGAGGTTCTTCAACGTCTATCATCTTTTTTGAAGTAAATTGGTGCTGCCAGGAGCAGACTTGTCCCACTGTCACAAAAAGCCCTATGTTACTAAAACATTTTAAAATGCTATATTCTGTAGGTATCTAAACTGTTTGAAGGCAGTATATCTCTTTTTGACCTTGAAAATATACCTGACATGACTATAAGTTTGATTGTTATAGATGACTAACTATTAACCTGTCTTTCTTTATTATCCTAATAGCTTTCAAGGACTAGAACCTTACATTACATTTTTAAATGAGATGCATAGGTAAATACCTTAAACATGAATAGAAACATATATACAGTATAACAAAATAACCTTAAATTTGTATCAATATTCAAAAATATCTTAAACAAGGATAAAACATGTATACAGTATAACAAAAACATTAAATTTGTATCAATATACAAAAACCCATACCAATGTAAAATATTTGAGTCTAGCTGCTCTTTTAGTTTAAAAGTAGTTTCTATAACCTACCCTGTTATCCTTTCATTCCTATATTCTTCTTTTGTCTTTTCAGAATGAGATCCTTGAAACTAATTTCTGTTGCTTAATTTTCTCCCTGCCCATGACCAATAACAACTTGTAACCAACTCCCATACACAGTGATAAACAGTCAGAATTCACCACCTCTTGGGAATATTCATTGTGTTCTTAAAATTATTTCCTGTCATCTGAGGGCAACAGCATATTTAGGGGACCCTGAGAAAAATGAGATAATCAAGACCTGGGAGTGCTAGCTGTTGTCTAGTCTCAGTGTGATGGGAAAGTGCAGGGCTTATCTGAAGTCCTGGCTGGAGTAGTCTATGAGGTTGGAACATTTTAGCTAACTGCCTTGAAATTGTCCTGAGAGGTTTGTAGTCCAAAGCTGATCTTTGGGTGATGTTTGTCACCTTAATGGCATTACCATAATCCAATTTTGGGGCCCCAGCATCCTTTAGGAGACTTCAAAGGTAGTGGTTAGGAATGGTCATGGTTCACTGCAGAAAGCTTAAACATTTTAAATGTCATATGCAGTAGATCTTGGAGAGATTAAAGGACCATAATTTATTAAATACAGCCAGTATTATTTCAGACTCAAACCTGAAGTCATGTCCAGGAACCTAGATGAAGCCTATTTCTAGAATTAATATTCTATATGACCATTAATATCATAACAGAAATTTAAGTGTGTGTGTGTGTGTGTGTGTGTGTGTGTGTGTGTCTCATAAATTTTGAGATAATATTTATACCTTAATAGAAGTCTTAAAGAGTCAAACCAGGTGGTGGTGACACACACCTTTAATCCCATCACTTGGGAAGCAGAGGCAGGCAGATGTCCGTCAGTTTGAGGCCAGCCTAATCTACAGAGAGTTACAGGACAGGCTCCAAAGCTACACAGAGAAACTGTCTCGAAACAAAGAAATAAACAAAAAAGAGTCAAAATAAAACCAAAGGATTATAAGATTAGTGGCAATAGAATAGTTCCTTAAGTTTTCTATTGTCCCATACCAGGTGGTTCTTCTGACATGAGACAGAGATTTTCTTTCTCTCTCTCTCTTTTTTTCTTTTTTAAGAAAATTTCTATTCACTTTACATACAAACCACAGATCCTCCCTCTTCTCTCTTCCCATCCTCAGGCTTCCTCCTCAGCCCAACCCCCTATCCCTACATTTTCCAAATCTAGTTCTCCCATGGGGAGTAGCAGAGCCTGGCACACTCAGCTGAGGCAGGTCCAAGTCCCTCCCCCCTGCACCAAGGCTGGACAAGGTGTCACACCCTAGGCACTGGGCTCCAAAAAGCCCACCCATGCACCAGGGACAGATTCTGATCCTCCTGCCTGGGGTCCCCCAAACAGTTTGAGCCAAACAACTGAGACAGAGGTTTTTAATTTTCCTTCAACAAACATGCTTGGGTTTAGAGAAGGAGAGAGCCGTGCTCCAACTCCAAAGTTTGTCTTTAAGTTTTACTTGAATTGGGATTACAAAAAGGCCATTTGCCCTGTATGTCTGTAGAGAACAGCAGAAACAAACATAAATCTTTGGAAAGATTTATGAGATTTTTATCCTATTGAAAGTGTGATATACCATTAGGCCAATTAACTCTCTTTCTTGGGACATTTTCTCAATAATTCATCATTGTTATTCAGATGTCTCATTTGTCCAGTGGTCTTCCAATTCCTTAGTTGGATGCTTTTATTCTCCTGGAAAGACAAAAACAAAACCCTGCGCCAACTTTAACTATGGGAGTTTCCCTTCTTGGCAGGTTGAATGGTCACACTGTTTAATGAACTACTGCTTCTCCTAATCAAGAGGTCTCTCCTGTTCAAATCTAGTCTTTATCAATTTTGATGGTATCCATGCTTTTATTCTTCTGTGGAAAAAAAAAGCAAAACTTCTTTCCCAACATAACACATATATTGTTTTCTATTCTGAGGTCAACACATACTTAAAGTATACAGGCTGATTTAATTCAGTGGTTTTATCTACTCCTCAATGTCTCTCTGCAGAAATTATTCCTTTCTCATTAGCATTTAAAACAATTAAAGTTAAGGCATTGTGTAATCTATCTCTGGCATATTTAAGGATATCTGTTTGTTAAGCATATCTTTTGCAGTGCTATTAGATCTTTCTATAACTGTTTGTCCTATGGGAGTGTGTGGTATACCTGTAATATGCTTTAAGTAATATGTAATATGCAAAAAATGTTTCATTTTACTAGAGACATATGCTGGAGCATTATCAGTATTAATTTGTACAGCTATTCCCATAATGACTTTGACTTCTAATAAATGTGTGATTACAGGATCAGTCTTTTCAGAACTCAAAGCAATTGCCTATCAAAATCCTGAACATATATCTATGGTATGGTGCATACACTTTAATTTTCCAAACACTGCAAAATGAAATACATCCATCTGCCAAATTTCATTTCTTTAAGTTCCCTGCTGTGGGATGGTCTGTATGTCAAATGCTCTGATTGGTCAATAAATAAAACACTGATTTGCCAGTGGCCAGGCAGGAAGTATAGGTGGGACTAACAGAGAGGAGAATTGAGAGAACAGGAAGGCAGAGGGAGTCACTGCCAGCCACCACCATGACAAACAGCATGTAAAGATGCCGGTAAGCCATGAGCCATGTGGCAAGGTATAGATTTATGGAAATGGATTAATTTAAGCTATAAGAACAGTTAGCAAGAAGCCTGCCATGGTCATACAGTTTGTATGGGTCTGAGGGGCTGTGGGACTGGCAGGTGGGAGAGATTTGTCCTGACTGTGGACAAGGCAGGAAAACTCTAGCTACAGTACCCTTTGGATTACTTCCTGCAGGTAGTGGAGTTTGATTATCAAAGAACAAGTAAGACATTTCCTTGTCTTGTTGTCAAGTGGTAGAAAAATCTTTCTTCAAATCCTTGCTATTAACATAATGTTTCTTATGAAATTCTGAGGTTTCTAGCACATTTCCTACCAATAGCTGATCAATTTTATCATTACCTTGTACTAGAAGACATGGTGGACCCATATGGGATCTGATATGTATTATATACAAGGGATGATTTATACTTCGGATTATTTCTTGTAATTGAATAAATAACAAAGTTAATTCTGAATCATCTGGAGTAAGTTCATCAGTTTCAATATGTAAAACAACACTTTCTGCATATTGAGAGTTGGTAACTATATTAAGAAGTTTTGTAAAATCTAATAATATCATGAGAATAGCATATAATTCTGACTTTTGAACAGAATCATAAGGGTTTTGAGCCACTTTACTTAAATTTCCTGATTTACTTGTATCAGTATAGAATGTAGGAGCTCCAGAAACCAGTGTTCCTCATACTATGTGAAGAAGGAATCAATTTGTTTTTTTTATAAATTGAAGTATCTTGTTTTCGGGATATTTGTTACTATTTTCTGTAAGCTCTTTGCCAATGTTCATTTTCTGCCCATAATGAGGAATTTTCAGCATTAGTAAAAGGTACTTCAATTTCTGCTGGGTCTATTCCTACTACTTGAAGGCTTAATTTTCTTTTCAGAATCAATTCAGAAATGTTTTTACTTTGTTTGTGTGACAAATATATCCATTCTAAAATATCTTCTTGCTGCAAAAGAATTTCTGTAGGAGAATGCGTAGTATGAGTAGGATACCAAGCTCTGGATCTAAGCAATCCACATGTACTGTAGTTTCTTTCTGCCAAAGCCAATTATCTCTCAGCATCAGCTGATAATTTTCTTGGACTGTTTAAGTCCTTATCACCTTGTAAGGTTTGAAATAAATTACTTACCTCTTGAGTTGTTAATCCAATTGTGGGTTGTAGCCAGTTAATACCTCCTAGTAATTTTTGAAAATCTTTAAGAATTCTTAATCAATCTCTCATGATTTGCATTCCCTATGGTTGAATTTTTGTCAACCTATCTTATATCCTAGATTAATTAATTAATTAATTAATTAATAGAATCTCCTCTTTGTATTTTTTTCAGGAGCAATTTGTAATCCCCAGCAAGGCAAAATTTTCTTTACTTTTTCAAACATTTTCCCTAAGGTATCTGTATCTCAATCAGCCAGTAAGGTATTGCCCATAAAATGGTAAATTATAGATTGAGTAAACTGTATACAGATTATTTACAATGGCTGTTGTACAAAATATTGACACAAGGTGGGGACATTTTTAATATCCCTTGTAGTACAACATTTTACTCATACCATTTAACAGGCTGGGAATTATAAGTAGGCAGTGTAAAGGCAAATTTTTCTCTATTATGTTCTTGTAAAGGTATAGTAAAAAAAAAGTGGTCTTTTAATTAAATCACTGTACTAGACCATACTTTAAGTATTAAAGAAGATAAGGAAATTCCAGGCTGTAAAGAACCCATTGACTGAATCACTGTTTATTTATTTATTTATTTATTTATGTATTTTATTTTATGATACTATTCAGTTCTACATAACAGCCACAGATTTCCTTGTTCTCCCCCTTCCTGGCCCCCTCCCCTTCCCCCCAGCCCACCCCCCTTTCCCACCATCTCCAGATCAAGGCCACCCCCGAGGACTGAGATCGACCTGATAGACTCAGTCCAGACAGGTCCAGTCCCCTCTTCCCAGATTGAGCCAAGCGTCCCTGTATAAGTCCTAGGTTTCAAACAGCTATCTCATGCAGCGAGCCCAGGACCTGGTACCACTGCCTAGATGCCTCCCAAACAGAACAAGCCAATCGACTGTCTCACCTATTCAGAGGGCCTGATCCAGTTGGGGGCCCCTCAGCCTTTGGTTCATAGTTCATGTGTTTCCATTCGTTTGGCTATTTGTCCCTGTGCTTTATCCAACCTTGGTTTCAACAATTCTTGCTCATATAAACCCTACTCTTTCTCGCTAATTAGACTCCCAGCGTTCCACCCGGGGCCTAGCCATGGATGTCTGCATCTAGATTCCTCAGTACTTGGATGGGGTTTCTGGCACAACTATTAGGGTGTTTGGCCATCCCATCACCAGAGTAGGTCAGTCCCGGCTGTCTCTTGGCCATTGCCAGCAGTCTTTTGTGGGGGTATCTTTGTGGATTTCTGTGGGCCTCTTTAGCACTTTGTTTCTTCCTTTTCTCATGTGGTCTTCATTTACCATGGTCTCCTATTCCTTGTTCTCCCTCTCTGTTCTTGATCCAGCTGGGATCTCCCGCTCTCTTTCCCTCGACCCTCGCCGTTCATTGTTCCCACTCATGTCCAGGCTGTTCATGTAGATTCATCCATTTCTCCATCATTGGGTGATCCCCGTGTCTTTCTTGGGGTCCTGTTTTCCAGGTAGCCTCACTGGTGATGTGAGTAGCAGTCCAGTCATCCTTGTTCTACATCTAGTATCCTCCTATGAGTGAGTACATACCATATTTGTCTTTCTGAGTCTGGGTTACCTCACTCAGGATGATTTTTTTTTCTAGTTCCTTCCATTTGCCTGAAAACCTCATGATGTCATTGTTTTTCTCTGCTGATTAGTATTCCATTGTGTATATGTGCCACAATTTATCCATTCTTCAGTTGAAGGGCATCTAGGTTGTTTCCAGGTTTCGGCTATTACAAACAATGCTGATATAAACATAGCTGAGCAAGTGCTCTTGTGGCATGATTGAGCATTTCTTGGGATTATGCCCAAGAGTGGTATAGCTGGATCTTAAATCTGTTAACATTCTCCACTTTCTAGATTTCTTTTTAATGATGAATTTAGGAAAATCCCAAGGCCTGGTTGATTCTTCAATATGTTGAACATTTAGCTGCTCCTGTACCAGCTGTTACAATGCCTGCAATTTTTATGATGACAAAGAACATTATTCCATCCACACAGTTTTGTCAGTTAACCATTTTAAAGGTAGGACTGCTGGTACCTTTGAAAGATCAGCAGCTGTTGTGTCTGTTTATGTACAATCTGAATGGTCAGTGACTGTTCTTGATAATACTTTTTGATATTTTTCTCATAAGCATATGTTAATTTATAGTTTTTTTCTGAGATTGGAGGAATGTTAATCTGAGTTTTCCGTTGCTGTAAGAAATCACATCCCCACAAATTCATTGCTATGTTAGCCACATATGGCTTTTATTTCCCTACCTATCCTCTGGCCTTATACACTTGACCCATCTTATGCTTTGTTTTACCCAAGATGAAGTTCCAATCCCAGGAGCTGAACATTTACCTCCTGAAGAGGCCAATCTGGATGCCTAGATTTTGGTGAAATTATTGTTACATTCATATCTGTGTCTACCAAATCCTCAATTTCAAAACCATTTATATGCATTTCTAACTTTGGTCTTTGATCACTTATAGAAGTTTGGCAAAATACTTGTTTTGTGCTCTCTCCTGAAAATTTTGTTTTATCTATTAAAGCTGTTCTGTCATCCAGAGCAGTATGGCTTTTAACAAGTAGGCATTATTAGTCTTTTAATTGCTCTGTGGAGTAGTTTCTTCAATGCTGACAAGGAATGATTGAACCAAATTTGTTGCTGGGGCCCGTGAAAGTACTCCTAAGGCATTCCCCAATGATGAAAGGTTACCTTGTGTGTCCCTTGTTGATCTGCATTCATCAGCTCAGTGCTGGCCTTGGCCATACCTTCTGCATATTCCAGAAGCCTGGGGCCTTCTGTTTGGATTATTTCTAGAAAAAAAACATTGTTTCTAGGAATGCCTTGCCTACAGTCCCTTCTCAGATGACCTGGTTTACCACAATTAAAACATCTCACCTTTTGTTTTTTCTTGAAATTTTTAGAAATCACTTCTCCTATCCAAGTATCATCATAAGTGTGAGAGTCAATAACAGCTGTCTTTCTAATCATTCAGTGATTGGTGCTGATTTTTGCCTTTAAAGGCCTAATCTCCCATTTGCATCCAAAATAGCATTTTATTTTATTTTATTTTATTTTATTTTATTTTATGGTTACAATAGACATTTATTTAAAGAGAGGCCTCTGCAGAGCAAATAATTCTTAAATTGTGATTCAAGTTGAAACTTCATAAAAACATGCTAAGACCAGGCACATCCACAGATCTCAACTACAAGATCACTTCTTTGTCCATTCTTCTTTCTCTTTTCTTTCCCGAATAACCTCTTTCAGATAGGGTTCAAGGTAGAATTTGTCCTCCTCATATTTTGTCCACTGCTCCTTAGGCAAGATCTGATGCCTCATGGTCAGGTCCAGAGCTCTCTTAATTCGAAACATTCTGTCATTATAAATATTCTCAGGAAGCCTTCTTATGGCTTCTTTCACATCTTCAGTCTCGTATATTGTATCATCTCGCATTAACCCCAGTTTGTTGAATCCTGCAGCATTATAATACCATTTTCGAAAACCATCCAGCCACTTGCTTGACGCTGCAACTTGCCACGTGGCTGGTGGCTTACCGGCATCTTCACATGCTGCTGGTCATGGCAGTGGCTGCAGTGTCTCTCCCCAAAATAGCATTTTAAAAAGCCAAAGATTCAATTAATATTTGTCTAACTTCTTGATCTGATGTTTTTCTTGTGGAATAATTATCTTCTGAGTTGCCTATCTGCCTCACAAAAGGTGAGTGCATGCCATATGAAACTACTGCTTTCTTTTTTTTTTTCTTTTTCTTTTCTTTTCTTTTTTTTTTTTTTTTTTTTTTTGGTTTTTCGAGACAGGGTTTCTCTGTGTAGCTTTGCGCCTTTCCAGGAACTTGCTTTGGAGACCAGGCTGGCCTTGAACTCACAGAGATCTGCCTGCCTCTGCCTCCCTGAGTGCTGGGATTAAAGGTGTGAGCCACCACCGCCCCGGCTAACTACTACTTTCTTAAATCTCTTCAAATCTAACATTTCTACAGGATCCCAGTTAACTTCTGAATAGTCTTGGGTGTGGCTATCATTTTGTGGTCTTCTTGAATGGTTACTGGATAGATTAAGGTTAGTTTTCTAATAACCTTGGGCCGATCCTCTTCAGTTTTATAATGCAATGGTACGGTAGGTTCTGGTCTAAATTCCTCTGTCTGTATGTGAATAGTTTTCTTAGTTTCACTAGCTCTTTTAAAGGGTTGTATCTTATCAGTTAATATTTCATATTTGGTACCAATATCAAACTACTTTTTAAAGGATAAAGCATTAATTCCTAAATTGATAATGATTATAATCAACATTAAGTCAATCCCAGATGAATTGATTATCCCTTCATTTAATTTTTCCAATTTCAATGCATCCATTTTGGAACCACACAGATCTAATTTCCTGTATTGTAATATTCATCCTTCTTAACATGGGAAAGATATAGACATATCTTTTGCCAGGCTGAGCTGGGAGGGGAAGTGAGAGATCTGAGAAGTGGATGCGAAGGGAAAACTGTAGCTAGAGTTTTCCTGCCTTTCTCACAGTCAAGACAAATCTTTGTCACCCGTCAGTCCCACAGCCACTCGGACCCAACCAAGTAAACACAGAGACTTATATTGCTTACAAACTGTATGGCTGTGGCAGGCTTCTTGCTAACTGTTCTTATAGCTTAAATTAATCCATTTCCATAAATCTATGCCTTGCCACGTGACTGGTGGCTTACCAGCATTTTCACATGCTGCTGGTCATGGCGGCGGCTCGCAGTGTCTCCCCTCCTCAGCCTTCCGCTTCCCAGAATTCTCTTCTCTCCTTGTCCCACCTACTTCCTGCCTGGCCACTGGCCAATCAGTGTTTTATTTATTGACCAATCAGAGCAATTTGACATACAGACTATCCCACAGCAGAAAACAGTCAGGAGGAGCTTGGGCATGCTCTGGGTGGGCACCTGGTGACCTGAATAACAGAACAAACCAGTGATGTGTGGCTTACTCTGGTGGTAGCAGAGCCAGTAGGCATCTGAAACTGTGCATTTGGGGGCCTGGAGTGCTGTTGCAGGGAGATCACAGTGGGAAATACCCTTGCTGGTGACTGGTGATGTGGCAGCTTTAAAAGCTGCAGTGTGATCTTGCCCCATGTTGGATGCCAGATAAAGCAGCTTCTTTTATTATTTTCTTTCTTTTTTTTTTTTTTGTTTGCTTCAAGGAGTCTTGTTTAATCTTTGTAGTAGATCCAGACTTATTCTAATGATCCTTCTAAAGTAAAGTTTGTTCTTCCATAGTTACTTTACAATCATGAAAATTTAGGTACAAATTTGTGATTTGAAGAACCATGGTCAAGAGTGTGGTCTCCTGTGCACATCAGAACAGAGTAAGAATCTCTGTCTTAGCAAGCTCTGTGACCTTGGGCAGTGTCCCGTCCTGAAGGTCTTGGAGCCCTTGCTTGTCCACTGGAGATGCGGAATAGCCAGGCTTTTCTCTTCTCTGTGCAACTGGATGCTAGGATATCTGGTCCACAAAATTCAGTGGATTGCTTTTTCCCTTATGAAGTGCAGTTCCTCAGAAGGAAGGGGATTGTGGTACTTGACCTTTGCAAGTGGTAACAGCGTTAGTAGGAGGTGGCACTTAGTGGTGGACACTTCTCTTGGCTTTCTTTTTATGTGCATGGCAGGTTCCCTTTCTGCTACAGGCAAGGTGAGGTCCTTAAAGGAAGACCAGCATCTTAGTTATCAGAATGTGGACAGCAATTTAGAAATACTGTGGACAAAGAGATTTCTGAGGGACATTGCTTAACAACAACAACAAAATGGTCAGGAGCCAGATATTAGGGTCAAACCTGATAGATCCACAGAATGACAGACTTCCACTCTCTATACTTCCCTCCTCAAAAGGTCTGTGTTATCTACTTTTGGCCCCTCTTTCTTCCTTTTGTGTGTCTTTCTCCTCTGAGTCCTCCAGAGAACTCTATGGCCACTCTACCCAGCTGAATGTAGACCCCATCCTCCCAACCAAGGCATGACTCCTTGGGGAGAAACAACACAAACAAATCTCTGGCAACAGCGTGGAAATCAAAGACGTTCAAGACCAGCCTCCTATGGATTGTTCTCCTTCTCTACATGTGGCTCTGTACTCCCTGCCTGCCATCACCAGACCTGGGCTCTCCAGCTGAAGACCCTCCTTCTCACCTCTCCAAGACACTTGATTTTCTCTCTCATTCTGGTACCCACTCTTTGTTTTTTAAGTTTTTAGTAAGCATAGTAAATGGGCTTCCTCATGATATTTTGATACACGATTGTCATTGCACTTTGCTCAGAGTCACTTTCCCTTTTTCATCCCCATGGTGCTCATGTGACACTCCATTGTGACTATCCACCTTATGACTTTCTAGACTATAAGGTCTTATATAGGAGTTTGTCTTTTTCAAGGAAACTACTGCCACCCTTAACAACCAGTATCAAATGTGCCAAGAGTCAATGCTCAAGGGGTGAGTAGCATGTTATTATAATCCCAGCCTTCTAGCACTTAGAAGGCAGAGTCAGGAAGGTCTCATGTGCATATCTGGGCCAGTATGGTTACACAATAAGGCCCTATCTGAAAACAAAGAGAGAATAAAGAAAAAGTAAATATATGTAGTGAGTTTCAGCTCCTAGATGTTTATGCTCTTAACTCTCTTCTCTTTAGTCTCAAGGAGAACAGAAGGCCTATTCCTTACAGTGTGAACTCTTATGCCAACACTGGACTTTCTTTTCCCCCTCCAGTTGGTGGAAAATTCCTTACATCTTTCTAGTTTCCAAGTCCAGAAGACAGATTTAGCAACAGTGCTAGGTTCAATTTTCCAAGTCTTTATCTGCACAGAGGAACCTAGAAATCAAATCTTACAGTCTATTGAGTCTCAAGTTCACTTTGTCAGGCATGCACTCTGAATTCTACTAGCAGCTCTGCAGTTATGCAGGAAGGAGGCCATCATATTCCACTGTTACCACATCAGTGTTCTCAAAGCACAGTCTAAGAATTAGGCTCACAAGAGAGATTTTGATGTAAATCAAATTTGGTAAATCTTCATCAGATTATTAGAGCTGATTGATGAGAACACTGGTAAAGGATTAAAGACTAGCATTTGGGACTTCCCAAATCCTAGCAGTTACACTGGATTTTTCTTGTGGGAGGTACATTAGTTATTTGTGCTTGCGATACCAAACCCTGCAAATCTCCCTGATGCAAATCATTGTGCTTAATCTCGATTCTGCAGACTTGCTGTGTTCTATCCAAACTCTAGGCTGTTTTGTTTAGTTGGGACATCAGTCAGGCTTCTTCTTATTGAAAGTGTCAGCAAATGCAGCTCAATCTGGATGAAGTTAAAAAAAATTGATTTACATCCATGAAGGGACATTTTAAGATCTAGGTGCCACTACTGCTAGAGGCTCCATTGATTTCACTTTCTTGAATGCTGGCTTCAGTCTCTGACAGATTCTCTTCACCATCAGACCTGTGGCAACAATGTTAGAGCCTCCACACTTCAAGTTCAGCAGATGAGGGCTTTGGCTTCCCTTTCAGAAGCAGCTGTAAGTGGGCTAACTGGGCTGACGTGTTCACTATGGCCAAATGGAATTTGTGCTATCCCCAAACACAAACACATGCATTTACACATACCTGTGAGACCACAATCACACGTGTGTACACATTCACACATGTCCGTGTATACACTTGTAGTTACCCACATACACATGTATGTACATAACTTCAGGTACATGCTAATGCACAGAGAAGAAATTTATTGGAGAAGAAAGTCCTTATTAGTATTATGAGAGAAAAAAGATATTGTGTGGGCAGAACAGATTATACCATAACACAAACATTAAAAGCAAACACAACAGTCAACCAATGAAAGGCTATGGGTAGAGATAATTGTGTATGACAAGAATTGTGAAATTGTATTCAGGCTCATGTTCTTGCTTCTCACACCTGTCTAAAGCTATGGGGGCACTGACTCTTTATTGTTTTATAAACCTAGAAAGAAGTGATGATGGCTGTCCTGAGAAGTTCCCTTTAGAGCAAATGTTTCATTGGTCATTACCTTCCATATGTTATAAGACCCATGGAGACAGGGTCAATGGCTGTCTTATTCAGTGTTGAATATTCAAGAATCTACATGGAACTTGGTATATATATATCAGGTACTGAATGGTATTTGAAAAACAAATGAGAAAACTGTTTAATATTCAATATTGAAATGTCTTACAACTCATCCCAAGAATTTTTCTCTTTTACTATAATTTCTTCCTTTAGGATAGTTTTCAACATGGAACTGGTTGGACTCATATGAATGATAAAAATTATTATGTTTAATATTTAAATTTTTACTTTTATGAAATGTGTACATAGATATAAATATCATTTCCCATAAATATTCATAGTTATTTGTCAATTAAATATTTTTAAACAGTTGAAAGATAAGACAGTCAACTAGAATGCTATTGAGCCTCATTTCTGGGTTTGTGGTAATAGAAGAATAGATTGTGTATTGAAAAAGGCATTAGGAGACCTGAATTCTTGCCCCAGATCTGCTGTTGATTAGTATTTTGACATTAATAATCATCAAAGCTCTCAAACTTCCATCTTTTTCCTATTGTCAAATGTGTACTGGATATGGATACTAAAGGGAATGATCCTTTAGATCCCTTTACTGTAGTTAAATTCTATCAGTTCATATGTGGTAAAAAGGTTGGATTTTTTTAAACAAAAAATTAGTTCATTTGAACTATTAAATTTTATTTCAGATGGGATGATTAACTGTGGACCAGAACAGTAGGCCACAAGCATAAATTTTGACAATTGGAAATACAATTTCACACTTCATTTTTTACATTTTAAAAATGATAATTAAACACTTGCTCAGTGTGTTCTGACTTCTTGATGATTGAAAATCAGTCTTGATAATCTGCATCCCTCTCTTGATTAGGGACCCCCCACTTAAGCCCTGTAAGTTCTCTTTGATCATAATCAAAGTCCAGCCTTCAAAGATCTACCATGTGCATTCTATAAGACGACTAACAGACGTTCATTTCTGACTTTAATGTATTATGAAAACGACAGAGGCTAAGCTTCTCTGATGTGCAATCTTCTGAGAATAGAATGTTGCTATGAAAAAGATAAGCAGCTCCCTTCTGGAGAAAGGCTTCTCAATGCCACTCTCCTCTGCTTTGTGACTTTTGTTTTCTCTAAGATAGGTTAATTCGGTTGCACTTAGTTTTTTAACAGATTTCCTGGTCCTCAACCATAAAGTTGGGTCAACCTTGCCAATTTGGCTTCCCTTATGATATCTTTGCTTATTTGACAGTTCATCCCATTAAGAAACCAATGACCAACCCTAAACACCACAGGCAGAAACCTGACAAAAATCAAGAAAAAATTGACTTTTTTCTTGACCCCTTGGATTTATTTAATAAGAAATAGTATTTGGTATTGTCAAAGTGGTTTGGATGAGGATGACACTTGGTCACAAGTTGGTAGAACTGATTTGGAAGCATTAGGAGCTCTGCCATTGCTGGAGGAGGTGTGTGACTAGAGACAGGTTTTAAAATTTGAAAAGACTTGTACATTCCCATTGTGTCCTCTCTCTGCCTCCTACTTTTGGGCCAAGATGCAAACTCTCAGATGTCCCTGCTGCCATGCTCTTGTTCAACCATGATGGACTATATATAACCCTCTGATTTAGTAAGCCCAATTAAATGCTTTTTAAAATGTTTCCTTGGTCAAGGTATTCCATCACAGCACCAGAAACACAATGAATACAAGGATGCTATTTTTTTAAACCTTGAACAAGGGGAAGTTGATTTTAAGTTCTTTGCTCACTTTTTCCTTTCTGCTTCAAAACTGTTGATTTCTAAAAATCAATCTTAACTCTTCCAAAATTCCTTTGCAACATATACCTGCAAGTTTAAAAGCCAGGATCGATAAGGGTGGTACTGGGTTTATGACATGAATATCCACAACTGCCAGTAAGCAGGTGTTTCCAAGAAGTGAACAAAGAACAGCATTGAATTACCTTTTTCTGATCTCTGTAAGAAGCCTCCACCCCAGATATACAAAAAGCACTGCTTTGGAGCTAACCATATCAGTTGAGCAATAATAAACTCAAATACACAGCAAAAGAATGAAGACATTTCTAACTACTGTGCAAACATTCCATAGATATGAAATTTGGGGCACTTCAAGTTTTGGTTTCAACATCTGAAATGTACCATATACCAGTACTTATATAATAGTGCTGAAAATGAAATAACATAAGACTTACGTGAGACCAGACAGTGGGCCTGGAACTGACTACATGCTCTGTAAATGGTGGACTCAGATGTGTGGATGTCTGTGTTCTTTTCTTCTTCTTCTTCTTCTTCTTCTTCTTCTTCTTCTTCTTCTTCTTCTTCTTCTTCTTCTTCTTCTCCTCCTCCTCCTCCTCCTCCTCTCCTCCTCCTCCTCCTCTCTCCTCCTCCTTCTTCTTCTTCTTCTATTGGTTTTTCAAGACAGGGTTTCTCTGTGTATCTTTGGCACCTTTCCTAGAACTCACTCTATAGTCCAGGCTGGCCTCAAACTCACAGAGATCTGCCTGGCTCTGTCTTCTGAGTGTTGGGATTAAAGGCATGCACCACTACTGCCTAGCTAAGTGTCTGTGTTCTTGTTACCCTTATTTCCACCTCTTGTCTTTGTGCAGGCAAAGTAGGAGCCTCTGGATCTACAGATAAACCAGACTGAATGAGGGGGAGGGATTCCTCTTGTTTAATTAATGATAGTGTGAAAATGTGTAGAATGTATAGACTGAGAAGTAAAAAAGATAAGCAAAAACATCTTCATGTCTGCATCTTAAGTCTGCCCCACTGACAGCTTCAAAATGGCTGGTTTGATCAGCTGCCTTACTCATAAGCTTCTTATTCTCCCAGTCATAGGCTTCACTTCTTTTTCATGCCTTCATTTGCATACCATCTCTAGGCTTGTGCACTGGTAGGCAAAGTCGTGAAAAGTAGATGGCTTTCCCTTGTACTGCTTTGGTGAGATATTGAAGATCTGGTTCTAAGAGCAGCTTAGATGTACTTTTTACTGAAAACAACCACCATGACCTGTCCCCATCTGATAAGGAAGACCATGTAAGCTGCAGTAATAGAAAAGAAATGAATATGTGCACTTTTATGATAAGTTAAAATGCCACATCTGGCCTTTGGAAGGTAGAACCCCTGAAGGGACAACAGTCACTGTTCTCAGCAACTACAGTTGGTGACCGAGTCACAGTTATACATCAGAGTTTGCAGGAGGGAGGGTGAGAAGGCATGCAGGCATTGGGTAGGGTGCTAATGTCTTTTTAGCTCCACCTTCCAATCATCTCCCCACCATCATTACTTGATTATATGTTCCAGAAAATATGGTTAAGATGGGAATTAGAATACCTATGTATGTTCATGTGCACATTTCCAGAGGGGATTAACTGAGGGGGAAAAGATGCACCATGAATGTGGGCAGTAGCATCCCATGGTCTGAGGACCTGGGTGGATTAAGAAGGGAATGTCAGCTAAACAGCAGCATCCCTCCTTTTGTTATTTCTTTCTCTCAGCCATGATGTACATCACTGTTTTGTTATGCCCTTTCCACCACGATGAACCGAATTCTCTGGGACGGATCCTTCCTATCATAAGATGTTCTTGTCAGGCTTTTATTAAAGTGATTTGAAAAAAAGATGTTATAATGAGGTAAAAATGATGTTCTCCCATATCTATGTGAAGGCCTGGTAAGCATTCTTATCCCTATTCTCAAGGCAGGTTAGGGGGGCAATGCTACTTCTGGTTGTCATATCAAGCAATTCTTCCTTTTATTGTGCCCTATGGTGCTGTGGAACAATCTTTGCACACTGTAAATATGTACTGCTTTAATCATTAATAGAAAGCTGATTGGCAGATGGTTAGGTAGGATTTTCAGGACAGAAAAAATCCTGGGAAGAAGGATGGAGTCAGAGGAATTGCTGGCCAGATGGAAGGGAAGGAGGACATACAGGAGAGGTAAAGGCCATGAGCCTCAGGGCAGCACATAGATTAATGGAAATGGGTTGATTTGAGCTGTAGGAGCTAGTTAGTAATAAGTAGGAGCAATTGGCCAAGCCTTATAGTTAATAATAAGTCTCAGTGTTTATTTGGGAAGTAGCTGTTGAGACACAGAAGAACTCCACCTACAGACGGGATGGCAAGACAGTATGACCTTTGGTGATTGTTCTTGCCCTATTTTATAACTTATCAGAAACAAGTAGAAAGAACCGAGCCTTTGTCTGCTGTTTTATCATTATTAGTTTGCATTCAATACAAATACACAGCACAAGTAACTTTCCTATTTGGGGGAGGAGTTTTAGCCTTGATTTTATTAATCAACCCTGTTTTATGCTCCCCACCCATACGAATATATAAAAACACAAACAAACAAGTCAGGGCCCTCTTTGAGGGAGAGACAGTGTCCTCAGTGTGTTTATTCCATGGCTGATTTCACAAAGCAGAGTTAGGACTGTGTTTTCTCTCCTTCCTCTCCATCACCCTTGTGAATGCTCCTCGAGTAACTGCAAGCTCCTCTGTGTGGCCCTTTAGAGAGCTGGCCATTTGTAATCAGAACAGGTTAATTTTATTAATATAAGGCAAGCCAAAAGATCAGTGCAAATACCAAAAGCCTAGTAAAATTCTGTTTAAAGTTCAGAAGGTAATTTAAACAAATAATGTAGCTTGGGAAAGTTTTTGGCAGAAAACAAAGGGAGGATGTTAGAGAGTAATGGGATTAAAATGATAAAAAGTTATATACATGTATGAAATAGGAAAATATTTCATAAAATGACATACTGGTAGTTTTTATTTATATGAAAAATGTAGGGACTCACAAATAAGGGGAAAACACAATTTACAACTTTACTGAGTAACATTTTTCACATGCCAGGCTGGCAAATGCACATGAAAAGACCTTGTTCCATGATGTAGGTGTGAGCTTCCAGGGATAAAAGTCTGTACTGTTTGTCACATATTTAAGTGCATGCACTCTGTGCCTAGTGATCTCACTTCCAGAACTTTAGCTCACTGCTGCTTTCCTACATTGCAAGTCGACTCAAGCACACATTTTATATCCCTGTGCCGTTTGTAACAACAAATCGTGTTAAAGAAACAATCTGGGTCTTGGCCAGGAGGGCATTCATGAAGTAATAATAAATTCTTCAATATAATATAAATAGCTTCAAAAAGAAATATAAAGCTCTATATACCCTGATATGGAAAGTTATCTAAAATATGGAAATTGATCTTTCTCTAAGATACATCAGCGACCAAGTAAAGCAGGAATGAAGCAGACTTATGTGTCTGAAGTAGGCACAAGGAAATATGCAATTTAATTTGATTTGTATAAAGTATATTTGTTAAAAAGAACAGAGAAAACAGCAAAACTTTGCCTTTGAGAAGTAGAGCCGATGACAGGGTAACAGATTACAAACAAAATTTTTATCAGGCCTTATGTACCTTTAAAAATTTTTATTTTATCTGGTCTACCAAGTGAGTTCCAGGAAAGGCGCAAAGCTACACAAAGAAACCCTGTCTCGAAAAAACCAAAAAAAAAATTATTTTATTAACATTTTTCATTTATTTTATATGCTGACTATAGTTTCCCCTCCCTCCACTCCTCCTGTCCCCCCCACCCACTTCCCAACCACTCCTCTCTATTCTATTCATAAAGGGGCAGGCCTCCCATGGTCCAATGAAGCACAGCACATCAGTTTGAGGCAGGACCGAGCGCTCCTCCCCTTGCATCAAGGTTAAGCAAGGTAATCCAGCATGGAGAACAAATTCCCCAAAGCCAGCTAAGCTCCAAGGACAGGTCCTGATCTCAGTGCTAGGAGCCTTACAAACAGACCAAGCTGCACAGCTATCACACACATGCAAAGAACTTAGGTTGGTCCTATATAGGCTCCCTAAGTGTTGGTTCAGAGTGCATAAGCTCCCAGGAGCTCAGATCAGCTTTCTTTGTGGGTTTCCCCATTATGACTTTGACCTCCCTGGCTCTTACAATCCTTCCTCCCTTCCTTCAACAGGACTCCAGGAACTCGGCCCAGTGCTTGGCTGTAGATCTCTGCATCTGCTTCCATCAGTCACTGTATAAAGGCTCTATGATGAGGCTGTGGACTGTAGGTTGGTTATCCTATACTTTACTCATAATACCCACTTATGAGTGAGTACATACCATGTTTGTGTTTCTGGGTCTGAGTTACCTCACTCAGAATGATTTTTCTAGTTTTGTCCATTTGTCTGTAAATTTCATGATGTCATTGTTTTTTCACTGCTGAGTAATACTCCATTGTACAAATGTACCATGTTTTCTTTATCCATTCTTTGGTTGAGGGGCATTTAGGTTGTTTCTAGATTCTGGCTATTACGAATAATGCTGCTATGAACATAGTTGAGCAAGTGTCCTTTGTGGTATGATTGAGTACCCTTTGGGTATATGCCCAAGAGCAGTATTGCTGAGTTTTGAGGTAGATTGATACCCATTTTTATGATAAACTGCCATACTGATTTCCAGAGTGGCTGTACAACTTTGACTCCCACCAGCAGTGGAGGAGTGTTCCCCTTTATCCACATCCTCTCCAACATAAGCTGTCATCAGTGTTTTTGACCTTAGCCATTCTGATAGGTGTAAGTAAGATGGTATCTCTGAATTCCAGAGCAAAATGATACCATCAATATTTCCAGCCAGTTTAGGAGGGAAAGGATTGTGCTTTCTCTTAGCAACCTATAGAGTTCATCTCAAGGGATGTTGGAGCTGCACATTGAATGTTGGAAGACACCAAGAGGAAGAGTCTTAGGGAGCTTCACATCTAATTAATGGCCTGGAGTCTCAACTCTCCTGCAATAGTGCTTTTTGCTTGACTAGAGGTGGCCAGCATTTGACACACTTGCCAGGGAAGCTGTTTTCTAATGGGTCAAGAGTCAGGAAAAAGTTGGTAAGATTGAGGCTTTGTGGTTTGTATCTGACACATAGTCCATGGGCTCATGTCCTGAGAGCTTGTTCTCCACTTGGTTGCCATATTTTGGGAGGCTGTGGAACTTTGCGGAGGAGGGTTGTAGTTGGTGGAAAGAGGCCCTGCAGCTTAGCATTTGAAGGCTACACCAGTATCTCTGGTTTCTGACTTATTCTCTCTTTCCTGATCTACTTTGATGTGGATAATCTCCACCACACATTCCCAAAACCTTGAATGAAGCCACTCTTCCATGCCTCCTCATATGATGACCATAGGTTCCCACCACCGTGAAGGAAGCCATCCTGCCACGCTTTCCCTACTGTGATGGACTAAAGTCCTGTGAAACCAAGAGCGCAAATAAGTTGCCCTCCAATTGTTCCTGTTGGGTATTTTGTTACAGAGATATAAAAACAACCAGTACAGAGGTCTTATGTGACCTTATGTGTATATGTGCAAATTATCAGGTCTCAGAAGATCTGGAGAAGATTGATAAAAAAATAGGAAAAAAAATACATCCGGTACCACATCCTTCTATTCCCTTTTGAAAGCCCTCTAACACATTTCTAAGAAGGAATGTCCACAATGAGGACATTTAACATGCAATTTTGAGGATATCTTTAGAAAAGAAAGAAAGAAGAAAATCCTTCCTTTGAATTTTCCTGAATAAGTTTAATTACATATTGGGAGCCACCAAGGCAACTAATCAGGAAGCATGTCAATGTTTAGCTTATCCCCATCGACAAGCTGTCATAAGTCTTTGATTTTTAAAAGGAATCATCTTTGAGTTGAATGAGAGCCCCGGCCTTTGTTAAATATCAAGTAAACAGAAACAGAGACTCGTGGAAATGAAAAAGGTGAACATTTCATGGCAAAGCCTTTAAAAAAAAAAGTGCCACCAGTCATAATTTTGTTAGCAAATTAACAATATTTAGATCTCCCTTCAAGCTGTCAGGGAATAGTCTGTGTGCTCTCTTTGAGGGAGATGTTTTCATACTCATTAACGGCTCTTTACAAGAGAGGGCATGGCTTCTCACTATACCAAAATGCCGAGTTACCAAGGGTTGGTGTGGAGATGATGAAGTGGGTGACTTCAGAATCCTCCTCGTCTCTTTTGGTGTCTGTGTAGAATGTGCATAATGTACATGTCTGTGTCCATGTGGGGTGTGTGTCCATGTGGGGTGTATGTCCATGTGGGGTGTGTGTCCATGTGGGGTGTGTGTCCATGTGGGGTGTGTGTCCATGTGGGTGTTGTCCATGTGGGGTGTCCATGTGGGTGTGTGTCCATGTGGGGTGTGTATCCATGTGGGGTATATGTCCATGTGGGTTGTATGTCCATGTGGGGTATATGTCCATGTGGGGTGTATGTCCATGTGGGGTGTGTGTCCATGTGGGGTGTGTGTCTATGTGGGGTGTATGTCCATGTCTGTGTATGTCCATGTCTGTGTATGTCCATGTGGGGTGTATGTACATGTGTATAAATGCATGTAGAGGCCAGAGATCCAAGTTTGGTGAGTTCTTCTATCACTTTTTACTTCAAATAAAATAAAAACTGTAGTGTTATCTTAAATGGTCTTATTAATAAAATCAAACCTGAGGCCAATTTTTGGGGTGAATGCTGGAAGGTCAGAGAAGCAGAACAAGCTACAACCAATTTCACCTTGCTAGTTCCTCAGCTGATCCTGTTTCCTCAGACTGGAATCTTCTGAGTCCTCATCCAGAATGGGTCTCAGCTGAACTGCTGCTCGAAAGCCTGAAAGCTTAACCAGCCAAATGCTTCTAGTTCCTGGTCTTCATGCCTTATATACCTTTCTGCCTTCTGCCATCACTCCCTGGGATTAAAGGCTCACTTCTTGACATTAAAGGCATGTGTTACCATGCTGGCTGTTTTCAATGTGGCCTTGAACTCACAGAGATCCAGAGGGATTTCTGCCTCTGGAATGCTAGGATTAAAGGTGTGTGCTACCACTGCCTATCTTCTATGTTTAATATTGTGGCTGTTATGTTCTCTGACCCCAGATAAGTTTATTAGAGTGCACAATATTTTGGGGAACACAATACCACCACATCTCTATTTATTATCTATCTATCTATCTATCTATCTATCTATCTATCTATCTATCTATCTATCTATCTATCTATCTATTTATGTGCATTTATTTATGTGCATTATTATGTGTATTTATTTATGTGCATTTATGTGCAGGCCCAACTTATATATGGAGGTCAAAGAACAACTTTTGGGAGTTAGTTCCCTCCTTCTACCATGTAGGTTCCTGGGATCAAACTAAGCTCATTGGACTTAATGGCAAATGCTCTCATTTGCTGAGCCATCTAGTCAGCCCTCCTCCTCTCATGTTTGAGAAAGGGTCTCTCACTAGGCCTAGAGATCACTGATTAGCTGGTCTGGCTGGCCAATAGGCCCCAGACCTGCCTGTTTCCAGACTCCAATGCTAAGATTCAGTCATTTGAGAGGTAAAATTTGATCCTTGCCTAAAAATTTTAGGATATCCATAGCCATTTTGTCCCATGTTATCAGTGTCATCTCACTGTGAACTCCTGAGAGATTGTAGTGTAGAAACCATGTAGGTAGTCCAAGCACTGTGATGCTACCTACTTAAACTATTTTGCTAAATTATGCATAGTGCACTGAGCAATAAACTTTTTGCTTAAGAAGTAATCTTTATGTTCAGTAGAGCTGAAAAACCTCAACTCTTCAGCCCTTTTTCTCAAAAAATCTTCATCAAAAAACACAGGCAAATCCTTCCATGAGGCTACCCCCAGGCAATTGCCAGAAATAACTGATCCAAAGCTTTCATCCTAAGTTTGAAAAAACAAAAAAGTACCAGTTTGCCTCAGAGGCTCAGTCTCCATATGGCTGCCTGCCTACCCTCATGGGATTATGTCAGGATTATGGCTGACATAGTGATGGGGAGCAGACCTGATTAGAGAGTTGCTAATACGTGGGAGGGTGGAGGTAGGAGACAGAATTAGCTTTATGGCTTCTTAAAGGAGTGATAGTGAGGACATGGTGACTATTGTTTGTATATCCCCAGACCTTTGCAAATGGTGGGCCTTCCTAGAACCCATACTGCAGTGACAAAAAGAGACAGATGAAAATCTTCTTTCATGCAGGTGACTGCATTGTTTGCAGATTTCACTGGCTGCCCCTCATCATTTATCCATACATTTCCCATTTCCAGGAGAACAAGGGTTGATTTTGGGTTGTGTGTGTTAAGATGTTGTACACTTTTGTTTTGCTCTGAAATGGACTTTTGTAAGTGACACTCTCTTCAGTCTTCCAGCATTCGGAAGACTCACCATAGTCAAGATGATACTTAACTTTTTTTGCAGAGTCAATTACCATCCAAGCCTCAGTTATATGCATCCTGGAGGTTTGGCTACTATTTCAAGGTGAGGGGAAAAGCTTGGTTCAGTATAAAGAAATCAACTAAAGACTGAAGTCTGTATGCAATGGTCTGCTTTACTATTTCAACCTAATAGATAGCTGGTGTTCTAATTACTTGAGATTAGATATTTGACTGCTGAAATTGATGTGGGGGGGGGATCACCATTTCCATGTATGAATTTTACCCAGAAACAGGAGCAGTTGTCTGGGAAATAGAGCACTCTCAGGTGGATGGAGGACTATGGTTCCCAGTAGCCAGTGCATTTATCACAAATGCCAATGAGAACTGTTCAGTAGAACAATATTCATTTCTGTAGGAAACAGCATTGCCAAAGGCAGTGTTGAGTGTTGAGGGCTCTCAACTCATAGTCTGGCTACAATATCTCTAGGTAATCTTGTTTCAGAGCAGGGAAATCAAAGGACAAACTGTAAGGACTAAATCATCATGTAGGAAGTATAGATGTAACCAACCGTCTTATTAAATAAGAAACACAGAAACAATGTAAAAGAGAAAGCTGAGAGGTCAGAGCTCAGAGCTAAATCTCACCCTTCCTCCTGCTGTCCCAGCTTCTCGAAAAGAGACCTACTTCCTGTCGGTTCGTTTTTTTTATAGTATGTTGTTCTGCCTTCTCATTGGTTGTAAACCCAAACACATGACTGCCTCGTCACTGTCTGAATGTACAGCCCCCTAGGTCTTAAAGGCATATGTCTCCAATACTGGCTATATCCTGAACACAATCTTATGGATTAAAGCGTGTCCACCACCGCCACACTCTTGCTATGGCTCTAATAGCTCTGACCCTGAACACACAGATATCTATGGGATTAAAGGCGTGTGCCACCACCGCCACACTCTTGCTATGGCTCTAATAGCTCTGACCCCCAGACAACTTTATTTATTAACATACAATCAAAATAATAATTCAGTACAATTAGATTACCACCACAAGGAAGTCTAAGGTCTAAACTAGTAGTTCTCAACCTTTCTAATGCTGTGACTCTTTATTGCAATTTTTCATGTTGTGGTGACCCCCAACCACAAAATTATTTTGTTGCTACTTCATAACTATAATTTTGCTACTGTTATGAATTGTAATGCAAATATGTGATATGTGACCCCCATGAAATGGATATTCTGCTCCCATGGGGGTCAGGACCCACAGGTTGAGAACCACTGGTCTATATGCCCAAGAAAGGTACAAATAGTGTCAAGTTTAGGGTCTCCCCACCTCAAATTCATTGCTTTAATGAGAGGGCCTAAGCCACTGGAACACAGCGCAGTGCATGCCAGGACTGAGTGAAGAGTAAACTGAACAGATCCTGGTGATAGTAAACCCAGTCGAGAGAGGCGGGGGCAGGGGTGTGGTTAGACAGTCTTTTGGCTCACTCCATTTGTGAGAGATGGTAAAGGAATACAAACCAAGCCCCATCTCCTTACTACAATTATCAGGTACTGATTTATATACCTGGACACTCTCATTTGGTTTCTCTCCTCGAATTTTAAGTTGTGTGCTACTGTTACTAAGAACAGGAAACTGAACATAAATAATGGGCCTAGGGTTTTATAAGTAGGAAGTGAGAATAGAATTCTCAGTGTTCAAGGCCAAGCCGTTTGATTACTGAATGTGCATGCCTGGCTGTTATGCATACTGTCCTCTCTTGTGTGTTAGGACACCCTGAGTGGCACAAGCAAAGAACTGGCCATTCTTCTGGAACTCATGAAGATTTACCTCCGTGATCGCCTATTATTTCTGAATCAGTTCATATGCTATGTAAAATCTACTTACTGTGTAGTTCAACATTCCTTCTACATTCCCTGATATGCAGAATCATCTCCTTACTCAATTTTATAACACTGTATCATCAGAAGAGAAACCACAGGTCCTTTAGCTATTGTCTCTCAATCTTCCCCCTCATCCACCGCCTCTAAACATCTCTAACTTACTCTGTATTTTCAGGTTTGCCAGTTCTGTTCATCATATGGACTGGATCATATAATACACAGACTTTTGTGACTGGCTACTTTGCTTTAGAGTAATATTAGATTTATCTAAATTGCAGCATGTACTATGTCAGTAAAATTACTTTTTATATATGAATGCTATTAAGTCATACAAATATACTGTTTTACTTATTGATTTTCTGTTTATTGGCCTTTGCATTGTCTAGCTCCCCTTGGCTATCAGGAATAATGCTTCTATAATATTTGTATGCTAACTTTTGTGTGGAAATGTCTTAATTTGTCTAATATGTCTCCTGGGCATATACTTAGCAGTGATGTTAGATGGCACCTCCATACTTTATTGTTTTTCATAGTGGCTTGAACCATTTTACCATCTACCTCTCAACAAAGGGTGAAGGTTTTAATTTCTCTACAAACTCTTTTTATTATCTGTCTTCTCCACTCTAGCTACACTATAGGGTTTAAAACAAGTATTTCATTATGTGTTTTATTTGCAATTCTCTGACTACCAGTTATATTACATATTTTTCATGTTCACATTAAGCATTATAAAAATAATTATTTAAACTTATTGCCCAATAATTGAGTTTCTGTCCTCTTATTACTGAGTTGTTTATTTTGTCAGATATAGACCCCACCAGATTATGATTTGCAAATGTTTTCTACCATTTCATGGGCTGCTTTTTGTTTTCTCAGTGGTTTCTTTCATGGTACAAAACTTTGATCATGTCTCATTTGTCTATTTTTCTTCTGTTTAAAACTTTTATATTATGTTAAAGATCCTCTTAACAAATCCAAGATCATGAAGATGTAGGCATGTCTGCGTTTCTAAGGTTTTATACTGTTAGCTCCTACATATAGGGCACTGATTCATGGTGAATAAATTCCCAACAACAAGACACATTATTACTCTTGAGGCCTAAGGAATTAATAAGGCTTTATAAATGGCTCTGGAGCAGTGGATCAGATGTTGATACCATAGGTACTATAGTTTGGTTAGGATCTCAAGAAAAATTAAATCACATTACATGAGACTATCCCATAACACTTTCTCTCTGTCTGCATTAGCATGGCAGGGTGGAGAATATCAACCACACTGAAATCAGCAGAGGTGTACTTACAGATCTGCCACACTATTATTTGAATTTATTTTGAATGCTTGTTACTAGTTGACTTTGGAGTTTAGCATAACAGAGACAGATGATACAATGAAGAGTTTAATTATATTTCCTTCAGTGGAAACCAGTCATACATGATAAATTATTTAGTAAGAATTGGAAAACCAATCTAGCCATGTATACCCAATGTCAATTTATTTCAAAATATATTTGATTGACAGATGACTTCTGCTTGCAAGATCTATCAGCTTAGTATAGAATGCCACTGCAGCAACATGTTACTAGTTCTCATTCTCTGTTTTTAAACTTCCACCATGAGCTGAAGAATCATGGAGAAGTGTATTTTACTTTCAAGAAGGTTAATTAAAAAGGACTTGTTTTGACAGTGTAAGCTTCAAGAAATTGTACTAAGAAATAAAGGCAATAGAAAACAAAACAATTTGTACTTGAACCTACAATTGTGGAAATCATCTCTGGTCAGTGAAAACCCAAAAGGAATTAGAATTGACTGACCCCATTAAGCTACAAACCACAAAATGACTTATTATACCATGCACTCCTTCCCAAGAGATCTTGGAGTTTAAATACATTTCTATGCTTATCCAATTTAGATGGGGCTTGGAAAGTGCTAAATATTATGCAGGAGAACTATATTGAGTAATGCATCTGAAAACCACAACCAAGTGACATTTGAGTGGTGAATGTAAATCCAATGGACTAGGTAGAATTGATAAGGGTGGGATAGGGATTAGTGGTGACAACTGGGTTTCCCAAGTCTGGCACATCTCAAGATCTGGAAGAGAACCTAAGCTGTGGACTCAGTATTAGTATACACAAATCCCCACGGTGGTAGAGGTAGGACGTGGCCCTTTGAGGGTTGAGAACTCATGAGTAGGATTAGAGCCTTTATAAAAGGGGTCTAAAGGAGTGACCTGCTTCCCCTGGCACCATGTAAAGACACAGAAAGAAGACATTCATTGTGATACAGGATGTGGGTACACACAGCTTATTTTAATCTTGGATTTCATAGCACCCAGAGCTCTGAGAAGTGCATTTCTGTTGTTTCTAATCCACTCAGTTTATGGTATTTATTACAACAGCTTGACTAGAAGGAGGCAGTCTGGTTTGACAAAAATGTCCATGAGCTTATTTCTCATTCATTGGATTTGAGATGCATTTGAAACACGTGTAAAGAAACATTTGAGGATTTGACACTCTCAGAAACTTATTTGTGGTTGGGAGTACAAAATTAGAGGTCTCATCATGAAGATAAAACTACTGATGGGAAATTATAGACTGAATAGAGGGCCTAAGTTTGACCCTGAAATCTTGAAAATCTTTAAAACTATATAGTGTGGGGAGCATAGGAATCCTGAATATGTAAGGAGTGGGTAAGGCTGAGTCAATGACTGACAAGAACCAAAGCTTTAGATCCATGAGAATTTAAAAAAAAAAAAAAAAAAAAAAAAGCTTTCTTGTATCAGGTTCATGAAATTGGCAAAACCTTTCTTTGGTCTTTGTGAAGATGTTGGCAGTGTATACAAAAGCTAGCAACCATAGAGCTCTTTCCTCAAGATGACGGCCACCTGAGACTGCTTCCCTACAGAGACTCCCTACCCAAACTAGCTAGGCCCTCCTCCTCAAGCTGTGTAGAATAAACTCTCTGGGTGCTTTCTGTTACTTGGTTGGTGCCACTCCAACAGAGTGAGCAAGGGCCACCTGATGCCAGCTTTTCTGTATATGTGTCGGTGTGCCTGTCCTTTCTTCATTCCCTGTCACCCCAATTAGATTTCCAGGACCAAGCAGTGCTGAATGTGGTGATACAGGAAAAGGAAAGGATGAAAAGTAGAAGGGACGATAAACAAGGTAGATGAAAAATCAAGAAGAGTTCGGGAGGACTGAACTCAAGAGATGTGTGAGCTAGGGTAACGAGGACTATGGGGGTCCAGCCCCTCGATAGTCCCCTCCCAGGGTCCGCGGAAGGCTCTATCAACCAGCAGAGAATCTTTAGGGTCGGTAAATCAGTCTACACACTCAGAGTTCTTTGATCCATTCGCTTTAATTCCTCTGGCATAACATCCTTTATACACAGCTTCAGTTCTGTTCTCATGTCTAGCTCCTTTCTTGCCTGATTTCTCTCTATATTTATCTACTGTCCCCTCTATGTTTTATCTTAATTCCTTCATCTAGTTCTGTCCCTTCTAGGTTCTCATCTATCTAGTTCTTTCCCCTATCAGCTCCTCTCCTGTCTCCTCTCTCATCTGGCTCTTCCTCATCTTGTTCTTCCCCATCTGGCTCCTCCTCATCTTCCATCTCGTTCCTCTAGTCCTCTCTTTTAGCTCTTCAATCTAGTTCTTCCCCATCTCAGCTCGTTCCTCTCAAGTTCTTACCCATCTCGTTCTTCCATTCTCTTCTCTCTTCCCCGTCCTGTCCTCTGCTTTACAGTTATATATCTCCCCAAAATCACAATCCTCCCCTCCACCCAGGACACTCAGCCTGAACTTCCTCAGGCAGTGATTGTCCACTATCAGGATCAAATGGAGGGTTGATAAGAATTACAAAGAAGGGCACTAGTTGTTAATTACCATTTGTGACCCAAAGGGGAAGTGACTAATGAATCAACTAAAGGCTAAATATGGGTAATATCTAAGAAGAGGGGTCTTACGTGCACAACTATAACCTTAAATGTGTTTGGTAAAGGATGTTAAAAATCTATAAGTTGCTAGGTCAATGGGAGAAAATAAAACTGTCTTCTTTTTTCCTGTGGCTCCTATCTGTCCAAGCTGTCTGCCGTTTTTCTGCAGGGTGGGGGAAAGTGTGCTCAGTCTCTAGGCAACCTGT
The DNA here is from genome assembly GCF_004664715.2 of Peromyscus leucopus. Classification (NCBI taxonomy): domain Eukaryota; kingdom Metazoa; phylum Chordata; class Mammalia; order Rodentia; family Cricetidae; genus Peromyscus; species Peromyscus leucopus. Next base: position 34,746,565 of record NC_051063.1, read on the forward strand.
GTACAGCTAGATGCCTCTGGTGATACAGGGAGGCTTGAACTGGGAGTTCTGGCTGAGCATAGCTGTTAGCACAGAAGTTTATCTAAATATTCCTAGAAGTGGTTAGGTAAGTAGTTAGAGGTCTATAAAGTTAGTAAGGCTGTAAGAAAGAAGGGCCTAAGCTAAATTGTGTAAAACTATTACTTAGTGTCCACCTGGCCTAGGCGGCGTCCTGATTTACTCTAAGTCAGGAGACTTGTACGTGGGCTGCTATCACTTGTTAGTCCTTGGAAGTTGGGCGCCCCCCTGGGTGGTGTCTCCTTGTGGAATTTAAGTCAGGAGACTTTCAGGTGGGCTGTTATCATTGTTAGTCTTTGGCAGTTGGGCGTCCACCTGGGTGGTGTATCCTGTAAAGTCCACAGTGGCCAAGGGAGATATCTGATTCCAGAGAAAGCCTTTCCCTGAGGCTGTTCTCCAAATTACCTGGAATGTGTATGTCCAGAGAGTGCTCAGTCTACACTGTTAGTCCTTCTTAGGGAAAAGTCAATTGGGAAAGCTATAAAGGCACACATGATTTTCATAACAGAATACAGCTGATATATAACAAGCCAAGTAACACCAAAAACTCCTTGGGATTTGGCTTCCTCTGGAGGAATTCCATGATCCCTCCAGGTAGTGACTTTGCCATAACCAGCTGAGTTCTTATGATATATTTCTGCGGCCCGCAGCACTAGGGAAAGGAAGGGTGGAGTCCTAAACCCTTCAGTGTTGCAGAGAGGGAAAACTATTGGTCTTAATGATGAAGCACAGTTTTCATGAGACAGAACGTGCCAGAGATGCTAAACCTAAAGAATGGCAGGTGGAAATTTGTAAGAAACAGAGTTTAGGGATTTGAAGTGTTGGTATCTTTGGGGACCATTATTCTGACTCCCATATCTTCCATTGTGGATTCCAACATCAGCTTAGCAGCCTCATCAGGACAGGGTGGAAGGATTCTTACACTTGAGGATTCCCCACCACCACCTCCTCCCTCCCTTCCCCCCCTCTCTTTGTTTGTTTTTGTTTTTGATCTAGTGTCGAATTATCAAGCGGAGTCCTTATATATGCAGGGCAAATATCCTACCACTGAATTACACCACAAATCTCTGGTTAATTCTTTTAAATATTATGTACATATATCTCAGGAAATCAGTAATGTTGCTATGGTTTACTCTGCTACTCCTACCATACTCTGCAAACTTCAGAAAAGAAGAAAAGCAACAAAAAGCATTGCTACACACCAGGTTCCATAATCTATTTTTAATCTTTCAATAATGCCTGCTTTAAATTTGCACCTGGTGAGTGACCAAGGCATAATGATGTCAATCTTCTAAGCCAAGTTTCCAGAGATGACAGATGATGGATGGATTCATTCATTTATTATTGCACAGTGATTAAGTCAGTGGGCTTTACAGCTAGGTGAACTGAGTTTCAATCTTATTTTTGTCACTCACAAGCTGTGTGTTTCAGGAAAACATACACTCCAGTATTAGTTTCCTGATGGGTGAAACAAGATTCATGATAATTGTTGCAGGGTTGTGTGAGGACTAAATAGAAAAGTTACTGTAAAGCAAATAACATACAGCCTAGTATAGCCGGGTACGTGGCTGTCATCCAGACAATTTTTAAAAAGTGTACCCTGTTGATTGATGAAGATGACCATAGACCCCCACAGGATGAAGACCCAATACTCCTGAACTGTCTATTCTGTAGTCTGCCTACTTTGAGTTCAGAAGAGAGAGAATGTACTTCTTCTCAGGATCATGGAAATTCTCCGAAGGCAAAGTAGAAACCTGGGTAGATGGTGACAAATGGAGGAGACAGGATACACATGGCCGCCCTCTGGCTGTGATGGAGATATGTTAGATATGATCAACATTGATTATCCACAAGACTATTCTTTTCTGCTCCCTAAAATCAATAAATTTTCCATATTCTGCACATCACAATCTAGTCTCTAGGAAGACACATAGTTCCAATGAAAAGTAGTGCTTCTTACCTGAGTGCTACCTGGTTGTACTTTGCTTGGTATACTTTCTTCTTCTGAGAACTCAACATCTTCTCAAAGCCTTTTTCTAATTCTCCCAGGCAGAATTAACTTCTCCTCTCTCTGTGTGCTTTGTCCATAGTGGGCAGATTTTCATTATTGCCCTAATTATATTGCATTTTAATTATTTGATATTTCCTCCCTACTTCCCCATAAGAAAAACTGAATTGTTCCTGAGGATTCAACTTCTTTACCCAAATACCTCCTTGGATGCTTATTAACTCCCACAATACAACTGTGTTGTCTAGAGGGAAATATATTAAAAAGAATATATGGATTTTTATGCTTAAATGTCAGTGTACTCTTGAAAATACAAAGCAAAGTGAGAATGTGTCCCAATTTAATCTTTGGTCTGTAACTGCAGAAATATGGAAAAAATAGTAAGCTATTTGGAATTTCCTGGTGGCCTGGGGGAGAGTTAGACTGGCTCCAAGCTTTGGTCTGCTACTCTGGGAATCTTGCACTGAGGCTTGTTTGGTGGAGGAAGTTATATCCTACCTATGATTTTAAGACACTCTGCTAAGGTTTTCATGTCTACTGGGAAGCCAAACACTGCAACAAAGTAGGACAGTTGCATCTACTTATGGAGTAATTTACTGAATACCATGTACTGTTCTAAGTATTTTACCTGCATTTGTTTATTTAAGCCTTAAAACAAGCCCAAGAGGTGACTCTTTTCTTCACCGTATGAGTCAGAAAGACAAAGTGATCTTTTTCAAGGTGTTGTGGGTGGTCTACAGACTTGACTGTCAGGGTCAGTGTCCTATCCAACAAATTTTCATATCTGAAAGTATACAATACAGTTTTATAGAATGCATAATTCAGGTACAAGAAATACTTTATTAGAGATTTATTGATGGACACCCTAGATGAGTGTAAATGGACACTTTAAATGACAATAAAATAGAAACTCTAGATGACAATATTATCAATTTATGAGAAATGGTCATGAGGGAGTTGGAGGCTACCAAATTCCTTAGCATTTATCTAACTATGAAACTTACAATCTTGGATTATTAGGTGCCATATGTGGTTGACACCAATCAAAAGACCTTGTAATGAAGCTGTCTTAGTTAGGGTAACTATTGCATGATGAAACACCATGAACAAAGCAACTTGTGGAGGAAAGGGTCTATTTGGCTATTACACTTCCACATCACTGTTCATCATCAAGGAAGTCAGGACAGGAACTCAAACAGGGCAGGATCCCAGAGGCAAGAGCTGATGCAGAGGCCATAGAGGGGTGCTGCTTACTGGGTTGTTCCCCATGGCTTGCTAAGCCTGCTTTCTTATAGAAGCTAGGACCACTAGCCCACGAATGGCACCACTCACAATGGACTGGGCCCTCCCCCATCAATCATTAATTAAGAGCATGCCTACTGTCAGATCTTATGGAGGCATTCTCTCAGTCGAGGTTCCCTCCTCTCAGATGACTCTAGCTTGTGTCAAATGACATAAGAGCAGCTGCCACAGGTGCTTCTCAGGATGTCACGGCAAGACCTATAGATCCTGCTAAAGATAGTCCACTGGAAAATATGTTTATCCCCAAGTGAAAGCACCAAGCAAGATACTTAAGTGATTAACTTTGTGCCCCAGTCTTTTCAACTCAGGAGTCTGCTCTTTTCCTCACAACAGTAAAAGATCTCCAATTCATAAATGACCAGGGTTTTTTTTTTTGTTTGTTTGTTTGTTTACCATTTTATGCCTGATCCAAACAATGCCTGAAACATGGTCATGGTTTGATATTTGTAGAATGAATGTTGACAGATTTTATTAACCCTAAAGAAAATCATAGTTGAAGTACTTGAGACTTCTAGAAAGAGAATATGAAAAGAGATCTTTTTCTATTGAAGCACTCTACATGCTCTTAGACATTGGTTAAAGTGCTTTAGAGTTTATTTTACCTATAAAATACTTCCAAATTGTTTAGCTAGAATAATGAAAGATCCAAAGAAAAAGTCTGACCCTTGGTTGTTTTGTATGCTGTGATTACTCTAACTGAAAAGATGCTTGAAAATAACACCACACCCTCCAGCATTATTGGACTCAGAACTTACCTTGAAGAAAGAATTTTCTGTATGTTGGCAACCTCCAACTCTACCAATAAGTAAAAAAAAAATAGATAATATACTCAATAGTGTCTGATAAAGACCATGACATTTTACTATCTCGCCTAAAGCTGTACACCAGGCACAGGAAGCCACTCCTTTTGTATTTTATGTCACTAAGGCATCAGTGTAACCAATGCTTTTCACAAGTAATTCAAAAGAGAATAAAATAAGATTTAGGGGCTGCCTGTACATCAGAACATAAAGCTGTAGCTGAACATTGAATCTGAGTATAGAATTGTGGTCTGTCTAATGGAATCACTTTAATTTCATTTTTAATATGAATTACATGACTCAAATCACATTTATGAAAACCAATATCTTTGACTTTAGGAAATTATTTTTTATGGAGTAAACTTTTTTACTTCCTTCATGTTATCTTTGGCCAAAGATATCCAGTTTTGCTTCTATCCATCTTTGAAGAAAAAAATGAGAAAGAGAGGAAAGCTGAGTGAGAGACTAAACCGAATCATACCGTAGCATAATAATGAAAATGTCATCCCTCTCCTTTGATTGTAGGTGTTAGAATTTGAGCTTCATCAACTACAAGATTCCATCAGTTAGATGCAGCCATAAATTATGCCCATAATCAAAACAAAGTGAGGACTAGGACTTTAGGATACTACTTATAATAAATAGATAATAATAGTGTGAGCCCCTTAGTATTGACCCTCACCATTTGCAAACTTTGGAGTCTAGAATTGACTTTGACATTTGAAACTTTCTAGAAGATTCCACAATTTCTCCTAAATCTTTGTTGCCTAATTTCACATTACCTGTGAAAATATGGTCAGCTTTCCTCTCTTTCTCTTCTCTCTTTTTTTTTTGCTTTATCTCTGTTTCTAGCTTTGAAGAAGGTAGCGTGCATGGATTCCCTGAATTTCTGAGTAATTAATTCTAGCAACAGACTGAAAGATTTTGAAAATAGACCTGTTGTTTAGTCAAGGCTCTAATTGGAATCCAGCCATGTTGAATATTTGACTACAGGCCTGTGAACAGTTCCTAAGGTGAGGACCCAACTCACTATGCATGAAAGCCTGGCTTAGACACTGTGAGCTAAAAAATGAATGTTATTTCAATGATTTATTTGTTGTGTTAATCAGAATAGGATACTATCCCACAGTGACATTCTCTTAAGAATATTTGATTCTCAAGAATATAAAATTTTGGGAACTGATAGAAATATGCTAAAAGATTCTAAAGTTTATGATTCTCAAATTTGTATACCCTGTGTCTTCCAGAAATGTCCATTGTGGTCTTTTCATCCCAATAATCTGTCATCTAGTCTCATCTCCGTATTTATTACACTAACTCCAGCAAAAGACAAGAAAAATTGCTATACTGCTTAGGATAGAATTCTTAAAGCAGAACACTGACATGGTAGATTTGAGGGTGCCACTCCAGAGGCTTTAAGCTCACCTGAAAAAATTACACACTGGGAGGGAAAAATGGAATTAACAAAAACCAGGTGGGCATTGCTTATTAGCCTAGACAAGATGAGACTTATGTAGTGAGACTAAGTGCTCTGCCTCCGCTTTGTTTTCTTTCATTATGGCTTCATTTCAAATCATATCCTTTCCTCATCAAAACATTGACATGAAAACACACTGACACCAAATACTCCTGGGGCTCATTCTGCAAAAATAGACACCCCACTAGGGAGGACAGTGGTAGAAATGTCAATTCTATCCTCATGGCAAGTTATCTTTCTGGATATCCAGGAGGATTATATTTCCAGATTTCTCTTGTAGCTGGGCTGAGACCAAATGTCTAAATAGGAGCGATAAAAACTGTGTCACCAGTGGCTGTTACAAACAATGCTTCATATGGCCCAGTCTCTCTTCCCTTTGTCATCATGTCTTACAGGCCCCATCACTCAGGCATAGAAGTGACAACATAGCAACATTGCCCAAACTGAAGTGGACACCTTGAGGACAAAAATCTCATTTTAAGGTACTACAGTATTGTAGACAAAATTTTAAACAGTCTTAGTAAATAACAAACACAGAGCCAAATACAGAGGAAATAGCCAAAGAGATCAGAGCAATAGCCACCACCAGCTTTAGCTTACCACTAACAGTAGCTTCCCCCGAGAGAGACCTTCTTCCTGTCTGACTTGTGTTTTTATTGCCTTTCTGTTCTGCCTTCTCATTGGCTCTAAACCCAACCACATGACTTTCTAGTCGTTGCCTGTCTATACAGACCTCCAGGTCTCTATGGTTGGTATTGGGATTAAAGGCTCACCATGCTTGGCTGTGTCCTTGACCACACAGAGACTCTGCCTACCATGTGATTGGATTAAGGGCATGTGCTACCACCACCTACCTGACTCCCGCTTATGGCTTGCTTTGACCTCTGATCTCCAGGCAACTTTATTTATTAACATACAAATAAAATCATATTTCAGCACAAATAAAATATCACCACACAGTACTAACTTCATTATTTGTTCCTTCCACCTGGTCTTGCCTATGCAATTTGGAGTAAATATTCCTTTCCCAGCAGCTAACTTAGTCTGTTGAGGTTGTTCTTGTACCTAGCTGTAGAATAGCTTAAGCAACGGCAGTTGCATTAAGGAAAAGTCATTCTCATGTGATAGGAAATGTGAAAAAACCAAACACACCCTATGGGGATTATTTGTCTTTTGGGAGATTCATTATTATATATTGAGGTCAATTTCCTGGATCATCAGTTGGACACTTGCTCAAAAGTCCAACAAGAATTTCAGAGATAATTGGTTACATTTGCCAACACAGATCTTTCAGTCCAACAAACAAATACTTTGTCAATTTGAAAATTTTCATGTTACTCACACTGTTTTCTTGTCTGTGAATTTGTATGACTCAGTTTAGTGTACCTGTTCAAATATAGGAGGGCTCAATGTAAATTCCTTATTTTCTACTGATAAGTTAATCCAGCTTTGTTTTTATTAAACATTAATGCATTTATATTGGAGAAAAATTTAATTTTTTTTCTTTGCAAATCCCACAGAAGTGAAAAGTTAAAACTCCAGAGATAATGATTAGCATCATAGTAGGGTAAACTCATCTACATTAATCCATCCAGGGAACAATTTCATCACAGGAAATCTTTCTTGTACTGAGGAAGTGGGACAAGGAGTGTCAGCATCTTGAGATTGTAAGAAAACCTTGCTCTCCATACTAGTCTTTTAATGATGTAGGTGGAGACATTTTAGTCACATAGTTTTCTTTTCTTATGAATTTTAAACCTCTCTGGAACATTCTATTTCCATAATTGGACAAAATCTAGGCATTTAACTATTTTTTCTTTTAAGATAATCATTCTTGCTGGCAATTACATTTTTATAGCTCAAATGCTGTGGTGTGAGTAGTTTGATAGTTCTTTAAAAAACTGAAGAGACCAAAAAAAGCAGATTTTTGTGCAGAACTGTCTAAATTAGTAATAGCAATAAAGTGGTACTGAAAATTTTACACCTACAAGTGTCTTAAAGAAGATACAATGGATGCCTGAGTTCACTTCACCACCTCCCAGCATTTATATTGCCACAATATCTATCACTTCCTCTCTCTTGAAAATTTGTTCTAAAAAAAGCTTTTTAATTATTGTATTATGGCACACACATTATGTTCATCACTCTACTTCTAGACTGATTCTTTTTAAAGTATGGGGCACATAAACTGTATATAATATGATTTTTCAAAATCCAGCTGGTAATTTCTGCCTTTTGCTGGGCTGTTTAACCCCTTCACATTTAATGCTATCACTGATATGGTTAGGCTTATACCTACTGCTTTTGATTTTTGTTTTCTGTATGACTCAGATTTTAGTTTTTTGTTCTATTTTAGAAGCCCTTACCTTTCTCCTCTAATGGAATTGTTTTGCTTAAATTTTTATTTGCATTCTGACCTCAGTTTTCCCTCTTTCCTCCCAGTTTGCCCACAACTTCACCTCTGTGCCTCCCCCACTTCTCTGTTTCTATTTAGAAAAGGGCAATCCTCCATGGGCATCAGCAAAACATGGCATATTTGAATTGAGTTTCAATAAGACTAGGCAGCTCCCTCCTATTAAGGCTAGACAAGGCAACCCAGTATGAGGAAACGGTTCTCAAAAACCAGCAAAAGAATCAGAGACACCACCTGCTCCTACTGTTAAAAGCCCCACAAGAAGATCCAGCTATACGACTGTCTCATATATGCAGAGGTCAGCCCCATGCAGGCTCCTGGGTTGTTGGTTCAGACTCTGTGAGCCTCTATGAGCCCAAGTTAGTTGATTCTGTGTTTTTCCTTGTGGTGTCCTTGACCCCTACAGTCCTTCCTCCTCCTCCTCTTCCACATGATTCTCTGAACTCTACCTAATATTTGACATGGGTCTCTGTATCTATTTCCACCAGTTGCTGGGTGAAGCCTCTCTGATAACAATTGAGTTAGACAACAATATATGAGTTTAGTAGAATATCATTAAGAATAATTTTATTGACTTTTTATTTGCCAGTCATGTATGGTTCTATCATAGGTCTCTGGGATATCCAGCCTGTAGGTCCTGGCCCTCCAAGCAGTATCAGGGGTGGGCTCCCTCTTGGAGCATGGGTGTTAAGTTGGACCAGTCATTGGCTGACCACTCCCACAATTTCTGCACCACCTATTCGCCACACATTTTGTAGGTAGGACAAATTGTAGATCAAGGTTATGTACTTGGGTTGCTGTCCCAGTCACTGCATTGGAAGTCTTGCCTGATTACAGGAGATAGCTGATTGAGACTCTATATCTCCCATTTCTAGGAGTCTTAACAAGGGTAACCCTCAGAGATTCCTGGGGATTTTCATTACACTAGGTTTCTAGCTCATCCCCAAGATACTGTCTAATTTCAGCTGTCTCTCAAAGCACTACTCTCCCTCTATCCTCCCATTACATGATCCCGCCTGTTCCTATCCCCCATGATGTCTATTGTATTTTCCCTTCCCAGGAAGATTCATACATTCCCTCGTGAGCCCTCCTTTTAACTTATCTTCTCTGGGTCTATGGATTGCAGCATGGTTATCCTTTGCTTTGCAGCTGATATACTCTTATAAGTGAATACATACCATGTTCATCTTTCTGGGTTTGGGTTACCTCACTCAAGATGATTTTTTTCTAGTTCCATCCATTTGCCTGCAAATTTCACGATGTCATTGTTTTTTAACAGCTGAGTAATACTCCATTGTGCAAATGTACCACAGTTTTTTTTTTTTAATCCATTCTTTTGTTGAGGGACATCTAGGTTGTTTCCAGGTTCTATCTATTATGAATAAAGCTGCTATGAACATAGTTGAGCAAGTGTCCTTGTGGTGTGATGGAGCATCATTTGGATATATGCCTAAGAGTGGTATAACTGGGTCTTGAGGTAGATCAGTTCTAAATTTTGTGAGAAACTACCATATTGATTTCCAAAATGGCTATACAACTCAACACAACCACCAGCAATGGAGGAGTGTTTCTCTTGCTCCATATCCTCTCCAACATGAGCTGTCACTTGTGTTTTTGATATTAGTCATATTGACAGGTGTAAGATGTTATCTCAGAATCATTTTGATTTGCATTTCCCTGATTAATAAGGTTGTTGAACATTTCTTTAAGTGTTTCTTGGCCAGATTCCTCTGCTGAGAATTGTCTGTTTAAATGTGCACCCAATTTTTTAATTTGATTATTTGTTTTTTAGATGTCTAGTTTCTTGAGTTCTTTGTATATTTTGGATATTAGACCTCTATCAGATGTGGGGTTGGTGGAGATCTTTTTCCATTTTGAAAGCTGCTGTTTGCAATATTGATGGTGTCCTTGGCTTTACAGAGCTTTTCAGTTTCATGAAGTGCCATTTATTAATTGTCGCTCTTAGTGCCTTTGCTATTGGTGTTATGTCCAAGAAGTTGTCTCCTATGCCAATGTATTTAAGGCTATTCCCCACTTTCTATTCTATCAGGTTCAGTGTATCTGCATTTATGTTGAAGTCTTTGATCCACTGGGACTTGAATTTTGTGCAGGGTGATAGATATGGATCTATTTGCATTTTTTTCTACATGCCCACATTCAGTTACACTAACACCATTTGTTGAAGATGCTTCTTTCTTCCATTGTATAATTTTAGCTTTCTCTGTCAAAAAATCAGGTGTTCATAATTGTGTGCATTTACATCTGGGTCTTTAACTCTTCCACCTGTCTGTTTTTATGCCAATACAATGCAGTTTTTATTAGTATAGCTCTGTAGTACAGCTTTGAACCAGGAATAGTGCTATCTCTGGAAGTTTTTTTATTGTATAGGTTCGATTTAGCTATCCTGGGTTTTTGTTTTTCCATATGAAGTTGACTATTGTTCTTTCAAGGTCAGTAAAGAATTTGGTTGAGATTTTAATGAGGATTGCATTGAATCTGTAGATTGCATTTGATAAGATGGCCATTTTTAAAAGTATGTTTATCCCACTGATTCATGAGCATAGAGATCTTTCCATCTTCTGATATCTTCTCCAATTTTCTTCTTCATAGATCAGTAGTTCTTGTCATACAGGTCTTTCACTTGCTTGGTTAGAGTTATGTCAACATATTTTATATTATTTGTGGCTTTTGTGAAGGCTATTGTTTTCCTGATTTCTTTCTCAGCACATTTATCATTGTATATAGGAGGACAACTGATTCTTTTTTGAGTTAATCTTTTATCATCCAGCCACATTGCTGAAGGTGTTTATTGGCTGTGCATGTTCCCTGGTAGAATTTTTGTTGTCACTTGTGTATACTATCATATCATCTGCAAATACTTTGACTTCATCCTTTCCAATTTATATCCCTTTGATCTCCTTTTGTTGTCTTATTGCTCTAGCTAGAATGTCAGGTATTATATTGAATAGATATGGAGAGAGTGGACAGGCTTGTCCTTTTTCTGATTTTAGTGGAATTGTTTTGAGTTTCTCTCCATTTAATTTGATGTTGGCTATTGGCTTGCTATATATTGCCTTTATCATGTTTAAGTATGTTCCCTATATCTCTGATCTCTCCAGACTTTTATCATGAAGGAGCTTTAGATTTTGTCAAAGGCTATTTTTGAAAAGCATAATGAGAAGATCATGGTTTTTTCCAGTTTGTTTAAATGGGGGATTATGTTGACAGATTTTTGTATGTTGCACCATTTGTGCATCTCTGGCATGAACGCTACTTGATCACAATGAATGCTCTTTTTGATGTGTTCTTGGATTCAGTTTGCATGTACTTTAATGAGTATTTTTGCATTAATGTTTATAAGGGAGATTGGTTTGTAATTCTCTTTCTTTTCTTTATTTGTTGAGTACTTGTGTGTTTTGAGTATCAGTGGTCCTATAAAATGAATTTGGCATGTTACTTCTGTTTCTATTTTGTGGAATAATTCGAAGAGTATTGGTATTGGCTCTTCTTTGAAATTCTGGTGGAATTCTGCACTAAAATCTGGGCTTTTTTTTTTTGGTTGGGAGACTTTTAATGACTGCTTCCATTTTCTTAGGGATTATAGCTCAATTTAAATTGTTTATCTGTTCTTAATTTAACTTTGTGTGGTACTTTGAATGTTATTGGTCTCCATAATCTCATAGGGAGTGACACTCTTAGGAGGTGTGGCTTGATGGAGTTGGTATGGCCTTGTTGGAGGAAGTATGTGACTGTTGGGGTGGACTTTGAGGTTTCCTATGCTCAGGATACCACCCAATATCTCAGTTGACTTCCTGTTGCATTCAAGATGTAAGACTCTCAGCTACTCCTCCAGTACTATGTCTGCCTGCATGCTGCCATGCTCCCTGCTGTGATGATAATGGGTTGAACCTCTGAAACTGTAAGTAAATCCCCTCAACTAAATGTTTTCCTTATAAGAGTTGCCATGGTCATGGTGTCTCCTTACAGCAATAGAAACCCTAAGACACTTTGGTGAGTGGTATCTATCAAGAAATTTATCCATTTCTTCTAGATTTTCCAGTTTTATGGAATATAGTTTTTTGAAGTATGACCTACTGATTCTTTGGATTTCCTTGGTGTCTGTTGTTATGTTCTTCTTTTCATTCCTGATTTTGTTAATTTGTATACTCTTTCTCTGCCTTTTAGTTAGTTTGGGTAAAGGTTTGTCTATCTTGTTGATTTTCCCCAAGAACCTACTCTTTGCTTCATTGATTCTTTGTTTCTATTTTATTGATTTCAGCCCTCAGGTTGATCATGTCCTGCCATATACTCCTCTTGGGTATGTTTGCTTCCTTTGTTCGAGAGCTTTCAGGTGAGCTATTGAGTATGAGATCATTCTAATTTTTTATGAAGGCACTTAGTGCTATGAACTTTCCTCCTAACACCAGTTTCACTGTGTCCCATAAATTTAGATATGTTGTGCATTCATTTCATTGAATTCTAGGAAGTCCTTAGTTCTGCCTTGACCCAGTAGTAATTCAGTAGTGAGATGTTCAGTTTCCATGGCTTTGTAGGTTTTCTGTTGTTTCTATTGTTGTTGAAATTCAGTTTTAATCTGTGGTGGTCTGATAAGATACAGGGGCTTATTCAATTTTCTTGTATTTGTTGGGACTTGCTTTGTGACCAAGAATGTGGTCAGTTTTGGAGAAGGTTCTGAGAAGGTATAATCTTTTGTGTGTAGGCGAAATGTTCCGTAGATATGTGTTAGGTCCATTTGAGTCATAAAGTCTGTTAGTTCCATTAATTCTGTTTAGTTTCCATCTGGATATTCTGCCCATTTGTGAGAGATGGGTGTTGAAGTCTCCCACTATTAATGTGTGGGGTTTGATGTGTGATTTAAACTTTAGTAATGCATTCTGTTTTATTAAGTGAAGTTTTGAGTAGAAAGTTTTTCCTGAATTGGATTTGTTATGTTAAAATTAAAATTTAAGGATTATATAATTTTAGTTTTATTTTAAATCTTGGTTACTTTAAGGTTTAAAACTCCTTAACACTGCAAACTCTACAATGGAGATGCCTTATTGTACCTTATACCAGAGTATTCGTCTCCTTGCCTGGCCACCTTCTTCCCTGAGATTCACGAAAAGCCCCTGACCAGTGTCTAAGGAATTCAGCTTTTGCTCTGTGCTTGTCATTTGCTGAGCCATTTCTTTTTACCCAAATCTTCAAAATGCATGCTGCTCTGAATTCATCCCAACAAGCATACCCCCTTCCTGCTGCCTGGTCCCTGCTCCTCTTACAATCATTTAAATATTCTGACAAACGCTGCCATTTCATAGTTATCTCCATGTCTGAAATTATACCTTTTTCTTAATGACCGAAGAGATAAATATCATCTGCAGAGAGATCACAGGCTCCTTTGCTCTTTAATTAACACACAAAGTCTTCTGTAATTTAATTATTTTCCTATTTGACACAAAAAGGTCTTGGGCTTGCTATATATAAAACGTACTTAGAAGTAATAATGTTTAGCCCTCATTCAAGCATTTAAATTATCATATTTATTTATCTTTAATCATTAAATTCATCTTTTAAATTGAATTTATCTTTAAATCTACCTTTTTTTTTCTCATTTCTGGTGCTGTTAACTATGTAACCACCTCCACCACACACACACACTTTCCATCAAAGGAAAATTTCTGTAAGGGAACAACACATACTGCCTCTTAAGAGCCGAACTACATGGATGCCACATTTACATAGCATGGTTCATACAAATGTAGCAGAGAGTGCTATTTTAAGGTTCTCACTTCTCTTAGAGTTGGCTGAGTTCCACTAGAATGAGGAAGGCTCAGGAAAACAATGCTCTGTTTTTACAGTGTGATACAGATTCCTCAGAGAAGACACAGAACTGATTTATAATATCTTTACACATTAGAAGTTAGGGCACAGTTAACGGTTTAGGAGTGAGAAGAAAATACATTTATCTGTATTTTTTATTGCTGATTCTCATTAGTTGATCACTGAAAGTGAAATATTTTCTAATTGCTCACAGTGTGAGAAAACAGTGAATGCTAACTTGTCTCTATTGCCCTGTTATCTGACACAATACAGCATAAGACTGGCCTAGACTAGTAGTAACAGTGACATTTCTGATAATAGCCATCAAGATGATTCTAACCCATCATGTTCTAGTAGCACACAGGCTGTGGCCAGAGTTAATATCCTCTATCAATTGCCGTAAAGTATAATAAAGCTCTTCACTATGATTACTATTAATGTGAGTTTTGGCAAGATTCCCTCATCAAACTATAGTGTTCTCATCTGTAAAATAGGAAAACAGCACAATTCAGTCACCATAAGCTCAATTAAACTTGACACACACCGTGCTTAATAAATGTTAAATGATCAGTTTTTAAAATAAACATGTGACCAGTTTTTGTTCATCTGCATGTAAAATACCAAGCTACACTTATTGGCAGTTGTCAAAACAGGAAACACAGTTCCAACATCCTAGGAGTTTAACCCTCTGAAACAAGAACAAGAGAAAACCATCTATACCAAAATCTGTAAATCCCTGCAGGTGCTCGGGAGAAGGAAAAAATGAGAGTGAGTTGCAGATAAAGTGAACAGTGGAGATCTCTCTGAGTCTCTCATGAAATGTCAGCATCTAAAGTTGTTCATCTTCCTCATGAGTTTATAGAAACAAGCCATATTCAATTAATTTAGAGATGGTAAAGTCTGTGCTGTTATGAAGATACAAAATGTAACTGGTGCAGTTTCTGGATTACCTCTCTTGCTGTAGTGCCCAGGGTCTTTGTTACACAAGCTTGATTACTTTCAGTTTTGCAATGAGATGTTTAGGCTAAAATTTGCAGACCAAATTTTAGAATAAATTTAGAATGGAACCTGCTGTATGGTAAGAGCATGAAAGAAAATAGATACTTCAGTTTCTTATTTCATATATTGAAAGGAAAACTCATTGTCGCTCTATCAGAACTATTTAAATGTGTTAAGCATGCCATTTTCACTTTTGATTATATTATAAGGCATCAATAAAAGCTTTCCAGAAAGATTTTTCTCATCAGTAACAAAAGAGGCAGGAATATATTTGTAACTATGGAAACATTCACTCCATATTTTTCACATTTAGAAGGTACACACTTTCATATCAAGTAATAAGGAAAGTGTGGGCATAATCATCTATTTCTTATTAATAACCAGTTTTTAATAAGAAAGAGAAACTTATCTGGAGACCATGCTTTTAAATAACTACATTAAAGGCAGCTATGTAATTATTACTCGTCTTAGTGTAATTGAACTTGATTTGAACAAAGTTTTTCTATCATAATAAGATCTTAGAAGTGAATGAAGAAAGGTAATTGGCTCTATTACAGGCTGGTCATCTGATGTCACCCTGGAAAAAATGCAGAATTGTCCCTAGAATAGTGTCGGTAGGATATTGTGCAGAACAATCTGAAATGGATTCAGAGGAAAACCATATACCCATTTTAATTTTCATTTCAGAAAAATCACATAACCATTTTAATTTTTGCTTCATAATCTCAATAGTGACTGGTCTACTGTACCATTCACTGTACATTAAAATGGAAAGTAAAATAGTATTGATGATTGCCATACTTGAAAGAGCATTGGCTCCAGACCATCTATGTATCTGTACAGAAAAAAGAAAACTTGGCTTTAATTTATCCATATTTATACAAAATTTGATTAGCAATGGATTGTTTACTTTAGCATTGATGCCAGAACCTCAAGACTTTCAGGAAACAAATAGAATAGTTTTTGTTCTATTTTACAGAGCACATAATTATACAAAACATTGAGCATCATGGCATTTTTATACTCGCATACAACGTATTTTGATAATATTTTTCTCTACTCATGTTTCTTGCCTGCTTTTTCTTCATTTTCCTTCATCCTTTTGTACTACCATGCTCCCCAAATTCTACAGTGAGAAAATATGCAACATTTATCTTCGTGAGTCTGACTTATTTCACCCAACATAATGATATCCAGGTCTACTCCTGTTTTTAGTGGGTAGCTATTTTAGCTATGACCTTGAAGCATCTCCCCTAGTGAGGAAGCAGATAACTTCTACACCTGCCTATGACCTTGAAGGACATGCCCCCGGGGCATGGCTGCTCAAGACCCTTAAGACCTGGGATGCACGTACACAGTGTTCTCTTTGCTCCCTCATGGTTTGGATGCTGGGACTGACCAGGTAGATCTTGGAAGAAGATCAGCATAGGGCATAGGTTGGTTTTCCTGGAACCTTTGCTAAATACTCATGCTGTAATAAGTTATCCCCATAATAAATTCCCTTATTCATTAAACAGATTCCATGGATTTCTCACATTACTCCTCCCCACAAAGTACATGGTTTCATTCGTCTGAATAAAGTAGAATAAAACTCTATTGTTAGATTGTCTGTCATCTAACCTGATTCCATAATTGAGTATTGTAACTGTGCCACTCTAATTATGGCCATGTGGGAATCACTGTTTTAAGATGGCTTTTATTCTTTTGGATATATCCCCAGAAAGTTTATAGCTGCATCATTTGGTAGTTCTAATTTTAACTTTTTTTGAGGAACATCCATACTCAATTCCTTAGTCACTAGACTAACTTACATTGTGGTGATATTGTGTTCCCCAAAATATTGTGTACCTTAATAAACTTATCTGGGGTCAGAGAACAGAAAAGCCACTAGTTAGGCAGTTAAAGCACACACCTTTAATCCTAGCATTCCAGAGATAGAAATCCCTCTGGATCTCTGTGAGTTCAAGGCCACATTGGAAAAAGCCAAGCATGGTGACACAAGCCTTTAATCCCAGAGAGTGGTGGTAGAAAGCAGAAAGATATATAAGGCGTGAGGACCAGAAACTAGAAGCTTTTGGCTGGTTAAGCATGTGGCTGGCTAAGCTTCAGGCTTTCCAGCAGCAGTTCAGCTGAGAGCCATTGGGATATGAGGACACAGAAACTTCCAGTCTGAGGAAACAAGACCAGCTGAGAAGTTGACCAGGTGAGGTTATCTGTGGCTTGTTCTTTCTCTCTGATCTACCAGCATGGACCCCAATAACTCGCCTCGGGTTTGATTTTAATAAGAACTTTTAAGATTCCTGCTACATTACATTGTTAACAACAGTGTATAAAGGTTCAATCTTATTGACAATTGATAGCTGCTAGGAGGGGAAGACAGTTTTCTTTAAAGGTGTAGTCCCTAGTCGGTAGATCATGGTCCAGTGGGAGGTCACACATCCAAGGGTGTGAACAGCACAAATTGGACTTGATGAGTTAAACTAAAAAAGACACAAAGTTGGGTGGGTACAGAAGGGACATAGATATGGCAGGAGTTAAGGGACAAGAATGAATATAATCAAAACACTGTAGGAAACTCTCAAGGAACTAATTGAAAAACAAGGGAACAAAGATCCAGCATCACTATTTTTCTCATATCCTCACCAATGTTTTGATATTGTTGATGATCAAAACCACTGAACTTGGGGAAGATGAAATCTCAATGTGGTTATGATTGGCTACAGATATTGAATATTTTAACATATTTAATGATTATTTGTATCTAATAGACATCTTCAAACTTCTGAATAGGAAATGTTATTTTTTTTAGAACAACAACAACAACAAGATAATAGTGGAAGAAAATACAATATACTAGGTTTTATGAAAATAAAAAAATTCATGCCATAGAAAAAACAATCTGTATTATGAGAGAAATGATGTGATTTCTCACATATAACTTAAATCTTGCAAAAACTGTATCAACTAAGTATATAGAGATATTCTCAACTGTAGAGTAATATTATCATGTTCTTACTTTAGTGTATCACTGTAGAAGCTATGTTAGATAGACTTTTAAGAAACTAGGATTGACAACAAGAAAAGCAATATGTAACAACAACCATCCCTGTAGATACGACGAGGGCCTAGTTCACAGGAAGCAGTTTCATTGGGGAAATTCTCTAATGTCTTTATGTTTAGTGAGTGAGGATCAGGACAAAATCTAATACAGGTTTTTAGGTACTTCTTATATACAAAAGTAATACATGCTAGTATTTGGGCACCAAGTATGACCCTTAAAAATGGATAAGAGAACACTTTACTTATGATACTATAAAAGAGACCATTTATAATCCTGTCCACACTAGATCTGATGATTGGCAAATAGCTTTTGTCATTAAATACAGTAGAAAGGGGAACCATGAGGAGTGGGAACAAGGCAAAGGGAATATAATATGAGGACAAGGAAGATATTCCACTAATCAATGTTCAGTTCTTGAAAAGGTCTAAAATTTGGGAAGGAATATTCAAGACATTAGTTACATTCAACATCAAAAGATGATCTAAGCTAAGTGGATCCAGAAAAAGAACATTCTAGCTGTGAATTAAGTGAGAAAACTATTAAAGTCATTCAATAAAAAAATACATTCTTTTTCTCTTTTGTATTTTACAGACACAATTTTATTTTAATCTAAAAAATAACTGTGTACAATGAGATTCCCATTTTATAGATCAGAGAGCAATTCCACACTGAAAATGCTTATCTTTAATGTCAATCAGATACACATATCCACGTTAAGTGTTAGACTTCAAGCACAATTGCATTATAAAATACAAGCCATAGCTAACCAGATGAAGAAACATGTAAGTGTAGGTCTGGAAAAGTCTTATATGCAGAGCTTCTTGCTCTTTCTTAGTGGGATCATGGCCCCTTGTACTCACCAAAACAAGAATCTCCCATAGCAAACACTCAATATCCACAGTTTTGCTGGAATTGCATTACCTAGACACGGTAAACTGAATTTAAGCTGAATGATGGAACTCCATCTCTGGCTCCCTTGGATGCCCTGGAGATTATAGTGGCTGAAAATTCTGAAGCCTACTCAAATGGTTGTTCTTTGCATTTGCTACATATTTAAGATGGAGGGAGATTATTAAAGAACAATGATAGTGAGCACAAAATTAGAGCCAACTTGATACTAGTTCTTTTATATACACAGGAAATACATTCTTCTTATTGGCTGTTCTGAAATTTCAGGGTCTGATAAGATTTCTAAAACTCAAGGAAGTGGGTGCCAACTGTTCCCAGCAGCAGCTCATCTATGGATATCACCTTCATGGCCTTTCATGACAAAGCTAGGATTTATTTGTTTCAAAGTCTCAAATCAAACACACATACTTGATGACTGCATCCCACATTCCTTCCTATAGATGAACTCCTGAAATACCCAGACTTCTTGGTATTGCTTCCTTATATCAAAGATTGTTAAAAATGTTCAACCGAGTTAGTCATTCCAGGTTTCCAGAACAAACAGCTCAGCCTTGGTGTTAAACAACAGGATTGCATTTTCTAAGGCTTGAAATCCAAGACCACAGTCTAGCAGTGTTCCCCTTCTCTTCTCTTTCCCTCTCTCCTTCTCTCTTTCTTTGTGTATTTGTATGTATATAGATGTGCATGTGTGCATGTGTGTGTGTATGAGAATGAGAGAGAGAGAGAGAGAGAGAGAGAGAGAGAGAGAGAGAGAGAGAGAGAGAGAGATCCAGAGATCACAACCCTCCCTTTTCTTAGACATAAATCCCATGAAGTTAGCATCCCACCCTTACACTTCATTTAACTTTAATTATCACTTATCTTCAAATGAAGGTTAAGGTTGCAATATGTGTAATATGTAAACTTTGGGGAACACTAGTCAATAACAACCTCTAAAGTTCTGTAATTCTGTGTCTGTGAAATTGTGTCTGTTTCTTAAGGGTAAATCCATTATTTAATTGGTTTCTGTAATAGCAGAGTACAGTGTCATGCCTGACACTTAAGGGCAATCAGATGCATTATTGGGTTGGATGAATTTATGGCTGAAGGGAAGCCTGACAGTCTGTCTTGATTTCCTATTGGCACCTGCTTTCTACAAAAGTGTA
This sequence comes from Peromyscus leucopus, assembly GCF_004664715.2. Classification (NCBI taxonomy): domain Eukaryota; kingdom Metazoa; phylum Chordata; class Mammalia; order Rodentia; family Cricetidae; genus Peromyscus; species Peromyscus leucopus. The sequence continues at coordinate 34,766,556 of NC_051063.1, forward strand.
TGGCGACAATCCACACTCAGGCTCCTTTTGAAGCCACTTAAGAGTGTTGTCCATTTTTTGAAGGGGTTAAGTAAAATTTAGGTGTGAAACTCTCAAGGAGACCCCATTGAAAAAAGAACTAGACAATGTCCTTTGGGAACCACATGGGCAAGCTGCTTTAGTTCATGGAAAATTGTTGAAGTGCTTTCAGAAATAATTCATAATGATTGCATGTGATTATTTTATGTGGAGTCCTGACTCCAGTGAATTGGTTTTTGTCTGTGACAATGGCAGAGCCTGAAAATAAGGTGGTGGGCCATTAGTTGACATCAAAAAGAAGGGTATGGCTTGGGGGAGGCCCATAATTGCATAAACAGCACAGCAGAGACTCACCAACTCATTCCATTGCAGTCTCATTTTTAATTTGTTGCCACTGGTAATAGCAATAATAATAATATAATAACAGTATTATTACTACTATTATTACTAGTATCTATACTAATAGTTACTGAAAGAGGAGTCTCAACTGATGACATGAAATCAGGAGGCCTGAATGAACTTAGTGTTCTGTTGATAGCTTGAATTAATAATAGGACTTGCAGAGGTCAATCAAAAAAGGTTTGAACTTTTGCTGAAACATGTCAATAAACTTAAAAACTTGATATGAAATCCTCATTCTGGAATAGAAGAAACTGAAGTCCAGAGAAGAAAGTTACCCTTCTCTTTCTCACTTAGATTACATAGCTAAGAGATTAAAGTCCACTATAAATATAAAATCACTTTATCTTCATTGCAAGGTGAACTCCACAAAGACAGGGTTTTAGTCTTCATGTATTTATATTCACTATTTTCCCCAATTATCTGAAAAAGCCTGGAACATATTAGGCAAGCCCTCCCCTCAGTTGAATAAATGTTAAAATACAGTGGTTAAAACTCGATAAATAATTAAAATACTGATCTCCTTGTACCATATATGTTATGTTGGGTGTATTATTAAACTTTTTTAGCCCTTAAAGAAGGTATTCGTTGAAATAATCTATGGATCAAGTTGAGCATTCTGGTACATATTGTGACACTCAATAAATGTGGGCATTATGGTAGCATTAGTCAGTTTTGACTTTATGGTTGTTGATTAGATTATAATTTTGAAAGCATCTTATTTCACTCAACTTTCTTCCCAAGTTCAAGTTTTTAACCTTTTTGCTTTCATAAATGTTAGGCCATTGCCACATTCAGTCATTCTTTAAATGGTTTATTTAATTTTCTTTGGAAAAATACATTAACAAATGTGTTGAAAATTAGCATTCATATTACAGCCTCATTTTGCTTGCTGAGCAGTCTGTCATTGCTATTTTTCTCTAATTCATAATTACTCTCCAATTGCTCATACATTTAAGCAATCAATGTCATTATTACAGCCTCCATCACAAATATCAAGATAAAAATTACCTGATGGGAGAAACAACTATTGAGGAATATTTCCAGTTATATAATATGTATCTAGCAGTTTAAAATAGTGTTCCCCAGTGTTTCTGTTTATTAACTACAAGAAAAATAAGAACACTCCAGAGTTCCATTTACTTAGAAATCACCACAGCACTAACAACCAGGGAAAACTGTTTAAGACTAGGATTGCCAGAAACTACATATGGCTGAGTGATGGAAAGGCCTGCTAGTATAATTAGCAGCAGCAGTTAGACCCTTGCAATACTAAGTGCTCCTCATTCAGGGCATGGACATCATCTGGAGTTTGTTGAAAATGCAAATTAATGGCTCCACCTACTGGATCTGAATCTGCATTTTAAGAAGAGTGTCCAGATGACTAAAGCCAGCAAAGCATTGATGTAGCTGGTGTAAAAAAGCAGGCAGAATCCTTCAGAACTGCTCTATTTCAAACATATTGTTTCGTACAATGCATTCTTTAATGCCAGACAGTTTAAATAATATTGAATCAATGTTATAGAAAAAGTAGAAAGTAAATCATGCCATTTAACAACAATTCAAATGACCTATGGACACATACATGTAAATTCATATATAACAGGCCATGTTGTCCTTGGTGTTTGTCATGTGCTTTTCTTTAAACACCGTTGCCTCACACTTAACTATCTAAGAAAATAAACTGAGCTGTATGCCAGCATTTTAAACTTGGCTGGCTAGGATTCAGGCTTTTATGTACCATTCTGGCTTATCAAATGTCCTATTGATTGAAACTTAGTCCCCCCCCCCCAATTTTATTGTTCAAGTAGAAATGTCTTTGTGTCATATTTTTTCATTTTGTATTTATCTCATAAATCTAAGGATATTCATCATCTATTAAAAGCTAGCTATAAAATCTTTTCATAGAAAAACTGGACAAGGGATCAAAAGACCTAGATTCTCATACAGATTTGGTTTCTATTAACTTTCTTGCTGACCTCTCAGTTGGCTGAAAATCACTGTTAGGCACCCAATAATGTCCAGTAGTCAATGAAAACAGTGAATGTCAAATCTGTCACATGTTGTTAGAATGCATGTTTCAGGGAATTTCTGTTTGAGTCTAATATTTAATTTTAAACGTATATCTTAAGTTTTGATAGTAGAAAAAGATGGCCCAAGGATATTCTGAGTTCCAGAGAGAACCTACCCTAGGATTACATATTTTTGTATTTGAGAAGTGTAGCTGGAGGGCTTCTCTCCAGGTTCCCCAAGCCCCGCAGCCCCACAATCCACTTATAAAATAATCACTCAGACGCTTATATCACTTATAAACTGTATGGCCATGGCAGGCTTCTCGCTAACTGTTCTTTTATCTTAAATTAACCCATTTTTATAAATCTATAGCTTGCCACGTGGCTGGTGGCTTACCGGCGTCTCTACATGCTCTTCTCCTCGCGGTGGCTGCAGTCTCTCTCTCCGCCTTCCGCCTCCCAGAATCCTCCTCTCTCCTTGTCCCACCTACCTCCTGCCTGGTCATTGGCCATCAGTGTTTTATTTACATAGAGTGATATCCACAGCACTTCCCCTTTCTTCTTTTTTTTTAAAAAGGAAGGTTTTAACTTTAACATGGTAAAATTACATATAACAAAACAATTACCGAGCAAGAATTATAGTTACAATATTAAAGAAGATGTCCTATCTATCTTATATTTGTGAGTTTAAGGTTTTATAGCTAACTTATCTTTTATCATAACTGAGGAAATTACGACTATCTAGTCTTCAACCACATCAAAGACCTGAGAAGGAACATAATGGTACCTGAGAAATGGTAGATGGATGCAAGCAACTTTCGGGAATCTTGCAAGAGTAGACCAAGACAGCTGGCAGCCTGGACAGTCACCTGATGTTTCTCAGCATTGTTGGTGCATTCAAATTGGCTACAGGCCTAGAGTATCTGACAGACCATTTTCAGAAGCAGGAATTCTGAGAGACCATCTTACCCTGTCTTGGCAGAGTACAGTGGTCGCTTTCCTTGTGTCCCGCTTGTCCAGAAAGGACAGCATTGCATTTGTACTGTCAGCCGTCAAGGCAAGGGCAGTTCTTTGCCCAGTAGGCCATTTTGTGCCAAAAAGACAAACTTCCAAATGGAAATGTCTTAGAAGCCCAACATTCTCTCGGGATCAATTGGTGCAGCCAGGAGCAATTGTGTCTCACGTCAACAGAATTCTAAGTTATTTAAATGCCATATTCTCTAGGTCTATGAAGTGTTTGAAGATTACCTATCTATCTGAAATATATCTATGTATACCTAGAAGACTTAACTAACATGGCTACAAATATGATTATCATAGATGATTGATTATTAATCTATTTTTAATCATCCATTACAATTTTAAATGAGTTAAACATAATACCTCAAACAAGAATAGAAATATATATATACAGTATAACAAAATTAACTTCAAGTTTGTATTAATAAACTAAAATTTTTACCAATGTAAAACATTTTAAACATAAACTAAAATCTATACCAATGTAAAACATTTTAAACAAGTTGTTCTTTAAAAGTAGGTTCATTAATCTACCCTTTTATCTTATCATCTCCATATCCTCCTATATATCTATATTATATCCCCTTTTCTTTTTTTTCGAAAGAGATCACATTTATAATCAACCTGTTTTAAATAAAAATATTGGTTTTTCTCTGTCCCATACCAGAGGGCTCTTCTGATTTGGGACACAAGAATCTTTTAACCATTTTTTTTTAAAGCAATATGTCTGGGTTTAGAGGGGGAGTGAGCCAATTCCACCTCTAAAGCCAGCTTGGTATATTTGGGAATTTGGGCGTAGCATCTCTTACTACTTCCTGCTGGAGGGGGGCGCTGTATCTTATGGGGATACAAAGAAAATTTTAGACCTATGGGGTAGTCCGTGAGGCTGTATTGTGTGAACCAGTTGCCTTGAAACCGGTCTGGATGTTGGATCATCTGGGCCATGGTGTCATCGGAGACCTTTCAGGGGGTCTTGGCTGGTGAAACCTGATGTATCTTAATCTGGAACAAGTCCACAGCCTCTGGCTTTCTGTGGAAACAAAAGCAGAACCTCTTTTCCAAAGTAACATATCCTTATATCCAAATTTTGAAGTCAAGGTACCTTTAAAATATACATTTTGGCATAACTCAACAGGTTTTGTAATCAAATGTTTTTCTTTAGTTATGAATATCAAAGAGAACATAATCCAGATTCTCTGTGTGGTAGCCATCTTTATGTGGCTTATGTTTTATATTACCTTGAGCCTTGAGCCTATTGCTTTAAACTGTACCATTGTAAGCCTGAAACGGCGCTGTGGCTGCTGGCTCCGCCCACTTCAGCTTCCCAACATGGCAGTGGTACGTTTTCCGCCAGCTCTGGGAGTCATCAAGTCTCAGAAATAGTGGGTCTAAGCTTTTATCAAAGCAGCATGTAGCCCAGAAACCTCTTTTTTTTTTTTTTTTAAATACTAGTAAAGACTAAATCTACCACACAGCTTAATTTGCCGCTGGCAGATGCCTCATTTCCGCCATACTGCTGGTCAAACGCACCCGCCAGGAACCCGCCAGTGTTCAAACCTGCGTTTTGCGGCGTCTAGCTGCTCATATGAGACAAGAAGCAGGAACCTGGTTTTGGCTCTGTTTAGAATTGGTTATTAAATATTCTCAGGTTTAAGGTGGAAACTCGAGCCGTTGGGCGCCATTTTTTTATTTAATTTTAAACGTATATCTTAAGTTTTGATAGTAGAAAAAGATGGCCCAAGGATATTCTGAGTTCCAGAGAGAACCTACCCTAGGATTACATATTTTTGTATTTGAGAAGTGTAGCTGGAGGCTTCTCTCCAGGTTCCCCAAGCCCCGCAGCCCCACAATCCACTTATAAAATAATCACTCAGACGCTTATATCACTTATAAACTGTATGGCCATGGCAGGCTTCTCGCTAACTGTTCTTTTATCTTAAATTAACCCATTTTTATAAATCTATAGCTTGCCACGTGGCTGGTGGCTTACCGGCGTCTCTACATGCTCTTCTCCTCGCGGTGGCTGCAGTCTCTCTCTCCGCCTTCCGCCTCCCAGAATCCTCCTCTCTCCTTGTCCCACCTACCTCCTGCCTGGTCATTGGCCATCAGTGTTTTATTTACATAGAGTGATATCCACAGCAGAGAAGTTATTGTGCATTAATTTAATGAGGCATTGATCCCTTAGAGAAAGCACTGGATGGAATAACACAACCAAAAACTGAAGCCCAACTCTATCAAGTTGACACAGGAAAGGAATTGTGGGTTCAGACCATGAATTTTAAGTCATTCTTACTAGTTTCAAATGTATTTGTATTAATCAAAATAGGAGCTATTACAATCAATATATTTTATGTTTGGCTATAAGAAATGTGTGTGTATCATGTTGTAAACATTCACACTTTGTGATCTGACAAACTCTTAGAAAACATTTGCTTCATCCTGCAGGTTGTGGAAATGTTTCCTTTGGAAAAACTTGTTCACTTGCTCAAGGAAGTGGTATTTGATTGATGAGAGGTCAGGTGACGATGGCAGGCAAGGCAAAACTTCATAGCTCTATTTGTTCAACTATTGAAAACTGTGGCAGATACTGTTTTTTACCTATCAAACTTCTGGTTTGATAGTAACTACTGAGGCAGAGAGTGGGGTGCAGAAAGATTGTAAGAGACAGGATCAGGGAGTTTGCTGTGAGATTGTATCTCCTTAGTAATGTCAGGAGCTACACCTATAAACTCTCAACAACATGGCTGCCCAAACATGAACTGAATAAGAATGATACCAATGTGCCACAATTTATTTATCCATTCTTCAGTTGAAGGGCATCTAGGTTGTTTTCAGGTTTTGGCTATTACAAACAATGCTGATATAAACATAGCTGAGCAAGTGCTCTTGTGGTATGATTGAACATTTCTTGGGTATATGCCCAAGAGTGGTATAGCTGGATCTTGGGGGAGATTGATTCCCAATTTTCTAAGAAAGCGCCATATTGATTTCCAAAGTGGTTGTACAAGCTTGCATTCCCACCAGCAGTGGAGGAGAGTTCCCCTAGTTCCACATCCTCACCAGCATAAGGTATCTTCAGTGTTTTTTATCTTAGCCATTCTGACAGGTGTAAGGTGGTATCTCAGAGTTGTTTTGATTTGCATTTCCCTGATGATTAGGGATGTTGAGCAATTTCTTAAATGTCTACACAATGGAATACTACTCAGCAGAGAAAAACAATGACATCATGAGGTTTGCAGGCAAATGGATGGATCTAGAAAAAATCATCCTGAGTGAGGTAACCCAGACTCAGAAAGACAAATATAGTATGTACTCACTCATAGGAGGATACTAGATGTGGAACAAGGATGACTGGACTGCTACTCATATCACCAGTGAGGCTACCTAGAAAACAGGACCCCAAGAAAGACAGGAGGATCACCCAGTGATGGAGAAATGGCTGAGATCTACATGAACCACCTGGACATGAGTGGTAGTAATGAAGGTTGAGGGTTGAGGGAAAGAGAGCCTGTGGGAGCAGGAGATCCCAGCTGGATCAAGAACAGAGAAGAATAAGGAATAGGAGACCATGGTAAATGAAGACCATGGTAAATGAGAAAAGGAAGAAACAAAGTGCTAAAGAGGCCCACAGAAATCCACAAAGATATCCCCACAATAGACTGCTGGCAATGGTCGAGAGACAGCCGGAACTGACCTACTCTGGTGATGGGATGGCCAAACATCCTAATAGTCGTGCCAGAAAGCCCATCCAAGGACTGAGGAATCTGGATGCAGAGATCCACGGCTAGGCCCTGGGTGGAGCTTCAGGAGTCTAATTAGCGAGAAGAGGAGGGTTTATATGAGTGAGAATTGTTGAAACCAAGGTTGGATAAAGCACAGGGACAAATAGCCAAACGAATGGAAACACATGAACTATGAACCAAAGGCTGAGGGGCCCCCAACTGGATCAGGCCCTCTGAATAGGTGAGACAGTCGATTGGCTTGTTCTGTTTGGGAGGCATCTAGGCAGTGATACCGGGTCCTGTGCTCATTGCATGAGTTGGCTGTTTGAAACCCGGGGCTTATGCAGGGATGCTTGGCTCAGTCTGGGAGGAGGGGACTGGACCTGCCTGGACTGAGTCTACCAGGTCGATCTCAATCCTCAGAGGCTTTGCCCTGGAGGAGGTAGGAATGGGGGGTGGGCTGGGGGAAAGGGGAGGGGAGCAGGAGGGGGGAGAACATGGGAATCCGTGGCTGATATGTAGAACTGAATGGTATTGTAAAATAAAATAAAATAAAAAAAAAGAATAATAGTAATGGACATGCCAAAGTGTTTGGCGGGACTGAGGAAAGCTGGAGTGGGAGAATGGTCCTTCCCCAGGAGAGCACACCAATTGGTTGTTCAGACCTAAAAACATACATACAAATAGCATTATGTGGACTGAGCAGGGTATATTTAGGGAATATATATTATATACATATATGCATGCAATAACAACTAATGAAAGAAGAGGTCATCAAGTTGAACAAGAGTTGGGAGGTGTATATGGGAAGGTTTGGAGTGAGGAAAGGGAAGAGGGAAATGTAATTATATTATAATCTCAAAAATAAAAAAATTCTTACTGTATCTAAAAACCAAACCAAACAAAACAAAACAAAACCAACCAACCCACCAAACAAACAAAAACAAAAAATGCTACTACCCAGCTTGGCAGGAGATCACAAAGCTTGCTACTTGTCAGTATGGATGGAAGTTCTTGAACAGAATGCCAACTTCCACTGAACTTTCTGCAGGGCTCATTGACTAATTCAAACTTCGATGGTTCTGAATGAGTAGGATGTTACAGGTCCGGGAGCTAATTACAATTTATTTTATGCTATTTTTAGCTCTGTTACCAGCATTCCTTTCCCACCCCTGTATTTGACCTGAGGTCCCAGTGATTAACAGGTTAAACTATTTAGAATGTATTAACAGACCTCTAGATTCCACCAACCAAAAGGCTGAGTGTTGTGGAACAGAGGCCAATGGCAGAGATTGCCCCACCTTGTTTAAACTAACCCCTTCAGTGTTTCTACTAACATATTTAAGAAGTGCCTTAATTCATTACTTTCTTTGTTTTTTTATTTAAAAAAAAAAATTCACATTGTTACATCAGAATATTGAATTCAGAGTAACACTGTGTTCCTGGGCCATGTCCATTCATAATTGGCTTCAGTGTAAACTGTCTCTTACCTCTTTGAGGTGAGAGTTATAGTTTTTTTTTTTGTTTGTTTTTTCGTTTTTTTGTGTGTGAGTGTGTGTGTGTGTGTGTGTGTGTGTGTGTGTGTTTGTTTGTTTTGTTGACAGCAGTAAGTACCCAAAGCTAAACAATGCTTATTCTTTTTTATCCAACATTTTCTCATTAAGGAATGTATCCTGAAAAACAGTCACTGAGACACACAAATGTATATGAGCAAAGATATTAGAAAGTACATGAAATCTAATAATAAAATGTAGACTGAGCAAGTTAGAGAAACAAGGCAGACCTGAAAGTCTCACTTTAAGAGAATATGTGATAACGTGAAAAATGTTCCTAATGCATTGTATGAAAAGTATGTTATAAAACAGTATTTACAGAACATGCTCAAAATTTGTAAAATTTGGATAAATGAACATTCACAAAGTTACCAAAGAACTAGGAAGGTTAACAAGAAAATGTTAATTAATGTTTGTCTTTGGTACAAGGAATTAGTAACTAATTTTTTCCTTTCCTGTATTTAAATGCCTCTGCTGAGATATCTTAACATATCCCCACTGTACTAAATATTCAGGCTTTTTTTTTCTCTAATTCAGCCATTGCAAGCTCATTTAAGCACAAGCATGCTCAATCTTTAGTTGTAAAACAAATTACTCGCCTTATTTAATCCCTCCAGGGGTCCTCAGTTTAAAATATGGATTCATCCAGTACATTCTCATGCCTTCATGCTATCAGTCTACATGGTAAGTGATGTGATCACAAGATGGTTGGTCTTTAGCTCTAGTAATCCTGAGCACAATCTTATGAGAGATCCCATGGGTCTAGGCCATCGCCAACTTCCCTTGACACAAAACATGATGCAATACTCTTAGCACATACTAAAGGATATCCTCTTGCTTTGCTCTGTGTACCCTAAGGATTCTTTTTTGCTATGTCTACTCCAAGAACCATTTACAAGTCTACCCATGCACCATTGCTGAGCTGGCAAACAGATTTTGCCCCACCTCCTGGTTACACTACCAGCAGTTACTCCCTTTTTTGAACATGACTTTCCTCTTATATGAGTTTTGGAGCTAGATGCCATTCAGTATCACCAAGAGATATTCAGTTCAGCTGATTACGAATCAGAATCTGGGTTATCTTTGTTTATAACAGGTTTTTGGTGCCCTGGATTTAAGAATTCTTTAGCATTTTTCTCTTATTTCTGTCCATTTTATTTACAATATCTTGATGATATATGCTTTTCTATATTGACTAAATTCATTAGTTTCATTTGTATGTGCTAACTTTAGAATCCTATTTTTGCAATTATCGCACTTGCTTCCTTTATTGTTTGCTATATTACCCCTTTGCTGAAGAATGTGCTCTGAACGCTTATTTGAATAACCTATGTTTGGCTGACTTTCCATTCTTTTCCTGTTAGACAAATCCCCATGGCCACTAAACAAGGCAGAACACATTACTCTAAAAAACTATCTCACAGCAGTGTATATTAGGCACGTCAGAGGTAACTTTCCTTACAAAGAGCAGGTATGCTAAACTTGGTCTCAAGCACATCTGTAATCCCAGCTACGTAGAAAGCTGAGGCAGGAGGAGACTTAAGTCTGAGGCCAGCCTGGGCTACAAGCAAGACCTCATCTAATACACAAATGATTACCGGAAAAGACAGCAGGGACACTGGATGAAGTTATGAAGTATATTTTGAAGACGTTTTAAGGTTCTTCATGTATTGGCCAACTAAGTGACTGAAAATATTTATCTTAGAGGAACTTGGACCTCATCTCTAAGACTGTTCCTTGAAGTACTTAGGGTATGGTATTTAGGTGAGTCAAGAAAAACTGTAGCAGGGGCCAGATGAAGGAATCCCGGAACCAGCTCTGGAACTGGGAGATTTTTCATATGTGCTTGAGTGAATGCTCAAATCACCTCATCCATATTCCTGCTGCTGCTGCCATACAGGCAGATTTTGTGTAACTGAAGATTACAGTCCTAAGTCACAGTAGAAGACAAGATTTTAGCTCACATTAAAAAAATTTCTTAGGCTTGAATTTCTCAAAGATATAACAAATCAAATTTCTTTAGAAACATTTCTTAAGGAACGGTTGCAAACATGTCAAAGCTAATTGAAGACATAATAGGTGAGGATTGCATTGATGAGCTCCAAGCTCCATCTCAAAGTGCACATTTGAAATATTTCAGAAGAATGTCTGCTTGTCTTTCTTTCCCTTTTAAAAGGATTTGTGTGTGTGTGTGTGTGTGTGTGTGTGTGTGTGTGTGTGTGTGAAGGTGCTGTGGAGGCCAGAGGAGGGTGTCAGATCCCCTTGGAGATGGAGTTACAGGTGGTTTGAATTGTCTGATGCGTGTTCTGGAAACTGAACTTAGGTCCTCTAGAAGAGCAGCAAGGGCTCTTAACTGCCAAGTTGTTTCTCCAGGCCCCCTACTTTCTTGAACTCAATGAATGGGTTGGGGTAGGGGTAAGTATGAGTTACTATTACTGATGTGAAGTTTCAATGAATATCTTCTGTACTTCAAGGAGTGTATATGTTCTCTGGACACAGTAGAGTACTGAAAGCATAGGAAATAATATACTTCAAATTTAAAAAAGACTTAATTATTCTGTCACTGGAGAGCTGATATATCCATGAATCATAGCATTACTTTTCAGAGAATTGACTTCCTCTAAGATTATAGATATCTACAAGTCTTTACAGGATGTAGTATTTAAACAAATAAGTGATTTCATATATGTAAAATTTCCACAAATTATCCCAAAGGTAACACTCATATGTAAGTATTAATGCCATTTCCCCATTATATGTCTTTTAAGTAGGAGCAAGATTACTTTCCCCATAATATGTGATTGACAGGTACTGTAGTTTCTAACCCCTTAGAAATGCTGTTTCCTTTCTTTGTGATGTCTACAGCTGACAAACCAAATATTGATGACTTTGCGTTTTGATTATTCATGTGCCTCCTTTTGTTTGTGGCTACTACCCATTGTTGGCTTACAACCTAATATTTCTCTATTTCTACAAAAGTAATAAACCATTTACATAAATCACCCAGAATAACAGCAGGATAATTATGGACAGAAAATACCTCGAATGACAGGCATGTAACCAATGGCATATGTGAAAAACATTAACAAGTTTACAATTTTTAAGGGAGAGAAAAAGTGATTGTTATATAGGAAATACCATGGTTGTTCAGTGTCAGATGAAGTGACAGAGTTACATGACCATTCACTGCCCCACTCTGCACACCTGCCTCCACTGCTTGCCTGTTGTCTCCAGCAAAAGGCACTCATCTATCATGGGAAGCAGGGCTAATGGACTGAATGGGCTGTATGGATGGTTGACTCATTTAATCACCTGGGGCAAGAAGCTTCTGCCTGACGAGCACAAGACTACATGACTCCTTTGTAAGACTGGAGGCCTCCCTGCATTTCAACCACCACTGAATACCCTCAAAGAATCATAGCGGCACTGATGAAAATCAGCAAGATACTTTCAAAATTGAACCTTATCCATCTGTGGGGGTTGGGAGTAAAGTGAAAAAGCCAAGTATCTCCTTAAGAATCCCTGATTATTCTATAGATATCTGAATTGTTTTAGATCAACAGCAGACAATAGGGTGGTAAAACATTAATTTTTGGAATCCAATGCCTTATTTAGAATCCAATTCCCCATGTCATGGCTATCTAAAATAGCCAAGTATTTACTCTTAAGACCCCAGTCCTTTTACCTGTGAATGAGAATTACTAATGTAACAGAAACACAAGATTGCCTTGTGTCCATTAAATGAAATATTTTGTGTCATGTGGTGGGCTAGTCAGTGCTTAGCCACTAGCTCTTGGGGTTTGAGAAGGCCAGCATTCTTGAGTCCCACGATGCAAGGTTCCACCTAAGCCATTTCAAGCTGGGAAGATGTTCATAGGATCATTTGTCAGCTCTCAACACTCTTACTTCTAAAATTTTGGAAAAAAAATATTAATTTGAGAGATTACAGTGGCAATTAAAACATAAAACAGCCAAACCAAACTCCTGTTACTATGTTTGTTATTTAAGAGGAAAAGCCAATAATTAGAGAACATATATTTTAAGTCAAGTCACGGTTCACAGAGCTTAGGTCAGCCAGTCTCAGAAGCTCAGGTATCCTGTTTGTGAAGTGGGGAAAATAACACATGCTTTGCTTACCTGATGGAAAATTTGAATATTAAAATAAAACCTTATATGGAAGTTTCTTGTAAAGTCTTATTTTCAGATCACTGACTTGGTAGTCCAGTGTCCCAGATTTATATGAAAGAAACAATTTCAAGGAAGAAAGAAGCCATTTCAAAAAACACCAAACAATTAGAAAGAACAGAAATGTATGTTATTGGTTTTTGTTTTAGGTAACTTATCTTAGGTAAATGCAATTGAATGCTGCATTAGTGTAAATGAGTTTTATGCCAGTCTACATGGATGCTATGCTAATGTTATGTTAATGTTAATATAATATTAACTTTGCCATAGGAAATTATTATCTCCATGAATGAAGAAATTGTATTTCTCTAGGAGAAAAATTTCATGACATTAAATGGCAAAAGTCACTGAACTGCATTATATTACAAATATAATCATGTAGTATATGATGTACTTGGAAGTATAGGAAAGAAATGCAAAACAGATTAAAGCTCTGGCGTTAGTCATAGATTTTATATTATAAAAGTCATGAATAAAAATCAAATTTTAAAAGAGCATTATGAGAATAGTTACTGGGTAATATGATATTAATGGAAATCCGATAAAAAGAAAGACATTAGCCCAGAACTGTTTCTTTCCGAATGCTCTTCCATACATATTTCCAAGATCAGGCTTAGTTAATTGAGCAGCTACTGCACAGAACTGATACCTGATACCTGACCATGGAAGGATAACCAAAGAACGGAAGGTGAAAACGTATTTGTGATTGGATCTGGTGGTGGCCCTTCTCTTCTGGGCAAACCCTACATCAAATTTGTCACTCATGCCATACCTGCACTGGTGGAGTGAACTGCACAACAGAGGCGTCTTATAGTGGCAAACCTTGCTTCCAATCCTGGCCCACACCCATATGCTCAGATGACTTCCTATAAGCCGTGGCTCTGGGGCTTCTGTCTCCCTTGATGTCTGGTTTAAATTGCTCTAGCCTTTGTTTCATTTTCCTAGATTATTACTTATTACTTCTGTTAAACTTCCTACATGACTTTGCTGTCTAGGACTCCCTGGACCTGCAATCTCATGAGCACCATATGAAACATAGCTCAGTGATATTAAAGGCTCTATCACTAACAGTGACTTGCAACACTAACCAAATATCTGTTCCTTCGCTGAGTTGCCACTGGGTGTACAGAGTGAGAAATCTAAGGGGACACTGGACAGAAGCCTGGAATGTGCAGTTAAAATGAAGAGTAGCTCCAAAGATCAACAGAGACAAGACAATCAATAGACTTCAGCTCAGAGCTTGTAAATTTGAAGCCATACAGCACAACATGGTGGCAATGGGGATGGTGAAGCACTAATTCTGTAAAGATTAGCATCACACCTCCCAGATACCACTCTGCAAAGACATTGTGGACTGAGATGGTGGCCACATGGGACCCTGGAGGCTGCCGGTCTACCTTAACTTTTGTGTGTTTTCAATGCTGGTTGAAGAGGAGTAAAGACACTCATGTGGTACTGTGCACATGTCCCACTGAGGGAGGGCACCCTCTGCCCTGCTTTCTCATCCTGCTCAAGTTGCTCTCACAGACTGCCCTGCTGAGCTCCTAAGACCAACCTGAGCTTTTGCCAGAAAAGGTGAAGAAACTTCTTGTTCCTGGGACACAGTGATGGTTTTGTTTTGGTTCTTCACATTGTCTCTAGTGTCACTATCTACTCTCTCTAGAGTCATCTAAGCATCTAAACCAGAGGTTCTCAACCTGTAGGCTTTGATCCCTGGGGTTGTTGAAAGACCCTTTTACAGGGGTCACCTAAGACCATGTACATATCAGATATTTATTTATATTACAATTCATAATAGAAGAAAAATTATAGTTTTAATTTTTGATAACTATAATTGATAATTGATATAATTGATAAAGTATCAATGAAAATAATTTTATGGCTGGGGGTCACCAAAATATGAGGAACTGTGTTAAAGGGTCAGAGCATTAGGAGGGTTGAGAACCACTGATCTAAAGTAAGGCAGACTCCCTGTCCTCATCTTGTTTCTAGAATGTGACACCCACATTGATTCTTTCAAAGGTGATACCCAATTCCCTTGGTATTTCATATCAATTGAAACACTCTGGAACAAACATGGCTTTTTTCTAAAGGTCGTACATAAACTGAAGGCCTCTTATTTTGTTGCAGAAAATATTTTCCATGATTATATGAGCCAGTCTTAAGATCTTATTAAAACTCGCAGTCAGCCGGCGGTGGTGGCACGTGCCTTTAATCCCAGCACTCGGGAGGCAGAGCCAGGCAAATCTCTGTGGGTCTGAGGCTAGCCTGGTCTACAGAGGGAGATCCAGGACAGGCACCAAAACTACACAGAGAAACCCTGTCTCAAAAAAAAAAACAACAACAACAACAACAACAACAAAAAAAACCCGAAGTCAGTCTCCTGGATAGAATTTTGATGTTTTTGTATATACTCAGCAGAGTTGAGGATGATTTTGTCTATCCTTTCAGTCAATACATTAATAGAAATTTGTAGTTAAAGGTGTTAGGTATCCACTTACTATATGCTCAGTGCTGTGTTGAAGAGTTATAGGTATTTAGAGTAGATATAAGCCACAGACTCTATCTTCAGTGAATTTATAATTTAGATGTTGACACACAAATGCAGATGCAGACCCTTAACTACAGTCAAGAAACAAGAGTCAAGAACAACATTTGCCATCCACAGAGTGATTAAACTTCTAGGTCCATTTAAATAAGCGATCTCATCACTTCACAACTGTTAAAGCTGTCAATCCCTTCCTATCATTTTACTTGCTATAAACTGAGTTTCACAGATCTTGGTTCAAAGCTGTATGTTAAGCAAAATGGTGGCGTTAAGGGTGTCTGGCTCCAAAGTGGCTTTTCATCCTCACTGTTTGTTTTAGTTAATTGACTTAACTTAAAATAACATGGATGCCTGGGTCATGCTAAGAGAGATTCTGTTCATTTGAGGTCTAGACATAGAACCTAATGAGTCTCCAAGTGAGAAAGGCCCGTGTTAAATAATACTGCTCTTATGCACATGAATGCTGAAGATGTATGTGATGAGTGAAGTTCAGTGTGTGGAAAACAAGGTAATGGATGAAATCTGCAATATACATGTATTGTTGATTCCTGGCCTACTGCACAGTCTTGCTCTCCTTATCACATCTGAGCATCACAGCACCCAGGGGCGTGATGTCAAGGCAACTTAATCACCAATGAGAACTTCGACATCCGCATGATGAAGTGCCTGGCTGAGGCTCCCTAGGCTAGAGAGTGACCTCATTCCATGCTCATTTCTTTGCAGTGCTTGGGCTGAGCTGCTCCCACTGTGATGGAACTTCGTGGCACCAGTGCAAATTGAATAAAGAGATCAATAATTGAAGAAGTCACTAATTGCATGAGGTGAAGGACATGGCTATATTAAAAACAATCACTACTCTTACAAGCACTTCTTAAGCTCCTAAGACAGATGCAGCTAAGCCTGGATTATCATAATCTTCCCTCTAAATAAATTATTCAAATTAGGACATGCATGCTCATGAGCTTATAAAATGCAGATAAAACACATTTCCCCCAATGTGCTCTAGGCATTAATATGTATCCCTTTCCTCATCTCTACTGAAAATACAAAGGCCCAAAACACTTTAGACTGACCAGGTGATGGCACATGAATGTCCACTGAAGCACAGGCAGAGAATTGAGTTAGTAGCCTTTGGCAGAATTACCACATGTGGCCTGTACTTCCAGAATCTGAGTTGTTATAGAGTAATTAATTTGAGAGAGGCAGTGACATGAAGCTTCTATGACAGAGAAAGGAGTTGGAATGCCAGATGGTGTTATCAATGAGCAGCAGATGCTTGCCAGTGAGCTGGGATCTGTGTTTTTAATTCCCAGAGTAAAATGATTTCTAAAATAAAGTGCAGCCCAGTGTTTTGAGTCCCCTTTGCAGAACTGCTGCAAACTGTGATGCTCAGTGAATGGGAGATCCAGCACATTGCATGCAAGTGGCAGACAGGACCCAGAGTAGCTATCCTTGAGTTCTGTGACAGGTTATCTTACCTTTCTAGAGAAACCTCAAGGAAAATGAAACTTATGGAGGTCCAGAAAACTTGAAAATTGGTAACTGGAAAATAAAGACAGGAAGAGAAAGTTCCTTAGTAGCTAACATTGCATCATTTGTCAGGGGTCAGCAGTAGTGTTTGTCACATAAGTCCAGTGACCTGAGTTTGAGTCACCAGGTGGTGATGGTAGGTGGAGACAGCAGAGTGACTGGAAGCTTGTGGATCAGCTACTCTGGAATATACAGCAGTGAAGAACAGAGACCCTGTTTCAACCAAGAAGAAAGATGAGGACTGATATCCAAAGTTGTCCTCTGCCCCTGTCCCCACACACAGAGATTTACAAACATATAACACATCGCACACTCCCATCATATACATACATTTACAAAAATGTATCATTTATCAAACTGATAATGTTGCTTATAACTAAAAAGATGTAGTCAACCAAAAATGAGAATGCAAACATTACCCACATATACTTTTAATTCTTCAAAAAATGTGTCTACTAATCCTTTGTGAAATATTATTGGTTTTATTTACATGCTATTTACATATCATTTATACAAGGGAATAGAATTTTTGTCCTGAAGCCATAACAGTTGACTTTAAACCTAGCAGGAACTTAGGGATATACAGCAGACTATTTGTAAGTAACAAATATTCAGTGAATAAAATAGGCTATGACTGAATATAAGAAAGTATTAGATCCATGGATCTTAGGAATCAGGCAAGACAATCCCCATTTCCTGAATGAGTTGATGGTGACCTGAGTAGGAAAATCGCCCTCTCTTTCTCCCTCTCTTGGGATTTAAACTAGGGTCTAGTTTGGAAAGTCCTTTAAAGACACAAAACCATGAGATGTGATATAACTTAGCAGTAGTAGTTTGCCTAGCATATTCCAGGTTCTGAGTTTGTTCCCCAGCACAGATAAAACAAAACAAAATAAAAGTGGTAGAGATAAAGAATCATTTTACTTTTGAATGAGCATTAAACTGGAATATGCTGCATTCCACATTAAGTTGCTAAGAGGCTGCAAAAATAGAAGTCTCACCCCTTTGTATGTCATGGGATATTTGTTTACACTGTGTGAAGATGTGTTGTCATAATTGGTTTAATAAAGAGCTGAATGGCCAATAGCTAATCAGGAGAGAATAGGCAGGACTTTTGGGCAGAGAGAGGAACTTGGGATAAATTTAGGTGTGCAGGAGATGCTAGCAAGACATGGAGGGAGCTGGACACAAAAAATGTTGGAGAGGTGAAAAGCCATGTGGCAGAACATAGATGAATAGAAACACATTAATTTAAATTATAAGAGCTATTGGGGAACAAGCCTAAGCTTTCACAATTAATAATTGTGATTATTTTGGGGCTGGCAGTCCCACAAAGGGAAATCCAACCATATTTATATTATTAATTAGTTAGTGTATAGACATTACTTCTTAACATAAACACTAGCTGGCCATCCAGCAGAAGGGCTTGACAGCACCCTTTGCCACTCATAGCTCATCCTAGATGGACCTGGCAATTGGGGTATACATCTGTGCTAGATAATCACATTTATATAGAAAAGAAACATCTTTTATATCTTTACAACAGGAAGTAGTTTTGTAACTTGGGGAAGGGAATTCACCTCCCTCCAGCTCTCTCTGACAGGAATGGAAGATAGAATTGTTATTCTTCTTGATATTTATTTATTGCACAGGATAATTTTTTTGTTATTATATTCTTATTATTTAAAACAATTTTTCAATTTAAATATATTTTGATCGTATTCTTCCCCTCTGCCAAGTCATTCTAGATTCTTTCCATATACCTACCCAACTAACCTTAATTTCTCACAAAACAGACAAAAACCCAATACAACAAAACCAAGAAAACAAAATAAAATGATACTCAAGCTCTGTTTCCCTTTGATATTTATAACTCAAAGGATGGATCTCAGGCCCTTAGACAGAAAATAACTTCGTCATAAAACTGACAAAAGGCTTAACTGGTTTTCTGGAAGACCTATGTGCATTTCAGAGAGAGGGGAAGAGCTTACAAGGCCACGTTTACAAGTGAATGCTCTGAGAGAGAAGAGGAGGGGAAGCTCTCTGACAGAAAGAATTCATTTTACTCTTAGTCTTTGTTTGAGTCTATGAAAACTAACTCCAATTTTCCTTTTTGCTCAGCACCTGTCTTGACAAAAGCATTTTAGCCCCTTTTTTATACTCTTAGAAGCTTTGCATCATTTCTGTAGCTCGCCTGAGACATGAAGATTTGAGGAGAAGCAAAGAGGAAGGCACATATAATTCAACAAATACCAGACTCATTTTGCATGATGGATTCTCATGAGTTTGTTCTTTTTACTTTCCTACTCAGAACACTATTTGATCTGCTCCTGAGTGCTGTTTTCTTCCTTTCTTTTCTCCTGGCCCTGGCAACAGAAAAACTAAAGGAGTATTTTCAAAATGGCTGTTGGTATACCTGCACCTCTGACTGTTTGAAAATCAATAATTTCGTGATCTTATTCACACTATCTTATTGCTGATATTTTTACCTCACAGTATGAGTCCTGAGTGCAAACTCAATGGATGATGAAGAGCAAGGCAGAGACAGGCTGATCCTTCTGGGAAGTGTGCAGTTCTGGGTATAGGGACAGGTACTAAGCCTCAGATCATTGCTATAGGAAGTAGAAGTTAATGGTAGATATTCACATTATAACTAGAAATTGTACACTTGATATTTTTAATCTCAATTTTTCTGATACCATGTTGATAAAAACAAACACACACATGGGGCAGGCAGCTTGTCTGACTGCTCTGAAATCTGACATAAGCACTGTCTTTAAGAAACCATAGCCTCTGTGAGAAGGAGACATTTGTTGCCTTTTGCTGTTTTTACTTAGAGTGTGCACCACAGTATAGGCATACCCTTGACCTTCCTTGAAGACTGACATGCATAGGAGGCTAGCATTGCCAATCCTGGAAAGGCCAGACCGAACACAGTGACCAAATGGGGCAAATCAATACTGCAGGCCCAGTCTCTGTTTAGTGAGCATCAGCTTGGCCTTTGGCCTTCTTTTCTCTTGGGGATCTGAGCCCAGAGGAGAGCATAACCCTACCAACTTCTCTGTCCAGGCGTTTCTCTTTTCCTCTCTCCTCTGACCTTTGCCCCCTTGCTCATACTAAGCCTGAAGGGGCCAGAAATCTTTTGCCTTTCTAGAGGTGGTAGCCTTTAGTCAATCTGCAGCTAGATATCATGTTTGTAAATATAAGTCTGAGGGTGAAAAGAGTTGGTAATGCCAAGGAGTGACTTTTTTTGCAGATACCTAAACATAATCTAAACTTTGCAATCAGTTTTTCATCACACATGCCTTTGAACATCTAGTAGGAGGATGCAAGGAGATATGCACATTACATTTCTGACATTAGAATCCCATACTTTCCTGGTGTTAGGTTTGGGTGAAGTATGTGTTTGTTGTGATGCTGAAAATCACAGTGTGTTACTAAATACCAAGGCCTGGGACTAAAGAAATGAAACACAGCATTCCTATGGTTATTAATGTAGCCCATTGGCTCAGGTATGCAAGCACCATCTTTCTGCTCATTTAAATGAACAAATTTTAGCTCCAAATAGCATCTGTTTATATTAGCTAACAATTTCATTTCAGTCACTAATGGATGGGGAGTCTGTATTATGTGCGGGGCTATGCACATTGCACTATAGGCAGTATCCAGAAAGAAGAAGGCAGATACCCCTCTTCCTACATGCTTGCTACAGGCATCTGAGTTTGCTGGATCTCACCATGAGCAGATACTATTATTTTAATATGAATACATTGTATAGATTCCTTCTGTTAGAGGAGGTATTCTGTAGCATCCTCAATATGTGAGGTCTCATTCCCAAGCCCCTTATATCTGCTTCTCTAGAGTACAATATATCTCAGCACCATTTCCTTCATATATTTGGAAATGAAGCATTCTCTGTCATCTCTTCATCTTCCTCAACTATCAACAGAAAGCCCATCAGTGAAATGCTGATGCTGCTGTAGCCCCCTAGAGAGAAGACAATATCTGCATAATTCATCAGTTCTGTGTAGTATTTTAGATCACAATTATGGACTGTACTAACATAGATTATGAAGAATTCCAAGCTGCTAGAAATTTAGAGTGGTTTATGTTTAGCAAATTATTTAATGGTATTTTTGTGTTGTTTCTAGGGAGTTAGTTATTCATTTATAGTCAGGTCCCTATATCCTATGTTCTGCATCTGTGGATTCAAGTAATCTTAGATTGAAAACAATCAAATTCTATTAGGTATTGACTTGTTCCTATTTGGCAACAGTGTTTACTCTGATTTTTCCAGGATGGGTGGGGCCAACCTTCTATGATTGTTAGTATTCAAGGAAGGTTCTGTGTGTGTTCATAGTGTGGTGTCTATTGTGCTTAACAACAGCAAAGGACAAAAGACACATGCTGCCCTCAAGTGATTTAGAATTGATTTCAAGTACACAGGAGGATGTGCACAGGTCATATACAAATAATGTTATTTTACATATGGTTTGGACATCAGTTGGTTTTGCTGTTTTTTTGAGGTCCTGGAACCAATCCCTCACAGATATTATGATGACCAGTCTTCACCGTCAACTTGCTTGAATTAAGTAGGATCATGTGGGAGAATCACCCACTCCTGGGACTGTCTGTGAGAGAGATTTGCCTGGGGAAAAAAGAACGATTTTGAATGTGAATGTTCTGGCCGCCACAGCTGGAGCGATTCTTGCCCCAATGCCTTTCAAGTACTTGATGCCGCACCTGCTGTGAGTCAAAGTAAAGCCTTCCTTCATTTGTTTTAATCAAGTATCTGGTCATAGCAGAAAGAACAACTGTGTTCTCTGCAAACATTTTGCCTAGTGACCTTTACATCCCTGCAAGTGGATCCAGCCTTAACAGGATTTTGATGAGCAGAAGATTCATGTCTGGGAGCAATTAAACCGCTTGCATTATGGCACACTTTAGCTCTCTAATTCATGCTACTTGCTGTTTAGGACACACACAGGCATACATTCTAATGACTATTGTTTTCATTTGTGAATTCTTACATTAAATACTACTTGGGGAGCAATTAGGTTCATACTTTATATGAAACAAGAAGTAAAATGAAAAAAAAATCAGGAAAGACTAATAAAATGTATTACTGAACCTTCTGTTTTAGTTCCTGATAAAACAATACCACAGGTGATTTTTTTTTTAAAAAAAGGAGGTTTATTTAGCTCACATGATTTTTTGTATGTGTAGTGTGCATAATATGCATACAAGTTTGTACATATATATGTATGTGGGCACATGTGAGTGTGGGAACACGTATGTGCAAGTGTATCAAGGGAGGCCATGGATGACTTTGAGTCTCTTTATTCATTGAGGCAGGGTCTCACAATTGAACCTGGAACTTGCGGATGCAGCTAATCCAGCTAGCCATCTGCTCAGGGTATCCCCTCTTTCTGCCTTCGGAGTCCTGGGGTTACAGATGGACCACATACCTAGCTGGTAGTTACACAGGTTCTGGAGATCCAAACAGTTCTCATCCATGTACAGCAAGTGACTGACCCATAGAGCGATCTCCCCTACTCTTACCTCACTACTTTGGAGGATCAAAGACTCATGGGTCCTGATGGCCTCCTTTCTGCCAGTACTGGCACAGCACAGACAGGAGGAAGGTGGTACTTGTGTCTGTCTGGATCTCTTCCTCCTATAATGGCACCAGGGCTCAATCCTGAGGGCTCCAATGTAATGTTATGTAGTTCTAATCACTCCCCTAAAGGCCCTGCCTCTAAAACCCCCATCAGATTGGTTTCTATCCTCTCACCACCTCACAGCCTAATAGTGGGATTCAAATCTCAACCCCTGCAGCCTCAGAGGAAACTCCAACTTCCCCAGACCATACCACTTAGCTATAGCAGGTTTGTTTACAAGTGACACAAATCCAACCTAAAATTTGGTCTACGGGGGAGAATAAGGGATTTGTTGGCTCTACCTCCAAAGGTCAGGACCGGGGCTTAGGTCTGGGGTTCAATTTATACTCACCACTGTATCCCTACCCATCTCTCCTCTGAATAGTTACATTCTTCTGCAGGATCTATCCATTTTTTAGAACTAAAGAGGAAGATGGTAGTCTATGTACTCATCTTGGCTCACGATCCGAGGCATCGATTTAAGTGAAATCTGCATCTACTAATCTTAGGAAAGAAAGCAAAGTGTTGCATTTTGCAGAAAATTGAATCAAAGGACAAGCTCCAAGGATAGCAGACTCAAGCAATGTAATTCACGTTTTAAGCAATACATTTAGCAGTGTTCCTGTAGATGCTAAACTTGCAGGTAGGATGCTGGCAAAGAGGAAAAGATACGTTATTGTTAAAGAAAACCACTAAAGTCCAAGTCTTTACATTTTGCCTGAACTTTGCACTAGCTTCTTACTGTATTCTTTTTATTTTATTTGGTGAGTGCATGTGCACCTTCCTAAATCTCTATCTGCCTTATATTTTTTTGAGACAGTCTCTCATGGAATTTAGTACTCACTGAGTGGCTAGCCTGGATGTCAGGCCAGCTCTAGAAACCTGCCCATTTTTGCCCCGCTGTGGTAAGGTTCCAGGTGTATAGAACCACACTTACCTTTGTTATGTGGGTGTAGCACACTTAGCTTTGTTATGTGGGTGTAGGAATCCTGAACTCTGTCTCCACATTTGCACTGCAGGCACCTTTACTGACTTAGCTATCTCCTCACTCCTGAGATCTTATGACTGTTTCATCATTCATAATTACTCTAAGCATGTTTTTTTTTGTAATATGTGATGCTATGATGTTAAGAGTTCGAGTTTAAATATGATCTCAGAACCATACTCTCTTCTTTCTTTTGGCACAAAGCAAGGATTAAATAACAACTAGAAGAATAATGAATAGTGGGGATGCAAACATAGAACCAAGACAATATATGTATAAAGGAAATAAAGTGATTTATAAAGAGGATACAGAAGTGAGTTTAATACTCAAGGCTGTAGCAATAGCAATAAAAGAAATCCAGGAAAATCTCTAAAACTGGCTATTTTTGGAAATAGGATTTCAGGTGAAGAACAACGAGACAGAAAACTGTTGCTTGCTATTATTAACTTTCTTGAATTGTTGTCTCACCATGAGCAGATACTATTATTTTAATGAATACATTGATATAAGTTATGATGAATAATATATTCATTATGTAGATTGGAAAGACATGTGTAGTGGGTAATGGAACCGTGTAGGCATTCCCTGGTTATATGGAACTTTGCAGGCGGGTTTAGGTACCCACCAGCTAGGGAGGAGAGGGCGGGAGCCGCCCAGGCCTTTGGAATTTGTCCCACGTGAGCACCAGATATTGGTGAAATTATTAGGGCCACTCCACTTAGTTAAAAGGAAGATTTATTTAGTGGGCAACTTACAAAAAGGGAAAGGTAGGTCGCAGGGTCTGGGGAAGGTGTATCGCAGTCCAGCGGTGTTCTCTGGAGCTCTGCTCGGTCCACCTCCACCATTCAGGGTCCCAGCACAGAGAGAGCGCTCGCCCATCCAGCCCTGGGGTCTCCAGGCGCCTCCCCTGGCCCCGCCTCATAGGCGTGACAGTTGCCAGATTCTCAATGGGGGTTGGAACTTCCAGATCCAAGCTGAAATGGCTACCTACTACAGACATGAGCTAAAATGAGAAGTGAACTAAGTCTCACAACCCTGGCTTGGATACATGAACCAATATTTAATAAACTTCCCAGAAAGTAATGATACTTCCCTGTATTTCAGACTTCATATCTAGAACTTGATATTAATGAATTCATTTGGTCTTCAAGACCATGCTTTGCAGTAGGGCTAGCTTTTACATCCTACACAGGAGGATGCTGAATGATCACATCAAGTTGTACAGTTTATACCAATAGCTTCAGAGCTGAACTTCTAGGCTATCTTCCTGGCTACTGAGGGCTACACTCCTTCCCTCCTCTACAACATAGTGGGTATGATGCATGTAAAAGGTCCGAGAATGTTGATTTGCAAGATTATATTTGTGGATTTGGGCTTTGGGTTCAGAAATTCTAAATCACAATTTGGCAGTGTTTCAGTAAGTATTTAGTAGTTGGGATATTTGCTCCTAAATGTTGACCTCTGGTCGAGATGTTTCCACTGAGCCATGGGTCTGTTTGTTCCCGCTACCTAGTCTCCATAGCTCAATGCACCTGGCTGTGCATTTGAACAGTCTTGAACAGTTCTCCTCCTAGCAGCCATTCTTTCACTGATCCATGTCTTGGGTGAGGATATCATCTTTCACATACTAAGAATTTTGTAAGCCTGAGAGTTACCCCCAGTGCCCCTCTTGTCGCTCCTCTGCCCACCCTGTTGGTGTGTTGTCCATCACTTAGATCTGTAGAGTGAAAACTTTTCTGTGTTCCATCAGACAGGCCCACAGCAGCTTATAAAATAATCACTCAGAGGTTGAATATTAATTATAAACTGTTTGGTCCATGGCTCAGGCTTATAAATTAACCAATTTTTATTAATCTTTGTGTCATCATGTGTCTCCTGACTTTACCTGCATTCTATTACATCTTGCTCCCCTGGCAGCACTCAGCATCTCCCCTCACTCTGCCTTTCTTCTCCTTGTATCTTTGCTTGGATTCCCCGCCTGGCTATAACCTGTTTTGCCATAGCCAGAGCAGCTTCTTTACTAACTAACGGTAGCAGCAACACATATTCACAGCACACAGAAAGACCATCCCACATCACAGGTCTATTAATTACACAAGATGATATGCTCTACCTTATGTGGCTTCCCCAGTCACATGACAGCAATCTCCCACACTGCTTCCCTTCCAGTCTACCTCTCACACTGCAACAAACTTGAGGGAAACATGATTAAGTCCTCACAGCCTAGCTTCTGCCAGGAAAACCTGTCTGAGCTCCTTCATTCTTGTCTTCTCTTCTCAATACTCCCTGAGCTCTGGGAGCCCAGCCACGGGCCTTCTGTTAGTTCTTCAACTGTTCCTTTCTCTGGCTTTAACCTCCACAGGCCACACGCTGCACTGATCCCTCTGCCTCTGATGCTTCCCTCAATCTCTCAAACTGGGCTAGGGACTGCTGAAAGCCTCAGCAGCTTTGTCTATGAAGTGGGAATAAAAGTATCATAGAGTTATTAAAAATGTGACATAAGGTACATAAATAATATTCTTGGCACAATGAGATGCTTAATAAATTTGCTTTCTTTATCATTTGCTAAATTCTAAACAATTTCACCAATGTTACATTTATTTTCTTCTTGTGATCTCTAAAATTTCAATGCAGAAGGGAAAATTTAAAGGCCTATTATCTGAGAAATGTATTAAAATCATAATGTATCTTGCCACAAAGCATTCGTGTTATGGTTTTTAATTACTATCATGTTAATAATATCCCTCAGAGTACAGTGTTTGTTATGCATAACTGTCAGACAGTTATAATTTTCAAAATTATAGCTTTGTTCCATGACCTATTAAAATATAAAAAAAAATTAATGAAATGTACATACTTTAGAGGTAATGACATGGAAAAGAATTCCAAATAAATGAGCTAGCAAAGAAGACAAATCAGCATGCAATTTGTAATTAGATTGTAGTCCTTGATAATTTGAAACAAGTTAAACCTTCATGTGGATCTATAAGGTGAGAGCCCTCCCATTTCCATTGATATTTAAATTACCTCCAATAAATCACCCATTAAAATTGACATATTAATAGAACAAGGGTGTAATTACAAAAGCAACATCAACAACAAGAAAGACGCAACTTGCTCTAACTAGAAAGGGTTATTTAAAGGTCATTAAAGACATGTAAAATGCGGAGGTGTGGTGGAATACTGGAGAACAAACAAGCAATTATAAACTAATAAGTTTTTTTTTTTACATTCAGTTATACTGATTAGAAACTATACTGAGATAGGTAGGTGATGTATAAAAATAAAAATACATATAATTGACATTTATATCTTGTGACTGTTAAAAATATTTTACATATTTAAAATTGGAAACATATATCATGGCTGGATAAGTATTTAAACTCAGTACTCAGTAGTGCATCTATTTGCCTGGAGAGTGCTCGTAGAATTCCCAGCTGTGATTACTATTAAACATCCAAAGTAGTAAACACCCTGGGGGTTGGAGGGAAGGATGTTATAATGTGGATTATTAAAATGTAAGTAAGTGCATGTGTGCCTGCAGGTGAGTCAGATCTCACTTACCCATCACTCACTTGTGGCTGTGCAAATGGGTAAGTTATTTATTTAACCTTCATAAGCCTCAGTTTCTATCTGTAGAATGGAGCTGATAATACCCAATCTATGGGATCGTGATTGCTAATAAGATATACAAGGAAAAGAGTTTGTGACAGGATTCATTTCAAATTCAAGTACAAAATCTTATACCTCTTAGTTTTTCTAATTTAATATTAAATTAAAAGGTCACTTTTATTTTAGCAAACAGGACTGTGAATTTGCACGCATATATGGACATATGTAATTAGAAACACAATACAGTCTCATTGCTGCCAATGGGTTGCTGTCAGCTCTCTGAAGTCATACCCTCTCCCATCCCTAACCTTCAGCAGCTGTAGTGGATTCTCCGCCATAGTAGTTTTGTCTTTTTGAGGTGTCAGTAAGAACATACAGCACATGATTATTTGGGATTATTTTTCTTTCCTCAGCAGAACACCCTTGCAGTCCATACAAATTGTTGCAAACAATAGTAGTATCTTTTCAAAATTTGTTATTACCTTTTGCTAATTAAAAACATCTGAGGCTTGCTTCTCTTTAGGAAATTTGTGAATAGAGTATTTATAAAAAAATTGTTACAGCTTTTTACATGGTTTTCATTTCTCTGTCATAAATCCCAGGGGTGGGATATCTGAGTTCCATAGTACTTCTCGTTTTATACATATGAGTTTACATGTTTAACTATGAAAACCTATTAAAATGTTTTCTGGACGGGTATGTCATGTTCGCAATTCTAGTGAAGGTGTGGATAAACATAAGGACTGGCTTAGCAACTTAGGACTCCACTTGGTTTGGACTCTGCACACATCCCTTGTTTAACAAAGTGCCCAGCGAGTGTAGGGACTGCCCTTTCCACCTGCTTTGAGCTGCACACACTCTACATTATAAAGAGTGAAAGAAGTTGCTCCCCTCCCAGTAGCCATCAAACATGGACAATTTTTATTCAAACACACTCACAGTTTTATCTTGATATGAGGTTGATCTAGTCTGAATTGTTTTAAGTGCCTGCACCACAGTAAGGCAAGCTTTGTTCTCTGTGAGAAGTTTTAGGGGGACTTTCCTATGTACCATCTTTTGCCTCAGTGTAGTTAAGCATCCATGTGATGAAGAGATGGGAAAATGCATACACAATAGAAAAAGGGATCCAGGACTAAAGCATGCCCATCAAAACAGCGATCTACCTTGGGCCAAACCTTAACAGTCAAACTTGTCTTGAGCCATATAAAAGGAAGCTTCAAAAACTAATTAGGGCCTTTGAGTAGTTCTTACTCACGTGAACAGCATAGTTCTGATCTCTGTGTGTGATTGATTAATTTTTATATAGAATTTACTTGCTGCTTTTCTCTTCATGTGTGATTTCTTTTAACTCCCTTGAGTAAGCCACTAAGAACTTAGAAACCCCCTGTTCAGACACAGACATGTCAAAATGCATGAGAATTCCAGTTGCTTCTTATTGTTGTAAGTGCTACATTTGTTAGGGTTTTAAAGAGACAGTTGCAGTCAGTTCTCCCAGTCCACCCATGGGCTCCCTCCTCTGGAGTTAACATGGGTTTTTCTGTCTGGAATTTGATCCACCTAATTGTATTTGCTTTCATTTCCATTAAATCTGACTTTTGTGTAGCTTATTTACTTACTATTCCTAGATCTGACAGTGGAGCAACAGTACTCACTGCCAACACTTACCTTTTCCTTTCTGGAAGATGGAATTGGAAACTACAGCATTTTTTCACTCCATTTCAGCTTCATTATACAAGTCATTATTTATAAATCTGAAATAATTGTACAGATGATACACAGAAGCAGCTTGCCTGGCTTCAGTCCTTCATCAGTGAAATCTGTTGCCTGGCTTCTGAATTCCATTGGTGAAGCATGCTAGCACATCTTAAGACAATGCTGGCTTAGGTGTCATTTGAATTAGGTTTGTCTGCTTCTCTACCTGACTGGGTTATTTCTTTGGTGGCTTTGTGACAAGAGATAGTTTGGGGCACTTTGAAACTTCTGCTTATTGTCAGAGGACATTGGTGAGCAGAGTTGTATAAACTATAATACCATGAAGCAGTCAACTAACAAACTTTATGACCAGCTCATGGACCTGCATGATCTGACCTTTACTCAAATAGACATGAAAACCAGATAAAATAATGACCAAGACTCAGCGAGTCCTTCCAAGTGGACTCCTTTGTAAGGGCATGACTAAGGAAGTCCTATAAATAAAAATAGTATTAAAGGAGTATAAAATGTACTTCCAGAACCATTGTGTGTGCATGTGTGTGCACCAATGCCCATGCATGAGTACTATGTGTTTATGCATGTGTGTGGAAGTTAGATATTGACCTTGGGTATCTTCCTCAAACACTATCTTATTCTTTAACTGTATTTTATTTTTGTTTATGTGGATGTGGATTTGCATGTGAGTTTGGGTTCCAGTAGAGGCCAGAAGAGGGTCCTGGATCCCCTGGAGCTGAAATTACAGGCAGCTACGAGCTGTCAGACAAAGGTGCTGCCAAAGAAACTCAGGTCGTTTGCAATTCTCTTAACTGTTGAGCTGCCTGTCCAGTTCCTTCGACAGGGTCTCTCACTAAATCTGGGCCTTATCACTTCAGCTCCGCTGGGTAACCAGCAAGCTCAAGAGATTCTTCTGTGTTCACTTCCTGAGTGTCCGGACTGCAGGTACACACTACTGCATCCTGTTTGCCTTGGCGTGCTGAGGATGAACTTGGGTTCTTCTGCTTGTGCGGCAAACTGCCAATTGAGCTATTTCCTCATGTCCCCCCGGCCCCAACACACTGTAATGGTCCCTGACTAATGCCTTATCCAAGGACCTAGTTCTGTGCACCTCCATTGAAGTAGTGGGTTATGGTCTCTGGGGAGAGAGAGTAGAGTCTTCCTCATCCTGGGGAAAAAGTGTTTTCTCTGAATTTCATCTGGGCTGGTGACGCTTTACTTTGTCTTTTCTTTCCTGGAGGGATTGTACCTACTTATCTAGGGTGGAAAGGAAGTTATTAGAGCATGGAAAGAGAGGGCAGGGAGAGAGGGAGGAAGGGAGGGGATGAGAGAGAACACATACTGTAACACTCTGAAAAGTTAGAGGAGAGGGGGTTTCACATGGAGTTCTGCCAGTCTGGCATGAGGGAGAATTTATTTTCCCCTCACTCATCCAGAGTCCATAACCTACAAGATGATCTTTATTCTTGTCTGTTCACAAATCAGCAAATGAAGAAAATGCTGTATAGAGTGAAATATTTATGGTGGTATTTTATTTGTACTGAAATGTGATTTTAATTGTATGTTAATAAATAAAGTTGCTTGGAGGTCAGAGCTAATAGCAAGCCATAGCAGAGCTGGGCGTTCGTGGCATACGCCTTTAATCCCAGCCCTTGGTAGAAGAGCTAGGTAGATCTCTGTGTGGTCAAGGATACAGCCAGCATTGAAGACACACACCTTTAATCTCAATACCATAGAAGACCTGGAGGGCTGTACTTACAGGCAGTGACGAGGCAGTCATGTGTTTGGGTTTACAACCAATGAGAAGGCAGAACAGAAAGACTATATAAAGATAAACACACAGGAAGTAGCTCTCTTTCGGAGAGGTAGGACCACTGCAGGAGGAAGGGTAAGGTTTTAGCTCTGAGCTCTGACCTCTTGGCTTTCTTCTTTACATTGGTTCTGTGTTTCTTATTTAATAAGACGGTTGGTTACATCTACAAATATTATTAAGCCTAAAATAGAAAGATATCTTGCTATTGTGGCAATATGGGTAATTTGGAAGACATTATGGTAAGTGCCATGTCTGGCATAGAAAGAGCAGGGCTATGTGCTCTCTTTAAAGTGACTTTTTAAAAGATTTATTTATTATGTATACAGTGTTGTGCATGCATGCCAGAAGAGGGCTCCAGATCTCATTACAGATGGTTGTGAGCCATGTTGTGCTTGCTAGGAATTGAACTCAGGACATCTAGAAGAGCAGCCAGTGCTCTTAACCTCTGAGCCATCTCTCCAGCCCATGATAATATTGAAGTGACTTTTTAAAAAAGATTTATTTATTTAATTATGTGCTCTCATGTGTGAAATCTAAAAGAAGTTTGACTGAGAAGCAGATAGTATAACTGTGGTTACTGGGGTCCAGGAATAGAATGGGGAGATGTTAGTCAAAGGGTTTAACATTTCAGTTAGGATGAGTGAGTTCTGGAGTCCATTCTACAGTATGCTGACAATAATCAATAATAATAAATTGTGCACTAAAGATTGTCAAGGGAAAGGCTACTGAATATTTTTGTCACCAAATAAGTATGTGGTGTAATGCCTATGTTAATCATTTTGTTTTAGACATTTTACAATGCACACAGACACCAAATCATAATCTTATGCAGCATTAATATGTATTGTCAAGTATATCTACAGTTGGAGTAAAATTTAAGCTTTAGTAAGAATCTCAATTACTGAAAATATATTTTAAAATTCATGCATCACAGACCTTCATCTGAACTTTGTAAGTCACAGAAGAGGCACTGAAATATTACGACAACACAATTCAGAGTTTTAGGTATTTGAGGCAACTTTGTCATGTAGCCAACTCCTTCACTGTAGCTGGACGTATACAAGTGTTTTGAGCAAAGAAAGGGCCTCTACAAATTAGTGTTGGAGCACCCAGCAGTAGGATGGAAGCAGGCTAATTTCATCTAGGTTTATCCAAAGATACTATATAGGCATGCTTCGCCAGCCCTGGGCTGGGTTTCCTGGTGAGGGCAAGGTCAACACTGATGAATACCTCCTGGGGGTTGATTATGGGACTCAGCATGGGTACATTTTAATACCAACGCTATAAGGCAGTGAGCAAAATCTAGCACTGCTTTTTCTCATGGAGATCCTGGTTTTACTTTTGTGTCTTCAGGAAGTTTGTAGTCTTTTGGAAAGGGCAAAATAAATCCCAACAAAAACGCAAAAGATAGTCAGTAGGAAAATGCTGTTTTAAATGCAATAGGGTACAGAGAGAAGGGAGCACTTTAGGAAGTCCGAAGGGGGCACACACACAATCAGTAATTCGCATTCTTGTCTGTCCATAATGAACAGGCCGCTGGGGTCTGAGCCATTAAATTCCACAAGAAATGAAAAGAAAACCATGCCTCCCCCCTAGGACTTTGGGATTGTAGCAGCATAGAAGAACCGGCAAGTAGAAGCACCAGAGAGGTGGTGGCTCAGAGCAGCAGGGGACAGCTGGTGCCCAGCAAGGAGGACAGGGCCTCCATCTTCTCAGGAGGCCACGTCCCTGTGCCAGCCACTGAAGAGGACCCGCTTGGATGGAGTTGGGGACTCGCTCTTCCCCTGTGCTCAGCGGGAAGGCCAGCTAGTCACCTCAGGTCTGGGATTACTTCTCCGCTCATCTTCCCCGAAGGGAGAAGTTGGCCCTGGGTTTTTGGTACTCAGGTTGTCTGTGCCTCTGATTACCAGCTTGGTAATGAAGTCTCAAACCCCGAGACTAAGGAGGCTGCATCCTCCACTTCTTGACTTTTCTCAGTGAGTTCCTCAAAATGAGAACTCCAAGGTGGGGATGGGAACTAGCATACTTCAGAGAGCTTGAAAACAGAACCCAGTAAAATTACTTGCAGCAGCTGAAGCCAACCCGCGTTGACTTTTGCCCAGCAAGAAGACTAAGGTTCAGCATCGTACCACTGTTGTGGATGCAGCAAAAATATGATTAGTGGAGAGGTGAAGGGGTAGAGGCCAAGGAGCAAAACAAAGGAAAAATTTGAAGTTCCTGGATGATCCTATGATGGCTGTAGACGGCTGGGGCTTCTGGGTCAGCAAGAGCTTTGAGTCTTGTTCCATTTATGGCAAAAAAGGGTATTTTCTTCAGTAAGAAGTGCCCCCTTCCACCCAACTCCATTTTCCTTTCCATATCCAGATCCTCAGAGTCCTGAGTGAGCAGAGAGTGACCTGGTTTCCTGTCACATGGTATGTGGTGGCAAAGACCAGGTGTAACAAAGTGCTGAGATCACGGGCATGAAAGTTAAATTCTTGGAGGCTGACATTTCTTCCTTTGCTCTCCAGACCTTTGGGAGCTGGAAAAGACTCAAGTTATACCTAAAAGTCTGACATTTCCAGGGTAGTTCAGATGAGGAACCACACTTACTAAGTTCTCCTAAAGAGAGAACTTCACCAGGCAGTCAGTACTCCCTCAATATGCCTTGGTCGTGGAGCATGCGCACACAGTGAGGAGGCAACTCTGAAGCGCTGTCTCGCGGCCTGGATAGTGTGTTCGGAAAGGATGCTTTTCCAGCTGTTTTCTGGTCTGAGGAGTCCTAGAAGTTAACACGGTGGCAACAACCTATCCTCTCATTCCCACTGCTTGTTCTGTAGTGAAATCCACAATAGGCAGTCCCTTCCTGCTTTCAGAGGAAGGTCCAATGTGTTGGATTAGAGATAGCAGAATCTGGAGAGCTGTGTCAATGGGCTTCAGGGAGGGACAGGACAGAAGGAATCAGTAGTCTTTGGCCTTATAGGCCAAGGTTTTAGGTCCCGTTACCCCGCTACAAGCAGAAAATCCTGCATCTTTTAAGCTACATCGTAAACTGATTTAGGAAAATTAATTTCCTAACACATACATAGGTACACACACACACACACACACACACACACACACACACACACACACACACTTTGGACACCATAGTTAATGAACATACTAAAATGCTAAGCATGTTCTTCAGGTAGCAAGGATGTCAGCACCTTGCATAGCTAACCACTGTTTTTCTCTTATCCCATAATCCCAGGAAGCATTCCTAGAGTGACATCACACTGAGTCAGTTTATAATGAAATTTATAAACATTTAAAACTGCTGTTTTGTCTTTGTGACCCACTTAGTATATAAGTCCAGATACATCTAGACAAATTACAATAGTCTCTAACAGTTAATTTTGTTGGGTTTTGAACTTTATGTGAATGCGTGTTATTTTTGTGCAGCTCCTCCTGTCAAATAAGTTTAGAAAAAAAATCCTACAAAAATCATCCAAGATTCTACAAATAAAATCCTTAGGGACTTGTGAGTTCTGTGGAACTGGACACTTCTGAGTCCAGTGTCTATCCACAGATGCATCATGAATTTTATCTCTGTCCACTGCAAATGATAGCAGTGGGGAGCTTGATTGGAAAAGCAGACAGAACACAGATTTGTCAAT
Source organism: Peromyscus leucopus (assembly GCF_004664715.2). NCBI lineage: Eukaryota > Metazoa > Chordata > Mammalia > Rodentia > Cricetidae > Peromyscus > Peromyscus leucopus. The sequence goes on from NC_051063.1 coordinate 34,800,958, forward strand.
TAACATGACAGGCCACCCAGGCTGGGATCAATATTTCTAAGCCTTCTCTCAAACCGTAGTTTTATATACAAACTTTGCTGTGATATGGTTTGGCAAGGTCAGGAAGGAGGAGAGAGACAGTCTGGAAAAGATAGCTTCCCAAACCCCTGACTACATGATCCATCTTAAAAACTGTTTTCAAACCCAGGATTTAAACACAAGTTCCATCTAATATTACCTTAATGGGACTTTACCTTGAAAAATAACTACTCTTTGTAATAAAAATCTCAATATTGTTTTATTTATTTTTTATAATTCAAAGTGTCAGTGGCTTTATTTTCAATCTTCTCATTGCATAATTAAATTCTTTATTCTTACTATTTAATAGGATCGAAATTGCTTATTTATTCAAACCTTAGCTATGTTCAGAGAACACCTTTCCTATACTTTCCCAAGATTTACTTTTCAACGACCTGTGGCTTGTGCCTTGTGTTCAGAGAGACAAAAGAGATAAATGGGGCTGGAGAGGGGGTGAAAGATGTGTGCAAAGAAGATAAAAGAATTTCTAGAGCAGATTTGGAAATACTTTCTACTATTTCATAGGTGTAGGGGGATTCTTCTATACTTCTCTTGAGACTAGAGACATTCCTGTGGGTTTGCAGATAGTTTTACTGTTCACACTTCTCATTAGGAAGAAATTTCTCCTTTTACTTTAAATGTGATTGGTAATCTACTTAGCATCTTGTGAAGGTGAAGACACAAACAATTTAGAGAATGAAAAGTCAGTACTATGTGAGTGGCAGAGCTGAAGTCCAGAGGACCTTAGACTTTTGAAGGTGATACTGAGCTGACTGTTGCATTGATTGACCCATTTCTGAACTCTGATAAATATATGACAAATGGTGTTATTGTTTAGGTCTCTGTGAATAAGATTTTATTTTAAATAACAGCATATACAGGTAAAGGTATATGGACTGATCATGTTATATTTAGAAACATATACATGTATATACATCTACATATATGCATGCAATAACAATTAATGTAAGAAAAGGCCATGAATTTTGAAGGGGAGCAGGGAAGGGTATTTGAGGGAGCTTGGAGGAAAGAAATGAAAGAGAGAAGTGTTGTAATTATAGTATAATTTCAAAAATTAAAAAAGTAAAATTAAAAGTTATTCACTGTTGAATATATCCCAGTTTACACAGAATTCATTCCTGATATATACCTTCCTCTTATTTCCTTTTTTTGGGTTGGGCTGGTATTGTAGGTCACCCTATCTGGACACCTCTTGGGGGAGGGATTGAGAAGGGGCCTCATCAATGACACAGACACCAAGAGTCAGGTGTGAAGCAAGCAGCAGACTTGTCGGGTGAACCCATATACACCTCCTCCTGATTTCCTATTGGCAGGCAGAGACTTTCTTAGCTGTGTTGTCTCTTTCTCATTGGCCCCCAGCATTCTGATAGGCGTGTGCCACCAGGTGTAGTGGCAGACTCCAAGTTGGCTCAGTGGGAAGTAGCTAGCACGTAAGCCTATGCACACTATCCAGAATAGGGCAGCTGAGGTTTTATCAGGCTAGCTGGCTGCACTCCTTCTATAGGCTAGGGTTTCCTTGAATTAAATTGAAGTAAGTGTCTAGCTTAGAAACTCAGAGTATTTCATTGTGCTGGCTAGTTTGCTAGTTTTATATCAACTTGGCACAAGCTAAAGTCATCTGAGAGGAGGGAACCTCAATTGAGAAAATGCCTCTATAAGATCAAATTGTAGGCAAGCCTGTAGGACATTTTCCTAATTAGTGATTGATAGAAGAGGTTCCATCCCATTGTGGGTAGGGCCATGCCTGGGCTGGTGGTCCTAAGTTCTATAAGAAAGCAGGCTGAGCAAGCCATGGTGAGCAAGCCAGTAAGAAGCACCCCTCCATGGCCTCTGCACCAGCTCCTGTCTCCAGCTTCCTTCCCTGTTTGATTTCCTGTCCTGACTTCCTTCTGTGATGAACAGTGATGTGGAACTATTAGTCAAATAAATCCTTTCCTCCCCAACTTGATTTTTGGTTATGGTGTTTCATCACAGCAGTGATAACCCTAACTAAGACAATTGTTTCTATTGGAATGCAGAAAAGATTAGATTTTTAAACACTCAATATGTATGTTGTTAATATGTCTAGTACATTGAAGTCCTTCCTGAAAAAATCAGCTAGTATGTTTCAGAAGAAAACATACAGAAGAAGTGTGTATTCTCACCAGAAACAAAGGAATAGTATAAAGTGATGAAGAGCAATGATAGTGACCCTTTACCTTAGATGATCAGTATATAAGTCAGATATCAATTATTTTACCACCAGGAAGCCATCGTTAGGATTACAAGAGAGAAAGCAAATATTTTGGTGCACTCTATCTACTTAGCCTCCTGACTGATTTGTAAATAAAAATTTACTGAAACCCTACCACACTCATTCATTCACTTATGGACTGTTTATGGAAGCTTTTGTTCCACCATGGCAAATTTTGGAACCTATAAAAGAGACCAAAGGGCTTGCAAAGCTTTAAACATTTGCTACCTGGTAGTCATTGGTCTAACTTGAACCACAAAGCCTGAGATCCATTTGCAATGTTAAATAAACAATTACATAATCTTTGTAGCCAGTGACCTAGAGAATATCTGTACCTTTATGCTCTGCCCACCCCCTTGTAAAAATAATAGTAATTTAGGATTTAACTAAATAAAGAGCTTCTAAAACTTTTCTGCTTTGAGAGTATGGGTAACCCAGGAGAAACAAGATGAACCTTGGAATGTAGTGAGATAACTCTTTACTAATTGCAAAATGGAAAGCTTGTCCTGCTTGGGTGTGTTTTTTCCTTTTTTTTTGAATAGGTCTAGCTGGCAGGGACTTACATGATCAGAGCCTCTGTTTCCTCAGTGACAGCTATGATGAGCTTGTGTCTATATAGAAGTAATACACCCTTAACATGATAATAGATCAGGACTGTTACTTGTTGTACAAAGGAAATTACTGCTGGGTTAAACTGTGAGCCTCCTGGGACCAAAGCAATAGGATTTTAGTAGAAAAAGGAGGTAATGAGGACCTTTGAAGAACTCATCATTTGAGATGGTTGAGTTCTGCCCTTCCTCTCTTTACTGCTGAGAAACAGATGGGCAGCTTATCCAGCAGGAAGCTCTCAGAGCTGGATATGGTGTTTCCTGGAAGGTAAGCAGATCTGTGAGGAGTCAAAGGTCCCACACAGTGACAAGTAATTAAGGATTCTGTGCAGCATTGGAATGCACCATGCAGTTAGGACATAGTACTTTAAATGCTTTCAATTTATGGACTATTAATGCCCAGTGGTAGGTGTTCTCCTTCCTGTGTTCTACCAAGTTAACCTGTACTCAGATTCACAAACCTCAGCTTACCCCTGCAGCGCCTTCTGATTTTATTTCCCTGAGAATGTTGTGGTCTGTGAATTTAAGGGAAATAGAAAATGACCGAGCACAGAAAGTCCTCAGATAAATTCCCCCCCTGCTTAAATCTTGTGCTTGTCTCTCTACATACTCATCTTCATAATTAATTTTTTCTCAACCTATTCACAACTCCTGATCTATTTTGCCTAACCTGATTTCTTACCAGACTTGGTTACCCATTTGTCCTTTTGAAACATAAAGAATGTTTGGTAATGCAACATAATCAGATTCTTTCTCTATTTTATGACTTCATTTACTGTTTCTTTTGCATTGAATTAAAGGGTGGTAGCCCACACTTACGGATTATTAATTATCATTGTGGCATTACTCAGGAGGCATCTTCACCATTACAGTGGTGAGGACAGCAGATGAGATTTTATCTGATCCTCTTATAGATATGAATGGTGTTAAAATGGATTTTGAAGAAGCCAAAGAAGTTCTCTAATATGATGGAATTTTTAAAAACATCCTTATTTCCAATGATTCATTTTTTTTTATTCTAAGCTTGTGTGATTTTCCACATATCCCTGGTTTCTCTCACTGATCCTTATGCTTGTTGGTCTATCTGGAGACATAGTTGGATTCTATAAGAATAAATGGCACGAGAAATAGCTCATTGGTAAGGTGCTCACCCTGCAAACATGAAGACGTGTTTGAACCCCAGAACTTTTGTGAAAAATCTGGATGTGGTAGTACATGCTTACAATCCCAGCATTCTGGAGGCAGAGACAGGAGTTGCTGTGGGACTCACTGATCAGCCAGCCTATCTGAATTGGCAAGTCTCAGGCCAATAAGAGATCCTGTCTTCAAATAAAACCAAGTAGGATGGACACCATCCAGAGGGATGACACCAAGGTTGACCTCTGTCCTCCACATGCCTATGTACACACACACACACACACACACACACACACACACACACACACACACACACCAGGGTAGTGTAGTCCGATAGTAGAAACTTTAGAGACTTGATCTTTATCTCACTCACAGGTAGAAACTTGTGAAATGATGGTCTTGTGTAAGATGAATTGCTAAATGGTCTTATTAATAAAAACCCAGAGTCAGATATTGGGATAAAAAAATGAGAGATCAGAGCAATAGGACAAGCCACAGACAGCATAGCCTCACTGACACCTTAGTCTCCAAGGAGACCTACTTCCTGTATACCCATACCTATAAGCCTTTCTGTTCTGCCATCTCATTTCCTCTCTCCACCCAGCTACATCACTTCCTCTTTCTGCCCAGCTCTGCCACTTCCTGTCTGTCTGTACAGACCTCTAGACCTTTATGGTTAGTGCTGGGATTAAAGGTATGTACCATCATGCCTGGTTGTGTTCCCAGTGTAGCCTTGAACTCACAGAGATCCAGATGGAGCTCTGCCTCCCAAGTGATAGGATTAAAGGTGTGTACCATTGCCTGACCTCTATGTTTACTATAGTGGCTGCCTTTTTCTTCTGACACTCAGATTAACTTTATTAGGGTGCACAATATTTTGGGGGACACAATACATCACCACAGTCTTGGTTGAATAATACCTGAGATCTATGTCCATTTTGCAGAGATAAATAGAATTCTTGCACACATAATTTAGATATATGGGTTGATGTAGTGTCCAGCCAGAGACTACTAAAAGCAGGGATGCGTCTTCTTTAAAAACTTCAGAAGGAGCAGGGTGGCCTCACATATACTTAACTTCAGTCTTCTGGTCTTCCAAGACTACAAGAGGAAAAACACGTTTATTGTTTTAGGCAATGTATACTATGGCAATTTTTTTTTGTACCAAATAGTCTTAAGACATAAGTATATGTATTTGTGTTTTAATAAGACATTTAATTCAGAAATAAAGAACATTAGGAGAAAAGAGAAAAATCACCCAAACTTTTGTTTATGAATCCAGTCTCTGGTTGCAGTAATAGTATATATGATTTTTATTAGTTCCCAGAAGAGTTTTATGATTACTTTTTTGGCATCCAGCCTTTAAATCTTTTTTTTTAAACAATATTTGGGCAGACCTTTCTCAGCATATATACATGGTTGACCTGAGTTCTTCTTCACCAAACAGAAAAGTTATTGGAAATTACAACTAGCAAACAAGATAAGAAACACCTTGTTCTTTGTAATAATCAGAGAAGTTCAACTTAAATATTAAGGGACTGTTTATCACACAGGGATTTTATAGAAATATATATATAGCAGGAGCTGAGCATTTTAGCAAGCCGTAAGTCCCAAATCACCAGGCCTGTTCCTAGGAGGGTTCATGAGATATGCATGCAGTAAAGTCTTTTAATTCTGAGTTGTTTAGCCTTCTTGGGACAAAGGGAATAGGAAAGCACGCAGTGACAGCAAGCATTAAGTTCAGAATGACAACATTGCCGAAAGAACAAAACAATCCTTTTTCTTTCACATGCTACCTCAGTGTTTGCCTTTTGTTTCTTGTACATTTTCTCTTTTCCTGTCCTAGGAAATCAAGGCTGCACATGTCTCCAATGGTCAATTTCTGATTAGCACTTTCAGAGTACTGCCAAGTTCCTACCCGACCTTTTCTTTTCTTGGTTTATCTCAAGGGTTCTAAGAGCCAATGTTGGATTCTGAAAGCTGATTTCTTACAAGTAGGTGAGGGCTTACTGCTTTCAAGGGGAATGGTCATCAGGGTTTGTGAGCGGGGCATGAAGTTACAGTATGGTGTGTTAGAGATAACAAACTGGGAAGCAGATAAAAGATTGTTGCATCTACTCAGTAGCTGGCCCAGCAGGCAGCTTGCTTGAGCAACTCCGAGTGATGACTGGTTTAAACAAACATTTATACAAAGGTCAGAATTATTCTGGGAAAGTAAGTTTTGGAGGGCAGCCTACAGATGAAAATATACACACCACTACCCCAATCCCAATCAGTCTCTAAATTCTCAAGTAATTTTTTTTTTTTTTTTGATTTACTGAAGTGTTTGGGTGCTGGAAGCCAGCACCTGACCTTGAGGCAAAGGAAATTTAAGGATGCCTAGTCTCAAACTCTTTTTTCTGGGAGTAACATTTGCAGGACTCATGGGCCATTTCACTTCTTCTAATCAGTAGGACTGAGGATAGAGGAGCAAGGCCTTAGTTTCCACAGGAAAAGAAAATTCCATCATTCTATTAAAAACTTTGAAAGAACCAGGAAAGCAGAAAGAAATCTCAGGGCTAACATGGCCTATGTTATGGTTAGTAAGGCCAATATGTCTGTCTTTGCCCCTCCAGAAAGCATTTCCTAACCATCCCATGGGAGGGAAAGTAGACCAAGTGTTCTGTGGTCAGCAGATGGGTGGCACATAAGCTAGGCTCTTGATAGCAGTCACCAGTTAGCTCAGGGACTTGTATATTCTATCATATTTCTGGGTATCAGTTTTTCAACTCTGAAATGAGAACACTAAACTGGAGAGTTACTAGGGTCAAGGTTGCTCTAAAATTCACAAAAGCCTCCATCTTTCCATCTTAAACATTCCAGGTCACTTAACCTCATAAAATTGTGCTGGGGATGTGGTGAATGTGTTGCTCTGATTGATTGATGATAAATAAAATGCTGATTGGCCAGTAGCCAGGCAGGAAGTATGGTGTAGATGGGAAAAGGAGAGAGAATTCTAGGTGGTGGAAGGCTGAGTAAGGAGACGCTGCCAGCCACCACCATCAGAAGCAGATGTAAAGATACTGGTAAGCCACGAGCCATGTGGCAACTTATAGACTAATAGAAATGGGTTAATTTAAGATATAAAAACTAGATAGCAAGAAGCCTTCCATGGCCATACAGTTTATAAGTAATAGAAATCTCTGTGTGTTTACTTGACCGCAGGACTGGCGGGTGAGAGATTTTTCCTGACCATGGCCAGGCAGGACCAGGAACACTTCAGCTACAAACTTATACAAAACAAAAGGCATGAAGTTGGGAGGGAGTGTGTTAGGATGGTTGTGGGGGAGCTGGATGTAGGGGACAAGAAAGGTGTTAGATGTGATCATATTTCATAGTATGCACATCTGAGATTCTTAAAAATAAAGAAAAAATTTAAAAAATGGAGCTTGGGGTTTTATATTATTATCCTGTTGTATTTTTCTTCAAAGTTCTCTTATTAGGCTGAACGACGATCATTCCTTACATTAAATCTTTTCTAAGTGCTTACGTGTAAAGGGTGGTTTCCCTCTTGAAAAGGTTGTTAATACTTGAGAATGCTTTCAGTGAGTCTTCATGTTTCCCCTAAGTGGCTGAGAGGGCCTGCACTGCCCACCAATGACCATCAGCTACTAAAACAACAATTTACTTGTTTACCCAATCAGTCATTCTCTTGCAGATATGCTGATGCCCAGGAGGGCTGCTTGAAGCATCAGTGCTTCCAGAGACCTTTTGAAAGTCCTCATTTTCTCTTGTCTAAGTGGGAATCTGTTCCTGCATTTCTCCTGAGGAAAGATCCTCAGATTCATGGGTGCCCCCTAGAGGCAGGAGCTGTAGATGGGCACACAACCTGACTCTCCACAGTCCTTTTTATATAGGGTTTCTGCCTGTGTATATACTCACCATGTGAACCAGAGAGCCACCCTGCCCTAAAGGCTGAGGAGAGCTGCATGCTGGAGAACAGCCTATTCTAATTTACACAGCAGCATATTATGGGATGGGACAGGCCTGCCTTCTAAAATCCAAGCATCTTGTATGCTTTCTCATTTTCATATTTAGATTTTCATTTCCACAGTGAGATATTTTGTCCTGTTCTGTACCTATTTTTAGCTATTTTTCTTAGAAGAGAATACTTTAAAATTCACTTAATTTTTATGAGGCATTTGGTTTATGACACTAATATATCTTCCTTCAGTTTGCCAAACAATTGCAGCAAATGTGCTAAGTTTATGTGGAAATTAAGTAGCAGTCCATCTTTTTTATAAGACAGACACACATGTAAAAGGAAATGGATGTAGGCTGGGATGAGAGGAGGGTGCAGCTTGGCGGGGGTAGTGGGAGTCCTCTGTGGTTCTTGTTGGAGAGTGTTTATGTAGAGGGGAAAGCTTCATGAAAGACTTGGTAACTAGACTGGACTATACAAAACACTCAGAACTCAGGTATGAGGATGAGGTGATGGAGTGTGCTGAGAGCAGGATTCATAAAAGATGGACAAAATGTGAGTACCAGTTAAAAAACTGTGAGTAGATTAAAGGACTAAATGTGAAGAGCAAAAGTTTCAAACATTTGAAAGAAATATAGAAGACTATTAGAACTGGGAAGAATTCCTTTAAAAAAAAAAAACCCAGATCATAAGGAAAAGTATTCAGATGTGGGGCTTCTTTAAATTAAAAACTAAGGGCTTGGGCTGTGGAGACAACAGAGCTGATAAGGTGCTTGCTGGCTGCAGGAGAACGGAGTTCCACGCTCAGCACTCATGTAAAAAGCAGGTCATGATGGTGCATGCCTATAACCCCAGCACTGCAGGCCAGCGTCGGCTGGATCCCAGGGGCGATCTAGACAGCATGCCTGTCCTAATTGGAGACACAAGTCCCCGTGAGGGACCTGCCTTTAAAAACAAGGTGATTTCTAGCTGAGAGAAGCTGAGTTTTATCCATGTAAAATAATAGTGTAATGAATTCAGAATTGAATCTATAACAAAGGATCAAATCTCCAAATTGCCCTGGAAATACTATAGTAATTTAAATAAAAGTAATATGTAAAATGACACTTTGTGAAGCTTGTGCTTCACTGATTACCTATTAATCATTGGCTAGGGAGGCACAGTAAGAATTTCCCACTTCCATGTCATTCCTTTTGTTGTGAGTGAAATCAAAGACAAAAAGAATACATCTATCAGTCAGTAAATGTCAATAAATGTTTGATTTTTAAAAAACTGATATTTGAGTTACTGTCCTAAGTTCTATTAAAAAAAATCCTGAAATGAATTTTGTCTTAAGATTAGATCAGAATTTGCACAATTTCTTTTTTCTTTTTTCTTTTTGGCTTGTGAAGATAGGGTTTCTCCATGTTAAAGCCCTGGCTGTCCTGGAACTCGCTCTGTAGACCAGGCTGGGCTGGAACTCACAGAGATCCTCTTGTCTCTGCCTCCTGAGTGCTGGGATTGAAGGTGAGCTCCAGCACCACCTGGCCAACAGTTTCCTAAATGATCTGGAATACAGGCTGTCATTTGTTCTACACATATTCATGCTGAGCAGAATTCTTAGTGCTGCTGACTATAAACTCGAAATAACTGATCCACTCGGAAAAAACGTTGACAGTTCTCGTGTCCCACTGTAGCAAATGTTCAGTTAAGATGTTCCCCCATATGCAAAATAAAACAAGTGTACCCATCTCACTAGTATTCACATTTGCTTTTATGTCTAATAAATCGTAAAATAGCATGAAGACTGAAGAGTTGCTTCAAAATAAATTCTTTTACTATAAAAAACAAAACAAAATTTTTATTTTAATTATATTTCATTTTTATTATGAGTAAAAAACAAAGATGGTGAATGGCTCCTGAAGAATGGCATCCAAATTGAAATCTGGCCTCCACACACATGTGGAAACTCATGCATCTGCACACACATACCAACATACATACACAAATAACCTCAAAACAAACACACAAACCCTAAAATCCTCTGTTTGCCTAAACATGAAAGAAAGAAGCTAAAAGACATGCAAGGGACAGAGGTAATAATTTATAACTGTAATGTAAAATAGAGAATAAATGTTTCACTACACAAAATAAATTCATTAGCATAAAAAGATATTCCAATCACCCAGGGAATTTCATGTACCAGCCACTAGGATTAGGAATGTGTTTTATGTGTGTGTGTGTGTGTGTGTGTGTGTGTGTGTGTGTGTGTGTTTATCTCCACATTTATTACAGCCGCCTCATGAATTATATGCAGGCAAAACAAATTCACATATTAACATATTGAGAAATTCAAAGCAGGTTTAGCATAGAGAAAACTATGCCAAGCTACAGACGATTAAGAATGAAAACCAATGATACAGAATTGCTCAGAAAATTCCAAAGAAAGCCAACACATTACTTTCAGACAATCAATAACAAAAACCACTATGCAATTAGTTGCATGAATCCTAAATGGTCTTATAATAAAAACCCAGAGCCAGATATTGGGGTAAATGCTGAAAGATCAGAGGAAACAAGCCACAGCCACTTCTTACCTTGCCAACTCCTCAACCTATCCTTTCTCCATGAATCCTCTGACTGAAAGCCTGAGTCCTCAGCCAAAAAAGCCTAGTTCCTGTCTCCTTGTGACTTATATGTCTTTCTCTGTCCAGCTAATTCATTTCTTATCTCAACCTTCCTAGTGCTGGGATTAATGATGTGTGTGCTTCCCAAATATTGGGGTTAAAAGTGTGTACCATCACTGCCTGGCTCTGTTTCTCTCCTATACTGGATCAATCTCATGTAGTCCAGGGTAGTTTTGAACTAGCAGAGATCCATCTACAGAGATCCAGATGGATCTCTGCTTCCTGAGTGCTAGGATTAAAGGTGTGTGCCACCACTGCCTGACCTCTATGTTTAATCTAGTGGCTGGCTCTGTCTTCTGATCTTCAGGCAAGTTTTATTGGTGTACAACCAAATATCAGCACAGGACTTCTTATTTGAAACTAGTCAGTAAAAAAGGTAACATCATGATGTGGTATTTAAAGTTCAAATGAAGAAAAAAACACACCAAACTCCAAGACAAACAAGCACCCACCAACCCAAGTACGTGTGTTCCTAGAGCCAAACCACATGCTGGGTCACCAACAGCATTCTAATCAAAAGTGGAGCTAATGTGAAATTTAGAAATATTCCATTAATTTAAGAAGGAAAAAAAAGGGGGGGGGAGAGAATGTAGAGGATATTCAGAAAATACAAGTGTTAAGATAGTAGATTTAAACATATTGATAATTAAATGACATAACCAGTATTAAATAGAAACTAACATAGAACTATATAAAGAAATAAGCTGATAAACTGAATACAAAAACACATAAAAAAAAAAAACCAGTCCACCATCATCAAGTAGGCTTCATCACAGAGATGCAGGGATGGCTCAACTTACATAAATTGATTAATGTAATATACCATATAAACAGACTGAAAGACAAAACCACATGATCATCTCATTAGGTGCAAAAAAGGCCATTGACAAGACCCAACACCCCTCCACGATAAAAGGCCTAGAGAGACTAGGAATACAAGGGACACACCTCAACATAATAATGGCAGTTTACAGCATGCCCAGAGCAGACATCAACTTAAATGGAGAGAAACTCAAAGCATTTCTATTAAAATTAAGAATAAGACAATGTTGTCCACTCCCTCCATATCTATTCATTATAATACTTCATGTCTCAGCTAGAGCAATAAGACAACTGAAGATCAAGCAGATACAAATAGAAAAGGAAGAAGTGTAAGTACCTTTATTTGCAGATGATAAGTTTGTATATATGAGTGACCCTAAAAATTCCATGAGGAAACTCCTAAAGTTGATAAACACTTTCAGCAAAGTAGGAAGATATAAAATTAATTTAAAAAGAAAAACCAGTATCCTTCCTATAAATAAACAACAAGTAAACTGAGAAAAAAATCAGGGAAACAATACCTTTCATAATAGCCTCAAAAAACATAAAGTATTTTGGGATAATTTTACTCTTATATAATCAAAACTTTAAGACACTGAAAAAAGAAATAGAAAGATATAAGATAGAAAGATCTTCCATGCTCATAGATCATTGGGATTAATATAGTAAAATGGTTGTCCTTTCCAAAAGCAATTACAGATTCAATGCAATCCCCATAAAAATTCCAACACCATTCTTTACAGATTTTGAAAGGACAATTTTCAGTTTCATAGGAACACAAAAATATCAGGATAGCTAAAACAATCCTGAGTAATAACAGAACTGTTAGAGATATCTGCATCTCTGACCTCAAAATGTATGCTAGAGCTATAGTAAAATCAGCAATGTATTGGCATATAAACAAACATTCTGGTCAATGAAATTAAATAAAAGACCCAGACATAAATCCACATACCTATGGGCACCTGATTTTTTTTTATAAAGAAGCAAGAAATACACAGGACAGCATCTTCAACAAAGGTGCTGGTCAAACTGGATGGTTGCATGCAGATAAATCCAAATAGTTTCATATTCATCACTACATACAAAACCCAACTCCAAATGGATCAAAGACCTCAACATAAAGCCAGATCCACTGAACCTGAGAGAAAGTGGAGAACAGCCTTGACCTCACTGGCTCAAGAAGAGACCTCTGAATAGAAGACTATAAACATAGGAACTAAGGTCAAAAATTAATAAATGGAACCTCATGAAACTGAAAGCTTCTGTAAGGCAAAGGACTTCATCATATGGAAAAAGTGGCAGGTTAAAGAATGGAAAAAGACATTTACCAATTACACATCTGATGGAGGGACAATATCTAAGATATATAAACAACAACAACAACAACAACAACAACAACAACAACAGAAATGGACATCAAGAAAGCACAGTTTAATTTAAAATTGAGGTGCAGATCTAACAGAATTCTCAAGAGAAGAAACTCAAGTGGCTGAGAATTACTTAAAGAAATGTTCAACTTATTTAGTTATTAGGGAAATGCAAATCAAAATTATTTTGAGATTTCATTTTTTTTTTAAAATAAATGTATCTATTTATTTTACATCCCAGCCAAAGCTTCCCTCCTTCTCCTCCCACTCCCCTTTCCCACCTTCCCCCCACATCCACTCCTCTGCTGTTTCTGCTTAGGAAAGGGTAGGTTTCCCATGAATATCCCATGGCGTATCAAGGTACAGCAAGACTAAGCACCTCCCCCATGCATCAAGGCTGGGCAAGGAAACCCAGCATGAGGAATATCTTACATCAATCAAAAAGGGTAAGATCAATAAAACAAATGAAAGCTTATAATAGTAAGGATGTGGAATGAGGGAACACTTACCCATTGCTGGCAAGAATGCAAACTTGTATAACCACCATGGAAATCAGTATGGCGGTTCCTCAGGAAGCTGGGAACTGATCTAACTCAAGATGCAGCTATACCATTCTACCCAAAGAATACTACATCTTATACAGAAAAATTTGCTAACATGTTCATTGCTGCTGTATTCATAGTAGCTAGAAAATGGAAATATACTAGACACCTGCTGATGGACGAATAAATAAGGAAATATGGTACATTTACACAATGGAATATTACTCATCTATTAAAAAATAAAATCATGAAATTTTAGGCAAATGGATTCAACATTGCGAATCACAAGTCTCCACCACCCTTTTACTTAATGGTTCTTACTGTGTGTTATGGGAGTTTCCTTATGCCTTTTCTTTTGGGAAATTTGTGTGAGCTTTGGTGAAGGATGAAAATGTATACAATGGCAGTCTCTTAAACAAAATAATTCTTTGGAAAAAAAATCCCTGCCACCATGGAACTATATAGTATAGTAACTCTGCTTACTCCGCACATAGGGCTCCCTGATTACATCAAGAATAGAGAAGTTAAAGATTTACTAGCTGGACATACCTGATTCCAAGGATGAAAAACACACAATCAAGAGAAACAATGAACCCAGGTCCAAAGTCTGAAGTCGTTAAGGGCAAGAGTTCAGTTAAAAACATAGAATAGTACCCAGGATTAATGGCTTACTGGATGAACAGCAAGATTGGTATGCCTCACAGAATAAGCTATGAGGATCTTCCCTGTGTTCTCCTTCTTCCTCAGGATATCAGCTGCTGGTTCTCAAGGTGGTAGGGACCAGAAGCAGGGAACAAGGTCTGGAAGGCTGTGGATACCAGGGAGATAACCTGTAGATGAAATTCTAAACAGTCTTATTAAATAAGAAACACAGAGCCAAATGCAGAGTTAAAAGCCCAGAGATCAGAGCAGTAGCCAAGAGCTAAGACCACCTTATCTTACCACTTGCTGCCATCCTTCCCCTCAGAGAGAGAGAGAAAGACCTTCCCCTGTGTGACCCATCTTTTTATTGCCTTTCTGTTCTACCTTCTCATTGGCCTTTAAACCCGACACATGATTTTCTCATCACTGCCTGTCTATACAGACCTCCAGTCTCTATGGTTCATACTGAGATTGAAGGTTCGGGTTACCGCTTGGCTGTGTCCTTGAACACAAGAGACTCTGCCTGCCATGTGATCAGATTAAAGGCATGTTTCACCACCGCTGGACTTCTTCTAAATGGCTTGCTTTTAGCTCTGACCCCCAGGCAACTTTATTTATTAACATACAAATAAAATCACATTTCAGCACAAATAAAATATCACCATATTAGCCCTCTAGGAAATAACTTCAGTGAGACAACTCATCTTTATTCCAGAGTATAGAAAATATATAGGATTGGGACGCCTGTGGACAAACTCTAATTTGCATTAAGTGGTACACTCCTATCACAAGATTTCATATGTGGCAGCAGGGTCCTATAGTAAAGCCCCTAGTACATGTCTTAGTTACTACATGGGTAGCAGGGGGAAAGCTTCTAGCAGGGAACTATGCCAAGGATAAGCATATGCTATGCTAGAGATAAGCTCTCAGGCATCCAGGCCTAAAGACATCCTCCAAATAAGAGCAGGTAGAAAGCAGGAAGCATTGCTGGAGAGAGCCCTTCACGTTGCTGAGCTTGGAGAAAGCTACCAGGCCATGACAGACTGCAACCTCTGACCAGCAGGGCCTCCCAACACTACCCGTCTGGTAATATATAAGGTGAACAGGCCATACTATAAGACTAAGGGGCAAAGGAATGCAATTTGGAAACAGCCTAATGCTTTTTATGTTACATGATACAAACACTGTGTCATGCTCCTTGAAGAATGAGATTTACTCTTATGGGTTTGTTTCTCAGGACTCAATGTCTGACACCTCCTGACCACAAAAGCTGAGACTGTGCAGGAGGAAGTGTAAGAGGGTGCCTGGCAGAGGTTACTGAACCTCAGAGGACAATAGGTGTTTATATTCTTCTAAACTTACTGTTTTTTGCTTCAAGAAAAATACTGTAGTGGTTAAGCTATAATGCAATTATAGAGAATAAAAAGGTATATCTTATTTTCACTAAATGGGCAGCCATCCCAGTTCACCCTCAGATCATGTCAGTCTTCTTCCCTCAATGACGCCACACTTCCTCTTTGCAACCTGAACCCCGCTGGAGCTGGACTTTGGCAGTATTCACTAATATGTAGATGTTAGCTGCTAAGTCATTGATGAGCAAGCTACAATCCATGTAACCACAGAGGTTAGATAGAGAGTAAGGGACTAGGGGGCAGAGACGGATCTCCTTTGGAAGGGGAACTAGAATAGATAGTTATGGGTGTGGGGGCTGGAATGGGAGGATCATATGGGGAGGAGGAGAGAAGGAGGGAGTTCGAGAAGGAATATAGGGAGGGGTAGCTAAAACTAATGGTGTTGTGATATTTTGTTTGTGTTCTGACAAGTAAAGCTTGCCTGAAGAGCAGAGGGTGAAGCTAGCCACTAGTTAACCATAGAGGTCTGGAATTCTGTACAGACAGGAGACAGGAAGAGATATATTTGGCTAGGTGGAGAGAGGAAGTGATAAGGCGGTGTTCGGTCTGAGGAGTCAGAGAGGTAAGAGGTGACTGTGGCTGCTTCTTTGCTTCTCTGATATTTCAGCTTTTACCCTGATATCTGACTCTGGGATTTTATTATTGAGACTAATTTGGATTGTGCTTTACTAAGGGTCATTTGAAGGGTTGCCTAGAAACATAATAGAAACTTCCTAACACATGTAAATACATGAATGTTATCTAAACAGAATCACTAAATAATGGGGGGAGACTAAGACCCAACTGGATATCTCTCATCACCAAATGAAGCTTCTCTTTCCAGGAATGGGTTATATCTAGTAGAATGGTTGGCCAAAGGGATCCCATGAAAACCCTCAAACAACCCAAGCTTTGCAAATGCTATTGGTTGCTCTCCACAAACTAATGGTAAGGCCATATACAACTCATTGAACATGGAGAAGTGAGCCTGGTGCTTACCTAGAGCCTTCATTTCTACTGACTAGGGTTTAGGGTACTGGAAGGTATTTTTCTGCAAGGTGCCGAAGGGGAAAAGTAAACACCAACCTAGCTGCAAACCCTTTGATCCTCAGTGGGGACATGGATGCAATGTGCAGTGGTGTAGTAGTGGTATAAAGCTTGTGGGACCCATCAACTAATATTTGATTAAATTTAAGGCCTACTCCACGAGATGGAACCCATCCTTGACACTGTTCAAGTGGCCAAGAGCCTGAGACCAGATAGGCAAGGGATGGAGGAGCAACCAAATACCACTCATTGTATTGCTGAAGGAACATAGGAACAAAATGACTCCTAAGGACAATCTGCTATACTCATATGTTGGTGTTCTGTTTTGTGTGGTTCCATTGAAGAATTAGGGTCACTCTAGGATGAATTTAGTCTCAGCAAAAGCAGCAGGGGTGCCAGCTTCTGGTGAACTGACTGCCCATTGCTTTGCAAAAAGCTTTTATTTTTTTATGAGTTCATATCATTTTTTATTTCCATACAACCAATCAAGGACATGGTGACAGCATCACTTACCACCTCATCTCCATTCCCTCCCCACAAGTAACCGGGATGCTGAATTCAGAACAGTGGATGTACTGGTTGTTTATATTTCACACAAGACTCATTGTATATGCATGTATGCACACATCTGCATCTTTTTTATTTTATTCTGTCACTCAGTGTTATATTTTTTACTTCTTTGGGGTTGTATGTGGTACTGTTTTACTCATTTCCACTGCCCATTGTATCCCACAATTTAAAAGGACATACTTCATTTTACTCTGAGAAAATATCAGCTAAAGCCAAATTGATGATGACTCTATTAGTCAACTTGCTTGAGGTATTTTGTTCATATATGTACACTGTATGGAAAATTTTATGGAATTCACTATGACACTCAAATTGTTCCAACAGTGGTACTTTTGAATTGGGTCCCTTGTCATGCCTTGTTGTTACATGATTCACACCTTTAACAAGCCATTTCTGAATATCTAGTTGTTTGAAGGGAGCATATGCCTTAGCAGTTCCCAACCATAAGACTTCCTGGTTTTCCAGACTCTCTCATAACTAAGTCATTCAAAGGCTCTGGAATCCCTCAGGAAGAACTCAGATAACAATGAAACACTTCAGCCAGGCGGTGGTGGCACACGCCTTTAGATCAGCACTAGCAGAGCCAGGTGGATCTCTGTGAGTTCGAGGCCAGCCTGGTCTACAAAGCAAGATCCAGGATAGGCACCAAAACTACACAGAGAAACCGTGTCTTGAAAAAACAAACAGACAAGCAAACAAACAAACAAGAATCAAACACTTCAAACAAAAGGTAACAATCACAAAAGGTAGTTCAAAGCCTAGGTGCTAACACTCCAGAATTCAAGCCAGATGCAATGTCTCAGTGGAATCTCTTGATACACTTATAGATCAGTGTCTTGCTCAGCAATAATCAGAGAAGCTTCCTCCTGCAAGAGATGGGGACAAATATAGACACTCACAGCCCGACAATGTACAGAGAGTGAGAGACCTTGGAATGCTTGGATTGAAATGGAATGTTTCTATCAATCACTTTCCCTTACACCTCATGGAACTATGTGTCAGAAGCAGCAGAAAGATTATAAGAACCAGAGAGGGTGGAGGACCCTAGGAAACATGGCCCTCTAAACACAGGAAGACCATCACACACATGAACTCACAGAGCTATCTCCAATTGATAACCACTCGCAAATTAAAAAAAATAGTTTTCATTTTCTCGAGTGGAGTCTCACTGGGGATACAAACCACTCTTAAAGGCAGACCCCATGCTCAGCAGTAGAATGCCAACACAATGAATTCACTGGTGTTTCTGGAGTTTTCTCTTCATTTGTTTTCTTTTTGTCTTACTCTACAGGTCTTTTGCTTATATATTATGGTTTCAAATGTATGTTTTTAGGGAATTTCTGGGCATGATAATGTGTTGCTGGAAGTTTCTGTTCCCTGGTCCTGCAGCCCTTCAGTCCCAAATAAACACACAGAGGCTTATATTAATTATAAATGGTTTGACTGATTGTTCAGGCTTATAATTAACTACTTCTTATGCTTAAGTTGACCCATAATTCTTGTTTGTGTTTAGCCACTTGGCTTGATACCTTTCCTCAGGCCAACATTCTCATCTTACTTCCTCTGCATCTGGTTGGTGACTCCAGCTCTGCCTTTCCTCTTCCCAGAATTCTCCTAGTCTAGTCACCCTGGCTACACTTCCTGCCTGGCTATTGGCCAATCAGCATTTTATTAAACCAACAGGAGTGACAAATCTTTACAGTGTACAAGAGCATTATCCCACAGCACTAGAGTGTTGTCTCTGTGTCTCCATGTGCTTTTTCTTTGGCTCTTTCTTCTTGTCGTTGTTTCCTCCTATTCAGGTTTGTTTGTTTTCATTTTATCCTGTTTCTTACTTTTATTTTTTTTTTTAGATGCATGTTTGTTTTCTAATGAGAGAGAGAGAAAGGATGTGGATTTGGTGAGTGGGGACATAAGGAGGATTGGGGAGCAGTTAGGATTTGGGAGTGGTAAACCATAATGAAAATAGAATGTATGAAAAAACTATTTTTAATAAAAATAAAAAAGAAGACACAGAGACCAATGAGACAGCTCAGCAGGTGAAGGCACTTGGTGCTGAGGCTGCTGACTCGAATTTGCTTCCTGGGACCTACAGAGTGGAAGGAGATAACAGATTCCTTCCTTCAATTTGTTCTCTGACACATGGGACAAATGCACATGTACCTACACACATGCAATGAACAAATAAACAAACAAACAAATATATAAATGTAATAAAAATAAGACTCAGTTATGGTCACATGGTTCATAAGAAATTCATTATGAAAAGGATTCAGAAATTTAGTGAATTAGAACACACAGATGTTTTTATCACAAAGGGTATAGTAAGGGAGTGGGATGAAATTTTAGGGGCAATACCCTTGATTCTTGGGTGTCTTAACAGATGCATATTGTTCCCAAACTCACCTAGCTGTATACAGGAAAGATGAACAAGTTATTTATACCAGACAAACAAATGACATAATCAGGCATAAGAAGGTACTGAAATACTGCTGCTGCTAAAGGGTAATTGTGATGAGAAAACACATCCAGCCATGTAATATCCACCATGTGAGTGGTTGTGTCACATCAGAACAGCCTCTGGAAGGGCAGAGCAAGGGCCACTTCCTAAGATGAAGAAAATGTCATAAGGATAAAAGGTTTACTTCATCATTAAACTCTCATGCTCTTAAATGTCCCCATAGAATAATAAGAGTTTTAAAGTACACGAAACAAAATGAATCAAATTATAATAATTCTTGGAGATTGGTATTTGTTTTAATGATTTTTACTGAGAAATAGTAATAATACAGAAGATTATAACAGCATGCTCAATGGAGGCTTGTGAGTTACGGAGCACAGCACTCAGAGAAAGTACAAGCAGTCCTTTCAAATGCACAGGGAGCCCTTAGGATGGACCTCATACCAGGGCATAAATAATTTTCAATACACGTTATGAAACTGGAGTCATGCAGGGTATGTTCTGTGACCACAGGAAAAGTAAATTAGAAAGATAACTAGGGTGTCCTTGAAACTTGTAACTAAACTAAACGCATCTAAATAATTAATGGGACAAAGAGCCAGTCACCAGGTAAAATACGTTAAACTGAATAGAAACTAAAACAAATCATTAAACTTTGAGGAATACGTAAAGCAGTGACTAGAGAAGCTTTTTAGTTGTTTTAAATTAATCTATTTATTTTACATGCCAGCAGTTGCCTACCCTCCATCTTCCTATCCCAGTCCCTCCTCCCATTCCCACCCCCCATCCCCCAATCCCCTCCTCTTTTGTCTCCATCCAGAAAAGGTCAGGTCTCCCATTAGTATCAATAAGACATGGCATATCAAGATGCAGTAAGACTGAGCATTTCCCCGTGTATTAAGGCTGGGCAAGCATAGAAAGGAGACCAAGGAACAAAGTGAAGAAAGGACAGAGGAGGGGAGATGCTTTGGGACCAGTCTATCCTTGGATTTTGAAGCTCCTTAGTTAGTTCTGAGCTTTTTAGTTTTATGTTTATGTTTAGCTTATGTTTTAAAAGAACACTTACATATGAGCAATTATTAAGAATGATTTTAGGGTGAAGGGAGAGCTTGGTTGGCAAAGTCCTTGCTGTGTAATCATGAGGACCTGAGTTCAATCCACAGAACCTGTGTGAAAGCCAAGCATGCTGGAATGTGCCTATAATCCCAGTATTGAGGAGGCAGACACAGGAGAGTCCTAGGGACTCAAGTGAATAAGCAATCTAGCCTAATTGGCGGAGCTTCAGGTCCTACGGAGAGACCATGTCTCAAAAACTAAAATGGAATGACTGGAGAGATGGTTCAGTGGTTAGCTTCCTGCCCAATCAGGAGGACTGGGATTTGGCTCTCATCACCCATGCAACAAGCTGGGAACCCTGGAAATGCCAGTGGGATGGGTAGTTTTAATTGTCAGCTTGATGTATCTAGAATCCCCTGAGAGAAAGGTTTCTAATAATATCTGTGAGGGGTTATCTTAATTATGTTAATTGATGTGGGAGGGACTTCCCATTGTTGGCATTATCATTCCCTGGGCTTGGGGGTCCTGGACTGCATGAAGAGGAGAAAGTTAGCTGAGCACTGGTGTGTATGTAGTCATTGCTGTCGGATGCTAGTCATGGATGTGATTTTTGCTCAAGCTCTTGCCTCTGTGAGTTTCCTGCTATTGACTGTATCCTGGAACTGAGAGCTAACATAAACAGTCTCCCTGAAGTTGCTTTTGTCAGGGTGTTTTATCATAGCAACCAGAAAAGATTGCTTTTACCAATCTTTTGGTTACTTTAACCAGCCAAATAAGATACCTTTCCTCTCTAGTTTCAAGGGATCCAAAGTCTTCTGGCTTGAATAGACATATTCACCTGCACATATATGTGCACAAATACTCACATAAACACATAAAATAAAAGGCTGGAGAGATGGCTCAGTCAGCAAATTGCTTGCATACAAGGATGAAGACCTGAGTGAGTTTCATCTCTAGCACCCACATTAAAACAACAACAACAACAACAACAACAACAACAACAACAACAACAGGTGTTGTAGCCTGTGTTTATAATCTTAGCACTGAGGAAACAGAGACAAGTGGATTCCTGGGATGTACTGTCCAGTCAGCCTAGCCTATTTAGTGAGTGGCAGACCAAAGAGAAAACTTGTATCAAAAACAAAGTTGATAGCACCTGAGGAATGAAACCCAAGATTGTCTTCTGTTGTCCAAATGCATGTGCACCAATATGTATGTGCACAGCCTCCCATATGTACACCTGTATCCACACCTACGCATGCATCTGCGCACACACAAACCTATACACACACCGATGTATGCAACACACACATACACATGTATATAAACGTTTGCTAAAAACTGAATGTTGGGAATTGGCCAGTAATTGAGGTGGTGATGCTTCAATTAGGGAAACATCATTTGTCAGTCAATGAATAAACATTGTACCAGGCCAGATTACCAATGAATGCAATATCTAGGGGGGAATTTTGATTATGGAAAAGATATTCCCCAGAGACCGTTTCTTAGTTACAAGGGTGGGAATACAGTAATAATTAAACTGGAGAAATTTGGCAGCCCCTCAACTAGGTAATGTAAATTAGCATCCTCTGTGTGGGGTGGATGAAGGACACATTACTGCCCCAATATTATTAACTAAGGGTAAAGAACTTTAATCATTATAAAATATCCAAAAAACACAACATAAAAAGCATTCATTTCTAAAATACCAGAGTCATTAAAGACAATAATTGAGAGTATTTTTGATTTAAAAAGACTGTAGTAGAAAAAAATGCTTGCATTTTCTATATGTTCTCATTGAAACTTGACTGGATAGCCCAGAGACCTAGGGTAGAACCAAGCATGACTTGAAAAAAAACATAAGAAAACAACTAACCAAACAAACAAAAAATGAAACACATCTTAATGATATTCTGCTATAATCATAGATCAGTGTTTAGTCCAGTCATCATCAGAAAGGCTTCCGCAGGCAGCAGATGGGAGCAGGTGCACAGACCCACAGCCAGACATTATGCAGAGAGAGAGAGAGAGTCTAAACTGGAGCTCTCCATCAGGCCCCCCCACCCAGAGATCAGGAAACCTTGAGGAAGTGGAGGAGGAAAGGTTGTAGGAGTTAGAGGGGATGGAGGTAATCAGGAGAACATGGGCCACTGAATTAACTAGGCAGGGCTCACATGGGCTCACATGACTGAAACAGCAAGCATAGGACTTGCAGGTGTCTGCACCAGGTCCTCTGCATATATGCTATGGCTGTTATCTTGGTATTTTTGTAGGACTTTGGACAGTGGGGGCAGGTGTGTCTCTGACTCTTTTGCCTGGTCTTGAGACTCTTTTCCTCTTGTTGAGTGCCTTGTCCAGACTTTATATGAAGGCTTTAGCCTTGCTTATTGTATCTTGTTTTGTCCTGTTTGGCTGTCATCTCTTGGAGATCTGCTCTTTTCTTAAGAGGAAACAAAGGGGATGTGGATCTGGTGAAGAGTGGATGTGGGGTGTGGGTGCTAGGAGCAGTGGATAAAGTGGAAACTGTAGTCAAGAAAAATCATATGGAAAAGAATCTATCTTTAATAATAATAAAAAAGAAACGTTGGTTTCTAAGGTGGTGTGCTGTGGATATCATTCTATATAAATAAAACACTGATGGCCAGTGACCAGGCAGGAAGTAGGTGGCCAGGCAGGAAGTAGGTGGGACAAGGAGAGAGGAGAATTCTGGGAAGTGGAAGGCTGAGGGGGAGACACTGCAGCCACTGCCAGGACAAGCAGCATATGAAGACGCCGGTAAGCCACCAGCCACGTGGCAAGGTATAGATTTATAGAAATGGGTTAATTTAAGATATAAGAACAGTTAGCAAGAAGCCTGCCATGGCCATACAGTTTATAAGTAATATAAGCGTCTGAGTGATTATTTTATACGTGGATTGTGGGACTGCAGGGCTTGGGGAACCTGGAGAGAAGCCCTCCAGCAACAAATGGCGCCCAACGGCTCGAGTTTCCACCTTAAACCTGAGAATATTTAATAACCGATTCTAAACAGAGCAAAACCATGTTCCTGCTTCTTGTCTCATACGGGCAGCTAGACGCCGCAAAACGCAGGTTTGAACACTGGTGGGTTCCTGGCGAGTGCATTTGACTGGCAGTATGGTGGAAATGAGGCGTCTGCCAACGGCACATTAAGGTGTGTGGTAGATTTAGTCTTTACTATTATTTTTTTTAAAAAAAAAGGTTTCTGGGCTACACGCTGCTTTGATAAAAGCTTAGACCCACTATTTCTGAGACTTGATGACTCCCAGAGCTGGAGGAAAATGTACCACTGCCATGTTGGGAAGCTGAAGTGGGCGGAGCCAGCAGCCACAGCGCCGTTTCAGTCTTAAAATGGTGCAGTTTAAAGCAATAGGCTCAAGGCTCAAGGTAATATAAAAAATAAGCCACGTAATGATGGCTACCACACAGAGAATCTGGATTATGTTGTCTTTGATATTCGTAACTGAAGAAAAACATTTGATTGCAAAAGCTGTTGAGTTATGCCAAAATGTATATTTTAAAGGTACCTTGACTTCAAAATTTGGATTTAAGGATATGTTGCTTTGGAAAAGAGGTTCTGCTTTTGTTTCCACAGAAAGCCAGAGGCTGTGGATTTGTTCCAGATTAAGATACATCAGGTTTCACCAGGCAAGACCCCTGAAAGGTCTCCGATGACACCATGGCCAGATGATTCAACATCCAGAGTGGTTTCAAGGCAACTGGTTCAAACAATACAGCCTCACGGACTGCCCATAGGTCTAAAATTTTCTTTGCATCCCCATAAGATACAGCGCCCCCTCCAGCAGGAAGTAGTAAGAGATGCTACGCCCAAATTCCCAAATATACCAAGCTGGCTTTAGAGGTGGAATTGGCTCACTCCCCCTCTAAACCCAGACATATTGCTTTAAAAAAAAAATGGTTAAGCGATTCTTGTGTCCCAAATCAGAAGAGCCCTCAGGTGTGGGACAGAGAAAACCAATATTTTTATTTAAAACAGGTTGATTATAAATGTGATCTCTTTCTAAAAAAGAAAAGGGATATGATATAGATATATAGGAGGATATAGAGATGATAAGATAAAAGGATAGATTAATCAATCTACTTTTAAAGAACAACTTGTTTAAAATGTTTTACATTGATATAGATTTTAGTTTATTGATACAAACTTGAAGTTAATTTTGTTATACTGTATATATATATATATGTATATATATATATATGTATATATATTCTTGTTTGAGGTATTATGTTTAACTCATTTAAAATTGTAATAAATAATTAAAAATAGATTAATAATTAGTCATCTATGATAATCATATTTGTAGCCATATTAATTAAGTCTTCTAGGTATACATAGGTATATTTCAGATAGATAGGTAATCTTCAAACACTTCATAGACCTAGAGAATATGGCATTTAAATAACTTAAAATTCTGTTGACGTGAGACACAATTGCTCCTGGCTGCACCAATTGATCCCGAGAGAATGTTGGGCTTCTAAGACATTTCCATTTGGAAGTTTGTCTTTTTGGCACAAAATGGCCTACTGGGCAAAGAACTGCCCTTGCCTTGATGGCTGACAGTACAAATGCAATGCTGTCCTTTCTGGACAAGCGGGACACAAGGAAAGCGACCACTGTACTCTGCCAAGACAGGGTAAGATGGTCTCTCAGAATTCCTGCTTCTAAAAATGGTCTGTCAGATACTCTAGGCCTGAAGCCAATTTAAATGCACCAACAATGCTGAAAAACATTAGGTGACTGTCCAGGCTGCCAGCTGTCTTGGTCTACTTTTGCAAGATTCCCGAAAGTTGCTTGCATCCATGTACCATTTCTCAGGTACCATTATGTTCCTTCTCAGGTCTTTGATGTGGTTGAAAACTAGATAGTTGTAATTTCCTCAGTTATGATAAAAGATAAGTTAGATATAAAACCTTAAACTCACAAATATAAGATAGATAGGACATCTTTAATATTGTAACTGTAATTCTTGTTCGATAATTGTTTTGTTATATGTAATTTTACCATGTTAAAATTAAAACCTTACTTTTTAAAAAAAGAAAAAAAGGGAAATGCTGTGGATATCATTCTATATAAATAAAACACTGATGGCAGTGACCAGGCAGGAAGTAGGTGGCCAGGCAGGAAGTAGGTGGACAAGGAGAGAGGAGAATTCTGGGAAGTGGAAGGCTGAGAGGGAGACACTGCAGCCACCGCCAGGATAAGCAGCATGTGAAGACGCCGGTAAGCCACCAGCCACGTGGCAAGGTATAGATTTATAGAAATGGGTTAATTTAAGATATAAGAACAGTTAGCAAGAAGCCTGCCACGGCCATACAGTTTATAAGTAATATAAGCGTCTGAGTGATTATTTTATACGTGGATTTTGGGACTGCAGGGCTTGGGGAACCTGGAGAGAAGCCCTCCAGCAACAGTGGTGGTATGAGGAGGCCAGGATTTTGGGGAGGCAGTTAGATGAATAATTGAGGGTAGATCACCCAAGAATGCTATTAGTCCCCTTACTAGAGTTCCAAGAGAAGTTGTTTTATCCCTTCATCATGTGAGTGCACAGTAAGATGATTGATTGCTCTATATGGAAAAAAAATAGACAAATGTCTTGGCCTTGGCCTTCCCAGCTCCAAGATCAGTAGAATAACAGATGCCTTTTTTTGCTACCCAATTTATAGCTTTTTATTATAGTAGCTGAGTTAGGGGCAGTGAGGTGCTGCTGGAATAAATAAGGAAAATATGGAAGTGGCTTTGGTAATGAGTGGAGGGTATTCAAAAATAAAACTGGACCCACAGGCATCTGCTTTGAGCAATAAAACTGACATTTGTATACTTGTCTTTCTTTCATGATTGGCTTATTTGAATGCTTTTCCTGTTTAGATTATGTTTACTTTATTTTAATGAAAAGCTACGTAGCTCTTAATTATTTAGGAATCATCACTTTGCCCACTCTCTTCTGCAAATTTCACGATTCAGAACCTTTCTCAAGCATTCTTGAGAAGAATACATATTTACAAATTTCTATTAAGCTGCTGGTGGTGGTACACACCTTTAATTCCAGCATTCAGGAGGCAGAGGCAGGTAGAACTCTGTGAGTTCAAGGTCAGCCTGATCTACAAAGAGAGTTCCAGGACAGCAAGAGCTGTTACACAGAGAAACCCTGTCTCGAAAAACAGCCAGCCAACCAAACAACCAAACAAACAAAATTTCTATTAAGATGAAAATATGAAACTGAGTATGAGGTATATGGGGAGCAGAGGCAGCAGAATCAGGAGTTCAGTGCCAGGCATGGCTCCATAGAGAGTTGGATGCTAGATGGAGCATATGGGACCATACCCCCCCCCCCAAAAAAAAAGATAAAAGTGTGAATTACAAGAAGGCAAATTACTTTTCCCTCACAAGGAATGAGATCAGATTCATGGAGTATGAGGATTTCACAGAGGTAATGAGCAATGATAGATTGGCATCATTCCTCTCTGGGAGTAAATATCATAGATCAGCCCACCCCACTGACAAACACCTGCTGCTCATTGATAGCACATCAGGTGTCCATTCCAGCTCACACTCTGCTGTGGCAGCAGCTGAGTAGTAGTCATCTTCCTAGAATTGCTTATTCTGAGAAGTCATGCTGGGATCATAGAGCAAATAGAACATGTTTGCCGAAAGTTGCAAGCTAGTTGGATGGTTTCCTCTTCTTGAATGAACTTTCCTGATGCCTTTACCTTGCCATGGTCTGAAGCCTATCAGTGCTTTGCATTTGGAAAAAATACATACTAATGCATTCAGTGAGTATCATGGGTAAACTGTGTTTATCTTAGTTCACCAAAAGCTAATGGGCATGCATTTTCTAATCTGAATAATTTATTTGGAGGGGGGTGATTGTGAAGGTATAACTTGGATTACATCTGCCACATATACATTTCAGGACTTCCTCAAGAGTGATAACTTTTAATATATTCAACTCTTAGCCTCTTTCAATTAGTGGCTTCTTAGATTATTGATTTCAGTTTAATGTGCCTTAATGTCAGCAGGGTCAACCTCAGAGTCCTGTGACCTATGCAGCTATTAAAAGGTCCCTCCATTTAGTTTAATATTTTCAAGACAGTAGTTTCTGGCTCATTTTTTTCATACGTTCTAAATAAGGAGCTCTGAAATTTAATTAAATTATGTAGCCAAACTGGGTTGTTATCAAACTGCTGAAGAATTTTCTCAGGTTGGTGAGGGCGAGTAAGGAAAGGAATACAGAGCTTGTCTGTGAGTAAACTGTATGACTTCCAGTAAGCCTGATTATTGGTGTTTTCTATTAGAAATAAGTAAACGAATGAATAAAGTAGCTACTTCAATAACTTCCACATGCTTATAAAACTTAAACAAAATGATG
Source organism: Peromyscus leucopus (assembly GCF_004664715.2). NCBI lineage: Eukaryota > Metazoa > Chordata > Mammalia > Rodentia > Cricetidae > Peromyscus > Peromyscus leucopus. The sequence continues at coordinate 34,828,948 of NC_051063.1, forward strand.
CACCTGAAGATATAATATGAGCTATAATCAATAATATTTATATGCTAGTAATTGTCTGCTTGCTCTGTTTCTCACAGGCATGAAGTGAAGTCATACTGTGTAACAAGTTCATCAATATTGATGTCTTCATGGCTGAAAAGAATCCCAGGAGAGGAAAATTATCCAATCCTAGGTCATCTGCTAGAAACTTCTACTTGTTGAGATTTGAGTCTAGTGTTTGGACCATGTGATGTTACTGTTTTAATTCAGTTATTTACCTGACAAACTATTAAATCCATTCTCAAAGGAGGAAGAAGCTATCTTGCTAATGGTTATTTTAGAAGAGATCTTTGAATTTATATTATGTGAAAAAAATGAGACCCTCTAGCTGTGCCATTCTGAAAATTCACTTTTTAAAAAGTGTCTACTTCATGGAAAGCAGTATTATTTATTTTTAATATTTTATTATATACTCTTATTTTGTGAATGGCATATACATGGGTGTGTGTGTGTGTGTGTGTGTGTGTGTGTGTGTGTGTGTTGTGTGTATGTGTGTGTGCCTACAGCTGGACTGTGAAATCTCTGCAGTCATTGACTGGATCACTTCTCAGTTCATCACAGATTCTCATATAACACTTATCACTCAACAAATAGGTTCACGGAAGCCACTTCTTGATTGTTGTCTTGATAGTGATGAAATTAAAAAGTCAGTTGAGCTCTGTCAAATGTCTTTGAAAATACAAAAGTTGCATCTTGCAGACTCATCAAATAAATACTCAGTAAGGTCCTACAAGCATCAGCTCACCCGTGTCTAGACTGGGGACTTGGTTTTCAATAATTGTCTGGGGAACTCATCAAACTGGGACTTCCCCTTGAAGGATGGATATATTTGTTTTAACCATCCCATGTGGTACATGACTGTGAGAAGAAAGCTGCGTAGGAGTGGAGGACAGTTTCATTTCATAATGAGGTAATGCAGGTGTCATATTCTACAAACTGGGGACACTGGGTGAGTGTGGAAAATATTACTTAATATATTGGTATTTGAGCCCAGAGATCTGGACTGGAAACAAGAGAGACCCAAAAGTCATCTGACATCAGAAAAAGTGTGCAGAGAGTGAAGGAGCCTAATGGGATGATCATGTTGTTTGGGATATGTTAGCAAATATCATCCTTCAGAAAGGATGAAAAATGCATGATGCTTTTCTCTTTTAAGTATGTGTTTATTAAAGAAATAGAGGAGATTTGTACATATAGATGGGAGACCAGAGGGTCCCAATGGTGATGGATTGATAGAGATGACAAGCTTGGGATGTCAGCCAAAGGGGCTGGAACTCTATCCACTGATATTGCATTGCTGTGTGAGTTTCCTCCTGTTATCTACAATGAAAGGGGAGCCCATAGGCATGCTGTGTGGCTATTTTTTAAAATCACATGCAACAGTAGTCACATCCTATATAACTACATAATACTCTACTTTTGGTATTTGGATGGGAATTTGTGACTTGCTTCCAGCCAGTGGATTTTGTCAAGCAAAAGTTTCAAGTGTTGCTTTTTGTTTAGACAAATATTTATCCTGATTTAGCTATGGGTACTGGATTTAATAAGATGCAAATTTTTAGAGGAAGAGGTGCCTTTCCAGGGAGCTCGAGGAAGTAAACAGGAAGAAATCATATTGAGAAACATGCATAGCACAGACCCAGTGACAGATTCTAGACCACAAGCCTCCTATTCGACAGCAGCAGATGGCTAGGTCTTTAGCTACAGAGATACAAGGAGGGGAGAATGTCCCATAATCTGAGTGAGCATGTTCTCCTTTACTCATTTCTATATGTAGAATTCATCTGTGCCTTTGGACCCTTTTGGAATAAAAGACTCTAATAAATCAAGTCTAGACATTGATTTAAATTAACTATGAGCTATGTATTCTGATAATTTGTTATATAGCCAGAGAAACGAATGAGGTGCTCTTAAAAGGCAATATGATGAGTCACGGAAAATTCCAGGCATTAACACACCCTGACAGGGTCTTGGCTTTTATCTGCTGCTGTGAATTTTGTAAATTTTTCTTTTAAATTTAAAATAGATTTTTTTTCACATAATATATTCTGATTATGACCTACCATGTCCTAACTCCTCCCACATCTTCCCCACTTACCCACCCACCCAAATTCACACCCTTTCTTCTTCTCTTGTAAATTTGTAAATTCGTAATTGAAGACTTTGGATGGCCATAACACCTCACTGCTGTCTCTTTTTGGAGCTAGAGCTGTTTGTCTCATTTTAGTGCTTACTTTATGATTTAGAGTTTTGTCTTTTTCACTGTATTATACATTCTAGGATGCAGACCCATATTTTCTTTCTCCTTCCCACCCTCCCGCTCCCGCCTTCTTTTCTTCTTCATCTGCCTCAGTAATGAGAGGTCAGACTTAGGAAATAATCAAGATTGTATTATATTACAAATCACTAGATATACGACTCCTAGACAATTTAGAAGTGTATGCCTCAAGTGTCTTTGCAGTTGGGAGAGCCAGAGAGTTGAAGGAAAGCATCCAACTATGGTAAGTAGAAGCAGGAGTGGTCCAGGCAAGTGAGGCAGGCTGGATTTTTAAGCAGTTTAAATCAGAGGTCAAGGGAAACACAAGGTACCAAATCTTGACAGGTAATAAATCAAGCCCACACGTCAGCTATTTCTGCTCCACGATGAGTTAGAGGAAAGAGATCTCTTGGCCAGGAATATCTGACACACAGCAGACATTCCTCAGCAGAGAAGCAGCAGCCTGACAGCCTTAGCTTTGATAGACTTTTCAAGGCTGTACAAGCTGGCTAACAGTTCCAATTTTAACAGGTTTCTAGCTTCAGGAAGTTGCTCCTCTTTCTTGTTTACGGAAAAACCAACCACCCAAAACCACCCACCCACCCACCCACCCAAACAAACAAACAAAAGACCCCAAAATCCCACCACCTTCATTAAGTGAAAGGATAATACTTTGGTATGGGTATAAAGTCAATAGGGAAAGCATGATCATACATTGAAGCCTTTCTGTTGAATTAAATTCTGTGTTGCTGACTTCCATTAATAAATGGCATTTACTGCTTCCAAAGTACATTTCAAATGTTTATTTTGATCTACTAGCAGCCAGTCCTCTTTTTCACATACTTTATCATTTTGTTCATAATTTTTACATCACTATATGCGTATTATCATTTTTACTTTTGTGTGTGTGTGTATGTGTGTGTATGATATGTATGTGTAGACGTGTGCATGTATATGGAGAACAGAGGGTGGTCTCAGTTCTCTTACTCTACCGCTTTGACAGGGTCCCTCACTGAACCATAGTTGCTAAGCTGCCTGGCAGGCAAGCCCAAGGATCCCTCTCTCCACATCTTCTTGTTCAGAACTGTTACAGGAGTGAGCAGCCACTCTTGGCTCTTGTCATCTTATGAATGTATTGAGAATTTTCCAGCTTGGGTATCTGTGCTTATGCAGCCAGCTCTTTACCTGCCTCGCCAGACCCTTCATTACTATTTTGTCATAAACATTTTCTCACAGAGGAGTGCAGTTCATATGGCACAATGGGACTGATCAGTTTAACATTTTAAAAAGACTAATATTTAGTTGTGTATTCTAGTCTAAATGATGTAAAAAAGATTAAGTGAAATAAAAAATGCTTCAATGAATTTTTAATTGTTTAACATAAATTCCTTTCTTTACTTGAATTACCTCCTCAAGTAAATGTTATAAATTGCAATGTTGGATAAGAGGATAGAAATATTAAATAAAGCTTATATTTTTAGATTTTAATCCAACTTCAATATCGTGCACAAGTTGCATTCTTCCTCCATTTTATGGATTGAGAAATTGAGCCTGAGAATGAAGTGCTTCACTGGGTCAGGCAGCCAACAATTGGCAGGATCATCCTGTAACATGTTTCTTGATTCATTTTTTTTTCATTTTAAATAAGAAAAAGCCAAAAACATTTATTTATTTTACTTTAAAAATATTTTTCCTTTTTCATGAGTGGTATGCAAGTTCACATACATATTTACATATGTGTGGGAGCACTGTGTGCATACATGTGGAGTGGGTAGTATGCATGTGTTCACATGTGTATGAGAGCATGTGTATGCATACATGTAGAGGTCCAAAGTTATATTAGAAATCTTCCTCAATCAATCTTTTACCTTGTTCTTCAGGCAGAGTTTCTCAATAAAACCCAGAACCTGCAGATCTGACTAGTCTCTTTAACCAAATTGTCCAGGACCCCCTCTCTCTGCCCTCCCAGGCTGCATGATTATTGGTGGGCTACCATGTTCACCCTCCAGTTACATGGATTGTGGGGTTCTGAACTCTGATTTGTTTGCTTGTGAGGCAAGCATTTAAACCACTGAGCCATCTCCCCAGTTCCCTTTTAAATTGCACTTATAATCCTCAAATTTCATGATTTTGGCTATAATATTTTGGAGGAAGGGTTTCAAAGAAGATATTGATGGATTCAATGACTTTAGAGGGCTTCCATTCTATGATACTAGAGTAAAACAATCAAGTTAACAATGATTATCACTGATTAAGTATAATGTAACAGGTATAGCTCAAGGCTTTAAATCAATCACCATATGGAACTGGTTTTACTTTACTATGTCCACTTTAGTATGGAAGCCCCTACTTAACAGTTGCTGGAGAGATTGCCTCCTTTTTGAGCACTAGCTGCTCTTGTATAACAGTCTGGTTTGGTTCTCAGTACCTATATCAAGTGGCTCACAACCACCTGTTACTCCAGATCCAAGGGATCTGACATCCATCTCTGGCCTCCGTGGGCATCTGCATGCATGTAGTACTATACACACACTCAGGCACAAGCACATACATATGAACAAGACAAGAAATTTCTGTTTATGCACAGGGACTCTAAGGACTAGAGAGGGGAAATAATCTCCCACGCGCGGATGGCGAGCTGTACAAACCAGAGAGTTTAAAGTCAATATCTTTGTGCTTAGCCTCCAGCTTCTGCTGTGGCCCTGCTGTAATACTGGGGGGAGGGGCAGAGCATTACGCCCAGGATTACTAAGTGCAGATTCTGAGTTGTGAATTTTATGTCATTTCCCCCCGATACTCAGTTTCTGTTAGTCCCAGAATCAACGTCTCCTTTTCTCTTAGCTTAGCTATGGCCCATAGGTTTGTGTTTGTGAAAACTCTCCCAAGTTCTGTGGCCGGTATTCTGATAGTATCGTCGTTCTGCCCAGGGTTTGAAGCTGGCACGACCTGGCTTTGTTGGGTGGAGTTGCTTTCCACACAGAACAGATGAGCGGAGGACTCCTTGGAACTGTGTTTCAGAGAAGCAGGAGGGAGGTTCAGACTGCTTCAGTCGTGCATCTCTGTGGATGCTGACATGGCTGGTAATGAGTAATCACAAGCTCTCTCTCAGGATACCTTTTTCCTCTCGTCCCTTTTTTTTGGTCCATAATTAAAACTTTATTGAAAAACTGACAAATAGGAGATCACTGTTGTATACTTTATAAAATCAAACACAGTTTACATTGTCTTGGTAGAGTCATTGAACATGATAAGGCTTTCTGTGAAAAACACAAACTCAGGACTTTGTATAGATGATTAGTGTAGCTTTCTTCTAAATGAACAGCCTTCTGTGAGCCTGGCTTTTCCTCCTGCGGGCTGGCACACACTGTTGAGCAACCTACGCAGAGAACCACTGTCTGAGCATGACTGAAAACTGTAGCAATCTTGTAGCAACCTGGACATTTCACATCCATGAAGTAAGAATCTGGGCTCTGAACCAGCCATTTCTTCTTACGTTTTTTCTTTTCCTCTTCCAAGGAAGAGTGTAAAAGATCTCTAGCCAGAGGCACGGTGACGGCTCCGCAGGCACCAGCGCTTCAGATCTCTGAGGTGAGGTGCTTGAGCGCTCAGCTACAACTTCCTTCCTCTTATCCTTAATGAAAGTAACTGTGTAGGTGCTGTCAATTTTCTGATGCTCTGCCCATTTCAGGACCATTTATTCTGGGAGGATTTTTATTTTAAATGTCTATTTCTCTTTGTTCTTATCCAAGTGGCTTTCACAATTGGTCGGTTGCTGCCACTAAGATCATATTGAAGCATCGATGAAAATCAATATGAGAGCAGAACAGACAAGGAAAGAGAGCTTTTACCTCAGAATTCATCGGGTGAATTTACATGTATCCATGTAGGTGCCATAGAACATCAGCTTGGTTCCTCTGGTAAGATTACATACTCACTATTTGACAAAAATGTGGTCACATTTGGAAATAAATTTAATAACCATGATCAGATTTCACTTCAAAGTAATTCCTAGAAAATGACTGTAATTAGAACCACTTGATATAAAGATCTTAGAATATGGTAATTTGTTTATTGTATTTCCTTATGAAAATTGAATGTTACAATTACCATAATTTGAAATGTATTAGGGACATCTAAGCCTCTAATCAATTATTCAGTTATGTAGAATTGCTCTCATACTGAGAAATTTGTGGTAGCAATTCTTTCTTTAGATCCCCTAGCTTTACTGAAGTATAATTGACAAACAGAAACTATCCATCACTAACTAAGGCATACAGTTAATGATTATATACATATCTCGTATATTCCTGGTTGCCTCAGACTCATTATGTAGCTGGGCATGTCCTTGAACGTCTGGTACTCTTGTATTCATATATGGAGTGTTGGAATTACAGGCCAAACTTTTGCCTGTTTTTTTGGGGGTGCTGGGGTTGAACCTACAGCTTTGTACATGCTGGGAAAATGCCAGAAAAACAATGTCTCCAGCCCACACACCACATTTTCTTTATCCATTTATCCATGGATGAATCCTTTCATTGTTCCTGTAACTTAGCTGTGGAAAATGCTGCAGAGCGCATGAGAGTACAGATGGTTCTTTGACATACCATTACATTTTATTAGGATGAATGCTCATAACTAGGGGTGTTGGAGAAGAAGGGAGGAAGTCTCCTTTCAGTTGTTTTAAGGAACTCCTCACTGATTTCCTCAGTAGTTGTGTCAACTTACATTTCCACTAACAGTATATGAGAGTTTCTTTTTCTTTACATCATGAAGTTAGATTGGGCTACAAATTGTGTTGCAGGCTACCCAGAGCTACATTGTCAAAACTATTCTCAAAAACACTATCCTAATTGTACATAGTTAACTAATATTTGGCAAAGAGGCCAAGAATACACACTGGGAAAAGTAGAGTCTATTAAATGATGATTTGAGAACTTGGTATCTGTAAGTAGTATATTGAAACTGGATCCTTATCTTACACTGAATGCAATAATTGACTTGGAATATATTCAAGACTTAAATATAAAACATGAAACTGTAGAAGAAGGAAACATGGGAAGACAAGTCCTTGACAATGATATTTTGGCTATAGTACCAAAATCACTAGCAAAACCCACCAAAAATAGTTATAATGGTGTTATATCACATCAAAGTGCTCCCATTTGTCAAAAGAAACACACACAAAATGAAATGGAATGTGGCATTTTGCTGCTGAACTGCTGCCAGTATTGTTGATAGTCTGAGTCCACATTCTATCCACAGAAACTAATGTAGTGTTTGCCAAACATAATGTTAAATGTCCTGATGCCATATTAAGTCAAATTAAATTCATTTTAGAGATTGAGAAGTAGAAGGTTTCACAGGTGTTGTTCTTCAAAGCCACAAGCTGAGTAAGAAATATTAATAATATGGTCTATCTTATTCTGCAACTTATTTTGTTTTTACTTTTTTTTTTCCATGTCATGCTGTAACTAGCCTAAAATAAACAATCCTACCTGACTTATAACTGAAAACTGGTTTGGAAATTTGAATAGATAGGGAGACCAAGGCAATAAACTATCACTTAAATATGTTGGTTTTAGTTCAGTCCCAGGATAAATTACACACACACACACACACACACACACACACACACACACACACACACACACACTGGGAGACTAAACCAGACACTGCAGGTAAGCAGTGATTATTCATACCCTGAGCTCAGTGATCAACAGATGGACCACTATAAATGCTTTTACACTGGTTTTGGGGATCTGAACCAGATTCTTAAAAATGGTACAGCTAGTCATTTTTCTGCTAAGCCATCACCCCAGAACACTTTTATAAATCTAGTTTAGGAATGGAGAACTTTTATTTTGGCATGGTGCTTGAGAAAACAGCTATAGTAATGAAGGTGTGCATTGAACAGAAACCCAATGTTTTGATGGGCCCAAGGCCCCTCAGACTCCTTCTATCATCTGATCTTTTTTCCCTTCACCTTACAGTGCCCCAGAGACACTTGGCTGATATCAAGGATGGCCCTGCTTTTTGTCTGTAGTACTTGCTTGCCTCACACAAGGAGTTTGTCAAATCCTGTTAGACAATCATTTCAATATTTACTTATTCTGAATCTGAGAGAACTTCTGAATCGTTGTCCTAAAATTACTGCTTTTCTTGACTTTTTATGACCCCTTTCTACCATTTGCTTCTATCTTGAATTATGGGAATATGCTTTTCTCTGAAACTTCTCTTGTGTTCTTTCCTGACTTTTCACAAATAATGTCACTTTTATCTTGTTCCAGCTTGCCATTTTCTTTACCCATTTTACTGAGCCCAAAGGAATAGGTGATGATGGTGTTAACTGAAATAGCAGGAAGGATGGAGACAGCCATAAGTAGAGACTTCTCCTCCACTTACTCTCTGGTTTTGTTTGATTGCAGGTAGGTAAATCCAATAGCTGCTTTTAGTGACAAGAGCACTTTAAACGCACAGCTCAAGGGTATTGTCATAGTGAAAGTCAGGTGACTGGAGCTTGAAGCAGCTGATTATACTGCACCCACCATCAGAAAGCAGGGATGAATCTCCATGCTCAGCTAGCTTTCTCTCATGGTCAATGTCCTTGTGGGAATTAAAGTTAATTTCATATGGATGTTCACTCTATCCTTCAGAGGACTGCCTGAGACCCACAGTGGGCTGAGTCCTTCACAGTGTATGATCACTGGGATTGTTATACAATGCGCTCTCATTCTTACAGGGAAATACATATGAAGGGTACTTTAAGTACTCCAGTCTCAACATTGCTTTGTTTTCTAAATTCTCTTTAAATTTGTGTAAACATAAACATTGCACCATAAAACTATGCTTTCTGTATCAACTTATTCACATTCTGTAATTCTCATCAGAACATTTTTTTCTTTTTCATGGTCATTTTCTGATTTTTTCCCTCACTTTCTTTCCCGCAGTGGGAGTGCATGAGGTCATCCAATACTTCATAATATCTTGACATGAGATACTGAATATTGCTGGGTCCTCTGCTATGGTTTCTGGCTATAAATAAAACTCCTATCACTATCAGCTATATAAAAAAGCAAAACTGTAATGATCTCCAAAAGGTCTAGAAGGTAAACAGCATTTGAAGAAAGGCACAGATCTATTCTGAATTAACATGGAGTATTAAGTATATCCATCCTGAATACGGAAAAAAGAAAACTGTTCAAAGACAGTGAGGGAAACTTGTTTAAAAAGACGGGTCACACATTGTCCTGCAAGATCACTGCTAACAAGATTAGAGTTAATAGATTATCGATCCATTTAATGTTTAGTAGCAAGCTCATTTTTTCATCAGCTATGCAATTGGACATTTTTTTTTCTGTTTTAGAGGCCAATCCAATAGACATCTTTCATCTGATATTAGCATCTAATGCTGGGGAGAAAGTGCTTTGGATGCACTAAGTCCTGTTTGGTGCCTCTATCACCCCACAGCATTGCTACTGCAGTTGTTTTCAGCTTCTCATTTCTGATGTCTGCTTTATTTTCCCCCCAGGAGGCTGGTAAATCCTTCCTAGAGTAGAAAAGCTTGGGCATGCAGCCTGGAGATAAGGGTAGACTCTGATTGTATCATCCCCTGCAAACACCTGCCCTGCTTGACTAAGGCTCCTATTACATGAGATTTTATTCAATATTGTGATGAGGAACTGAAGTGGCACACTTTTAGTTATCTCCTTGGACTCTAAGGGGCTCTAATCTTTGAATAACAACAAAAGAAATCCTGTGATAGTACTTAAAACTTAGAGTGTCTGAGTTCTGATGAGGAAAATGCTGTATTTCAAAAGAATAAACATCAAATGTCAAACTCCAAGACACCTGAAAGTGTGTGTGTACATGCGGGTACACTTGTGCATGTGTCCGTGCATGTTTGTGTGTGTACACATGTATTTGTTCCAGACTTCAATGAAACTGAAGCCATGTATTTTTCTTTCTCATTTATACTGATAAATAATTGAAAGCCTGTTTAGTTCTTGTATTAAAGATGTTAATCTGCTTCATATCTTATAGAGATGTAACACACTTTTGAGAGGCAGCACCATGCTGAGGTTGAGTAGAAGTCTTGCTGTCAGGGGAACAGTTAAGCAGAGCAGGTGTTAAGAAAGGAGGGTACTATCAAATTCTTCCTTTATCTCTATTCTGTGTATTCAAGCCCCCCCCCATACTAGAAATGATTTCCCAGCCTCCTGAGGGACAAAGAAAAGCAAACCTTAAGAAGTAGTGTTCCTCTGGAGGAGGTGGGAATGGGGGATGGGCTGGGGGAGGGGGAGGGGGGCGAGAGGGGGAGAACAGGGGAATCTGTGGCTATTATGTGGAACTGAATGGTGTTGTAAAATAAAAATAATAATAATAAAAAGCAACAACAACAACAAAAGAAGTAGTGTTCCGTGGTCAGCTTTTACTTTGGCTCCTGAGTAACTACAAGTCCTTGGATAAGATACCAGGTTTCTCTGCCTGCTGGTTATCTGGAAAACGAGGAAAACCAGTATCAATGTCTTCATAGTACTTTCACAACACTAAATAATGATGTAATGTGTGTAAATGGTGAGAAAAATGCTTTCATAGATACCTCAGGAAAGTGTCTGCCTTGGTTTCTAGGATCACAGTTTTTATTGCTTCCAAACTAACATGCAATTCTTTGCAATGTATCCTATTTGGTACAAATAATTTCACTTTTATCTTGTTCCAGCTTGCCATTTTACTGAGCCCAAAGGAATAGGTGATGATGGTGTTAACTGAAATAGCAGGAAGGATGGAGACAGCCATAAGTAGAGACTTCTCCTCCACTTACTCTCTGGTTTTGTTTGATTGCAGGTAGGTAAATCCAATAGCTGCTTTTAGTGACAAGAGCACTTTAAACGCACAGCTCAAGGGTATAATCATAGTGAAAGTCAGGTGACAGGAGCTTGAAGCAGCTGATTGTACTGCACCCACCATCAGAAAGCAGGGATGAATCTCCATGCTCGGTGGCTTTCTCTCTTCCATGTAGCCCACGACCCAAGCCCAGGGAATATCATTTTGTTCACAGTTGGGGTGGCTCTTCCTGTTTCAACAGATTTCATCAGATAATGCCTCCCTGGCATGCCCCAGAGGCTAACCTAATATAAATAACCCCTCACAGATGTTCCTGGAGGCTAATTGATTGTCAAGTAGACATCAGTACATATTCTTGATAGTCAGTATAAAATCTTCCATTCATTTAATCAATAATGGATACCTTCTGTATTCTAAACACTAGTCTAGGTTTGGGAATATAAGAGTAATTTACATATCCCTTATAGCTGACCAATAAATTCAAGGAGTTGGTAATCTAGCTTGAGAAATAACAACTAGTAATTTGTTACATACAATAGGGTTTGGGACAGTGATGCCAAGTTAATGTTTAGTGCTGAAGCCACATTGAGGCTTTTAACTGCTTGTCAGCTCTGAGCAACTACTTGCTAGCCTTAAACATCTGAATTAATTTCACAAGTCCAAATGGAGTCCATCATATGTGGCATCAAATAGTTTTGCATTTCTAACAACTCTCCACTGAATCAGAACACTAATTCAAACCTGCTCTCTTACCCCTAAAATTATATATGGGATCCAAGCACACATACTTTGTAAATAGGGTTGGTTGCCAGTGACAGATGCCTCCTAATCTACTTATGATGGGGATTCCTATTTTCTCTTCTCTCAAGGTCATTCCTTTTCTTGTGTAGCTATTGGGGTGCCAAGAAGGCAGAAGCTATCATTTTTCAAAGAGCATAGTGGTTTCTAGAACTCTGAGAAAGCTAGTGTGGAATGTATAGGAGCCAATGTATAAAGAAGACCCAGATAGCTTCTGGAAAGTGATTGTGCTTGGTCTCAAGACATATGACAATGTCAAGGGAAAGGCCTTGGTTGTGGCTGGTGCTGGTGTCATTTTGTTGAAATTGCATTAGACTGAAATGTTTTCTTTGTCGTACCACCATTGGAATATTACTTTTTGCCATGACTTAATTACCCATGTAGTAGTGGAACAATCAAGATTTGTGGCACTGGAGTTCAGACTAATGGATGTGACAACGGGGAGTAGTAGTTCAGCACATAAGCATCCATTTTCCGCTTCAGAAGCACTTGCAACTCTACAGATGAGACTTAGAATTGAACGTATCTCTGACGTTTCTTCTTCACCCTTGGACCAGTCTACTTACCTATCTTCTGTGTTCCTCAGGTCCCTCTTAATTTTCTCAGGCTCTCTAGGGCACCCATTTGATTCTGCCAGACAGCAGATAAGCTGGCACTTAGAGGCTCGGTGTAACTTCAGCTTCCACTTTCCATCATATAGGTGCCATGGGCAACTCTCCTCCATGACTGGTGGCCAGTTATTCCTTCTGTGACATCTCTCATGGAAGGGGAATGGGTAGGAGGAAATAGGCCTCCAGGATTAAAATAAAGAAGAAAGGTTATTAGAACTGTGCATTTCTTTCTGGGCATCTATTTCAAGTTTGGATAAAGCCCTGCAGACATACAGTATAGGGCAATTTCAATCTATCTCTGTGACTGGACCAGGTGACTTGTCGATAATGGGCCCCCTTTGCCCTATGCACTCACTTCAAAAATTCTTTTGTGATGGAAATGGCCAGGCCAAATCTGCTTCAAATGCATTCAGACTTCAAAAGCCATTTCAAAACTGCTTTTTAATATAGTTATTTAAATTTATAACCTCCACATAGTTTTCTCCAGCTATCTCCTTCATAGAAATTGCAATTACTAATAAAGAAGACTATTATTCCAATATATCCTTGTATTACATGACTTCATAAAATAATGCTAACTCTGGGTGGTTCAAATTCCTTGTGCAAATTTCCAGCATTAGAAATACACTCATACATCTTTTTCTACTGCTAAGTTTTTTTTTTCCTGGAAAGTATTTATTGATTGCATATAATCAAATGAACAAATAACATGCTTAGAAACATTAAAATAGCCTAACTGGGGTGGCAATTAATTTATATTTAATGTTTATGGTAGAAAATGTCATTAGCAGTAATTTTGAAACTTTCACTAATTCAGTTATAAAAATTTGCGCTGCCTGTACACAATATAGGTAGGCTAGACAGAGCAACTGCAGTGGGTGGCCATTCCAGCTTTGATCTGGAAGTTCCAACCCTCATTGAGGCCTTGGCAACTGTCACACCTACAAGGTAGGGCCAAAGGAGGACCCTGGAGACCTGAGATCGAGATGGGCCAGCACTCTCTCTGTTCCTGGACCCTAGACGGTGGAGGTTGACTGAGCAGAGCTCCAGAGAACAAAGCTGGACTGCGATACACCTTCCCCAGACCCTGCGACCTACCTATTCCTTCATTTGTAAGTTACCCACTAAATAAATATTCCTTTTAACTACTTGGAGTGGCCTTAATAATTTCATCAATAAGCAACAACTGGGTAGGAGAGAGCCTGGGCCCAGTAAGAAATGAGGGACCATCATCTGGAGTGATAGTTCAGTGGCTGCTTTTCTAGAGAATTGGCACTCAATGGTGGTTCACAACCATCTGTAATTCCAGTTCCTAGTGAGTTGATAGCCTATTTTGGCCTCCATATGCACCAGATATTCATGAAGCCCCCCGCCCCCACATGCAAGCACACATGCATGCATGCATGTGCACATGATACATGGAGGCAGATCATAAGCTCTCATGCTCTGTCTTTTTTATTTTGTAGAACTGGCAGAAAACTAAATGCATTCTCTGCTATCAAATGTACAAAGCAACCAATTTTTATAAACAGTATCTTTAAAAAATTTCTTACCAGCTACAGGCATTTGTGAGTCTGTGATGATCATGATTTTGGAAATAACTCTGTTTCTTTGATCATGTAGGTTCCAAGTCAAAGTTCATTGGCCAAGAGATTTGTTCAATCATGTGCTGTGTCTTTGAGGTCCTCAAGGCAATAGATCTGGATCTAGCTCTTTCTCAGCTATATGTGTTCCCATAGTGTTGGAAGCATTCAGAATAGCCTCAGTTGCAGCTCAAAGTCTCCTCTACTTGAAGCAGTGAGGATTAATATTCTAATCATAATGACATGAACAGCAAAAACAATTTCATCACTAGTTTGATGAAACAAAATAAGAGTTCAGGAGAAATTTAGCAATCCTGATCACATTTGTGTTCAAACTATAGTTAGATTATTTACCATTTTTTTCTCACAATGAATAAGTTTATTTAATTATACAATACACTGCTGCTAGTGTACAATTTATATGGAATAATGTCAAATAAGAAAATATCCTACTCTCCATGTAAACATTCCTGGAGGCTCAGTCTTATATTTAGGTAATAATGCCTTACATAAAATGTGGATAATAGTGACAATTTCTTTATTACACTTCCCAATGACTCTGTGAATTTCTGTTGATACTCGGGGGTTGGATTCCAGTTAATTATTGTGATATTGTGCTAACATAACACTTTCTACCCCAAGGAATTACTAAGCATGGTAAAAACTTGAGCCCCATCACTATTTATGAATCTTTCCACTTGTTAAGTGAGAATTCAGCCCGAGATAAATTACCCTGGGTAATTTTAATCAAGAGCTTAATTTTAATGATCACCTGCTGCACAAATAAAATAAGAGAAGCAATGAAACCATCATTATCAAGGTAAGTCATATGCGTCTCTAAGGGATGTTATTTTTAGTGGTGTTCATTAAGGATTTCTGTAAACTCTGAATGGAATAACAGGATGGCAGAACAAAGCTACAAAGATAGCATAAATATGTAATTAAGTAGGAGGAAGCATCTTATTTTTCACTTGGTGATGATTACTTTGGGATTATTCTTTAATTAGTTAAAGCGTAGGTGTCTAGTTCTACAATCAGGTTGCAAGAAAGTGTCCGTGTAGTCTCAATGGTTTGAATTTCTCTATCAGGTGCTGACACCTAACACAAACTTAAATATATCTCACCTCAATGCATGTAAGAAAACAGACAAAACTGACCTGGGTAGATTGGAAGGTTCATATAGGAAAAGAATGTAAGAAAACACAATAACACACATATCAGTCTCCACTCTCTAAACATGTTTTACACTCCCGCACAAGTATGAAAGAGGATAGAGCTAAGAAAACAGAGCATTTTAAAGACTTGTATCTGTAAGTACCACTAATCAGTTTTCATGGATGTCAGCTATGCTGAGTTTCATGGATATTCTATTAAGACTTAACAAGATGTTCAGTGGGTAACTGCCAGTCCAGGCTTGTTGATGAACAGGGTATTCTCTAACATGTCACTGTCCATAATTCCCCTCTCCCCTTCCCACCCATCTTCTTACTTTCTCTTTTCCCTTCTGTCTCTATCTAAACTTTGTTTCCTTGTTTCTGTTAGTTCTGTTCCCTCATGCTGTTTTACATGAGGTTTGGTTATGTTTAAGTGGTGGACAGTAACACAAATGTGTTATGTGATATTTTGTTTGTGTTCTGACAAATAAAGCTGGTCTGAAGATCAGAGGTTGGAGCTAGCTACTAGTTAGCCATAGAAGCTGGGTGAGGTTGGCTCACACCTTTAATCCCAGCACTCAGGAGATGGAGACAGGGAGTGACAAGGTGGGGTGGAAACAGGATCTTGGCCTTTTTGGTCAGAGGATCTGGAGATGTGGGAGATCACTGATGGTTGCTGATCTTTCAGGCAAGCTTTATTTGTCAGAACACAAACAAAATATTACACAACACAAATGCCTCATGACAGTGTACACAAATACAATGCGGCCTTTCTTTCTTATGTTGTCGCTCTAGGAGCACACAGTGATAACAAAGCAAAGCCCAGGAGTTGAGATCCTCTACAATTGGCAATTTCTGCAGTCTCTTTCTCATAATGGATGAGAAACCTTTCTCTATGGTGCAAAAGATACTATACTTGTAATTCTTTCTAATTGCCTGCATTTACTATGAGGCAGATAATTAGCACAGGGAAATTGGAAGATAGGGAATGCCCAGTTAGTTGCTAATGAAGTATGAAGATGTATTTCTAGGGCATTTAGGATACACTTGCCTTTTGCGATGATTTTCATTGCTTCCTGGGTGGATTGCTGAGATACTTAGAAACTATCACCCGTGCTTCAGTTCTTGGCCTCACTTGTTGCTACAGAACATGGAGATGTGGGTCTGTAGAAAGGTCTGTGGTAATTGTGGAGCAGGAAAGAAGGAAATTTTATCCATTATTTTCTCTCAGAGCAGTCAAATAGTGATGAAGGCAGGGCCCTAACTTTAGGGTAGATGTGCCTGAGCTCTGGCACCTTTGGCTAAAACTCGTCTGAAAGGCAGCTGCATTAGCAACTGGGAATTAATATTTTAGAGCTGTTTGTGGAAGATAGAGCTTCATTATTCAGAGTTCTAGAGTTAGATAAATTTCTGGCTTGTCTCAGTCACTGTATTGTTTCCCGTGCCTCAGTTTCCCTTATATAAAATGGAGATAATAATACATAATGATGACTGAGGATTAGTCGATATTATTAATTAAAGGTGCCAACTGTATGTTATGTTATAGAAATTAATAAATACTGGTCTTTGACCTTAAAACTATCACTGTTTAATGTGAGAGGGTGCCATAAAAACAGAAATATTGCAAAATAATTGAAAAATAGAGATGCCTGTGTAGTGCTGTGGAAACAGGAAAATATATTAAAAAGTTTTCAATAGCTTTTAAACATCAACAAATTTAGTGTCTCTGGCTGTTCTTATTTAATTCAGGGGACAAGGAATCTATTTGGGTGAGAATGAATATAAGGGGAGGGGCAGAAGCTGCAGATAGGAAGTCATGTGACCTGTAGCCATGATAAAGCTATAGAATCCAAGAACAATGAGAATTCTCTGCCAAATAAGGGACATCTCAATTTTACTGGATTAGTCTGTCACTAGATGGAGAATTCATTAAGCCTTCAAAGGCTTCTCAGAGGTGAAGATTTATCTTATGAGAATTCCTCAGCTGTGTCTCCACAGTGAACATCTAGTTCACAAAAGAGACAAAGGAGCCTGACATTTCCTCTTACTCTCCAATGACTTATGGAATTATGTATTGGAGGGATGGAGGCTTAAGGTGGGAATAAGATTAGAAACTAGATTCCGTGAAACTTAAAGAAAATAGTGATGGCTATTCTATTAGATAATCAGATAGACATTCACATGAAACATAACTTCACAAGACACTGAACACAAGTAACGTACATGTTTCTCTTTAGACCTAGGGTATTTTGGAGGTAATAAATTGGCTCTGCAATGTATCAGCTCTGTGGTCATAGGCGTTTTCCCACTTACTTGAGTATAGAATGAGGATGATAATAGTACACCCTCTAAAATAATTGTGGAGTGATGAGTTTAAATATTTCAAGAGTATATTGTACTTCCCAGTCCAATATGCATTCAATGAGTAATAGCTGCTACTTTTAAAGGAAATAATTAGCAACCCACCATAAGCATAGTAGAACCTTTGTATACTGTTTCTATTCTCAAAATTATGAAAGGAAAGGTCACATGCATAATACACACACACACACACACACACACACACACACACACACACACTACACCAAATATGCTTGGTATTCTGTCTTTAAGCTTGATGATTCTCAGGTTCACAGACTCAAAGGTACTTGTCTCTGCTAATGATCGATTATGTGAGCAGTTTGCACAGAAACTTTCCATACTCTTCATTGTGGTGCTTTGAGATGGAAGCTACCCTTATGAATAAAGTTTATTTTATGTATTTTATCATTATTTCCATAATCTTGACTGTCTGTTGTGTTTTGATTATTTTCCACAAGCTTGCTTGTTAAACTCTTGGTTCCAAGCTGGCAGCAGTGTTTGGGGAGGGGGCAGAAAATTTAGGAGTTGGGTTCTAGATGGAGAAAGTATGTCACTAGGTTCATGCCATTGAAGATTATATCTGGTCTATGGGTCCCTCCTTTCTGTACTCTTGCTTCTTGTTTACCACGAGTGGGAGATCATCCTTTGCCACACATTCCTGCCACCACACTTCTGTTCAAGTACATGACCAAGTGTCCATGGATTTGAGCCACTGACACTGTGAGTCTACATTAGCATTTTCTCCTTCAATTTGTTCTTTCAGACATACAAAATACCTATTATGCCATCCTTTAAAACTAGAGAAAAATTTACTCAAATTTTAAAAATGATGGAGGATAGAATAATGAGAGAATACAAATTCCTCCACATTTTTTGTTATTATCTATGCAGATAAATTAAATAAAACTAACAGCCGGCTGGTTTCTTCATGATTATATAAACATCATCATGGTTTATCAAAGAACAACACAGCTATTCTTGTTCTATCTGCTCCTCATAGCCAAGAAAATTCAATGTGAGGCCGATTGAGATATTCTTGGTTAACTTAAAACGTTAAACACTGCCTTCCTGATGAAAAAGTCCACAGGAACACCAGGCTAATTGTGTTGCTGGTTTTACTCCAGAAAGATGACTTACCTTGAAACTTATTGTGAGTGTTTTGGCTTGTACTAAAATAAACCATGCCTTTCCCCTAGCTTTGCAAAAATGTTGTGGTTCTAAAACAAGGATCTGAAGATCATTAAAGGTTAAAAATGCATAATCTTGGTATTTTTTAAACAAGATTAATTTTGTTTAAAGGCACCAGGAGTGGTGGTGCATACCTGTAATTGCATCACTTGAAAAGCTGAGCTAGAAGGATTGTGTGAATTCTAGACCTACCTGGACTACTCAGAAAATTTGAGGCTAGACAAGCATTTGCAGAGACCTTATGCTACAAAAACAAAAGCATCATGGTATCAGAGTGATGATGCCTATTTGTCATTCAAATTTCTAAAGGACTTATAATAAAAAAAACCCAGAGCCAGATATTGGGGTGAAAACTGAAAGATCAGAGAAGCAGAGCAAGTCACAGCTACCACCTCTTATCTCACCAACTCCTAAGCCTGGAAGGCCTTAGCCTATAGGTCTCTAGCCAAATGAGCTTCCTCAGTCAAAAAGGCTTTTAGTTCCTGTTTCCTCATACCTTGTATACCTTTCTCCACTCGGCCATATCACTTCCAATCTCAACCTCTCTAGTGCTGGGATTAAAGGTGTGTGCCACCACTGCCTGGCTCTGTTTCTCTCCTAAACTGAGTCAATTTCATGTAGTCCAGGGTGGCTTTGAACTCACAGAGATCCAGACAGATCTCTGCCTCCCAAGAGCTAGGATTAAAGTTGTGTGCCACCACTGTCTGGCCTCTATGTTTAATCTAGTGGCTTGTTCTGTTCTCTGATCTTCAGGCAAATTTTATTAGGGTACACAATGTATCACCACACCTATTAAATTAATATTCATCCTATATAACAATAAATCTTAAGTTTGAGAAGGAATTCAGGTCTTAAATTTGGATGAGAAGATGGGTGAATATGAAATCATTTTTTATTTTGGTCTAGAAGGCTTAGTGAGGTGTACCTTCGTATTTCACTAGCTCTAGCCTCTAAAGGGCAGGCATCTTTGCACTGGCTAACATGGAGAATATTTTCTTTTCATTTCTCACGCTTAACTCTGATTTAAACACCTTCTTGTTTTATCATCACTAATGAAAAGCAAATATCAAACAGCATGGTCTGAATCAGTGTGTTTTGAGATGTGAAAGTGTCCTTTTTCCTCCTTTCAAAGCCCTGCTATCCTTGCATATCAATATTTTACACTAAGCAGAAGACTTCTCAATTCCTTAAGCTTAGGCCTTCTTCAATGGTTCTACACTACTCAGTCAGTTCCTTCTATGAACCAAACTGGGTCCCCTACAAACTCAAATGCTGAAGCCCAAACCTATAATGTGCTGCCATTTGAAAATGGAGCTTTTCAGAAATAATGAAATCATTAGGGTGGGACCCTTATGATGGGATTAGTGCCCTTATAGCAAAAGTCACTGGAGTGTTACTCACTCTTGCTGTCTCACACAGTGAGAAGGAAGCTGGGATGATAGCCTCCACTCTTGACTGAGATAACTGGTCTTAGGTTCAGCCTCTAAAACTATGAGAAATAAATGCATGTTGTTTGTGGCATCTGATTTACAATATTTTGTAGTAGAAACCTAAGCATATTATAATATACAAACCACATCTAATTAAGTGTTTGGTTACATGATATGTCCATGGCATTTGCCTCTTTTTTCCACAGTTGAAAAACCTCCCCTCCCAAACAAGACTTGTTCAAATTCCTAAAAAACAGATTCAAGTCACCTCCAGGTGGCTGAAATAGGCTTCCCTTGAGAAGATCAGTTATTCCTAGAATTGTCCAAAGAACCACTACATTACTGTTTTTGAGTGCCCTTTGTGTATATAGGATACTTTCTAAGATGTGCCTGGATGGGCTAGTGGTAAGACTGACTTAGGAGGCCATGGTCAGATGTCACTGAACTGTGTACCAAATTTTCAAGACTTTATCCTCATTAGCATCTCCTGCTAATTGAATGAACAGCCTAGCTCCAACTTTAAGGTGGCAAAGACGATGTCACTGATAAAAGGACAGCAGGGAAAATATACTTTCTATTTATTATGTGGTTAGAAATGAAGGATGTTGAGATAGAGTGTGAGGAAGGGGATTAAGTAAAAATTTGTGTATGTCTCTCAACTAGTGGCGTGACCTGCCAAGAATTTATTTGCATGACATTCATAGCAGCTCCTGAGAGGTAACTTAGTCTAAGGGGAAGAATGGCTTGGTGATGAATTAAGCCTTCATTGTTGGAGCAGAGTGAGGACTATGAATACAGAGTGGCTTCATTCTTTACTTTTTCTCTTGAGCCGATATGTGCTTGAGTCATTATAAGGTCATTGTAGCAGGCATGCAAAATAGTTAAAAACCCTGAAAAGAATTTATCTAGAGGAGAAATTTTTGGGTGTCTCAAGATATAATATAATTTGTCCCAAAAAGCTACAAGAGTAGTTTACTGCTTGACAATTTTAAACCCTAAAGCATTCCCTGTAGTAAGAAATAATGCTGATGATTGTTTTTAATGGACGTCTCAATGTAGAAATATATTGAAAAGGCCTAGAAAAAAGGAGACTTTAGAGTTTCTGCTCAGAGTTATCTTGTGAAATATAACTGTATTTAGTAGCTTAGGCAAGATCCTCTCTTTTATGCTTTTGTTGGAATCACTGAAGATAACAAAAAAAATCCAAACACATTACTATTTGCTATTCTTTCAAATTACCACAAAGTGAAAGACTTAAATCCCAAGGAAACAAATGAAGAGGGTTAGAAGGGAAAATGTAAATACAATGCAGGGAATAAATACGTAGGATTTTGTTGTTGTTCACAGTTTCTTTCCTATTTGTTTCTTCCTCACACATGCCTTTTTGTCTTTGCTATCAGACAGTAAAGGGGCAAAGAGCTATTGTGTTGTGTTTCCTGTCGAGAGACCTCTCTGACCCTATAACTCATCTCTCCCTAAGTTTGTTATAAAGTTAGTGCTGGTGCCTGAGGGATGCTCTGCATGCTGGTCATGTTGCTGTAGGGCACAAGTTGTGCTGCATGTTTTACCCTTGGCCACATTTATAGCCACCACTCTGCATCTTTGTAGATTGAGTTCTGGCATTCATGGCTAGGTGTACAAGATTAGTTTGTCATTCAGTGCAATCAATTTGTTGGAGTCTAAGGCTTCTGCTAGTGAGATCACTTTCTGGGATCTACTAAGTGAGAAATGTATAAAAAAATAACAGTGAGTTGGTTAAAAAAATAACACCAATTTTGGTTTTCTTGGCACATCTCCTGGAGACATCTTCGATCAAGGAATTTCTAATCTACATTAATTTTTTTATCTAATGATAAATGAAAATTGGGACCTCTGGATCAATAGAAATAAGAGAAAGAATTGACTCAAACTTACTCTTATTCTCTACCACTAAATGATTCTGTCATTCAATGTCATTTTACTCTCATCTTTATGGAGTTTCATCATTAGATATCTTGACAGCAACAAAAGCCAGAGATAATATTTATCTTGCTAGCCTTCACAGAACCTCCTCCAGGACTTTGTCTTGAGTTCTAGGCAAATAAATAATCTGATATGAGAAGCACTTTTGTGAAACTGAGATATATTTTGCCTGATATCAGGCCCCAAAGAGGGGACCTACAAAACCATCAACTGGAGCAAGCTTGTCTTTCCAGTGAAAAATACACCATGGGACAAATGAGAGTCTTGGATTGTTTAAAAGGTCATGTTCTTTTGGCAGGACAAAAGCACAGCCTTCAAACAGGACATGAAAAACATTCCCTTCAAACTCAACCAATACCTTTTATCTCTTCCTTTGCTGAACTCTCAAAGAATGAGTTGATCCAGTTAAGATACACGGAATCATATTTAAAACATTTTTTTCAGATTCTCAAATCATTCCTCCATTATGTCCCAATGAATCCATTCTGAAGTCCTTCCTCTACTGTGTACCAGTGCAACATTCATTAGGTTTTGAGTCACATTCTCATTACTTACCAAGTATCATCAGTACAATCATTTGAGTGATTGTTCCAAAGTCAAGGCTAGGAAGAACACAGGCATGAGGGTTCAGTAATAAAAATGGGAGGATAGGAAGGAGGAAGGAGGTCCACCCCCTAAAGGTTAAAACGGGGGCAGAGTGTTTTAGTTAGGGTTTCTATTGCTATGAAGAGACATGACCACAACAATGATTATAAAAGAAAACATTTAATTGGGGCTGCCTTACAATTCAGAGATGCAATCCTTTATTTTCATAGTGAGAAGCATGGTGGCATGTAGGCAGACAGGTTCTGGAGAGGTAGCTGAGAGTTCTACATCTGGATCAGCAGAAAGCATAAAAAGTGTGAGACACTGGGCTTTGCTTGAACATCTGAAACCTCAAAACTCACTCTCAGTGATATATTTCCTCCAACAAAGCCACACCTACTCCAACAAGACCACATCTCTTAATAGTGCCACTCCCTATAGGCCTATGGGGACCATTTTATTCAAACCACCACAGAGAGATTATTTGTAAGACAAGAAGAGATTAGAGTTCAGGCTGTAGATATGAAAGAAATCCAGATATCCAGTGTTGGTTACTTCTAAGAAGTAACTGGGCCCAGACAAATATAATGATGATGATCATTAATATTTATTGAATGACAGTGTTGAGGTACAGAGATTTTCATTTCATTATCTTGAATATTTTCCAAATTCCTTCATTATTTAAAATAGATACTCAAATGGAAAATAAAAAGGAAGACATGCTTTTGATTTTTTAAGATGCTTTAAAAGTCTATAATCGGTCTCAAGCTTGGGCTTTTGAGGTTCTTGGAGTGGAAATTCCAGTTAGGGGAAATGGTGTCATCATCCTAGCTCCTGGCCAACCCTGGATCCTAAAATGTAGCATTGTCTTATCCTAGATATCTAGTATTGTAATTGTTGCAGTATCTCTCTTTTTATAGCAAACATCATTACTCTTATTATCTGGTATACAAGATAAGAATATGTTATTCCAGATAAGGAATTCAGTCTTCAATATATATATATATATATATATTTTAAATCTCAGTTGGTGACTCTGGCTCTGTCTATTTGACTTTAAACATCATATACAATTGAAACACCATGACAAAGTCAATGATACTTTGTGATACAAATTGGGGAGGATTTTAAAGGGACCATTATCATTATTGTCTTCTTGAAGTTGCTTTTAAAGACATGATGATGGAAGACCACATGGTAGCATTCCTCTAGTAGCCAGGCACATGTTCCCTTCCTTCCTGTGCTGACTTTGATACGTAAATGTGCTTCTAAGCCATCACCACCCCAGATACCCTTGATGGCTCTTCTGTTTGAACATTTTGACTTTCAAACATCAGCATAAAACCTAGTATTCTATTTACTGTAACTACAGTGGTAAGGTGTTATGATTTAACAAGGAATTGTGTGCCACATTCTTATATGATGAAGGCTTGGACCCCAGTGGTGGATTATTTGGGGAGCTGAAGAAACTTTAGGATCTAGGGTATAACTGGAGGAAGTACGTCATCTGATTGTACCTTTGAAGGCAGTATCTTTTTCCTTGGCCCTTCCCCTCTCTTTCTGTTTCCTAATTGCCATGAAGTCATCATCCTCAACCACATGCTCCTGTTGCCATGGTTTTCTTCACCTAAGACCTAAAACAATGGGACCAGATGATCTTGGATGTAAAGCAGGAACCCAAATCCATCTCCCTCCCACTTGAACTTGTTTGTCTTGATGTTTTGTTTCAGTGGTGGAATGTTAATTAATATAAATATCTTACCTAGAAGAGAAAGGAGAAAGCCCTTTGAGCCACAGACAAGGCCTGGGATATCATTAGAGTAATTTGGACAAAGCTCTGACCTCATCTTTATCCTCTCCTTTGAGTGAAAGAGGGAGAAACTTCTTACCCTATTATCTATGTACTCATTTTTCTAGAGATAGCACGGTGCAAAGAAAGACATTAAATACACAGAGGGAGAGAGTTTTTTGATCCAGGAAATCTCAAAAGAAAAAAATGATTGAGAAGAGATATGGCAGTAAAATCGCACTTAACATAAACTGGAAATTTGTCAGGTTCAAAGACATCAAGGAATAGCTTTTTTTTAACATGCTGAAATGATTAATTTTAATTGTCTTCTTGATGCATCTATAATCACCTGGAAAGAATGTCTCAATGAAGGGGCTAGATCAGATTGGCATGTGAGCTTATGTGTGGGGGATTGTCTTGACCAGTTGTTAACTGATTTGGAAAGATCCAGTCCACTGTGGACAGCGTCATTCTGTAGAAATAGGATCATGAACTATGTAAATATGGAGATTGAGCTGAGCATTGACATGTTTGCATGCATTCATTTCTCTCTGCTCTTTCTTTTTGGTGGTAGATGTGACTAGTTGCTTTAAGTTCCTTCTTGACATCCTTGCAATGGTGGACTGTGGTCTGGAATTATAAGCCAAATAAATTCTTTCTTTCTTAAAGTTTCATTTGTCAGGTATTGTATCAGACAATAGAATGAAATGCAAATACATGTACATAAATAATATAACGTATTTTGATTGTATTCACTCTTATTAGCCTGCCCTGACACTGATCCCCTTTCTTTTCAAAACCAGTTCCTATTTTAGAATCATGTCTTTACTTTTGAGTGTTGTTTAAATGTTAGACACTGAGATATAGACATAATAAATTTCCAGATTTCTTTTTGATGTCATGGAAACTCCAGGGCTTTTGCAAGAATGGATAAAACAGTGATTAAGAATGCTGTTACAGGAGGAAACGAAAGAGAGAAAGAGAAAGAAAAAAAGGAGTTTAAGTAGCTCTGGGCACATTTACAAGCACAAGAGAATGTAAATTTTTGTGCAGTGTTGATCAACAGATAGAGAGTATGTGTCATAACTGAGTGACCAGAGCACAGAATCTGATAACCGTGGAATGTCCTGATGCTCATGATTGAAGTTCGCAAAGTTGTGTTTTACACTGACTTTCAGTTTATCTCAGCCACCTAGACATGATCATAAAGGGTATTGTTATTGGAAATGCTTGTCAACTGACATGTTTGGAAAGAAATACTTGTCTTAATTTAGACATAACACAGCCTTTTCTAGTGTTTTTTTTAATTAAGTACTGTTATGGCACTTAAAATTATTGTACATATGCAATGTTGTTATTAATTAAAAATCACCTTCTCCAAGTGAAATTAGAGAAAGTTATAGAGAGACTTTTATAGATCCTATAAGGACATACACATACATACTCATATTTATAGTTATAACCATAGTTATTCATGAATTTATATGAGCAGGTATATGAATATATAGTTATAACTATAATCACATATAGCAATAAATATATGTGTATGTAGTTACCAAGTGTTTATATTTTTATAGAAATATTGATCAATGGCTTTGTATTTTTATATTCATTACTCTTCCTATTTCTTCATAATAAACAAATTCATTGTAACTTTCCTCTTATTAATGATATTTTGCTTTGTTGATCATTTGAAAAGGCCATTTAATTTTCCTGAGTTGGTGACTCCAAAATTTCATTGTATGTGCAATTATTGTGATTTCTATGTGGTGAAGAATTCTTAAACAGTTATTTTCTAAGTGCGTTTGAAAACAGGAGTTCTAGACTAGCAGAAACAAAGAATGGTCAGTTGGGAAGCACATTTAGTGGTCCATGGGATGAGGGTCAGATATGACAATATTGGGAGTCTGGTGATAGACAACATGGAGAACCCTGGGTGGATGTCACAACTGTCAATTGTGGAGCTGTATCTATCTTTGGTCTGGTTCATCTGTTAGACATGAGTCATGTTTGCTTACGTAGTAATAAGAGTCAGGTGTAAGGAGAATAAGAACATAGACATCCATACATGTATGACCAATAATTTACGGAGCATGTAGTATGAGGCAGGTTTATGCAAAGCTTATTCATTTCATATTCATCACAAAGTTGGATACTGGCACAACAATACTACCTGGTGAACACTCCTCTCATGTGTTCTTCCTCTGTTCTTTTGAATCACAGTGCCTACACTTCTTCTGGGAGTGATGATGTGATGAACGTATGACTGAAACTTTTCTAATAATTGGCTGTGTTGACTTTCTGGTCAGTTCCACTAGGATTTCCTAAAGTTAGGATCCTGGGCTTCAACATAGAAATTTGGATTCAATAAGATAAAAACCAAATATTGTATCATTTCTCCATGCTAAAGATTTGAATTGGAATGAAGTTCATCCTAACACAGAGACACTTGTTCAACCATGTTCATTGCTTCTCTGTTCAAAATACTCAGAAATTTGAAACAAACTAGAAGTTCCTCAACAGAAGAATGGATAAAGAAAATGTGGTACATTTATACATTGGAGTATTACTCAACCATTAAAAATGAAGTTAAATGAACTGATAAATGGATGGAACTAGAAAAACATCATCTTGAGTGAGGTAATGCAGACCTAGAAAACAATTATAAAATATATTTACATATATGCAGATGTTAGCTGATTAGTCAGTGATAAGCAAGCTACAATCCATAGAACCACATATTTACTACGTAAGTATGTAGTAAAGGATCAGGGGAGGACAGATAGATTTCCCTAGATAAAGGAAATAGAATAGATAACTATGAATGGATGGGGTGGGGCTGGAATGGGAGGATCAAATGGAGAGAGGGAGAGAAGAGAGGAAAGGGGGAGGGAATATAGCCCAACAGCTAAACTTACAGGCCATTTGAGGAGTAAAATGGGAACCTAAAACAGGAGAAACTTTCTAAATACATATATGAAGGCAACCTAAATGAACTAACATCATCTACATAATTAGCTAAACATGGAGAGTTCAAGCTCATGCCTACATGAAGCCATTACATCCATGTGCTAGTATCTTTGGTACAGGAAGGTATTCTACAAGCTACCAAAGAAAAAATGTAAATATCAACCCAGCCACAAACCCTTTGATCTACAATTCTACATTGCCTGCAGGATATTCTAGGGCAATGGTGGCACAAAGCTTGTGGGTGTAGCCAACAAATTACTGATTTGACTTAAGGCCCAATTCAAAGCGAGTGATCCCATACTTGACACTGCTTGGGTGACCAAGAACCTGAGACTAGATAGTCCAGGGACCTAGAGTAAGACCAAATGCTACTGGTCTAAAAAAATAATAACATTAAAGTGACTTTTAATGACATTCCACTATACTCATAGACAAGTGCCTTGCTCATCCATTACCATAGAAGCTTCCAGCAGATGAAAACAAATACAGAGACCCACAGTCAGACATTATGCAGAGAGTAAGAGACCTTTGGAAACTTAGCCCTAAATGAAATCTCTCCATCAAACCTTTCCTCTTAGGGCTCAGGGAACCCTGCAGAATAGGAGGCAGAAAATATTGCAGAATATTCCTTTACATTGTGTGAAGATGTGTCACTGTGATTGGTTTAATAAAGAACTGAATGGACAATACTTAGGTAGGAAGAAGTTAGGTAGGAGGAGGAGAGGTAATAGCCACCAGCCACATGGCAGAACATAGATTAATATAAATGGGTTAATTTAAGTTATAAGAGCTAGTTAGGAACAAGCCTAAACTATAGGCTGAGCTTTCATAAATAATAAAAGAAGCACCATGTCATTATTTTGCAGCAGGCAGTCTAAAAAGTTTGCTACAAGAAAAGGTATAAAGGCAGAGGGGATAGAGGACATAAAGAAAACAAGGTCCTCTAAATCAACATGATTAAACCACATGTGAACTCCCTCCCAGAGAATGAGGCAGCATGCATAGGGTCCACACAGTTATATACCAGATGGGATCCTACAGCTAAAAGGAGAAGTGGACACATGCCCTCATCACTAACCCAGAGGGAATCTTCAATTGATAACCACTTGGAAATGAAGATTTAGTTTTCTCCGAGGGAGTGTCACTGGGGAAACAAACTACTCTTAAGTGTAGGCTGCATGCTCAGCAGTAGATGGCCAACACAAAATTAACTCAATAGCATCTTTGGAAGTTCCTTGTCTCATAATGTCATGTGTGGGCTTTCTTTTGTTTTTTAAAAATTATCTCTCAATATTTTAAATTTGAATTTTATTTTGTTTACATTTTTCTTCTCTCTTTTACCCTATAGATCCCAGTTTGGTGTTGGTATGGGACTCCTGAGCATACCAAGATCTCTGTTTCTTGTGCCTTCTCATGGGCTCTTTTCTTTTCTTTTTTCTTTTTTGTTTGTTTTGTTCTACTTTGATGTGCTTGTTTGGTTTTATCTTATTTATTATATTTTATTTTTACCCCTTAGGAGGCTGTTTGTTTTCTAATGAGAGAAAGGGGGTGAGTCTATGTGTAAGGAGAGGTAGAGAACCACTGGGTGGAGTAGAGGGAGGTGGGTTGTGGAATATTTAACTATGTAAAGATGTATTACTTTCTTTTATTCTGTGGAATATTACTTTAATACTGTAAAGGTGTGCTACATTTGTTTCTGTTGCCTTGTTAATGATGTAAAGGTGTGTTACATTTGTTTGTGCTACATTTGTTTAATTATGAAAAGATGGGTTGCATTTATTTCACATTGCCTGTCTAAGGTACCTGATTGGTCTAATATAAAGCAAGACAGCCAATAGCTAGTCAGGAATGGGATAGGCGGCCTGGAGGGCACAGAGAATAAAAAGGAGAAATCTAGAAGAAGAAGAGAAGAAGGAAGAGAAAATGATGGAGAAAGAGAGGGACATACTAGGACCAGAAGCCAGGCAGCAGCCAGCAAGACATGAAAGGAGCAATGAAAGTAAGATAAACAGAAGGAAAGGTAATAATCCTTAAGGCAAAACATAGATGAAGAGAAACAGGTTAAGTTATAAGAGGTAGCAAAAAATGAGCCTAAGCTAAGGCCAAGCATTCATAACTAATAAGAAGTTTCCATGTCATGATTTGGGAGCTGGTTGGTGGCCCAAAAGAAAACTCCTGTTACAGAGGTGAAACAATAATCAGGATATATTATGTTAGAAAAAGAATCTACTTTCAGTAAAAGGGGTGTAGGGAGTTCAATGGGAAAGCTAGTGTGAAATAACCCACCCCCTTAAAAAAACAAACAGGGGCTGGTGGGGGAATGTTCTGGTTGTTGCTCAGGGCTCTGGTTTCCCAACCATATTATTGGTGCAAGACAGGAAGGTTTATATCTAGGAAGAAAGCCCTATACCACTCTCAGCCACATGCTGACTCTGACAGGAACGTTCCACTACCCAAGTGACTGAAGATAAATATAGAAGATCCTGTTGGAGGTCTATAGGAAAGTCCTAGGTATAGAGGGACTATTTTGAGGCTCCTTAGACTTTCCTAAGGCCAATTTTAATTGAAAATCAACTTCTCTTTAGTCCAAATGATTTTGACAATGGGATAGAGTTGGGCCAGGGTCAGATCAGTTGTGCTGTTGTCACAGGGACCTGGGGAATTTGAAAATAGAAACCAGTCTTTTTCTGTAATAAGAAGACCTTATGGGTAGCTTAACATTTCAACTTCCTTTTCTTAGGTGTCTGCTATTCAAAATTAAATCCAATATCTTTTATTAAGATTATCTAACATAATGTTTTCTTCATGATTTTTTTTATTCTAGCCATTTTCTCATGTTTTTAAAAATATAAAAGTGTGAAGAATGATATTTTCCAAATAACATTATCTCTTTTACCCACACTGGTAATTTATGGAATTGGGGGGGCTTTTAATATCATTTATTTTTAGTAAGTTTTTATGCATATTGAAGTACTTTTTCATCTTTCCCTTCTCCCCTCCTTCCCTTCCCTTCCTGCTTCCTTAAGGAAAACAGTTATGATAGTTTTCCAGGAGAAGGCGAACTACCAAGGAGGCCAGTCTGTGCTTGTGTAGGTTCCTAGAATTTGCAGCCTGGCTGAAGCCACTCCCTACTTTAGCAATATTTTTTACTCTCAGAGTTTCCATATGCCCTTCTCTGAGTAGGAGAGTCACAGATTGTGTCTATCATCTCAGTAGAATTGTTATTGGTGTTTTGCTTCATTTTATGATGTATGTCATCATAAGGAATCACACACAGGCTGGAGCCCAGTTTCCCCAGGCATGTACACTTGCAGACCAACTAACAGCAGTCATTTAAGCTGTTCTAGGTTCCTCCACCAAAGTCTCCCAGTCTAACCAGGCTTGTGATTTTCAGAACAAGAACGGAGTGGTTCTGTAGGATCCTCTCTTTGGAAGCATAGCAACAATGCATAATCTCTCTTTAAACACCCAGCTTGCACCTCATTACCTTATGAAGAGACTGGACTATTGATGCTGCTCAAAGCTCCCGCAACCCCAAGTGGTTCCTTGAAGAAGGCTGATGCTCTGTACCATTTCACAGTTTTTGTTTCCAAACCATGTAGATATGGAGACTGTGGCAGATTCTGGTAGAAAAGCTTTGGGATCTGGGGAGGGTTATTCCATCCAGGGTTCTCAGGGAACTTTCACATCAAGTGGTTGCTCTACAGGATATTTTCTTTCCTTGTCCCCTTTCTGAGTCTCCATCCATTCTTTCTTTTTCATGTATTTACTAGTAATTCTGAATAATTATCTAATAATACTACTTACTTCTTCATCTACTTGAAAGATAAAGAGAACTAACCTGTAACTTGTCATCTTACCAGAAACTCCATTGCTGGTATATTTAGGAGGCTGACCCTGCTGTTTGCTGTATACCATCTGTCACTGTATCTCACAAAGAAGAAGGAACAGACTAGAGATGCATCATTTTAAAGAGTTTGGGAAGTGTGGCATGGTGTACAGAGTCACTGTACTGATTGATAGAAACATCACAAAAGTTGAGAACCTTCATACACCTATGGGAATATGGGTGCTTTAGAGAAGGGAGGTGAGTGGGCAGAACTTATGACGTGGGTCGACCACCCTGAACACAGTATTGATGTAAGAGTACAAAGTCTGTCTTTTCAGGTTAGAGTATTTAGCATTCCAAGTAAAGTTCAGGGTCAAAAAATACTATTTAACAAAGCAATATTATAGCTGTAGTGAAAAAATTATTCCCCTTTGTCATTAGTTCCAGTATTTTCATTCAGGACCTTA
The DNA here is from genome assembly GCF_004664715.2 of Peromyscus leucopus. NCBI lineage: Eukaryota > Metazoa > Chordata > Mammalia > Rodentia > Cricetidae > Peromyscus > Peromyscus leucopus. The sequence continues at coordinate 34,860,815 of NC_051063.1, forward strand.
ATTTGGACACAGGACTTCCCTGTTAACTGCATAAATGGGATTAATGACTTGAGTCCAGCAGAGAACATAAAATACTTAAGAAACTGTTTCAGCCAGATGACACATTATTATTACCCATAAGAGGTGGGGCTATTAGCATTTATACAGTCTTTTATTTGCAGAGACTGTTTCGATGGGTTCTTTATACACATATTATAATCCTAACGGTCATTACATGTTCCTCTATTTATCATGCTTGTATATACTTGTAACATTAAAATGTGTAATATTAAGAATAAGAAAATGTCCCTAGAAACCTGAAACTGCCTGTTCTCTGTGTGGCATATGAAACCTGGCTTTTCTGCTTAGGATTCCAGTCCCAGTCTCCCCATCCCCAAAGGGTGTTAGGTTCAGAGATCCTAAATTTAGTTGTCCCTTTTTCGTGGAGAGTTAAATAGTGCTATGATTTTTTTTTATTGGCTCATGAGACGCATAAGGAGTGTTTCTTTGTTGGGTCATGGTAGAATGGGGAAGTTAGGATCATGGCATACTTTATTAGACTTCCCCCCAGTAGTCATATATCTTTGATTAACTACTACAGCCAAGTGTATTTGGCCAAGTTTGGAGAGTAGACACCACTTGATACAGAGGGTATGCCCCATGCTTTCCACTATGATGTCATTCATTTCTAAGATCTTGATTTCATGCATATCAAGTTAGTTCTTGATTTAGACATCAAGATTTAAAACAAAATGTATTTAAGTCTTTAGTGTCAAATTGTTAGCTAAGTACTCACCATGGCATTTTTCCCTCAGAATAGTGCTTTGGAATGTTTTGTCATGGTTTGAATGAGAAATGTACTCTCATGTTTGAATATTATGTCCCCAATTGGTGGTGCTCGTTGGGGAAGTTATGAAGCCTTTAGGAGGTATCTGAAGGGAGTAAGTCATTGGGGGTGAGGAGTGGATAATGAGGGTTTAGAGCCTTACCCCACTCTCCCCCATTTCTCTTTCTGTTTGCTGTGTGTGGATGAACTGTGATCTCTCTGCTTCCTGCTTCTGCCGCCATCCCTTCCCTGTCACATGGATTCTTATCTCTGTGGAGCTGTTAGCTAAGATGAACCTTTTCTTCCTTAAATTGCTTTTGTTGTGGTATTTTATCACAGAAACAGAGAAGCTATTACGACATAGATGTTATGATTCTCATGTGAGAAAGAGATCTGAAACTTGGAGAGATTGACTTACTTCACCAATCCGACCTTCACTCAGACCTTTGAGACTCGGGCGTCTACCTCCACCTGTTAGGTACTCCACCTGGAAATTGCTGAATCTCAGTTGGGGAGCAACTTAGGCTGGTGTTCAAAAACAGTTACTTGTTACTTATAATTTAGATAAATGTATAGAGTTTTGTAAATTGATAAACCCTGAACATGGCTTGAATGTGAACCGCCCCCCCCCCCATAAGCTCACATGTTGGAATATGTATTCCCCAGCTAGTGGTGTTGTTTCTGAAGTTTTAGAACCTTTAGGAGGAGGATCCCTGCTCAAGGAAGTGTAACTCTGGGGGTGAGACTTAATATGTTGAACCCAGGCTCCACTTTCAGTTCACTCTTGGTTTCCTTATTGTGCATGCAATGTGAGCCAAAGCCTCTGCTCCTGCCTTCCTGATGCCATGAGTTCTGTGCCATAGTGGACTCCATCCTTTCAAACAAAGAGTCAAACCATTCTTTTTTTTTTTCATTTTTTCTTTTTGGTTTTTCCAGACAGGGTTTCTCTGTGTAGCTTTGCGTCTTTCCTGGAACTCACTTGGTAGCCCAGGCTGGCCTCGAACTCACAGAGATCCGCCTGGCTCTGCCTCCCAAGTGCTGGGATTAAAGGCGTGCACCACCACCGCCCGGCTCTTTTTTTTTCTTCTTAAAGTTACTTCTTCTCAACATTGGTTTCAGCAACAAGAAAAGTAATTGAGATAGCAGTCTTAATGATTTATTCCTATTTTTGACTGTTAGTAATAATGAACATTTATGGAAGGCTTATTTCATGCTGGTTACTAAGGATAAGCCGTCTTCTTGGCATTAATTTGCTTAATACCCTTGTGGCAGCATTCCTACTTTGCAGATCATGAAATAAAGTGTAAAATTCATTAATTAACTTGCCAAAGCCAGTGCAACAGTGAAGCGCTCAGGATATAGTACAAACCTTTTATGTTTGGGTACACACAACTATGAATTTCTGCCTTGGATAGTACTTGTCAGAAACAAATAACTTAGGGCTTCCTGTGCATAGTGAGCCACTATTTTCCTACTTATACTTCTAATCTAAGTGTGTCTTCTCTCCACCTGGGCTACACCAGGGTAACACCAGGGTAACTATCTCTCAAGTTTCAGACAGGAGAACAGTTGGGATCATAAGGACAGCTCTCAGATATTGTTCTCTGCTCACAATTACACTGTAATTTAGTTCTCAGTCAGATCAAAGACAGGCTATAATTTTGCTGTGTTTTCCCACTCTACTCCACAGTGGATTCCAAGAAAAAAGAAGACTTAATGTTTTTCTCCTGAACTCTAGACCCCTACATTTCATCTGACAATCATAGATAATATCACATGCCTAACATAAATTCTGAATCAATTTGGCCTTGTGAGAAGAGGCAAACATTGTTATATGGCCCACTGATATTTTCTAGAAATCATTTTGCTTGAGGAAATTTGATAAGGATAACAAATATAATTGGCTTGGCTGACATTTTTGCATTTCTCTGTTCCACCCTCTGCTCCTACCACCCCTGGCCAAAGCAGCATTAGACAGTGAGAAAATATATATTTTTTCTGTTGCCAGGTATACAGCCTATACCATTCAAATTTCTTTATGATAAATGAGCTCACAACTAGGCTCTTATGATTTGTGGTAGATTTAATTAATAAACCTCCTTTTCTGTATTTGTATCTACCGACCCTGTGGTGATATTTTATTTGTGCAGCCCAATAAAGTTTATCTGAGGATCAGAGAAAAAAGCCACCCACTATATTAAATATGGAAGTTAAGCAATGGTAGCACATTGCCTAGGATTATCATTCGGGAGGCAGGGATCTGTCTGGATCTCTGTGAATTTAAGGCCACACTGGGAACAGAGCCAGGTGAGGTGGCACATGCCTTAAATTCAAACACTAGTTAACCATAAAGGTTTAGAGGTAGCTGGACAGAGGGAGCAAATGAGATAGAGAACAGAAAGGCATATAGGCATGGGTATAGAGGAAGTAGGTCTCTCTTTTGGAAGCTGAGGATCAGTAAGGTGAGGCTGGCTTGTGGCTTTTCCTATTTCTCTGATCTCTCAGGTTTTAACCCCAATATCTGGCTCCAGGTTTTTTTTTTTTTTATTTAATAAGACCATTTGGCAATTTGTCTATATGACACCACTTTCAGGTTAGATTATTTTGTTCTCTGACTATCTAGGTAGATGGCATGGAAAAACAATGATGAATAAACCACAGTCTAAATGCCTGATTTTTTTTAATTACTAGACATAGGTTTCATGGTATAAGTCATAATACTGTGTGCATAGATACCCTGGTATGTGGACTTTTAAGATTTCTCTTTAATATCTAAGTTTGAGAAAGAAATGGCTCCAGGGGGAAGAGATCAGCATTTTATATGATTCAAGTTTGTCTGTTTATTCTTCTACTTCAGTTTCTTTTCGTTTAATATTAGTTTCTTTATTGTTGTAGAATGGGTAGAAAATACCAACCCCATCTTTATATTGTAATTCAAAATAATTTTAGATGCATGTCAAATATATGGTGACATTTCTGTCCCTGAGTGTGCTTGATACTTCCATGTATATACTTTTGTTGTATTAAGTTTCTGGGAGACATGATTATAATGTCTGTTCATTCCAGACAGAGTGCCAACAACAGAGCAAACACGCTGTTCTAATTCTCAGTTCTACCTTGGTGAACACATGAGCTTAACTGATATTACTTATAGGAGCATGGGTCAGTGGTTGTATACAAAAACATGTACAACTTGTGGACAGATACACAGCTGAACAAAGTCTGCCTTTTACTTCAGCAACTATTAATCACTTACGTATCCCCTGGGACAGGGACCCTGTATGTTTGTGCCTCATGAGAATCCCCTTCTGGGAGGGGATTTTAGAGTGTTCAATCTTGCCAGGATATTGTATAGGTAATCAGAACCATTCTGGTTTCAGGACAATCATACCCAGAGACAGTGTTCCACAATAGTTGACATGATTAGTCAAAGAACCCAGATACCCTGGCATAAGTTCCTATAATCCATTGATCTCACAATGGTAGATCAATATAACAACATAAAGTACATATACTAGGTTAGAACACGGGCAATGGATTAGGCAAACCATGTAGTCATGGTAAATTCTCTAAGAATAACTTATACACATGCAAGTCAATGTCATTATTTCTCTTCTAGTGAGAACACTGCTTGCAAAGGGGATTTTTATCTGCAGTGTATAGGGATAATGACTTACATGATTGTAAAAACAACTATATTTCTAAATGTACCACTTGCTTTTCTTTTTCAATTATGTAATTAAAAATATGATTTTTCCCTTCAGTTTTCATTGGTGTATATTAATTGTGCTAATTATTTTGGTTTCATTATAAGGTTTTAATTCCTACACATCATACGCTTTAATCATATCTACACTTCTAGTTTCCTTTCTTGTTCTTCCTTCCTCTTCTTGCCAGCCCCTTTCCTCCTCCCAAATAGTGTCCTGTAGCAGGAATCTTAAAAGTTCTTATTATTAAAATCAAACCCGAGGCGAGTTATTGGGGTCCATGCTGGTAGATCAGAGAGACAAAACAAGCCACAGCTATCTCACCTTGCCGGATCCTCAGCTGGTCTTGTCTCCTCAGACTGGAGGCCTCTGAGTCCTCATACAAATGGGTCCCAGCTGAACTGTGTTGCTCCAAAGCCTGAATGCTTAACCAGCCACATGCTTAACCAGCCAAATCTCTAACCAGCCAAATGCTTCTAGTATCTGGTCCTCACGCCTTATATATCTTTCTGCTGTCTACCACCACTCCCTGGATTAAAGGCTGGCTTTCTGGGATTAAAGGCGTGTCACCATGCTTGGCTATTTCCAATGTGGCCTTGAACTCACAGAGATCCAGAGGGATTTCTATCTCTGGAATGCTAGGATTAAAGGTGTGAGTGCCACCATTTTCTAGCCTTTGTATCTAGTGGCTGTCTGTTCTCTGACCCCCAGATAAATTTATTAGAATACTCAATATTTTGGGGAACACAATACCCCCACAGTCCCCTTTACTTACATGTATTTATTTTACTTTATTATTTTTAATGTTTTTAATTAAAATGGTACTACATCACTTGTCCCTTCTCTTTTCTCACTTTTACCCCTCCCATATCCTCAAATCCCTTCACTTTCTCCCTGCTCTCAAGTTGATAGTCTATATATCACATCTTTCATTGGCTGGCATCTCTTTTGATCCCATTAATGTGCCATAGTGAATTGCACTGCAATAAATATGATGTACAAATATCTCTCTGCAGTATACCTGGGAATGGTAGAGTTGGATCAACTGGCATTCTGTTTTTCATTTTTTGAGGAGCCTCCAAACTAATTTTTATGCTGGCTAGACTAATTTACATTCCTATCAATGTTGTGTGTGGAAGATTATTTTCCCCAAATCCTTGCTAGGATAGTTTTTTTTTCTTGATAGCTAAAAAATGAAATAAAACAAAACATGTTCCTAGTATTTCTGTATGATGGTAATTTCTCTTTCCTCTCTTTTTTTCTCATTCTCTTTTTCTGGATATGTTACCTGACTAACAGAGAATAGTTTCTAATTATAAAAGCACCATGCCAAGGGATCCTATGTTAAAAAATAAAAAATAATGCCTGCTGTCTTTTAGCTCTGATGAACAATAAGTAAATATAATTTCCACAGCTGTTTTTCTTATGTTTATTTTTGCTTTTTATATGTTATCTTTTTTTTTGCTGAGGATATCATAAATTGTTGGAAAACAGAAGTTATATCTGTATTTCTTTTAAAGATTCAGTTACATTACAAAGTTTTATTTTGTGTGCTCATGTGTGCCTGTGTGGGTGTGAATGTGTTATGGCATGTGTGTACATGCCAGAGGACAATTTGGGGGAGTCTGTTCTCTCCTTCTATATGTGGGTCCCAGGGAATAAACTCAGGTGATTAAGCTTAGTGACAAGTGCCTTTACTGACTGAGCTGTCTCACTGGCCCTATATCTGTGTTCTCATGTTCTCTGAAGGCTGTATAGATGACAGAAAGCAAACACATCCTGTTTTCACTTTCCAGGCAAGAGAAGCAAACTGAGTGAGGATAAAAAATGTGGATAAAACTGATTCTAACTGTTTCTTCTGATTTTGCTAATTTATCTGATGGCAACCATATATTTTCTCATAATGAATCCATAACGATATTGATAGCTTTAATAAAGATGCCATTAGAATGTGTTACATGCAATATTTCAAATAATATTTTAATTTACTCTTTAAAAATTTCATATATTTGTACAATGTGCTTTGCTAATATCCACCAGTACCTCCCCCAGTGCCACATACCTCATCACCTTCCCGTACTTATAGCCTCTGTTTTGTTATTAGTAACACCCAACTCCAGTTAGTTCAAATAATTCTTGTCTTCATGCTTACATATATAAACAAGAGCTCAAATGGATCATGCCACAACGTGGACACTTTTCTTCCTTTCTACCCAAACAGTGTTTATCAGTGTATGGACTATGTCTCAGTGCTGTGTTTATGATCTAACACAAAGATGCAAGAGGGAGCAGCCTATCAGAAACATTCCAGTACCCTACAAACACCATCTGCTTATTCCAGCCTTTGTTAGAACAGTTAATTGGATGTTTCTCGCCACCAGCTGAATACACCGGTTTATACAAGCAGTGGATCTAATTTCCTTCACAAATATCCCTCTGCAGAAGCAGTGGGAGGAGATAGGAAAGAGATGATTTTGGGTGCAACTTCAAAAGACCAATTTGGTTTCAATTTTCTGCTCTTGCTAGATAGACATGGAAAAATACTATTACATTATTAAAGGAAAAATATATTTGGACATATGTAATTCTTAAACTGGAAGGGCAAAAGCAACAGGGAAATAATAAAATTTACACCGTGGTTGAACTCAATCAGCAAGATTGGACTTACCCCTGCCCCAAATCCATCATAAATACTTTCTTTAAGATTTTAGGGAATTAATTCAAAAGAAAATATTTATGTTTTCCCCTCTTTTTGTTTTCTTTGTAACCTAAGGACATATGTGCTTCTCAGGGTACAGGGTGGGTGTCATAAATAAAGTGATATTACAGTTATTAAAGCATCATTGACTTAGATTTTATGATATTAAAATTATCTGATCCTTTTTGGCAAGTCAGGAAACATTTTTGAACCTATTTGTTTTTCACTTATGGAAGCTCTAAATGATACAGATAACATAAGAATCTTCTGTCAATCTATATTATACTGCATATACATACTGCAGTAAGAAGAACTGCACTGAATTCAAGAAACTGTGTAAGCATGAAGATTGAAATTGCCTCCTCAATAAAAGTCTATTGTTAGTGATTCTGGGTCATATTTTTTACATTTTCCTGGTGAACTTACTAATATAATATCTTGGGGAGGAGATCTTCAAATGAAATGCTCTGTGTGCCAAATCCCAGCAACAATCCATTAATCAGATTCCATTTATTATGCCTTTTAAATATGCCTTATAATCTCAATTTTCAACAGGTCCCAATGAATCTATTCTGTTTATGAAAAATGTGAGCCCCACTTCTCAGTTCTTTGCAGAAGTGATGGTAAATCCCACTTTACCCAGATAAGTTTAGCCAGACTATAAGCATCAAAGGATTGAAGAAAGTAATGCTTTAGTTATGGGTGTTGTGAGCTGTAATTGCCATATAGCTAAGAAGCTTAAAATATGGAATAGAAGAGCTACTTACATAAAATGATTAATAAATAAAAACAGGAGCTGATCAATTGGTCAGGAGAGGCAAGAAATAGATCACTAAATGCACGATCGCTGCAGATGCCTTATTAGAGAAAAAGAAACATGCCAAGGGACTGCGTGTGGCGGGAATAATGTACACAACACACAGGCTTAATATTTGAGGCTACTAGCAATGAGACTGTTGATATCTATGGCCACCTGTTTATAGACTATGACTTTTTCAATTTTGCTTTTTAAGGAGCCATATTCAAATATGTGCTAGTAATTGGAACTTTCTCTGCATGTAATTTTGTGAGGTAGTTCGCCTTGCATCAGAGTGTCAGAAAAGGCATTTTTGTTCTTTACGATGGCTTTCTCTCCTTATACTCCCAAGGTAACTGCTTCATACACACATCATTTGAGAATAATTGTCATTTTTCCCTCTGAACTTACTAAACCTTTGAGTGTCTATCAAAGAGCATGGATCTGAACTTGGAAGGACGTTTAGCCTATATGCGATCTGGTAGCATCATGTGTTAGTAAGCAGCTGACACAGAAATAAGAAGAGGCAGGCGTGGAGGATATCTGTTAGATGTGAAGTTTCTGTGGGTCACTCATCATCCTTCCTTTGGTTCATGAGATAGCCCTGCATCCTTCAACAAATCTTGCTTTTTGCTCAAGGCATTTAAAACATTTTATTTCTATTCCCTTGAACAATCGTCCTTACCCTTTAACCAGTTTTCAGTGCATTGGAAGAGGGACCACAGGGTCCATAGTTTCACAGCTCACATGCTGCCTTCCTGAAAACTGGGGAAAAATCTCTCCTCCAATGTAACTCTGGCCAGTGAGTTCAGGGACTGCTAACATGTGTCGGGCTAGATTTCAGCCCTACTGCCTTGTGCTACCTGCATTCTCAGCCTTTATTCAGACCCATTGGGCTTAGCATTCCATCTATACCTCCCAACTCTTTGCCATGGCTTTGGAATCATCTAAAGTACCAAGGGAGGGTCATCTTCTAACCAAGTCTTCGGAGATTTGGGAGATTGATTCTTGTCACTTCTGTTTGTGATGGCCTCTGTAATGACCCACATATGTAAGAAGAGGGTGAATAAATAGGTTTGCAAATACAATATATGGGGATAGAATGTTGTGTATTAAGACTCTCAAGTGGCTTGTTTGCCTTCTGCCTTGTGATATGAATTCTTGCAATTAAAAAGAAAACTTGCTCACTCAATGGTAAATATTTTATGCAGTGGCATTGAAGTTGGACTTTGAATAATGTTCCCAGGGATACTGCAGATTGGTACCTACTCTTCATATTTTGTAAGTGAATTAACTCACAATGGAAATAGGATAAAACATGGATGGCTATACTTCAGAAGATGGAGTCATGCGTCAAGCGTTGTATGTGGGCTATACCTCCTCAGGTCGTATTTGTCATTGCTCAAGGTCAGGAGGAGTACTAGCAAGTTCCAGACACAGCAGCAAGGTTCAACCAGGAGCCAATAATATTAACATCATATGAGGAAAAAAGGTTGAAGGGGAGCTAAGTAAATGGAGGACTACATCATTTTCATGAACTAAGACTTACTATTAGGATGTTGATTTTTACACTTTCCCAATGACTCAGTATAATCCCTCTAGAAATCCCAGAAACATTTATTTTGCTGATATTTTTTTAATAAAAATATGTGTGGAAGTGTGGGAGGCCAGCTCCTACATTTTAAAAGGGTTCCTATGAGGAGGAGAGAGAGATAAAAATATTAGATAGAAATATATTAAAGAGGAGAAAGACAGAAACACAGGATAGCTTCAGGAGGACCTGGACCAAAACCCAATGGTCCCTTCTGCTGCTTCAAAGGGGCTTTTTATAACAATGCCCTCCCTTGCTAGATTAAAGCACACTGCACAGCACACTGTAGACCCTTCCAAACACCTGGAAACCAACCACATGTTCAAATCATCCCCTTATGCAGCCCTGCTGGATAAAGCAAGCTCAGATTCCTAGACTTTGAGTAAGTTCTCACTAGGAAACCTCTGTGGGTCTCTACATGGAAGCACAGAAGAATTTGAAATTTTGAAAAATAAGAGAATTAGAAGAATTAAATGACTTGATTTCTAGCTTCATTGTGAAATTATTTCACAATAAATAAAATTATTTTTAATTATTAATTATTTAAATTATTATATAAAATTATTTTATTTATCATAAAATTTCTAGAGAAATAATTCATTACAAAGTCTTGGTGACCTTTTTGAGGTAAGCAAAGATCTCACATATAGGGAAAATATGAATAATAAAAGAGGTGGATTAGACTACACCCCAGGTAAATACTTTTGATCCTTGGGTGAAACTGTTAGGAAATTGCAGGAGTAAAGGGAAATGACATTTACCAAAGATCTATACAATGGAGGCCTCTATTCTGAACATGAGAGAACTTTTCAGTAATATGAAACCAAATAATTGAATAAAATTGTGCAAAAGATTTGAAAAAACATTTTACTGAAGAGATGATAAAAACAGCATAGACTTACTATATATGAGCCTTACAATATACTCCTATGTGTTTTTCCTATAGAAATGAAAGCATAGCTATGTGTACACTCAGAACCACTTCATTCACTATAGCTGACTATTATGAAAGACTTCCTATAACTGATAAGTGGATTAATGAATTTCCAAATTCCATAGAGTGAAATGCCATATGCAACAACATGGGTGAAGTTCAAAGAATGTTAAAGCTAAGAAACAATAGACTGTGGACTTTATAGTGAAACTAAAAGAAAATGGGTCTCTGACTGGGATTAGTGTATGGGAAAGTTACTGAATACAGGGGAAGACTTTTGTGGGATAAAGAACATTTTTATGAAATTATTGATAGAGGTTATATGGCTGTGTACATTTCCCCAAACTCATTAAAATGTTCATCCAGAATGAGTAATTTTATTGGACATAAATTATATGTCCAAAAGCTGATTAATAAAAACATCCCTTTTGCTTCCAAAGACAAAGTAATACTCAATAAAAAGAAGAGGACAAGATAGAAATCTGTTTTACAACCACATAAAATGCAAGTCACTTTGCAAGCTTGCATTCATTTCAGAAACACAGGAAATAGGATATTAGCAAAAAGAGGATCATGTTGTAGATATTGAAGCTCACTCAGACATCTCACACTTCTTCTAACCTGGAATAGGCATTTGTCCATGAGGATGGTGCATTTTATTTCAACAAAGCTGATTCTTTTATGCAGACAAAGCAAAGTATCGCAAGAGCTCCTCGAACAGGCAGTTTATGCAAGATTGAAAGTGAAGGTGGAGCGAGTGTGGAAGTGTCTTGTAGCTAGAGTGGGTAAGTGAGTCATCATCAGCAGCAGCAGCATGGTCACAAACTAAATAGAGTTGGAAGTGTTCAGACATGGGTCTTAGCATGTCTCACCCAAGCTTGTTGAATAGAATGCTTTCGATACTATGTGTTTTTACGGGAGCCTTATGAGATAGACTTATTATCTTTATGTAGAGAAGCTTAGTGGAGTTGAAAAGTTGACTATTTCAAGCCATTATTTTATTTAAAAAATACTAACTCAGTTGTTTATTTGAAACTATTTAAGAAATAGAGAATGAAAATAGAAAGAGAAATATGTGTGTAGTTATGTGTGTAACTTCTTCCCTCTCAGTCTTCTTATCCCTTGCCTTGTACCTGTCTTATCAATTCTTTCTTTCTCCTGTATGGATATATATGTTACAATCAAATAAAAAAATCATTTGGGCTCTTCAACACTGTGTTTATGAGTGTGTGTGTGGGTATATGTGCATAGTGTGTGAGAGAGCTTTTTTTCTTTCTTTTACTTTTTTGAGACAAGGTCTCCCACTGAACCTGGAGTTCACCTATTGGCTACACTGGCTGTCAGCAGGCCCCTGTGATCCTCCTGTCTCTATTGTTCAGCACTAGGATCACAGGTGTGTATCATCATTCCTGGCCTCTACGTGGGCCCCAGGGACAGAAATTCAGGTCATGACTTGCACAGCAAGTACTGTATCCACTGAGCCATCTCCCCAGCAGCACATGCTTTTTGTGCTTTTTAAAAAAAATTCTTCTCTCATATACTATATCTAGACTGCATTTTCCCCTCCCAGTCCCTCCTTCTCAACCTCTCTCCCAGATCCACTCTTCCTCTGTTTTCCTTCAGAAAAGAGCAGGCCTTTCAGGGATATCAACTGAACATACAAAACAAGCTACAATAAGATGAGGCACCAACCCTCATATCAAGGCTGGACAAGGCAAACCAGCAGGAGGGAAAGGGTCCCAAGAGCAAGAGAAAGAGTCAGAAATGCCCCCAATCTCACTGTTAGGAGTCCCATGAGATAACCAAGTTACACTGTAGCTAGAGTTTTCCTGCCTTGCCCACAGTCAGGACAAATCTTTGTCACCCGCCAGTCCCACAGCCGCTCAGACCCAACCAAGTAAACATAGAGACTTATATTGCTTACAAACTATATGGCTGTGGCAGGCTTCTTGCTAACTGTTCTTACAGCTTAAATTAATCCATTTCCATAAATCTATGCCTTGCCACATGACTTGTGGGCTTACTGGTGTCTTCACATGCTTCTTGTCATGGTGGTGGCTGGCAGTGACTCTCCCTGCCTTTCTGTTCCCTCAATTCTACTCTCTGTTAGTCCCACCTATACTTCCTGCCTGGCCACTGGCCAATCAGTGTTTTATTTATTGACCAATCAGAGCAATTTAACATACAGACCATCCCACAGCATTACACAGTCATAACATGGATGCAGATGACCTAGTTCAGATCCATACCAGTCCCTGATGGTCAGTTTAGTCTCTTTGAGTCCCTAAGAGCCTTGGTTAGTTGATTCTGTGAGCTGTGTTCTTGTGATGCCTTGATCCCAGTGGCACCTACAATCCTTCCTTCCCATCTTTCAAGGATTCCCCCAAGCTCTGACTAATGTTTGGTTTGGGTATCTGTATCTGCTCCAGTTGCTGGATAAAGCCCCTCTGATGATGGTTGCTAGACTCCAGTCTGTGAATATAGCAGAATATTATTAGGAATCATTTCATTGACTTTTTTTCTAATCATATTTGTTTCCTTCCCCTGTCCCCTGCTTTTCAATACAGGGTTTCTCTGTGTAGCTTTGTGCCTTTCCTGGAACTCGAACTCACAGAGATCCACCTGGTTCTGCTTCCTGAGTGCTGGGATTAAAAGCATGTGCCACCACTGCCCAGCTCTTACCTATGTCTCTGGGTTACCCAGCCTCTGGTTCTTGTTCATCCAAGCAGTGTCAGGCAGGCATGGGCTCCCTCTTGTGGCATAGGCCTCAAGTTGGAGCAGTCATTGTTTGCCACTCCCACAAGATCTGAGCCATCATTACCCCAGCACATCTTGCAGTCAGGACAAATTGTAGGTCAAAGGTTTTGTGGCTAGGTTCATGTCCAGTCCTGTCAGTGGAAGCTTTGCCTGGTTACAGAAGACGGCTTGTCCAGGTTCCTTATCCACCATTACTAGGAGTCTTTTCTAGGTCACCCTTGTAGGTTCCAAGGAGTTTCTATTGCACTAGGTTTCCACATTACTTCTAAAATGCCCCCAGCCCCCAGTTTCAGTCATCTCTTCCAGTACTCTGTCTCTCCATTCTTTTCCACCCCACCTGATTACTCCTGTTCCCATACCATCAGCCCTCAGTCCATTCACAAAATCTATTCTATTTCCCATTCCTAGGGAGATCCATGTGTCCCACCTTGACTCCTCTTTGTTACTTAGCCTCTCTGGGTCTACAGATTGTAGCATTATTATCCTTTTGCCCTCTTTATTATCATGTGTGTATTTGCTAGTATTAATTACCAATTTTACAGAATGTAATGTCATCTGGGAGATGGATCTCTGAGCATATCTTTGGGGAATCATCAGATGAGATCCAGCATTCAAGGTAGTATGGACATAAACTAGAGAATTATTTTGGTTGCTTTAATTGAAGTGGGAAGCCCCATTCACTGTGACTGACACTATTCTCTGGGTAGGGGATTCTGAACTATATAAGGTAGAGTAAGTTAAATGAGCAAAAGGATGCTTTCATGACTCTCTGCGTCTTGACAACAGATGCATTGTGACCAGCCCCTCAATTCTTGCTGCTGTAACCTCCATGCATTCCATGATGAACTATAACCTGGTGTTGTGGTGAAATAAACCCTTTCTTTCTTAAATTGCCTTCATTAGATATCACAGCAAAAGGATAAGAAACCGAGGCAATATGCCATGGAGAGGTCATATCTGTTTGGAATGCTAAATGCCTCTTGTGTTTAGATGTCTCTGTCTAAGGTTGAGAATCTTCCTGCTATAATTCCATTAAATATATTTTTGATACCTTCAAAATTTATCTCATCTTTTAGTCCCTGGACTGTTAGATTTGCATTTTTGAAATACTTCCATTGTTCTGGTCATGTTAATTTTTTCTTGTTGTTGTTGTTATACATGTCTGATTGTATTACCATCTTAACCTTGTTTCCTGTGTCTGAAATTAATTCTTCTGCTTATTTTAGTTTGTCGATGTTCTATCCTCTTTGTTTTTGTTGATGTTCTATCCTCTTTGTTTTTAATTAACTGATTGACTTCATTTCCAATGCTTTTCCCTAATTTCCTTGTTGAATTTCCTTCTACATTTCTGAATTTCTCCTTTAAATGCTATTTCATCTATATCATTAACTCTCTTATCTTGTTCCTGGTTGATTTTCTTACTGTATCGTGTGTTTGTGTCCTTTATGTATCTGCTTATTCTTTTTAGAGTAGTAGCCTGTAATCATTTCCCTGGTATTTGAATTATTGCATTATCATTGATGTCTAGTGCTAAGGAGCTGTGCGTTTAAACAAGTACCATAGTGGGTTTCTTTACCTAAAGCTTTTGTCTTTTTTCATTATGTTTTGTGTGTCTTTGCAGACTGATGTGTCCCCTGATTTTCATTTTGCCCTGTTTCCTACCATTTTGGTTCATTTCATTTTATATGAGTCTTCCTACTGAGTTAGATTCACTTAGATATATGATCCTTGCTGCTATTTAGAGGGGAAGACAACTGTAGTAATATGCAATGGATTGATTCCAATTGTGTTAACTTATAGTAGAACACATTTGTATGTTTTGTTCACCTGTTTTGATAGTAATGTTCAGAGAATATTGTTGCACAAAATCTGTATGGTCTTAATAAAAACCCAGAGCTAGATACTGGAGTAAATACTGAAAGATCAGGGAGACAAAGTAACAAGCCACAGCCAATTCTCACCTCACCAACTCAAATGAATCCTCTGACTGAAAGCCTCTGAGTCCTTAGTTGAAAGGACTCCTTGTCTCCTCACACCTTACATGCCTTTCTCCACCCAGCCATTTCACTTCCTTCCTAGTGCTGGGATTAAAGGCATATGTGCTTCCTGAATACTGGTAGCAAAGGCAGGAGATCTCAAGTGCTCAGATTAAAAGTGTGTGCCACCACTGCCTGGGTCTGTTTCTGTCCTAGACTGAATAAATCTCATGTAGTCCAGAGTGGCTTTGAACTCACAGAGATCCAGATGGATCTCTGCCTCTAGAGTGCTAGGATTAAAGGTGTGTGCCACCATTGCCTGGCCTCTATTGTAGTGGGTAGCTGTTCCAGCTTTGACCTTGAAGCACCACTCCTGTGAAGCAGCTAGTAACTGCCACACCTACCTAGGACATGGCCCTGGGGTGTGGCTAGGAGAGGAGCCCTTAAGACCCAAGATCCGGACATGCAGGCCCTCTTGGTTCCTTTTGATCCTCGATGCTGGATGACAGACTGAGTCAGAGTTCTCCAGAGAACCCTGCTGGACTGTACCTCACCTATCTCAGACCCTGTAACCAACCCCTTTACTGGCTATAAATTACCTCAAAATAAACCCCCTTTAACTAAAAAAGGGGGGCACCAAAGACACTCTATATGGAGTTTATCTTCTTCATGGCAAAAGTTGACTGTTGGCCATTTGGGCAAGAAACTATTCTTGCCTGGACTGCTTGACAAAGTGTTGTATAAAATGGACATGCAGGACCAATAGGAAGGTGACCACTGAACTTTGCAAGGCAAGATGGCCCTTCAGGTTCCTGCTTCACAGAAGAAACTGCCAGATATTCTACAGGACACAGAGAGAAGTGACTGAGAGACTCTAAGCCTATGGGCTGAAGATGGATACCCTAACAGAGGAACTTTGGGTAACTGTCCAGGCAACCAGCTATCTCTGTTATTCTAGATTTTTGGAAGCTGCTTACAATGCTCTTCCTGTTTACTTAGGTAATATTATAACCTTCTGGATGTAGTTGAAGACTAGATACTTACAGTTATAATTTTCCTTAGTTATGATAAAAGATAAATTAGATATGAAACTTTGGACTCACAAATATAGTATAGATAGAATATTTTCTTCGAATATGAAAAATACGAATAGACTAGATATTGTAACTGTAATTCTTGCTTGATAACTGTTCTATTATATGTAATTTTACTATGTTAGACTTAAAAACCTTCCTTTTTGTTTAGACAGAAAAGGGGAATTACTGTGGGATAATGCCCTTGTATACTGGTTTAATACATGCTGATTGGCCAGTAGCCAGGCAGGAAGTATAGGTGGGGCCAGCAGAATAAGAGAATGCTGGGAAGAGAAAGAGCAGAGTCAGAGTCACCAGCCAGACACAGAGGAAGCAAGATGACAAGGCAGAACTAAGAAGAGGTACCAAGCCACATGGCTAAACATAGATTAGAATTATCGGTTAATTTAAGTGTAAGATCTAATCAATAATAAGCCTGAGCTAATGACTGAGCAGTTATAAATAATATTAAGCCTCGGTGTGATTATTTTATATAGGCTGTGGGACTGCAGGGGCCTGGTGGGAACAGAAAAAAAAACAACTTCCTGCTATACTCTATGTTTAATCTAGTTCCTGGCTCTGTCCTTTGATCCTTAGGCAAGCTTTATTTGATACACAGCATATCATCACAGACTATGACACTAGGTTTTTTATAGAGAAATATAATTTAGTTTTTCATTTTTGAGTTAAGGGTGTTAATAGTTGACAGATAACTTGAGAAGCAATAGACAGAGGACAGAGGAGTAATGATGGGAGAGGCTGCAGCTGTCGGCGTTAGGAACATCAGGGTAATTATTATAGAGTAATAAAGGTCCAGGAAAAAAAGGACAGTCACAGAGGCCTATTCAGGTGAGATGTAAGATAATCAAAATTATTGAAGTACCAAAGTGTAAAAAGGGACAGAAACTAAAAAGACGAACTGAAGTGTCCCAGAATACGTGTAATCTTGGAAGTTATTTCATTTCTTCCTAGATGCGATGATGTGGTTTCTCTCTTGCCCTTGGTTGTCTTTTGTAGCAGTCTCTTCAGGAAGAGATAGTGCTGGTTTTAGTGTTCAAAGAAGTTAAGTCTGTAGGTTTTTGTACAGAGAAGACTTTCTGTGTCAGACTCTACTTTCTACTGTGGTTACCTGGTCTGAGAAGCCCTGCCCATCAGTTACAGCTTATCCTCTGTTGTTTTGGTGACCATAGGGTTTTCTTGACTGAGTGGGTGTGGAAGGTCTGCTTACTTGTGTTTACCTTGATGTTCTGCTCCTGGTTGTCAGGCTTACTGGAGTTCAACCTGGAAACTGTTTTATACTCTTCTCATGCCCTCATGTTACTGCTCCAGACAGTGCTGAGTGTCCTTCCTAATCAGGCTATTCACTAGAGAACTCTGATAAGAATATCAGCCTCAGGTTCCTATATCATGCTTCTTTCTCTGAACACACTTGCTGTTCCAGTTAGCTTCTCCATCCATGGTATTTTCAGCTCCTGTTTGTGTCTCTGCAACCTGGTCAGTCTCTCTCTAACTTACTGTTCTTGTGCTACAGATGTATACCAGAAGGAAATCCATTCCTAGCAGCTACTGCTGATTGCACCTTTATGCAGACATTGCAGTATGGCTGGGTAGCCTTTGTTGTCTGCTCCTGATTGCTTCTCTTCAAAAAGATCTCACCCAGGTTTGTTTATTTCATCTTTATCTCTTTATCTCATAGGAATAGAGTAATTTTATTTTATTTTTTTCCAACACAATAATTTTATTGATTATTTGGGAATGTCATGCAATGCATCCCTATCCAGAGCATTTGTAGGGTGGGCTCTGTGCCTGGGCCAACAGACCCGACCCACAACATGAGGTCATCTCTGTTGCAGTTCATGCTGCTTGCCCTATTGGGAGAGGAGAGCCCCACCAGTGGGCCATAGGCACAATGGTCATACCACAGGAAGACTAGAGTAATTTTAAATTCCAACTATAAGTCAAAGTGTTTTTCTTTCAGTATGTTTCACTTAAGATTTACTTTTCTGTGTCATCTAAGAAGAAAGAAATCTATGGAAATAGTGGAAATGACAATAAGTATGTAAAAGATGGTGAAGATATGATTCTATGGAGGAAATCCAGCCTAGCAATGTGACCATAGCTCTTTTTGTGAAAATACACTGAGAGAAGTAACTACCATATTTAGGTATTAAAATTTCCCAAATGACTAAATGTGCTATTTAATAAGGATATAATGTAGATCTAAGGATCATTATATCTTTAGTTTTGTTTATGTACTTTCTAGTGTGTTTGTGGAGGCTAAATGTTGATATCTTGTGTCTTCCTCAGTTGATATTCATCTTATTGTTTTGAGAAAGGGTCTCTCACTGAATCTGGAGCTCACTAATTCCTCAAGACAGCTGACAAGTAAGCCCCACGGATCCCCATTTCTGTTTCCCCAGAGATGGAATTACAGGTGGATACCATTGCTCCTACCTTTTCCCATGTGTGTCGGGGATCCAAATTCAGCTCCTCATTCTGCATAGCAAGCACTTTACCTATTGAACCTCCTTCCCAGTGGTATATTTACTTTAAAAACATTCTAATTCTTGGATAATTTGAGTTAGCTTCTGTCTGGTTTGATAACGAATTATCCTATTTAATGCTAATCTGGTGGTTATAAAATATAATTGTTGAAATGCTGGTTAGTGTCTATAGAAGGAAATGGTGTTCAGTAAGCTAATGAGTAGGGGAAATAAAACAAATTACTAATTAATGAATTATATTCAGCATTGAATGATGTTGTGAAATGTTGTGTTCATCAATTATGAATTAATAGTAGAAAGAAACATAAGCTAGGTGGATTCCTGCTGTGAAATGATAAAATATGTGGAACTAAAGTACAGATAAAGAAAAACCAACACTCATAAGTTAACATTGTAAATGTGGAAATTAATTAATGCAGATCATGTCACCCACAAGTAATGACTTACTTTGATGGATAGTACTATGACAAATGCCTTTGACCATAGTTTTTCTTCAAACTTGAGATAAGATTCTTGCTATGATACATCTTCATAATGTATTTGTCACCAGCCTTTGTACTTGAGGATGATATGTAGGCATTCATGGAAAGGCAAAGACTCACACATTGTTTACATATCATTGTCATGTGATTTCCCTTTTCTGTGTCCAGAGACACATTGTAGGGTATGAAGCTAAGGTTGACATCAACACATATGATTGTTCAGGGTCATTAACTTCAAGTATATTATTTTACAGTAGTCTGGCTATATTATTTCTAGGTACTCTCACATCTATCTTCCCTTGTGCTTCTATGCTAGTGTTTTGGCATCTGTTATCTTTAAGATATGCTTTCTTTTCTGCCTTCTCATTGGTTGTAAACCCAAACACATGACTGCCTTGTCACTGCCTGTTTGTACAGCCCTCCAGGTCTTCTATGGCATTGAGATTAAAGGTGTGTGTCTTCAATGCTGGCTGTATCCTTGACCACAGAGATCTACCTAGCTCAAAAAGTAGAGCACCAGCCTCCTTGTCGGGGAATCGAACCCCGGTCTCCCGCGTGACAGGCGGGGATACTCACCACTATACTAACAAGGAAGGCCAAAAATGTGTAGCCCAGGCTGGCCTCGAACTCGTGATCCTCCTGCCTCTGCCTTCTTCAGCAAATAAAGACAAACACACAGCAAGTAGGTCTCTTTTGGAGAGGTCTCTTGGCTTAAGAAGCTAGCTTCAGCAGGTGGTAAGGCTCTTAGCTCTGATCTCTTGGCTTTCTTCTTTACATTGGTTCTGTGTTTCTTATTTGATAAGACAGTTGGTTACATCTACACGTTTATGAGAGCAGAGCAGCATCTTTAGGATCAGATGCTAATTTCTTTTAATTAAATAGATGTTGTAGCTTTCTGAGCCCAGTAGAGAAGGTAACAGAACTTACGTGGTCACTTGTCCAGCCCTTTCTCCTCCCTTTGTTTCTTTGATTGCGAGGACGAGGCCTCATGCATGCTGAGACTAGGCTGTGCTTCTGGCCCCTAAGTGATCTCACTGGACTTCTAGAAGTATGGAGTGGTGAGGTCTGAGCATAGAAGAAACGTGAACTTCATTCTAGAGCATGTGACGGAACTTAAAATTTCTTCATCATTGTGTTTCCAGAGATTTTATACATAGTGTTATGTATTAAAATTCATCTCCTGCAGTCAACAAATGACGTATTATATGAGACACTTTTTAGGAAGTTTATCATTTTGTGAATCTATATATATGGAATTAGAATAAAGAACTATGTTATAAATAAAATGTATATTTATTTTTAAATTACAGTGGAGTATATCTGAATAAAGATTTCTAAACATTAAAAAAAAAAGATGCTTTCTTACCTGTCTACAGCACTCTACATAACTGTTTGTATTTAATTCAGTGACAAAGGACCACCTTTATCTCCTTTCAATACTTAGCAGGTAGGTCAAATCAAAGCAAAACTCTAAAGATGACAATTCTTTTTTAAAAAAAAAAAAAAAAAAACATATTTGAGGTGGGCCTCACTGGGTATGAACACAGTCACTCACCTGGATAGAGCTGAGGTTTCCAAGCCTCAGGAAGTGGCTGGGGTCTTGGACAGATGGGAATGGGGGCAGTGCATGTAGATTGCAGGGTTTGTTGCTGAGGGGTCTTGGTGAACAGGGAGCCTTCCTGCTGGAGCCCTGCCTGTTGGCCGGCAACTGGGGCTGAGTTGGGTGGGGGTTCCCAGGCAAGGGATGGGGCCTAGGAAGAAAGAAATCTATGGAAATAGTGGAAATAACAATAAATATGAAAAAGATGGTGAAGATAGGATTCTATAGAGGAAATCCAGCCTAGCAATGTGACCATAGCTCTTTTTTGAAAGTCTACTGAGAGAAGTAACTACCATATTTAGGTATTAAAATTTCCCAAATGAATAATTGTGCTATTTAATAAGGATATAATGTAGATCTAAGGATCATTATATCTTTAGTTTTGTTTATATACTTTCTAGTGTGTTTGTGGAGGCTAAATGTTGATATCTTGTGTCTTCCTCAGATGATATTCATCTTATTGTTTTGAGAAAGGGTCTCTCACTGAACCTGGAGCTCACTAATTCCTCAAGACAGCTGGCAAGTAAGCCTCATGGATCCCCCTGTTTCTGTTTCCCCAGGGATGGAATTACAAGTGGATATCATTGCTCCTACCTTTTCCCATGTGCACTGGGGAATCTGCACATCTATGAACATGTAATTTTTGACAAAGAAGCCAAAACTGTACAATGGAAAAAAGAAAGCATCTTCAACAAATGATGCTGGCATAACTGGATGTCAACATGTAGAAGGCTGCAAATAGATCCATATCTGTCACCGTGCACAAAACTTAAGTCCAAGTGGATCAAAAACCTCAATATAAATCCAGTTACTCTGAACCTGATAGAAGAGAAAGTAGGAAGTAGTCTTGAATGCATTGGCACCAGAGATCACTTCTAAATATAACACCGGTAGCACAGACACTGGGAGAAACAATTAATAAATGGGACCTCTTGAAACTGAGAAGCTTTTGTAGGGCAAAGGACATGGTCAATAAGACAAAATGACAGCCTAAAGAATGGTTAAAGATCTTCACCAAGCCCACATCTGACAGAGGGCTGATATCCATCTTATACTAGCAACTTAACTACTGTTACATCTGAAAGCTCCAGAACAAAAAGAAGCAAACACACCCAAGAGGAGTATTCAGCAGGAAATAATCAAACCGAGGGCTGAAGTCAATAAAATAGAAACAAAGAGAACAATACAAAGAATCAATGAAACAAAAAGACACAGAATATCCAAATTAGCAAAATCAGAAACTAAAGGGGACATAACAACAGACACTAAGTAATTACAAATAATCATTGCATCATACCAATACTAACAGTACTAATCTCTACTCTACAAAATTGGAAAATCTAAAAGATAGGGACAAATTTCTTAAGAGATACCACTTACCAAAATTAAACCAAGGTCAGTTAAACAATTTAAGTAGACTTATAATCCCTAAGGAAGTAGCACCAACCATTTAAAGTCTTCCAACCCCCCCCCCTCAAAAAAAAAGCCGAGGGCAAGATGGTTTCAGTGCAGAATTCTACCAGACTTTCAAAGAAGAGCTAACACCAACACTCCTCAAATTATTCCACAAAATAAAAACAGATGGAACACTGTAAAATTCATTTTATGATGTAACAGTCACCCTGATACCCAAACCACTCAAAGACTCAAAGGAAGAAAATTACAGACCAATTTTCCTTATGAACATTGATAAAAAAAAAAACTATCCTCAATAAAATACTGGCAAACCAAATCCACTAACACCCCCATGACCATCCACCATGATCAAGTAGCTTCATACCAGACTTACAGGGATGGTTCAACATATGAAAAACTGTCAATGTAATCCATCATATAAAGAAACTGAAAGAAGAAAATGACATGATCATATCATTAAATGCTAAAAAGGCCTTTGATGAAATCTAACACCCTTTTATGATAAAAGTCTTGGAGAGATCAGGGATACAAGGGACATACTTAGACATAATAAAAAATATATACAGCAGGCCAATAGCCAACATCAAATTAAATGGAGAGCAACTCAAAGCAATTCCACTAAAATCAGGAAAAAGACAAGGCTGTCCACTCTTTCCATATCTATTCAATATAGTACCTGAAGTTCTAGCTAGAACAATAAGACAACAAAAGGAGATCAAGGAGTTACATATTGGAAAAAAGAAGTCAAAGTATCATTATTCACAGATGATATGATAGTATACATAAGTGACCCCAAATTTTCTACCAGGGAACTCATAGTTGATAAACACCTTCAGCAATGTGGCTGGATACAAGATTAACTAAAAAAAAAAACAAAAAACAAACAAACAAACAAAAAAAACAGTAGCCCTCCTATATACAAATGATAAATATTCTGGGAAAGAAATCAGGGAAGCAACACCCTTCACAAAAGCCACAAACAATATAAAATATCTTGTGGTAACACTAACCAAGCAAGTGAAAGACCTGTATGACAAGAACTTCAAGTCTTTGAAGAAAGACATTGAAGAAAATATCAGAAGATGAAAAGATCTCCCATTCTCATGGATTGGTAGGATAAACATAGTCAAAAACAGTCATCTTAACAAAAACAATCTACAGATTCAGTGTAATCCCCATGAAAGTCCCAACCCAATTATTTATAGATTTTGAGAGAACAATAGTCAACTTAATATGGAAAAACAAAGCAAAACAAAACAAAAAACCAGGATAGCTGAAACAATCCCGTATAATAAAAGAAATTCCAGAGGTATCACTATTCCTGATTTCCAGCTCCACTACTGAGCTATAAGTAATAAAAACCACATGGTATTGAAGTAAAAGCAGACAGGTGGATCAATGGAATCAAATCCAAGACCCAGATGCAGATGCAAATCCAGACATATGGACACCTGATTTTTGACAAAGAAGCCAAAATTTTACAATGGGAAATAAGACAGCATCTTCAACAAATAGTCTAATTGGATTTTTGCATACAGAAGAATGAAAAGAGCTCCATATCTATCAATCTGCACAAAAATCAATACCAAGTGAATCATTCAACCCGATAGAAGCAAAAGTGGAGAATAGCCTTGAATACATTGGCACAGAAGAAAATTTTATGAATACAACACCAATTGTACAGGCACTAAGATTGATGATAGATATGATCTCATGAAACTGAAAAGCTTCTGTAAGGCAGCAGACACTGTCAATAGCATAAAATCGCAGCTTACAGAATGGAAAAGATATTCACCAACCCCACATCTGACAGGGCACTGATTTCTAAAATATATAAAGAACTCAAGATACTAGACATCGAAAAACTATATAATCAAATTTAAAAATGGGGTACAGATCTAAGCAGAGAATTTTCAACAGAAAGATCTCGAATGGCAGAGAAACACTTAAAGAAATGTTCAATATTTTTAATCATCAGGGGAATGCAAATCAAAACTACTTTGAGATTTCATCTTTTATCTGTCAGAATGGCCAAGAGCAAAAACATAAGTTGACAGCCTATGCTGGGGAGGATTTGGAGCAATAGGAGCACTTTCCATTGATCGTGGGAGTACAAACATGTACATCCACCCTGGAAATCAAGATGGTGGTTTCTCGGAAAATTTGGAATTGATCTACCCCAAGACTCAGCTATACCACTCTTGGGCATATACCCAAAGGATGCTCATTCATACCATAAAAACACTTGCTCAACTATGTTCATAGCAGCTTTATTCATAATACCCAGAAATTGGAAACAATTTTGATGCCCCTCAACTGAAGAATGGATAAAGAACATGTGGTACATTTACACAATGGAGTAATTTGTAAATCACCCCAAGTAATTTACTCAGTGGTTAAAAAAAATGACATCATGAAATTTGCAGGCAAATGGATGGAACTAGGAAAAAAGCTTTCTGGGTGAGGTAATGTAGTCCCAGAAAGACAAATACAGTATATACGATGTAGTGGGTAGCCATTCCAGCTTGGATCTGGAAGTTTCAACCCCCATTGAGACTCTGGCAACTGTCATGCCTACGAGGCGGGGCCAGGGGAGGTGGCTGGAGACCCAAGAGCTGGGTGGGCCAGGGCTCGTTCCATGCCGGGACGCTGAACGGTGGAGGTGGACCAAGCAGAGATCCAAAGAACACTGCTCGATACACCTTCCCCAGACCCTGCAACCTACCTATTCCTTAATTTGTGAGTTACGCCATTAAATAAATATCCTTTTAACTACGTGGAGTGGCCATAATAATTTCACCAATAATACTCACTTTTAAGTGGGTATTAGCTGTAAAGAATAGCCATGCTACCATCCAGAGGTTCAGAAAGGCTAGATTATGAGGATGCTTGGCTCTCCCTGTGAAGGGGAAATTGAAGAGATTTTATGGGCAGACTGGGGCCTTTGGAGCTGGGAACATGAGTGATCATTTTGGGGGGATGAAAGGACAGAATACTGAAAGAGACAACTGGAAAAGGGGTGGGTGCATTTTGGGGTTAGGCAGAAACATGGTGCAAGGGAAACTCCTAGGAATCCAAAGAGATGACCTCAGCTGGATTCTTAGCAATAGAGGTTATATAGCCTGAACTGGCCATCTCTTATGACCAGGCAAGACTTCCAGTGAAGGGATTGGGTTGTCAACCCAGCCACATAACCTTCGAGCTGTCCTGCCTATGGGGTTTGATCTGCCCTAAGACTCAGTTATACCACTCTTGTTCTTACACCCAAAGGATGCTCAATCCTACCACACTGACACTTGCTCAACTATGTTCGTAATAGCTTTATTCATAATGGCCAGGGACTGGAAGCAAGCAAACAAATGAAACAAAACTGCTTTCCTTATATAGTTTTAATTAATTTTTTAGTACCTGGTATTTTTTTTTTTGTATTTTCATTGATTTCTTTGGATTTTGAATATGCTTTTTTCATTGGGACTTGGAATGAGCTGCTGCAGCTATCACTGGATATGTGACTACTATACTTCTAAAGATGACTCCTGTTTTTGTGAAGTAAATGTCAAGAATGAAGTACTAAGTAAAAGAGGATGTGTTACTTAAATTCCAGAAGACAGAATAATGTTGAACTCTAAAGGGGTTATGGTATCCATGCTCCTGTGTATAACAAGGTCACTTGAGGTAGGAGTCTCTTTTCAACCTTCTCACAGTGAGGAGGTATTTTCAGTTTCTAACTGGTCAGGAAGACCTAGAAGGGTAGTTTTAAAAGTTTAAAATCTGCATTTATTTGATTATGAGGGGCAGTAGGCATATTTTCCAACATAATTGGAAACTGTAACCTTTTCTGAACTGCCTATTAATAGATTTACCCTTTCCTCCTCTCTATCTTTTAAAATCTGTGACTTTGAGAGAATTTCAGACCTATGGGTGATATTTGTGTTACTTCTCTAGAGATGAAGTTTTATCACTGTTGAAAATGCAGTTTTCTTCATAGCAAATTACTATTCTTCCTTCTGAAATAAATACTTTGAGGGGCAATACCTTGAAGACTTGTAATTATCTTATTTATTTTCAAACCTTTGCTCACTACTTTTAACATTTACCAGTGGATTTTGCCTGTAGTGATTATTAATGTGTGTTCTAATTTGTTCTGGTTTCCTTATTCTTTCTACATTAATTACATTTCTTATCTAAAAAGGATATATTGACTTTTGTACATATTTATTTCATAATTTATTTCTAAAAGTGTATACTCAAAGAAATTTTTTTTTCATTTTTTTGAACTGGAAATACAGTTACACCATTTCTCCTGTTCTCTTTCCTCACTCAAACCCCTCCCATGTGTCCTTCCTCAATCTCCCAGATTTATGGCCTCTCTTTTTGTAATTGTTGATTATATACATACATATATATCTATATATATATTCCTAAATATATAAATACAACCTGTTTAATTTCTATTACTTGTATTCTTGTATGTATATGACTTCAGGGCTGATCACTTATACTGGATAACTTCTTCTCTGGAGAAAACTCTTTTTTCCACATGCAGCAATACTTAGTTGCCTGTAGCTCTTTGTCTCCAATTGGGGCCATGTAATATTCTCCCCTTCTGTGTTAGCATGTTTATTAGTGTCATTCTTGTTCCAGTCTTGTTTAGGCACCCATGTTGTTGATCCTTCATGAGTATGGCTTCCCCGATATTTCTAGGAGAAACAGTCTTACCGTGACTTCCTGTTCTGTTGTGGGGATTTGTTTTTAATGTTGCTCTGAGACAATCAATGGGGTTAAACCTTTATTCAGAGGACAGAGTCCACCTTCAGCCAGCTGGAATAAACCATAGTTTTCTGGTCAACTCAGAGGAAGATAGAGAGACACAGGGAGGAGTAAGGAGGGCCTTGGAATGATTCATGTGCCCTTTCAATCTGGGAAGGTGGAGAGGAGGGTTAGCTGATCATTTTACCAGTTGCTCTGTGGATCTATTGGGTTTATACCCTAATATTTGACTCCCGAGCTTTATTTATTAATAAAATAATGAAAGAGGCAGCTATACTGTTCTTCAGGCTTTTACAATCTTTCTACCTCTTCTTCCACCATGTTCTTTGAGCCTTAGGTGCAGAAGTTGTGTTGTAGATGTATCAGCTAGGGCTTGATATCTCACAATCACTTGCTCTCTGTATCTTGATTGGTTGTAGTTTTATGTAATGGTCTCTGTCTGTTGCTAAGAGAAGTGTATTTAATGAGGGGGGAAAGATGCTCTTATCTGTGGGTAAAAGAATATTTATTTATTATTTTATTTATTTAAAAAAGTATTTCTTAATTTTACATACCAATCCCAGTTCCCAGTCCCTTCCCTTTCCCCACCCCCCATCCTACTCTGCATCCACTCCCCAGAGAGGGTAAGATCTCCCTTGTAGAGTCAACAAAGTCTGGCATACTAAGTTGAGGCAGGAACAAGCCCCTCCCCACTGTGTCAAGGCTGAGCAAGGTATCCTACCTTAGGGAATGCATTCAAAAAAGCCATTTCTTATCTTTCTTTTTTTCTTTTTAATTAAAACTTTATTCATTTTACATACCAACAAAAGATGCTCCTCTCATCCCTCCTCCTGCTTCCCCTCAGCTTTTCCCCAGCACCGACCCATCCCCCATCCCCTCCTCCAAAAGAATAAGGTCTCCCATGGGGAGTAAGCAAAGACTGGTACATTCAGTTGAGGCAGGACCAAGCCCCTCCCCCCTGTATCAAGGGTGAGCAAGGCATCTCACTGTAGGTAATGTGCTCCAGAAAGCCAGCTCATGCATCAGGGATAGATACTGATCCCACAGCCAGGGACCCCTCAAACAGACCAAGCTACACAACTGTTTCCCATATGCAGAGGGCCTAGTCCAGTTCCATGCAGGTGCCACAGCTGTTAATCTAAACTTCTTGAGTTCCTATGAGCCTTCATTTAGTAACTGCTGGAAGCAGCTGCAGGGATTCACAGCCAAGCACCAGGCCAAGCTCTGGGAGTCCAGTCGAAGACAGGGAAGAGGTATTAAGTGAGCAAGGGGGTCAAGATCATCATGGGGAAACCACAGAGACAACTGAACCAAAAAGCTATTTCATGCACCCGGGATAAGTCCTGGACCCACTGCCAGGGGCACCCTAAACAGATTTAGCCATGTAACTGTCACCCACATTCAGAGGGCCTTTATAATGCAGTTAAGAATTATGCTGCTTTAGTAAAGTGGTGGTTGTAGCTTCTCCTCCAAGATCTATGACCTCACTAGCCCTGGGTAACTGGCTGTATTTCCAGTACCAGGTATGATTTCCCTACTGTTTAATGGGACTTAAATCCTATTAGAGAGCTGTTTGTTACCATCAAGATGTGCAAGCTACTCTTGTACCCTTTTAGGGTTACTGTGTCATGCTGACAATGCTCCCAAGAAGAGCCACAGACTATCTAGCAGAAACCCCAGTACTTACCATGAGAAATTTCCCTTCTGAGTAGTTTGTCAGGGGAATCCAAAAGACTTTTAAAACATTATCAGCTTTTGCTGTTGCCCTTGGCTGCTTCCCAGAAGTTTAAAGCAAGTCCTTATTGCTGAAGACAACATACACTTCAGACATAGGATCCAGAAGATTCCAGATGGATCTGACCTGAGGACTAGCTTTCATGGTACCAGAAGGAGCCATGCATGCTTCCAAGGAAGGGAAGCAGACAATAGTCATGCCCAGTTATTACAACTATGAGCTACTCACAGAAATTTATTTTCATTGAATTATAATCTTACAGTATCACTATAGACTGTGACATGGTGGCAGAAAGAAAATGAAATCTGGGTCCTGTAATCTATTATCTATAAGGTTCCCCTTAAGACTAGACCACGCTAAAATCAGTGGGGTTTGAGATGGTCACATAATAGCAAAGACAGAGTGTGTGTTATTAGTTAAAAAAGCAAATAAAAACACTGAAAACTGGTTTCATAAAATACCCTTGAAAATTCTCTAGAATCCACTCAGATGTCAACCTGTCAGCAGAGCCAGGACATTCATAATGATTTCTCTCCCATGATATTATCAAAGAAAAAACCAAAGAGGCCTCTGGAATTGGTCTTGGTTAACTTTGAAAATCATCTATCTGGGAGGTTTTAGAGGTGAGGAACATGTTATTTGTATCCCAGGAGCTTTTCTCTAAGACAAGACTTCTGACATGCGGTTTGTAATGGACCCCTTGATTACTCTGTATTAACTCAAAGTCTGTTTTTTCCAAAAACACTGGCTCTACTGGAGCCTGCAGGTAGATGTCTGATGGATGACTAGCATGGGATAAAAAGCTTATTTGTCTCTGATTTTATATTATTTTTGTTCCCTTTGCTTTCATAATGTTTGGGTTAGAGTCCATGTAGGTCTGTATGCAGTTATATTGATAACATGGAAGGTTTTCTTCATGCCTGTCATACTATGTTAGCCTAGCTAGCCTCTTTCTAGGCTGGCATGTGCTTCTTCTACTTTACCCTTGTACTTTCTCATACACCCACAGTCCCTCAGCCTTATCCTAAGGGCTAGAGCAAGCCTTGAGGCCAGGATTTTCCTGCAAACAGATGGGTATTTTATTCAATACACAAATTTTCAAATATATTCTTGACTACTGAGTTTTGAGATTTTTTTGTATAAAATAGATACTAGTAATTTGTTGAGCATGTAATTTGCAAATATCTACTTATAATCTGTATCATGCTTTCATCCTCTTATTGATGTCCTTAACCCTATAATAGTTTCAGTTGCAGTTAAGTCTAATGTATTAATTTTATCTTTAATGGTTTGTGCTTTCAGTGTCAAGTATGTTAATAGTCTTTTGCTCTTTTTTTCTTCTATCTCATTATTATTTTATCTTATTATTTAAATAGTTTTACAATTTCTCTCTTAATTTAATGTTTGGCTTAAAAATGCACTTTTGTATTTTCAGTGGTCTCAAGAGATGAAATTGCTTCCAGGTGCTTCAACAGTCTACTTACAATTAGTATTAAAACTTTTCCCACAAGCTATGAAAATCTTGCAGCTTCCACAGGCAATGCTCCTTATCAGTTTTGACAGTGATACACTAATATGGAGTTTGAGACCCACAAGGAAATACAGTCTGTGTTCTAGATAATAAATGTGCATTTTAGAGAAACTAAAAAGAAATATGATTGTGTATTAACATAGGTATTTATCATTTAAAACCTTCCTTGTTTCTTTCTGAAGACTTGAGGGTCAATATTGTGTCTTTCTGTTCTGTTTGTAGATCTTCCTTTAACATTTTCTGAGTATAGATTTAGTGGAAACTAATAAGCTTAGCTCCATTTGTCTGGAATATTCTTTCATTTGTCTTATTTTTTCTGTCACTCTTAGAAGGCCTTTTTTTCTTTTTTTTCCGAATATGGGATTTTGAGTACATGTTTTTATTCAGTAGTCAGACATATCCTTTAGTGTCACCTAGCTTCCTTGGTTTCTGATTCTGACTTCCCTTTATACCATATCATTTATTTTTGGCAATATGACAGATATCTCACATCATTTTTAGTTATAAGCAACATGTACATGATTTTTTACAGACACAATTTTCTTCATATTTATCATTTGAATGTTTTTTAAGCTTGTTAAATTTGTAAATTATTTTCTTGCATTAGATATAGATATTCTCAGACTATATTTTTTCCAGTTCTCTCTGCTCATTTTCACTCTATCTTCAGAAATTCCAGTAATAGTCACACTCAGAACTTTTGATATTTTCTAAATCTTTATGATTCTACTAAAAAACATTTTTTCTAACTTTTCTTCCTAGTGGTAGTTTTACTAATATATTTTTAACTTCACTCACCATTTTTAATGACTTTCAAGTGGATATCTCTGATTCAGTTTAGTTGTACCTATAAGTTCTAATACTTCATTTTCTTCTTAATGTTTTCTTCATCTACATTGGGTTCTTCTAGGTTTTTACTTTCTTTTTTTTAGTTGAAAATAGACTTTTTTTCATGCAGTATACTATAATTATGGTTTAATTTCCCATCTGCTGACTCTTCCCAGTTCTTCCCCACTGCCCCTCCCATCTGGATCCACACACTGTTTCTTGTTAAAAAAAACAAAGAGGCAAAAAAAGGAATAATAATAAAATATAATATAATAAGATGAAACGAAAACAAACAAACCAAAATAGGACAAAGTAAACAAACATAAGGAAAAGGACCAAGGACAAAGCATAAGAAACACATATAAATGCAGAGAAACACACATTCCCACCCACAGATATCCCATAAAAACACAGAACTGGAAGCCATAATATACACACAAAGAGCATGTAGGGTATAAAGAAAAGAATAAAATTGCCATGACACAACATTATGAGACCAACAACCTCCAAAGATGCCCCTTGAGTTCTTTTTCTGTTGGCCATCTACTGCTGGGCATATACTCTACTCTTAAGAGTGGTTTGTTTCTCCAGTGAGACTCTCTTGTAGAAAACATTTTTTTTTTTTAAATTTGTAAGTGGTTATCAACCAGAAATAGCTTCTGGGTTAGGCATGGGTCATGTGTCCATTTCTCTTTTCATCCCTAGGACCCCATGTGGTGAACACTTGTCCTGGCCCAATGCTGCCACAATCTCTGTGAGGTCATGTGTGTCAGCCCTGTTGTGTTTAGAAGGCCTCATTTCCTTGGTGTGCCCCATTCCCTATGGATCTCACACTTTTCCCACCATCTCTTCTACAGTTTCCTGAGCTCTGAGGGGAGGATTTAATGAAGACATCACATTTACAACTGAGTGTTCTTTTTTTTTTGTTTTTTTTTGAGACAGGGTTTCTCCATGTAGTTTTGGTGCCTGTCCTGGATCTCGCTCTGTAGACCAGGCTGGCCTCGAACTCACAGAGATCCAGCCGGCTCTGCTTCCTGAGTGCTGGGATTAAAGGCGTGTGTCACAGCCACTGCAGCTTGGACTGAGTGTTCTAAAGATTCACTCTCTGTGTATTGTCTGGCTGTCAATCTCTGTATTTGCTCCCATCTGCTGCAAGATGGAGCTTCTCTGATGATGGCTGAATTAGAAACTGATATACAAGTATAGAATAATGTCATTAGAAGTCCTTTGTTGTTGAAGTTTTTTTGATGCCCATCATCTCTGAAGTAAACTGGTGCTACCAGGAGCAGAGTGTGTCTCATTATCATGAAAAACTTTAGGTTAACAAAATATTTTAAATGTCATATTCTGTAGGTCTTTGAAGTGTTTGAAAACCATTTGTCTATCTAAGATATATCTCTATATGATCTTGAAAACATATTTAACATATCTAAAGATTTGATTATTATAGGTGACTAACTACTGACCTATATTTCTTGATGATCCCATATAGTTTATAATAATAAATTTCAAAAACTAGAATTATACCTTGCATTTTTAAATGACCTGCATAGGTACAATACCTTAAATAAGAGTAGAAACATATATACAGTGTAACAAAAATAACTTTAAATTCTGCTATATTCTCCTAAATGATAACAAACATTCATAACCCACCAAATAAACAAAAACCACCCATACTCCCCAACTCTTAGGAATGTGGGTGTAGTTTTTCTCGACTGCTTCCTGTTGTCTGTGGATGAAGTATCTTTAGGGTCCCAGAGAGTAATTTTGAGATAATGACCAAGTCTTGGGAAGACCAGCAGTAACTTTTGTTGATATCACCTGTCAAATTTCAGGAGGTTTCCCTCCCTTGATCCATATTAACCTGGCACAAATCCATAGCCTCTTGTTTCCTGTAAAACAAAAGCAAAACTGCTTCTCCAAAGCATTTTTTTTTTTACTTTCATTTGACAAATACATTTTTTGACTTCTTTTTAAAGTTAAGCATTTCTAAAGTATCTAGATTGGTTCAATTTAGCAGTCCAGCTCACAACCCCATGTCTCTTAGCAGCTGTTTACTTATCTGTAGTGGTATTCTAATTGTACTGAAATGTGATTTTGATTGTATGTTAATAAATAAAGTTACCCGGGGGTCAGAGCTATTAGAGCCATAGCAAGAGTGTGGCGGTGGTGGCACACACCTTTAATCCCATAGATCTCTGTGTGTTCAGGGATACAGCCAGCATTGGAGACATATGCCTTTAAGACCTGGGGGGCTGTACATACAGACAGTGACGAGGCAGTCATGTGTTTGGGTTTACAACCAATGAGAAGGCAGAACAAAATACTATAAAAAGACGGACAGACAGGATATAGCTCTCTTTCGGAAACTGGGACACCGCAGGAGGAAGGGTGAGATTTTAGTTCTGAGCTCTGACCTCTTGGCTTACTCTTTTACATTGTTTCTGTGTTTCTTATTTAATAAGATGGTTGGTTACATCTACATCTGGCGCCCAACGTGACAAGAATCCATTAAAAACGGCTTGGCTTGGCAGCAGGTCCACTTTCCCGCAAGGGCAGCAGGCCGGGCAGCCGGCTTCCTAGTCCGAGCAGTGGCCCCCTAGTCCGAGCGGTTGGCTTCCTAGCCCGAGCCTAGGTCTGCTTGGCCTCAGGCCAGACTAACTGTGAGCTGCTTGCTTAAAGCCTGCTTGCTTAAAGCCGGTGCTACAAACAACTCAGACCTGCCCTGCTGAACAGGGCCCCGCCTGTAAAGCCAATACACGTGGTCAGAGCTTAAGGAAGCCAGAGCCAAGCCTTGACTCGGCTCAAGAGGGAACACGTGGCTGGATTTAAGCTTTAGCCGGCTACGCTTTCTTGCGCTCTCTCTCTCTCTCTCTCTCTCTCTCTCTCTCTCTCTCTCTCTCTCTCTCTCTGGATTTACACCTCAGACACTAGGTGGCTGTTTTGAAAATCCCCTCGGATTTCTACTGTTCTACACAGATTTGGTAAGTCATAACATATCAGATATTTTAAAGGAAACTATCTAAAAGAGAATTTTTTTCCACATTAAAAAGAAAATGGGTTTTATGTGTACATTGGAAGAAAATTGGGTTTTGTTTGAAATTTTGGGCAGTCTGACAATGGAACAACTATATGAGAAGATTAATGTTGATTGAATTATGCAGTTTATTACCATGCTTATCCTCATTTTACTATTTAAAAAGATAGTCAATTTAAGTGCCAGGATGACAGCTTTAGAACAACTTGTTAAACCTATAAAAATTCAGACAGAAGAAATTAACAGCGAAGTTGTTTCAAGTTTGGATCATAAGGTTATAGAAAGAAAGCCTGTTTTCACACAGTCACCCTTAATTTATCCTGTAACCATACAGCAGATGCCTGATCAAATGGCTACACAAAATATTTGGGCTCCAATTGAAATGTTGGATTTAAAAAGGTTTAAGGAGGCAATAGTACCTTATGGCATGCATTCCCCATATGTAAAGCAAATGTTAAACTCTTGGTCAACATATAATAGGATTGTACCACAAGACTGGTGGGACCTTGCACAAGCTGTTCTGGAACCCAGCCAGAGACTTCAATTTCTGACCTGGTTTAAGGATGAGGCTAAAAACATAGAAAAACAATGGAGGGATAAAGGAATACAAGTTTGCCAGGATCAGCTTATTGGAGAAGGCCAGTATGCTTCAGTACAAACACAATGTTTATATGATGTCCAAACCCTAATTTTATGTCGAATGGCAGCCTTAAATGCATGGGACAGAGTTGTGGAACCAGGAAAAAAATCTGAGTCATTTACAAAGGTGATGCAAGGCCCAAAAGAATCTTTCACAGATTTCTTACAAAGATTGACTTCAGCAGTAAAGAGAATGGTTCCGAATTCAGAAGCCAGTCAGAAAATAATCGAATCTTTGGCTTTTGAGAATGCAAATGCAGTGTGATGGAGAATAATCAGGCCATTAGAGGCAAGATCTGCACCCTAGGAAGATTGGATTACAGACATTGTTAATGTTGAGGCTCATGACCATGACTATATGTGGGTAGGAGAAGCAATTTCAAAAGGTTTGAGAAATGTTAAATGTTTTGGATGTGGAAAGCAAGGACATTTGAAAAGGGACTATAAACAGGTCATCCCTAGAAACAATGTTTCTTCAAGGAACACTGGCAGTAGAATGCCCCTTCCTTCTGGAGTATGCAGAAGGTCTGGTAAGGGAAAACACTGGACCAACGAATGTAGATCAACAAGGGACAAGTAAGGTAATCATTTGCCTCAGGCTTCAGGAAACTCCCAGAGGAGCCTCAGGCAGGCCCCCATAGCAAATCCAATTCAAACCTTTCCTGCAGCCATAGAGGAAACCCCTTCTCAGAACAACCAAATAGCCAAATGCCTATTGGAATAAATCATGCTGGTTGGGATGATGAAACAGAGAGAATAGGAAATTCAGGGAAAAAAAAATAAAGAAAGGTTTTTGGCAAACTTCTATTAATGAACAAAAACCAAAATTAACAATAAAAATAAATGGTGTTTTGTCTGGTCTGGTAGACACAGGTGCGGACATTACCATAATTGCACCAGAATTTTGGCATCCAACTTGGCCTCTTCAGGAGGTAAATGTTCAACTGTTAGGAATTGGGACATTATCTCGAGTGAAAGCGAGTGCAAGATGGCTTGAATGTATAAGTCCAGAAGGACAGAGAGGAAAATTAAAACCATATATGGCTAATATAGCTATGAACCTGTGGGGTCAAGACTTGTTGCAACAATGGAATACTCAGATTAACAACCCTGTAATATCAGAAACAAATCATAAAGTAGCACATGTTTCTGAGAGAAATATTAGAAGGCATTATTCTGAGTGGTCACCAGCCATCCATATTATACGAGAACAGGGCACAACAACTGATGATCTTCCAAAGACACCAACAGCTCTACCTTTAAAATGGTTAGCAGACAAGCCTGTATGGGTTCAGCAATGGCCTTTAACAACAGAGAAACTCCAGGCTTTAGAACAGTTGGTAGAAGAACAGTTAAATGCTCAGCATATTGAAGAATCAACCAGCCCTAGGAATTCTCCTGTGTTTGTTATTAAAAAGAAATCTGGTAAATGAAGAATGGTAACAGACCTTAGAGCAATTAACAAAGTAATTCAGCCAATGGGCTCTCTACAATCTGGGATGCTTTTGCCTACTCTGTTACCAAAAGGATGGCCTCTCATAGTTATTGATTTAAAAGACTGTTTCTTTTCAATACCCTTACAAGAAAAAGAAAGAGGAAGATTTGCTTTTACAGTGCCTACTTATAATAATTCTCAACCGGTTAAAAGATTTCAATGGAGGGTCCCCCCACAGGGAATGTTGAATAGCCCAACTCTGTGCCAATATTTTGTACAACAGCCATTGGAAGTGATACGTAAAAATTTTTCTAAATCTATAATTTATCATTATATGGATGATATTTTACTAGCTGACTCAAATGCAGATACTTTAGAAAGAATGTTTGAAGAAGTAAAGAAAATTTTGCCTTGCTGGGGATTACAAATTGCTCCTGAAAAGATACAAAGAGGAGATTCTATTAATTATTTAGGATATAAAATAGAGCTACAAAAAATTAGACCCCAAAAGGTGCAAATTCGGAGAGATAGACTATAGACTCTTAATGACTTTCAAAGATTATTTGGAGATATTTCTCATCTACGAACTATTGTTGGGATAAAAAATGATGAACTGACTAATTTGTTCAAAACCTTAGAAGGTGACAAGGACTTAAATAGTCCAGGAGAATTATCACCTGAAGCTGAGAAAGAATTGTCCTTGGTAGAAAAGAAAGTGCATGAAGGACACGTGGATCGTATTGATCCAAAGCTGGATTGCATTTTGGTTATCTTACCTTCTAGGCATTCTCCTACTGGAATATTAATGCAGAGGGAAGATATTATATTGGAATGGATATTTTTACCAAATAAACCAAATAAAAAATTAAAAACTTATGTAGAAAAAATCTCTGACTTGATTTGCAAAGGAAAATTGAGACTTCGTCAATTAACAGGAATAGACTCAGCAGAAATTGTTGTACCATTAACTAAAGAGGACATTGAAAAATTATGGACAGAAAGTGAACCTTGGCAAAGAGCTTGCAGTAATTTTTTGGGAGAAATTAACAGCAAATAATCCAAAAGCGATAGAATTGATCTTATCAAGAGAGCTGATTGGATCTTGCCTCGATTGTATGGCAAAAACCCATATCTGGAGTTCGTACATTTTATACAGATGTCAACAAAGAAGGAAAGGCAGGTTACAAATCAGAAAATTTAAGTAAAGTGGTTCAAAGTCCGTATAATTCAGTTCAAAAATCAGAAGTGTATGCTATTCTGTTGGTATTAATGGATTTTTCAGAACCTCTCAACATAGTAACTGACTCTCAGTATGCTGAAAGAGTGGTGTTACATATTGAGACTGCAGAATTTATCCCTGATGCTTCAGAATTAACTTCACTATTTATTCATTTACAAGATACAATCAGGAAAAGGAATCATCCTTTATATATAACTCACATTCGATCCCATACTGGTCTGCCAGGCCCTCTAGCACAAGGCAATGATGAGATTGATACATTATTGATAGGAAATGTGCTGGAGGCCTCAGAATTTCATAAAAAACATCATGTCAATAGTAAAGGTTTAAAAAAAGATTTTTCCATAACCTGGCAACAAGCCAAAGAAATAGTAAAGAAATGTCCTACTTGTTCCTTCTACAATCAAACGCCATTACCAGCAGGATGTAACCCAAAGGGTATGCAGAGAAATGAAATCTGGCAGATGGACGTGTTTCACTTTGCAGAATTTGGAAAATTGAAATATGTACACCACACCATTGATACTTATTCAGGATTTCAATGGGCAACTGCTTTGAGTTCTGAAAAAGCTGATTCTGTAATCACTCATTTGCTAGAAGTTATGGCTATCATGGGTATACCTGCACAAATCAAAACTGACAATGCTCCATCATATGTCTCTGTTAAAATGAAACAGTTTTTTGCTTATTACAATATATAGCATATTACAAGCATACCACATAATCCTACAGGTCAAGCAGTTATAGAAAGATCAAACAGAACTCTAAAGGATATGCTAAATAAACAGAAATGGGTAACAAAAACCCCCAGAAATAGACTGCATAATGCTCTTCTAACTTTGAATTTTCTGAATGCCAATGAGAAAGAAACAACAACTGCAGAGAGACATTGGATAATAGAAAAAACTACAGAATTAAATCAGCCTATATACTTTAAAGATGTGCTGACCTCAGAATGGAAACCAGGGTATGTATTACATTGGGGACGAGGTTTTGCTTTTGTTTCTACAGGAGAAGATAAGCTGTGGGTACCATCAAAATTGATAAAGGTTCGATTTGAACAAGAGAGACCTTTTAATTAGAGGAAGTGATAGTTCATCAATTAGCATGAACATCCAATTTAAACTAACTTGTACCAGTAACACATGCCTTTTCATTTAATCACATAATAACTTGCCAAAAAGGAACATCCCCAAAATTAGTCTTGGGGAAATGTTTTTGCTGTGGGATGTTCTGTATGTCCTGTGGGAGCCCTTCTTGGGTTCTTTGTGGTGTTACCCAGCAGGTCTGCATAGAGGATGATTAGGACCATGGGCCCGAGTGCAGGTGTTTGAGATGGTCTGCACTTGGCTGTGCTGGGGGATGGTCTGTATGTCAAGTTGTTCTGATTGGTTAATAAATAAAACCTGATCGGCCTTGGCTAGGCAGGAAGGATAGGCGGGACTAACAGAGAGGAGAAATAAAAGGACAGAAAGGCAGAAGGAGACGCTGCAGCCGCCGCCATGACCAGCAGCATGTGAAGACACCAGTAAGCCACCAGCCACGTGGCAAGGTATAGACTTATGGAAATGGATTAATTTAAGCTATAAGCACAGTTAGCAAGAAGCCTGCCATGGCCATACAGTTTGTAAGCAATATAAGTCTCTGTGTATACTTGGTTGGGTCTGAGCGGCTGTGGGACTGGCGGGTGACAAAGATTTGTCCTGACTGTGGGCAAGGCAGGAAAACTCAGGCTACAGGTTTTTGTTTTTGTCTTTTAGGAGAATGAAGGTTAAGGAATCTGAAGAACACTGGACAAATGAGACAACTGAAGAAAAGTGATAAATCATCTATCCCAAGAAACAGAGTGAAACAGCGTATGGGTATATATTATCAAAAAAATTTTATGTCTTCCTAATTTTTGCTTCTGCTTTTCTCTAAAGATTTAACACTATTAGTCTTCTAATAGTCCCAGTTCAATTAAAATTTAAAGCTGACTTTGGAGTTGGAGAATGGCTCTTTTGTTCTTTAAACTCAAGCATGTTGTTAAAAGGAAAATGCAAACTCCCTGTATCATGCCGGAATAAAAGAGCCATCTTCTGCTATGGGACAGGACAAAAGCCAATTTAATTAAGGGACTATTCTATTACTAATCTCAAATCTTTGATTCTGTTCTGATTCTTTAAACTTTTCTTAAGGTATGAATTTTATATCAAAATTTACAAGATTAATATATATATTTATACATTTTAAACTTTGTTAAGATATGAATGGTCATATAGAGTACTAACTAATTCTAGAAAAAAGGCTTCAATTAGCTGCATATATATGTCTTTGTGTTCGAGTCTCTTATAAGTTTTCTGCAGGAAATCATGGCCAGGCCTAACATAAACTGAAGTCTCCAGAAAGAAGATGGGGCCCCACAACAACAACAATTCCACGTGGACAATAATAATATCATTAAGCTGACAAACATCATCCACAGATCAGCTTTGAACTCCAAGGTGCTCAGAACAATTTTGAGATGACTGGCTGAGATGATCCAGTCTCAAAGACTACTTGAATAAGGACTTGAGATAAACCCTGAACTCTGGCATTATACACAGACTGGATAATGAAGGATATAGTTACCTTTCCTAGAATTTGACAATTAACCTAAAATTTTTCTTTCAGGATAAAGAAAACTTTGCCCATACCCAGCAGGAAGCAATTTTAAGAATACGACACCCACATTCCCAAAGAGGTGGTGTGGGGTGGGTGGTTTTTTGGTCTTTTTAATGGGTTTTGGGTCTGGGATAATTTCCAGTGTTTAGGGGGGTTGGTTACAAGTTGTTGTCAAGGGTTAGGAAAAGGCTAAGCAAAGGAGATTAGATTTAAGGTTCTTGTTTTAAAAAAAAAGAAAGGAAGAAAGAAAGAAAAGAAAAAGACAATTACTAGTTTTAAATGCTTTACATTGGATTGGATTGTTTTATATTGTATACAAATTTGAAACTGATATTGTTAGAAAATGCTATATGTATATTTCTAATTGTATTCATACCATTCATTTAACAATGTAATGCAATTTTCTGATGCTTGAATGTTATTATTACCAACTATTAGGATATAAAGAAATGAAAGTTAGTAGTTAGACATTACAATAGAACTTGTAGTCATATTAGATATGTTTTAAAAATTGAGCAGAGATGTTTTAGACAGGTCATCTTCAAACCCTTCAGAGATCTACAGAATATGGCATTTAAAATGTTTTAATAACTTAGAAAATTTTTCTTTTTTGAGACATGTCGGCTCCTGGCAGTACCAATCTACTTCAGAGAAAATATGGGCATTGAAGAAACTGCATATGGAGTCAACTTTCATCGTGGCAAAAGT
Organism: Peromyscus leucopus; assembly: GCF_004664715.2. Taxonomy (NCBI): domain Eukaryota; kingdom Metazoa; phylum Chordata; class Mammalia; order Rodentia; family Cricetidae; genus Peromyscus; species Peromyscus leucopus. The sequence continues at coordinate 34,901,723 of NC_051063.1, forward strand.
TAGCCACTGGACAACAAAGTATCCTCGAATCAACAGGACAAAATGGACAGACAGAACACGAAACAAAGGACTACTGATTCTTGTCAAAACAAGTGTGGTTATGGCTTTATCAAAAGGCATCTTCTGAGGCCAGGACAATATGGCCCCATCCCTGAAGTGGCCTTCACAATCCGGAAAAGGTACAGTGCCCTTTTCTTCGAAGGCAGCTTAATAGGCAGAGGGCCGATGGCTTCTGTTGTGCAATGGAACAGCAGCTGAAAGCTCATGCCTCTTGAAAGTAGACTGGCATTTAATAGAGGGATGTGGAGAACAAGGGGATGCTGAGATGAAGCCATCTATACACAGCCAAGAAGAATGGACAGATGAATTAAAAAACTGTCAACAATTTCCAGAATTTAAAATCCTGAATCATGACAGGACAGTAGTGGAATTGAGGTGTTTCTGGTACGTGGACTGCTCTCATCCAATGTGAGGTTGAACTGTTGATCTTGTGTACATCCTACTTCACAAATGAGTCTGTCAGATACACTAAGCCTATAGGCTGAAGATGATGCCCCAACACTGTGGAGAAACCTCAGGTGACTGCCCAGGCACCTGGCTGTTTCTGTCAACTCACAAATTTTTTGGAAGTTGCTTGCATACACTTCCTGTTTTTATTTTTGTTAGCTAATATTATTCCCTTCTTTGGTCTCTGATGGAGTTGAAGATTAGTTAGTTATGGTTGAAGATTAGTTAGTTATAGTTGAAAATTAATTAGGATAGAAAGTGCATTAAATACATCTTGGATTTACCAAAATAGGATAGATAATGGAATTATTTTCTCTGATTTGTCAAATACCTGTTTAGGTATTTATTACTTGTATATATTGTATATAGTTATTGTACTTTTTTTTTAAAGGATTTATTTATTTATTTATTTATTATGTATACAGTGTTCTGCTTGCATGTATGCCCACAGGCCAGAAGAGGGAAGGAACTAGATCTCATAATAGATGGTTGTGAGCCACCATGTGGTTGCTGGGACTTGAACTCAGGACCTCTGGAAGAGCAGCCAGTGCTCTTAACCTCTGAGCCATCTCTCCAGCCCCCTTATTGTACTTTTGTATATAGTTTTTCTTTTGTTAGTTATAACCTTTTGCTTTTTTTCTTTTTATTAAAATAGAATAGGGGAAATGTGGTGGTATTCTAATTGTACTGAAATGTGATTTTGATTGTATGTTAATAAATAAAGTTACCCAGGGGTCAGAGCTATTAGAGCCATAGCAAGAGTGTGGCGGTGGTGGCACACACCTTTAATCCCATAGATCTCTGTGTGTTCAGGGATACAGCCAGCATTGGAGACATATGCCTTTAAGACCTGGGGAGCTGTACATACAGACAGTGACGAGGCAGTCATGTGTTTGGGTTTACAACCAATGAGAAGGCAGAACAAAATACTATAAAAAGACGGACAGACAGGATATAGCTCTCTTTCGGGAAACTGGGACACCGCAGGAGGAAGGTTGAGATTTTAGCTCTGAGCTCTGACCTCTTGGCTTTCTCTTTTACATTGTTTCTGTGTTTCTTATTTAATAAGATGGTTGGTTACATCTACACTTATCAACAGTCAAAAAATTTACAATCAACACAATAATATATACAGGATCCAGACTCCTTGTGTATTTCCCATCGTATGTGGCTTTTTTTCTTTTGTATTACTTTTACTTTCTCTTTAAAGACTTTATTATTTTCTAACTATTCATTTTTCTATGACTATACCATTTTTCTTAAGCCTACACACATTGTTAAAACAGACTGTAAACTGTTTAGAGGTTTCTCCATTTGGACCTCTTTTACTGATTAAAACAGACTGTAAACTGTTTAGAGGTTTCTCCATTTGGACCTCTTTTACTGATTATCTTTTAGCCTTTTTTTGTCTGCATGAGCAAAAACAACAACAACAACAACAAAAAAAAAAACAAAAAAAAAAAAACAAAACTGCTATGTGGAGTGACTTGGGACCTCTGCAGGTGACTAGTGACTGGCTATGCTCCTTTCTTGTGTTGTGAAAGCCAAGCCTAAAACCCATGACCTGGTCAAAGCTAGGTGACCAAGAACTACACCTAACCTTCCTAGAGCTCTAAAATGCTAGTGGCAGGCAGTTTTACTTAGTTTTTTTTTAATTCCTACTTAATGTACTAGCTGCTCAAAGGCTCACTGTCTGGCAGAAGCTGTCCAGCAGAAACTCTTAAAGGAGCTGTAGCCTCTTTTTTTTCTCTCTCAGCTTTCTTAAGTCCTATGTGGAAATATGGGCCCACGTTGGAATGCCAAAATGTTGTTGAGCTTTCTGCAGCCCATGTTTCACACCAAAGTGTTGTTGGTTTTTCTTTTACTCTAGCCCCATGTTGACTGGCATTGTTTGTTGTTTTTCCTCTTCTAGGGGCTACCACCCAACTCTCAGAAAAGTCATCCATGGAGGCTTATTATTATTTATAAATCCTGGCCTTAGCTTAGCTTATTTCTAGCCAGTTTTCCTTAACCTTAAATTAGCCCATCTACCTTTTGTCTCTGGGCTTTTTTCTTCTATTACTTCTGTATATCTTATTCTGTGGCTGGCTGGGTGGCTGGGTGGCTGGCCTCTATTGTCCTCCTCTCCTCCTTCTCTTGCTCTTTCTTCCTATTCTCCTCTGAGATTTCTTTTCCTATTTTTTCTTTCTGCCTGCCAGTCCTGCCTATTCTTTCTCCTGTCTTGCTATTGGCCATTCAGCTCTTTATTAGACCATCAGGTGTTTTAGATAGGTATGGTAACACAGCTTCACAGAGTTAAACAAATGTAATATAAACAAAAGTAACACAATTTAAAATAATATTCTATAACAGTTCTTGTTTTATTAATTTCCTGTAGTAGAACAGTAGTATTTGATTTTCCCCCTATGTCTTGGAACTATCTAGATTCAAGTTCCTGGTCATGCAAGCAGCACCTGGATATCTGGACAGGTTCCATCTCATGAAGTGGGCCTTAAATCAAAATAGATATTGGTTGGTTACTCCCACCTCATCATCCCTAACTAAACTATCTATTATATTTCCCCTTTCTAAGGCTATGTATCTCTTCCAACTAATCCTTTACTCTATATCTAACATTGTTTGTTCTAGGGATTGTAGTTTTCTTATTATTGACTTAACATCTAATACCTGCATATAAATGAATAAATAACATATATGTCTTTCTGGGTCTGAGTCACCTCACCCAGGATGATTTTTTCCCTGTCTTAATGCATTTACCTGCAGATTTCATGATTTTTTTTAAAATGACTGAGTAATACTCCACTGTGTAAGTTTGCCACATTTTCTTGATCTATTAATCTGTTGACTGATATCTATGTTTCCATTTTCTGGGTATTATAAAGAGAGAAGCAATGCACATAGTTGAGCAAGTCCCTGTAGTAAGATGAGGTATCCTTTGGGTATATATCCAAGAGTATAGTTGTATTTTGAGGTAGAGCAATCCCTCTCTTCCTGAGGAACCACTGCAGTGATTTCCATATTATCTATAAAAGTTCATATTCCCACTAGCAGTGGATGAGTGCTCTCCATACTCTACATCCGTGCCAGCATGAGCTGTCATTTGTTTTATTTTTTTATTTTATTTTATTTTATTTTATTTATTTATTTATTTTTTTTTTGGTTTTTTGAGACAGGGTTTCTCTGTGTAGCTTTACGCCTTTCCTGGAACTCACTTGGTAGCCCAGGCTGGCCTCGAACTCACAAAGATCCGCCTGCCTCTGCCTCCCGAGTGCTGGGATTAAAGGCATGCGCCACCACCGCCCAGCTCATTTGTTTTATTGATCTTGGCCATTCTGACAGGTGTAAGATGAAATCTCAAAGTAGTTTTGATTTGCATTTCCATGATGGCTGAGGATGTTGAACTTATTTTTAAAGTGATTTTCAGTCCTTTGAGCTTGTTCTTTTGAGAATACCCTGTTTAAATCTGTATCCCATTTTTAGTAGGCTAACTTGGTTTCTTTTTTAATTATACTTTATTTTTTATTATTTAAAACATTTTTTAATTTAAATATGTTTCAGTTATATTCTTCCCAACCCTCAAGTCCTTCTACATCCTCTTCCTACCTCTAGCCACACAACTTTAAGTACCTTTAAACAAACAAAACCCCAAGAAAACAAAGCCTCCCAAATCAAGAAAACAAAATAAAACCATGGCCCCCCAAACAAACAAGCAAACAAACAAACAAACAAAAAACCAAAATCAACCAACCAACAACAAAAAATCCCCCACCAAACTGTAATCAATTAAAATCACACCCAAAAAAACTGTGGAGTCCATTATATGTTGGTCAACTACTCCTGAACATGAGGCCTGCCTGATGTATTTATATACCCAGTGTTACTCTATTGGAGAATACTGATTTCTTCTCTCCCAGCAAGTATAAATGACAACTCAGGCATTAGCCTTTTCCCTTGTGGCTAGGTATTCATTCATTCATTCATTCATTCATTCATTCATTCATTCTTTCTTTCTTTCATTCAAAAAATGTAACTAAATAAAATACAATAAGATGAAACAAAAACTATTGCTTTGGAATTGGATAAGCCAAACCAACAGAAATAAAAGAACAGAAGACAAGGCACAAGAATCAGAGACCCATCCATTCACTCACTCAGGAATCTCATAAAAACACTAATTTGGAAGTCATAATATCTATGTAGAGGATCTGTTGCATACCGGCTCTGTGCATGCTGCTTCAATCTCTGTGAGTTCTCCTATTGTCCTCTTCTCCTCTAGCTCTTACAACCTTTCTGCCTACTTCCCCCAAAGTTTTCTGAGTTCTGGGGGGAAGGATTTGATGGAGATATCCCATTTAGAGTTGAGTGTTCCAAGGTCTCTCACTCTCTACATAATGTCTGGCTGTGGGTCTCTACTTTTTTCCATCTGACGTAAGAAGAAGCTTCTCTGATGAAAGCTTAACCAGGCATTTATCTATGAGTATATTAGAATGTCATTAGGAGTCATTTTATCCCTATAGATTTTTTTTTCTTTTTTTAGACTAGTATTATTTGGTTTTCCCCTGGATAGTTGGCCTATCTGGTCTCAGGTTCTTGATCACCAAGAAATGCCTGGTATGGGTTCCATCTTGAGAAGTTAGCCTTAAGTTAAATTAGTTATTGGTTGATTACTCCTACAAGTTTTGTGCCACCAGTACCCTGTTATATCTTGCAAGCAGTATAACATTGTAGATAAAGGGTTTGTGGCTGGCTTGGCATTTACATTACTCTTTTGATAGCAGAGTGCCTTCCTATATCAAAGACACTGGACCCTAAGGGTGACATCTCTATGTAGACACCAACTGGACATCTCCATATTCAACATAGTGTGTCTTTAGTAATGAGCGCTTGCTTGTTGTCAGTTTGTGGAAAGCAACCTATGGGGATTTCCATGGGGCCCCTTTGCCCAACAACTCAATTAGATATAACCCAATACTAGTACTGGAAACTTTGTTAGGTAATAAGAGATAGCTTGTTGGGGCTCTTTTCCCCCCATTATTTGGAAATTTTATTTAGATCACCTTCATATATGTATATATTTTAGGACATTTCTACTGTATTAGGTTTCCATACTACCCCTCAAATGCCCCTTAATTTTGCTATCTTTCCCCATACTACTTCCCATAACTCCCTTCCACTTCCCCTTTCCCACTTGATACCATTCCAGAGTCTCCTCCCATCCATATCTATCCATTTTATTTTCCTTCTTTAATGAGATCTATCTGTTCCCTCTAGTTCATTACCCTTTCTGGGCCTATAGATTCTATCTTGGCTATCATTGTATCATTGTAAAGTGACTAAAATGAGCTCTGTCCACTTTTTTAAAATGTAGGCACTTTGTGCTATGAATTTTCCTCTTAGAACTATTTTCATTGTGTCCCATAAATTTGAGTATGTTGTGTTTCCATTTTCATTTAGTTCTAGAAAGTTTTCGATTTCTGTCTTGACCCATTTTTTTTAAATGTTTATAAAATTTATTAAAGTACAAAATTGTTGGAATTAAGCCAAATAGAAATATATTAAATATTTACAAAACATTGATAATAGCACTTAGACAACACAACAGTATAGAAAGGTCTTGGCACTTATAAGTTGGAATTATGGAGACTTGCAATAGATCACACTTCACGACTGAATATGTAGATGTAAGTCTGAGAAGAACTGCCTTCTCAGTGATCTCATGTTCATGAGGCATCAGGAGGAAAGTCAGGATGTCACACAAAGGCTTTATTTTCTTCACTCTTCTGCTTGTGCTGAGGTCATGGAGACACAGTCAAGGTGAATTTCTCCAGCTTCTGATGATGTTCAAAAGGGTATGAGCAATTTCTCGTGGCTTAAACAAAATGTGTCACATCATAGATTTAGCACTAGAACTATCTAGTTTTATGTGATGGAATTCTACTTATAAAACTGAAAAGAGAAACACCAGGTTACCTCATATTTAGTGGAAATAGAATGGGAGTTGAGGGATCATAGGACTGAGGAAAGCTGGATGTCCCACCAGGACTGGTCCAGTCTTCTGGGATTAGGGGCAGAGAGTGAAGGGAGGTCAGAGCAGGTGGTCTGATACAAATCTGGGGATGGGACAAAGGGGTTAGATTTGGAGGAGAAAAGGAGAGTGAAGATCTGAAGATTGCCTACTTGTTTCCGTGGCCTTCTTGCTTCTCTGGCAGGTGTGGCTTGAGGGTTCTCAGAGAATGCCTGTGGGAGTTGGGAACACTTCTCTAGCTAAGTGGCCTGTGGGTTCCTCTCTTCCTGGCTTTTTATTCTTTAGAAGTTCTTGCTTTTTATTGCAAGTATTGGAGCCACTCAGAATTGGACTGTTATCTTTCCCCTTACAAATAGGAAGCATTTTCTGTGTTATTTGTCTCTTGAATAATTTTAGATCAAATCTTGAGTATGTTTTTTTTTGATTCTTGACTTTCTTACATATCTATGAATATCATTAATATTTTCTTTTAGATTTTTTTGATAATTTATACATGAGTGCTATATTTACATCACTTCCAGTCCTCCCTCTCCTGCTTCCATCTCCTCCTATGTCCCCTCTTTCCTTCTCAAATAATTACCTTCCTCTTCTGTAATTATAATTGTTATACATGTGTGTCCATATGTATACATACATACATACATACATACATCATGTACATATATACAATCTGCTGAGTATATTTAGTGTTGTTCATATGCATGTGTGTTTTGGACTGATTACTTGGAATTATATAACCTACAGGGTGCTCATCCTAGGAGAAGACTGATCTCCCTATCTCAGTAGCCATTAACTGAATATAGGTTTTTGTGAAGTTTATCCCATTGATTTTGGCTTTTCAGTTGGTATTGTCATTATTTAAGTCCTGTCATGTATAGAAGACACACTTTTCAAGTAGATATTCTGTCCTCATCCACAGAGTCTTACAATCTTTCCTTCCCCTCTTCGGTGAGCTGTCGGTTCAGGAGTTGTGTTAATAGATGTATCAACTGGGGTTTAACACCCCACAATCAGTTGTTTACATTTGAGGGTTATGGATTTCTGTAATAGGCTGAATCTCCTGGAGAAAGAATCTTCTTGTCTGTGGCTATAAGGATACATATTCAGAATAAATTCAGAAATTACATTAGTTTAGGGATGTGACTGTAGTGGGAACTGCTGTAGGGCCGATGACCTTACCAGCCATGGGTAATTGGCTAGGTTTACAGTACGAGGCATGAATCCTCCCCTATTGAATGTCCATAAGTCCAATGATATAGCTATTTTTTTCTCTCAGATATGACTGCCTCTGTCCAGTGGCAGTTTATGGTTAAAGTCTCTTATTCTATTTCCTCTGTCCAGAAAGAAGACAAACTTTTTGCCTGAGTTTAATCTCTCCTGTACCATGCCACAACTCTAATTGTACTGATAGCCAAAACCCATATCCACTTCTTCCATGTGCTAAATTTTCTCTAAAATCTGTGAAATAAAATCTGTGAGATAAAATCAATGAATCAATGTTGAACTTACAGAGTTGCTGAGTGAATTATAAAGCACAAGAATAGGGCAAATTACATACATGTTTCTTAATTTCTTTTATTATCAAATTCTTGTATGGCATTTGAGATAATGCTCTCCTGGCTGAGAGTCCAAAGAAATAAGACACATAATAGCTCAGATCAAAACTGTGGTTGAAATTGAGATCTCTTTTAAAGAATTTGTATGCTAATATTCCTTATAGGAATAACAAGCTTCATATAGAAAATAATAGACCTAGCTCTTAATAACTTCTTGTATTTATTGAGCATCTTGTAGGTGACAGACCATATAACTGTCCACATTTAATTCCCACAATTATTCCTACTCACTATAAAAATTCAGTATACAAAATGCATATTTTATAAATATTTTCTCAATTCTCTTAGTTTCCAAATTCTCACATTTATTTTACTTCATTTTTTGTTGGTACATCTCCCTGATTCTTCCCAAATTCAAGAGTAACACATTTCCTGCCTTCGGAGGGATTTGAATATAATGATAGCTTAAAAACTGATTAAGATCCAGCACACTAGGGGGCAAAGCAAATAAAGAACCAGGAGGCTTTTAAACACTTATCCAAGCTTTTATCTCATATGTTTCTATGTTTTAGAATTATTGATGTTTCTCAAATTTATGGGATGGGTAAGAAGGTAATAAGGAGGCTCTTAGATCATGCCACTCAATGTGAAAAAGAAGATCTTAAAGGTAATAGGAGCAAGAAAGAGCTTGGCTTGTTAAGGACCTTTTATTTCAACTTCTGAAGGTCACACATGAAGAAAAATCATATCAAGAATGGCTTTTCTCATTGTATTTTATTATGACTTTTTTTTGTTAATGCTCAATAGCCCTACACGTACAAAATGAATTTAGCAAAATGCCACCTTGGGTTTCAGAGTTTGTAATGCTGAAAAGCGGCAATTAAGATCTCCTGTGACTCATAAAATATGCAATAAGGGGTTTCAAGACAGAGGGAAAAGTAGGAGGGAAAATTTGTTCTCTTTGCAGGCAAAATATTGCTGGCATTTTTAATAATGATGAAATATAAGACCTCCTTGGGGCGAAACTAAAATCTATTGTGCAGTGAAAGAATAGATCCATTTAATTTGTTTAGGCTTCTTTGTTCATTTTGTGTTTCTCATTAAATCTGTTCCAGGTTATGAATAGCATTCCTAATGTCCTAGGTGGTACAATTCAGGACTGACTTATGCAATAAAAATTTTGAAGCTGAGATACCTATTGAAGAAACAATTCCTCCTCGTTGCTATACCAATTTTTTTTTTTAATGCAGGTATGTTGGTGCATGGGAAGCAAAGAAAGAAGGATTTCTGTAAGTTTGTGGACAGCTTGGGATATGTAACAAATTCTAGAACAGCTAGAATTACATAGCAAGATGAAACAACATTAGCCTGTAAGATAATTTAAAATTTCTTTCTTTCTTTTTTAAAAAGGAGTTTGAACAGAAATATCACCACATTAGTACAGAATGCTATTTCAGAAGACACGGGTTATTACATAAAAACCTCAGTGCCAGGAATGGATTACCTTATTGTTAGTTGTCAGTCAGGGTAGCCCCAGAGGCACCTGAAACAATACAGGCTATTGACATTGCTCTTGGTTGCCTATGGTAACTAGAAGCTAAGATTCTCTTGCCAAAGCCACCAAATATAAGGAAATCAGTCTTGATTTGATCAGGAAACTCTCCCTACTTCCTAGATTTCATAGTGCTGGAAAGCACTATGCAGGGTGTCTGGGGAGAAAATCCATCAACAGTTGTATCCAGTGCTAGACCCTGCATACTACAATACCAACCTTCTAGATAAGATGCCCCCACAGGTGTAATAGTGACAATACTGTTTATGGGGCTAACCAACCACTCTGCTCTCTTGAGTAAATTTGAGGCTATTACACAGGAAGGAATCATATTTGATACTGTGGACACAGTCAAAATGTATGACTAGGGAAGTCATAGGCCCTAGGAGAGAGCAAAACTGATTTTGTTTTTTAAATGGTCAGGTTATGAAGATACCTTTTAAATATTTGTTTGTACAGATAGGTAGGTGCTATTCCCAACCTTGATTAGAGAAACATTGCAGTGATTAGTACTCAATGCAGAGACATGTTATTGTTCAAATGTTGCTGTCCTATGGACTTGGCATAGCTTTTGCATTCATGAATTCACAACTTCAATGGTTACCTACACAAAACTCATACAAGATCAAGCCTACTAAAAATGCAAAGATAGATTGGGAAGGGGCTCATACCCCTGTTCCCTGCAACTTATTGAGGAGCAATTGGAAGCTGATGGCTGCTGAGTGAGAATTCACTCTTATTTAGGAGTATAGCCACTCAAAGTCAATCCCAGTGGAAGACCCCATACCCATGTGCATACAGTCACCATTAATTAGACTCTGTGGGTTAAAAATTAAATAAGAAGTTTAAAAATGAGGACATGAAGTTGGGAGGGAAATGAAAGGAAAGGGAGTTAGAGGAGGTTGTGAGGGGTAGATAGGATCAAGATACATTGTATATGTATGTGATGGCTAGTCTTGGTTGTCAACTTGACTACATCCAAATGACTGGACACCTGTAAGGGATTTTTTCTTAATTAAATTGTTTGAAGTGGGAAGATCTGCTTCTAATCTGGATCTTTGAGGTGGGAAGCTCCACCACTAATCTGGACCATACTTTCTGCCTACAGTCTATATAAAGGACATGGGAAAAGGAATCTCTCAATCTTTCAATCTCTCTCTCTCCCTCTCCTCTCCCTCTCTTTGCTTGCACTCATCTTTGCTATCAAGTCCATCCTTTCACTTGCAGTATAGTCTACTTATCTGGGATTCTGGCATATATGGAAGAGAAACTCAGATGTCTAGCCTCATGGACTGAACAACAACTCGATTCCAGGACTTTCCATTCATAGGCAGCCATTGTTGGATTAGCCTGTGAACCATTCTAATAAATTCCCTTTACATACATATATATGGAGAGAGAAAGAGAGACAGAGAGAGAAAGAGAGAGAGAAAAAAAACAAGAAAGAGGGATTCATTCTATAAGTTCTGTTACTCTATAGAACCCTGCCTAGTACAACAAGTATGGCATTTTCAAAGACTAAATAAAAAAACAAAACAAAGAAAGAAAAAAAAATTAGGTTTCACTCAATGTTATAAGGCTAATAAGATCCTTCATACTCTTTATACAATCCATGCTTTTGTTATGATAAATTAAAGGATGTGGTTGTGTGTCTGTCATCAAGGGTTCAGGTTTGTGTAAGTGTCATATTTCTGGCCCATCTCTGATGACATATCAGGACATGAAGTCTTTGATGTTTAACACTTTTATGATATCTCAATGTAGTATTGATAAGATATCCAGGTAAACTAAAGGATAGAAGTTAAATCTGAATTTAACGTGAAGTATGTATGTAGTGGTTTGAATGAGAATGATTCCATAGACTCATATGCTCCTTGGTCCCCAGTTGGTGGAACTGTTTGGAAAAGATTAGGAAGCTTGGACTTTATGGAGATGTGTTAATGGGGGTAGGTTTTGAGGTTTCAAAATATTTACCCCCTTCCCAGTATGTTTGCTGTCTCCTGCTTACAGTTTGAAATATGCATCCTCAGCTGTTCCTGTCACTATGTCTTTTGTCTACAATCTGGACTCTAAGCCCAATTAAATGTTTTTTAATAAGATGCCTTGGTCATGGTGTTTTAGCAAAGCAATGGAAATGTAATTAATATGGAAGTTGGCACCAAGAAGTGGTATATTGCTATGGTAGACATGACCATGAGGTTATTTGGAGGAACATGGAAGATTTCAAGACTTTGGACTCAGAATGAATGCTGACTGAATGCTGTAAGCAGAAGTAAATGAGCCACCCTAGCAGGAACTTGGAAGACAGTAGTGCTTGGAGCTATCTGGAGTCTAGAAGCCCAGCTCAAGAGGTTCCAGAGGGAAGCAAGGTTTTTAACAGCAACCGAGCTACAGATCTTCTTATGATATTTGGTAAAGAATCTAGCTGCCTTCTTCCCTTGTCCTAAGAATTTGCTTGATGCTAAATTGAGTTGTAGTTTTTTTTTTTTTTTTTTTTTTTTTTTTTTTTTTTTTGGTCAGGAGAGATTCCAAGACAGCTTAATATTGATTTTGTTCATGGTTATTAGTAATCACTCTTATGCAGGTTTACAGTGAAAAAGAGCAAGCTGGGAAAGAAGAAATACAAAATATACAGTTTGAAGATAAAATGAGCACTAGAAAATTTAATGTTGAAAGCAAGGCTGGTACTGAAAGAAATAAGGATATTAAAAAAAGAAAGCCTGATATGTGCTTTGTAATAAAGGTAAAGATGCCTTCAGGGCAGAGCCACACCCAGTTAAGCTTCCAACTTGTGAAAGGAAGAGGCCTAAGAGATGCTATGCTCTAGAAGAACAGCAATAATGGAAACTCACTGCAAATATGGTTCAGGAGGAGAGACAGGGTTTGTCCCAAACTTGGCAGTGTTGTCTATGTGGTATTCATTTTAGAGTCACAAGAATCCATGAATGAAGAGATTGTGGAATGTTCCTCCATGACTAAGAAGAGCCATTAAAGCCAAGCAGTATGTGGCAAGGCAATCCTGTACGAAGGCCCTGAGAGGGCAAAAGGCCCTGAGAGGTCAATGTGAAGCCAGGATTGCATGGAGCCCTATGATGTTGGAGGTCATAGAGCCATAAGATATGTATCAAGAAGAGCTGCAAATAGGGATTAAACCATCCCTCAAAGAGAGAACTGTGCAGGAAGCAAATCCAAAAGGACAGAGCCAACTAAACCCTCTGACATCAGGCATGAAGCTATAAGATTTAGATTTTGACTTTGTGGATTTTGGTTTTGATTTTGTCCAGTATTTCCTCACTCAGTCTCCATTCTTTCCTTTTAGAATGGTCATATATATATTCTGTGCCATTTATGTTGAGAGTATGTAATTTGCTTTCTACAGGGGGTCACATTTAAGATTGTCTTGAGACTAAGAAACTACTTTGGATTTTGAAATTTTTTTGAGATTGAAAGACTATAGGGATTTTTGAAATTGTATTAAATATGTTTTTGCATTATGAATGGGCAAATGCCTATGAGAGCAGGGAGTGGAATATGGTTGTTTGAAGGATAATGGACTCCATGGTCTCATATATTTGAATACATGGTCCCAGTTGGGTAGAACTGTTTGAAAAGGATTAGGAGGTGTGGCCTCATGGAGGAGGAGTGCCACTGGGGCTGGGCTTTGAGGTTTCAAGAGATTCATGCTAGTGTTCTCTCTGCGTCCTGTTTGAGGTTTAGGGTTTGAACTCTCAGTTGATTCTTCAGCTGCCTGCTACATGCTACCCCCCGTCAGGGACTCTAACCCTCTGAAACTGTAAGCACAATAAACTCTATCTTCTATAAGTTCCTTTGGTCACAGTGTTTCATTACAGCAAAAGAAAGTAACTGATACAACATGACTTTTTAAAGTGTAATTCTGTTCTATTTAATACTTGGGACATGTTTATACTGAAAAGTAATTGCTGTGTATCCAAAATTCAGATTTAACTAAGTATTATATTTTTCACGTGTTATTGGCTTCCTGGTTGTTCATTCTTGTACAGAGATTGAGCTTTGGCTCTTAGTGAAATTAAACTCTACAAGGCCAGCTTTAGAGTTGGGGAAATGCATTATGACTTGAACTTTTATGAGCCTGAAAATGATGTAGTTTTAATGGTATTTTCAAAAATTCTCAAAGTGCAATTTAAAAACTGTACTGTGTGTATGTAGCATTCTTCAAGGACATATAGGTGGAGATGGAAGTGAATAATGATGTCATGATGTACTCAGTGTTCTCTGGGCTCCAGAAGAACATTTTAAAAGACATTTTATAAACATGGCAGAAGTGGATAAAATTCAGCATTTTGAATTTGTTTTTTGCTATTAGAAAATGACATTGGCATTAAAAAATCCCCTCAAGAGCTGCCTAGTACCTAATGTTTCCACAGAAGCAGTCTGATTTAGAGAACACCTGTTAGAATATTGAATTTGCTTAAAAGTCACTGTTTACTACTTATCATTTGAGAATTTTCATGATTGTTTTAGGTCCTGTCTACATGTTGATGAGCAAAAGTGAAGCATTTGTGGTCTTGTTTTTTTTATCAGTTCTTAATTATTGGATTTGGGAAGTTAATAGAAAAATAAATTTTCAGGCAAACACAAATATAAAATAGCAAAAAATATATATGGTGGGCATAAGCAAAATACCAAAGTTGAGCCCTTTAAAGACACAAAGCAAATGGAACAACATTCTAACAGTGATTGAGGCTTTAGTCTTGTTTAATTAATGTATGAAATTGGGAGCATAAGCCTAGAATAGCAATAGAAATCTTTCATGTAGAAGGTGTTTCAGTGCCCAGGCTTTTGAATACAGGGTGATGGGCCATCTGTAGCTTTGGATAAAGCCATAGTGAGTTGAGAATAATAAAATCTAGTTAATTCTTCATAAAACAACACAAGGATTGGGCTGGAGAGATTGCTCAGTAGTTCAGAGCACTGGCTGCTCTTGAAGAGGACCCAGGTTCAGTTCCCAGCAGTCTCATGGCAGCATTCAAACATCTATACTTGGTTCTAAAGGTGTCACTCCCCATCTCCAGAAGGTCTTTCTTTGCCCAGAGGTGACTATGGTGATACTGTTTTCCCCAAAATATTGTGTACCCTAATAAACTTATCTGGGGTCAGAGAACAGAACAGCCACTAGACAGACATAGAGGCCACAAAATGGTGGCACTCACACATTTAATCCTAGCCTTCTGGAGGCAGAGAACCATCCGGATTTCTGAGTTTAAAGCCACACTGGAAACAGCCAGCCATGGTGGCTCATACCTTTAATCCCAGGAAGTGAGCACAGAAAACAGAAAGGTATATAAGGCATGAGGACCAGGAACTAGGCCTGGTTAAGCTTTTAGGCTTTTGAGCAATAGTTCAGCTGAGAACCTTTTGGATGAGGACTCAAAGTCTTCCAGTCTGAGGAAACAGAATCAGCTGAGGAATTGGCAAGGTGAGGTGGCTGTGGCTTGTTCTGCTTCTCTGATCTTTCAGCGTTCACCCTAATACCTGTCTGGGTTTGTTCTTATTAATAAGACCTGTTAAGATGTGTGCTAAACTGGGCGGTGGTGGCGCACACCTTTAATCCCAGCACTTTGGAGGCAGAGGCAGGCGGATCTTTGTGAGTTCGAGGCCAGCCTGGTCTATAGAGCGAGATCCAGGAAAGGCACAAAGCTACACAGAGAAACTCTGTCTTGGAAAAAAAAAATAGACTTGTGCTACAGGTGACAGAAAGTTGAACATCAGCTAATTGCAAAGAAGAGGACACTAGCAACTAGAAATGTTGCTAAAAACTGCAAAACCATTTAAGTAGTACTTTAAATATTCTAAGTAAGGTGGAAGGAAATCTGCCCCAGGTCCCTAAAAATCAGTAAGAGGTGACAGGGTAGTCTTCTGGTCCTCTGATTAGGCTTGTGTCTAATGAATTAGCTACTCTGGGCCTTGGGTTTGGTTTACTCTGTGTTAATTTCTCTCATGCACAGCAATGTCAGTTTTAGGAAAATAGAGATCCATCCTGTTTTGCTCTGTTTCATTCTGAACACACAAACAGTGCACAGATGAGTCAGTGTGTGTTTGTTAAACACAAATGAATGGAAAGTTAACATTCTAACTAAGGACCAAGCATCTTCAGCATGAATATGTTCACCTTATAGCTCTTGCCTTGGCGCTAACTTCCACTAGAGCCCATTAGATAAAGAGCCTATTACAGCAGAAGAGAGTCTGGCCCTATTCTCCCCAGTGTGGAAGGCAGACCTGTCTACCAGGCTGCTTACACCACTATATAACAACTGGCATCACCAATGTCTCCACCTATCCAATGTTCTCTCAGGAGAATTTTAGCTTCCAGGAGGACCACACTTGATAATTTATCACCCCCAGGTAACATGCTACAATTGATTTTTAATCCCAGGTTACTGCCAACTGTGAGATTAAAAGATGTTTGCTTTTACTCTAGGGGAGACAAGAGCTTTATCCTGGGTGAATATATAATTACTGTATGAGAGACAGAGTGATTGTGATTTAAAATAACATATTTATGAAAAGGAATAATGCCATGACTACTTCAAGGACTAAATTGCTTCTAATGAGAAGTGTGCTGGGTTGGCAGAGGGAGGGCTCTTTTGTTATTTTAAAGGAAAATATGCTATGCCTTAAGGTATTCATTGAGGCAAGAGGCATCATCTAAACTCTATAAACCAAATAAATGTGATGAGAGGCAGGTGACATACTGCAGAGGGAGCACAGCATGTGTGCTTGTATGTATGCTCTGGGACATTTATCTGCAGGGTTTTTACACTCATGGGGAACGTTGCCTCTTTCTACCTAATTGAAATTTGTTTGAAGTCAGTACACAATACATATACCACATGCCTACATTCATTATACTACTATTTGCAATAGACAAATTATGGGATCCACCTACCTGCCCACGGGTGGACAAAAGAATTAGCTCTATATACACAATGGACACTATTCACCCATAAAACAAGAAATCATATCAGTTTCAGGAAAATACACCTGCTTTTCTTGATATTTTCGGATGGATACCAGAACGCTGTTAGTTAAATAAATAAATAAATAAAAATAAAAAATAAAGGAAAGGAAAAATTGATGAAACTGCATAGTAACATGTTGAACAAAATAGGTGAGATACAGAAAGATCAGCATCACATACTTCTTCTCATTGTGTAAACAAGAAAAAGACAGGAAAAGCAAAGAGGCAATTACAGCATGGACACCTGGCCAGGAGAGGCAGAAGGAAGGTGAGGATGGTGATAAGCAGGGCTAATACAATTAAAGTGCATTATGCATGTGTGATAATGCCACAGCTAAACCTATTGTTTTGTACAATTAATATATGTTAACTAAAAAAAAAACTTTATTAATAAAATGTCTTCATGCAAATGACTTCCTAGAGTATTAAGAGGATATTTTCTAGCTCTTAATCCCAAATTAGCACAACACTGAGCCTTGCAATCATTCACAGCCCATAGCTGAAGAGTTTCTATTGCTGCTATTTATATGTGTGGACAGAAGGATGAGGCATAGATCTAGGGGAGAAAACAATAATTTCTATTTTGTCCATTTATTATGCCAACAAAAGACGTAAATTGTAGGGGTTTATTTGGTAAATGCTGATTTTTTTCTTATAAAAATGATTTAAATTTCAAAATGTTATTGAAATTTGCAAAAAAATCCCTTATTCATAAGCCTCTCATTGCAAGATCTTAGGAACAGAATCTTTAAGTCAGTAGAGATTTCAAATCAAAATTATCAAAATTTATGTTTTGAGACCACAGAAAGGCATACATGATCAGAGTAGGGAGTAATGCACTTTTCCCAGTTTTCCATTTGATAAATACTTCACTGTGGATGATGCATTCATAGTGAAGTCCTTCCTTCTATGGAGTGGGATAGAAAAGGCAGGTACCTTTCCCTTGTCCTTCAGTATGTAGTTTCTGTCATTTAAATAAAATTGTCTATCAGTTATAAAAATTTATTTTGTGGAATAGCTTTAATCTGCACTAGCCATACAAATAAAATTTCTTATGTATTTCCTACTTCTTATAAATTATTTATAAGTTAGTTATTTCTTAAAATGGTTTCAGTTTTTAGTGTTTTATTGAACCCATATTCTCCTATACTTAAATAGATGTGGTCATTTTTTTTTTAATATTTTGAACTAAATTTTGAGGAGGATTATACATATTTCTACAAGCTTATTTGGCCACAATCCACAGAGATTTCAGAGATTCCTTTCATTAGATGCAATTTCCATGCCACACTCTGGAGAATGTGCAAGAACAAACAGGTTTCAGCCATTCTCACGAGCTTTTATAGTCTTTTGGCAAGTCTTGGTATATTTTATTAAAGAGCTGTGAGCCAAGAGTGGAGTCTTTCTAAATATCAGTAGTCTAAACATCTCAGGGACAACAGAAAGCACCCCACCTCAGCCAGTGGGCTGCCTTTATGCTAAAGGAGATTCGTGTTTCCAGAGTGTGACTCAATCACCTGCCTTTTGTAGAATCCACACCATAATGATGTGAATTCTCAAGAATAGGTATAGTTGTTGTTTTTTAAACACCAACTAATTTCAAAGAAGACACTAGCAACTAGATATGTTGTTAAAAAATTGTAAAACCATTTAAGCAGTGCTTTAAATATTATAAGAAAGGTGAAGAGCAGTGAGCATTAAAAATCTGCCTCAGGTCCCTAAGCACCAGTAAGAGGTGACATTCTGGGAAGTCTTCTTGTCCCCTGATTGAGGCTAGTGTTTAATAAGTGCTCACCATATGACCAGCTGTATGTCAGGCACTTTCAGGAGTAGTGTCATTTAGTTTCTGAGACAACTTTGTAAGGCAGTGTACAATTCCTCTACCTTTTGATTTTCTTCATTAATCCAACTCAAGTTTTAGTAAGCTGAGTGAATGCTGCTACCATGGAGTTTATGGCAGAGATAGGATGACACAGACCTTCTGGCACCCAAATGACCCTCTTACCTTCTTGCCACATCTTGCCCAAATTCCACTGCCTCTTCTTAGTATCTAGAAGAAGTGACTCCATAGAGTACATGGAAGAGTGGCTGCTTAAAAAAAAGAAAGAAGAACGCATTGCATCACTGACCCACTATTTGTCCTCTGCTTGTCCTCCCTTATTGAATTGTGTGACTTGATCACAGTTTATTTATTTCAGTCACTTTTTGATGGGATTTGTTTTGTTTGTCTTTATGAATTGGGTTGCCATAAACACTCACATCTGAGTTTTCTAAAGGAACTGCAGAGTCCCCAGCAGCCAGCCAGCAGGTGAGAGACCTGTGGGTAGGCTGCATTCCCACTGCTCCCACCTACCACTGGACTCTGTAACCTCCAGATCCATTCTGACACCCAAACTCAAAGACCCCATCATCCTCCCCATTGGCCAATCCACTGCAGCATCAGCAGTCCCTGTAGGGGCAAGCACCACCTAGACCAGTTGGAAGAACAGGTGAGTGACTGGTCTCCCAGCTAAACTGCCCCAATCTCTATGCCCTAAGCCCCAGGACACATCCCGTGACCCCCATCCCATCTCAGTCCCAGAAAACTGCTGGATCCTGCCCCCAACCCTGCTGGAATTTCACCTCTCTGGTGCAGCCTCTAGCAGCAGGCCAGCAGGTAAGAGACTCGAGGGCAGGCCACTCCGCCACCACCATGACCAATTGGATTCTGTAACCTACAAGAGAAATAAGGGAACTAACAGATGTTATGACTCAAATGGTCATAACAGATATCTACAGAACATTTCACCCCAAAACAAAGAATATACCTTCTTTTTTTTTTTTCTCACACTGCTAAAGGTTTTATAGGAAAATTACCAGCTGGGAGTTAATGTCCTTCAGAGGACATATTCCACTTTAGAAAGCACTTTGTCTCTTTTTTCTTTTCTTTTTAAAGATGAAATTCTTTTTTAAAAAAATATTTTTATTTTATAATTAGCTTAATTTCACATATCAGCCACGGATTCCCCTGTCCTCCCTCCTCCCATCCCCCAGACCTACCCCCCAGTCCACCACCCATTCTCACCTCCTCCAAGGCAAGGTCTCCCCTGGGGAGTCAGTGAAGCCTGGTAGACTCAGCCCAGGCAGGTCCAGTCCCCTCCTCCCTACACCAAGGCTGTGCAAAGTGTCCCAGCATAGACCCCAGTCTCCAAAATGCCAGCCCCTGCACCAAGGACAGGTGCTGGCTCCACTGTCTGGGGGCCTCCCAAATAGTTCAAGCTAATTAAATGTCTCACTTATCCAGAGGGCCTGGTCCAGTTCCATGGGAGCTCCTCAGCCATTGGTTCACAGTTTGTGTGTTTCTACTAGTTTGGCTAATTGTCCCTGTGCTTTTTCTAATCATGGTCTCAATATCTCTTGCTCATATAATCCCTCCTCTCTTGTGCCAACTGGACTCCTGGAGCTCCACCTGGGGCTGGGCCATGGAGCTCTACATCCACTTCCATCAGACATTGGATGGGAGTTCTATCATGACAGCCAGGGTGTTTGGCCATCTGATCAACAGAGCAGGTCAGCTCAGTCACTCTCTTAACCATTGCCAGTAGTCTACAGTGAAGGTATCTTTGTGGATTTCTGGGGACCTCTCTAGCACTCTGCTTCTTCCTATTCTCCTGGGGTCTTCATTCATCACGGTATCTCTCTCTCCATTCTCCCACTCTGCTCCTGATTCAGCTGGGACCTCCAGCTCCCCTAAGCTCTCTTTCCCCCAACCCTTGCCCTCCATTACCCTCCCACCCCACCCTCAGTTTGTTATCAGCACCTTGTGGAACATTCTCGAAATTGACCACATACTCAGTCACAAAGTAAGTTCCAACAGATACAAGAAAATCGAAATAACCCTCTGTATCCTTTCAGACCACCATGGATTAAAGCTGGATTTCGACAACAACAGAAACAATGGAAATGACAGAAAGTTTACAAACTTATGGAAACTCAACAGTTTTTTGCTGAATCGCCAGTGGATCAAGGGAAAAATCAAGATCCAAATTAAAGATTTCCTACATTTCAAGGAAAAGGAATGGACAACATATTCAAACTTATGGGATACTATGGAAGCAGTGCTAAGAGGAAAATTCATATCACTAAATGCCCATATTAAGAAGAGGAGAAATCTCACACTAGCAACTTAACAGCACACCTGAAAGTTCTAGAACAAAAAGAAGCAAAATCACCCAGGAGGAGCAGATGACAGGAAATAATCAAACTAGGGCTGAAATTAATAAAATAGAAACAAAGAGAACAATACAAAGAATCAATGAAATAAAGAGTTGGTTCTTCCAGAAAATCAACAAAATAGGCAAGCCCTTATCCAGACTAACCAAAAGGCAAGGGGTGGGGGGAGAGAGAGAGAGAGAGAGAGAGAGAGAGAGAGAGAGAGAGAGGATGCAAATTAACAAAATCAGAAATGAAAAGGGAGACATAACAACAGACAATGAGGAAATCCAGAGAATCATCAGGTCATATTTCAAAAACTTATACTCCACAAAATTGGAAAATATAAAATAGACAATTTTTCTGAATAGCTACCACATACCAAAATTAAATCAAGACCAGATAAACAACTTAAATAGACCAATAACCCCTAAGGAAATAGAAACAGTCATTAAAAGTCTCCCAACCAAAAAACAACAGCAACAACAACAACAACAACAACAACAAAACCCAATAAGGCCCAGGACCAGATGGTTTCAGTGCAGAATTCTACCAGAATTTCAAAGAAGAGCTAATACCAATACTCTTCAAATTGTTCCACACAATAGAAACAAAAGGAACATTGCCAAACTCTTTTTTTGAGGCTATAGTTACCCTGATACCCAAACCACACAAAGAAGCAACAAAAAAAGAGAGTTACAGACTAATCTCCCTCATGAACACCAATGCAAAAAAACTCAATAAAACACTGGCAAACTGAATCCAAGAACACATAAAAAAGTCATTCTCCCATGTTTAAGTAGGATTCATCTGAGACATGCAGGGATGGTTCAACATATGGAAATCTGTCAATGTAATCTACCATATGAAGAAACTGAAATAAAAACACATGATCATCTCATAAAGTGCTGAAAAAGCCTTAGACAAAATCTGACACCTCTTCATGACAAATGTCTTGGAGAGATCAGGGATACAAGAAACACACTCAAACATGATAAAAGCAATATACAGCAAGCAGACAGCAAATTAAATATAGAGAGAAACTCAAAGTGATTCCACTAAATACAGGAACAAGACAAGGCTGTCCACTCTTTCCATATCTAGTCAGTGTAGTACTCAAAGTTCTAGGTA
Organism: Peromyscus leucopus; assembly: GCF_004664715.2. Classification (NCBI taxonomy): domain Eukaryota; kingdom Metazoa; phylum Chordata; class Mammalia; order Rodentia; family Cricetidae; genus Peromyscus; species Peromyscus leucopus. The sequence goes on from NC_051063.1 coordinate 34,923,685, forward strand.
GGGCATAAGACAACAAAAGGAGATCAAGGGGACACAAATATGATACAAACAAGGAAAAAGGAAATTGCAAAGTGGGACCTGGTAGCTATTGCAAGTTATAAGCCTGCTTGGGTTATAAGGCAAGTTCAAAGCCAACCTGGGCGATTTAGTAGGACACTGTCTCAATATAAAAAGTGGGAGATGGACCATGGATGTGGCTCAGTGGTAGAGTTCTTGCCTCTCAAATATGAGGCCCCAGATTTAACATCCAGAACAAAAACAAAACTAAAAGTGCCTGCTAACTAATTTTTCACAGCGATCAAGGCATTCTTACCAGGAAGATATTTGAGTAACAGTTACCATTAGAGAGTGGAAGATACAGGGCTCTCATGTGTGGGGCGGGCCTTCAGATGTCTGCATGTTCTCAGTGCCAAGGAAAAGAGCGCCAAGCTGTCTTACTTCCCAGGTTTGGAGCAGAGGAGAGAGCAAGGTGGGGTGAGGATTAAAAGTTACCAGCAGTCAGAGAAGAGGAGAACAGACTCTAACACTCTACTCTGAGGCTCAACTGATGAAGGATTGACATAGACTTTAGCAGAGCACGGTGCTCGGTGAGACTGCAGTCAGCAGCTTTAGGGAGGGTCACAGTCCCACTGAGTATTTAATAACACCATGAATCCCCAGCTGTGAAATGAGTATCTTGGTCTTTCTAAGTAAAGTCAGAATGGTGGGTTCTAGTTCTGGAAAACCCTGTTTTTAATTTAGGTAGGGCTGTACTAATTCTTTACCTGAGAATCTATAGGATCTCATTTCATCAAGCCAGTTTGTAAGTGTCAAAAGTTCAATGTAAATTTAATTTAGTACCCATTGAGTTGGAGCACTCATGCTGCTATGGAGCATTTTAGGAAAATGGGTGCATGAGCACAGGGAATTTAGACAATAGTTCTGATGGCTAGGGTCATAATCCTCACTTCATCAATTTTATGCTAATGATTTCCATGAAATTAAAAGGAATAGCCTGCCTGTTTCAAATTGGTGGGATGCCTATGTACAAGGGTAATTTGAGAAACATTACTCATTACAGCCCCTCAACTCAAAGTCCTAGAATGAACTTGATTTAGTCTACATTCAGTTTATTGAATGTACATAAGAAAATGTGCTGAGATGTCATCTAGGTATGTCTAGCTCTAAGGTTGTATATGTATGTTGGATTGTTTCTACAAAACAGCATAGTCTGAGACTTTATAGATTTTTTTAGAGGAAAATTAGGAGTCTCTAGTATTCAGGAGTTGAGTTGCTGTAGACTGTACGAAACTATCAAGTTGGAACTATGCTTTCAAGAATTCACATGCTTGCATGCTGCTATGCTGGGTTAGTCATGGACCAATTTGCATCAGATTTAGGAGGTGGAAGTGAAGTGAAGGCCCAGATGCTCTGAAGGCTACTGTCCTTTAGAGGCAGACTCCTGCTGATTCTCACTCTGCTCTACTAGACCTCCAGCAATCACTTCTGTGTGAAACCGGCTGATCAACAGTGACCTCTGACCTGCCACTTGATCCTTCTCAGTGACAGCACAGAGGTAGTTGTCATGAAAAACCAATTACCTTCCACAAATGCCAAACTCAGCATATTCCCAAGCTGGCTCCAGCTGATTGTGCTCTGAACTGATTCTTAAGTATGGAAGCAAATCCGGGTTTGGGGAATGGCATGTGTTTGGATATCAAAACTGCTTCTTTTGCTGCAGGATTGCCAAATATTTTCAAAAGCATAAATAAAAAGTGTAATTTCTATATTTTTGTAAAAGAAAAGAATGAAAAGCTTCCCATCCTCGTTACCACTTTCAATTTTTACTCCCCTGAGACAGAGCCTGCTAGTGCTGATTGGACTAAGAGGCCAGTAGGCAGACCTCCTACAGACAGGTCAAACTACAACCATCCCCACCAGACCCTGTAACCCACATGCCCCACCTACCCCAAACCCCATCTACCCTCTGAGACTGCAACTGCTCCCTGAGACAGAGTCTACCAGTGACGATTAGACTAAGAGGTGAGTCTTTGTCTTCATAGCTGAACATCCCAGCCTCTAGGCTGTGGGCCCAGAGGCACAACCCTGCACCCCCACACCACCACCCATTCCAGTCCCAGTTTCAGGCCAGTAGGCAGGCCTCCTGCAGACAGGTCAGACTACCACCATCCTCCACCAGACCCTGTAACCCACAAGCCCCACCTCTCCCAAACCCACCCATCCTTTGAGACTGCAGCTGCCCTGAGATAAAGAGGCACCAATTAGACCAAGAGCCCTGATTAGACCAAGAGCTCCCATTGGACACAGACACCACTTGTACCAAGTGGAAAAAAGAGATGGGTAGGTGCCACTGCAAAAATACAGTCAACAACATAAAGACAAATATGGCTCCATCAGAACCTAGTGGTTCTACATCAGCAAGACCTGGACATCCCAGCATAGAAGAAACAAAAGAAATTGACCTGAAAATGACTTTAAGAGCTGGGCAGAAGTAGTGCATGCCTTTAATCCCAGCACTCGGGAGGCAGAGCCAGGTGGATCTCTGTGAGTTTGAGGCCAGCCTGGTTTACAGAGAGAGATCCAGGACAGTCACCAAAACTACATGGAGAAACCCTGTCTCAAAAACCAAAAAAAAAAAAAAAAAAAAAAAAAAAAAAAAATTTAAGAAGATGATAGAGGCCTTTAAAGAAGAAATGAAAAATTCCCTTAAAGAAATCAAGGAAGAGACAAACAAAAAATTGGAAGAAATCAGTAAATCCCTTAAATGAAGCCAAGAAAACCATGAAAAGGCAATTAAACAGGTGAAGGAAACAGTTCAAGATTTGAAAACTGAAATGGAGACAATAAAGAAGACACATGAACTATGAACCAATAGCTGAGGAGCCCCCAACTGGATCAGGCCCTTTGGATAAGTGAGACAGTTTGATTGGCTTGATCTTTTTGGGAGGCATCCAGGGACCGGGTCCTGTGCTCATTGCATGAGTTGGCTGTTTGAAACCTGGGGCTTATACAGGGACACTTGGCTCAGCCTGGGAGGAGGGAACTGGACCTGCCTGGACTGAATCTACCAGGTTGAACTCAATCCTCAGGGAAGTCTTTGCCCTGGAGGAGATGGGAATGGGGGGTGGGCTGGGGGGAAAGCAGGGGGGGCAGGAGGGAGGAGAACAAGGGAATCCATGGCTGATATGTAAAATTAAATTAAATTATAAAATACAAAAAAAAGAAGACACAAACTGAGGGAATGCTGGAAATGGAAAATCTGAGTAAACGAACAGGAACTACAGATGGAAGCATAACCAACAGAATACAGGAGATGGAAGAGAGAATCTCTGGCATTGAAGATACAATAGAGTACATCATCAAAAAAAAAAAAAAACACTAAAACCAACAAAATCACAACACAAAGTGTCCAGAAAATATGGGACACCATGAAAAGAGCACACCTAAGAATAATAGTGATAGAAGGAGAAGAATACCAACTCAAAGGCACAGGAAATATATTCAACAAAATCATAGAAGAAAATCCCAACCTAAAGAAGGAAATGACTATAAAGATACAAGAAGCTTACAGAACACCAAGTAGACTGGATCCAAAAAAGCCCTCTTGCCACATAATAATCAAACCACTAAACATACAGAATAAAGAAAGAATATTAAGAGCTGCAAAAGAAAAAGGCCAAGGAACATATAAAGGCAGACCATAAGAATAATGGAGGAGGTGGGATTTGTGGGTGGTATGTAGAGTGAGTAGAAAATTTCTTAATAAAGACAAAATAAAATAAAAAGTTAAAAAAAGAATAACACCTGACTTCTCAATGGAGACTTTCAAAGCCAGAAGGTCCTGGACAGATGTTATGCAGACACTAAGAGACCATGGATTACAACCTAGACTTTTATACCAAGCAAAACTCTCAGTAACCATAGACAGAGTAAACAAAATATTCCATGATAAAACAATATTTAAACAATATCTTTCCACAAATGCAGACCTACAGAAAGCACTAGAAGGAAAAATCCAACCTAAGGAAGCTAGATACATCCATGAAAACACAGGCAATAGGTAGTCTCACACTAACAAATACCAAAGAAGGGAAACACACAATAAACACTATCACCAAAAAATAACAGGAATTAACAAACACTGGTCATTAATATCCATTAATATCAATGGTCTCAGTTCACCTATAAAAAAACACAGATAACGGAATGGATAAAAACCAGGGTCCATCCTTCTGCTGCATACAAGAAACATACCCCAACTTCAAAGACAGATACTACATCAGAGTAAAAGGATGGGAAAAGATTTTCCAATCAAATGAACTTAAGAAGCAAGCTGGTGTAGCTATCCTAATATCTAATAAAATAGACTTCAAACTAAAATCAGTGGAAAGAGATTAGGGAGGACATTACATATTTATCACAGGGAAAATCCATCAAGATGAAGTCTCAGTTCTCAACATTTATACCCCAAATACAAGGGCACCCACATTTGTAAAAGAAACTTTACTAAAGCTTAAATTGCACATCAAACCCCTTACACTAGTAGTGGGAGACTTCAACACCCCACTCTCACTAATGGACAGGTCTGCCAAATAGAAACTTAACAGAGAAATAAGGGAACTAACAGATATTATGACTCAAATGGACTTAATAGATATCTACAGAGCATTCCACTCTAACAAAAAAGAATATACCTTCTCAGCAGCTCATAGAACCTTCTCTAAAATCAACCACATGCTCGGTCACAAAGCAAATCTCAACAGATAGAAAAAAATTGGAATATATTTTTCTGTATTTTGTCAGACCACCATGGCTTAAAGTTAGATTTCAACAACAACAAAAATTACAGAAAGTCTACAATCTCGTGGAAACTGAATAATGCCTAACTTAATCACCAATGGGTCAAGGAAGAAATAAAGAAAGAAATTAAAGATTTCCTAGAATTCAATGAAAACAAATGTACAACACACCCAAACTTATGGGACACTATGAAAGAAGTGCCAAGAGGAAAATTCATATCACTAAATGCCCATATAAAGAAGATGGAGAAATCTCACACTAGCAACTTAACAGCACACCTGAAAGTTCTAGAACAAAAAGAAGCAAAATCACCCAGGAGGAGCAGATGACAGGAAATAATCAAACTAGGGCTGAAATTAATAAAATAGAAACAAAGAGAACAATACAAAGAATCAATGAAACAAAGAGTTGGTTCTTCCAGAAAATCAACAAAATAGGCAAGCCCTTATCCAGACTAACCAAAAGGCGAGAGAGAGAGAGAGAGAGAGAGAGAGAGAGAGAGAGAGAGAGAGAGAGAGAGAGAGAGAGAGAGAGAGGATGCAAATTAACAAAATCAGAAATGAAAAGGGAGACATAACAACAGACAATGAGGAAATCCAGAGAATCATCAGGTCATATTTCAAAAACCTATACTCCACAAAATTGGAAAATCTAAAATAAATGGACAATTTTCTGGATAGGTACCACATACCAAAATTACATCAAGACCAGATAAACAATTTAAATAGACCAATAACCCCTAAGGAAATAGAAACAGTCATTAAAAGTCTCCCAACCAAACAACAACAACAACAACAAAAACCTATAAGGCCCAGGACCAGATGGTTTCAGTGCAGAATTCTACCAGAATTTCAAAGAAGAGCTAATACCAATACTCTTCAAATTGTTCCACACAATAGAAACAAAAGGAACATTACCAAACTCTTTTTATGAGGCTATAGTTACCCTAATACCCAAACCACACAAACAAGCAACAAAGAAAGAGAATTACAGACCAGTCTCTCTCATGAACACTGATGCAAAAAAAAAAAAAAAAACAACTCAATAAAACACTGGCAAACTGAATCCAAGAACACATTAAAAAAAGTCATTCTCCCATGTTTAAGTAGGGTTCATCTGAGACATACAGGGATGGTTCAACATATTGAGATCTGTCAATGTAATCCACCATATAAAGAAACTGAAAGAAGAAAAAACCCACATGATCATCTCATTAGATGATGAAAAAGCCTTTGACAAAACGCGACACCTCTTCATGATAAAGGTTCTATAGAGATCAGGAATACAAGGAACATACCTAAATATAATAAAGGCAATTCAATTTGCAGCAAGCCGACAGCCAGCATTAAATTAAATAGAGAGAAACTCAAAGTGATTTCACTAAAATCAGGACCAAGACAAGGCTGTCTGCTCTCCCCATGTTTATTCAATCCAGTTACTGAAGGAAGCAGTTGCAGAGGTCCACTGCTGGGCACCAGGCTGAGCTCTAAGAATCCATTGGATGAGAGTAGGGATTCTGTAAGCAAGGGACATTGAGATCATGATGGGAAAACGTACAGAGACGACCAGCCACACTAGTGAAAACCCATGAACTGTGGACCAAGAGCTGTGGACTCCCAAGGGACTGGACTAGAACCTCTGGATAGGAGAGACAGTTGTTTAGCTTGGACTGTTTGGCAGGCCCCCAGAGAGGGGGATTGGGATCCATCCCTGGTGCATGAGCAGGCTTTTTGGAGCCCAGTGCCTTAGGTGTGACACATTGAGCAGCCTTGGTGCAGGGGGGAGGGGCTTGGACCTGCCTCAACTGAATTTACCAGGCTCTGCTGACTCCTCACGGGAGACCTTGACTTGGAAGAGATAGGAAAGGCAAGTAGGTTTGGGGGGAAATCTGGGGGGCAGTAAGAGGGAGGAGGGGCGGATCTGTGGTTGGTATGTAAAATGAATAGAACAGTTCTTGATAATTTTTTTTTAAAGTCTTGTTGGGAATGAAGATGTTACAGTGCAGACCATCTGGCAGACAAGACTAAAATTTTATTTAACCTTCATGGATTAAAATTGAATTCCATTTCCTAGGGACAAAATACCACTCTACAATTTGATTTTTCATAGCTCTTTCTCAGTTTGATTGAACAGTTAAATGAATGAGCTAAATATATTCTATCTGCTATTTTTGTTTTGCCTTGACACGGATTAATAAATATTAACATACCTACTATGTGTTGAATACTATATTGGATAAAAATACCTTTAGGTAGTTTAGCAATATAATTAAGTATATTTCATTAAAAAGATTCTAGAAAACCATTTCCATAAAAAAAAAAAAACAAATGTAAGTGTGGACTCAGAAGAGTGTTCTTGAGTTAAGATAGTTGGGTTTCTAAAGGAGATGGCTAGTCTAGATTGTAAAGATAAATAGTGGTCTCATTTCTCATCCCCTTCCCTCCATTGCCCCCTTCCCACAGTTTGCTCATGAATATCTCATCTATTTCCCCTTCCCAGGGCAATTTCTGTATCCCTCTTAGGGTTCTCCTTGTTAGCTAGCTTCTCTGGAACTGTGGGTTGTAGCTTCGTTATCCTTTGCTTTACATCTAGTATCCACTTATGAGTAAGTACATAACATATTTGTCCTTCTGAATCTGGGTTACCTCGCTCAAAATGATATGTGCAGAGACAGCCAAGCCAAACTAGTGAGAACTCATGAACTGTGGACCAACAGCTGTGGAGCCTCCATGGCACTGGACTAGGCCCTCTACATAGGCAAGACAGTTGTGTAGCTTGGTCTGCTTAAGGGGCCCTCAGCAGTGGGATCAGGATCTGTCCCTGGTGCATGAGTTGCTTTTTGGAGCCCACTGCCTGTCATGGGAGACCTTGCACAGCCTTGGTGCAGGGGGAGGACCTTGGACCTTCCTCAGCTGAGTGTGTCAGGATCTGCTGACTTCCCCCATGGGAGACCTTGCCTTGGAGGAGATGGGAATAGGGGGTGGGTTGTGGGGGAAGATTGGGGAGTGGGAGGAGGGGGAGGGAGATCTGTGGTTGATATGTAAAAATGAATAGAAAATTTCTTAATAATAAAAAAAGATAAATAGTGGTTAGAACTGTGTATAATTGAAAGGGCTTCTGGGAACTTAAAAAGAGACAAGCCATTTCTAAAAATGACTTTTATTGTTTTCTGAGAAAAGTACCATTCACATTCTCATAAAACAAACAGGGAAACAGATGCATAGAATGCTGATGTCCTATGCAAAGGCATATGACTAACAGATGACTGAATCAGGATACTGATCCAAGCAATCTGTTTTGTCAGTGTTTGTCACAACTCTGTGACAGGACACTCCAATTCAGGGCAGGAACCAATGTGTAAGATCAAATACAGGAAGATGTGGGTTTCAGCATAAGTTACTCAATCTGGCTTTGATCTGGGCCCACTGAACAGTGTGAGAAGAGCATAGAAATGGGGATGATGGACCGTCATAACAGACTAGAGGTGTTAGGAAGCGTGGTCTTTACTTGGCAGGTAATGAGGACATTTAGAAGAGAGAGCAGAGCCAGTGTTTAGGACGGACTAGATTAAAAGCAAGACTCACACAAAAAGATCTGATTACAGCCTTCGTGGCTGGCTAGGAAGTAGAGTGGGGATCAAAGGAGATGAGAACGCTAATAATGATAATCTTATTTATAGAGAACTGTGATAGAGGCAGGATGTTGTATTTCTTCGTAGATACAAATAGACCAGAGATACTTTACCTTCTCAGATTTAAAAAGCTCAGGTGTATTTTGCCTCTATCATTGGTGAGTCAAATTGCAGATGAGAAGAGGACACACCAAGCCTAGAGGGTACGCTCTGGCATCCTAATGAGTTGGGTACCACTTTTCCAATTAAGATATGTACATGGAGAATCAGATCTCCTATCTGTACTCAGATGTTATATAAAATTTCCAAACTAATACATGAATTGTCCTGGAGCTTAGGGAAAAGAGCTGACTATTGCATAGAATGACAAGAACAAAAGTAAAATATTTAAAGACCACAAATAAAATTATTGTAGCTTTTCTATATAGTGATATAGACTGTGGAATTTTAGGATCATTGTAAGATGTGTTAGGGAAAGGAAAAATTGGTATAATTATTTTATATATTTTTTATTTTTGGTTTGGTTTTTCAAGAAAGGATGGGTGGTGTTTCCATTGGAGCCTCTGGCTTGCCCCTACATGGTCCAGAAAGCACCCCCCCCTCTCCAAACCCTGCCAGCTCAGAGAGCCTCCCCAGGTCTGCAGTCTTGGCTACTACTGTAGCTTCCTCCCTTAAAAGTTGCCAAGCAGCCAGTTCCCACAAAAACATTTTTTTGACCATACTTGAGCAAAACCCAGCTTATGACCATACTTGAGCACAAACCCTTGTCTACAACCCATAAAATCTCCCTGCTTCCATTTGCAGGTGCAACTCCCCAGGCCTCAATCTCAGGGACCAGAGGACCTGCCCAGGAGTTACTCTCAATAAACCTGTTGCTCTATTTTAATCTGGCTTACTGTGTTGGTGGAGAAACTCATTATGGGGGGTGGGGATGGATAATTAGTCCTGTGAGTAACCTACTTCCAATAGTTCCGGCTCCCTCCCCCATATCTGGAAATCACCAGTTGGAACTAGATTAGATTTTCTCTTGTTGTGTGGTGTATTACTTCTGTCACTGTCTGTAGGACTCTAGCAAAGAAAAAAAAAAAACTTATTGGCACTGATATGATAAAGAAAAAATGCTAACACAGAAAAATGGTTCCTTTTAGTCATTAGATTTAAGTGTAGAGAGCCACATTATGCTAGGTGTTGGCAAAGTGTGTTATAAAGCTGATCAGTTTTTATATGGAGTTTTATTGAGAGCAATTAGAAATAATGCTGACTATTCTTGAATAATAAATTAAACAAAAAACAGTAAATAGTGGGAAGCAAGTGGATAATTTATTTCTCAATTTGAGTACAGAAACATGGTGCCATCTAGTGTGTATGGTTTTGTTTTTTGTTTTAGTAAATAAATAAATATGTTAACTCTTAAATTCCCATCTAGATGGCAGGAGGGGAGCTAAGTATACTGTTCCTGATTTTAGAGACTGCACAGTCCACAAAAGCTGAGGGGAAATCCCAGTCAATCTCTGCTGCTGCATGAACGTCTCAAAAGTTGCAGTGTTCATATTTATGAAGAGGGATCTTTATTCTCAGGAGAAATGTTGCTTGGCTTCCCAATAGCAACCTCATTAGTAGTAGCAGTGGCGGAGATAGAGAAAAATGGTTCATTAGAGTATATTAGACTTGAAAACTACTGCTGATAGAAATTAATAGAAATATCACTATTAATTAGAAATCACACTTGATTCCTTCTAGAGATTAAACTCAACTTTGTATCCCAGGGCTACTGGACCCACTGGTACATGCCTCAACTATGGAGTCCTTTAGTTGCATCATAGAAAGTCTGGAGAGGTCTGGATTTTAGGCACTGTTTCAAATTCACACTCTGGAGTTCAGCAGAGTCAAAGCCCAGCTTGTTGGCAGTATGACATTAAAGAAGGGTCTAGAAATGTATTCACTATATTTCATGCTGCTGTGGCTAAATTCGCTGAGAAAAGTCATTGAAGAAGACAAGAAAGACTTTATTCTGTCTTATGTGGGAAGGGATTGTTCCATGGTGGCTGGCAATACTCAGCAGCAAGCAGAGAAGGCATGATGGCCAAGAGCAGGAGGCCAACTGGTCATATTGCATTTTCACTCAGGAAATAGAGTAAACGGGAAGTAGGGTTTCATGGTAGAGCCTGGAGGGCTGTCTTCACTGAGACTTCACTCCCTAGAGATTCTTCAACCTTCCTAAACAATGTCACCATCTGGGAACTACATGTTTCAGATATATGTGAACTCATGGAGAGCATTTCACATTCAATCTATGGTGAGAAAGAAGAGACCATTTTTTAAGTAAAATAGAAAAGAACTGCTGTTGGCAGCCTGTAATATAAAATCTGAGCTTATTTTATTCCATTTTGAAAGTGTTTCTGAGAGGAGGAAGTGAGAAGGAGATTTGTCTAGTCAAATTAAAGGTCTTTAGGTGATGGGTTTAAATTGCTTTGCTTATAAGTGGGTCACTGTGGGTCACAGCAAGGTTGCACAGAATGTTCACTCTGTGTTCTGGCTCACTGTTCCTGTGATTTGTAGTCATAAAACTACGATTATTGTAATGTCTACAAATGCTTCACCTAAGTCTGCGGGATGAGAAATATTAGTATTATTGTATAAACAAAAGGAGTTAAGTCATTTACTTAACTGATTTTAGTATAAGCAACTGGTAATTGAGCCCAAATATTTTGGACTATATTTCTCAGGTTCAGCTATTTGAGTGATCTATTTCCTGGATTGCATTGCTTTGAATATTTCTCCCACTAGTTTCTATCTGCTTCAGGGATGGTCTGCTTTATATTCTTACCCCCACCCCCCAATGCTTTTTCTTTGGGAAGAGGCACAGCTTATTTTACCTCATGCCTACCATCTCCCTGTGTTTAGAGAGAAGTAGCCATTCATGGTGGTACATGCTCATTTTCTACAAATGTCTCCAGAACTGAAGAGAGTTGCTATTTGATTTATGTGATTTAAGTTGTGGTTATCTGAAGACACAGGACTGAGGTGAGCTGGTCTCTGCTCTGGCATGTGACAAGACAGCAGCCTAACTTGGGACTTGCTGTGACTGCCCTGTGATTCCATCAGGAGGATAGCAAGTTAGTGCATCCAGGTGGAATTTAGCACAGTGAAAGAGCTTCTAAGCTGGTTGCTGAAGTATGCTGATGTAAAACATTGGTAAAATATCAAGCAATAAATGCTTAGATTTGTTTAGGGAGGGAGACACATATGTGAACTATTGAGTGTTTGATGCAGTGGCTGGGACCTTAGGATTTCAGAGAAGCACAAATGCCTCTGTCTAGATGTAGGAGAAAGCTTCAGGGTTCTAGGCATAAAGAATGTGAGTATGAGAATAAATTATAGAGATTAGAAGGGAGTAACATTGCAAAAAGCATTCTTAAAGAGAGGAAACAACTTCATGAAGGTTTTATACTGTATGAAAAAGGAAGAGTAAAATGACTTAACTAAATCTGCAGGATATTTTCCATGTGATGGGCAGTCTAGTGGAAGGTATGCAAGGGTTTCTCCAGAAATAAGCAGTTCCTGCTGTCTTCCCATGCTACTCACTCTGACATACAGCTTCCAGTCTCAATTCATAAGGCAGCCCATTCTCCTCAGCCTTAAATGTGTCATCCTCGAAGAAAGAATGTCAAATGACAGGAGAAGATGACTACAACATGGAAGTAAGATTTTTACATGAATACTCAGGTCAGTGACTCACAAGGGAGCTCTGGCTTTTCAGTGTTCAGTTTGGGCAGTTCATGTACAGTCACTCTGAGTGAAGGAATGAGGTCATTAGTTACCAGTGTTCAGGGAAGTGAGTGAAGAATTTCAGAAGTGAGAGCTCTCAGGGAGTGATGAACTTTGGCCTGGAGTTCTGAGCAATATGATTATTGTTAACTTTCTAGTTTTCAGTAGTGTGTCTATTGTTGCAAACATTCATTGATCAATTAAAGTGGGTTTGAAACTGCATCTAGTGAATATTATTTTCTGTGGTCAGAGTGACCATCCCCCGCCAATGAAGTTAGGAACTCACATTACTTTTTAATTAAAAATTTCATACATTTTTATCATATTCTTTCCCTTCCAACTCCACCGTGATCCTAACCACTGCCCTGTGCAACCAACTTCATGTTCTTTCTTTTGGTCAAAAACAAACAACAAAAATATCAAAACCTAAGTAAAACAAAAATCAAAACAAACTAACTAAAATACAAACAAAAAACAAAACCAGTCAACCAACCAAACAAACAAAAAACAGCAAGACAAAAAATACCAAAACAAAGGTAAACACAACAAATAGTTCATTTTGTGTTCATTTCATGTTGACCAACTCCTCATGGACATGAGGCCTGCTCTGACATGGAAGCCACCCTTCCTTCCCACTGTTAGGTTGTGCCTTTTGCTCCTCTCTCTTACAGCACCTAGCTTATTATTATAGTCACCCAGTTTCTGCTTCTTCCCACTGGGATTGAGTACCCTGAAGACCAGACATTGCCTAAGTTATGTATGGGGGGATTTATTAAGGAAACTCTATATAGTTAAAAAGGTTGATTTTGAGGTAACTTACAGCTAGTAAAGGGGTTTGTTACAGGATCTGGGAGATGTGAGGTGCAGTCCAGCTGGGTTATCTGGAGAACTCCGCTTGGTCTACCATCCAACATCCAGGATCACCAGGAACCAAGAGCGCCAGCACATGCAGATCTCGGGTCTTAAGGGCTCCTGTCTTCGTTCTGCCTCAGGGGTGGGTCATAGGTAGGTGTGGCAGTTACCCAAGGCCTCAGTAGGGGTGGTAATTCCAGGTCAAAGCTGGAACAGCTACCCACTACAGTTATGGATTATTTACCTTATATTGCTGCCCTGCTATGGCAGACAATCAATCAAAACACATCATATGAGTAATTAGGTAAATGAATGAGTAGATACTTTTGTTGTATGACAATTTTATGCGTGCATATAGTATTTTTTGTTCAATTCCACCACCATCCTTCCATTCCAATTTCTCTCTCCCTGTCACCATTTTCTCCTCTCAACTTCATGTGCTTTTTTAGAAACTGAGTTAACTTGGTGCTGTCAGCATATATGTGGGTGTAGGACCATCACTTGAGAACAAACAGCCTTTCAGGGTGGCACCATTGAAGAATACTCATTCAGTCTTCCCCAGAACATGCTTTTTTCTACAAATTGGAGTCTCATTTACATGAAGCTATAGTAGTGGTGGTATAGAGCCAGCTGCCACACAGTTTATATTCTCCCCTTTTCCCCCACACAGAGGATACTGAATTTGTTCTGGGCAGAAAGAAATGAAGAGTTCCTGATTTCAACCTAACAGTGTGAAGAATGGCCTGGCTTCCTCCCAGGAGGTCAGAAAAGGCTCACCAGAGAGAGGTGAGTAAGGGCAGTCAGATGGTGAACCTGGACAGATGACCTCTAATGCTCCCATTGTTAAAAAGCAGGCATGTCACTTGCTTGTGTTACATTGTACACATGGAGGGGCATAGCGTCGGGGTATAGTGCTAATATCCAAGATGGAGTAGAGGACAAATAAAGAGACTTGGCAAATGGCTCCATGCAGAGAGGCATTGCTCCACCATCGCTAGTGGCAAACCTGTACAGCCAGGAAATCAATATGGCAGTTCCTCAGAAAGTTGAGAATCTATCTACCTCAAGACTCAACTATACCACTCTTGGGCATATACTCAAAGAATCCTCCATCTTACCACAAGAACACTTACTCATTCATGTTCATTTCTACTCTAGTCATAATATCCAGAAATTGGAAACAACCTAGATGTCCCTCAATACAAGAGTGAATAAAGAGAATGTGGTAGGTATATTCACACAATAGAATATCACTCAGCTGATAAAAACAATGACATTATGAAATTTGCAGGCAAATGGATGGAACTAGAAAAAAAATCATCTTAAGTAACCCACAAAGATAAATATGGTATGTATTCATTTATAAGTGGATATTAGCTGTTAAGTAAATAATAAGCTATAATCCACTGACCCAGAAAGGTTAGATAAAGAGGAAGCGACTAGGGGAGGCACATTGGTCTCTCTGGGAGGGGGGATATAGAATAGATTCTATAGGTGGAGTAGGGGCAGGGTCAGACACAAATGGGAGGATCAGATTGGGAGGGAAAGGAGTGATAGAATTGAAGAAGGGGATGTGAGGAGTGACAGAATTGAAGGACATTTGAGGCATGGTATGGAAACCTACTGTAATGGAAACTTCCTAAAATATATGAAGGTAATTCCAATGGGGTCTCCTAATTATGGGAAAGACAAAGTCCCAACTGGTCATCTCTTGTCACTAAATGAGTCTCCCAGTATTAGGACAGAGTTGTTGAGTTGTTGACCAAGGGTGTCCCATGGAAATCCCCAATCAACCCAGGCTGGTGCTGAGACAATGGGCTGCTCTCTGCAAAGAGACTGTGGAGCCCGTTTCTTAAGACAATATACACATAACTCATTGAACAGGGAGCACTGGAGCTGGAGCCTCCGTGCCAAGCCTTCATCATTATGTTATATGGCTTTTGGTGCAGGAAGGTACTCCCAACCCAGCTACAAAAACTTTGACCTACAACACGTCCTGCTTTCAAGATATGCTGGGGCAATGGTGGCATAGAACTTGTGGAAGCAGCCAACCATATCTGACTTGACTTAAGGCACACTCCACAAGACAAAACCCATACTCAGCATTGTTGGGGTAACCAAGATCCTGAGACTAGATAGTTCAGAGTCCTAGGGTAAAACCAAATATTACTGGTCAAACAACAACAACAAAACAAAAAACCAAATTCCAAACAACAACAACAATCAACCCAATCAAACCAGATACAAAAAAAAAACAAACAGACAAACAAAAAACAAAAGACAAAACAAGTAACAATAAAATGACTCCTAATGATATTCTGTTATACTCATAGATGCCTTATTCAGCTATACTTAGAGAAGATTTCTCCTATAGCAGATGGGAAGAAATACAGACACCCACAGCCAGACATGCAGAGAGAGATATCTTGGAACACACACAGCTCTAAATGGGATGCCTCCATCAAATCCTTCTCCTCAGAGTTCATGGAACCCCAAGGAAAAGGAAGAGGAAAGGAAGTAAGAGCCAGAGGGGATGGATGACATACATCCAGGAGAACAAGGCCCTCTGAATCAACTAGGTAAGACTCATATGAACTCACAGAGACTGAAGCAGCAAGAACTGGGTCTACACAGGTCTGTACCAGGCCTCTGCTTTCAGCTTAGTATTTTTATGGGACTCCTGACTGTGTGAATGGGTGGCTCTGATTCCTGTGCTGCTTTTGGGACTCTTTTCCTTCTTTGGTTGCCTTGTCCAGCCTGATATAGTGCTTTTTGCTTTTATGTTATTATATTTTATTTTGTTATGTTTGGTGTTTATCTCCTAGAAGCCTGTTTTTTTCTAATGACAGACAGAAAAGGAGTGGATCTGGCAGGTTGGGGAGGTGGGGAAGGACTTGGCAGAGTAGTGGGAGAGGAAATTATAATCAAGATATATTGTATAAGAAAATAATCTATCTTCAATAAATGAAAATATTACAAAAAGATTTTGAAAATAATTATTTTGTAAAAGCACCAATGTAATAAAAGCAATTCATATTCTTAAAGACTATTTTAAAAATAAACAAAATTTCATGTTTAATTCTTTAATTCACTTTAAGTTGTAATACTAAATTACATGGTCTTCAAAAAAGTACTCATAAATCCTGTGAAATAGTCATAGAATCTTGAAAGACAATTTAAGTAAGCATTTAATAAATATTTAGCTATGTAATAGGCATATAAGGTATGGAAGATGGGGAAATGAACTAGAAAGTGTTGGTGTAAGAATCAAATAAGAAAATAAAGACCTTACTTGAATGTATTGATAGCAGCAAATGTTCAAATAAATTAGTGAATGTCTTAGTTACTTTTCTATTGTTGTAAAGAGACACCATGACCAAGGAAACTACAGAAGAAATAGATTATTGGGGCTTACAACTTCAGAGGCTGAGACATTGACCACCATGGCAGGGAGCAGCAGGCAGGCACACATGGTGCTGGGGAAATACCTAAGTGCTATATCTGATTCAAAAGCAGGAGGCTGAAAGAGAGCTAACTTGGAAGGGAATGGGTTTTTGAAACCTCAAAGTCTACACCCTGTGACACATCTCCTTCAACACGGCTACACCTCCAAATCCTTTCCAAATAGTTCTGCCACCTGAGGATGGAGTATTTGAGCCTATGAGCCAATGGGGGCCATTCTTATTCAAACTACCACAGTAAAACTATTTTTATTATCTTATTATTGACTGAAATGCTGATCACGATAAAGAATTATTTGCCCAACTATTGATTTACAAAGGAAGAACCTGAGCAGTCAAGACTAGGTGGGGAGTCTGGAGGACAGGGGAGAGGGACCCTTTGGAGCTGAGATGCAGAGCTGGAAACTTGGATAACCTGTGTTCAAGTAATTTATCACCAGTCTCCAAGCGACCAGTTAGCTACTCTTAAAACCACTGCTCTGTAAGTTCCACACAGGTGATGATATTTTATTTGTGCTGAAACGTTATATTTTATTTGTATGTTAATAAATAAAGTTTGCCTGGAGATCAGAGGTCCCTTAGTGAGCCATAAACAGGTAGTGGTAGCACACGCCGCTAATCCAATCATATGGCAGGCAGAGTCTTTGTGTGTTCAAGGACACAGCCAAGCATGGTGACACGTGCCTTTAATCACAGTACCAACCATAGAGACCTGGAAGACTGTATAGACAGGCAGTGATGAGGAAGTGATGTGGCTGGACTTAGAGCCAATGAGAAGGCAGAACAGGAAGGCAATAAAAGCATAGGTTAGATAGGAAGGTCTCACTCTCTTTCTGGGGAGCTAAGTCTAGTCGTGGCTATTCGCTATTTCTCTGATCTCTTTGGCTATTACCCCTGTATTTGGCTTTGTATTTCTTATTTAATAAGACTGTTTCAAAATTCGTCTACACACATATGCATACATAGCCCACCATTTTCTAAGAGACCAGTGTTTATCTAGCACTTGTTCTGTTTCGTGCATTTCCCACCACTACAGACAAATTAGAACAAATCATAGCTTTTGAATCTGTGTAGCAGATGTGCTATCCATTCAGAGTGCAGTATCGTCCCTGGTGTTCAGGAGTTATCACAGATGGGCTCTTGAACTACAATTGCATTCTCCTTGTTCTTTAAGTCACACATTCCTTACAGAGAGGACCCCATTTGCGAGGATTGTTCCTGCTTACTTTTCAGAGGCTAAACCCAAGAGCAATATTTTTCTAATATGCTGCAGATTACCTTTTGCTGTCATTTGAATGTGAAATATCCCTGCATGCTCTTGTGTTGGAACATTTGATTCACAACTGGTGGCACAGTTTTGGGAGCTGTGACAAATTTAGGAGGGGAAGCCTATCTAAAGGAAATGGGTCATATAAGGAGTAAGCCTTGAGGTTCATAGTCACATCCTACTTCAGGCCCTTTCTCTGCTTTCTGATCTATCCAAATGTGATGAAGCTTATGATATCACAGCTCCTCAAAACATGGCTCAAAAGAAAACCTTCTTTGATTTGATGCCTGATATTTTATCATAGCAGTGAGAAGATTAGCTAATACACCCACTATCATTATCTCATAGACTTCATTTTATATTTGGATTGATATGTGAGCATTTTCTTTCTTTTTTTTCTAATAAAAAAATTGTATTTACTTAGAAGCATTCAGAATGTCAACAAAACAGCTGCAATTTTTTTTTTGCAATTACAGAGTGGTATTCAGTTAACAGAACAACAATTATCTTCGTAATAATTCTAAAAGTTTCCAGATCCATGTAGAACATACTGTATTCTTTCTTTCTTTCTTTGTTCCAAACAAAGAGACAGATTCATGTAAAATATCTGAAGTATGTTTTATTGAATAAATTATAGATACTAGCTCAGGAAGGAATCATTGAATTTAACTTTTATTTAAACCTTTCAAATTAAGTGTCACATATGTACAAAATACACAATTTATAAGTAGACATTTTAATGAAACTCTATTCAAATAATCAAGAAACAGAAAATAATCATAACTCAGTGCACTACATTGGATCTTTCTAATAATTATTCACAAGCTACTGTGACTTCTAACTACATAGATCAGTGTCGCCTGTTTTTAAATTTTGTGTGGTTGATATCATACAGTCTCTGTTAATTTCATGAAGTTTTTCCTGTTGACATTATGCATGTAATTGTGTATCCTGTTGCTATAGGTTTCTTCATTCTCATAATATATGGCATTTGAATGTGTAACTTCAGTGGGCTGTAAATGTTATGCTCTACATGTGCTTGTATCTTTTGGCGAACACATGTGAGCATAAATGTGCAGTGTAATTTTATGTGCTTATGGTGTTTATATTAAATATTTGAAAGAAGTTTTCTGAAATTGTAATGTCCATCTTTCCATTGATGAATGGTCTATGAGAGTTGCTATTGTTCCACTCACTTGCCAAAGACTTGCAATTTCTAAATTTTAATGAGTTAAACATTTGGATATATCATTCTCTCATGAATAATAAAGTTTGTTATCATTTAAGTATTCTGTATGTGTATGTTATGTATTGTACATGAGTTCATGTGTGTACATGTTTGTATGTGTGCAGGTACACATAGATACCAGAAGATAACCTTTAGTGTCTTTCCTAGGAATTACCCATTAAATTTTATAGAGATAGGATCTCTCAATGGCTTGGAGATAGCCAAATAGTCTAGGCTGGTTGGGAACAAAACCCCGAGGAACTGCTGTTTCCTCTTCACACAAGCAAGTATGCATTTCATGCCCAACATTTTTTTTTTTTTTTTAATGTGAACTCTTGGAATCAAGGTCAGGTCCTTGTGTTTCAAGTCAAACATTTTACTATCTGGGCTATCTCCTCATCCTCTCTGTATTCTTTTTTTTTTTTTTTTTTAAGCATTAATGGTCTGATTTTTTTCCTTTTATTTTATTTTACAATACCATTCAGTTCTACATATCAGCCACGGATTCCCTTGTTCTCCCCCCTCTTGCCCCCTCCTCTTCCCCCCAGGCCACCCCCATTCCCATCTCCTCCAGGGCAAAGCCTCCCCCGAGAACTGAGATCAACCTGGTAGACTCAGTCCAGGCAGGTCCAGTCCCCTCCTCCCAGGCTGAGCCAAGCGTCCCTGCATAAGCCTCAGGTTTCAAATAGCCAACTCATGCAATGAGCACAGGACCTGGTACCACTGCCTAAATGCCTCCCAAACTCAAGCCAATCAACTGTCTCACCTATTCAGAGGGCCTGATCCAGTTGGAGGCCCCTCAGCCTTTGGTTCATAGTTCATGTGTTTCCAATTGTTTGGCTATTTGTCCCTGTGCTTTATCCAACCTTGGTTTCAACAATTCTTGCTCATATAAACCCTCCTCTTTCTCACTAATTAGACTCCTGGAGCTCCACCCAGGGCATAGCCATGGATCTCTGCATCCAGATCCCTCAGTCGTTAGATTCCTCTCTGTATTCTTGTGAACATATTCATAATGCTTTACTAAAAATCCCATTTCTATCTATCTATCTATCTATCTATCTATCTATCTATCTATCTATCTTTCATCATCATCATCTATTTATCTCTATCATCATTTATCTCTATCTCTATCTATCCCTATCTATGTATCATCTAATGGTTGCCTTAAGCAGAAACTCCTTATTTAGTTTAGGTTGGCCTTGAACTCAATATTGTTCTGATTCTACCACCTACGTACTATGGTTATAGGTGTGCAAAAATATACCTGGCTTTGTCATGAAAAGACAAAAGCTAGGCAGGAAACTAAGCCTAGGAAGATAATTTGACCTGATTCTACACTGGGATTCAATGATAGCAGACTTCAACATGTCTCCCATTTTCCCTTTCAGATTTTAAAAACAGAACACCTACCTACCATTTCATTTCATGATATCAAGTTTTGTTCTTTGGAGTAAATTCATGTTCATAGTATTTATTAGATTATTTTATTAGTTGTATTATTTATATCCCTATTTCTTTTCTTCTTTTTCTTTTATTTTTTAATATTTGTCTTTTTCTGAGATAGGGTTGTACACTATGCAACCCTGGCTAGCCTGGAAGTTACTGTGTAAAATGGACTGACCTTAAATTTGCAACACCCTTCTGCCTCTGCTTTGTAAACTGGCTTCACACACATGCTCCACCACAGCCAATTATATTTCTAAGTTATATTCTCTACTACTGTGATATCAGATTTAGACATTATCCATCGATTTCCTATTGCAGATGAGTATTTTACACTTTTACAAAATTCAATCATCCCCAAATTGCCGTATTATAAAGTTTTACAAGGCTCATTTTATGACTATATGTATGTTACTCACTCACAGAAAATTCAGTTTGGATTTTTAATATTTCAGAGAAGGCTCACATGTTTGTGCTGATTCCAGTGTTTGCCTAAAAGCAGTGCTGTGCTTTGGGATCTTTGTGTTCAGATTTTGCACTTCTGCCTGGAGGACCAAGCCTCCCTCAATATGTGTAGATGTGTATTATTACTGTTACTTATTCTTGGAAGTGAAAGAAAGGTTTGAATTTATTACAGAGCACTGAATGATAAAGGTGCATTATCAGTTACATGTTTCAGTGTCCTTTTGCTTCCTCTGTCTCTTGCCTTTGCCTCAGAAAGTCAAATTTACTGTTTTCATTAGACAAATCCGAGAAAAACAAACAGAAGAGTCAGATTTTGGAGAAAGACTAAATCTGAGATAATTGATATAATGGAAGAAAACCAGAGATTGACTACTACTCTGGGAACTGGCCTTAGTTATAATTCTTCTGTAATTATCCTTTATGGTGACTGGATTGGATGAGTAATAGTTTAAGATATTCTTATAAGAGTTTACTTTCAAAATAATTATAAAAAGATTTTTTGACCAATTAACTGACCTTTCTATTAGTAGTTCTATTTTTCCTTTGCAGAATCATCATTTTCTAAGTATCTTTGTGCTCTTATTCAGATGCATGAATCACAGCTTTTAGCAGGAATATATCAGAACAACCCATGCCAGGAAAGGAGCCTTCTGAAGGGCTAAATGATGGACATTGTGTTGGAGTCAGAGTTACAGTCTAAAGGGAAGTCATGCTTGGCTCATAACCACAGTAGAGAAGCTTTCATGACTTCGGAAGCACCCTCATCTTTACATTAACAGTTGTTACATTTGCCAGTCCCAGCAGCAAAATCACTGCTAAAGCAAAGAAGCAAGTTATCAGATTAGCTGTAGACAGACGAAAAGGCCATCAGCTTGTTAGGTTGGGGAGCAACCTCCTTAGAGTGGGCTCTTTCAGATAGAGAAGAAAGTATAAAGGAAGCTAGAAAATGGGATAGAAAGCATGGTTCTGAAGGAGGGCTAAATTCCATATGTTTAGGGCAGTGGATTATATAAGTGGATTATATAAGAATGACAACAATAACTGGGAAAAACATCATTTTATATTACTAAAAATGTACTCTACTAGTGTATATTCTACACAGCACTAGAAACAATATCCCCAGTTTCCTCTGTCTTAACCATATTTCCCTTTGTGATGACCTAATTTTCAGACATGCTCACTCCATCTGGTGAGAAAATGGCCATTAGCTCCAAGCTGAAATCCAAACTCATTATAACATGAACAGAAAAAAAGAGAAAATTTGTTTTTTTCCCCATGGGTCAAATATGAGACAAAAGTGTCTTCAGTACTGTACTGTCATTGCCCAGTTAGAATAAAGAAAACCTTCCTAGACTAATTACGGGTAGAAGCTGGATTAGATGCTCTGCTTTGCAAAGCCTGATTCACAAAGGTATCCATAACAGCTAGGACAGAATTATTCTTCCTTTCTCTGCCTCAAATAATAAGAATAGTGCTTAGGAGAAAGAAAATACTGCAAAGGAAAATGAGGTGTTGATAGCCAAAATAACAGTTGCAGCATTAACAAAGCAACAGCCAGCAGGAAAATGAAAGAAATTTGGGTACTATTCCTGTAATATATATGTGTATAAACTGATATATACTTTATATATACATTTAATATGGTATATCTTGATATATCATATATCTTATCTAATACATACGGGCATCAACAGCAAGGTGTTTTCAGGACCTTGGAGAGAGTTTTCACTACATGTCTCTTTTTAAAAAAAAATAATTTATTTCTATTTTATGTGCATTGGTGTATTGCCTGCATGCATGTCTGTGTAAGGGTGTCAGATCCCCTGGAACAGGAGTTTATAGACAGTTGTGAGCTGCCATGTGGGTGCTGGGAATTGAACCCAGGTCCTCTGGAAGAGCAGCCAGTGCTATTAACCGCTGAGCCATCTCTCCCAGAAGGAATGGCAAGGCTGCATCTCGATGCTATCTATGTTTCTCTCTGTTGATGCTCTTAACTTGAACCTTCCTTTGAAAAGCTATTTTCCAGGTTGACTTCACTTTTTGGAGTGTCACAGAATACTCAAACAGAAAACCATGGTTTTGCATTTAGGGAATCATCTGCTTCCTAGGAATAAATTCTTTCACTCTGAGGATTTCTGTGATCAGGAATGTGTCCCAAGAACATCCCTGCCCACAGATTGCACTTTCTCATTTGGTTAAGACATGGTCCTAAAATTTAGATTTTTGGGGGGCCCATGTATTCTGGTTTATCATGGGCCTTTATCTTTACTAAAGCATACCATTCAATTCAATAAAGACATCCTCTATGCTGGATTATATTAAGTTTTAGTGATAAAAATTTTAACTTTTATAGAGCTCATTGTATTTATTGGAATTTCCCATTATTGTTTCACTTAGTGTTTAAAACAGTACTCTAAGACAGAAGAAGCATTGGACATTATTCTTGTTTTTTTTTTTTTTTTTTTAGAGTTACAGAGTTTGTAAAGATGTATAGAAAATAAAAATATAAATAGCTGTTTATCAACTGAATGAAAAGTAGAACACACATCCTATGGCTTGAGTGAATATGCATTTAGATTGTCTGTTATTTTTTCTCTACTTCCTTCATTCCTTCTTTCCTTCCTTCTTTCCTTTATTCCTTTCTTCTTGAGACAAGATTTCTCTACATTGCCCTGGCTGTCTTAGAGCTCATTATGTAGACAAGGTTGTTCTAGAACTCACAGATACCTGCCTGCCTGTGCCTCCCATATGCTAGGATTAAATGCATGTGCCACCAAGCTCACCCTAATTCAGTATCTTGAATGTGTACCATTCCTTGCAAAGTATTGAGGTCAGAGAAAAAACACAGGTCTACAAAGACACTAGAAGACTGTTTTGGAACACATTCCCAAAACAGATACTTGAAGCTTAATTTGTTCACAACAGAAATCATCTTGTGCAGTCCATTTTATGCAATTTGTTCTTTTTATATACACTTCACTCCCTCATATTCAGAAACCTTGCAAGTTGCCCTTAACCCACTCTTTCATTCACCTACGCATCCTTGATTTAGCCTCTAATTTAGTTTGTCATACCTCATAACATTTCTTGAATACACAGTTTCTTCCTAGAATGGTACCATTGCCCCCAATTTGGTTCTTAGTTTTCTCTCTCTCTCTCTCACAATGGTCAGCTCTCTCATTTAACTTGCCCTCCTCTCAACTGAGTTATTACCTCATGAACAAACCTGGCCAGGCAATTCTTTCATTAAATTATTTATGTTTTTTTCAGTTTTGGGGTATTTAATGTGCTTCTTACTATCCCTTCCTTACTCAGCCACAGCCACTGTTCACAGCCATGTTATAATCCAGGATCAGGAGACTTAAGCATGAAAGATTCCTCTATTAGATACTGGGACATGTAATATGGTGAACTAGAAAAGGCTTTGTTTTTTGGAGTTGGACTATTCTAGGGTAATAGTCCAGCTTTACTATGTATCAGCTACTTGAAATTTGGTTCACTACATAACCTTTTAGAGCCTTCAATTTAAGTACCTGTAAAACAGGAACACTGACTTTTATGCTATGGCTATTTTATGGATTATTCACAGTGCTCAGAAAACCAGTATATTGCCAACAAGAATAATGGAGTATAGAAGATAGCTGAGAAATTATGAAAGTAAATTGCATTTGACCATGTACTTGACAATCTCATGCTTCCTTTTTGGTTTATCAATTTTTTCATCATTGTGACAAAATATCTGAGGGGAAAACCCTACCTAAAAGAAGAAAGAAAATTTATTTTAGCTTACCATTTCAGAGGTTTCAGTACATGCTCAGCTGCCTTCATAGGTTCGGGTCATGTGGTGAGGCAGGATATCATGGTGGAAAGTCACAGCATAGAAAACCTACTCATTTCATAGTGGCTGGGAAGCAGAGACAGAGGAGGGGAGTGAGGACAAGAGCCCTTTAATGAGTTACTCTGTGTGGCCTCTTTAAGCCAGTTCTTCTCATCTTCTAGTTTCTAACAATATCTGTGCCATAAAATCATGAATTCACCAGTGGGTCACAATCTGGTTAAAACATAACCTGCACAATCTAATAACACTTCTAATCATTCCACCAGCTTTTACTAAGCCTCAACTCATGACCATTTGGGAGATGTTTCATATTAACACCAAACACTCTTGATGTCACAAGCAAGATTGAATTGAAGGCGTTTTGGTCCAGGAAGGTATTTTCATCACAGGTGCTAACTTGCAATTACATGCTATGTAAATAAGTCTCATCTGGTCAAATGAAGCATGAAATGTCTTCTATTGAGAAGTGGTGTTATAAACTGAATGCTGGAGGTAGCAGGGAAATAGTGCTTTAAAAGGTATAGGAAATTATGCCAAGACCCAGTATCATCATAATTTACACTGCAAATTCCTGTGAATTTTACAGGAACATATAAGTAATTCATTTAACAAATTTAAAAAATATGTCAGTAAATGTCAGTCTTTGGTAAAACATAGGGTCAGATGATGAGTGTGTGGATTGGATCTACAACTATGGATCCCTGAACAATGATAGTAGAGACTTGACAGAAAGAACTAAGCAAGCTCTGCATGCAGGGACATACACAAAATTGTCTCAGATTAAGTCCAGGGGACATATTTCCTGCTTCTTAAAGAGGCTGGGAGATATTTTCCCTTTAACAAACTGTCACACAGAAGTACATGAAGATCCATTGTGTTTCCTATTGTCTCCATATAGATACTGCAAGAAAGATAATGTCGTCTTCCTGAAAATTCATTATATTTCAAGTTTCCTCTTACTCTGAAGTTAGGGACCCACAGATACAGAAGTGCTACAAACAAATAAATAAGAGCCTCTGGGAGTGATGTAGTATCTCTCTCTCTTTTCCTAAGCCTTGGGGTATCAACTCATGACAGTCTGTGAATTCAACTGTTCTTGATTCTGAGACTGACAAGCTTGAATTTTGATGGTGGTTTTCAGTGGATAAAAGATTCTCTTAGGGACACATGGAGCATCTCTTGTGCTTTGTTAATTGGACTAAGAGTTTAAAGGCCCGAGCTTGTCACTTCTGTTTTGCATGCTCTCCAATATAGCAATAAAACATTCTAGCCCATTTACATCAAGAGAAGACACTTGGTTCCACAAGTGTCTTTAGACATTTTATCACAATCAACCATAGGTGACAATTTAATTAATCACAATACCCAGCATGCCAGGGATTACTGATTTCTCATTTCAAGTTGGCAAGAACTCAGTACATTGTTTATGGCCAAGGATACAACTAGACCAATCCATTAATCTCATTTTTGAGGTTTGTTTTTTTGGGACTATATGGTCCTAAGGTACTATCAGACTCAGAGTCTGGTCAGGGGCAAATAAATCATAGTAAATATAGCAAAAAGGAAGAATTTGGTGTATTAAATTGAATGTAGTGCTGAAAGTTCATAAGAACTTTAAGGTACAATAGGGGTGTGGCTTCCCCAGGCTTGAGCACAAAAGAAGGGGGTTAAGTTCTAAAGAAATTTAGAAATGCTGTCACAGAGCATAGACTCTCTCTGAGAAGGTGGCCAATATAAGTGCAGCTGATACCCCAGGAAAATTTGGAAGGGGCATTGTGGAACCTAGCTCCAAACTCTGAGAGATCCTTCTCATCTTCTCTTAGCCTCTCAGATCATATGTTAACTCCAGAGAATTTGGATTCAGACTTCTGTGGATGGATCATCTTACAATACAGGCTCTTACCTTTGAAGGAACAAAAGCCCACTGGATCTTGGAGGGTGGGGCAGATTGTTGGAGACTAGTACTTGCTGCTCCTTCTTGGAAAAATACTTTTTGTTGGAGTAAAGCTAAAGGAATTAGGATGAGCAGACAAGCAAGAAGGGACAGGTAGGTGTCTTTTCTCTTCCACCTTCTACTTTCAAATGAGTACCTAAGACTTGTGGAATGTACAGCCACTTGAAAAATAGGAACTGTAGCATTCAGCATCCTTATTTCTCAATCATAGAGCATAGGTGAGTTGATTTGGAAACAAGTAGTGACAGCTTAGAATAACCAAGCCAGCTTTTAAATAATATTTAAAATGCTAAAATTTAAATAGAACCAACCAGTTTAAATTTGAGGAAATGCCACACCAACTCCAGTGTTGTCCATGTGACATAAACAATTATGCCAATAATAGTGGATGGGAGATATGTGTCCCACAGGACTAAGCTCCCTGGAAGTCCCTGGCAGAGTGTCCGTGTTATGCCTACTTCTCAAAGACGTGCTTCACAGATCATGAGCTCCCTGGGCTATGGGTCCTGTATAACTGCTTTTCTGATAATGTTCTAATTAATCTATAAAACACAGCCAAAATTAATGAATGCTTGGATTGTGAACTATGGAGGAAAGGGGAAGCTGGACATGGACCTTGTTTAGATATAACAGAATGAGCTATTCCTTAAAGACCCCAAGCCACTAGATAATAGAAAGTATAATAGTTCAGGCACTTCTAGAGAATAAATACTCACCCACTAGGAATCCTTTAGGAATCCCAACTAAAGTGATTTATGACAGAAAACATTATCTCATAGGAGACAGATGGTGGGCCCCTCCATTGAGGAAGTTCAGCATGGGGAACTTAAGGACTACAGCAGAACCCCTTCCCCTTACAGGCGTAAAAGTACAAGAGTCCATATTCCAACAGGTAAAAAGGTTTTTATATTAAAATAGATATGTGATAAAATAACTGAATAAAGACTTAGGGTGGATCTGCAACAACCATATTGGCTAAATGGGTCATGAGAACCAAAAAAGTAAAAATAAATAATAAACTAGAGAGCGGCTGAGATAAAGATGAAGGACACAGCCGCAACCGCAAAGAAGCCTTCACAAATCTAGGAACTGTACTAAGTTTAAAAAACACAGACTGCTCTTTGGGTCATAAAGTTCTTGTGGGTAAAGGGATATGTCTAGCGCCAATTAATCATTGTGTGCTAGCTGTTTTTTTTTAAAGATGATGTAATTGAATTATTGCTAAGCTTTTGTTGTTCCTTGTATGACAAGATAGTTTTATTTTCTGTATGTAAACTACTGATTTGCAGAAGTAAAATTACAGCAGATTCAAACCACTTCTGAGTGTGTTGTCTGTCTGTCATTTGCTGAATCCTTGCCTTCCTGACTACCCAAACTCTGGTCCCCCTACAGTCGTGGTACCCCCGATGGGCCAGTCCGTGGCATATAAGGAATGAATAGGATGTGATAAAGAGGGGGTGAGCATAAAATATTAAATATACTGCATGTCTAAATAAGATGGAGGTAAAATGTGTGTGTCTGGGTATTTAATGTTCCATGAATCTAGTGTAATAAAGTCCATGGACTTTTTGTGTTTCCTTGTGTGTTTCTCTCTCCAAATAATTAAGCTTTGGATTTAAATGCTGTGGGATGTTCTGTTTGTCCTATGGGAGCTCATTCTTGGGTTCCTCGTGGCTTTACCCAGCAGGTCCGCTTAGAGGATGATTAGGACCACAAGCCTGAGTGCAGGTGTCTGAGATGGTCTGCACTTGACTGTGCTGTGGGATGGTCTGTATGTCAAATGTGTTGCTCTGATTGGTCAATAAAGAAAACCTGATTGGCCATGGCTAGGCAGGAAGTATAGGCGGGACTAACAGAGATGAGAAATAAAAGAACAGGAAGGCAGAAAGAGACAGCCAGCCGCCCGCTAGGACAAGGGAGATGAAAAGATGCCGGTAAGCCACAAGCCGTGTGGCAAGGTATAGATTTATGGAAATGGATTAATTTAAGCTATAAGAACAGTTAGCAAGAAGCCTGCCACAGCCATACAGTTTGTAAGCACTATAAGTCTCTGTGTTTACTTGGTTGGGTCTGAGCGGCTGTGGGACTGGCGGGTGACAAAGATTTGTCCTGACTGTGGGCAAGGCAGGAAAATTCTAGCTACATTTAAATAAAGAGTTTAACTTATTTTTACTTAAAGTTACTTATATCCTTGATTTTTATAAGCCATTTTATTAAGTTCAAGGTAGTATAATATTTAAAATCATCATAAAAGAAGATTCAAAGTCCAATGCAAACACAAGACGGACACTGTGAGAGAATGGAGGTTATTAAGAAATCTCTCTGACAGCTTCTGCCCAGGATTCTTCTCTATGTATTAGATCTCAAGTGTAATATGCCATTCAATTTTTCATTGCAAGAGTAAAAAGGAAATCCATTTGAAATATGGATTATGAAAGTGTGTTTTTGCTTTTACATTGATGGGTCATGAATAATATTCTGGTAGTTAGAAAGCCTTTTTGCATAAATAGTTGTTCCATTCTCCACGTGCTAAGAGTTTAAGGGAATATTTTGGGATATTTAAAAGACATGCACACTGTTTTCAAGATTCACTACTTCCAGCTTTGCATGGGTTCTGAGGACTGGAACTCAGGTGCCCGATGAGAGATGCATTACACACTGAGCTGTATCTTCATACCCTCCCCCATATTCCGTTTTTAAAAGTAGTTTTTTTTTTTTTTTTTTTTTTTTTTTTTTTTTTTTTTTTTTTTTTCACTCATATTCCGTTTTTAAAAGTAGTTTTTTAATTAATACTTTTCAAGGTTACAGAATAATTGTAAGATTTTAAAGTTCAATTTTAAAGTAGTATTTCAAAACATGTCTTTATGTAATGATGCTATCATGGGAAGTGGCATATCGTCCCCCAAAACATGTTAGTTTTGTGTATTGAAAACATTCAAAATTATCCCTACTAGCTAGTTGGAAATATTAAATTTATTATTATTAACCATAGTTACCTTGTTATTAAATAAAAATTCTTATTCCTGGATATGATGACTATTTAGAATTTTATTATTTTTTTCCATACGATATATTCTGATTATGGTTTTCCCTCCACTATCTCCTATATGTTCTCTACTCACCCAAATCCACACCCTTTTTGTTTGTTCTCATTAGAAAGCAACAAACATCTAAGAAAAAAGAAAAGAAAAAATTAATAATAACTTAAGATGGAATAAAAACAAACAAACATAGGCCGGGCGGCGGTGCACGCCTTTAATCCCAGCACTCGGGAGGCAGAGCCAGGCGGATCGCTGTGAGTTCGAGGCCAGCCTGGGCTACCAAGTGAGCTCCAGGAAAGGTGCAAAACTACACAGAGAAACCCTGTCTCGAAAAACCAAAAAAAAAAACCAAAAAACAAACAAACAAACAAAAAAAACCATGAATAATACAAAATAAATGAACAGAAAAATGACACAAATAAAAGGCATAAGAAACACATAGGTGCAGAGACATACACATTAACAAGGCAGAAATTTCATAAAGACACAAAATAGGAATACATGATAGCTAAGTTAAAGACCTGTAGGGGGAAAATGCTCAGAGAAAGCATTGTGAGACAAAAACAAAAACAAACAAAACCCTCCAAATACCAGTGAGTTCATTTTGTGTTAGTCATCTATTGCTGAGCATGGGTCCTGTCCTTAAGTGTGGTCTGTATACCCAGTGAGACTCCATTGGAGAAAATTAAATTTTCCTTTGTGAGTGATTGTCATCTGAAGATAGGTTGTGGGTTAGGGTTGGGAGCTTGTGTTTACTTCCTCTCTTAGTGCTGGGTCCATGTTTGGCTTGGACCTGGGAAGGTCCTGTGCATGCTGCCACAGTCTCTGTGAATTCATATATATTGTATAGACACACAACTTTTGTCTGTCTGTCTGCCTGCTGGTGCTAATTTGTTTTTGGTCATGACAAATAAAGCTTAAATGGATATCTGTGAAAAAGAAGGGCTCATGATGCCCTAACCCTCCCTGCTGAACCACTGGCTATGGGAGGATTCCGGGGGAGAGGGAGTTGTTGTCCTTAGATGTTTACCCATTGGGGAGCTCACAAAGCTCCACTGCAAAGCCCTATAGCTGTGGTCATACACGCGCGTGGTTAAACTCAGCGGGTCACAGAACAAACAAAAAAAATGTGAGGGTGGGAAACAGACCTATAGAGAGGTAACGAGTTTAAAAAGTGTGGGGAGAAGATAAGACATGATGTAGGAGTCAGAGTAACAGAATGTATTACATACATATGTGCAAATCACGAACTGCCACTCAGACCTGTTAGGGGAGGAAAAGTCAGTTTTCTTCAACAGAGTGACTCTGGGTATATCAACCACTCCAGAATAGGCCTCATGATTAAGAGCAACTGATTCCTACATAATTGAACTCCACCTTTAAAAATTATTTATTTGTCTGTATGCTTTTATTTCATTACAGTTTGGTGATTTTAATTTTTCTTTTTCTTCTTTGGATGTGGTTTTATTCTGTTTTCTTGGATTTGGGGGGTTTTATTGTTGTATTGGGGTTTTGAGAAAGAACTTGAGAGTTGGGTGGGCAGGGAGGGGGAGAGAATCTGGAAGGACTTGAAGGGAAGAATACAATCAAAATATATTAAATTTAAAAATTATTCAAAATTGTTGCTTCAGGGCTTCTCTCCAGGTTCCCCAAGCCCCGCAGTCCCACAATCCACTTATAAAATAATCACTCAGACGCTTATATCACTTATAAACTGTATGGCCATGGCAGGCTTCTTGCTAACTGTTCTTATATCTTAAATTAACCCATTTTTATAAATCTATACCTTGCCACGTGGCTGGTGGCTTACCAGAGTCTTTACATGCTGCTTCTCCTGGCGGTGGCTGCAGTGTCTCTCCCCTCAGCCTTCCACTTCCCAGAATTCTCCTCTCTCCTTGTCCCACCTGCCTGGCAACCTACTTCCTGCCTGGTCACTGGCCATCAGTGTTTTATTTATATAGAGCAATATCCACAGCACTTCTGCTTTTTTTCTTTTTTTAAAAAGGAAAGTTTTAACTTTAACATGGTAAAATTACATACAACAAAACAATTACCGAGCAAAATTATAGTTACAATATTAAAGAAGATGTCCTATCTATCTTATATTTGTGAGTTTAAGGTTTTATAGCTAACTTATCTTTTATCATAACTGAGGAAATTGCAACTATCTAGTTTTCAACCACATCAAAGACCTGAGAAGGAACATAATGGTACCTGAGAAATGGTAGATGGATGCAAGCAACTTTCGGGAATCTTGCAAGAGTAGACCAAGAGAGCTGGCAGCCTGGACAGTCACCTAATGTTTCTCAGCATTGTTGGTGCATTTAAATTGGCTTCAGGCCTAGAGTATCTGACAGACCATTTTCAGAAGCAGGATTTCTGAAAGACCATCTTACCCTGTCTTGGCAGAGTACAGTGGTCGCTTTCCTTGTGTCCCGCTTGTCCAGAAAGGACAGCATTATATTTGTACTGTCAGTCATCAAGGCAAGGGCAGTTCTTTGCCCAGTAGGCCATTTTGTGCCAAAAAGACAAACTTTTTGGCTAATATTATTCCCTTCTTGGGTCTCTGAGGGAGTTGAAGATTAGTTAGTTATGGTTGAAGATTAGTTAGTTATAGTTGAAAATTAATTAGGATAGAATGTGCATTAGATACATCTTGGATTTACCAAAATAGGATAGATAATGGAATTATTTTCTCTGATTTGTCAAATACCTGTTTAGGTATTTATTACTTGTATATATTGTATATAGTTATTGTACTTTTGTATATAGTTTTTCTTTTGCTAGTTATAACCTTTTGCTTTTGTTTCTTTTTATTAAAATAGAAAAGGGGAAATGTGGTGGTATTCTAATTGTACTGAAATGTGATTTTGATTGTATGTTAATAAATAAAGTTGCCCGGGGGTCAGAGCTATTAGAGCCATAGACAGAGTGTGGCGGTGGTGGCACACGCCTTTAATCCCATAGATCTCTGTGTGTTCAGGGATACAGCCAGCATTGGAGACATATGCCTTTAAGACCTAGGGGGCTGTACATTCAGACAGTGATGAGGCAGTCATGTGTTTGGGTTTACAACCAATGAGAAGGCAGAATGACTGGAAAAGCGACTTACAGACAGGAAATAGCTGTCTTTCGAGAAGCTGGGACACAGAGGAGGAAGGGTGAGATTTTAGCTCTGAGCTCTGACTTCTTGGCTTTCTCTTTTACATTGTTTCTGTGTTTCTTATTTAATAAGATGGTTGGTTACATCTACATCTGGTCACTGGCCATCAGTGTTTTATTTATATAGAGCAATATCCACAGCACTAAATAATAAAATATGGTTAGTAATAATAAAATAATAATAATAATAGTAAAAGAAAATCAGTATGTGGAAAGATGACCATTGGAGAAATGAAAATTAAAACTGTAGTAAGATGATTGACAACACATTCACAACATAACACCTTGAAGAGAAAGCCTGATTTTCTAAGAGTTGCTGATAATAGGGAGGTATTAAAACTGCAAAGCCTTGCTTGTGACAATGTTAAACAGTACTGACACCTCGAAGTTTCTTAAAACTTAAGCATACATTTTTCTCATTTGAGTCAGCCAATCTATCTCTAAATACATTCTCAAGATATGTGATAACATGTTCTGGATATCAACCCTCTGTCAGATGTGGGGCTGGTGAAGATCTTTTCCCATTCTGTAGGCTGTTGTTTTGTCTTATTTACAGTGTCCTTTGCCCTACAAAAGCTTCTCAGTTTCAAGAGATCCCATTTATTAATTGTTTCTCTCAGTGTCTGTGCTACTGGTGTTATATTTAGGAAGTGATCTCTGGTGCCAATGTGTTCAAGACTACTTCCTACTTTCTCTCCTATCAGGTTCAGATTAACTGGATTTATGTTGAGGTCTTTGATCCACTTGGACTTGAGTTTTGTGCACGGTGACAGATATGGATCTATTTGCAGTCTTCTACAGGCTGACATACAGTTATGTCAGCACCATTTGTTGAAGATGCTTTCTTTTTTCCATTGTATAGTTTTGGCTTCTTTGTTGAAAATCATATGTTCATAGGTGTGGGGATTAATGTCAAGGTCTTAGTTCAGTTCCATTGGTCCACATGTTGGTTTTTATGCCAGTACAAAGCTGGTTTTTTTTTTTTTTATTTTTTTTTTATTTATTTTTTTTTATTACTGTAGTTCTACAGTAGAGCTTGAAGTCAGGGATTGTGATGCCTCCAGAAGTTGTTTTATTGTACAGGATTCTTTTGGCTATCCTGGGTTTTTGTTTTTTCATATGAAATTGAGTATTGTTCTTTCCAGGTCTGTGAAGAATTGTGTTGGTATTTTGATGGGATTGCATTGAATCTGTAGATTGCTTTTGGTAAGATTGTAATTTTTACTATGTTAATCCTACCTATCCATGAGCATGGGAGATCTCAAGAAATTAGACATCAAAATACCCAACAGTTCAATTAAAAAATGGGCTATAGAGCTAAACAGAGAATTCTCAACAGAGGAAGCTTAAATGGCTGAAAGACATTTAAGGAATTGCTCAACATCCTTAGTCATCAGGGAAATGCAAATCAAAATGACTCTGAGACCATCTTACACCCCTCAGAATGGCTAAGATTGAAAAGAGCTTATGTTGGAGAGGATGTGGAGCAAGGGGAACACTCCTGCACTGTTGGTGGGAATGCAAACTTGTACAGCCACTTTGGAAATCAATATGGCACCTTCTTAGAAAATTGGGAATCAACCTCCCTCAAGACCCAACTATATCACTCTTGGACATATACCCAAGGAATGCTCACTCATAACACAAGGACACATGCTCAACTATGTTCAAAGCAGGATTATTTGCAATAGCCATAACCTGGAAACAACCTAGATGCCCTTCAATTGAAGAATGGATAAATAAAATGCAGTACATATACACAAAGGAGTGTTACTCAGCAGAGAAAAACAATGACATCATGAGGTTTGCAGGCAAGTGGATGGAACTAGAAAAAAAACATCCCGAGTGAGGTAACACAGACTCAGAAAGACAAACATGGCATGTACTCACTCATAGGAGGATACTAGATGTGAAGCAAAGGATAACCAGACTGCAACTCATAACTCCAGAGAGGCTACCTAGTAAAGAGGACCCTAAGAAAGACATGGAGATCGCTCAACAACAGAGAAATGGATGAGATCTACATGAGCAAACTGTGTGTGAGGGGGCAGGTAATGGAGGGCAAGAATCGGGGAAAAGAGAGCTTAGGGGGTCTGGAGGTCCCAGCTGGATCAGGAGCAGAGTGGGAGAATGGAGAAGGAGATGCCATGATGAGTGAAGGGGAATAGGAAGAAGCAGAATGCTAGAGAGGTTCCCAGAAATCCACAAAGATACCTCCACTGTAGACTTACTGGCAATGGTTGAGAGAGTGCCTGAGTTGACTGACCTGCTCTGGTGATCAAATGGCCAAACACCCTGGCTATCATGATAGAACTCTCATCCAGTGTCTGATGGAAGCAGATGTAGAGATCCATGGCCTAGCCCCAGGTGGAGCTCTGGGAGTCCAATCGGCAAGAGAGAGGAGGGATTGTATGAGTGAGAGATATTGAGACTATGATTGGAAAAAGCACAGGCACAAATAGCCAAACTAGTGGAAATGCATGAACTGTGAACCAATGGCTGAGGAGCTCCAGTGGAACTGGACCAGGCCCTTTGGATAAGTGAGACAGTTGATTAGCTTGAACTGATTGCGAGGCCCCCAGGAAGTGAAGATGGGACCTATCCTTGGTGCATGGGCTGGCTTTTTGGAGCCTGGGGCCTATGCTGGGTCACTTTGCTCAGCCTTGGTGTAGAGAGGAGGGGACTGGACCTGCCTTGGCTGAGTCTACTGGGCTGGGCTGACTCCCTAGGGGAGACCTTGCCTTGGAGGAAGTAGGATGGGGGTGGATTGGGGAGGAGGGCTGGGGGTGGGAGGAGGGAGGATGGGGGAATCCGTGGCTGATATGTGAAATTAAGTTAATTATAAAATAAAAATATTAAAGAAAAGAATTTCATCTTAAAAAAATGTGTGAAAACATGTTTATTTTTTTATTGACGATTTAGAATTTCATTGTAATGAAAGCAGTAAGCAGCCAAGTCTACCTTATGGGTTTTTTATCATTTTTTTTTTTATTTTTAGGTTAAAAAAAAAAGAGTCAGCTTATAAAAAAGGGGGAATCTTTCACATTTTCATCTTGACTTGATCTAAGTGTCAGTATTTCAGTGGTTATATTTTTTATCTCCCTCCTTTCCTCCCTCCCTTCTTTCCTTCTATCTCTCCTCCCCCCCCCCACCAAACAGAATTTGGTTTGCTTCTACCTCTGTGGAATTCCTTGTAAAAGGATAAATGAAGAACCACATGAAGGGGTTAGAATCAGAGTTATCTGCTTTGGGTCCTATTTGAAGTTTGGCTTCTGCACAATGATTTGGATCCACAGACCTTGGTGTGAGCCAGCTTTATAAGCTCTCATGTTGATCAGTGTTTGCCTGCCAGAAGTGACACTTCCAGCTATTGATATTGCTGCCAAATGGGTGAGCTGCATCCATCAAGGCAAAATCTCTAACGCTGACAAGCTCCTGTACTTGGTAGCCATGTCCATGGCTCCCTGTACTCATTGCTGTAAGGAGCTGAGAATTTGCTGTTAGCAGCCTGTATGTGCTGAAATCTATCTTTCAGCAGGATGCTGACATTAGCTTCAGAGATGAATCTGGCATAGCCCCTAACTCCAAGATGCTCATGAGTTGAGACAGTATGTAATGAGAGCTAAAATAAGGGTATATTTGTTGTGAAGAGTTTCCTCCATGAATCATTCCATCCTGCAGGGAAGGCTTTTCGACAGGAGGGTAAACAGCTCAAAATAACTTCAGGAAGTCCCTGAAGCTGACCAGATTCATCAGGCCCCTCCCTGCCAGATTAAGCAATAAAGCTGCTGAGAGTCACTCTCAGACAATCCAACTATCAAAGAGACTCTCAGACAAGCCTAGCTGCAAAGAATTCTCTGAGACAAGACCAGCTGTCTGGAAGAAGCAGAAGCCAGCTGAGCTGCCCAGAAAAGGTTTAGACCAATTTAGGAATCTGGAAAGGACACTATTCAACCTGTTGAGCTTCCTGTAGGCATGTAGTGTGCTCCATGTCCCCAGCTTTGTGAGCCGTCATTCATATTTGGGTGGGATTTGGTGGTGCAGCTGTCTTTGAGTTACTTCTGCTCCTGTAAATAACCCCTCACCCATATTCCTGCAAGTAATGCCATAAAATTCATTGGTTCACCAAGTTGTACTTTGGTGGTATTTGTATGTTGATCTGACATGAGCTCCCTCTCTATGTTGAGTAGATGCACATGTTGTATGCTGCATCTCCCCAGGAAAAGTTTTGTTGCAGACCAAATTTCAGGTTATAATTGGGCACAGCAAGGGAGAGAGGAGGGGAGAGACAGGTAAAGCCAAGTCAGAGAAGACTGAATACAAGTGTTAAGTGGTCTGAGCCTTGAGATACAAAGAAGGTGAGCAAGAAAACCAAAGGACAGTACTATTCATAGCATCAGGTGACATGTGTGTCGATTATGTGTCTTAAGCTCCCTGTTGTATGATCTGTAACAGGACCACATTTAATATCCGAACCTTGCTATGAAGTTAACATGATTATTATTATCTTCATTTTAATGGGCAATGATATAAAACCTCAGAAGGGCTCATAGCTGATGAATATGATAGTCAGAGACAAAACCACCAAGAAATGAAGTGTGAAATGTTTTTAGGATTTAAACACATGCCAATGTAGTATGCATGTATTGTTTTGTGATCCACCTACCATCTATCTATCTATCTATCTATCTATCTATCTATCTATCTACCTACCTACCTACCTATCTATTATCTATCTATCTATCTATCTATCTATCTATCTATCTATCTATTCTATCTATCTTTATTATCTATCTATCTATCTATCTATCTATCTATCATCTATCTATCTTTAGATTTGTTTAGGTAAGTGGAGGTCATCTTTGGTTTCTCTAACAAGGCTTATTTAGAAACTATTTTTTAGAATCTGAAACTTTTATCCCTTATCAAGAGTTTTCCCACTAAGAGCCACATTGTCACATTTCTTCCCAAAGCTTGCCTTCTTATTTTTTGAGCCTAGTTGGTGAGAGTCTTAAAGGTAGATGAAACATACACATTCTTTGCAGTCCTGAGGCTTATAGCCCAGGAATGAAGGTAGAATAATTAGTTACCCATGGCACCACATTCACATTTATAACTGTTAAGTACATTGCAACAGGGAAGTTCAGGGTATTGTAAGCTTGTAAAGTGAGATTTTTCCTGGGACAGAGAATTCACAAAAGCTCTTCAATCCAAGAAGCAAGAGGAGCTTCATCAGAGGCAGCTTGGCGACCATCTGTGTTGTAAAGAGGGGCTGTCTCTTCCTTACAGCTGCTGAAGTAAAGCACACACAAGGGAAGTACATCATGAGGGCTCATCTGCAACAATCTGGTGCCACCTGCTTAACCTTCTCCTTGATTTTTGGTACCAGCAGATTTATTATGTCTCTAGGACAGGAAATCTATCAGCCTGTGAATTAGGTTTTGCAAGAAGGCAATATTTTAGCATTTCTCAGCTTACACTGATGAGAACCTTAATATCTTTAGCATATTTCCTCCAAGTAAGAGGTGATTCCTGGACTTCCACACTATTAAGACTGTTTGTTGTTACACAATAGGTTTATCGGTTGCCTCAAGTCATTGGCAGAAAAGGAGGCTCATGATCACCCACATGTTGATGAAGGTAAAATTATAGAAAGGAAGTAAAATTTTGGGGGTTTGGAACATTTTCCTCTATTTGTCTGGATTTTAGATGTATGTTGAACAAATAAAAAATGAGAGCTTTCCTAAAACTCTTTCCCCCATTATGTTGCTACTCTGTGTCATGGCTGCATCTTCGTGTCTTCATATGCTGAAGTTCTAATTCCAAGCACCTCAGAAGGTGACTGTATTTGGAAATTGAAACTTTAAAGAGTAAAGTTAAAATTAAATCATTAGGGTGGCCTTAATTCAGCATGTCTGGCTTTTTTTTTTTTTTGAATTAGTAGTTGGGGCCAGCAACATGGCTTAGTGAGTATAGCCACCAGCTGCCATGCTTGACAACCTGAGCTCAGTCCTTGGGATCCATGTGATGGGAGAAGAGAACTGAACCTGTGACCTTTCCCTACCTCCTTGTTCATGCTTCAGCATATACACTCACCTCATACAAAACAAATAAATGTAAAGCAATAACAAAATCAGCATAGAAATTAATAGTTTTATTGTGACATTTTTTATAGATAATATTTGTTGATCATCAACCTCCATTACCCTCCTCTGCCCCTCTATGCTGTTCCTATTGCCCCCCATTTTCTCCAAGAGAGCCCCCTCTTCACCTTTATGTCACACAGATTCTATTCTTCTCTCTTGCTTTTTTCTATCCCCCTTTATAATCTTTTTCCTCCTTTCATGATTCCCTGTTTAATTTTATGACCTATACTCACACCCATCTGCATATTGATATACATATCAGTTTATAACACACACACACACACACACACACACACACACACACACACACACACTCTAGTATCCATATATGAGAGAAAACATTTGTCTTTCTGAGTCTGGGTTACTTCTATTTACATAATAATTTTCATTTTCATTTCCATCATTTCCTTGTAAATGTCATTATTTTATTTTTGTTATGGTTGAATAAAATTTCAATATGTATATCTGCCACATTTTCTTTATCCCTCAAACACGAACTTGTCTAACATGAAAACTGAATCTGAAACCACACACACACACACACAAATCAGACTCTGCAAGTTGTATATATTTGTGCACCCCTTCCCTTGTGTGTGTGTGTGTGTGTGTGTGTGTGTGTGTGTGTGTGTATGAATAATAATCAAAGAAAAGAGGCTATCAACTTGAGAGTGGAAAGGCATGAGGAAGGTTTGAGGGAGGGCAGTTGGGAGTAGCTGGAAGAAAAAAAGGGAAGGTGGAAAGTGATGCATTTCTCTTTCAATTAAAAATATACTTAAAAATAAACCAAGAAAAATTATCAAGCTCTAAACCATTATTGATTTTTCAGGAATGTAAAGGCAGGGTATGTCCGTGGGGGCCTCATGCTATGAGGACTGAACTGTAGTTCCAGATGGTTGAGTAGATTCTCTGCCTTTAGAGAAGTCCCACAAATGCACGAGCTCAGCTGTATCCATATGCCTTTCTGTGTGAAGCTGAGGTGCTGTCCAGAGAGCTTCTTTCCACTCACGTCTGTGGGGCAGCTTTCCAGAGGCCCCTAGTGCGCCTGGATGACTCTGGTGATCTGTGAAATCCAAAAATGGCCAGCAATGGGCTTTCTGTGGTCAAGGACTGTCCCACCCACAAGAGGATGTGTGGTTTGGGGCTTTTAGGACACTTTGCTTTTCTTTGTTTTGATCATTCTCTGAAACAAAAGAGGATATTGCTCATAAATATTTGATAGCCTTTGTGCTGGGCTGGAATTGTGTGAGGAGAGGTAAGGTGTACTCTGCTCTCACTCTCTGAGTTATGGTTTCTTAAAAGGGTTAATTTATGTGGAAACATGCATGCCTGACATTTTGTCTTATTTTTATTTATTTACTTTATTGTAATATTTTTCTTATAAAAGAAAACATTTAGTTAGGACTTGCATACAGTTTCAGAGGTTTAGTCCATTATCATCATGGTGGGAGCATGATGGCACACAGGCAGGAATGGTGCTGGATAAATAGTGAGATTTCTATACCCAGATCATAGGGAGCAGGAAGAGAGAGCCACTGGGCCTGACTTGGGCTTTTGAAAACCTCAAAGCCACACCTCCTAATCCTTCAAAATAGTGCCACCCCCTGCTGACCAAGAATTCAAATATATGAGCCTATGGGGACCACTTTCATTCAAGTCACCAGAATACTGATGATGTTTCTCCACTGAAAACATTCTTTAGAATATTGGAATCAATATATTCTTAGCATAAAATATTCACAACTCTTAGACTCATGAGCCTATAAATATTGTCAACATTATTTCTGCAAAGACTCATTTCATCATGTATATCAATAATACAATCTTAACACTGCAAACTTTAGATTTCTTAAAATTCTTTACATTATCCAACTCATGTGGCAAATGTGTATTTTCCACTTCCTATAAGGCAATGCAATCTAGTGTTATACAATTCTCATTGATGAGATATTAGATCTACTTGTACATAAACTTCTACTCTGTCATCTTCTGATGAATTTACCTGCCTAATTTCTTGCCCTGCACCTCAAAGTGTTTAGAAAAGTCAGAGTGTTCAATGATGCACAGTTCATATAATGCCATCTCTACACATACACTTGATTATTTTGCACACAAAAATGTGAAGTAGTTTCTTATGCCATGTTTGGTTGATGTCACTGGAAAGTCTTCTCTTTTCTGGGGGAGGCAGAGGGGAGTGCATGGGGGGAAGGTATTTTGGGGGAGAGAATGGGGAGGATGGGAAACTATGGTTGTACTTGATGTAATACATGAGAGAAGACGTTAAAAAAGAAAGAGAGAAAGAAAAATAGAATAAAAAAGACTATCTCTGAGAAAGGAAAATTCTTGGTATGCTAATGAATAACAAATATGTTGTGGCTGAGAAAAAAGTGACAAAAAGGGAAGAGCAAAGCTGAGTTTCAGTGTGAAGCCCGATTGCATAGAACTTTAGAGAGTGTGGGAAGCAGTCTGACCTCCACTGTCTTGTGTGCAGAGCCATAGTGTAATTTTTTTTGAGAATATATATATATTTAACGTGAAAGAAACATTCAAAACTCACCTTTTTGGTTTTCCAAGTAAAGTCTGGTTCCAGGTTAATGCTGAGACCTTCAGAAGCATAGATTTGCCTTTCCTTCTTCACAGGCAGTCTCTCCAGTTCAACTCTGCTTCATTTATTTAGAACCACACCACCCCTTTCTCAGAGGAGATACAGGAGGTGAGCATTCCAGGTGGCCCAGGAACCTCTGACCTTACTTGGCTTCATTAACATCTGTGAGTCCAGAGCAGAGCTGGTTTTCTGGCTGTGCACAACTGCATCGGACTACACATTAAGGAGAGCTCTACCCTTGGGGTTTAATACTTTTCAATTGCAGTTCATGGAATCTTAAATAATTTTCTCTTCAAGTACATATTTTATAAATAAATATGGTGAGACAACAGGATGCACACTGGTAGTCATATAATCCTTAGCATCTTACAAATAAAAAAGAGAAAATTATATGCTCTCAGGCTCTAAAGGCAAGTTCTATAAGAGAATGATCTTAGGAGACGAAGGTGGTGGTGGTGGTGTTACTGAAGTCTTGAAGTCTGATAAGATACTAACCAAAGATGCATGATTTTCTCTTTTGGCTGGCTATTTACTCATTTGCTAACTCCTTACCTAATTATAACATTTCCATAAAGTTTTCCGAGCCATAGAAGAATTGGAGTAAACTTTAAGCATCCTCAAGTGAAAGTCAGCTGTCCACTTTTCCATACACTTTGAATCCTCAGGAAGATGCAGGCATCTACCCTTATCAAAAGAGTCATAAAATTTAGTTATGGGAAACTATGCCTTGGAGGATTTTCAGTTATTGACTGAAGAAACTTGAGAGTTAGTCAAAATATTAAAGTTTGCTGTCATTGATGCTGTCTATCTAAGTTTGTTAAGACTGAAAGCATGCTTGAAGTTTTATCATTCCTGGGGGAAGGATTTATACAGTGTATTAACTTGCTTTACCAATAAGGTCAGAGATCTCTTGATCTAAGCACTAGTCATAAAGCTTAATAAAGGCAGAGCTTGGACTGCTCTCAGGCCTCCTGGTTTATAGTTGATTTTTTAATATATTTGACAAATTCTGATTATCAGTTCACTGTGTAGATACAAGGGGAACATGAATTAAGAGAGTCCTTTTATGCAGAGACTGGACAAATGATACAGGACTTGACAATTAACCCCAAAATTTTCTTTTCAAGATTCCCTAAAGATATCTTCACCCCTAGAAAGCAAAAAGAAAAAGAGGATAAGATATGAGATAGATCATTGAATCTACTCTGAGAAAAAAGATAAAGAAATAATAGTATAAATAGAAAGAGGGGAAGATATAAAAATGACAAAAAGTAGACTACTGAATGTATTGTGAAAAGAAAAAAGAGAGAATATGGATATAATAAGATAAAAAGGGAGATTATGGAATCTACTTTTAAAAAGGAACTACTTGTTTTAAATAAGATAAGTAATGAAAAGTTTTTGGTCTGAGTTTATCAGATGTTACTGGACTGGACATTGTTAATATATATATAATGGAGTTTTTATCTGAAATCTGTCAAATGTTAATGGTCTAGAGACAGGAGTGTGAGCCATCTGCACAAATAGCAGGTGAGCTGTAGTTGTGATAGATAACTTTTCAGGCCTTGTTCATGTTGTCACAGTCACTGTGAGTTCCTAAGTGCAACTTTCTTGTTGTGTTTGGAAATACTGTGTTTCCTTGATGACCTCTTGTAGGTTGATCACACTTCAGAGTAGTTGAGCAGCATGAATTGGACTTGATAGGCAAAACAAAGGAACAAAAAACAAGAAATTCAAAGTTGGGTGGGTAGGGAGGTGAAGATAGAAGGAGTAGATATGGGAGGAGCTGGGAGAAGGGGAATGAATATGTTCAAAATGTATAGTATAAAATTACCAAAGAAGTAATAAAAATAGTATTTAAAAAACTTTCTAGAGAGTGAACAGGATTATGAGAGTATAGGAAAGACACAGCATGAAGTTGGATGGGAAGACTTTGACAAGAAACCAGACTGTCAAATTCAAATAACACAAAAAATGAAATAAAGAAAATATGGTACATTTACACAATGAAAAATATTACTCAGCTATTAAAAATATGACATCATGAAATTTGTAGGCAAATGGATGAAACTTAAAAAAATTATTTTGAGAGAGGTAACCCAGACCCAGAAAGACAAATAATAGTAGGCATTCACTAATAATTGGGTATTAGTTGTTAAGTGAATGATAATCAAGCTACAATCCACTGATCCAGAGAGGTTAGATAAAGTGGAAGGCTCTAGTGGGGGTGCATGGTTCTCCCTGGGAAAGGGAAATAGAATAG
The DNA here is from genome assembly GCF_004664715.2 of Peromyscus leucopus. Lineage (NCBI taxonomy): Eukaryota > Metazoa > Chordata > Mammalia > Rodentia > Cricetidae > Peromyscus > Peromyscus leucopus. The sequence goes on from NC_051063.1 coordinate 34,967,609, forward strand.
ATTTTGCAGGTGGATCGGGGGCAGGTTGAGATGGGGGTGGGAGAGATCAGGTAATGGGGGAGGGATGGAGGGAGGGAGTGGGAGGAGAAATAGCTGGATTTGAGGGGCACTTGGAGGTGGTGTGCAATGGAAACTTCCTGTAATCTATGAGGTTGACCCTAGTGAGGATTCCTAGTAAAAGAGGACATGGAGTATGAACAGATCATCCTTTGTAGTCAGGCAAGGCTTCCAGTGGCAGGACTGGGTTAAAATTAGTTGACTTGTTGGCCAAGGGGTCCTGTGGAGACAAGGTAGGCTGATGCTAGGATAAAGGGTTGCTCTGCAAAAACAGGCAGCAGAGCCCTACTGCTGAGGTTAACATCCACACAGCTTATTGCAAGTGGAGAGGTCAAACTGGTGCCAAGTATCTATGTTCTACTCTTTACGTGGAAGGCACTCTGCAGGCTATGGGAAGAGAAGCCTGGATACCAACCCTGCCATAAAACCTTTGACCTAAAATCTGTCCTGACTTCAAGATGTGCTGGGACCAGGAACCAGAGGTTGGATAGTCCAGATACCTAGGGTAGAACCAAACACAACTTGTAGCTAGAGTTTTTCTCCAGTCTTGCTTGGCCTACGGTCAAGACAAATCTCTCTCACCTGCCAGTTCCACAGCTACTTAGACCCAACCAAGTAACCATAAAGAGACTTATATTGCCTACAAACTGTATGGCTACAGCAGGCTTCTTACCTAGTTGTTATATCTTAAAGTAACCCATATCTATTAAGTTGCCACATGGCTTATGGCTTACCTGTTTCTTGTCATGGCAGTGGCTGGCAGCGTCTCTCTGACTCAGCCTTCCACTTTCCAGAATTCTCCTCTCTCCTTGTCCCTCCTATACTTCTTGCCTGGCTACTGGTCAATCAGTGTTTTATTTATTAACCAATCAGAACAACACATTTAACATACAGAACATCCCATAGCACACAACTGGCAAAATAAAATAAAATATGATATAAATGAAATGAAATGAATCCTAATGATATTCTGCTATACTAAGGCTGGTGCCTTGTCCATCAGAAAGGATTCCTCTGGCAGCAGATGGGAGCCAATGCAGAGACCCAAAGCCAGACAACATTGAGGACAGAGTCTAAATTGGAGGTCTCAATCAGATCCCTCCCCTCAGAGCATGGGGAGCCCCGAGGAAATAGGGGAGGAAAGACTGTAGACATCAGAGGGGATGGAGAACACCAGGAGAACGTGGCTCACAGAATCAACTAAACAGGGTGTATATATGTTCATAGAGACTGAAGTGACAAGCACAGGGCCTACATGGATCTACACCAGGTCCTCTGTGCATATGTTACAAGGCTGGTAGCTTGGTGTTTTTGTGGGGATCCTAATAGCAGGAGTGGGTGTGTCTTTGACTCTTTGTTAGCTTTTGGGACTCTTTTTTTTTTTTGGTTGCATTGCCTTATCCAACTTTAGTGTGAGACTTTTGACTTGTCTTAATGTATTTTGTATTGTTGTATCTGGTTGTTGTCTCTTGTAGGCCTGCTATTTTCTGAAGGGAGACAGGGGAAGTGTGAATTCAGGAGAGAGGGAAGATGTAGGAGGACCTGGGAAAAGTGGAGGGAGGGGAAACTGTGGTTGGGATGTATTGTATGAGAGAAGAATCTATTCTGAACAACAACAACTAAAAGGTTGAGGCAGAAGGATCATAAGTCAAAGGCCTGTTTTAGCAAAACCATGTGTTAAAAAAAGAAAAAAATCGGGCATGGGTGGGGAGGGAAGCTTATGCATTGTGGGTTGTGGAACCAAGGGGCAGACATCTGAGAAATACATGGTCTTAGTGGAACAATCATTCCATGGATCAAGTTACAGAATGACTGACATGTGCATCTGTTTAGTGACACCGAGATCACTGAAGGTCTTGTTAAGAGAGTCTGGGTGGAATCAGTAAGCATGGTGGTGGTGTGAATTCTCAGGGAGTGATGAAGAAACATTTTCTTCTTCTTCTTTACTCTTGTCTCATACAATACATCCTGACCACAGCCTCTCTTCCCTCCCCTCCTCCCAGTGTCCTCTCTTACCCCATCTCTCCCAGATCAACTGCTCCTCCTTTCCCTTCAGAAACGAACAGGCCTCCCTGGGATAGCAACTGAATAGAGCACAACAAGATGCAAGAAGACTAGACATAAACTCTCATGTCAAGGCTGGACAAGATAAAATTTGCTTTTGAAAGTATGAATGAAAAGAGAGAGAATTTTACACTGTAACAAAAATCTTTACTTCCAACCCTGAGATTTTAAGCTTCTTAATTATTCCCTGAGTCACAGAAACACATACGATTAGGCATCAAGTTTTAATAGAGACATCTTGGGGCTGAACTCTGAGCACTGGTTTTAATGCTCATGATATCCCACATAAGCAAATCATCTTATGATATAAGCCCCTAATATCCTTATGTGCTGTCAGATTGCTGTTGGAGAGGTTTCAAGGATGAAAGGAAAACATTCCACTCCTGCATGGTTTTTTATAGACAAAAACACAGCTTTGGAGAACAGTTTAATAAGAACAAATTATGCTTCTGTTCATGTAATTTCATTCAGAAGTAATAGATTCACTCCTTTCTACAGCAAACATTGGAAATATTCTTATTTTCCTAATAGGTTCTTCTATTAACAGACACTGTTTGTTTATTCTGCATTAGCTCACTTGTTCTGGCAGGAGGATAAACACAGAATACCTGAAATATGTATTTACTTATGATTTCTTCAAATCTTCATTCTTTCAGTCTCCTTTTATTTTTATTGAATGAGCTTTATGCTGGTGAAATGTTGCAATCAGTTGCCATTTCCTGGAAACGGTATGATAGCACCTAATAAATGAGACCAGAGGTCCCGAGGAGAGCAATCAAGCTGATACCGAGGGTACCAATGGGTTCTTGATTAAACCAAGAAAACTCTCATCAAAGTGTGCTGGGGAGAAAATAAAAATAATGATTTCAAGGGAATGTATTGATGGGTATTGGGGAAATCATTGATGAGTATTGATACATAAACAGAAGGCACTTGTCATGGTAGTTGAATTAATTTAACAAATAGTCATAAATGGATTTAAACTATTTACAGTTACTTACGTGATTATGGTGTCATATGTAATGGTGTCTTTTTACAAGCCTTTTCTCATTTAATCACTGCATTAACTCTGTGAATTAAGTAAATTGTTTAACCTCCAAACTTCAGCTTACAAATGTGTAACATGGAAATAATGATGACTAAATGTATAAAGTTCATTTTGAGCAGGAAAAACAGCTTTGAAACTAGACTCCAACTTCCATTTCATGTAGAATAGCAGGAACCTTTCTTATTCTCCAATTTTAAATGACCTCAGATATCAAAAATCATATGTGATAGGGTGACCAGTTAAGCAGTTTTAAAAGATGATTAGTGGGGAAAAGATTTCCTTTTCAACAAATCATATCACTTAGATATCTACATGCAAAGAAGTCAGCCTGTTCCACCCACTGCTTAGAAAAATTAATTAAATATTATTTATAAACATAAGTGAAAAAGAGAAACCCAAAGCTATAAAATATCTAAAACACAACATAGGGGGATGATCATGTGGCTTGGACAGAGTGAAACATTTTTCATATTCAGAATTAAAAATATCATTCATATTTTTGGTTGTAACTCTGGAGTTTAACAGAGCAACTCTTTTGTAGAAAATGACCTAAGCTTGAGTCCAGGAAGTGCCCCAGCCAAGTTAATCTGTTAGGGTTTGAGAGAAGCCCCCAAGAACAATTATTAGTTATGTATGCAATTGGCAAGGCATTTATTATTTTTAATATGTTGGGTGGCAAATAGTGACAGTATTTATAGTTGGTATTCTGAAAAAAAACTGTTAGCTTTTTAGGCTACTGCAACAATTCTTTGGTGTTTGAAGCTTTTCTCCAGTATGCCGCTACTTTTTTGCCATCACAACACAGCTGCTGCAGCTTAGCAAAAACTTAAGCAAATAGTGTCTTAAGTGTTACTTAGTGAGCAGACAAAAAACATAAGGGACAACAGAGACCACAATACCAAAATGTACTGGTAGGGCACAGACACACAGAAACAAACAAACAAACAAACAAAAAAAAAACAACAACAACAAAAGCAGGAATGGGCTTGTTCTTTGAGGGAGTTCTGTTTTACAACAGGAGCAACCTGTATTTTCATTTAACCAAAGGGACTCTCTGTTCCCATTCAACCAAAGGGACCCAGTCATCCCTCTCAAGTGACTCTGGGGTGTCTCCTGGCTCAAGTGGTGGAGGTACCTCTAGCTCCTCTGCCAGGCAAACCTTGGCCTCCAGATTCAGTTATCTCGAGCTTCCTAGAGGAAGAAACACAGAAGAACATGTGACAGACAGAACAATGACAGACCAAGGCAAAGAACACTCACACACTTACTGGTCAGCACGTTTTTAATGCTCAGGGTGTCAGGGGTCTTGAGGGAGCTTCCTGGCCAATGCACCATATGTTAGGGTCCAAGAGAAGACCCCAAGAAAGACCGTCAGTCACATGTGCAATTGGCAAGAGCATTTATTATTTTCAACGTGTTGGGATGGCAAATAGCGACCCCAAAGGGAAGTTGCAAGCTCCATTTAAGTAGAGTTAGGGGAATTTCAGGGAGGAGGGATTAAGCTGGTGCTGATTGGTAGAGGAAAGATTAGTTTGTGGGCTGATCCGAGGCCCTAGTGGTTAGGGACCTTGCAGCTGCAGGGTAGGGAAAGCTATCCTTAGCTAGCAGAAGGCTGGGTGGCTCCTGATGAGCCAGCAGAAGGCTATGGGGTGCCTGCTGATTGTTTTCCCCTGAGTTGTGGACTTTCTGAAAACTGATTGCAAACTGCTTACTCAGCTCCAGCCAGTTCCAGTCAACTGAAACTAAGATCTGGTCCAGGCAGAGCTATTAGAAACCTGTCATGGATCTGGTCTGGCTTCCTGACCCTCTCATAGCCAATCAGCTAAACAGTTTCAGACCTGGCCTTATAAGGCTAGGGGGTCTAAAGTTATAGGATACAGCTGTTACTAACCATATGTGACTAAAAAGCCTGCAAAGGGTGGATTTGTTACTTACCCCATCTAATCAATACACACCCCATGTAACTGCTCCTTGACTGACCAATTAGAAGAAAGATTAGCTCACCACTGTACCTGGTGGGCCCCGGCAGTTCCACAGCCCACTTATAAAATAATCACTCAGAAGCTCATATTAATTAAAATTGCTCAGCCATTAGCTCAGGCTAACTATTGACTCTTACATCTTAAATTAACCCATTTCTATAAATCTATACCTTGGCTCATGGCTTACCGGTATCTTAACATCTGCTTCTCATCCTGGCAGCAGCTGGCAGCGTCTTCTGACTCAGCCTTCCACCTTTCAGCGTTCTCTTCTCTGCTTGTTCCACCTATCCTATACTTCCTGCCTGGCTACTGGCCAAACAGCATTTTATTTATCAATCAATCAGAGCAACACATTCACAGCACCCCCAGCACACCACTCTTAGATTTCCCCAAGTTCCTTGTTAAAAGGGCCTGCCTGCCTTTGTTCCAGGTCGTCACTGTCATTTTGTGTAAGTGATCCAGGTCGTCACTGCCATTTTGTGTAAATGATCGAACCCTGCATGCTTGCTGTTTCTGCAGAATAAGCACTCTTTAAGATATTTCTCACAATAACAAACCAAAACCCAATACAAAAAAATCTCATTCATAAAAATTGCTAAGTTGTCAAAAAGATAATTTAAAAGTTAAAGTTGTAAAAAATTAAGTGAAATTAAAAACCCTCCTGATTTCTACAAATTTCACGTAGTTATTATTGAAATGAATTGGAATCATAAAACAGTTTTGATTAACAAATGTCACAGTTCATATTTTAATTAGACTTTGCCAGATATTCATTGCCTATATGAAGAAAGTAACAATAATTGGAAAAACACTGTTTTGTGGTTTAACTGTCCCCAAATCATCATCATCATAGCTATTTAGACTCAGTGTTGGAGCTGAGCTAGAAGTGACTTTAAATCATTTGTTCCCTTTATAATTATGCTGTTACTTCTCTAAATTGTATAATTTGGCAAAATACTGCACTTTACTTATTTTTCAAAGAAATGGTAGTGGACCTTATTCACACACTTAAATATCTCATCAGCCTAAACTCTTCATGAATAGAAATTATGTCTGTTTATTTCTCTTTTTACTCAGGGTTCTTGTTATAATATTGGAATGCTGTTAAGCATATGAAGGATATTTTTAATGAATTTATTCTTTTTTAAGGTTGTAGTTACTTCTAATTTGTGTTGTTGTTGAATGGTGATTCTTTGAGGAGATGAGGAAAATACCTTATACTTTTTATTTTCCTGGCTTCTTATTCTGAATGAGATGATTATCTTATTTTCTTATCCAGGAAAATAAAATTCTACAGGTAGTTTACTGGTGTGTTTGTTATTTGTCATTTCCAGAGAAAAACTAAGGAACAATGAGGCTTCTCAAATTGTTCCTGTCCTGAAAATGTACTTATGTTTGTGAACATTCTGAGGTACAAAATGCTGTTAGTCCTTTGGAGTGTTGTAAAAAGTGATAAAAAATTATCTTAATTCTTCTGTAATTTGTCAACTGTGTTTGAGTACAAAATGTTAATAATGGCATATTTATTTTTGTTATAGTATTTACATATATTCATTTATTTGTACACAGAAGAAATGTAAAAATGTGTAAACACTTATAAATGAAGCAATATTTGCAGTGACTCAAATATTTTAAAAGATAACAACACTTGATTTTTTTAAATGATGCTAATAAAAGAATAAATCAAAGAAGAAATAGATTAGAGGAACTGGTACACATGTGATGGAGAGCCTTTGTTCAGAGGATGTAAGGGGCTCTCCAAAACAAATAGTGATAAAACAACTCATTAAAAATCAGGTACAATAATCCAAAAGGCACTTTCTTAAGGTAATAACTAAAATAAACACCTATAAATGATTAACATAGTGTTCAATAAGATAACCCATGCAATGATTAGAAGGGGAAGAATTAAAAAGACTCACCTGGTCAATTTTTGGTAAGGATTTGAAGTGGCTGGGATTCCCCACACTTAATGGCCACAACAACTTCAGTATAGTTTGATTGCTGTGGGATTCTGTGTTCTGTGGGTATGTGTTACTCTGGTTGATAAATAAAGCTGTTTGGCCAGTGGTGGGGCAGAATAAGGTTAGGTGGGACAGAATAAGGTTAGGTGGGACAGAATAAGGTTAGGTGGGACAGAATAAGGTTAGGTGGGACATTCCAACTAGAGAGAGAGGAAGGAGAAAGGCAGAGCTGAGGAGATGCTTCTAGAAGCTGCCAGAAGAAGCAATATGTAAAGTACTGGTAAGCCACAAGCCACATGGCAAAGTATAAATTTATAGAACTGGGTTAATTTAAGATGCAAGAGCTAGCTAGTGAGAAGCCCGAACCATTAGGGCATATAGTTTAAAAATAATATAAGCCTGTGTGTGTTTATTTGGGTCTGAGTGGCTGCAGGACCAGGTAGGACACAGGAAAACTCCCAGCTACATTTGATAGTGTCTTTGATAGTATTTTCAACATATACTGAATTATTATCTGTCATTCAACTTCTGATACATTCCCAAGAAAAGGTAGAAGCATATATGTTTATAGAAATTGTGAAAGAAAGGTAAAAATGCCACATGAGAAAAAATATTTGCATGGATTTGGTAACATTTTAACCAAGCATGAGCTTTAAAAGAGGAAAAATCTAATGAAAATGGTTCAACTAAACAAGAACTCAAGGGCTGGGGGAATATATGATAAGGATCATAAAGCATGTTGAAATGAGCTCAAAATTAAAATGAGAGCAAAAAATATTATAGCTACATTGGAAACATCCCCAAAAGGAAAGGTCATTGCTGAAATGTTCTGTAACTATCAAGATTGACTTAGAGGAAGTAAGCAAAATTTAACAGAAATCCATAAAAATTCAAAGATTGAACCAAGAAATGTAGATAAGTGAAAGGAATCCCTGAAGCTTTTACAATCGGTGAAACATAAATGGATGGTACTTAAACATATAATTTAAAGTTTTACAAAAAAAGTCATATGATACCTCCAAATGATGTAGAATGATTAAAACTGAGATTGCATTCTAAAAAGTTACTGTAATTCAGAGATTAAAAATACTATCTGTAACAACATGAAGGGTAAAATCCTTATGAGGATAAAGGAAATCAGTGTGTCTGAGACCTTTTGACATGAAGGCCATGGCAGAAAACAAAGCAACTCCCAAAGTCCTAAGGAAAAAAGGCATGCAGAAAGGGTGATGGCTAGCCTCCATGTTACCCCAGTTATGCAGGCATTGGGCATCTCTGTGGATGGGAGAATAAAAACATAATTCTAATGGGTCTAAGATTCAACTTCAAGGAGATTTAAAAGAATGGATTTCTACTGAGGAAGACAGGGATGGGAATGCCTAAAAACTAGTCTGCTTAGTACAGGGTGCCCAAAATAAAAGTCAGCATTATTCTCATACGATAGAATGTAAATAATCTATAGTTTCAGAAAAGCATAAACAATCAAGTTGAGATGAGAAAGAGACAAGTGAGAGATTTAAAAAAAAACATTTTATAAGGTTGGATAATCAAATAAGAGTTATAAGCACATTTAAAGGCTTAAAGATGCTCACTATGAAACTTCTATAAGCCACTAACATCAGGTAGTGTAGGAGGCAGAACATTGGAGAGGAAATGGAAATAAAAATTTCATAGGGTATAGGACATTGTAACAGCAAAAAATGGAAAATAGACACAGTAGTAAAATATGATTGTCAATATTAAGGCAATGTTTGTAACAGTTTTTTTGTAACATCCCTTTAAAAGTCAAAGGTTAGAAACAGTCTTCTGGTTGGGCCAAGCTGGTAGCTGGGTTTGTTGAAGGACATTAGCTGTGGAATTTGTGATTTGGGCAAAGATAAAAGTCATGGCTTGTTCAGAAAGTGATGGCCAATTCCAGTTTAATGGTATTAAAAAGCATTTCAACTCTTACACTCTCACAGGTAGAATGAATGTAAGTATTAATTACATCATTAAGCATTTATATCTCAGAATAATAGAGATGTGACAACTTTTATTTACATCTTTCTTTTTTTCTCAGTGTGTACTGGCCACATATGTAGGCATTTGTTGGTCTTATACTTCAAGTTAAGGCCTAAAAAACCCCAGCTGTAAAAGCAACATAAATGGATTTTGAAATGTCTGACCTCAACTGTTAAGTCCCATGCCTGAAGAAGCTGATGTCAACTCATCATGTAATACTCAATCTGTACAATAAATTATGAACCTGGAAAAAAAGAAATATTGTCAATATGCAGAACTTTGCATTGTATGATAATAAAATGAAGTCTTTGGAATGGAGGCTGCTCTCTATATACTTGCACAAAATAATTTCTAAGAAGAGCAATAAGTAATTAGTATCAGGTAAAGAATGTACACAGAGTGCTTCAGGTTGGATGATAAAACCTACAGCTTCCTGGAAGAACAATGAACAAAAATATTAATCCAACTCAGGTGTTGGTGAGGCAGAAAATTGTGACCAGGGGAAAAGAGCATGAGAGAAATTACATGTACAATATATAGAATTCTGTACCATCAGCATAAGTATTCTTAAAAGATCACTACTTTTAAATTCATTTCCAGTTGGATAACAGTCATGTAACATTGAGGTAACAATTTTAAGGAGCAATATTCAGTGTACCTATAATGCTGTGTAACCATGACTTACTGTTACTGGGTTCTAGAATGTTTTTTATCACAACCTTGTAACCATATAGCAGTCACTCTTTGTTACTAGTTAGTTCTTAAGGATAAGAAAACTTTTTCTGTGGTGATATTTTGCTCTAACACATAAAGCTTGCTTGAAGATTAGAGGGCAAAGACAGCCACTAGTTAGCCATAGAGGCCAGGCAGTGGTGGCACTCACCTTTAATCCCAGAACTTGGAATCTTATGCCTATGCTCCCATTACTTGGGAGGCATACAAGCCTTTAATCACAGCACTTGGGAGGTTGAGACAGGGAGTGATATGGCAGAGAAAGGAGTATAAGATGGGAGGACACAGGACCTCACTTTCTTTCAGGCTGAGAATTTCATAGAGGTAAGAAATGGTGGCTGGTTGCTCTGTTTCTCTGATCTTTCAGATTTTACCCTGATATCTGACTCTGGGTTTTTATTAATTAATACCAATTAGAATTCATGCTACAATTTTCTGTATCAAAGCTTCTTTGATGAGGGGTACTATATACATTTATCTGTGCATATAAGGATGAGGATTTAAAATGTAGTGAAGAATTATGCTGGTCTAGAAAAGTGGCATTTGTAGATCATTTTTTTTTTTTTTTGGTTTTTCGAGACAGGGTTTCTCTGTGTAGCTTTGTGCCTTTCCTGGAGCTCACTTGGTAGCCCAGGCTGGCCTCGAACTCAGAGAGATCCGCCTGGCTCTGCTTCCCGAGTGCTGGGATTAAAGGCGTGCGCCACCAACGCCCGGCTGTAGATCATTTTTAAGGTTCATAACTTCACTAGCCCCAGAAGCTGGCTAGGTTTCCAGTACCAGGCATGATCTCCCTTCTGATGAGCACACCGGTAGGTGAAAACACTCACAGAAAATCACACTGGTAGGTACACAGTGCAGAGACCATGCATAGCACCTACACAGGTCTATGCCAGATGGTATTACAAGGCTGAGAGGAGAAGTGAACACAAGCCTCCGTCCCTAATTCAGAAGCTATCTCCAATTGAAAACCACTGGTAAAGGGAACATTAGTTTTTTTTCCAGTGAATTCTCACTGGGGATACAAACCACTCTTAAGAGCAGGCTTCATGTTCAGCCTTAGATGACTGTAGCTACAGTTTTCCTGCCTTGCCCACAGTCAGGACAAATCTTTGTCTCCTGCCAGTCCCACAGCCGCTCAGACCCAACCAAGTAAACACAGAGACTTATATTGCTTCAAACTGTATGGCTGTGGCAGGTTTCTTGCTAACTGTTCTTATAGCTTAAATTAATCTATTTCTATAAATCTATACCTTGCCACGTGGCTCATGGCTTACCAGTACTTTACATCTTCCTTGTCCTGGCGGCTGCTGCAGGCAGTGACTCCTTCTGCCTTCCTGTTCTTTTATTTCTCCTCTCTGTTAGTCCTGCCTTTACTTCCTGCCTAGCCATGGCCAATCAGGTTTTCTTTATTGACCAATCAAAGCAACACATTTGCCATACAGACCATCCCACAGCACAGCCAAGTGCAGACCATCTCAGACACCTGCACTCAGGCCCATGGTCCTAATCATCCTCTATGTGGACCTGCTGCATAAAGCCACGAGGAACCCAAGAACGGGCTCCCACAGGACATACAGAACATCCCACAGCAGATGACCAAGACAAAATGAAGTCAATGGCATCTTGGAGATTCTTTGTCACATAATGTTTTATCAGGATCATCTCTCTCTCTCTCTCTCTCTCTCTCTCTCTCTCTCTCTCTCTCTCTCTCTCTCTCGTACACTTTCTAGTATATTAGTTTGTATTTTCTAGCTTCTGGTTTTGCATTTTAGTGGGAATCCTGTGTCTAGGAATGTGTGAGTCTCTGTGCTGCATATATGTGTTTCTTGTTCTCTTTCTTTGGCTCTTCTCTGTTTGTTTATATTCTGATTTGTTTCTTTTTGTTTTATGTAGCCAGAAGGTTTTTCCAGTCCCACTTGGTCCCACAGACCCACAACTGCTTATAAAATAATTGATCAGAGGCTTACTATTATTTATAACTGCTCAGCCATTAGCTCAGGCTTATTATTGATTAGTTCTTACACTTAAATTAACCCATAATTCTTATCTGTGTTGAGCCATGTGGCTTGTTACCTTTTCTTAGTTCTGCCTTGCCATCGTGCTTCCTCTGTGTCTGGCTGGCGACTCCTGACTCCACCCTTTCTCTTCCCATCTTTCTCCTGAATTTCCTGCCTCACTATAACCTGACTCACCATAGGCCAGAGCAGCTTCTTTATTAACCAATCATAGCAACACATATTCACAGTATATGGAAAGAAGTCCCACAGCAGTTTTACCTTATTGTAAATGTATTTTATTATTGTTTAGATGCCTGTCAATATTCTTTCAAAAATTATTTTATTTATTTTATTATATTATTTTTACATCTGACCACAGTTTTCCCCCCCTCCTCTCCTCCTAGTCCCTCCTCTCTACCTCTCCTCTGCCACCACTTTCTTCTCCCCCTCCATTTCCATTAAAAAAAGGGCAGGCTTCCCATGGATATCAACCAAGCATGGCATATAAAGCTTTAGTAAAATTAGGCATCTCCCCTCATGTTAAATAATTTAAATAAACCAATAACCTCTAAGGAAATAAAAGCAGTCATTAAAAGTCTCCCAACAACAACAACAACAACAACAAAAAAAACATTAAAAAAAAAAGGCCCATAGTCAGATGGCTTTATGACAGAATTCTACCAAACTTTTAAAGAAGAACCAATACCAACACTTCTCAAATTATTCCACAAAACAGAAATGGAAGGAAATTTGCCAAATTCATTTTATGAGGCCACTGTCATTTTTATATCTTTTTTTCTCCATTTATGGTAATTGAAAATTTTGTTGGACATAGTAGTCTGGGTTGACATCCATGGTCTCTTAGGCTCTACAAGATATTTATTCAGGCCCTTCTGGTTTTTAGAGTCTCCACTGAGAAGGCAGGTGTAATTCTAATAGGTCTGCCTTCATTTGTTGCATGGCTCTTTTTCTTTGCAGCTTTTAATATTCTTTCTTTGCTAGGTATGTTTAGTGTTTTTATTATTTTGCAACATGGGGACTGTCTTTTTGGTCCTACCTATCTGGTATTCTGTAAGTTTCTTTAACCTTTATAGACATCTTTTTCATTAGGTCAGGCAAATATTCTATGATTTTGTTGAATATATTTTCTGGGCCTTGGAGCTAGGAATCTTCTTTTATTCCTGTTATTTTTAAGTTGGTCTTTCATAGTGTCACAAATTTCCTGGACACTTTATGTTAGGAATTTTTATAGATTTAACATTTTCTTTGACTAATAAATCTATTTCTTCTATCATATCTTAAATACCTGAGATTCTCTGTTCCATTGTTCACATTCTGTCAGTGATACTTGGATCTGTACTTTCTGTTTGCTTACCTAGATTTTCCATTTCCAGGGTTTGTGTTATTTTTATTGCTTCCATTTCCATTTTCTGGTCTTGAATAGCTTCCTTCACCTGCTTGATTAATTTTTTCTTGGCTTTCTTGGCATTCTTTAAGGATTTGTTGGTTTTCTCCATTTTTTGATTATCTTTTCCTTGATTTCTTTAAGAGATTTATTCATTTCCTCTTTAAGAACCTCTATCATCTTCATAAAGTTGGTTTTAAGGTAGTTTTCTTGTGTTTCAGCTGTGTTAGAATATTCAGGCTTTTCTATAGAGGGATGGCTAGGAACTGGTGGTGACATATTGCCCTGGCTATTGATTGTGTTCTTATACTGATATTTAGGCAGCTGGATTTGGAGTGATTATAGATCTAGGTTCTGATTTTTGGTTTTTTCTTTGTTGGATGGGTGTTTTTTTCTTGGTTTCTGTCTCCTCTCTGGTCTTCTGCCTGGAAGACCTGTGATTGAGTAGAGGGCCACTGCCTGAATTAGGGACTGGACTTCTGATGGCCTCTGGTCCAACAGGGGATTGCTGCCCAACTTGGAGGCTGGAGTTCTGTTGTTATGACTAGTCTCCAGTCTGGCTGGTGGTCCTCTGGGGTTCAGGATGGTGGTCTGGCTTATGGTGGAATAGGAATTTCTGCCTAGTTTTCAGGGAGCTGGCCTGGTCTCTGGGGTTCAGGATTCTGATTTGGCCTCTATTGGTGTAGGAGGCTGTAGCCAGAGTTGTGGGCTGGGATATGATAACAAGGTGAGAAAGTGTGGTTGTGATTATGCTGGGTAGGTGGAGGCAGGGCAGGAGTAGGTTGGGGTGCTGGCTTACCTGGTTTTCAGGTATCTGGCTTGGACTTTGATGGGATAGAAGGCTTCTGCCAGAGGTGTGGGCCAGGGTATAGTGATGAGGAGAGGAGGAGCATTTGGAGTTCTGCTGGGCAAGCAAGGGTGTGGAGGGGTCAGTTGGTTTACTTGGTTGTCAAACAGCTGGCCTGGCCTATGGTGGGGCAAGGGGCTTCAGCTGTTTTCAGGGAGCTCGCCTAGCCTCTGACAGGGTAGCAGGCTTCCACTGAGCTGTGGGTTGGGATATGGTGAGAAGGAGAGGATGGGCAATTGGGGTTGTACTGGGGGGGGTGTATGCATTGTGGAGGGCAGTCTTACCTGGGGTTCAGGGCTCTGGCCTGGCCTCTGGTGAGGTAGAGGCTGCTGCCAGAGCTGTGGGCTAGGATATGGTTGTTCATATTCTAATGAGAGACAGAAAGGGTGTGGAACTGAATGGGAAAGGAAACTGTAATCAGAATATATTGTATGAAAAAACCCATTCTCAATAAAATGGCATAGAAAAATATGAGAGAGAGAGAGAGAGAGAGAGAGAGAGAGAGAGAGAGAGAGAGAGAGAGAGATTGTGTAGATCAGGTCCAACAGATACATCTGTCTCACAGCTCCTGCATCTATGGCTGAGGGAACATTGAAAAAGATGGAGTAGAAAAATAAGAAAAGCCAGAATACCATGAAGTCTGCTGTGAAGCAGTCTCTTCTAGAAACAGCTGCATAAACAAGACCACAACAACAACAATATCAAGGGAAATGTCAATGTGGAAGGGAGAACTGGACCCCAGACAAAGAACTACAAGCAGCAATTGGCAACTGGGTGGAGAATTAGCCTTTCCCAGGGATGAGTCCCTTACTGATTGACCAATGCAGAGTGGTCAACCTTGAAAAAATACACATACTAAAAATGAATTCAGTAGTTTGTGTTCTGTGTATTTGTGCACACACACAGAGCATAAATAATCAAAGGAAAAGAGGTAATTATCTTGAGAGTGGGTGCATAGAAGTGGTTTGAGGGAATGTCGCTGGGAGGGGCTGGAGGAGAAAAAGAGGGGAAAGTTATATAATGCCATTTCAATTCAAATGTGTTTTAAAAAGTAAGAAAACATTTAGCCATTGCTTGTAAAATATCCTGTCTTCTCAGTCCCTTAGTACTTCCTTTTCTCTAATTTTTTCTCGAGACAGGCTATCATTCAGCCCAGAGTAGCCTAGAACTTGGTATATAGCAGTGGATGACCTTGAACTTCTGACCCTAAAGTCTATTTCCCAAGTGGAATGATTATAAGCGTATGACACCACCAAATCTTTGAAATATCAAGTCCAACTGTATTTTTACTTCCTGTTATGAATCCTAATTAGTATCTTCTCATTATTTTTGCAATGTCCTTCTCCCCAACCATACTACTGTACAATCTACTTTCCAAATATATCACTGTCTGAGAAAATCCTTGATATTACTCTATGTTTCCAGACCAGGCTTGTGATCAGAATGAAAAGTTCTCACTAGTGAATGAAGTTGCATAGCTAGTCAGTGGTGAAGTGAAGATTCAGAACTAGAACGCTGATGTTGAGTTCTCAGAAACTTAGTCAACTGGCATTGGTTGGTATGTCTAATTGTATCAAGTCACACCTGAAAAACATAGAGTTAAGTTGTCATCAATGGAAGCTGAAGTTATCAAATACAGACACCAAAGAGGACATGATGTGTTTCTGCATCAAAGCTTCCAGGACTTATATGAAATAAAGTGTTTCCCACAGGGGGAATGACTTGAGTATAAATTATTTTGAGTACAATTAGAGTAAGACCAGACAGTGGGCATTATGGTGACAAACAGAAGGGGGAAATCTGTACTAACCATGATTCCTTATCCTGAGCCTTAGACTATTATCTTCTAGTGCCAAACTATCTGTGAAATGAAAAATATTTTAAGAGAAGCCACACATATCTCAAATCACCATTTGGATTTTTGTTTTTTTAATGCTCATTTTATATTTTAGGACATGAAACAGCAAGCCACAGAAAACTGGACAAAGGGGTCAGACTCGCATCTTCTCATAGCCAGTTCCTCTGGCATAGAGGCCATCAGCAAACCATTCAGAATTATTCACCTAAATTGCATCCTAGGTTCCCCCAAAAGCCTTTAATAGGGCTGACATCTGGTTTCATTACTATGTGAGTCATTCTCTTACTGTTAACGTGTCTTCCACATAAACAGGACCATGGTGGATTTTGCATCTCTTAGAGAGTGGAGGCCACTACCTTATTTTATATAAAACTGGCTGCTGTGGTACAATGAGAGGAGAAATAAATGTCATCATTTTGATGGCAGCCTGTTCAACTGCAACCAGGAGACAGGGATGACTCAGAGAAAATGGAGTGCTATAGTACTTGGGAGTGTGGTTATCACAGTCTGTCAGCTTACATGCTTACATAACTTGTTTACACAAAAATCACCTAGTCATTGATTTTGTCATCAAATATAATTGCAGCAAGGCATTAATTATTTATGTTACTTTTATCTGAATAAAAAATATCTGCTAAAATGACTACTTCAGCAAATTCATAAGATACCCTTACCACATAGTCTTTTCATTCTGAGAGTTTTGTACGATTGCTTCAGTTTCTATGTAGAATACCAGAAAGAGTTAGAGATTCAGCTCCTAAGGCAGAATCTTGGATTGGAAGCCAATGAATTCACATAACACTGGAAATAGTTTATAGGGTCACCATGACTTTTCAAAGTGAAAATTTTCTTCTTGGTAATAGCTGTAACTTTAATTTATAACTTTTTATAACATAATAAAATTTTTGCTGTAGAGAATGTAGTACCTGGCTAGTATTCATTGGTAAGGGGAGATGAGATTTTTGCTGTGGTAAAGATAAAAACAGTCACCATGCACTTGAGGGCCTTAGCTGTTTTACACACCCTACCTATTTTATTATTGTTAACCACCTTATGAGATAATCTCTTTGCCTCTATTTTACAAATGTGAAAACTGATGCATAGGTTAACTGAGTTAAATAACTTAGTTAGACTCAAACAGACAATAAGATACATCACTATTGCATCTGTTGTACCTCACCACTTGCCACTATGTCTACCAAGTATTGAGCACTGACTTTGAGTCCTACAAGAGCGAATGCTTTTCATTTGACTGACACAGATAAAGAAAATGAACCTTGCCGGGGGTGGTGGTGCACGCCTTTAATCCCAGCACTCAGGAGGCAGAGGCAGGCGGATCTCTGTGAGTTCGAGGCCAGCCTGGGCTACCGAGTGAGTTCCAGGAAAAGGCACAAAGCTACACAGAGAAACCCTGTCTTGAAAAACCAAAAAAAAAAAAAAAAAAAAGAAAAAAAGAAAGAAAAAAAAGAAACTGAACCTCATATCATGTAACCAACAGATGAGGCAACTGGCATGTATGATGATTAAATGAATTACCTGTGGTATCCTGATAGCAGTGACTTTCTTTCAAGCTAATAATGGAATGCAAATACTAGTATATTTAAGGATGTTTTGTTTTGGTTATTTCTCTGGATTTCAAATTGTTTTCTCTAGTGACCCTGTGTTTATAAAACGTCTCATCTTTTACAGAGTCTTGTGCACTTAGAAGAACTTGTTGAATGGAAAGTTTTCGAAATTTCAGGATTAAAGTCAAATATAATTGTAAGACCTTATCCTTCTCTTTGTTTATGTCCACAGTGAAAGTAATACCTCTTCGCCTGAATCTAATCAAATGGATTTGGTGTGCTGGGTCCTATTTTATGTGTGATTCATCTTTACATTATTTTTTGAGAGTTTAAGTCTTTGTTCCAATAAGATAAGAAGAAATTTTGATGCTTGATCACTTATGTTAATGCTTTATCTTGATTCCCATAGAATTAGAAGCTTTTCTTTTTGAAGAGATTTCTAGAGGGAAGATTTGATTGTATTTTCAAGTGTACTTACAGTAATAATAATGTACTTGGCTGTAATTCTCTAGCACTTTATATAAGTATTATAATTAATCTTCACTATAATCAAGATAATGATTATATACATTTTATTAAGGTATAGAAAGTGAGGAACAATTGGGAAGTCATAAGGCCAGAAATGTAATTGCCCAAAGCCACATAGTTAGTAAGTGAAGGAACCCCAGTCTTAGCTTAGCAACATTGAAATTGCCCAGTGGGAACCAGTCTCAGGATATGCTAGAAGTGGAAACAGAAAATGGAAAACTAGGGGCTTCATAGTTGCTGGCATATTAAAATAAATGATAGCTAGATAGAGTGTGTGTGTTTGTGTGTGTGTGTTCATGTAGGTAGGTGAGTGTGTGTAAAAAGCACAAATGCATGCACACATACACACACACACACACACACACACACACACACACACACACACAAAGACTAATCCTGAGAGTGAGACATGGAAAGACATTTTTTTAAATTAAATTTCCTTTTAGACATTTTTGCACATGCACATAATGCATACTGATGACTGTAGAAAGCTAACGGAAGGACAGACTCCATTTATGCTGCTCCATTTATGTAGTCATCACCGACACTGGGGTGGAATTTACAATGGTATGGCTGCTTTGGGATCACATATATCATTGTAAGTAACCTGTGTCTGTGCTCTGTATCTGTTAGCTCAAGAATATTATTGGTTCTTAAGTTGGACTTTGGTGGAATCAAACTTCGGTTTGTTGTTGGGGCCCTACAGTAAAGGGTTGATGCTTACCTCTTCTCTTTGGAAAGAGTTCCCTCAACTCTTGACAGAGCTGAAAGAATCACAAGAGCAAGGACAAATTTGGGAAGGGTGTTGTCAATAGTCCTGCTATGAGTGACAAGACACACAACTGAAGCTAAGCTGTCTGAAGGTTCACTGTCTCTCATAGAAATCCCCATATGGCTATCTTTCCCCATGTGGCTATCTTTTCTGCAAGTGGTGTGGAATGGCTTTCACTCTTGCTATGGTAGCAATTCCAATCTCCTAATATGTGCATTAAGATATGAAATTGAGGCTGAGGTGGTGCCCAGATGGTCTTACCTGGGTGTAGGAGAGTGTGCAATAAAAAGAGAGACCTAGGCTAACCATGCTCTGTCTGCAAAGCAAAGTGGGAAAAGGGAAGGATGAGATAGGAATGTTGCCTTGCTAGTTCTTATGGCTGGTGGGAGAAGGCTAAAAGATACACAACTCAGATCAATGTTAAAGAGCCTATTCTGAGATTCAAACACATGGAACCTATGTAAAGCATCGAATAGCAAACAGGAAAACACAAGATAAAAGTGATAATGAAAGAGCAGAGGTCAGAGATGTTGTATGATACCCAGTCCACCAGATAGGACTGTGCTGAGACAGAACTAAGTTAAGCAGGGGTCTCAGGGCTAGGATGGAGCTTTATTGGTTTTTGAGAGCCTGCGGTGGTATTGTGTTCCCCAAAATATTGTGCACCCTAATAAATTTATCTGGGGTCAGAGAACAGACAGCCACTAGATACAAAGGCTAGAAAATGGTGGCACTCACACCTTTAATCCTAGCATTTCAGAGGTAGAAATCCCTCTGGATCTCTGTGAGTTCAGGCCACATTGGAAACAGCCAAGCATGGTGACACCTGCCTTTAATCCCAGAAAGTGAGCCTTTAACCCCAGGGAGTGATGGTAGAGAGCAGAAAGATATATAAGGCGTGAGGAACAGAAACTAGAAGCATTTGGCTGGTTAAGCTTTCAGGCTTCAAGCAGCACAGTTCAGCTGAGAGCCATTTGGATATGAGGACACAGAAGCTTCCAGTCTGAGGAAACAAGATCAGCTGAGAAGTTGGCCAGGTGAGGTTAGCTATGGCTTGTTCTGTCTCTCTGACCATCCAGCATTTCACCCCAACAACTGGCCCCAGGTTTGATTTTATTAACAAGAACTTCTAAGATTCATGCTATAAGAGTCCCACTTTGCTAACGACTGTGGAGGAAGGAACTCTTGTGGAAACCAGAACGGCTGTGTGCTGGTTAGTTTTATGACAACTTTACACAAGTTAGAGCCACCAGAAAGGTGAAACCTTAAATGAGAAAATGCCTCCAGTAGATCATATTAGGCTGTAGGCATTTTCTTAATTAGTGATTAGTTGGGGAGAGCCCATCCCATTATGGGTGATCCCACTCCTGGGCTACTTGTCCTGGGTTCCACAATAAAGTGAACTGAAAAAGCCACAAGGAGGAGCAAGTCAGTAAGCAGCATCTTCAGTGGCCTCTGTATCAGCTCCTGTTTCCAGGTTTTTGCCCTGTTTGGGTTTCTGTCCTGACATTATCCTTCAGTGCTGAACAGTAATTTGGAAGTATAAGCCAAATAAAACTTTCCTCCTTAATTTGCTTTTGGTCATGGTGTTTTATCACAGCAATGATAATCCTAAGTAGGAAAAGCTGTTTTCTTTTGTATTTTTCTTTTATTTTTCAGTTTATAATATAATTATATCACTTCTCCCTTCCATTTTCTCCATGCAAACAACCTTACTTTTTTTCTAATTCATGGCCTCTTTTTTTCATTAATTGTTAAATGCATATTTACATACATATGCATACATATATGTTCCTAAATATAATTTGCTCAGTCTGTACAATGTTACTTATATTTATGTTTTCAGAACTGACTAGTTGGTCTTGGATAACCAATTAGTGTGCCCTTCCCTGGGGAAGATTATTTTTCCCACCCTCAGCATTCTTAGTTGCATGTAGTCGTATGAGGTTGAGGTTTCATAGGCTTTTCACCATTCACTTTGATACATCTATTATGTCCTTCCTTAGGTCATGTTTAGACAGTCTTGTTGATGGACCTTTAAGGTTGTAGCTTCTAACTTTCTAGGAGATACTGACAGCAAACTCTCTGATTCTCTGTCCCTGACAATCTCCTCCATCACCCTCTTTCTCAATGCTCTCTGACCCTTAGGTGTGGTAGTTGTTTTGTAGATGTATCCATCAGGACTGAGCTCTACAACTCTCTGTTTTGATTGGTTGTGGTTTTCTGTAATGGTCTCTGTCTCTTGCAAAGAGAAGGTTCTTTGATAAGGAATAAGGATCACATTTATCTGTGGGTATAAGTACAAACATTTAGAGTGCAGTTAGGGATCATGCTAATTTGGTCAAGTGGTGGTTGTAGATTCTCCTCCAATAACTATGACTTCACTAGCTCTTGGTAGTTGTCTAGGTTTCCAATACCAGGCATGGTTTCCCTCTTGTTGAGAGGGTTTTAAGTTCAATTAGAGAGCTTTTGGTTATTATTAAAGTATGCTTGCCACTATAATACCCTTAGGATTATCATGCCATAATAGCTGTTTTATAAGAAGTGGCCAGGAATGCCTGCAGGTGAGGATCATGCAAGTTAGTGACTGGAAGACCAATAAATTGTATTGGTTCTCAAAATGTTTAAAAGTGTACATTATACTAGACCAGGTTTGTCTGTTTCTGGTGACCCCAGGATCATCAACAGAGATGAGCATCAGCTTATAGTTATGTAAGTAGAGTACTGCAGAAGAAAAGGATTGATCTTGACCTAGGGTGACATCTTTCTCCCTTGAATGTGCTGTGTATGTTTTTCTCCTGGGGGAAACTTCTGAAGACATAAGATATCCTGTCCTGTAGTGGAAAGGCACGGGAGCTCGGCTAGTCATCTATCAGTTGTGAACTTGAATTTGACGAGTTGTCAAAAGGGATGATGTTTCTGTCCTAGTGTCCCTGCCATGTTTTAATGAAAAATGTGAGTAATCAGCTAGCTTTTATGAATCCCTGTTGTCAGGGGTAAAGCTGTCAAATACTTCACTACACTGATATAGGGGAGCAATCAGCTATATTGTTTTGGATTCTAGTGAATTGAAACATATTTGGACTTATTGGCAATCAAGACAGGTCAGAAGGGAACAGTTTTCCTTGGGAATGTTTGCTTTATCTGCCAATGGGGAGACTTGAAAGCATTCTGGTCAGTTGGGGAATATGAAAGAGACTTGGACATTAATTAATTCAAGCCTGATCTACAGCATTAGTTCAGAAAATATTGGCACAAGTAATAGAAAACCTTATGTCCTGTAATAAGTCTTTTACCTAAGAAAACATTTTACTGCAAGTATTTTAGAAGGTGTCTGACATGAGTAACTTATGCACAAGTAATCTTAAGAAACAGTAAAATATGGAGCTGTAGATGTAGATCAGCTGGTAGATTGTTTGCCTAGCATACATGAAGCATCTGCTTCCATCCCCAGAACTAGATAAAGGATGCATGTTGGCACATACCTGTAATCCCATAACAGTGGAGGCAATCGAATCAGAAATTCGAGATCATTCTCTGCTACAAAGTGATTTTGAGGCCACCCTGGCCTACAGGAGATCTTGGCTCAAAACACCATAAAATATAGTTAAGTTTTAGGTTTAATAAAAGCTTTAAAGTTGTTTTATTACAATTGAGTTTTTGTTTTATGATTATCTTTCTAAGGCAGAGATCATAAACCCTCCATAAAGAGCAAGGAAGTAAATATAGATTTTGGTGCCATTTATTCTCTGTATCAACTTCTCAGCTCTGATGTTGTATGTTAAGGCATACTATGTTATGTAGACAAATTTCTAAACAGTCTTATTAAATAAGAAACACAGAGCCAAATACAGAGGAAATAGCCAAAGAGATCAGAGAACTAGCAAAGAGCCATGACTACCTTATTGTACTACCTCACTACTTCCTTAGAGAGAGCTTCTTCCCATCTAACCCGTGTTTTTATTGCCTTCCTGTTATGACTTCTCATTGGCTCTAAGCCCAGCCACATGATTTCCTTGTCACTGCTCGTCTATACAGACCTCCACATCTCTGTGGTTAGTACTGGGATTAAAGGCTTGTGTCACCATGCTTGACTGTGTCCTTGACCACACAGAGACTCTGCCTGCCATGTGATTGGATTAAGGACATGTGCTACCACCACCTGTCTTCTGTTTATGGCTTGCTGACCTCTGATGTGCAGGCAAACTTTATTTATTAACATACAAATGAAATATCACATTTCAGCACAAATAATGTATCACCACAATGTTATTCATAGTTTTGTTGCTTTGACAAAATTCTTAAGATGAACAACTTAAGGAAAGGAAAATTTTTCTTGGCTCATGATTTAAAGAGTTTCAGTTCAAAGTTAGCTGGCTTCTTTTGCTGGAGGGCTTTTCTCCAGTTTCCCCAAGCCCCACAGTCCCACAATCCACTTATAAAATAATCACTCAGATGCTTATATTACTTACAAACTGTATGGCTGTGGCAGGCTTCTTGCTAACTGTTCTTATATCTTAAATTAACCCATTTTTATAAATCTATACCTTGCCACGTGGCTGGTGGCTTACCGGCGTCTTTACATGCTGCTTGGCCTGGTGGTGGCTGCAGTGTCTCCCCCCCCCTTCTTCCTGCAATATTTTTATTTAAAACAGGTTGATCATAAATGTGATCTCTTTCTAAAAAAGAAAAGGGGATATGATATAGATATATAGGAGGATATAGAGATGATAAGATTAAAGGGTAGATTAATGAACCTACTTTTAAAGAACAACTTGTTTAAAATGTTTTACATTGGTATAGATTTTAGTTTATGTTTAAAATGTTTTACATTGGTATAAATTTTAGTTTATTGATACAAATTTGAAGTTAATTTTGTTATACTATATATATATTTCTATTTTTGTTTGAGGTATTATGTTTATGTAACTCATTTAAAATTGTAATGGATAATTAAAATAGATTAATAATTAGTCATCTATGATAATCATATTTGTAGCCATGTTAGTTAAGTCTTCTAGGTATACATAGATATATTTCAGATAGATAGGTAATCTTCAAACACTTCATAGACCTAGAGAATATGGCATTTAATTAACTTAGAATTCTATTGACATGAGACACAATTGCTCCTGGCTGCACCAATTTGATCCCGAGAGAATGTTGGGCTTCTAAGACATTTCCATTTGAAAGTTTGTCTTCTTGGCACAAAATGGCCTACTGGGCAAAGAACTGCCCTTGCCTTGACGGCTGACAGTACGAATGCAATGCTGTCCTTTCTGGACAAGCGGGTCACAAGAAAAACAACCACTGTACTCTGCCAAGTCAGGGTAAGATGGTCTCTCAGAATTCCTGCTTCTGAAAATGGTCTGTCATATAATCTAGGCCTGTAGCCAATTTGAATGCACCAACAATGCTGAGAAACATTAGGTGACTGTCCAGGCTGCCAGCTGTCTTGGTCTACTCTTGCAAGATTCCCGAAAGTTGTTTGCATCCATCTACCATTTCTCAGGCACCATTATGTTCCTTCTCAGGTCTTTGATGTGGTTGAAAACTAGATAGTTGTAATTTCCTCAGTTATGATAAAAGATAAGTTAGATATAAAACCTTAAACTCACAAATATAAGATAGATAGGACATCTTCTTTAATATTGTAACTGTAATTCTTGCTCGATAATTGTTTTGTTATATGTAATTTTACTATGTTAAAATTAAAACCTTACTTTTTAAAAAAAAAGAAGAAAAGGGGAAATGCTGTGGATATCATTCTATATAAATAAAACACTGATGGCCAGTGACCAGGCAGGAAGTAGGTGGCCAGGCAGGAAGTAGGTAGGACAAGGAGAGAGGAGAATTCTGGGAAGCAGAAGGCTGAGGAGGGAGACACTGTAGCCACCGCCAGGACAAGCAGCATTTAAAGACTCTGGTAAGCCACCAGCCACATGGCAAGGTATAGATTTATAAAAATGGGTTAATTTAAGATATAAGAACAGTTAGCAAGAAGCCTGCCATGGCCATACAGTTTATAAGTGATATAAGCATCTGAGTGATTATTTTATAAGTGAATTGTGGGACTGTGGGGCTTGGGGAACCTGAAGAGAAGCCCTCCAGCAACAGGCTTCATTACTGTGGCCCCAAGGAAAGGCAGAACACCATGGTGGAGAAGGTATGCCAGAGTAGAGATGTTTACCTTGAGGCAGCTAGGAAGCAGAAAGAGGGTCAGGAAGAAGCCAAGAACAAGATGTATCATTTAAAAGCATGTCCTCAGTGTAGCAAAAAGTTTTTCTGTGTCCCACCAGGTCCACAGCCACTCAGATCCAAATAAACACACACAGGCTTATATTATTTTTAAACTTTGGCCATGGTAGCCTTATTGCTAGCTAGCTCTTATATCTTAAATTAACCCATTTCTATAAATATATACTTTGCCATGTGGCTTGTGTCTTACCAGTATCTGTACATCTTGCTTCTTCTGGCAGTGGCTAGCCACATGTCCTCTGCCTCTCCTTTCTCTTCCTGTCTATCTCTAGTTAGAACGTCCCACCTAACCTTATTCTGCCTCACCATTAGTCAAACAGCTTTATTTATCAACCAATCAGAAAAACACATTTTCACAGCATACAGAACGACATAACCCATCATTTTCCTTTTTCTTTCTATTCAAAAGGAAGGCTTTAGCACCAACATAGCAAAATTACATATAACAAAACAGTTATCAAGCAAGAATTTTAGTTATAATATCCAGTCTATTTGTATTTAGCAAAATTAAAGAAGACATTCTATCTATTTTATTTGTGAGTCTAAGGTTTCATATCTACCTTATCTCTTATCATAATCAAGGAAAACCATAATTATAATTATCTAGTCTTCAACTACATCGAAGACTCCAGAAGGATTTAATAGTACCTAAGTAAATAAGAAGTACTTATTTACTTAGAAGTACTTATTTACAGAAGGATTTAATAGTACCTAAGTAAATAAGAAGCAACTTCCAAATATCTAGAATGACAGAGACAAATGGATGCCTGGACAGTCACCCAAAGTTCCTCTGCAATGTTGGGGCATCCATCTTCAGTCTGTAGGCATAGAGTTTTTTAGTTGCTTCTTCATGTGTCCTGTGGAATATCTAGCAGTTGCTTCTGCAAAGAAAGAACTTGATGGACCATCTCGCCTTGCAAAGTTCAGTGGTCACTTTCCTATGGGTCTTGCATGCCCAGTTTATACAACATATTATCAAGCAGTCATCACAAGGACACAGAAAAACTCCCACTACACCTCAGTGAGCTACTTCCTTCAAGTAGTCCTCATCTCTCCTCATTAGTATTTGTCAACTTGACACAAGCAAGAGTTATCTGAAGAGGAACCTCAACTGAAAAATTACCTCTGTAGGAATGTCTGTAAGCAAGATTGCAGGGCACCTCCTCTATTAATAATTGATGTGAGATGGCTTAAAACACTGGGGGTGGTACCACCACTAGGCAGGTAATTTTGGATGATATAAGAAAACAGGCTGAGAAAATGAGAGGAGAAAGCTAGTGATGAGAACTCCTTCCTAGCTTCTGCTTTAGTTCTTGCTTCAGGCTCCTGCCCTAAGCTCTTGTTCTGGCTTCCCTCCATTCTGTACTAACTTGTAAAATGTAATTAACCCTTTCCTATCCAACTTAATTTGTCCTGGTCTTTACCACAGCCATAGGGAGCAAACGAGGACACCCAGTTTCCACCACCTCCCTAGAATGCTATCAAATTTTGCACCCATTAATAACTAGGTTAGGGTCTTCTTGATTTAAAAACTTCTTAATGATTGAATTCATGAACTGGGCAATGTGTATTCAACATAAGAGTTTTGGAGAAACTTTAAACACAACTCATAACACAGCCATAAACAATGTAGAAGTGAGAGAGCAACATCTTGTACCTCTAGTTGCAAGGCATTCAGCACCTTCTTCTGGCCTCTGAAGGCACTTGAACACATGTGCACATACGCACACATGGCTACACACATAATAAATACATATAAAACATGTATGCATAAATATATAAATAAATATAAAAATAAATCTTTAAACATAGACATGATTTATTTATATGTACTATCCAGAAAAGATATATAGATATAAAGACATATGAACAGGTGTATCACATGTTTTTTTCAACCTGCCTGTTTCCAAATAATTGGCAGTTGTATCCCAAATAATTTACTCAGAGGTTTAATATCACTTATAAATGCTCAGCCAATAGCTCAGGCTTATTATCAAGTAATGCTTACATTTAAATTAACCCATATTTCTATTTATGTTTTGCCACATGGTGGTACCTTTATTAGCATGACACATTCATCTCCTGCTCTCTCTGCATATGGCTGGCAACTCTCTGACTCCTTCCTTTTCCTTCCCATCATCCTTAATTTAATTACTCCACATATACTTTCTGCCTGGCTATCAGCCAATAAGCATTTTATTAAACTAATTTGAGTGACAAAACTTTACAGTGTACAAGAGCATTATTCCATAGTAGAGAGGAAAAACAGATTGTCTCTTGACATGGAATGGGGACAAGGTAGGGGATGAGATGAGCTAATGTTTATTGGGTTCACTTTGTTCTAATGAAACATTTGGGACCTTGATATATGTAATAGTTGCATGGTATTATGGGTATGGTTAAGTTTGAAATATGTTTACATTTTAGAATGGTTAGCTTACTTTACATAAATTGTCCTTGAATGAAAGACAGGATAATAAAACACACTAATTAGAGATAATAGGAACTGAATAAGAGGCTGTTGAACTAATGCAGGTAAAAGAGTAAAATGTTTTAGATTAGGGTGGAGATGGAAATGATGAAAAGTTGATCATCCATGGCCAACTGAAGCTGGTACTGATGCTGGAGGAACAGGTGGAGAGAACACATTGTGGACACAGGCTTCCCCTTGGCTCACACCCAACTTGATGCTGCAGAGGGGTATTAATGGGAATTCATTCAGTCAGACTTTCCCCCAAACTCATTATCTGACCCTGTTTAAAATGGACTTTCAAGTGCATAAAACCTATTCTCGTTAAAAACATTTATTTCTTTCCAATAAAACTTGAAGCTTTCATTTGATCCATTAAAATTCTTAATACCATCTTTTTATTTCTCTCTTTAAGAAGTCATTTTTTCATGTTCTAAGCATAATAATTACCTACTTGACAAATGTATTTCTAATTACACAATTACTTTATTATATAGTAGCAGCTTAAAAATGCCTAAAGTCTGATATCTTCTGGGAAAGAAATTATTTTATTTAATGTATAATTTAATTTCCTCTCAAATAATTATTTAGGAGTTGGGGAAGAAAATGAATTAGGCAGAAAAATCTCTAGTGTATAATTTTAGGACTGACATGCCTGACAGAAATCAGACAGAATTAATCAGACACTATGAAATGAAACAGAATTGATTAGAATGCCTGGATGGATTCCTGTTTTCTGTGAAGCCTGGTTGTATGTGCATGTGTATGTATGTTCATAATTATATGTGTACTCAATGTGATAAGAGAAAGTATCTTAGTCAGTAAGTGGCCTTGCTTGAATTAAATGGTCAGACATTGGAAACATGTTTAATATTTATGTAGTTTATGTCATGACTCATTCTAGCCATGAATATTTCTGTCTAAATCTTTACAGCAGTAGCTACAATCTCTATATTAAAGGAATATGCAAAGGAGTGAAGTTTACTCCACTTTGATATGTTATTAATAGCTAACAAAATCATATATATAAGGTCTTTTAAGTTCTGTAACACTGAGAATGAATTTTAGGAAGAATGGAATTTTTGATAGAAGTTATATCAAAATCATGTATTGTGGGTATAAAATACTTCTGGCACATAATTGCAAGTCTGTTTTTTGTAGAGTGATAATCAAAGAACAAATGTGTCTAGACTTGATTATGTTATTCTTGACTTTTTTCTCACATATATTACATCCCAACCTCAGTTTCCCTTCCCTCCCTTCCTCCTAGTCTCTCCCCACCCCTTCTCTTTACCACATCCAGTTATTCTTGACTTTTAATGACTTTTGTTTATATAGAAAATCTGAAAGATTTCTTAGATAGCTTCCTTAACTTCCCTAAAGGTTCTCTATGTGCTGTCTCAGAATTAACACCACATTCTAAAAACATTTTCCCTATTAGGAACATTCTTAACATTCTTTAGAAGTATTTCAATAACCTATGTGTGATAATTCTCCTGGGGATTCTACCGAACTTCCATACAGTAATGTCAGTACTTTCCTCAGGCTCATGTGTTTGTGATGATTATAGCATCTAATGTAGAATGGAGGGTACACTAAAGAATATTGACTTGGGAACTGCTTCCAAATATTCCACTAATATTTATCTGTTAAATTAATTTCCTCATTCTTACTCTCTCAGCTACTCCACAAAAGACAGTAAACATTTCATCTGCTTCTTTCTTGCATTGTCTTTCTTCCTCCTCCTCCTCTTTCTCCTCCTTCTTTCTTCTTTGTCAATATTATTTCTATGAGAAAGACTTTCACCACACTTTCACTAGCCTTTTCTTTCCCAGACATCCCTGGACATCATTCTCTGCTCCTTCATTCTTGAGATGTAGGTAGATTTGATATAAGCCTTTTAATTCTATGACTTTAGAGCATTCAGTTTTCCCCCAAGGAATCAACCAATGGAAGCTTATTGTGGGATATTTGTAAAATGTGTAAAGCTATATTTCTGTGATTGGTGAAATAAAGAGCTGAGTGGTCTATAACTAGGCAGGAGAGGATAGATGGAATTTCTGGGGAGAGAAAGGAAGAGAAGGAGGAATCTAGGTGAAGATTTTGTCAGCAGACTTGGAGCAAGTCTGACATACTGTACAGAGGGAGTAACCAAGCCATGTGAGAGAATGTAGATTAATAGAAATAGATTAAGTTATAAGAGCTAGTTGGGAAAAAGCCTAGGCTAAGGCCAAACTTTCATCATTAATAATAAGTGTCCATGTCATTATTTGCAGACTAGAGGTCCCAAGTACTACTACAGAAGCTGACATTTGCATGATATTTTTGAGGTGAGGAGAGAGAGTGTGGAGAAATGTTCCTGTTCTTGACGTGAAAGCAGGGGTGGTAAATGGGTCCAGTTATACTGAAGCCCAGGGTCCAATGCAGAGCTCATCCTAGGGCTTCCTGTCAATAAAGCAGCAACGATAACATCATTTATTCAAACATGAATGAGTTGAAAAATCCATTGGATAGTAATGGTGGAGAATGGCTCTAAAAGGAGTCCCACCACTATCATCTCCTGAGTTTTGTCACCTTCTCATTTCTTCTGACTTCTTTCCTTCCAGACCACATAACAAATATTTGTTTCCCCAGTTGTGATGAACATTGTTCCATCTCTCCATCATTGATATGGATCATTGCTCTAGTATCTTTTTATTTGCTCATTTAGCACTAGGTGTGGCATACACACAAGCAGGAGTGCATCCACTTCATTCCACACTTGGTTCCCAGTGAATAACTTCAAACATATGAATGGAGTTTGAATAAAAAATAAACAAATGAATGAATAAGTGAGCAAACGATAGAATGGGGAGACGTTATGCATCTGTGGGAATGATTGTGACCTGTGGCACTGTAAGTCACACAGTTAATGTGTGAGTCAATTTAAACCTGAGTAATAACTTTTGCTCAGCCCACTTGTGGGGAGTCCGCTTGAAGCTCCTAATATCTTTATCCTTACAAGGTGGGCAATGAGGAAGGTAAAATGATTACAGATGAAACTGATGATGATAAGTGCTAATCCGGTGAATTGAAAATAGCCTTAGAAAAAGGAGAAGCAGCTGGGCAGCGGTGGTGGTGCACACCTTTAATCCCACCACTTGGGAGGCAGAGCCAGGCTGATTTCTGTGAGTTCGAGGCCAACCTGGTCTATAGAGTGAGATCCAGGGCAGGAACCGAAACTACACGGAAAAACCCTGTCTTGAAAAACAAAAAACAAAAAACAAAAAACAAAAAACAAAAAAACAAAAAAAAGAGAGAGAGAGAGAGAAGCTGGTGTAGGTTAGATGCTTTGGGCAGGTTTTAGTCTTGAGGAAGACCTTGACTATGTCCTAGAATAGTTAAGAGTTTAATTGTTAGAGGGGAGGTGAGATAACTTGCCCTATTTTCAGTGAGGCAGAAGTGACAAGTGCATATGGAAAGCACAATGAATGGGTAGGAAGACACATGAATGTGGAGCCTGTTACCTCCAGAAAGAGGAATTTCGACTTGTACACATAAATAACAAGAACCCACTATTGGTTCCTGAAAAACCTCTTCTCTGCCAGACGCTTCTATATAAATCACATTTAACTCTTTCCTCAGGCTTTCAGATGAGAGAACCTAGCCTTGAAGAATATGAGCAAATTTCCCATTTCACACAGTGGCCAGGTGACAGGGCTGGATCCTCTTTCTGTGTGTGTAATAGCTTTATGTCTTTTGGCTCTACCCATGGCAAAGAAATAAATTTTGATAATAGGATGTGAGGAAACTCACATTTAAGGAAGAAGGTGACTGGGCTTTAAAGAGTACCCTTGTTTTCTGCAGGATGGAAGGCAAATAAGGAGAGAAACATTCCAGAGGTTAAGATCCCAATCAACAAATACAGATTTCCTGGGATCTTGCTCCTTCCTAAAGCCTAGATTAGCTGATGAACTTTGGAGAGAACAATCTTTAGAGCTTTTGGAATATTCAAACCATCTCCCTTTCCCAGGCAGCAAACTGAATCCCCATAGAGCAGCCACGGTAGCATGTGAGCAAATGAGAGCTCACCACTCTACTTGTTCACTAATAGCTTTCCGTGATCCATTTGGAGTTGAATTTTGTTCAAAGAGATAAGTATGGGTCTATTTGGATTCTTCTACATGCAGCCAAAGGAGGAATTCAAACACCAACCCAACTACAAAACTTTGATCTAAAATTGTGTTCTGCCTGCAAGATACGCTAGGGCAATTGTAGCACTAAGGTTGTGGGAATAACCAAACAATATCTGTTTTGATTTAAGGCCTACTCTATGAGAGGGGGCCCATAATTGTCACTGTCTCTAATGAAAGACATAAATGGGTGGATCCAAATGGGAGGGGAGGTGGTGGAGAACTGCGAGGGATGGAGGGAGGGGACCCCATAATCAGGATATATTATGTGAAAAGAATTGTTTTCAATAAAATGAAAAATAAACTTTAAAAAGCAAAAGAAGAATAAAACTCAAAGGTAGATTGACAGGGAGGTGAGGATGGAGAGGGTAGATCTGGGAGAAATTGGAGAGGGGTGGAATTGGAGAGGGGTGGATATGATCAGAATATATTATATAAAATTCTCAAATCATGGTGGAAACCTCCTAAACATTTTAAGTGAGAGGATTTTTAACAGTTGAGAATTAGAAAGAAAATAAATGTTGAATGGCCATAGTGGCTTGTGTTTATAGAGTCACAGCAGAGACATGGGGTCCTTTTATGCTACAGTGACTGCGGTAGCTGAACACGTGCTAGCATATCTCAGAATATTTGAGACATTTGTTCCTTGGCAAACTTGGCAGCAAGGTATTCTCTCTGGAAGTTGTGCCCAAATCACCAGAAATTGATTTTGATATGCAATGAAGATTTGTGAGAAAATAATTCAGTATAGTTAGCTCTTCAGAGAGTTATCGAATAACCACTAGTGTAAAAGTGAATATAATTCTCTGTGGCTCTGTAACTCTAATTCTAGAGAGGAAACTGATAAAAATCCATTCAAGTTAATCAACTGTCTCACTTCTCACTTATCTGAGTTTACCAGGCTGGGCTGACTCCCCAGGGGAGAACTTGCCTTGGAGGAGGCGGGAATGGGGGTGTGGATTGAGGGGGAAGGCTTGTGGGGTGGGAGGAGGGAGGACAGGGGAATCCGTGGATGATATGTGAAATTAAGTTAATTATAAAAGTATTTTAAAAAAATCATTCACTAGTGAACAGAGACATGGATAAGAGTATTCAGAATGGCTTTGCATGCAATTATTAAACATTGAAAATATACCCAAATCCATCCATGTATGAAGGAGAAAGAACTTTAGTGTAGTCATGTAATGATGTGAAATTCAGCAGTGGAAATTAGTGACTAGAATGATCTGTTCTGTAAGGGGCCCTCGAAGGCTCATGTGTTAAAGGCTTGTTCCCAAGCTTGGTGTGATTGAAAGACACTGGTAGCTTTGAGAGATGGGTCCTAGTGGGAGGTCTGAGGTCATTTTTGGTGTGTTCTCAAGGGGGATTATGGATGAGAAGTGAGGTGGGGAAGACTAATGCTTCTAAAATCTTTCTACCAGCTACTTCAACTCCCCAGAGGAAAGGAACCTCAAGGCTATGGATGCCTCTGGACCTCACTGAACTTGCATTTTTTTCCTGTAACTGTGCTGATTGGCCCATAAAATTATTGTATTCATGGAAATCTTGTGCTCTGAAATTTGAAATGGTCCTCAAAATTCTAATATTCCTTGAATAAATGAAGCAGACAAGGTCTACTTCATACAGACTTTTAGCATTTTTGCAACTTTTAATATTATTTCTTCACTTTACCTTCACTCTCCTAAGATAAAAGAATACCTCTCCACAGCTATTAAATTCCTTATTTTTCATGTTACTTGCTTCATTTAAAATTTTGCAGAATTTACTTAAACATGGTTTCTATTGATTCTCATCTAATTCCTAGGGGAAGTGGATCACATACTAAAAACCCATTGGTTTTACACCTAGTTGTGGTTATGGCAGAGGAGAGAAAGAGAACAGCAGGATTTCAACTACAAATCCCAACTGACACATGAGAATCTTTACCATTGATGCAAATATGAATTTGCCAGGAGTTCACAAAATTTCTAAGGTTAAAAGATGCTTTGGAAAACATCATGCTTGAAGTTTCTCAAAGTGAACCTAAGCATTGTTATATTCAGAATAAACTGGTGATTTGGGGTTTTGGTTTATAGGAATGTCTTAGCACCTCTAAACTGTTACTGTAATGATGCATTTCTGAGAGGTTGCAGCATCTTCTGAACATCTGTTTATAGAACATACACCCACTCTTACACTCACAAATACTCTCACACACATCCCCACTCACACACATGCATACACATGCACTATCACACTCACAAACACACTCATGCACATGTACTCTCACACTCACAAACACTCTCCTACACACAGCATCACTATTTTTATTACACTCTTATCAGATACATGTCTGACTCAACCCTTTTATTTCATTAGAGCAAAATTGAAGCTTTGGAACTCTTTCAGTGATATTTATAAGGACCTGCAACTGATCTGTGTTTGGTCAGTGTTGAATCAGAACAGAAGAAGGAGGAGACAATTACTCACTGAATAGCATTTTTCCAAGAGAGGTATGGATGTTAAAGTTTGAAAAGTGACAATGTCAGAAATGTGCTTGCTATTAAACTAAACGAAGGATATAGCATATATGCCATTTGACCAATGCTGCCCAAGCCATGTCTCATAATTAAACACAGAAAAACAGAAATAAATTTTAGTACCCACTGTGTTCCTTCTGTATTAAATATTTATTTATTTATATAATTTTTATTAAAAATTATTTCCTTTCCTTTGACAACCTCTGTTCCCCTCTCTCCTCTTCTGCCATTCTCCCCACCTTCCCCCATTTTTTCCTAATAGAGAGTAAGGCCTCCCTTTGCTAGTCAGTGCAGGCTGTTACCCCGTGTTGGGGCCAGACCTAGTCCCTCCCTCCTGCATCAAGGCTGAGTAAGGCATTGCACCAAAGGGAATGGGCTCTAAAAAGCCAGTTTGTGTATCTGGGGTAAGTCCTGGCCCCATTGCTAAGGAGCCCACAACACATCAAACCACACAACTTTTACCCACATTTAGAGAGCATAGTTCAGTCCCATGCAGGCTCCCCAGCTGTCAGTCCAGAGTCCTAGAGCTCACATTAGCTTGGGTCAGCTATTTTGTGGTTTTTCTCATCATGATTCTGAACCCCTTTCTCTTATAATCCTTCCTTCCTCTTCTCAACTGAACTCCAGAGTCTTGGCCAAGTACTAGCTGTGGATCTCTGTATCTGCTTCCATTAGTCATTGGATATAGGTTCTATGATGATAATTAGGGTGAACACCAATCTGAGTGCAGGGGAAGGCTAGTTCTAGAACCGTCTCTACCATTGCTATGAGTCTTAGCTGGGGGCAATCTTGTCAATTCCTGGGGTTTTCCCTAGCTGCGGATTTCTCCCTATACCATTAATGGTACCCTCTGTCAAGATATCTCTTTCATTGCTCTCCCTTCCCCTCTCTCCCCCATGTTCCCACATCCCATCCCCTCCCACCACCTCCTCTCTATTCCCCCTTCTCAGTTTGCCCAGGAGATCTAACCCCAGTGAGAACTAAAAGGACTATATAACATCATTAACCTCACTATTCACATACTCACGTGCACACACATATCTATGCTAATTCTTAATTTCATAGACTTAGGGGTCATTAAAGGAAGATGGAACATAAAGATTCTCACATTTAATTCCAAATTCCCTTAAGCAGACCAAATTGCACAACTGTCTTGCTTATGCAGAGGGCCTAGTCAGTCCCATGGAGTCTCCACAGCTGTTGGTCTCAAGTTCATGAGTTCCTATTTGTAAAATAAGATATTTAAAGCAATTAACCTAAGAAGATGAAAGATTTATTTTATTTTTATTATAATTTATTATAAATTGTTATTTATAATTTTATCATATTATTATTATGAAAGATATAAGTTCTTATTGTATAGCTCAATCTGGTTTAGAAAATCCTATGTAACCCATATTGGGACCTGAATTTAGGATAGTTTTCACTTTTAGCTGTTTGGGTACTGGACTTCCACAGGTAAAACTTGTTAAATCTTCCTAGGAATAGCTTTGCTTTAGGTTACAGTTTTTGTGTTCTTTCTTGAGATCAAGTGGCTTCAGGGCCTTGTGTGTTAGGTGTCCGTGGTACATACATGCCAATGTGCACATGCATACAGAAGCCAGATGAGGACTTCTAGAACCTTCTTCTATCAACCTCTGCTTTATTGTCTGGAGACAGGGCCTCTTACTGAACACAAAGCTTGTAATTTCAGGTAAGTTGGCTGTCCTGCAAACTCTTAGGCTGCATGTTGAACATAGTTTGGGAATGTATTCTGGTTTGATACATTAATATACTCATTTTTAGTATAAAGAATATATATTGATACTTTTCTTATATCTTAAGCACTCATACAAATAGTTTTAAATGCAGTTAGAAGTCCATAGTAGGAATATTTCATTGTTTAAATGATTATTTATTAACATATTTTGACCAGATGTTAGATGTTTTATATATATATATATATATATATATATATATATATATATAATTCATGTCATTGATATATAGAAACTATACAGTGAGGTTGTGGAACTATTTGCTTTCTTTTTTTATAAAAATCAAATTTACTTTTATTTTAAAGAGTGTGTTTTGTTGTGTAGATGAGTTAGATGTGGAGATAAAAGGCTGTTTTTCTTTGAAAATAATATTTACAGCACAAAAATTCAAAGCTCATATGCTAACAGCAGGCACACTGTTACAAAATGTGTTTATATAGAAGAGCACACTGGAATTTGAGTCTCATCTTTACTCTATTTCATGACAAGATGCACAGATTATTTGCAACCTGCCTTCTTTCTGCCCAACATTTCAAAGAATCGATGCTCCTGCATGCAAGCAATAAATCTGTGGGAAAATGATCCATAAACTCTCTTTCAAGATGCTCATTGGGCAGGGCGTGGTGGCGCACGCCTTTAATCCCAGCACTCGGGAGGCAGAGCCAGGCGGATCTCTGTGAGTTCGAGGCCAGCCTGGGCTACCAAGTGAGCTCCAGGAAAGGCGCAAAGCTACACAGAGAAACCCTGTCTCGAAAAAAAAAAAAAAAAAAGATGCTCATTGGACTTTGAGTGAGAAAGAAAATTCCAACAGTAGTGTCTCAGAATTCTCTCAGGAATCAGAAGTTGATTGATTGATGGGCATCCAATATAATTTAGCCTACATTTCTGTATTTTCCTTTTGATAAATTTAGTACATTTTCCCACAGAAAAGATATAAAGTATATTTTTGCAGGTCATGAGATCTTTTACCTCTTATATTTAATGAAGTTGATGGAAAGGTGATCAAGAATTCTAGTCATGCCATTCCGGCTGGGCGCCATGGCTGCCTCCCGTGCAGGAGAACGGCCCACTTCCACAAGGATTGGCAGCAGTGAGTAGACACTTGGTTCAACCAGCCGGCACGCAAGATCCGCAGACACAAGGCCCAGCAGGAGAAAGCGCGCCGCATCGCTCCTCGCCCCGCGTCCGGTCCCATCAGGCCCATAGTGAGGTGCCCCACAGTGAGATACCACACCAAGGTTCGAGCTGGCGGGGCTTCAGCCTGGAAGAACTCAGGGTGGCTGGTATCCATAAGAAAGTGGCTCACACCATCGGCATCTCTGTGGACCCAAGGAGGCGAAATAAATCTACTGAATCACTACAGGCCAATGTGCAGCGCCTGAAGGAGTACCACTCCAAGCTCATACTCTTCCCCAGGAAGCCTTCTGCTCCAAAGAAGGGAGATAGTTCTGCTGAAGAACTTAAATTGGCCACCAAGCTCACAGGACTTGTGATGCCCATCCGGAATGTCTACAAAAAGGAGAAAGCCAGGGTCATCACAGAAGAAGAGAACTTCAAGGCTTTTGCCAGTCTTCGCATGGCGCAGGCCAATGCCCGGCTCTTTGGCATCCGAGCAAAGAGGGCAAAGGAAGCTGCAGAGCAAGATGTTGAAAAGAAAAAGTGATGTGCTGTTGGAGCATGGCAATAAATTTTCCATAAAGGAAAAAAAAAAAAAGAATTCTAGATTCTAGTCATATAGACACACAAAAATTAAACACAAGAAACTTTCAAATTATATTTAGGAAAGATATTCAACCTCAATCCATCGCTATCTTTAAATATTTATAAAGTTATTTTTTCTGTATACCAACATACCAGGTAACTTTTATTTACTTATTTATTTTTGCATATGTGAATTAAAAGCACATGGTTGCTATTAGTAGGAGTTGGCCAACCTGGGAGATAAGAATTATTTTGTCCTACTGTAAGGTTAAGATTAAATCCATTCTTGCATTAATGATCATGCATTAATATTTAATATAATTGAATCTCAAAACTGTAGATGACCTAATAAGGCTTCCAGTTAAGTAGTTCCTACACAAAGGTAAGTATGACCATAGATATACACTGTACATCTATGTCATTGTATCTCAACTACTATAAATGCTTCTTTTTTAAAGATTTTCTTCATATAATGTATTTGATCATATTATTTCCTCTCCCTCAGCTCCTTCCAGAACATTCTCATCTCTCCATATAGGCAACTACATTTTCTTTTATGGCTAATACAAATTAGACTATTTTTTCTTCTCCTTTTTTTTTTTTTTTTTTTGTGGAGGGAGGTCACAAGGGTGGGGAAGTGGATCCAGGAGGACTGGGAAGTGAGTGTGATCAGGGTGCATGTTGTGAAATTCCCAATTAATCAATAAAAATATTTATTTAAAAAATCAAAACAAACCATCTCACCTCTTAAAAATAAACAAACCTCAAACCAAATCAAAACTGACCAACCAACCGACCAACCAACCAACCAACCAACCAATAAAACAAACCATGGGGTCCCTTTTTGTGCTGCTGGCCAACTACTCCTGGGCTTGGGCCTGCCCTGGAGTGTGGTTGATACACCTACTGACACTCCATTGGAGAAAACTGATTTTCCCATCCCCAGCAATATTCAATCGAAATAACATCTTCATCAGGGATGGCACTTTTCAGTGCTGGGATTTTATCTGGCTTGAACATATACAGGTCTCATTTGTGCTGTCATATTCACTGTTAGCTCATATGTGTATCATTCCTGTTTTGTCTGGAAGATGCTGTTGTCATCTGTCAGCTCTGGCTCCTACATTCTTCCTGCCTCTTCTTCCACATAGATCCCTGAGCCTTAAGAGGAGGGGTTTGATGAAGACATACCATTTAGACCCGAGAGATCGAAAGTCTACACATTGCACAGTTGTGTTTCTGTGTGTTAATTATCATTTACTACAAGAATAAGCTTCTCTGATGAGATTTGAGCTGTCCATTGATGTATGGATGTAGCAGTACATCATTAGTAGCCATTTTATTGCTATGTTCCTTTTACTTTAACACTATAATAATAGAAGTTTTTTTTTTTTTTTTTTTTTTTTTTTTTTTTTTTTTTTTTTCCAAGACAGGGTTTCTCTCTGTAGCTTTGCGCC
The DNA here is from genome assembly GCF_004664715.2 of Peromyscus leucopus. Lineage (NCBI taxonomy): Eukaryota > Metazoa > Chordata > Mammalia > Rodentia > Cricetidae > Peromyscus > Peromyscus leucopus. The sequence continues at coordinate 35,006,763 of NC_051063.1, forward strand.
TTTCCTAAAACTCACTCTGTAGCCCAGGCTGGCCTCGAACTCACAGAGATCTGCCTGCCTCTGCCTCCCGAGTCCTGGGATTAAAGGCGTGTGCCACCACCGCCCGGCATAAAAGAAGTCTTTTTCCCTTAGGGCCCATGACCTATCTTGTCCCAGATTGTTGGACATTCTAGCAGTGTCAGGCATGGGTTCCATCTCATGGAATGAGCCTTAATCCAACCAAAAAAGTGTGGTGGTATTGTGTTCCCCGAAATATTGTGCACCCTAATAAACTTATCTGGGGTCAGAGACAGAACAGCCACAATATTAAACATAGAGGATAGGCAGTGGTAGCAGACGCTTTTAATCCTAGCATTCCAGAGGCAGAAATACATGAGTTCAAGGATACAGCCAGGCATGGTGACTCACACCTTTAATCCCAGAAAGCAAGCCTTTAATCCCAGGGAGTGGTGGTAGAAAGGGGAAAGGTATGTAAGTCGTGAGGACCAGAAACTAGAGGCATTTGGCCTGGTTAAGCATTCAGACTTCTAGCAGCAGTTCAGCTGAGATCCATTCTGGATGAGGACTCAGAGGCCTCCAGTCTGAGGAAACAAGACCAGCTGAGGATCCGGTGAGGTGAGGTAGCTGTGGCTTGTTCTGTATGATGACATACAGTTTGAATGGAAATCAGCCACAGTAACATCAAATGGAACAGCATACTGAAATTTCATCCAAGATATTTGGGGCAATAATGACTCTACATTTTGCTATTTGTACTGACTGGCCTGTGAGTTCCTGTGTTCCCACGACATGGATTTGTAACGAATTTTCAGTGTGCTATAACATAAGACACTTTCCCCATTCTTACTCAAACTGCCCAATAAGTACTAGGCAATGGAGGGGATGATGCTGTCTGTGATTTATGCATTATTTTTTGCATATGTTACCCTATATAAAGCTGAGTGTGTGTGTGTGTGTGTGTGTGTGTGTGTGTGTGTGTGTGTGTGTGTGTAGTTATGTTAAAAAAAATTAACAGGTGAGGCTGGAGAACTCACTCAGTGGTTTAAAACACTTGCTGCTCTTGCAGGGGACTAGAGTTCCATTCCTGACATCCATGTTGGGTGGCTCACAAATGCCTCTAACTCTAGTTCCAGGATATCTGACACCATCTTCTGGTATCTCCAGAAAACAATGTGTGTGTGTTAAAAAACTTTAAAACTTTTAATAAGTGACATGTAAAAGTAAATCAAATTCAACTTTTCATGCTACCATGTATCTTCTAAAAGTACTTGAGCACTTAATACAAGTGCTCAGTTTTAATTTTTGATTTCTCCTTATTGTTTTGGTTTCTGATAGAATTAGAGACTGTCAGTGGATTTTGCAGAACAAGGGATATTTATTATTGCCTTAAGGCAGGTGCACACCTGGTCAGTCAGCAATGTTTTTCAAGAACCTGATGTGAAGGAAAGATTTGCTCCTAATTATGGCATCCCTCCCTGAAAGGAGCAGCGGTTATATCAGTCCAGCCTTGAGTTTTCACTGTATACTCTGTGGATAATGACCAGTCCCTGCGACACCCTCACAAACATACTGATAACGTCAATATCTGTTCTAGGAACTGCCCTTGACATCGGAAATATAAAAATAATAGTCTTAATCTGCCTCAGAGTCATTAAGGTCTCACACATTCTTTTTGAGCATTCTATTTGGTGAGCAACCTCAAGATTTCTTCTGAAAGTGCTTAGCATATAAGTAACTTTCTGTATGTCATAAACATTTATAATTTCAATATGACCTTTAGTACAAACCATGCAAAGACATTGATGGATCCTACTCAACTCTTCATTTCTGCAAGTGCTAGGATTTCAGTGCTCCTTAATAAAATAAATGTCATTAAAAGAAGTACAGTGTGTGTGTGTGTGTGTGTGTGTGTGTGTGTGTGTGAGAGAGAGAGAGAGAGAGAGAGAGAGAGACAGAGACAGAGAGAGACAGAGACAGAGACAGAGAGAGGCAGAGACAGAGACAGAGGAGAGACAGGGACAGAGAGAGACAGAGAGGTAAAGACAGACACACATATACTGAAAGAGTAGTACATAGATATATGGGTATGTGTGTGTGAGAGACAGAGAGACAGAGACAGATAGACAGACAGATAGAGACAGAGACACACACAAAGAAAAAGAGGGAGAGAGAGAGAGAGAGAGAGAGAGAGAGAGAGAGAGAGAGAGAGAATAGAGAGCTACCATGAACATATGTATGACTCAGTGTGCCTCTCTGTATGTGTATGTTCAGCCCAGAGATTGGTGTTAGATATAATTAGATTATATTTTGGGACAGGGTCTCTAAATCTAAGGCCCAATGATTGGCTAGACTGGCTGGCTAGCAATTGGATTACAAGCACATGCCACTTTACCTCATCTAGATTTTATCCGGGCACAAAGGATCTGAACTTAGTTACTTATTATTGCATGACTTTTCTGAGCCATCTCTTCAGTCCTGTCTTGCAGTAAAGACAGTGCATATAAAAATGAAAATTTTAAATACCACAATGAGTGATACCAAAACATCCTCAAAAACAAAAAGAAATTGTTTGAGGTTGTAGAAACTAGAATTCCTAGTCAATTTCCTTATGTACCTTACAGATACAATATTGACAATAAGCCTAGAAACACAATGTAGAAAACCTAGAAAATATCCTAGCATATGTGTAGTGAAATATGAAGGTGAAAGGTATATGTTGTAGGAAATGTTTGGATACAGCTTACCTTTCCTGGATTATCTTGAAAACACTTTGGCAAGTAGATTTTCTGCCAATGACTGATAAGGAGACAGAGTCAGGTAGATTTGGGTGGCATACAATCATAAAACAAGGAGTCTTTGTCTGGTCTGCTACAGATGTTTCCTCTGAATTCAGTCATAGTGAAGATGTTAAAGTGAAGAACACTGTTTTGGAAACACTAATAATCACAACATCTCACTGGACACTGAAGAGCTATTCTTCTTGTCACTTGAAGTAGATTAGCTTTGCCTTCAGATTTCTCCCTTGGAATTCCTGATGATGCTGTTGCTTTTCTTGGTGGTCTTTTAATATTGCTTTTATAATTGAGAAAAAGGAAAATACCTGTGTGTAGATGGAGTATCTCTAGGGCCTGCTGCCTTCTGGAGTAATGTGCAATGTAGAGCTTCCAATGTCTCTCCAAGGTAGTATTCTCATTTCAAAAAACTCTACCTTAGGACCCATAGTTCACTACCACTTTAAGGCCATCTTTTGCATCCAAATTGATTTTAACACAGGAATTGATTCCAAGGCAGACTTCATGCCAGAATAAAGTATGAGTTAGTGAATGACAGAGAGATGGCAAGAAAGAATAAAAGGGGGAAAGTATGTGTAAATATTAATGTATTCTGTTCCATAATTATCTCTTCATTTACATTGGGAGGAAAATATATGATTATAGAAACTACAATAAGTGTTTGTGTAGTGTGTGTGTGTGTGTGTGTGTGTGTGTGTGTGTGTGTGTGTGTATAACTGGAAGTTTTACTGTCTCCTGCCTAGTCCCGCAGCTGATAAGACCCAAGTAAACACACAGAGGCTTATATTTATTAAAACTTTATGACCATTAGCTCAGGCCAACTACTGATTAGCTCTTACACTTAAACTTAGCCCATTTCTGTTAATCTATATGTCACCATGTGCTTCATGGCTTTACCTGTGTACCATTACATGCTGCTCCCTGGTGGGCTAGCATCTCCTAATAGAAGAATAGGTAGCCAAATTCCAAAACTACCAGCAATTTCCAGAATTTAGAATCCTGAATGATGACAGGACACTAGTGGAATTCAGGTTTATCTAGTATATGGACTACTCTCACCAAATGTGAGGTTGAGCTGTAGGCCTTGTGTACATACATCCTAGTCCATTTGCATTTGACAAATTCAGAGAAAATATTCCATTATCTATTCTATTTTGGTGAATCCAAAATGTACCTAATTCATTTTCTATCCCAACTTATATTACTAACAGAAAACTTTTTTATGATGTCTATCAACTATAGAGAACTGGAGGTCTGTAAAGACAGACAGGAAGTGATGTAGCATGGTGGAGAGAGGAAATGGGTTAGCAGAATAGAAAGATATATAAGTCTGTTTAGACAGGAAGTCGCACACTTTGGAAGCTGTGGCATGGTGAGGTAAGTTTAGCTGGTGGCTGTTCTGATTCCTCTGATCTTTGTCAGATTTCACCCCTATTTCTGGCTCCATGTTTTTTTATCTAATAAGACCACTTAGAAATTCGTGTGTGTGTGTGTGTGTGTGTGTGTGTGTGTGTGTGTGTGTGTGTGTATGTGTTCAGGTGTTATTACAGTTTGATATTTGACACAGTTCTGTTACTTGGCCTTAAGGTTATTGATTAGACTAGGCTTGCTATCCAGAGAGCCCCACTAAGAATCTCTATTTTAGGGTTATAAGTACCTGCTATCACATCTAGCTTTAACGCATAAGTTCTGGGGATGCAAGATTTCATGATTGCTTAGTCAATTTTAACCACTGAGTTGGTAAAATTCTTATTCCAAGTCTGTGTCATTGGCTAAAATAAGATATGTCAATTCTTCAGACAGACATACCCAGTCTACCATTTTATTTATGGGCTGACATCAGTTTATCAGTTTTAATGACATCCAACATTTTAGTCAGTGTTCAAATCTAGTAAATTAACTTTTTTATTTTTATTTTGTTTTGCTTTAGTAGCAAAGATAAAGTTAATTAATTAAGCAGAATATATATATATATATATAATATTCATTCTTGTCTATTATAAGTATTCATTTATTTTTACTTTTTTTCTTCTTTCAGAATTTCATGTGTTTTACAATGAACAATATGATCATACAATATTCACTATTTTTTATGTCTAACTACTTCTGCATCTCCCCAGCATATCTACCTCCTAACTTCATGTCTTCTTTCTTCCCTTCTTCCTCCTCCTTCTTTAGTGCTGCCCATATATGTTCATGGGTTGTCCACTGGAATATTGGCAGCCTACTAGTGATCAAACCATGAAGAATAATAAATCTCCTTCCCCTGAAATATATCAGCTGCTAATAGTTTCTTGGCTAGGGTTTATATTCTGTATATATTTTATAGACTTTAATGGATGGTAACAATTGATTGTGCAGGCAAAGACTGAGCTCCTCCTTGAGACAAAATAAATGAGTCCTTCAATGTCTATTGGAACATGGTCCAAGAATGGAGTCATGTAAGATTTGAGTCCTTGTGACAAAACTCCAAGAAACCAAGAGACATGTGACCTTAGTTTCTTCAAACACATGGAATTGTTCTTGGAGCATGCTTTTGTGTCCCTTGAGGTGTAGCAGAGAGTAGTGAGTATACTTAAGATTGTTCACTACAACTGGTTGTTATTATTTGTTTATATGCCTCTATGGAAAAACATGCTTCTGCCATATGTCATTTGTCTGCTGTGTGTGGATTGTCTTTGTGATTCTATGCTTTACTCATGTGACTTTTCTTAAGTTTTAGAGTATAAATTGTCTGATGTTCTGAATAAAGTTGGCTATTGCATAAGACTATAGTCTGCCTTATTGATCACTTCCATTTTCCCAGGTCTCACTGCCTCTGGAGCAGTAAACAAATGTCAAATGACTTAAGAAAAGCAATATAAAAAGTTTCTGGCTTCTAGGATGAGGGATAAAAAGCTTGATACTAGATCAATGACTATTCAGTCAGTTAATAAATCAGTCATGTTAATCTACTATTATTTTCCAGGGACTGGTACAAATTACAAGGTATGAGGAGACATAGAGATCAAATACGGATAGAGGACAGAAAACCTGGAAATATGGCCCATGTGAGTAGCACAGGTGCTGTGCCTCTTGAAGCAACTGGAAGGCATACTATTCTACCCATCAATATGCATGACTAATTATCACTTGCATAACCATCCCTGGCAGATGAAAAGAAATGTCACTGATGCACTAAACCTCTACTAGATAGTCTTCTTAAAATTTGTGGAAAAGGAATTCCTCAATGAACAGCAACCATCCCTATACAAACATTTAAAGGAAAATATACAGTATTCTTAGTTTTCTTTCTCTTGGAATTGGTTCAAGCTCTTGGGGTTTAGCTCATGCGGACAAAGTGTAGACCTTATCAATTTTCAGAACCAATGGCTGAACTATGAAATTAGTGTCAGCTGGTAGTCATTTACTAGTAAAGCTGTTGGGCATTGGTGGGGAAAATCTTTGCCTTTTCTGAGTAATAGCCGCTATGTTTTTGATATCCATTCTCCCTAAATTCTTATACCTATCATAGCCTACTTATTATTTGCTGACATTTGTATCATGAATCTTAAAAGATCTTATTAATAAAAAACACAGAGCCAAATATAGGGCTGAAAGCTTTAGATAAGGGAAATAGGGAAAGCCACCAGCTAACCTTACCTCACTAACTCTGCAGCTTCCAAATGCAAGTTACTTTCTGTCTACCCACGCCTTTATTGCCTTGCTGTTCTGTCCTCTCATTGGCTATCTTAGCCCAGCTACCCCATTTTCTCTTCCTATGCAGTTCTGTCACTTTCTGTCTGTCTGCACAGACCTCTGCATCTCTATAGTTGGTACTGTGATTAAAGGTGTGTGTCACCTCGCTTGGCTCTGTTCTGTATTGTGGCCTTGAACACACGGAGATCCTGCCTACTAAAGAATTAAGGGTGTGTGCTGCCTGACTTGTTGTTTACTTAAAATGGCTGGCCTTTTCCCCCTGATTTCCAGGCAAGCTTTATTTATTAGCATACAAATAAAATACCACATTTCAGCACAAATAAAATATGCACAGGCTTGGAAAAGAGAGGAAAATGAATATAGACAGTTATACAAAGAAATAGTTTTAAAAATTAAAGTTTTTTAAAAAAATAAAAGTAATATAAAAAATAAGCCACTTAAAGGTGGATATCACACAGAGAGTCTGGATTACATTGTCTTTGGGATTTTTAACTACAGAGAGACATTTGATTGTAAAAGCCACTGAGTTAAATCAATATGTATATTTTAAAGATATCTTGATTTCAAAATCTATGTCTAAGAATACATTACTTTGGAAAAGAGGTTCTGCTTTTGTTTCCACAGAAGATGAGAACCTGTGGATTGCTTCCAGACTAATATGGTTTGACCAGCCAAGATCCCCTGAAAGGTTTCCAGTGACACCATGGCCCACATGATCCAACATCCAAAAACAGCTTCAAGGCAACTGGCTCAGAGAATACAGCCTCACAGACTACTCCAGTCAAGACTTGACCATAATTCTTAATTTTCTCAGGATCCCCATTAAATTGCCAGCACCCTCTATCAGCAGGAAGTAGCCTAGAACACTATGCCCACATTCCAATAAAATAGATTATGTATGTTTGTCTTTGTTTAGGTTGTTGGTTACAAATTTTTACTGGTCATAGTCAATCTCTTTCTAAAAGAAGAAAGGGGAGATATGATATGGAAATTTGGGATACAGATATAATAGGATAAAAAGGTAGATTGTTGAACCTACTTTTAAAGAGCAACTTGCTGAAAATGTTTTACATTGGTATAGATTTTAATTTATTGATACAAATTTAAAGTTAATTTTTTATACTGTATGTATATTTCTACTCTCCCTTAAGGAATTATGTTTATATAACTCATTTAAATTATAATGGATAATTAAGAAATACAGATTAATAATTAGTCTTCTATGATAGTCAAACTTATAGTCATGATAGTTAAGTTTTCTAGGTATACATAGATATATTTCAAATTAGGTAGGTAATCTTGAAATACTTCAAAGACCTACAGAATATGGCATTTAAAATGTTTCAAGAACTTTGACTTTCTGGACATTGAGACATGTCTGCTCCTGGCAGCACCAATCTACTTCAGAGAAGATAATGGACATTGAAGAAGTTCATTATAGAGTTTGCTTTCTTTGCAGCAAAAGTTAGCCACTATACAAAAAAAGTGCCATTGCATTGACTACTTGATGATATGTTGTATAAACTAGACATGCAGGACCCATAGGAATGTGACCACTGAACTTTGTGAGAGAGTCCTTCAGTTTCCTGCTTTGCAGAAGAAATTGCTGGACATTCTACAGGACACAGGAAAAAAAAATGACTGAGAGAATAACCTTATGGGCTGAAGATGGATGCCCCAACATTACAGAGGAAGTTTGGATGACTGTCCAGGTAGCCAGCTGTCTCTGTCATTCTAGATTTTTGGAAGTTGTTTACAATGCTCTTACTGCTTAGTTCAGTGATATTAAATCTTTCTGGGACCTTTGATGTTGTTGAAAACTAGATAGTTACAATTTTCCTTGGTTATGATAAAAGATAAAATTTAGATATAAAACATTAGACTTACAAATATAGGATAGATAGAATATTTTCTTTAAATTTGCTAAATACAAATAGACTTGATATTGGAACTGTAATTCTTGCTTGATAACTGTTTGTTATATGTAATTTTACTATGTTAAAGCTAAAACCTTGCTTTTTAATTAAACAAAAAATGGGAAATGCTATGGGATAATGCTTTTGTACACTGGTTTGATAAAATGCTGATTGGCTGGTAGCCGGGCAGGAAGTATTGGTGTGATAAGCAGACAAGGAGAGTTCTGGGAAGAGGAAGGCTGAGTCAGGATACGTCAGCCCACCATCTAGGGAGCAGCATATAATGGCACACTGGTAAATCCCCGGAAAATGTGGTGACATATAGATTAACAGAAACTGGCTAAGTTTAAGTGTAAGAGCTAGTTAGTAGTAAGCCTGAGCTAATGGCAGAGCAGTTTTAATTAATATAAGTCTCTGTGTGTTTACCTGGGTCTGAATGGCTGCAGACTGGGTGGGACACAGAAAAACTTCAGCTACAGACATTTTGTTACAGAGATTATGATCAGAGGATCATTTTATCTACTTTCTATGTCTCTTTAGGCTTCTATTCTCCACTATAAAATGGAGGCAATAATGTCCATGATAGAAATGTTGCAAAGACTAAAAGATAATATGAGCCAGGTGTTGTGGAGTACACTATATTTGCCATGCTTTCTTTGTTTTTTGGCCTCTTATAATAGCATTGCATGTTGAGGAGTCCTATGCACAAGAATTTAAAACTTCTACTGATCTAACATGGTTGCATTTCTCTTTAAACCCTGAGATTGGTGTATCTTATCACCATATAATGTTAGAGCCAGAAAAAGCCATTTAGATGGTTTACTTAATATAATTTGATCATTTTATAGACTAAGAAATGGTGACCTTAAAGGTTGAATGAATTTTAAGGTCATTTTGCGAGCTGGTAGCAGATAAAAAAATTGAATCTATTACAGCTAATTTTTACTCTGTTATCCTATCTAATAGCTGAAATTAAAGATGTCATGATTTTTCCCTGGGTTGTCTCCTTGCTAAATTTTTAATAAAAGAAATGAAAAAAAGATCTGATCTTTTATTCCCATTTCATCTTGGCTCAAGATTACTTACCCATGTTTTAAATAATTGGACAGCAGAAAAGGTCAAATTATAGATGTATTTTAGAGAACAGCAAGAACTGAAAAATTCCACGTGGTCCAAATGTCTTCAAGAAGAATAACCTTATTGTAGAGTCTGCAAGGGTTCCAGTTGGAAAACAGAACTACCACATAGACCAGGAAGTAGGTACACACAGCAGGATACCAACAACATGACCCAAGAATGTGACCAATGAAAGCCCCTAGGAGACAATAAAATCAACAACCCAATATTGCCCATATAGTGTTCAAATAAGAGGAAAGAAAGGGGAAATGAATGTAGCTTGTTTATAAAAGAAGCATGTTGTTTTCTGTTTGATGTTGTAACACTGGTGATTTGTAATCAGCAGCCAGATATCAGTGTGTATAGGTGTTCAGGTGGCAGATGAGAATCAGGATTGATGATGCTCAAGGAGACTGGAAGTGTAGACTTGGACCAAGGCCATTTTCAAATATAAAGTTAAACATCAACGATTTCTGTACCAAATACAGAGGTAACCAATACAAGGGCAGAGATTTGTCCTGGATCTTTTTGATGTACCTTATGAGATAAGGTATCTTTTTTTAAGGACTCTGCTCACAAGTATCAGCAAATGTACACTATCAGTATGTGAAACAGGCAATAGTGTCAGGTGAATCAAGGCTGGAGGAAATCCCCAGGGCTATGCTAAAGGAGGACTTTACTTAGAATGGCTCTCTGTCCTGTCCTGATCACTTCAGGACTGAGGCTCATGGTCATGCAGATCACTTTGGGAATCATCTAGTACTGACCATGTCATGTTCCTACTCAGGACATACAGAGAGTCAGGGACATTAGTTACTGCTTCTCTGCTACTTTATGGATTCTCAATGTCAGGGAGATGTGCAGGAGGCTCCTCAATAACTCAATTTAGCACCACACAGGATTTTTATATCATGCTACTTGACAATCTCCAGTCCCTTGTCTTCATCTCCATCATAAACACACTTTGCTCCTATTTCTCTTGAATCTCCATCATCCAATTATGTATCAGGTCTTTTTAATCACTCTGCTTTATCCCAGAACTACTACCTTGTTCATGTGATTCACTAACTCCAGAAATGACCATGCTTTGAATTTACCAGTTTCCTTTACTCACATTTTTGGATGATTCAATTTTGCTTCCTGATGAATTATGTCTCTCTGGTAAAACTAGTGTTTCTCTTCACCTTTCTAAGAGTTGACTTGCATTTAAACATCACAGCTTGCTGTCTAGTTTATAAGAAAAAAGGAGATACTATAAGAGCGTCTTAATTTTCATAAGACATATGGTGTGGTTGTTATCCTTAAGTGTTACCATAAGCATTATTCAACAGTGTAATGGCTACTGTGAAGAAACAAAATGTGCTGTCTTCTCAGTGAATTAAAATTTTCGATCAGACAAACAACATATCCTAAGAAGTTAAGGAAAGAAATACATAAAATTGGAATAAATACACAGGAGATGAGTTATAAGGATGTTTTGACTGCATGGAGGTGTGTGTGTGTGTGTGTGTGTGAGAGAGAGAGAGAGAGAGAGAGAGAGAGAGAGAGAGAGAGACAGAGACAGAGAGAGAGAGAGAGACAGAGAGATGTGGTATTTTATTTGTACTGAAATGTGATTTTCATTGTATGTTAATAAATAAAGTTGCCTGGGGGTCAGAGCTATTAGAGCCATAGCAAGAGCGTGGTGGTGGTAGCGGCAGCAGCGCATGCCTTAATCCCAGCAACATACGCCTTTAAGACCTGGAGGGCGTTACTTACAGGCAGTGACAAGGCAGTCATGTGTTTGGGTTTACAACCAATGAGAAGGCAGAACAGAAAGACTATTTAAAGACAGACAAACAGGAAGTAGCTCTCTTTCGGGGAAGCTAGGAGCACTGCAGGAGGTAAGATTTTAGCTCTGAGCTCTGACCTCTCAGCTTTCTCTTTTACATTGGTTCTGTGTTTCTTATTGTGTTGGTTACATCTACAGAGAGAGACAGAGAGACAGAGACAGACAGAGACAGAGAGAGTGAGGGGATGGGTGGGCAGGGAATGAGAGTATATGTTTATAAATCTAGAAACCATTTGAAGGTACTTGTGAGAACTCTGGAATGTTCTTTGGTGGCTCAATTGGCAACAAACTAGTTTCTAGTTGTTAAGGGATTGCTTTCCTCAGTTTATACAGTAACTATTAGTTTTTATAATTACTCAGAACAATCACTGCTAGCTTCCTGAAGCCACCCTGGCTGTTCTCAGAAGGGAAGGTTCTTTTATTTTACTACTATTAACAGATATGTTTCACAGCATGAGCTGTAAGCTACACAGAGACTTTCACTGTAGGAAGGGGTAAGTTTCCAGTGTACGTAAAGTAGCAGCTGGTCCTTGCAGAGTGTGTAGTCATAGAGTGGACATCCTTAATTGTGTACCATGTATTTATGTGCTTATCATACTTGTTCTGGGGCAAAGTCTTGTGGAGCTTATGGCTGGGAACTATACAGAGGTTATAACTCCATACAAGGGAATTTTGGCATGTGCAGACCACAGATGTAGGTGCCACAGTTGAGAGAGTTGACAATGACTAGTAGGGATAGGATGTTGGTGTGATAACCAGAAACACAGGAGGACGGTGAACATTAATTCTGTTTTTGGACCAATGCAGTACAACCGTAGGAGATAATGAGAGGATGTCTGACAGTTCTACTCTTGATGGTTCTGAGTGGGAGGATAGGAACATTATGGTGCTGGAGAATCTAGAGACCATGTCAGCCATTTCTTGGCTTCTTTCTTAATTCCCTTTGACATCCATCCCTCTGAGAACTCTAAGTGAAAAAAAAAAAAATGGATGGACTAGGCTGTAAACTTGAAATATGAGTATCATTAATTGGTGGAAATTGAAGCTGTCTGCCTTGCCTCAATTCCAAACCTCTTCTCAACTTTGGTTCTCAAGATTTTCTGTACAAAAGAACATGGAGAGCTATGGATGGATTAATTACCACCTTGCAGATAGAGAGCATAGAATTGCTAAACCCATGGTGCTTTTGAGTCTAAGTTTTAAGACCCAGAGACAGGTAGGGATTAAAAGGGATACACTGATGATTCTGGGAGCTGTTGTCTACTGAGTCAGTTCTGAAGGATATGCACACCACACTCCGTGGAACACATTGCCTTTATATTTTGGACCCTGCCTACTCTCCACTTCACAAACTAGTCTTTTCTTTTTGTGTGTTTTTCATTTTTGTTTCCTACAGTCAAGTGTTCTATCTTATCCTTGATTCCATCCCTTCTATCACCAATATCTTTTTTCTCTAATTCATGCTTTCTACCTCCCCCCTCTTCTTCCTCCCAACTCCCCTGTCCTTCCCTCTTTCTTCCTTCCACTCTTCCTTCTTTCCATTTCATTTATTTGTGGAAGAATATAATATGCTAAGAAACAGTACACTGTGATGCCATGTAAAGGACTTCCCAGAGCCAGATCATTTATATAGTGGACTCAACTTCAGGAAAAGAAAGTGTGATCAATAATGTGCTGGCAGGAGGCCCTAACACTGATGACATAGGGATGAAGAAAATTACCCTAAGAGAGAGAGTTTCTCTCTTTAAGTCGGTTTTTCTCCAGGCTGAATTTTGTAACTCCTGCTGAAATCAGCTATCTCAACAGTCAGCAAGATTTGCTGCATTCCTGTGTCCAAATTTATCAGAAATGAGAATAAAGTAAGGATAGGAGAGATGAGCTATGGCTTTCTCAAGAATAATCCTGTCCTCTTCGTGGACAAGAACCTAATATGGCTAATTTCTTGTCCCAGAACTGTGATGAGAAGGGAACATCCTTATAAGAATCATGACAAAATTCCCTGATTGCTCATCACTTCTTAAAGTACATAGATTTTTTTCATAAAAGGCATAAGAGTACAGCTTCTTCTCATATGCCTGAACATTATTTTCTTTAAAATAAAAACAAAACACTCTGTTTTAATACAAGTATAGAACATTGAAATTGATGTCTATTTATTAGTTGTAAAACACCATCCATGTATCACAGAATTCTTTCAACAGAATATATGTGGAATATAAATATTACCACTTTGTGTAGACTAATATCCTTGGTATCATCACTGTAGGACATGTAGAAAGCTTTTGTTCATTTGGGTATGATGTCACCAATGATGCTACTTTTTCCTCCTCCAGGTATGAATAGAACATAGTTCCATTATCCAGTATGTATTATTGTATGTAATACACAGTTCATGAATATTTCCCACAATAACACTTTGAACAGATCTTACATTTGAGCACTACAAAGGCCATTTCACAGATAACAGGAGATGAAATTATTTGCCCAGTGGCATCGAGCTAGCAAGTGATGGGGCTAGAGTACAATCTGTCTTCAAAGCCCCACGATGCAGTTTTTTGATGCTGCCATGCTGACTTTCCCAAGCTTTTCTGGGTCCTCAGCCTGGAAACACACAGCTGATGAACCTTGTATGTAAAAGACCCTTCATCCTTTTCATATCCCAGGCCAAGTGATACACACCATGCTTTCATAGTCTCAAAAGTTACTTCGCTATATGTGCTTTTACAATTTCAGGGGAACAAATGCAAGTGCCTTTGATATTTATACACCCGGGTTGAATGAATCATCTCCTTACCTGATCCACAGAGAACTAAATTCTTGCCTTTTCTCTTTACAGATCCCTCCTCCCCTAGTCTTCCAAGTCGTAACTCTACCCACCCCAATAGGCCAGTGTGCTTCGGTGTTTCTGGCTTTCACAACATCAGTTAGGAAAATGACTTACCATTGATACGCTCCAACAGCAACATCAAGTCATTCACACCTTCATTGTACTTAAGAACCTACTGTTTTGTGACGTTAATAGGGACCCTCAGACAGCTTGAAGGAGACATCAAGTCACAAAATATTTTTATGTAGACTGAATTATTTTAATTATTATTTTTATTCTCAACAATATCATACATGTGGTAAAGTGCATTGTGATCATATTCATCCCCCATAGTCTGTCATTGAAATCCTACGTCTGGCAACCCAGTTATTCCCAACTGGTCCCCTCTTCTTACTCTAATGACCCTCAATTACCTTTCTTTTTATTTCCAGGCCCATGAGTGGAATTCCAGATGCTCTATGTTCGTGACTACAACAACCACATCATATCCAGAAGTTACCACCCACTTCAATACTTCAGTTCTCACAATCTTTCTAGTCCCTCTTTCATGATGGTCCCTGCTCAGGCTTTGCAAGGGATGATATTGTAACAGGAATTATTAAATGGTCTTATTAATAATAAAAAAAAACCAGGAGCCAGAAATTGAGGTAAAAACCTGAGAGAACAGAGGAACAGGAAAGCCACAGCCAACTTCACCTCACCGACACCTCAGTCTCCAAAGAGACCTACTTCCTGTATACCCATACATATATGCCTTTCTGTTCTGCCATCTCATTTCCTCTCTCCACTAAGCTACATCACTTCCTGTCTGTACAGACCTGCAGACCTCTATGGTTAGTGCTGGAATTAAAGGCATGTATCATCATGCCTGGCTCTGTTCTCCAGTGTAGCCTTGAACTCACAGAGATCCAGATGGATCTTTGCCTCCTGAATGCTAGGATTAAAGTCATGTGCTACCATTGCCTGGCTTCTATGTTTAGTATAGTGGCTGTTTTTTCTCCTCTGATTCTCAGTTAAATTTTATTGGGGTGCACAATACTGGGGGACATAATGCATTACCACATGACATAGGTGTCAAATCTGGGGCAAGAACACAGTCATCAGTTATTTTTAGCACTTTGACAAGTTATGAATTCCCAGCTTTCATAGTTTACCCACACTGAGAGAGGCTTCTATGACCAAGGCTTAGAGCTGTATCTGCCTGTGAATAACAACATAAATGATTGGAAGCTCATTTAATTGCAGATCCAAGTTAAAATTTTTGATGATGATAATGATAAGAAGTAAAATAAACAGATTACCCTAAAATAAATTATCTGAGTATTGTAAATACAGCCTGGGAAATTTTCATCTTAATAAAGAGTTCCTTACAAACTTCATTGACTGTTGTTCAAAATTTCACACCATGGACATCTTTTATACTCACTGACAATCATAAGAATTTTGTTGTCACCTGTAAAAGATGTTGATTGAAGCATCCCTGCCCATTAATTAGGGAAAGGTATCACCTCAGAAACATGTTAATTCTTGTCTTTTTAACCTTCTCTGTGCTGTAGGTCTCATTTAATGATGCTTTAATTAAAAAAAAAATATAAAGAACAATAATTTCTATTATTTTGTCTTGAAGTTTCTCTACTGTCACAGTTCTGAGGAAAAAAATACTTATTAAGAAATCAGAATTTATGAGTAAGTAATACTCTTTGGTTTCTCTGGAAGGAGTTAAGAGATAAAATGTCTCTTCATTACATTTCTATTGCTACGACATATCACCATGCCCTGGCAAACTTATAAAGAAAGTGCTTTAATTTGGGACTTACAGTTCAACAAAGTTAGAGTCTATGACCATCATGGTAGGGAATATGGCAGCAGACTTGCAGACATGCCCTAGAGCAGTATCTCATTGTTCAAATCTCTAACTATATGCATGAGGCAGAGAGACCTGACCGGGAATGGTATGGGCTTTTGAAACCTTTAAGCAGTGGTTCTCAACCTGTAGGCTGTGATTCTTTTAGGAGTCAAATGACCCTTTCACAGGGTTGTTTAAGACAATCAGAAAACACAGATATTTACATTATGATTCATAGCAGTAGCAAAATTACAGTTATGAAGTAACAAGGAAAATAATTTTATGGTTGGGAGTCACCACAATATGAGGAACTGTATTAAAGGGCGACAGCATTAAGACAATTAAGAACAAGTGTCTTAAAGCCTATTCCTAGTAAAAATCTTCTCCAACAGGGCACACTCCCTAATCCTTTACAAACAGTTCCACTAATTGGGGAACAAATATTCAAATATATGAGCCTGGGGTACATTATCATTATCAATATCTACTATAGAATTTTGGCAAGCATACAAGACTGGATGTCTTAGGTATTCTATTCCTTAGTTAGGGATTTTATTGACAAAACACTATGACTCAAACACAAGTTGGAGATGAAAGGGTTTGTTTGGCTTACACTTGCATAGCACTGTTCATCATTGAAGGAAGTCAGGACAGGAACTCAAACAGGGTCAAATCCTGGAGGCAGAAGCTGATGCAGAGACTGTGGATGGGCAATGCTTCCTGGCTTGCTTCCACTGGTTTGCTCAGCCTGCTTTCTTATAGAACCCAGGACAACAAGCCCAGGGATAGCAACACCCACTATGGGCTGAGCCATCCCCCGCTAATCACTAATTGAGAAAATGCCTTAGAGCTGGATCTCATGGAAGCATTTCATCAACTGATGCTCCTTCCTCTCTGATGACTCTAGCTTGTGTCAAGTTGACAAAAAAACAGTCAGTACACTGGATCTCTAATATAACTGACAGTAATTAAGTGAAAATGAGTGTAGTAGCTACATTATAATACTGTAGTAAGTACTATGCACAATCTCACTTAAAATGCATGTATGTCTACCAGGAATATACTGATTAGTTCTACATCTTTTAGATAAGGAGAGTGGGATTTATTAGCCTCTCCCAATCTGTTCCACTTACTATCCTGTGTGTAAATGGACAGTTCTTTCCTGCACACCAGTTTCCAAATAACCACTCAGAGGCTTATATTAATTATAAATATTTGGTCAATGGCTCAGGCTTATTACTAGCTAGCTCTTACATTTAAATTAACCCATTTGCTTACTGGTGCTCTGGAATCTTACTTCTTGGGTGGCTACTGGCATCTGTTAACCCCACTACTCTCTTCCCTTCCTTCCTTTGGTCATCCTGTTCACACTTCCTGCCTGGCTACCTGCCAATCAGCTTTATTATTAACAATGAGCACAGCACACACTCACAAAGTACAGAAGGACATCCCATAGCACCTGTGCTTCTCAAGGTTGAAATATCTGGCAGAGAGCTATGTATTCAGTATCTAATGCCAAGGACAATAACCTGTTTGCTTACACACTGTACACTTCAAATTCTGGATTCCTTGTGGCTGGTTCTTATTACATCTCTGCTGTCCTTTCCAGGTGTGGATAAGGGGACATCAACCATTGATATTTGTTTTATGCCTTAGAAATTGCTTCTATTATCTGTAGATTCTCTATCTCTTGGTTAAAGGGAATACAGAATACAACAAGGGAGTAGGATTTGTGGATCGGGAGCCTTGACCCCCGTTTTTCCTGCTTGTTCTGTGACTGAGTTAGGTTCCCTCCCTAGATAATAACTTCCCTATCTAAAATACAAAAACCAAGTGAGAAAATGCATAAGCACCATATCTACTTCAGAACTCACTCATATAATCACTGTTTTATGTCATCTTAAAGACAAAATTATATCGCTACAGTCCCAGTGTCATCACATTCATATAATGTTAGAGTTCTCTTAAGACTAGCATTATGTGACCATAACTACTAAATGAAATCTATCTGGTTATTCTTATCTACTCATACATTGACTTTATCTAATAAACTACAAACATATAAGCTTCATGGTATAGGAAATTAGCACATATTTGTGTGTATGTGTGTGTGTGTGTGTGTGTGTGTGTGTGTGTGTGTGTACAAAAGGAAGTCAAATCTTGGCTTTGCTATCTGAGCCTTAATGAAGAGTAAATAAAATAAATGAAATCCAGGTAGAATTAGTGTAAAATTCAATGATAGTTTGCTGAAAATAGAGTGTTTTTCTCATGCTCTTGCCTGGCAGTGTATATTTTAATCTGCTCTTGGTATAGACAATGGAAGATGGTTGTTGGTCAGGGTACAGGTGCTGACAACAGAAATCTTTAAAGAGTTACTGTTATTTTCATCTTGAACTTCTTTACATCACATAATTATTGATTCTAAATACATAGTTCCTAAGAGTTTTATATATGGAATATCTATTCTTTCAAAACCTGGCAATTGTTAGTTATACGTGGCCACTGAACAACTGAAATGTAACTAGTATAGCTGAGATAAGTTTTTTGTTTGTATGTTTTTTCAAGACAGGGTTTCTCTGTGTAACAGCTCTGGCTGTCCTGGAACTCACTTTGTAGAACGATATTTTTTAGCATGACTGTGTCTGTGTGGGTATATATGGAAGGAAGGACAGGTAGTCCTGGAGGCCAGAAGAGGGTGTCAGTTCCCCTGCTGCTGGTGTAAATGGACCTGAGCCACCTGATGTGGATGCTGGGAATAGAACTTGGGTCTTCTGCAAGAGAGTCAGTCACTGTTGACCACTGAGCCATCTCTCCATCCTTCCTGGGGATACACTTTTAATTTAATTTGGTTACCTGCAATTCAAATTAATATCTGCTTTGTGTTAGTAATTGATGTATTGGACTGAAAAGATTTTAATCTGAGAACTGTCTTCCTCAATCTACCATAAATATACTATGGCAGTTATATTGAGGAAACCAATATATATCATTAATATGCATATATAATATATTTGAAATTTGAAGTCTCTTAGGAATAGTTCTTTCAAGAAAATGAATAACTTCCCCAAAAGATACTTCTTCCACTAATTACAAATAAAATATTTTCTTTTATGGTCATTTTTTTGTGTTTCATAGTATTAGTTATTACTATAATTATGTGGCAAACAAGATCCACTGTCTCATCCTTATTACATGAATGGAATGAATAAGTGGTTATTATAATTATTTAGAAGACTTACTCCCAGCTTTACTAGAAGAGGCCAGTGAATATCTAATGAGAGGAGGCTTAAGCTACAACTTGATGAAGAGATTTTACCAAATGCATCCAGAGGATGAGGGAAGCAGGCACTCTTCACAGGAGGGGCCATATGTACGAGCCTAGAAACATTAATTTGCAGAGTGGCTCCCTCCTAGAACGTCATGAAGGGGCTATGAGTTCAAAGTCATGAAGATACTGAACTATAGAGTTTGGGATTGTGGTAACTCTCTTTTCAAGCCATTTATCCCTTCTGCATGTAAGTGATCAGGTTCTTCCTAATTTACTATGTTGAGCTTCTCAATGGAACAGTGCCCTATCAGTTGCCTGCTAAATGATACTCAGAGCATACGTATTTTTTTTTTTTTTTTTTTTTTTTTTTTTATATTTTTTTTTTTTTGTTCAAAATATGTGTATCTAAAAAAAAAAAAAAAAAAAAAAAAAAAAAAAAAAAAAAAAAATCTCTGGATCTCTGTGAGTTCAACAATGAAATAGCAAGCATTACACGCTTAAAAAAAAAAAAAAAAAAAATATAAAAAAAAAACATTTAAATTTCTTTAACATTGGTTAACATGTGCTTTAATTCAGTTTGACAGCATTCAGCTAAATCAGATGAGACTCAGAGCTCCATCTGAGGACAAAGCTGAGGATCGCAAGGTGATAGCTGTCTTCTCTTTCTCTGTTACAGGTAAAATGGCTCGATTTATTTTTTAATATGATATTCCACAGTTCCTCCTCCCTCTCCTCTTCCCACTACCCCTCCACCTCTTTCTCACTCCAGTCCCTATCCACTCCCCAGAAAGGGTAAGGCCTCCCATGAGGTGTCAGTGAAGACTGGCACATCAAGTTGAGGTAGGACCAAGCCCCTCCCCCTGCATCAAGGCTGAGCAAGGCGGCCCACCATAGAGAATGGGCTCCAGAAAGCTAGCTCATACACCAGGGATATATCTTGGCCCATGATATTTATTATTCTTGGTTTTAAACTACTTTTCCTTGGATACTCCATCTCTATATTTCAGAAAATCAAAACAATTGAGATGGTAATAAAAAATATAAGATATAGTTGAAACAAAGTTACCAAAATTAGGTCTGGGTTTCAGGTATTGTAAGTCCATTTAAGTTGAATGCCCTTTATGATTCCCTGGAAGCTGTTCTCTGTAACTTGATTTTCTGTGGCCATTTATCCCCTCTTCCCTCACCTGTCTCATCTTCCATTTCAAAGTTAGCAAAACCAATCCACTTGCTGTAATGAGAACCCATGCAAGCGAAGCTGTAGCAGAAGCCATAAAGTCCATAATTATGATTATATTCAAGCTGTTTTCCCTGGTGAACACAGATTGTTTTTGTATATAACTATGAAGCAATTAGGCTCAACCCTGAGGCTGGATAACAACCATGATTCTGAGATACTAAAGACAGGGCTCACACTGGCTGCTTTAGTAACTTCTATGCTCTTACATAGAGAAGTTATGTGTGTTCCCTACCTCTAAATTGCAGCAGACTAGTTGAAAGTGGAGGCTGGAGGGTCTTTTCTGAAATTCTCTCTTTAAGATTCAAGCAGCAGTTGCTAAGTTGACTTTTCCCCTTCCAGGAGCATTGGATTTGGTGGCTCTCTTCTGTGGTCATGGATCTAAAACCTTAGTTATTGGCTGAGCTGAGAAATGAAAAATCAAGAGAATCATGTGAACTAGACACAACTTCCATTGGCTACATCTATGTTTTAATATTTCTGCTTAGTTTTCAACCTTTCCTCTGCTTGGGTAAACTCACTAGTTTTTTTCCAAACCTCACTAGCTCAGCAAATGTAAATGATTTGCTCATTGGCTTTTAGTTTTCTACCTTGCTTGGTCTGGTTGAGAGACAAGAAAAAATATACATTTAAAATTTTTATTTTTAAAAGTTACTATTTAAAGCAATGAACTTGATTACAGCATTTTTATACATACTTTGTTTCTGTACCCTGCCCTCCCCCTACGATTTGGAATTTTCCTCTTTTAACCCTCCCTGGCCATCCCATTTTTCTCCCCACTGCCACTTCTACTTTCATGTCACAGGTTGTTTATCTTCATTTCCTTTTTCCCCTGTTCTCTCCCCTCTTCCCTTAAGCCATCCTTTATCTTTTCCTCCTTTGCCCCCTTTTAATATTATGACCGACAGTCACACAAACACATATGCAGAAACTAAAATTGAGGATCTGCACAGGAGAGAAAATCTGTGCTGTTTTGTTTTTCTGGGTCTGTGTTACTTTGTTTAATATAGTAACTTCCAGTTCATCATTTTCTGCAAATATTTTGATTTCAATTTCTTTAGAGTGGAATCGAATCTTTCTGTGTATATATACCAGATTTGCTTTATCTAAATGTTGATTAACATCTAGGCTGGTTCCAGTTCCTAGCCATTGTGCACAATGGAGAAATAAATATGGATGCACAAATGTCATTATGGCAGAACTTAGAGTCCTTTTGGCATATAAAATAGTTATATTTTTAGGTTTTTGGGGAACCTCCATGCTGATCGCTATAGTGGCCACATTAATTTGCAATCCCAACAGAAGCGAGTAGAGTTTCTTTTTCTACATATCCTCACTAGTACTTGTTGCCATTTGATTTCTTGTTAGTCATTCTGACTGTGGAGGGAAGGAATCTCAAAACAATTTGAATAGATTTTTCCCAATAATAGCTCAGGAAACCTCCCCATGTACTGACAGATGGGATTACGCGAAGTTAGATAAACTTCTCCACATTTTTGGAAAGCATCAATAAAGAAGCAACCTCTAGAATGGAGGGAATCTGTGTTACTTATATTTCAGACAAGAATTTTATATTTAAAGTACAACAAGAACTGTAAAAATTAAACACAAAAACCCAAGTCCTACATTTACCATATAGGGTAATGAACTAAACAGTTACAACAGTTACTGAAAGATGCTAAGATTACTGGTAAATATTTAGAGAATAAATCAAAACAGTTTTTTTTTAACATTTATTATTATTTTTTGTCTGTGTGTATGTGCACAAGTGTCCTGGCACAAATGCTATATCCCTCAAGACTTCTGATAGGTAAACATTAATGGACTGATGATGAAGTGGTCTTCGATGGCTCTCTTCTGTAGCCGTGGATCTAAAACCTTACTTATTGCATTGACAAGCAGTTGTAGCTTCTTATTGCCTCTGTAAGATTCGACAACACCCAGTGGCTTAAAACAACACAGACACCATGAAGTTCTAGAAGCCCAATATCTAAAAGTATTTCTTGAGGCTGAAGTATCCGTGGGACTGTGTTGGATTATGGGGTATCAAAGGAGACACTGCTTCCTGTCTTTTCCATTTGCTAGAGACATCTGACCCTTTGTCTATCCTCAAAGCTGGAAGTATACATCTTCCTTCTTCAATGGCCTTTGCTCTTATCCTATTGTCCTCTCTCTTATATAAAGATTCAGCGATTACATCCCACCCACATGTCTCTTTCACTACGATTTTACTGTTCCAAGGTTCTCAACATAATCACAATTGAAAAATCTCCTTGCAATGTAAGGTCACAGATTCACATGCCTAGCTGGCTAATCCTGATTGTCCACTTTCCAAGATTTAGAATCATTTAGAAGACAAAACACTGGCTTTATCTGTGAGGAAGATTCTAGGCTAGGTTAATTCATATATGAAGATCCATTGTGAATTTCGGTGGCATCATTGCATGGCCTGGTGTCCCAGAATAAATAAAAAGGAGAAAATGAGCTGCACACCAGCATTCATCTGCTGTGGATATTGCTCTATATAAATAAAACACTGATGGCCAGTGACCAGGCAGGAAGTAGGTTGCCAGGCAGGAAGTAGGTTGGACAAGGGAATTCTGGGAAGCGGAAGGCTGAGAGGAGAGACACTGCAGCCACCGCCAGGACAAGCAGCATGTAAAGACACCGGTAAGCCACCAGCCACATGGCAAGGTATGTATTTATAAAAATGGGTTAATTTAAGATAAAAGAACAGTTAGCAAGAAGCCTGCCACGGCCATACAGTTTATAAATATTATAAGCGTCTCAGTGATTATTTTATACGTGAATTGTGGGACTGTGGGGTTTGGTGGAACCTGGAGAGAAGCCCTCCAGCAACATTCATCTCTTGCTATCTCAAGCTCCTGCCACCATGCCATGATTTCACTGCTATGATTGGCTGTACTCTTGAACTGTGAGCTGAAATAAACCCTTTCTTAATTGCTTTTGCCAGGTAATTTGTTACAGCAATGAGAGAAGTAACTAATACACGTGTGCTGGGAATTAGGATTCAGACATTAATGGGGAGCATAATTTTGCCCAGCAGAGTGCTTTTGCATTCTAACCAACACATATTTTAATTCAAAATAATTATAATATATATAATTTATAATATGTGCCATGTGAACTTGTATTTTTTCAAACATATGGCTCAAACTGTATGTGCCTTAGCAACTGAAAGGTCCTCTCTAAACATTTGTACAGTATTACATATATTTTCACTGATTATACAAAACCTTTGCTTTATATTTAATTGTTTTTTTTTTCTCTTAACTCTTAGGGAACTTTTTACAGCATTTGAAGTGTGGATTCCTAACATAGTGAAAACAACAAAAACACTGTGGTATTTGTCGTGTATATATGTAGGTAAAAATTAAAGCCGTATTCATTTACTTGAGGATCCAAACAGAATTGAGAGCTCCCCAAAATAGTAAGGAGTGGTTCATTAGCTAGATTGATTGCTGTCTGCCCTTTTTCCTTCCTTCTGTTGACTGTTCTTCCCAACAGCTCAGTAACTGGTCTGGCAAGAGAACTCCTTGGAGCTGAATATCAGATTTCCTGGGAGCTTAAGGAATTACTATGTGGAACCACAGGTATCACGTAGTGTTGGGTAGTTATGGATTAAAGGATAATCCAACAAAAGAGATGTACTTTTGATAGTGGTGTGATACTTAGAGTACTTTCCCTTGATGGGCACTGGTCAGTGACTGATGTAATCTCTTCTGCTACAGTTTGAGTACCTATTCCAAACTCCGTAAGTCCAAATGGAAAACCTGTCCCACTCTTTGCATTTTGTAGATAAATATTTCTATTATCTTTTAGTTTGCAAGGCTAGCAGTAGTAGTAGTGGCTTGGGGATGTTTATCTTGCCTACCCATCCCCTTACCTTGTTAATTACTTAACTTCTCTGTTTTGTTGTCTAATCTGTTTACACATCTCTCTATCATACTTATCTGCGTATATACTGTTAAATAAATGAATTATTTTGGCTATTTGTATTGTGGAGTTGTTTTTTTTTTGGTTGTTTGGTTTGGTTTTGAGAGAGGGTCTTACTGTTTAGGACACACTGTAAAGAAACTCACTTTTATTTTAAGCTAGCTCTGAATTCATGACAACCCTCTTGCTGGAGTTTTTTGAGTACTGGGATAACAGGTGTTTAACAATTTTCAAATTTTAACAGCTTGAGTTTAGGAGCATTTACTCTAATTTATGTATTACTGTTTTTGTTTTACTATGAAATAAAATATTAGAGATGGTGAAAAATTACGTTGTGTCTAAATATTTAAAATAGGTGCTAGTGACCACTGAAGACAGTGGTAAAGACAATGACGGTGAGGAAGAAATGGGTGAAGAGGGCTTAGCAGAGGAAGAAACCACTATGCTTGTGGTTCATATCTGCTAGCAAATACACATTAGGTCATTCACTGATATTTCTGTCATATTTCAGGCATCCACTGCCTCTTTCCTTCCACCCCACTTTTTTTTCCCTGTGAACTATTGATTAAACATTTAATAATGAATTGAGTGCCTTGAGTCCCTGTCAAAGTAAGAAAAAACACATTTGGACTTCACAGAAATAGCCAAATCATGCTACCAAACATTTATGTGTGGCTCAGGGGTAGACGAATAACGAATGAATCACATGTATTCCAATGACATGCAGAAATTATATAAAAGAATTGTTAAGTACAGGAAAATTCTAAATTTTAATTTAGGAACTTGGAGTTCTATTTCTGTTTTTTTTTTTTTCTCAGTTTCTCCCCAGAACAATAGTTTTATTGGTCATAACCACAGAACAATGTAATTTTCTATCTCTTGTGGATTTTTGTAACTTTCTGAATGTATGGGGTAATGCTTAATTTTCATTATCTATTTGTTTGGATTTAGAACAACTATATCAATATATCTTTGGGTGTGTCTATGAGAGTGTTTCAGGAAAGGTTAAAGGGATAGTTCAGTAGTAAATGGGTAGCACCATTCTTTGAGCTGGAGTCCTGAGACTGAATAAAAGGAGAAAGATGATAAGAAACATTCTGATCTCTCTGTTTCCTGAGTACAGATGCAATTTGATCAATGGAAGTGTAGTCCCACTACCATAATTCTCCCTGCATTTTCAATGTACTCTCAAATTGTGGGCAGAAATTAAAAATTCCTTTCTCAAGTTGTTTGTGTCAGGTTGTGCAATTATTGGTGCAATTATTATGGCCACTCCACGTAGTTAAAAGGAAGATTTATTTAGTGGGTAACTTACAAAAAAGGGAAAGGTAGGTTGTGGGGTCTGGGGAAGGTGTATCGAAGTCCAGCGGTGTTTTCTGGAGCTCTGTTTGGTCAACCTCCACCGTCTAGGGTCCAGGAACTGAGAGAGCACGCTGGTCCATCCAGATCTCAGGTCTCTAGGTGCTTCTTTTGGCCCTGCCTCATAGGTGTGACAGTTGCTGAAGCCTCAATGGGGGTTGGAATTTCCAGATCAAAGCTGGAATGGCTACCCACTACAGGTTGTTGTAGAACAGGGCTCTCTGAAAACAACAACACCAAACCAGCCATTGACTTCATCATTTCAGCTGAGTCTATTTGCAGAACTTGGATGGGTAGTAAAGGAGGGATGGCTCTCCAAGAGTCAGTGGAGCAGTGGGTATTATCAAAATATAGTTGTATGAGACTCTCAGAACTACTAAAAATGAGGAAAGGATTAAACAAGAACTCATCAGGATCAAATTTTGTTGAGTATTGACATTTCCTGGAAGAAAGAAGGTATCAGTCTTTAAACCCTTACCTAAAATTCCAGGCACACCTTCCAGCCAGTCATATGCAATTCTTCCTTAATTGCACATGACTATGATGTCTGAGATGCTACATCATATAGGTTGAGTGATGGAACTGAGAAGGGATTTATATGTGCAGCTATGAAGAAGCCATCATTCACACAGGAAGCCATCATGAGAAAACTTTCCAATGCAGCTACTTTGGGATCATCTACACTCCTGTAATCAGCCTCTCATCCATGGTCTGTAGGTCACTCCAATGAACTCCTTGCTTCCTTTGGGTGAATGTTGCTGGAGTTAGAGAAGTTATACTTTGGTTTGTTGTTGGTACCTTATCAGGAAGGTGTTAGGTGTATACATCTCTCCAGGGAAGGATTACAAGTAAGAATAAAAGCAACTAACATTTGGAAAATCTTGTGTTTGGGGAATTCTTTACCAGATGTAGTTCCTTCTTCACCATGTAGTTGAAAACATGACCTCCTGCTTTCACAGACACCTGCAGAATTTAAAGTGCTTTCAAAAAATATAAAACTGGTCACTTGAAGATTCAGAGACTGTAAAAGATCCCTCCCAGTGGAAATTTCAGTAAAGTTGTCTGGTCAGTTGCATCCTTTTCTAAAGGACAGTAGAGGTAACTGTTGGCTCATGTTGAGATCCCAGCTCCAGTATTTTCAGGGTGAAGATTAACTGTTTGAACTTAGCAGTAGGAACATTGTGATTGCCTCACATTAGGCCCTTCACCTTTTAGTTGCATAGCATTCTAACACTGTTTTCCCACCCCAATGGCCCATGTTGTTTAACTCAATATTTTCTACACAGAAATTTGACAGAATTTGTACCTTTTATTGTTATGTATATGTAATGGTTTTCTTGAAAGTTTATAATGATTTCTTTTGCCAGAACATTCTGCAATTGATGATTCCATTGCTTTATACATTTATACATTTTCTCCAGAAAAACTTTATCTTGCTGGGTCTATCAACTAGACCTTAATCAACTGGCTGAGCAATGACTTCATGATGTGCTAAGCTAATTTCAAGCAAGTTAGTTGGAATACATATCCTTGAGTGTTTCAATTCTGGAATCTTTCAGTTATGAATTGTTTGTTTTCTTTCTCAGAAATCACCACTCTGAGCCAAATGACAAATTAATAATGGTGTTTGATTGAAGATATTTCATGTATTAAGGTCTAGGTTGCACAACATTACTAACCTCCTTTCTGTGTCATGAATTATGAATTTGAGGTAATTGAGGACAGCCTTACAGGAAAAGGGATTTTGATCTTGTTAAAAATAGACTTTAGTAGATAAAGGAGCAGTATTTTGAGCCTTGTTACATCTATCAATAGTTAGCACAGTTAATGACTTCCTTCACTCACTATATTTAAAAATCGTGTATCCCGATAACATGAAAAAGGTCAGCACATGGAGAATAGGCACACCTGAGTTCCCATTTTGCCTGTACTGATGATTTCTTGAATGCATATTTCTATCTCCTGGCAACGCATATTTCATCTGTAAGGAGAAACATCTTTAAATAAAAATTATTATTATTATTATTATTATTATTATTATTATTATTTGTCTCTATGTGTGTGAATGATGCATATGTGGGGCTACATGCATCTACACACTCACCTGGAGGTCATAAGACACCTTTGTGGAGTTAGTTTTCTCCATATACCTTTATATGGATTCTGTGTTCAAGTGTAGGCCATCTGGCCTGAATGGAAAAAACTGTTACCCTCTGAGTCATTCTGCCAACCCTGGGAAGTCCCAACTGGTCAACCTTTCAGTGCAATGATACCCAACTCTGAGAAGTCCTAACTGGTTAGCCTTTCAGTCTAATGACCTCTCCATGCTCAATGAGTTGTGTGGTGCTTTCTTCAGCAATGGGGCCTTGCTGTCAGCATGTGGAGAGCAACCAATTGTACTGTAAATCGCCTGGATTGTTTGGGGATTTCCATTGGACCACTTTGGCCAACAACTCAATGGTTGTAACCTAATCCCTGTATTGTGGTCTTAATTTGGTGACAAGAGATAGCCATTTGGGACTCTATCTCCTCCATTACTTGGAGACTTCATTAGGATTGTCTTCATATATATTAATAAGTTTCTATTGTACTAGGTTTCCATATCACCCTTCAAGTGCCCCTCAATTTAACTGTCTCTCCCCATATTCCCTCCCTCAACTTCATTCTCCCCCCACCTGATCCCCCTGTTCTTCTTTGCTCTCAGTCTACCTATAAATTCTATTCTATCCCCCTCCCATGGAGATCCATGTGTCCTCCATAACCCCTTCCTCTATCCCTAGTCTCTCTGGGTCTATGGATTGTAGCTTCGTTAAATTTTATTTAATGGTTAATATCCACATAAAATTGAGTATATACTGTATTTATCTTTCTGGGTCTGGATTCTTTCTTCTAGGATGATATCAGAAAGTTTGAGTAATAAAAATATAGATTCCCTATCTGTGCCTTATGAATATTTTTTGATGAAAAAATTATTGACCTAAAAATTAACTATTGGTTTGTGTCCTTTAACTGCTGATGATATTCCATGTATTTTTTTTTGTTTAAGGCCTCCAATTTGTTTTTTAAAAGAGGTAATTCAGTCAAACAATAATTAGCAAAGTTCCTGTATTCCCTCTGGAGTCAAGAAGTAGAATATCATAAATGCTTATTACCCACTCCCTGTCTCCCTTTCATTTACTCCAGGGCCTGCCCAGGAAATAACTGTCCACATTCAGGGCAAGTGTTCCCACCTCAATTAACCTAATGTAAAAAAAAAAAAAAAAAAAAAATCCCCACAGGCATGCCCATCAGCCACCTAATCTGGATAATTCCTTATTGAAATTCCTTTCTAGGGGATTCCAGATCCTACCAAGTTGACAATTTATGTCAACCATCACACTTGCAACAGGCTGCATGTTATATACTATACCATGGAACTTTCTCAGAAACAGAGATGCCTCTTGTAGGGAAAGAGAACTCTAAAATTCCCTCATATCCCCAAGGCTTACTGATAGCCTCTGAAGATACTAAATCATCTGGTTTTCATTTGGATGGAACTCTTGTGAAGCTGAAAAAAGATGAGTAAAGTCTCTTTAGGGACAAGTGTCTGAAGTGTGTAGTACTTTACATTTTATAATGCAAAATCATCTCACCAAGTGCCATAAAAGCCATACATTTAGTTAAATAACCCAGATATATGTTCAAGGTCATGAGCCTTGTGCACCTTAAAATATAAACACATAACCCCAGAATCTGTCTTGAACAAATATATGTCATGGAATTCTGTACATTCTCTGCTACTTAATTTGCATGGTTTTATTCTGAATTTATATTTTCTGATGTCTACACATGTACTTATACTCCACTATGCTCACCCCAATATGATGATTTCCTCAGTTGCCATTTGGATACAGAAATGTTTCACTCTGTTGGTAGGTCTATTTCAATTAGGTGACATCTCAGAGGACTATGTAGAACATGCCATGAAACAAGAACACAGTCAACCCGATTGTACAAATACAAAATGTGTTTCCTCCATGTTAAATAGCCAGCTAGTAAGTGCCATGTCAGAGTCCAGCACATGTCTAACTGCAGAATCTGTGCTTTTTGCCTTCCTTTGATGTTGAGTACCAATAAGGAATTTTTAGCAAGATTATCAGACTTCAAAGAATAGTACCAAAAAAAAAAAAAAAAAAAAAAAAAAAAAAAAAAAAAAAAAAGGATCAGGGAGACAGTTATCTTGGTAATGTTTCTTTAGGAGCAAAGCATTTCTATATGAGCAAGCATTCTGATTACCAAAACCAGGGATCATTTCTCTAGAAGTGGGTATAAAGGAGTCAGAAGTTGGACTCTGAAGCTAAGCATACAAGACGGTAGCTGAAACAAATGCCCTCAATATGTGATGTCTGGTTCACTAAGATTTTTGTTTGCATAGATTTCAATCTCCCAATTCTTTATATTGTGTGCATAGGGTAGAGTGTCTCATTTTCACATTGGTGCTGGTCTCTGTGGTGAGTTCTCCTTCTTCCTGAGCCTTATATTCCTTCAGATCAGTTTTTCAGGATGATGGGTTGACTTGGTGAAGATTGACAGGAATTTCTCAGGACAATTTTTCCCTCCACATTTTCTAATTGTTTGATTCTAGGAAAAACTGCCCAGCATGGCTGAAACTATGCCACTTGTGGGTCACAAAAACCCTTCTGTGTGATGGCTGTCTTAGTTAGGGTTTCATCAATCAGAAGAGACACCTTGGCCACAGCAACTCTTATAAAGAAAAATATTTCATTTGGGCTGGCTTATAGTCCAGAGGTTTAGTCTATTATCATCATAGTGGGAAACATGATGGCATGCAGGCAGACATGGTGCTGGAGATGTATCTGAGAGTTCTACATCTGGATTGGCTGGTGCCAAGAAGAGAGAGTGACCCTGGACCTGGCTTGAGCTTCTGAAACCTCAGTACCTACCCCCAGTGACACACATACTCCAACAAGGTCATACCTTCCAATAGTACAGCTCTCTATGAGCTTTTGGGGATATTTTCCTTCAAACCATCATAATAGCTTTGAATGGAGACTGGAAGATCGTGATGTTTTGGTGGGACTTCTCCTCAGAAGAGAATGCCTGGTTGATCATAAGTCTGTGGTCCTGGAGATTCAAGCTGTTTGCTTGTGAATACTGTGGCAAGTCATAGTAGACTTGATTATAATGGTGCTGTTCTTATATAATTTATAATGCTTAACATCCATTTATGGTCATTATATTGTTATTCTATGTATCGTGTGTGTGTGTGTGTGTGTGTGTGTGTGTGTGTGTGTGTGTGTGTGTGTGAATTCGTGAGCAGAAGACAATGAGGAATTGTTTCTGTCCTTCTGCCCTGGGTCCCAGAGATCAAACTTAGGTCATCAGGCTTGCACAGAAAGCATCTTTACCATCTTGGCAGCTTTCATCACGTCATTTTCCTTTTGTGAGTTTATCTAGCATGGTTTATTCTATCTATTCCCAAACAGAAAATAGTTTCAGACACATTAACTGGCATGTGTTTTCAAACATCCAGTTGGTTTTGTGCTCAAACAGCACAAATGACTCTCTATCCTGCCTTTAGTCCTTAGTACCCCTGAGAGTGTGTGCCTCCCTTTGTTGTTTGTCCCACAGTGAGACTAAACTCTCACTGTGAATTTTCCATCCTGATCTACTCAGCTGAAATAGCTTTACTGAGCAGTTGGTATATGGTTGGTGACTTCCTAAGTACTTTAAGCATTTTATGTCTTTCATGGCACAGTATGAAAGGGCTAGATATGGTCCACTTTACACTTAATTTGATTATTTAATCCATTTCTCAATAAATTGAATTTGTTTAGGGAAACATGAACTTACATTGTGGAAAACCAGAATCAGATAAGTAAATAAGTAACTAAAGCAGATGGCATGCTCTAAACAATAAAAAACAAAGCAGGGCATGGATTCCAGTGCCCTAGTGGATGTTTTCAAAAACAATTTTCTGGTTCCTGTTAAAATGCTGGTAAGTAGAGCTGGGGGCGGTGGTGGCGCACGCCTTTAATCCCAGCACTTGGGAGGCAGAGGCAGGCGGATCTCTGTGAGTTCGAGGTCAGCCTGGGCTACCAAGTGAATTCCAGGAAAGGCGCAAAGCTACACAGAGAAACCCTGTCTTGAAAGAAAAAAAAAATGCTGGTAAGTACTGAAGCCTAGTCTTTTTGATGTGAATGTGCTACAGTAAGGTTTAACATGGGATGCAAACACTGAGTACTCCAGGAGCCACTTACATTTCTATTTCATTTTGTACTTATCTTGAAGGGCCATATTTTCCCATTTTCTGGGAGGCACATAGGATTCAAATTTCAGGCCAACCACCACCTCTTCTGGGAAGTTCTTCCTCATAATCATTTCTTACTTCTCCCCAGGTATAAGCAATCATTCATGCCTCCTTCTCCACCTTCTGAGTTGCACTGGCCTCAGCTCTGGCTGCATTCCAGTTCCATCTTTTCTGCACATCAGAGCACAGAGACTTTGTGGTGGCAGAGTTTGTTCCTACCTTATATTGCATCGAGGACTTGGCACACAGCTCATGTTTAATTAATGGTTGTTCGATGAATTTGTCAAAAGACTAGAAAAAGAAATCAGATTGTCCAGATTTTTATTGGAATCCAAGAGTATTTTAAGATAAATACTATTATTTTTCAAAGACTTAAAAGTACCATAAGCCAGAAGCCCTTTGAAATTAGTAATATCTTTCAGTATATCTAAAATAGGACTTTTTTAATTTTAGAGTTATGAAATTTAGATATTTCAATAAGGAACAGTGTAATGTGAAAAGGAAAGTCAGCTAGCAAATCATGGATTATCTCTAAAATAATGTGAGATGGGAAATTGACCCATCATAGGGACAGGGTTGCACAGGTCAAACTAAGTTACACAACTTCCTATGTTAGAACTATCTTGAGAGGCTTGCCTTTGTTGGTAGTGAATAACACTATCAAAAGACAGGAAGTAACAGGCTCAGAGTTGATGCTGTGTATGGCCCTTCAGATTCCTCTATAAACAGGATCCTTATTCAATGTCTCACACGCACTCTTTCCCTGGATTCTTACCTGCTTTTCTGAGAGGCTTTCCACATAATTTCAGTCTTTGGTTGTGACTTGCTAGAATCCAATTTTGTCATTTACCTTGGTTGGTCAGTTTTGGTCCAATGTTAGAACATGCCGATTGAAAGAGAAGGTTCTAGAGTCAGATTTTGTAGGTGTGAACCTTAGCTACTGCTCTCTATCTTATTTGAGGGTTTTGATTACTGTATGAGATAGATACTGTTCTCTCATTACAAATGAAGAAACTGAGGTTTGTGAAGAATGAGTGGCTCAAATCAGAAGGTCTGTCTGAACCCAAAGTTCAGGCTCTTGGTCCTGGAACTGCACAGGGTAAGGTAGGCAATGCTCCTAGATGATGGCCCAAGTACATTGATGCTGCCTCCTTTATGTGAGACTGATGTGTCTCCTGTTTGACTGCTAGTTCTACCTTCTGGACCTTTTCATGATGAACATGGCTAAGAAGGGCTTCCTAGGAGGATTATGTAACAGTGCCAGACACCCACTGTTCTGGTTTGCTTTGATTTGCTGTGATACAGCACTGACCAAAGGCAACTCATGACCTGTCATGAAGTCAGGCCAGAAGCAGAGGCTGTGGAGGAACACTGCACCTCAGTGGCTGCTCAGTTTGCTCTCTTATTCAGCCCAGGACCACCTGTCCAGGGATGGCAACCCCCACAGTGGACTGGGTACTTGCATATCAATCATTAATCAAGAAAATGCCCCACAGATTTGCCTACAAGCTTACCTTCTCAGTTGAGACTCCCTCTTTCCTGATGACTCCGACTTGTGCCACTTTGATACAAAACCAGCATACCTAATTTAGCTAATTGATATTAACTTTCTTTGAAAACTTTGCCAACAAAGCCATTGAATACCCAGGACTTCCAGTTGATAATGTCAAATGATCATTATAAAATTTTTCAGAGGTGTAGTTAAGGTTACATACTAGTAGAATTTTTGAATAATTTAAGATTTCAATAGTGTTGCTGATTATGAGAGGAACAACACTTTCAATTCTTAACTCCCCTGGACTGTTAATTGACTTCTCTTATATAGAGGATAATTTGAGTTTATCTTTTCTTCCTACAATACCAGGCAGATTTTCTTTAGTCATTTTGCATAATAAACATCTGTCTTTTGAATAAGCCAGTTTCTTTAACAATGTTTTTATTAAGTTGACACTAATTTTACATACATACTCAGCTGTGCTCCCAACTTATACATCACACACGGGTTTAATTCATAGTCAAATTACTGAGGATGGCACTTTGCTCTTGTTAATTTGATGCTAATTAATGCTCTTTGCCCTGCTCATTTATTTATATTCCTTCTGTTTATCTCAAGTCAAGGTTCAAGAAAATGTGTACATTTTAAAACTTATTAAAAGTTATGGAGAGAGGCAGTTTTAAAATTTGTCTGACAGCCCACCACATACAAGCTACTATCTTTTTTCCTTTTATTTTATTTTACAATACCATTCAGTTCTACATATCAGCCACGGATTCCCTTGTTCTCCCCCCTCCTGCCCCCCACCCCTTCCCCCCAGCTCACCCCCCATTCCCACTTCCTACAGGGCAAAGCCTCCCCAGAGGACTGAGATCAACCTGGTAGACTCAGTCTAGGCAGGTCCAGTCCCCTCCTCCCAGACTGAGCCAAGTGTCCCTGCATAAGCCCCAGGTTTCAAACAGCCAACTCATGCAATGAGCACAGGACACAGTAGCACTGCCTGGATGCCTCCCAAACAGATCAAGCCAATCAACTGTCTCACCTATTCAGAAGGCCTGATCCAGTTGGAGGCCCTCAGCCTTTGGTTCATAGTTCATGTGTTTCCATTCGTTTGGCTATTTGTCCCTGTGCTTTATCCAATCTTGGTTTCAACAATTCTCGCTCATATAAAACCTCCTCTTTCTCACCAATTAGACTCCTGAAGCTCCACCCGGGGCCTAGCCGTGGATCTCTGCATCCAGATTCCTCAGTCCTTGGATGGGGTTTCTGGCACAACTATTAGGGTGTTTGGCCATCCCATCACCAGAGTAGGTCAGTTCGGGCTGTCTCTCGACCATTGCCAGCAGTCTATTGTGGGGTATCTTTGTGGATTTCTGTGGGCCTCTCTAGCACTTTGCTTCTTCCTATTCTCATGTGGTCTTCATTTACCATGGTCTCCTATTCCTTGTTCTCCCTCTCTGTGCTTGATCCAGGTGGGATCTCCCACTCCCACAGACTCTCTTTCCCTCGACCCTCGCCCTTCATTACTTCCACTCATGTCCAGGTTGTTCATGTAGAATTTCTTGAACATTTTGGTTCATGACTTTGTTGACTTTAGTGTTTTCTTTGACTGATGAATATATTTCTTCTACTGTATCTTCAATCCTCTCTGTGGTGATATTGTGTTCCCCAAAATATTGTGTACCTTAATAAACTTATCTGGGGTCAGAGAACAGAAAAGCCACTAGTTAGGCAGTGATAGCACACGCCTTTAACCTTAGCATTCCAGAGGCAGAAATCCATCTGGGATCTCTGTGAGTTCAAGGCCACATTGGAAACAGCCAGGCATGGTGACTCATGCCTTTAATCCCAGGAAGCAAGCCTTTAATCCTAGGGAGTGATGGTAGAAAGCAGAAAGGTACATAAGGTATGAGGACCATAAACTAGAAGCATTTGCCTGGTTAAGCATGTGGCTGGTTAAGCATTCGGCTGGTTAAAGCTTTCAGGCTTTGAAGCAGCACAGTTCAGCTGGGATTCATTCTGGATGAGGACTCAGAGACTTCCAGTCTGAGGAAACAGGACCAGCTGAGGAACTGGTGAGGTGAAATAGCTGTGGATTATTCTGTCTCTCTGACCTTCCAGTATTCACCCCAATAACTGGCCTCGGGTTTGATTTTATTAATAAGAACTTTTAAGATTCCTGCTACACCTCTCTTCCATCTCTTGCATTCTGTTGGTTATACTTGTATCTGAAGTTCCTGATCGTTTACTCAGATTTTCTATTTCCACCATTCCCTCTGTTTGTGTCTTCTTCATTTTTTCTATTTCCCTTTTCAGGTCTTGGACTGTTTCCTTTATTTGTTTTGTTGTTTTTTCATGATTTTTTGTTCAGTATTTTATTGTTTTCTTCCAGGACTTTATTGTTTTCTTCTAATTTGTTTGCCCTTTCCTCTAGTTGTTTATAGCGTTCTTCCCATTTTTTTTGTCTTTTCCTCTACACAAGCCTCTACCTTCTTCATGATGTTATTCATAAGGCTGTTTTCTCCTGCTTCTTCCAATTTTTGATGTTCAGTTCTATATGTTGGAGGCAGGCTAGGTTCTAGTGATGCTGTATTGCTCTTCATTTTGTTGTATGTACTTCTGCCTTGATGTCTGCCCATCTCCTTGTGGTTCATTCTTGGTCTTATCAGCACACTTGGTTTAGACAGAGCTGACAGATTCAGGAAGTCTTTCTCTTTTGTCCAGATGGGAGCTCTCTTGTCCAAATGGGAACTCCAGGGCAGGATGGAAGCTCTTGTCCATACAGGAAGTCCGGGGCAGGATGGGCGCTCTTGTTCAGAAGGGAAGTCCAGGGCAAGATGGGAGCTCTTGTCCAGAAGGGAAGTCCGGGGCAGGATGGGAGCTCTCTCTCTCTGGTCCAGAAGGGAAGTCCGGGACAGGATGGGAGCTCTCTCTGGTCAGAAGGGAAGTCCGGCAGGATGGAGCTCTCTCTCTGGTCCAGAAGGGAAGTCCGGGACAGGATGGGAGCTCTCTCTGTGGTCCAGAAGGGAAGTCCGGGGCAGGATGGAGCTGGGGGCCAGTCTCTAAGTCTCAGGAAGTGGCTGGGGTCTCAGGCGATGGGTATGGGAGCAGGGCATGGAGATTGCAGGGTCTGCAGGGGGTCTTGGAGAAGGGGATCCTTTTCAGTGGGGCTAGAAGGGAACCTGTCTGGTGGCCAGAACCTGGGGCCAAGTTGGGCAGGTCTTCCCCAGAGTGGCTGGTGCCAAGGGATGGGGTCTGGGCTGAGCCAGGACACTCACCTCTGGTCCAGAAGGGAAGTCCTATCTTAAAGGATAATATTAGTATGATGACAATTAAAAACTGGTTTACATTGGAATATCTATAAATGTATGAAGTGAAATAAAATTCTTTTATAGTTTTTAAATCTCTAAGAACTAGTGGGAAACAACAGTAATAGCTAGATTGTTTTGACAAGAAAATTAATGGAGAACATTTAAGTGCTGGTTATATTGAAGAATGCAAAAGGTTTGAAATAATTGACTCATTCCATGTTTTCAGAGGCATTTAGGTTTAGAGCAATCAAATTGCTTTCCCAGAGCATGTAGAAGGAGATGTTCTGTTACAGAGGATAGTAGTGTGTATAAATGAATGAATAAAAAGAACATAACATGATGAGGACCAGGAAGCACACTTGGATATAGCTGGATGAAAGGGAGTGTGGTCTCGAATGAAGCTGGTGGGGCAGGCAGGGTAATACATGCAGGGTTGCTTAGGAAATGCCAGTGTACAAGGTTTTATTCAACATGCTTTGGAGAGCTCACTCTTGTTACAGTGTGAAGAAAAATTTAGGAAGTCTATTACATCAAGTCTAGGGAGACAATGCTGGTGTTAACCCAAATGTTGACAGGAAGATGGAAGAGTTCAAGATTTGAGTGACATCAGGCAGGCAATACTCATAGACCACATTATTAACTGGATTACAATGAAGAGATGGTAGAAAGAGAAAAGAGTCAGAAAAGACTATCAGATGTTAATATTGCATGACTGTGTGAGTACAAAGACATACATTAGGATGGGAAACGCAAGGAGTGGAACAAATTTCAGGGACATAGTGTGAGTATATTCAATGTATGTAGAAATGTGTTTGAGAGTCTCTATAGGAGCTCTGTATCCATGGAGTTCAGAGGACATATACTCACAATCAACTTGAGAACAAGAAACATATTATTTAATACAGCATTCCTCAAAATGTACTAGAGCTCTTTAATCCACTCTCTGTGCATCTCACTGACAATCTCTCTGGTCCTTGTTTGGTCTGGTGCATCCATCCTATTTCTCTGGGTATGGAAGAGTGGGGAAGATGAAGGCTCTGCTTGTGTTTGGATTTGAGCTTTACAATTTCCTATTCCAAGCTAAGGGGATTTACTTAACCTCTCTATGGTTCACTTTCTTACTCTCTAAGACAGGGATAAACTAAATAGTGACAAACTAATACAGTTGTATGAGAGTCAAATATGGTCATTTATATTTTAAACTCTAATAATAGCATAGTAAGTACCTGATAAATGTTAGCAATCAACTTTATCCTCCAAATTTTCAGTAATAAAATTTCTTAGCTCCTGACCCAGGATCTTTGTGAACATCGTTCACCTATGAGGGGAATATGCATTTTGTCCACTTTTAGAAATTATTGTTCCTTGGCAGTTTCATATATGTATGTAGTAAAACTGAGTAATTTTGCTCCCCAATTAACATTTTCTCACTCAAACCACTCTCTTCCTTAGTAAACTTTCTACTTTGACACCTTAACTATGTGTGTGGGACCCACTGAGTTTGATTGTAATGGCTTGCCATGAACATAAGCACAGGGATAGCTCATTGGTTGCTGTCACAGAACAAATGTTATATCCTTCCCTAGCAACCATTCACTGTCTTAAAACACCCAGGAAGGGGTAAGATCTCATAAGTGAGCAGCATGTAATGACGTACAGGTAAAGCCACAGAAAACGTGGTGACATATAGATGAACAGAAATGGGTTGGTTTAAATGTAAGAGCTAGTCAGTAGTAAGCCTGAGCTAATGGCCATACAGTTTTAATTAATATAAGCCTCTGTGTGTTTACTTGGGTCTGAGCAGCTGTGGACCAGGCAGGACACAGGAAAACCTTCAGCTACACAATGGCCAAGTCATATGTAGAAGACTATTTTGCACACTATTTCCCCCATTTTCTGCCTCTTACATTCTTCCTGTGCCTTCTTCTGTGATGTTTCCTTAGATTGAGGGTAGGAGAATGTATGATATGGATGGTCCATTTAGGACCAAGCAGTCAATAGTTACTTATTCTTAGCTCTTTGAACAGCAACGAGTCTCTTCATTATCTGCTTCCTACTGCAAAATGAAGCTTCTCTGTCAGAGACTGAGAATAACATTTATATATATATATGGAAACTTGACAATGATAACCTCAATGCAAAACTGTAGTGGTACATTCTACATACGACTTCCTCAGCCATGAGGTTCAATCAAGTTTACAGTATTTGGCATGAGTTCCTTCCTTTTGAGTGGGCATCAAATCTAATCAGAAAGCAGTTGGTTATCTAAAAATAGTGATGCTACTACTGGACCAGTGGACATGTCTTGCCAGAAAGTTTGTTACAGCAGCCTATAAGGTTCACAGCTGATTACAACAATTAATGATTTTCCTCCCTAAGCAACCTGCAAAATACCTTTTTGATCTATGAAAATTAGCCAACAAGGGAGGAAAATTCTAGTTCATTTCCAGCTTGGTTTCTCTTTATAGTGTGACCAAACCACACAGTGTCTTCAGCAATAAGGCCTTACTGTCTAGTTCTGGTGGGCAACCAAAACCAATGTCAATAGACACAGATGTGCATTTTTGTGATGATTTCACTGAAATTTCATATGGAAGTATGAAACAAAACTAAAGCCCTATTTTTTTTCAAGCAATATCAATTTCATTTGACAGAATCTTAAAAATTATCAGTGGATCTTAGCAGATTCCAAATTCACAGTCTCTGAGTCTAGAGCTTTAAAAAATGTACTACTCAGAGTTAGATAATACTCTTCAGTAGCTGGAACTGGGAACACAGTCTTAGATGACTTTATTTTCTTTTATCTGATTATTATGATTCTTTATGTCAAATATCTATATATTTAGCATATCATGTGCTCTTTAGACAAGAACTAAGAGCTGGGACTTGGTAAATTCCCATTCAGATTAATGTGTTTCTACTTATGTCTATGAAAATGTAGGTAGAAACCATGTCCCAACATGAAGCTGTCCAGTCTCTTCCATGTTCTTCCTTTTTAGATAATGGCTGTGGACCTAACTAAGCTTAAAGGGGTTATGTTTCCAAATGATGCAAAGAATTTAGGATCCCACTAAAACCATGAATATTTTATGATTGGCTACAGAATAAGAAATAATCTTTTAGTTCATTAAGTTATATAATCATGGTTTTGTAGCTACAGCAGCTGGTGTTTCTTCAACTTCTCTTTATAAACCATTCTCTAAGGTGGTAGAACTACAAAAGTATGTAAAGAAGTCCATCAGTTCTACCTAACCAAAGTGCTACATATCAACAGTAAGTCTCTGTAACATAAACTCATGTGTAAACAATGTAGCATTTCAGAAACTACTGATTCTTATTTTTATTTTCTGTTGTTGAGAACAGTAATTATGGGATTGTGCATTTGGAATATATTTTTTAAGGTCCCCCAAATATTTTTCAAAAATAATTTCTTGAATGTCAGCAGTGTTCAATCTTCTTTCTGATTAGTACACATGCAGTTTAATTGGCTTTGTTTATCTTCAAGCAAGATGGGCTAATTCTGTATCTCCTTAGACAATCTCTTGGTGTCAGAAAATGTAACAATGCTATTCCCAAACCATTAATTAAAGGCATAAATCTTTCACCAATACATAGTATGAACATAAATATTCACAAATTATTCCTTTTACAAACAGACTGGCTAAATTTACTTTTAGATTACATTTGAGATTAATGAGATATTGTCTTTCTCATCTTGATGGTTTAATGTTACTCATGTTTAATGGGTGTAATTCGTGGACTCAGTGTTCTGGTCATTCAGTCCATCTGGAGATATGGGAGTTCAAGTATGGGCATTACTATAAAAAAGGCATAGAAACAATGTTTGGAAAATAAATGGAGTGTATAAATCATGTGGTAGAAGAACTGGTTTATGTAATTTGAGCAACTTATGATAAACCTATTTCCCATCTTCTCCAAAAGGCTTATATAAAGAGTTGTGGGAGACAATTAATTGTCAAGGCCTCATGTTCAGTATCAACTTTTGATCAATGTGATATCATTTTTTTGTATGGAGAAGTTAATAATTTGTTTTTTTGTAGTAGAGTTTGAGATAGGTATGGTGATAACTTAGGAAGTCCTTTCATTGTACAGGATTTTTTTTAGCTATCCTGGATTTTTTGTTTTTCTGTATGAAGTTGAGTATTGTTCTTTCAAGGTCTGTAAAGAATTGTGTTGGAAATTTGATGAGGACTGTACTGAATCTGTAGATTGCTTTTGTTAAGATGACCATTTTTTACTATGTTAATCCTACTGATCCATAAGCATGGAAGAACTTTTTATCTTCTGATATTTTCCCCAATTTATTTCTTCAAAGACTTGAAATTGTTGTCACACAGGTCTTTCACTTGTTTGGTTTGAGTTACCCCAAGGTATTGGTTGTAGCTATTGTGAAGGTGTTGTTTCCTTGATTTCTTTCTTAGCCCTTTTATTATTTGTATATAAGAGGCTACTGATTTTTTTTTTTTTAGCTAATCCTGTATCCAGCCATTTCACTAAAGGTGTTTGTCAGCTGTAGGAGCTTCCTGGTAGAATTTTGGGGATCACTTACATATACTATCATGTAGCTATAAAGTAAAGGATAACTATCCTAAAATTCACAGACCCAAAGAGGCTAAGTAACAAGGAGGGCCCAAGGTGGGGACACATGGATCTCCCTGGGAAATGGAAATAGAGGAGCTCTCCTGGGTAGACTGGAGCTGGGTAGGGATGTGAACTTGAGAGATCAGGTTAGATGGGTGGATGGAGGGGGAGAGTACTGAAAGAAATGACTGGAAAGGGGAGACATTTCAGGGTCAGGTAGAAACCTGATGCAAAAGAAACTCCCCAGGAATCTACAAGGATGACCCCAGCTAAGACTCCTAACTATAGTGGATACATAGCCTGAACTGTCCATCTCCTGTGATCAGATTGGTGACTACCCCAATTGTCACTAGAGAATCTTCATCCAGTAACTGATGGAAACAGATGCAGAGACTCTCAGCCAAACATTAGGAAGAGCTAGGGTAATCCTGCTAAAGAGAGGGAGGAAGAAATGTAGGAGCCAGATGGGTAAAGGACATCACAAGAAAATCCACAGAAACAACTAGCCTGGCTCATAGGAACTTACACAGTCTGCACCAACAACCAGGGAGCCTGCATGTGACTGACCAAGGCCCTCGACATATATGTGGCAGTTGTGTAGCTTGGTCTAATTGTGGAACTCCTAACAATGGGAGCAGGGTCTATCCCTAATGCTTTGGCTGGCTCTTGGGAATCTATTCCTCATACTGGGTCTCCTTGCCCAGCCTTAATACAAGGGGAGGTACTTAGTCTTAACAAAACTTAATATGCCATGCTTTGTTGATATCCATGGGAGGCCTTCCATTTTCTGAACAGAAACAGAGGAGGAGTGGATTGTCAGGGACAGAGGAGACAGGGAGGAGGGAAGAAGAGAAAGAAGGGAGGGGAAAATGGGGTTGGGGTATAAAATAAATTAATTAAATTAAAAATTAAAATATTCTCAAACCAGAAATAAATATCTTCACATAAAAAAGTAGTTAATTTATTTTTCTAGTGGTTTATTATACAAACACACACACACACACACACACACACACACACACACACGAACATACATGTGTTTGTCTATAAATCCTATTCTGTTACATAGTCTATGTGTTCACTGAGTCTGTATTAGCCTATGTTTTAATTGTCTCTATACAACAGAGAATCTGAGAATACACTTGTATGATGAATAGGAGGGTATTAAAATGGGAAGTAGAATGGAGTAGTAGATTTTAAAGTTAAAAAGGGACAGGAGACACTGATTGGCCAGTACATTATATATAGCATATTAATTATGCTATTTCTCAGAATGTAAATTCAGCAGACTAGGCTTTCCTCAGATCATAAACTGCATTGCATATGTAACATATCATTCTTGGATATGGAACTGGGGGGTTGCTTAGTGTATTTGTAAATTTCTGATGGAGTCCTGAGAACTCCAGGGTTATGTATGTGCCCAGAATTAGAGTGGGTGTGAAAGGATTCAGAAAGAGACAAACAGTCATAAATTGCTTATAACTTGCTTTTAGTTTGACACCTAAGCAGTGATTCTTTATCCCTGTTCTTTATACCCTGCCCCATGGCTACACTGGAATAGGGTGAACAGCCACCGCTGCTCTCCTGCCTGGGTCACTTGTGAGATACAGGGTTGGCACAGGAGCCAGGGCTGTCTAAATACTCAATGCGCTTCTTCTCAGGCTGGCAGGGAATACATTGTGGGTGAACACTTGATAAAAGAAAGGGGCAAAAGTTTTCCAAATTCAGAAGTAAGTTTCCAGTGATAAAATCCAAACCTAAAACTTCTTGGTGCCCCTTTCAGCCTTTCCTTCTTGCTCATCTCCACTCCTTTGTGACTTCACCAGCTACAGACCCTGTCTACCAAAGACCCACAACTGCCACTTTGGGCTGGGACTCAGTCAGCACCTCATTCAGTCCTCATCAGAGGAGCTTCTTCTTAGAGTAGATGGGAATCAACACAGAGACCCACAACTGGACAGTGTGAAGAGAACAGGAGGCTTTGGGGCACTCAACTCTAAGTGAGATGTCTTTATCAAACCTCTCCCTTCAATGCTCAAAGGTCTAGGTAAAAGAGGAAACAGAAAGACTGTAGGAACAGTAGGTGATGGATGACTCCAAGGAAACAATGTTTTCCAGACTCAGCAGGACTGATACACAGAGAACTAACTCAGAGACTGTAACAATACCCAAAAGACCAGTGCAAGGTCAAGCCAGACAAATCCCAGGGCTGAGAAGGGAGGAGTAGGCACGAAGTCCCACCCTAACCAAGAAGCTATTTGCAATTGATATCTGCTGGGAAAGGGAGAATCAACTTTCTCCAAAGAAATGTCACTGTATATATCAACTACACTCCATGGCAAACCCCTTACCTAGGAGTAGTTAGCTGACATAAAATGTACTCCATTTTTGGGGGAGGGTGCTCTTGGTTTTGTTTTGATAATTTTGTCTTATTGATTTTCTTTCATTCTTTTTTAGCATGTCTGCTTTGAATTTTTATTTTATTTTATTTAACTTTTGAGAGAAAGAGAGAGAGAGAGAGAGAGAGAGAGAGAGAGAGAGAGAGAGAGAGAGAAAGAATATGAAGTTACATGAGTAGGGAGGTGTGAAGGATCTGGGAGTTGGAGGAAGGGGAAAGAGTATGATCAATATATAATGTATAGAAAGAGTTTGTTTAGAAAATTCAAATTTAAGAAAACTTGAAAATAAGTAGTCAAACCCTGCCGGTAGCCCCCAGGTTATCACCATCTCAAAAAGCATCTGTGCAATCAAACCTTTCCTATGGCTAATACTATTTTTTATTAGTTCTACACCACTAGCTAAGAATCAAGTTCTTTCTCCTACTTTTATATATATTTTAACCTAACTTTCTTCCACCATGAGGTCCTATTGACCTATGGTATATTGTGCACTTTTGATAATACACTCCATAAGGCACATTCCCATAAATGTGTTCTGAACCCTTCAAAGCCAAACATGAAATCATTTTTTATAAAAACAGCAACTCGAAAGCAATCCAAGCAATCCATAATGTTGATCTCAGTTCTACTTAGAGACGGTGGAGAATTGGGAAACTAGGACATTCATACTGAAAGTGTCCTTCTCATAGGCTGCAAAAATCTTTGAAGCTTGATCTAGGGAGTCAGTCTGGGTTGGGCATTGCTAAGAGTATGGTTTTAAAATTATTTCTGAAACTAGACTTGCCATAAAATCTTATTTTTCCATGTGGTCTTGGATGTAGAAACTTGGATGATCTTCAAGAATCTGTTCAATTCACTAGGTTTTGCTCTTCTACTTGTTAAAATGCAGGCTA
Source organism: Peromyscus leucopus (assembly GCF_004664715.2). Classification (NCBI taxonomy): domain Eukaryota; kingdom Metazoa; phylum Chordata; class Mammalia; order Rodentia; family Cricetidae; genus Peromyscus; species Peromyscus leucopus. Next base: position 35,051,621 of record NC_051063.1, read on the forward strand.
ATACACACTTCTACTGGATATCTGGTGTGCTGACTAGTTTATGTCAACTTGACACAAACTAGAGTCACTGGAAAGGAGAGAGCCTCCGTTGAGAATGCCTCAGCAAAATATGGCTACAGGCAGGCCACTGGGGAAGTTTTAAAAGTGACTAGGCCCTGCAGTGGTAGCGCACGCCTTTAATCCCAGCATTCGGGAGGCAGAGCCAGGCAGATCTTTGTGAGTTCGAGGCCAGCCTGGTCTATAGAGGGAGATCCAGGAAAGGCACAAAGCTACACAGAGAAACCCTGTCTTGGGGGGAAAAAAAAAAGAAAAAAAGAAAAGAATAAAAGTGACTAGTATGTGAAGACCCAGCCCAAAGTGGGTGGGGCTATCCCTAGGCTACCCATCCTGGGTTCTATAAGAAAGCAGGCTGAGTGAGCCACAGGGAACAAGCCAGTAAGCAGCACTCCTAAAAAGGCTCCTGGATCAGCTCCTGCTTCCAGGTTCCTGCCTTCTCCAGTACCCTTACTGATATGATGATGAATTATTGTATGGAACGGTGAGTAAAATAAACTCTTTCCTCCCCAAGTTACTTGTGGCCTTGGTGTTTCATCACAGCAATAGCAACCTGAACTAAGACATCTGGTATGTTTTTATTTGGCCACTCTACAGTTTAATGCAGTTAATTATGGAACCCTGTTTGGCTCTAGGGAATGGGCATATCTACACAGGATTGTTCAGTGGAAGGATTCTGTTTTTGTGGTTATGAAGATGGAGGATAAACTTACAGCCCACAACAGAACAGCTGGAAACTTTCCTTGAGACTTCTCTGTGGGAGAAAACAAGATCAGTGGCTTCTTTCATCTGAAAAATCTCATCTTACCTTCCACAGACATGCACAAAAATCACATCTATCAAAGATGAGAAGAAAGCACATAAATAAAGGTTGTGTGTGAGGGATCAGCATGTATGAGCCTGATCAAACCAGTCTAATGTGAATCTACACCCAAACCTTTCCTCAGGTTCTTAAGTCCCCAAGTTGTTATAATATTATTTTCATTACATTAGTAACAATGTTATTTGGTATCATTGCAGTTTAAACCTGCTTGAGTTGAGCTACTCCAACCTGTGTTGAAAGAGTTCTCATGAATTTAGTACCATTGAAGCTTGCTGTGATGGTTAATATGTTGATATAGATTTGGCAGTATCTAAGATACTAATGAAGCACACCTTTGGGTATATCTGTGGGGATGCTTCCTGACAAGATTAACTAAGGGTGGAAAACCAAATTGTACATGGCTGGCATCATCCCATAGGTTAAGACCTGCATGAAACAAAAGAGGGTAAGCAACAATCCTTATGTGCCCATTCTTTTGCTCTGCCCCACACGGCCACACCCTCCTTGCCATGATGGACCCAAACCTCTGAATGTAATCCCCAAATCAATCTTCCTCTTTTAAGTTGGTCTCTCAGGTGCCTGGTCGCTGCAGTGATAGAATTGACTATCATAGTGTGATAGGGATTAAATAAGATATTCCATGTAAAATGTTAGCACCATGTCTGCAACCTCAATATATGTTAGTTGTGATAATGAGAATGGTGACAATGGTAATGGTAATATGTCTTTGTTTTCCTTATTGTGAAGTGTCCAGTTGCACTCATGTAATGGACATTCACTGAATGTCACTGGATGCATCTGGTTTCTCTTCCCAAATGATGACAAGCAGGTTAACAAATAGGAATCAGAAGACAACTCAGCATCTCTCCTATGGCCAGAAGTAACCATTTCAATTTTCTATCATTTAATTTTTGATCCATTTTCTTGTTAATTTAAAGCATTGATTCAACCCCAAACTTCAAAGCAACTCATTTTTTATCTTCAGAGAACCAGGCAGATCTTTACTAGTTGCTGGATGATACTGACTAGAGCTGGCATTTATTTACCTGGGCCAATGTACCGGATCACTGTCTTAGTCCATTGGTGCTACTATATTGAGTAATTAATTTATCATTATCAAGGCACTGCAGGTTTGATGTCTATGGAGGAACCTTGTCACGACATCCTCTGCAGGGAATGCTGTGTCTTCACAGAAGGGGAAGGCAGTACACAAGCTGGTATAATGGTCATATCTTTTCTGCTTAAGCCTATTCTTGAGAAGGACTGTTTCCATTCCTTTTCACTTGGATATAAACGTCATCAGTTATTCTCAAGAACCTTTGCCTCTTTCTGATTTTAATTGCCACTTTACTTATATTTTTTATATATTTATTTTACTTCTATTTATTTATATATTTAATATATTTATTTATATTTTCACGCATGGTGCCAGGCTCAGCTCCTCTGTGGTAGTCTCAATATATTCAGACTCAGTGTAGAACCTGGAACCTGCTCACAGCACAGAATCCCGAGAAGGTCTGAGACTATTAGAAGTAGAGACATGAGCAGCAGGAAGGCTTGTCTGAGGAAGAGCTTGTGCTTTCTCCATTGTTCACAACAGTAGTCACACTTTGCAAAGTTTTTTTTTTTTTTCTTTCTTTTCTGATTTAAAAATCTACTCCCTGCCGTCAAGTTTTAAAGCAGTGTTTTGTTTTCTAAACTCTTGGTTTGAGTCTGGTCAAGCAGGAACACATGAGTTGTAGTAGTGGAGGGTCAGATGGAGAGGGGAGTATGGGGACAAGGCAATTTTCTGCTCAGTGGTCAGAGCATAAGGAAGGAATGGTAATTTGTTACCCTGCCAAAGGCAGCATGCCAGGATACAGCACAATGGTTTCTTGTCCTTGGGGAGCTACAGCGGTTTTGTCCTGCGCTAGAGTTGTGACAGTCATTCCCTGAGCTTGTAGGTCAGGCACTTATCCTGGAGGTGCTGCACTGAGCCCCATATGGGCTGTTGGGAACACAGGGAAAGATGACAGCAAAAGCAGAAGGAAACTTTCTTTTCTTAAGGAGTCTGTAGCAAATTTGAAGCAAAACACTAATAGACCTCAGAAAACTTTGATAGAGATGTAGTTTGGGGCTGTTTTGAGAACTATGAATACTGTTTGCATTATATTAATTGTCTACACTCTTCTGTTTTAATCTTTCCTCCCGACTATTAACGCTCAACTTTAATCATTATTTGACTTGTGTGAACATGTGTGTGAGCATATGTGTGTGTGTGTATGTGTGTGTGTGTTTGTGTGTGTGTGTGTGTGTGAGCGTGTGTGTGTGTGTGTGTGTGTGTGTGTGTGTGTGTGTGTGTGTGTATGTGTTAGAGGACATTCTTGGTTGTAGGTCCTTGACTTCCACCTTGTTTGAAGTAGTATTTCTTTGCTGTTTACTGCTGTGTACACATGACTAGCTAGCCTCCAAGGTTGCCAGGATTCTCCTGTCTCCTGTCTCCATTTTCTTATCTCCCTTAGGAGAAGTGAGATTACAGGCATGCTTTCATCTGACTTTTACTGGGTTTTGGAGTTTCCAAGTCAGGCCTGTGGTGATATTGTGTTCCCCCAAATATTGTGCACCCTAATAAACTTATCTGGGGTCAGAGAACAGAACAGCCACTAGATATAGAGGCCAGAAAATGGTGGCACACACACCTTTATTCTTAGTATTCCAAAGGCAGAGATCTGTTTGGATCTCTGTAAGTTCAAGGCCACACTGGAAACAGCAGATCCTCTGATCCTTGTGTGGTGAGTGATTTTACCTACTGGGCCACTCTCCTCGCCCTGCCAACATGATTCATTCTTACTTGATTTTTATGAGGGCATGAGGTTTTAATGTATTGGTTTAGAAATTTGAATCAGAATGTTTACAGAAAAATAACAGGAAGTGAAAATAAAATAGATTTATCTCTAATTGCTTTGTCTCTTAATTCAAAATGACATTAATGAGTCTTTCAAAATGTCATTGTTCAACAGTAATATAGTTACCTATAGCATTCTGACTCTTGAATTTCAATTAATAATTAGCAGTAACCATATGAACTTCTGTTTCTGTTTCTTTCCTACAGGTGTGGTAATATTTTAATTTGTCCAATGAATTTTAGAACTGACCCTGATGTACAGTATATTTTCCGTATGGATTGAAATGTATTTTTGAAATTGTTAAATACATAATTAATTTTTATAATATTAATATGAATATTCATCTTGTATAATGGCAGAAGCTTTGCTTTTGCATCATGACATTGCTGAATTTTTCATTTATCATTACTGAGTATCTGCTTTGGTCCAAATATGACCTAAAACACTGAGATGTAAAGAATTAAGGACAAAAATCTGCCTTCTCACAAAGATTATCCATTGTAGGAAAACACAGAATTTTTATATTGGTAAATAACTGAAATAAGCAATATATTAGGACACTATGGCAAAAAGGTAAAATTGACTACAGGTGTGGTCTTTCACCCATTTCCATAAAGTCACTTTCACAGGAGAACCAGTTATTAACTGCAGTTAAGGTTTTTAAAGGTGTCCTCGCCAATCTTATTGACTCTGCTTTCTTTTGTAGAGCATCAAAGAAGGGCAGGAATCTCTGTATCTCTGCTCACACATTGTCACTTGGTATGAAATGAGGAGGGCATTTTGTCCTATCTATCTCAATCTAGTTGTCTCTGTTGGGCAATCATTTATTTTAGTGGAAACATTAGATCATTGTCAGTGGCAGTGTTTGTGGATTGACAAGTGCTGAGTTATGAGAGTGAATATAAACCATCAAACTCATGCACATTAGCTTAGCAGGGTGAGTTGACACGTTAAGAATATGCAAAATAAGTTGCAGGCATCACTGAAGCACACATTGCAATCCATCCACTGCAGCCTGGATGCCCTTGCAACCTGTGTGTGATATAGCTGTGTACCATAGTGTTGAAATGGGCTCTAATATCTCTGGATGTGTGGGTTTCTAATGTAAATGACCCATGGTTCACCTCATCACCTAGTAAGACTGTTTTCTTTCAGGAGTGGGTCATGAAGGCTCCTGCCCTCCCCCAAAACTATACTGAGACCTACAATAAGAAGTGAGGGATCCAGACACCATAGTCTTCAGTTCAGGAGGTATTTCAGCATCATTTTCCATTGACTTACTCTCTATTTTCACTCAAAAACCCAAAAATCTACTCATTATTATTATTTTACGGTACATGATAGGCAAATATTCTGTGAATGTATTTGTATAATGTGAATTATATCCCTAGACTGAGAATGTGTTTTTCTGTTTGTTTGGTTGTTGAAACACATTATCACTGCGTATCTCAGGCTAGCCTCAAACTCATAAGGATTCTTCTGCCTGAACTTCTCTAGTGCTGAGGTCACAGGTGGGAAGCACTGCACTGAGCTGAGTCAATTTTTAAAGTATGAACAAACACATTTATTTGATGTGGATATCGCTCTGTATAAATAAAATGCTGATTGGCCAGTAGCCAGGCAGGAAGCATAGGCTGGACAAGCAGAGAAGAGAATTCTGGGAACAGGAAGGCTGAGTCAGGAGATGCTGCCAGCCGCTGCCATGAGTACCAACATGTAAGATACTGGGAAGCCACGAGCCATGTGGCAAGGTATAGATTTATAGAAATGTGTTATTTTAAGATAGAAAAAGTAGATCACAAGAAGCCTGCCATGGCCATACAGTTTGTAAGCAATATAAGTCTCTGTGTATTTACTCGGTTGGGTCTGAGCAGTTGCGGGACTGGCAGGTGAGAGAGATTTGTCTTGACCGTGGGCCAGGAAGGACTGGAGAAAACTCCAACTACATTTATCAGTTCTGAGTCTATACCTGCCTGCTCTCTGTAAACACATATTTTAAAAACTGAATTAAGTAATCACTTGTTTTGAGGAATAAAATAGAGTTTACTACTTTTCTTAGATTTAAATATTTTCTTTTCATTTCATAGTGTTTTTTTCCATGTTATAAAAGCCAACTTTCCAGGGTTCTAGTCAATGTTTCTGATACATTTTCACTCTGGAGGACATGGCAGTAGTATCATGAGTTTGGAACCAGGCTGGGTAAATAGGAAGAATGTGTCCACAAACAAACAAACAAACAAACAAACATCTCAAGAAAATAGGGAGAGTAAATATTCTTTCTCTATGCCTGAATTTCTAATGCCCTTGGTGTCTAGTGCCAAAGACTTTCTTGACCATGGACCCATTCTTATTTTCTAGAAGACATTTAGAAAGATTAAGTAAGTAACAATAGGTCACAAAGAGGAATAAGCTGGTTCTCTTGTGCCACCACTGAGAATGAAATGTCCACATCCAGTTGGTTACTGGAATCTGCTGGGATTTCTCCAGGGCAACTGACAATATGTTGGGTGTGTTTCATTTCAAAAGAGCATTTTCTTCTGTGGAGTAAAGCAGATGACTTTGGCTCCCAGACCAACCCCTGCTGTTCCTTGATAGCACAGTGGGGTACTTACAAGGACTTCTCACTTTGACCTGTAATCATCTGTGGACTCACCTCTTTGAAATTGTTTATCTTGAAGAGACAGCCTGGAAGCACAGAAACCAAACAGTGTGGAATTGTCAAAAGCAGCTCGCTAATTCACTGCATCCCTGCGCTTCAATGGTTTTCCCTGTAGCTTCACATCCTCTTGGTTTAAGTATGCCATTCATTACGATTTGAGAAAGTGCACCTTAATGTGCTTAGCAGGGAGCTTGAGAAGGAATGTGTTTATGTGTTTTTCATGAAAAGCAAATGGACACACATTTTAAATCTGAATGTTTTATTTGGAGCTATGGCCAGGATGATGCCAGCTGGGCTGGTTTTGAGTGTTTCTTAGGAAACTGATTATTTTTAATGTGTCCATTCCATTTTCTTGATCAGTGAGTTACTCTAGGAATCTGATTTGTGTTTCCCTGATAGCTGTGGATGTTGTAAACTTTTTTAAAAAAAATATTCTCAACCATTTGTGTTTTCTTTTCTGTTTTTTTTTTTGAGAATTATCTTTTCAGATCTGTACTCCATTTTTTAAAAATGAGTTATTTGTTTTCAAGATGTCTTTTAAAAAATTCTTCATATATTTTGGATATTAGCCCTCTATCAGGTGTGTAGTTGATAAAATTACTTTACTATTCTGTAGCCTGCCACTTTGTCCAAATGATAGTGTCCTTTGCACACAGAAATGTTACAGTTTCATAAGGTCCCACTTATTAAATGTTCATAGTGCCTATTCTATCAATGTTCTGTTCAAAAAGTCTGTCCATGTACCAATGAGTTAAAAGCTAGTCCCAATTTTCTTTTCTGTCAGGTTTAGTGTATCTTGATTAATGTTGAGGTCTTTGATGGATTTGGATTTGAGTTTTGTGCAGGGTGATAAGCATGGATATTTGAACTCTTCTCGATACAGCCATCTAGTTTGACCAGCACTATTTGTACTTTCAAGTATGTATTTCCAGCTTCTTTATCAAAAACCAGGTGTCTACAGGTGTGTGGGCTTACCATATGCTAATAAAGATACTTTAACTTCTTGCTTTCCTGTTTGTATCCTCTTGATCTTTTTTGGTTGTTTTATTGCTGAAGCTAAGACTCCAAGAACTATATTAAATAAGTATGGAGAGAGTGGATAAACTTGTCTTGTTTCTATTTTAGTGGAAATCCTTTAGGATTGTCTCCATTTAGGAAAATGTTGTTTGTGAGCTTGATGTAAATAACTTCTGTTATTTTGAGATATGTCCTTTTTATCCCCAGTCTCTCCAGGACTTTTATCATGAAAAGATGCTAAATTTTGTGAAAGGCTTTTTATGTATCTAATGAGATGATTATGTGTTTTTGTCTTTTAGTTTGTTTTTATGGTGGATCACATTTATTTTTTTGTATGTTGAATCATCCCTACATCTACTTATTTTATACAATTGTGCAACATTACATTGGAACCTGGGCAGTGGAATTGGAGCAAGAAAATGGGTGAATACTGGATTGAGGTACTCAGTACTTCTCAACCTTCCATATGTCATATAACTACTCTAGGGCTGGATTTTCTCATATATAACTGCTTTTGTGGTTCTTAAAAGAGAACTGTCTATGAAAATACCCCATGAGCTGAAACATAGACCATGTGCAAGCTGTTTGTCAACTCTATTAATATTAGAATCTGGTGGCACAGATAGATTTTATTTTAAATGTTGGATCAAGGTGATTAGTATTTAACTATTTTTTTTTCATTTTAAAACATCACTGTTAGGAGCAAATTGTCATGGTTTGAATTATTAACTGTAGATCATTAACTACTGAACAGTCTTTCTTTTAGGTATATGTCTCTTTTAGACTTTGGAGCACATAATAGCATTCTGGTTGAGTGTGATAATTTTTCCTTCCAGCACTGAAAGTGCTTACTAGTTTCATAACTACACACAACATAGCTGTGGATCCCTAGAGTTATATTTCAACTGTGTCTAGGCCTCCAGAACCTTTCAATTGTGGATCATTTTGCTTTTACTCAGAGCTCAATCATACTTCCTCTAAGACACTTCATTTTACTTAGAATTTTAAGAAGTAGATGGATAGCTTTGAAGCCTAGGCTTTTTTCCTAAAACAGTCACTTGAAATACATTTTCTACAATGTGTTTCATGTGGATTCAGAGTAAGGATGTTAACATGAATGCATGTGGAAGATGGATATTTTCAAGATATATTGTATACATGTATGAACTTTTCAAATAATATAGTAAAAAGTGGTCAAAAGCTTACTGTTCTTGCAGATGAATGGTTTTAGTTCCCAGAACCCCCATGGCAGCTTAAAATCAGATATTATTCAAGTCCAGGGGACTGGAAGTCTCTTCTGGTCTCTTCAGGCACTAGTCATGTACATGGTAATACATACATGGAGGCCAACTTTTATGCACATAAAATACAAATAGATAAAACCAAAATAATCCCCATTTGACAAGTGGGAATGGAAGACTGAGCATTCATATGTTTCCAGTGATCTGAAAACGTCAAAGAGCAAACTACTTACATTTTACTGCTTGGCACTACCATGTCCTGACTAAAACAAAACTGAGCTGATGGCTAAACAATGATGGGGATGGTTTGGGGTTGCAGCATTTGCATATCCTATCTTAGAGGAATGGGGAATGAGACTCTTCTCTGAATCCAGCTCTTCTTCTTGGTGTAGCTGTGCCTCTAGGTAGGTTAGGTTAGGCTAGAAGTGGCCATGATCAGGCAGCTCACCCTCAAAGCCTTCTTTCAGTAGTCTATGGCTGTGTTCGGGATGATGGCAAAACTGCATTTGTATTAATGAGTCTAGCATGCTAAGGGCAGGAGCAATTTACCCAAGGTGTCTGAATGAGTCATCAGCCATCTATTTTGCTTCAGTCCATTACCTGCTTCCCATGAGGAATGAGCTGAGACTCTGGCTCCAGACTCAGAATGCAAGGAAGACAGATAGGATGCCCACCCTGCTTTATCCATGGATATGCATGTTATTCCATTCTGAGATGGTAATGAGCAATCATACTTTTCCTAAGGAAAATCTCTCTTTCTTCCCTTAATGATAATTGTCTTCTTAATATCTTTGTTCTCATAGTTATGGATTACAGTGCCAGTTATTCAGAATAGAATCCTTAAAATAATTCTTTCTTTCTGCATAGTTCCAGATGGCTCCTATAATTCGTTTATTACTTTTGCAGATGTTACAGAGAAATTTTAGAAAATAAGCCAACAATGGATTACCGCAGTTAGTGAAACGACTTTTCCAGTATAATCTACATACAAACTGAGGCATTGTGTTCTAGGCTCAAGACTCACAGTGTTTAAAGGACTAAAGTTTTATCATTTGGGATAGTAAATAGTCTTGTTTCTTCTTGAAATCCTGTACCCTTGAAAATAAATTTAGTAGCAATAAATTGTTTCCTTATATCAAACTCCCAAAGAAGGTATATGAATACAGTATATTTTAAATCCTGTTTTATAGTTACAAAGATATTTGAGTATAATCCTGAAAATAAAACCATTAGATATAATTATAATTCTTGATGCTATTCCCATATTCCTGATGAAAAAAACCGAGGTCCAAAGAAGTTACATAGAATAATTCAGACATTCTATTTTCTAGATTGGCTCTCTGCACATTTCTCTATTACCACATTGTCTCTAATGACTGAGGACCTTCCAGAGCCCATGTCCAATAGACTGTCTCCCATACTTCTAAACTTTAGGGAAGAAATTGGGATAGCTTAGTGTTCTATTTAAATATTCTCAATTCCATGACCTAGAAAAAGCCTTCCATATCAGTAAGCCTGAGCTTACTACCCACTTACTCCCCACTGTTGGTTTTCTGCAGCAACATCTATGATTTGTGCCAATTTAGCCTCTACCAAACTCTTTCTAGTGATAAATTCCATTTGGGCATAACCCTGTGTTATATAAATATAGTTATTAGAATCAATACAATTAACTCATTATTATTTAAATTCCATCTTAAGGGAGCTATTGACATTTTCACAAAATGAAGAATGTGCATAGCTGTTAAGAAATTGAATTAGATTACCTAAAATACAGACACAGGCAGGCAATTTAAAGCACATTCTTGCTTAAAAGTTCCAGCTAAAATAAATTCTGTGTTGGAAATTGATCATCCTATTTATTTTGTCTTTTTACTTAGTCTATCTCAGGTCTCTAATATGTCTTATTCCAGTATATTCTCCAGGTTTCTTACAAGTTGCTCAAATTTGCTTGTGAACATAGTAGCATTTGCAAAAGGAAATACAGTTCACTAGTGGAAGAAAAGTATCAAAGTTTTAAATAGAAGCACATCATATTTATAACCTCAAGGGAAATATTTGAATTTTATAAAAAGCATTTAAGAAAATTTAAGAATAAGACTACATAATTAATACATATTTGAGTCATTTAAGTGTATAAAAGCTACTAGTGATTTTCAGCTGGACAGGATGTAGACTCACCTAGGAGACAAGGTTTTGGGTGTCAGTGATTTCAGCGAGCAGGAGTTAGATTGCATTATTGAGGTGGAAAGACTTATCTTAACTGTAACTTGCACAGTTCCTTGGTTTGAAATCTGAGACTGGGTAAAAATGAGAAACTAAGTTTAGTACTATTATTCATCACTTTCTGACTGCTAACTATAGGTGTAGTGCTACCAACTGCCTAAGCTACTGCCACCACCTTAACACCACCATGGAGAGTGCTTTGCATCTTCAGATGGAAAATTCTGCCATTGTCATTTCACTTCCTAGAAGTTAGCACTGACTTGTGAAAAGTTGTTGAATAGCATCCTTAATGAAAAAGGTCTGTCCTTACTCAAAACTCCCTGTTCAGAGCATCAGATGAAGACTTCTGATGCTTTTATAGTGGTTTCCTAATTTTGATACTCCATATAAAAGGGTATTTGAAAATTGCATATTGTTAATGATTGTCTGCTCATGGCCTGCCCCAAATACTAAGCTTGTCTATAAAAATATCTTTAATAAAGTTTAATACAATTTGGGTAGGAAAATAATTAAGACAATTCAATTAGTAATTTTTAATACTCCCACTAAACAAATACTAAGAATGTGAGGCCTTGTTTATTGAATTCTAGTAAATAATTAGAGAACAAAATAACATCATTACCTTAATTTTTTTAAAGACAGAAAATAAGAATTAGTTGTTCATAATGTTCAGATTAATGTCAGAGTCTTCAGTTCGATTCCATTAGTTCACATGCCGGTTTTTATGTCAGTACCAAGCTGTTTTTATTATTGTAGCTCTATAGTAGAGCTTGATGTCAGGGATGGTGATGCCTCCAGAGGTTGCTTTATTGTACAGGATTCTTTTGGCTATCTTGGGTTTTCTGTTTTTTCAAATGAAGTTGAGTATTGTTCTTTCCAGGTCTGTGAAGAATTGTGTTGGGATTTTTATGGGGATTGCATTGAATCTGTAGATTGCTTTTGGTATGATTGCCTTTTACTATGTTAATCCTGCCTATCCATGAGCCAGGGAGATCTTTCCATTTTCTGACATCTTCTTCAATTTCGTTCTTCAGGCACTTAAAATTCTTGTCATACAGGTCCTTCACTTGCTTAGTTAGAGTTACCCCAAGGTATTCTATTTTTTTTTTTTTTTTGTGGCTATTGTAAAGGGTGATGTTTCTCCGATTTCTTTCTCAGTCCATTTGTCATTTGTATACAAGAGTGCTACTGATTTTTTCGAGTTAATCTTGTATCCTGCCACATTACTGAAGGTGTTTATCAGCTGTAAGAGTTCCTTGGTCGAATTTTTGGGGCACTTATGTATACTTATGTATACATAATTGTCATCTGCAAATAGTGAAAGTTTGATTTCTTCCTTTCCAATTTTTATCCCCTTGATCTCCTTTTGTTGTCTTATTGCTCTAGCTAGAACTTCAAGTACTATATTGAATAAATATGGGGAGAGCAGACAGCCTTGTCTTGTTTCTGATTTTAGTGGAATCGCTTTGATATTCTCTCCATTTACTTTGATGTTGGCGGTTGGCTTGCTGTAAATTGCCTTTATTATGTTGAGGTATGTTCCCTGTATACCTGATCTTTTCAAGACCTTTATCATGAAGGGGTATTGGATTTTGTCAAATGCCTTTCAGCATCTAATGAAATGATCATGTGGTTTTTTTCTTTGAGTTTGTTTATATGGTGTATTACATTGACAGACTTTCGTATGTTGAACCAACCATACATCTCTGGGATGAAGCCTACTTGATCATGGTGGATAATTGTTTTGATGTGTTCTTGGAGTCTGTTTGCCAATATTTTATTGCATCAATGTTCATGAGGGAGATTGGTCAGTAATTCTCTTTCTTTGTTACATCTTTGTTTGGCTTGGGATCAGGATAACTGTAGCCTCATAGAAGGAGTTCGGTAATGTTCCTTCTGTTTCTATTGTGTGGAACTTAAAGAGTATTGGTATTAACTCTTCTTTGAAGATCTAGTAGAATTCTGTGTTGAAACCATCTGGACCTGGGCTTTTTTTGGTTGGGAGATTTTAATGACTGTTTCTATTTCCTTAGGGGTTATTGGTCTATTTAAATAGTTTATCTGGTCTTGATTTAACTTAGGTATGTGGGTACCTAATCTAGAAAATTTTCCATTTCTTTTAGATTTTCCAATTTTGTGGAGTACAGGTTTTTGAAGTATGACCTGACGATTCTCTGGATTTCTTCATTGTCAGTTGTTATCTCTCTCTTTTCATTTCTGGTTTTGCTAATTTGGATGCTCTCTCTGTGCCTTTTGGTTAGTCTGGATAAGGACTTGTCTATCTTGTTGATTTTCTCAAAGACACCTAATATTTGACAAAGAAGCCAAAGCTGTACAATGGAAAAAAGAAAGCATCTTCAACAAATTGGTGCTGGCATAACTGGATGTCAACACATAGAAGATTGCAAATAAATCCATATCTGTCACCATGCACAAAACTTGTCCAAGAGGATCAAAGACCTCAACATAAATTCAGTTACTCTGAACTGATAGAAGAGAAAGTAGGAAGTAGTCTTGAACACATTGGCACCAGAGATCACTTCCTAAATACAACACCAGTAGCACAGACTGAAAGCAACAATTAATAAATGGGACTTCTTGAAACTGAGAAGCTTTTGTAAGGCAAAGGACATGGCCAATAAGACAAAATGATAGCCTACAGAATGGGAAAAGATCTTCACCAACCCCACATCTGACAGAGGGCGGATATCCAAAATATATAAAGAACACAAGAAACTAGACATCAAAATACCTAACAGTCCAATTAAAAAATGGGCTATAGAGCTAAACAAAGAATTCTCAACAAAAGAAGCTCAAATGGCTGAAAGACATTTAAGGAATTGCTCAACATCCTTAGTCATCAGGGAAAGGCAAATCAAAACAACTCTGAGATACCATCTTATACCTGTCAGAATGGCAAAGATCAAAAAACCTGAAGACAGTTATATTGGAGAGGATGTGGAGCAAGGGAACACTCCCACACTGTTGATAGGAATGCAAACTTGTACAGCCACTTTGGAAATCAGTATGGTGCTTTCTCAGAAAATTGGGAATTAATCTCACTCAAGACCCAGCTATACCACTCTTGGGCATATATCCAAGGAATGCTCAATTATACCACAAGGACACATGCTCTACTATGTTCATAGCAGCATTTATTTGTAATAGCCAGAACACAGAAACAGCCTGATGCCCTTCAACTGAAGAATGGATAAAGAAAATGTGGTACATATACACAATGGAGTGCTACTCAGCAGAGAAAAACAATGACATCATGAGGTTTGCAGGCAAATGGATGGAACTAGAAAATATCGTCTTGAGTGAGGTAACCCAGACTCAGAAAGACAAACATGGTATGTACTCACTCATAGGAGGATACTAGATGTAAAGCAAAGGATAACCAGACTGCAACTCATAGCTCTAGGGAGATTAGCTAGTAAAGAGGACCCTAGAGACACAGGTGTACTGGGTAGCCATTCCAGCTTTGATCTGGAAGTTCCAACCCCCACTGAGGCTTCGGCAACTGTCATGCCTACAAGGCGGGGCCAAGAGAGGCACCAAGAGACCCAAGATCTGGATGAGCCAGCGCGCTCTCTGTTCCTGGACCCGAGACGGTGGAGTTTGACTGAAGAGAACTCCAGAGAACACAGCTGGACTGCGATACACCTTCCCCAGACCCCCCCAACCTACCTATCCCTTCATTTGTAAGTTACCCACTAAATAAATCTTCTTAACTACGTGGAGCGTCCTTAATAATTTCACCAATACACAGGGATCGCACAGAGATGGAGAAATGGATAAGATCTACATGAGCAAACTGGGGGTGGGGGGGTAATGAAGGGCAAGGGTCAGGAGAAAGAGAGCTTAGGGGAGCAGGAGGTCCTATCTGGATCAGGAACAGAGTAGGAGAACAAGGAAAGAGATACCATGATAAATGAAGACACTGTGGGACTAAGAAGAAGCAGAGTGCTAGAGAGGTCCCCAGGAATCCACAAAGATGACTTCACTATAGACTACTGGCAATGGTCGAGAGGGTGCCTGAGTTGACCTATTCTGGTGATCAGATGGCCGAAGAACCTGTCATGATAGAACCCTCATCCAGTGACTGATGGAAGCAGATGCAGAGATCCACAGCCAAGCCCCAGTCGGAGCTTCAGGAGTCCAATTGATGAGAGAGAGGAGGGATTATATGAGCAAGAGATATTGAGACCATGATTGGAAAAAGTACAGAGACAATTAGCCAAACTAGTGGAAACACAAGAACTGTGAAGCAATAGCTGAGGAGCCCCCATGGTACTTGACTAGGCCCTTTGGATAAATGAGACAGTTGTTTAGCTTGAACTGTTTAGGGGCTCCCAGGCAGTGAGACTGGGACCTGTCCTCAGTGCATGACCTGGCTTTTTGGAACCTAATGCCTATGCTGAGACACTTTGCTCAGCCTTGGTACAGGAAGGAAGGACTTGGATCTGCCTCATCTGAATATACCAGGTTCTGCTGACTCCCCAGGGGAGAACTTGCCTTGGAGGAAGTAGGAATGGGGGATGGGTTTTGGGGGAGCTGGGGGGTGGGAGGAGGGAGGACGGGGAGTCCGTGGTTGATATGTAAAATGAATAGAAAATCTCTTAATAAAAAATAAAAAAAAGACAGAAAACAAGGACAGATTAGCCTTGATCCTAAAGCTAGGCAGTAAACACAAGAATTAAAAAATTATTAGATGACAGAAATCCCTCTCTTGAATTTTGATGCAAAAATTTCATGTCAATCATTAGCAAATTAAAATCTGCAATTAAAAAAGGATCAATGTATCATGATCATTCAATATTTATACAAAACAAATACAAAATTTGCCTAACATTAATGTAATTAATGTAATACACTTAATTAATATAAAGGTAGAAAATTTTCATGATTATCTCAGATTTCATTTGACAGAATGAACAAAATCATTTAAGATAAAATGCCTCAACAGACTTTGAAAGGTAATTTTCTCAGCTTAGTAAATAATATATATTATATATTTAGTTATTTTAATGTTAATCCTATATTATTCAAGATTAATCCTTATAATTGGGATTAAGATAAGGATATGAAGCTCACTACATCTGTCCCTCATTCTGTAGAAGATACAAATGCAAAAAGCACATGATAGTGGATAGATGACAATACATAGGTCACAGAAGTCAAACAGGAATGTTCAAGTAAATAGTCTTTATTTGAAAATGACATGACCCATTGTATGGAAAGTCCTACGTTGTCAATAAAAATATATTACTCAAAAATAAAGGTGTTCAGTGAGTTTGTTATGTATATTCGTTCTAATGAGGAGAGAATCCAAAATTAAAATGAAGACTATTTCATTCAGAAAGCACAGTATACAAGGACTAACAGAGTTAGAAGTGTTACATTTTTACTCTGAAGTCTCTGTAATTAATGGAAAAATTCCATGTTCATGCAGTTGAAGTCTCAAAATTTCTGAGAAGATAATTCTCAGATACAGAATATCAAACTTAGGTCCACTGATGCTTGGTCTTGTGTATTTCTGATGTAGGATTTTTCTCCTAGTGACAAAAGCAATTTGCTTATACCAAGAGCATGACCATAAAAGTACAAAAATTTATGTGTGTAGAATAGATTATAATAGTAAAAATGAAAACCAAATCTACCAGATTTCATGATTAAATTAGCACTTAGAAGTTAAGTAAATGTTATTATACATACTACATATATTATTATAAAATAACATATAATCTTGTTTATACTGAAAGATGCTTATGGTTGTTATTGACGAAAAGATTTAGAAAGAAAAACAGCATAATACATCTTATGTGTTGTAGCTACAAAGAAAGCCCTCTGATATTACAAAAGCTTAGTAACAGTCATCACTGATTTCTGAGATTAGATATATGATTTTATACTTTCCTTGAATTTTGAGGCGATGGTTTGAAACTTTTAGCATAAGCAAGTCTTATAATAAGAGCAAAGTAGATATGCTTTGAATGACCTAGAGTCTCATTCTGTATGCATTCTCTGCCTCCATAACTCAAGTTTTATAAAACACTCTTTTCTCCTTTTCTCTTTCCCTCCCTGCCTCCTTCCCTCCCTCTCTGCTTTGCAATTTCTGGCCAACCTGTCCTGGGATTATTTTCCTCATTTCCTTTTAGCTGTCCATTGTGTCTTGGCTTCCAGGTAAGTGAAACTCTGGCATTCTCCTAGCTATTATTGCAGTGAATAAATAACATGAAGTGAGAAGACACTGTGTTAATTTCCTACTGCTCCCCCAGCGATATGACAGAGATCCATTTTGTCAGTTTCCTCTCCCACCAGACAGATTTATAATTGATATTCTTGACGGATACGCTCTCTGATTTAGTGGCATCAGCTGCCTGTTTAAGAGTATGAATGACTAGGGAGTAATCAGCCTTCTCAGGAATGAGTTGCCAGGGACATCTTCTCAGCTAGGGAATGAAGTCTTACATTAATGTTAATTTTCAGTTCATTTCCATTGTGTATAATTTTTGTTTATAGAATGTCAACATTAGGAGACATTTAATCTATTCTTTATTAACCTTTTATTTTGTAAGAGTTTCAGCTTTACTGAAAATTTTCAATGACAGTAATAGAAACCTCATGTTCTCCAAGTTCAGCCCTTACTATTTATACTTTATATGTTTGGTAAATTAATGCCCCAATATATCTATATTGTTATATACTAAATAACAAACCACACTCAGCATTCCTTGGTTTCAGTCAGTGTCCTTCTGTCTCAGGAGCACATCTACAATATTTAGTCATGATGTTATTGTTGGCTCCTCCTTGCTGTGGCAGTTGTTAAGACTTTGTGTGGGTCCATACTTGAGAGCTCTGAAGAATACCAGTCAGATATGTTGTGTAGAGTGTCCTTCAATTCAACTTTAATAATTTTCTTAATTAATTTGTGAACCTATTATTAGGTTTGGAGAGGAAGCTGCATATGAAAAGGGCAATTCTCATTGTATCATACAGAAGATATATTCTATTACTGTTATTCATCACTCTTGATGTCAATGACCACCGCCCGCCTGTTTGTTTTCTGGTTCCTCATGCATTGTTTTAATAGAAAGCTGCTGTGTGCTGTCCCTTCATTTGCTTTCTGCTGTAGTACAAGTCTTCATACTCATCTTTAATATTCCCTACTCCAGTTCTAGGATCAGTTTGTTCTTTAAGGAGCTTTGATTCCTTTTATTGAAGAATAATTGTGACCATCTGGAAGAAGGACCTGGATGTGCTTGTGGCTACTGGAATTTCATTTCTCCTCAACCTTATTACTTCAAAAAGCAATGATATATATATATACCATATATACACATACCTCTACATACATATTTCTGCATGTATAGAACGTGGTGTTTATGTTTATGTTAAGGTACACATGGGTTTCATACATTTTAATACATATTTGTTCACTAATTTAGGATTGCTTAGACTTCTTTAATCTAAACTTTGGATTATTTTATCTATATTATGTTGTATTTATATAAAGATACTTCAATTTTTAGAACTATTGTCAAGTATTTTCTTTAAAAATTCAGATTCTAGGGGCTGGAGTGGCTCTATGGTTAAGAGCACTGGTTGCTCTATCAGAGGACCAAGGTTTGGTTCCCAAACCCACATGGCAGCTCGTAGCCACCCATAACCCCTGTTCAAAAAGGTCTGACCCTGTCTTCCATCCTCCACTGAGATAATGCATACAGATGTTGCACTTACATACATGCAGACAAAATACTCATGCACACAGAAAATAAAATAGAAAATAAATTTTATAAAAGCAACTTCCAATTGGTCATTATTGTCATGTAAGAAACTAATAAAACTTTTGAATATTTGCTTTATATTCTGCTGTCTTTCTGTACCTAGTTACTACTTCCATGGAGTTTTCTTTGTAGATACTTTGGAATTTGCACCCACACAAATATGCTGTCTTTGAACAAAAATCTATTTAGTTCTTCTTCAGTGGTTTGTTTCTTCCTTTCCTCATAGCACAGGGTATGGTTTTCAGGGTTGTGTTAAATAGTAATGACAACAGATGACATTCTTTTGCTCCTAACAATAATGCGAATGCATCTAGTACCTAATAGTTAACTATGATGTCATTTATGGACTTGTTATAAATATTTTATCGAAACAAAAAAATCCTTTTATTCCAAAATTACAGAGAATTTCTTCAGGAAAGTATATATATATATATTTTGCATAAAAATGGTTTGCTATATCATTGTGCCCTTATGTTATTTACATAGTGAAATTGTGTAAGTGGTACAAACTCCAATTGGAAATGGTGGGTAAGTTTTTCCTCAGACACCATTGGATTTGGCTTGCTAATGTTTTCTTGAATTTTTTTTTTAACCTGTGTTCATGACACTTACTTGTTTCATTGTTTTTCTTATCACTTTACCATTCTGGTTTTTTTGTAGATGGCATGTAATTTCATTGCTGGCAGTTTTCCCTCTTCAGATTATCAGTCTCTGAATTCTAATTATTGTATTTGGAACCATCAGATGGCTTGGTGTCAGACACCTTGAAGCTTGAGTTGCAGGCATTTGTGAGCCAACCAATGTGTGTGCTGTGAACTAAACTTGAATCCCCTACAAAGTAATGCATGATCTGAACCACCAAGTCATCTCTCTGGTTCCTAGACCATTTTTTTTTTTTTATTGAGGTGGGGAATAAATGCCAATATATTTCAAAGGATAATTTTTCAAGATGTGTATATATAATTACAAATTGCTATTCTTAAACATTTAAGGGTTTTTATTTTTTTACATTACTGATGAGAAATCACCTGAAATTCTCATCTCTATTACTCTATAGACAATAGTCCAATTCCTTGGTTAAGTTTGTATGGCTCTCTGGGATGACTCCAATCCTAAGAGGATAAAATGTCCATATGTCCATTAAGTATAAAGTGGCTATGGAATAGAATTTATAACTATAACTCAGAGAAATATTTATTTATGTCTAATGACTAAAGTTAGGATTCAGGTCAATTATGTTTCCATGGAGACCCATCAGATAGAGAGAAGGTCATCCTCTTCCTTTGTGAGTGGGGATGAATGATTCCTTCCTCATCCCTCTACTGCAAAGTCTGTCTGGCATTCATTCCTTTGCCTCTCATATGTAGTCTCAGATGACCAGGACAAGAAGTCACTGAGAGATGGATGACAATTTATTATTTACTATGAAATAATTAATATAAAGATTTTTTTCAGAGCTAGAACACCTCCTGCGTGCTTCCAGGATAGAATTAATAAAGATGGATAATAAAAGTAAACAGGAGAGAGAGAAGGTCACTGTCACAGAGCGACACTTAATTGGCAGTGAAACCAATTAAATTGATCTTAATAGGATAAACAATGTGGGGCCACTAGGACCTAAGGGATGCATTCAACAGTCTACCGCCCCATCTAGGGTTGATCTTGGGTAAGAAAGTAATACATTTGTCTTCCAACCTTCCTGGCTCACCCTTTTTCTTTGCCTGTTTCTTCAGGTCTGACTCTCTCCCTTCCTGATTCCTTGGAGTCCTGCCACTATCACTTAGTAATTTCCAGCTCCCTGTGCTTTCAGTTCTGCCACTCCTGGGTTATCATACTGTGAGAAACTAACTTGAAATCTCTCTTTCCCCCCACTTTTTAAAAGGATTTATAGTTTATTGGTACAGTATACTATATCTTTTAATAACATTATCACGATGAAACTTTATTTTCAGGTAACACAGTGTTATGTTGTCTTAGAGTGTTAGTTGTGTGGTGTGTGTGGGGGGGTGTTGTAGATATAACTAACCATCTTATTAAATAAGAAACACAGAACCAATGCAAAGAAGAAAGCCAAGAGATCAGAGCTAAGAGCCTTATCTGCCTGCTGCAGCTAGCCAAGAGACCTCTCCGAAAAGGAGACCTACTTCCTGTGTGTTTGTCTTTAATCTTTCTGTTCTGCCTTCTCATTGGTTGTAAACCCAAACACATGACTGCCTCTCACTGCCTGTTTGTACAGCCCTCCAGGTCTTCTATGGTATTGAGATTAAAGGCGTGTGTCTCCAATGCTGGCTGTATTCTTGACCACACAGAGATCTACCTAGCTCTTCTACCAAGTGCTGGGATAAAAGGCATGCTCCACGAACGCCCAGCTCTGCTATGGCTTGCTATTACCTCTGACCCCCAAGCAACTTTATTTATTAACATACAAATAAAATCACATTTCAGTACAAATAAAATACCACCATAGGGTGTACTCACTCATGATGGAGTTAAGTATTCAGGGTGTAGAGGTCAACTTTGAGTATATTCCTCTATCACTCTACATCACACTGTTTTGAGTCAGGCTCTCTCACTGAACCCCAGGATGACTGATTTGGTTAAGCTGGCTGGCCAGTAAATCCATCACTCCATCTGCCTCTGCTTTCTCAGCTTTGGGACTGCAATTATATACCATAATGCCCAACTTTTAGAGGGAGGGAGAAAGAAAGAAAGAAGGTAAGTAGGAAGGAAGGAAAGAAAGAAGGAAGGAATGGAAGGAGGAAGGAAGGGAATGAAAGAGTGAAATGAACAGGAAAGAAGAAAACAGAGATTATTCTCACCATAGATATGGGATAATAAATGTTAGTTTCCATAACTATAAAATTTATTTGTAGGAGAGATTTCATGGAAGACTGAAATATGATATCAAGAGTCCTGCCTTGGGTGATCCTTCTCTCTGTACTGAGAGTCTTCATATTGACTTTCCTTATGGCTGTCAGCAGACACGGAAGCAGCATTCTGCCTCCCATGTCTGGGGAAGTGCAAGTGTTCCTTAGAATTACCATTACAAGTAATTCAAATCCTTCCCAAACGCACCACTGTAGGAAGGTAGCAGAGATGGAGCTGGGAGGCTCCAAAGCCTCCAGAGCTGGAATTTTATCAACATACCCCAAAGCGCACTTTCTACTGGAAGTGAGGTTTCATCTTCAGTAGAAAATTAGATTTGTTGAGACTGATAATGGGGAATATGTACTGAGTAGAAAAATGTAATAAAAAGAGATTTTATTGCACCATCACATTTTCCTTTCCACTTATTTTCTTAAGCTTTATACCTTAACCTGACTTACTCTTTCGGCCAGCATTCGTTAAATATTGACTATCCCAATACTCTGTTTACCACATGAGGTTTCTCAATTCAGGAACAACACAAAGCATATGTCTTAATTTTGCAAGGCTGTGATCCTGAGACATTTGAAAACTCTCCATCAATTTCCATGGATCTCCCTTCAAAGCCTGATGAGAATCCAGAAGTCTGACTTACACAGAGAATGACTTATCACAAGAGACTAAATCAATGCAGGTCATCCTGGCTTCACAAGATTGGAACTGACTGTGATTGTCTAACTTTTGTATTAAGAATAGAAAACAAATTCATGGGTATCCTAAAGACAATTCTTGATTTATAAAGTTGCCTATTTGTATCATTTTTTTTCTTTTTGTTTACAGACTTAATACTTTCTGGAAACTTGTATTGTTGCAATTTTTAAAATTTATGCGGTATGGTGTGGTGTGGTTCGGTGCGGTATGGTGTGGTATGGTGTGTGTGTGTGTGTGTGTGTGTGTGTGTGTGTGTGTGTGTGTGTGGTGTATGCTCTGTGTGGAAGTCACAGTAAACACTGGGTGTCATTTGTCAGGTACTGCCTACTTGGCTTTTCATGCCATGGCTTTTCACTTTTACCCGAGAGTTGCTGATTTGCCTAGATTAATTGGCCAACATATTCCAGAGATCTGCTGGCTTCTGCCTCCTCAGTGCTAGGATTACAGGTACATGCCACCCTCCCAGATGCTTTGTAAGGATTCTATGGATCAAAGTCAGTTCCTCATGATTGCTAAAATAGAGAATAAGCATAAGAATTTGACAGAAGAACCTTTTTGTATTTTATGATTTTCATTTTTTTTTCCTTCTAGCTGAATTACCCCAATGCTATACTTCCTTGTCTTTGTTTATGGCTTTGATTCGTTTTCACTTTCTAGATTTTAAAGATGGATCTGAGAGTGTTAATAGCCACAAAGAGAAGCCAAGAAACTCATCAATAAGAGGGCTCAGGGTGCTGAGATAGATGACTTTGGCACGTCTTGGTGGGCCTCAGCAGTGGGTTCTGCCAGCTTCACGCTCATACTCTGTCTCTTCCTCTGGTACAAAACTACCCACAGCATGATACCTTGGTCTGGGTTTCTCCCAGTGTCAGGGATGGACCCATTGTCTGCTCTCAGGAGATCTGGAAGACTTACACATGGTTATTTTGAATCACTCACTTGTTGCCATCAAATAAATTGACACATACCCCAGAAGACTTTATGAAATGATCTGGATATCTTTTTTTAAGCATGACATAATTTGGGCATTTTATTATTGCAAGTTTCCAGCCACTTAAAAGAACATGGTTTAAACTAAAATGTGTTGAGAAAAAAAATCTGAGAAATTTCATTATGTAATATTTTCACAGAAGGTATGTGACAGTTTAGATCCCCTTTATCAATGTTGATTTTAGTTATTAATTTGGTAATTCATGCACAATGAGGGTATGAATTGCTTTCCAAATGTCATTCCTCATACAGGGTGACCCCCTGCCACAAGGCTCAGGGAACATCCCACAAGAAGACACAGAAAAACTGAAAGCCAGATGTAAGGAAGGCTGGCTTGAATCAGTACCTTCTGGAAATGGCAGGACCATTGCACTTATTAACTCAGAGCAGCTGTGGTTATCTAGCCAATGCCTGCACAAGCCAGTCAACATTGTTGCATGGAATGGGAATGGAATCATGAGGCTCCACTCCCAGCTGAGAAGATACTGCTAATTGACAGATGCTAAAGGAGGGAGTCTTTTTTCTCTAGCTCTGTGCTAGGCCAATCATGTTACAGGGGCTGGCTCTAACACCTGTACTTATATGGGCAGCACTGTTGCTGGAGGGCTTCTCTCCAGCTTCCACCAAACCCCGCAGTCCAATAATCCACGTATAAAATAATCACTCAGACGCTTATATTACTTACAAACTGTATGGCCATGGAAGGCTTCTTGTCAACTGTTTTTATATCTTAAATTAACCCATTTCTATAAATCTATACCTTGCCACGTGGTTTGTGGCTTACCGGCATCTTCTCATGCTGCTTGTCATGGTGGAGGCTAGAGTGTCTTCTCCCACTTCATGTTCTCTCAATTCTCCTGTTAGTCCCGCCTATACTTCCTGCCTGGCCACTGGCCAATCAGTGTTTTATTTATTGACCAATCAGAGTACATACAGACTCCCACAGCACTTCCCTTTTCTTCCTTCCTTCCTTCCTTCCTTCCTTCCTTCCTTCCTTCCTTCCTTCCTTCCTTCTTTCTTTCTTTCTTTCTTTCTTTCTTTCTTTCTTTTAAAGGAAGGTTTTAACTTTTATACATCTCCAAAGTCAGCTTGGTATATTTGGGAATTTGGGCATAGCTTCTCTTACTACTTCCTGCTGGGGGGGCACTGTATCTTATGGGGACACAAAGAAAATTTTAGGATTATGGAGTAGTCCGTGAGGGTGTATCATCTGAGCCTGTTGCCTTGAAATGGTTCTAGATGTTAGATTATCTGGGCCTTGGTGTCATCAGAGACCTTTCAGGGGGTCTTGGCTGGTCAAACCTGATGTATCTTAATCTGGAACAAATCCATAGCCTCTGGCTTTCTGTGGAAACAAAAGGAGAGCCTCCTTTCCAAAGCAACATATCTTTACATCCAAATTTTGAAGTCAAGGTACCTTTAAAATATACATTTTGGCATAACTCAACAGCTTTTGCAATCAAATGTTTTTCTTCAGTTACAAATATCAAAGAGAACATAATCCAGATACTCTGTGTGGTAGCCATCTTTACGTGGCTTATTTTTTTATATTACCTTGAGCCTATTGCTTTAAACTGCAGCATTCTAAGACTGAAACAGAGATGTGGCTGCTGGCTCTGCCCACTTCAGCTTCCCAACATGGTGGTGGTACGTTTTCTGCCAGCTCTGGGAGTCATCAACTCTCAGAAATAGTGGGACTATGCTTCTATCAAAGCAGCATGTAGCCCAGAAACTTCTTTTTGTTTTGTACTAGCAAAGGCTAAATCCACCACACTGCTTAATGTGCCACTTGCAGAGGCCTCATTCCCGCCATATGGCAGGTCCAGCACGCATGCCAGGAACCTGCCATAGTAGGTCAAACCGGCAGGCTGCTGCTAGCTTGAAAGAGACAACTGGGAACTATTTTTAGCTCCATTTTAGAATCTTTTTACTCAGGTTTTAGGTGGAAACTCTTGCCATCACATGAAGTTGACAGGGAAATATGGAGGTAAATATGAAAGAAATACATTGTATGAATGCAAGAAAATCTCAAAGAATAAATAAAAAATAGTATCTTCAAAAACCTTTTTTAGAGGGAGCTCATATAATACTCCCTTACTCAGATGGAACACTGATTAGGTAGATAATTCTAGTTTAATATTAGAAAAACTTATCAATGGCAAGAATTTCAGAATAAATAGCAATTAAGAATATATATATTTGCCGGGCGGTGGTGGCGCACGCCTTTAATCCCAGCAGAGGCAGGCGGATCTCTGTGAGTTCGAGGCCAGCCTGGGCTACCAAGTGAGTCCCAGGAAAGGCGCAAAGCTACACAGAGAAACCCTGTCTCAAAAAACCAAAAAAAAAAAAAAGAATATAATATAACATATATTTATATATATATATATATATATATATATATATATATAATATATATATATATAATGTGTGATGGTTTGAATGAGAATGACCTCCACAGACCCGTATGTTTGAATGCTTGGTCACAGATGGTTGAACTACTAGGGAAGGATTAGGAGGCATGACCTTGTTGAAGGAGTTGTTTCACTGGGAGTAGGCTTTGATGTTTCAAAAGTTCACACCATTTTCGGTTAGCTCTCTCCTACTTGTGGCTAAGGATATAAATCGTTAGCTACTACTCCACTGCCATGCCTGCCTGCCTGCTGGCATGCTCCCTGTCATGATGGTCATGGACTGTAACCTTCTGAAAATATAACCTCCCTCCAGTTTTTTTTTTTTATTGTCTTGGTCATGGTGTCTTTTCAGAGCAATAGAAAAGTAACCAAGGCTTAATGTTAAAATGTACTGAATCAATGAAATATGTATTTTCATATTTAATTTTGCTTCAAATTCATATGAACCATTATTTTCTGCTGATCAAACCAATTGTTCCCCTGTGCTGAAAATAATCTTGTTCAAGGGGGTTCTGAAAGTTCTAATGACTGAAAAACTCTTGTCTCCTGGAAAGTGGAATAATTTTTTGTTATGAGCCTAGCCTTTAATGGCTGAGCCATTGAGAGAAAGAGAGGGGGAATGTGCGGTTGATATGTAAAATGAATAAAAAAATTCCTTAATAAAAAAATAAAGTGGAATTATGAACAGTTTATGAAGTCCAAATTTCAAATTCACCCAGAAAATCTGAAGTTTCCTCCTTTTTGATTCAATATTCTCTCAATTAGCATTCCCTTTCTCTGTCAGGAGCTTTCTAACATAGATAAATTGTGTGATAACTCCATTTATGACCAAACACCAGGCCTTCTTTCCATGTCCTCCACCACTTCAAAATATTCCAGGCAATCATGGTTTACTAACACATTCTAGAAAGAGATACAGGATGATAATAATAAAAAAAAATCTTACTACCTGCTTGCTGTAGCTGGAGTCTCCTGCCAATGCAGACATTTTCATGCACTCTGAAGCCCACTAAATATCTTCTTTGTTTTATTGCCTTAGGACTCAGAATGTGTTGGTGGGGCTTGATGACATAAAATAACAGTAAAATTTAATTGCACATTTAAGTGGATCTCCACTTTTGGCACAGAAAGGATTGAAGAGATCATGATATCTAAACATTACGTGCTTCTAAAGAGCAAACAGTCTGAAAACAACAGACGGGACCATTTTTGCTTTCCAGGTCACTAAGTATGGCTGCTTCTTCTTGGCCCTATGTCTTCCTATGAGTGCTAGGAATGTTCTTGCAGAAATTCCAATAAGGAAGAAGAGGTGGCAAAAGCTGTTCCTTGAGAAGACAGCAAAATATTGAAGGAAAAGGGCTTTCTAATGATGGAGATTTGAATTTGAATATTATTGTTAGGAATAATTAGTATATAAGGCTCCCGATTCTTCTGTGGATAACAATGAATCTTCTTGAAACATCATTATTCTGAGACAGTGAATCCAGATTCTTCACAGTAGCTGTTGTATATTATGAGCTGAAGACAGTGGGTATTCAGGACTGCTCCAGTCTTGGACTACAACCTTCTGCTGTTTCGAATTCCCTCTTTGGTTTTTCCCTTTTCTTTTGTTTTTAAGCACATCTGAGCTATCCATGGAAGCATTTCTTGGCTTTATGTGGCGTCAAAGACTGTATGGAGCTCTTTGAGAAAACCCGAGATTGTACTGTATGCCAGGAAAGACTTTCTGTTTTCTCTTTCATCTGGTGTCTCCTTTGGACTACCTTGCAGAATTTGGTATGGCTTTTAAGAATTGTTTTCACAAGTAATATATTCATGCACACTTGTGTGTATATATACATTCCATCCAGCAGTCACTAGCCAAATATTTGCTTTGCTTTTTGCAGACAGGCAGAATGGAGGTGTTAGATATCTACAGCTCCATGGGTCTGTGTGTTATTTGTTCTCTCATCTGAAAAATGCCTCAGGCCTACTCCTTACCCTCTTTTGTTTGGGATTCATGCAAGCCTACATCTGTGATCATCACTGTAACTTCCAAGCTGAATTTTTAGTGTTTAGTTTCTGATTCATGAAGTGAAGAGACTGAATTTAGAAGTAAGAACGAAGCTGTTCACTACAGAAAAACAAACACTTTGATCCTATCCTCCCATCATGGTTACCTCTCAGAACAGCCATGTACATGGCACTTGTCAAGAAATAGTGCATGCAGTGCCTAAGGAATAAGGATGCAAGCCAGAAAAGTGATCATTTGCATAAAGGCATTAAAAAATCTATGGTTTGGGGAAAAATGATAAAGAAAAATTGGGAAAGAGCTCATTGATTGATAAGTGATATCATTTTACAATAATGTAGTTTATTTTGTAGCAAAATTCAAACACAGGTTTATGTTTGTATTGCCTACTTTGGGACCCACAAAGACTATCATTTGTATCTGAGCTTGATTGCTTTCTTCTTGTGTCATTCGAGCACTGGTTTTCTCACCTTTTATGAGGATATTACAATTTCTACCACAAAGAAAAGTGTTGGAAGGATAAAATTAGTAGGAGCTGAAGAACAGAAGTCCCTTGAATTTCGAAGCTTACATTCCAGTCACAGGAGACAGTGAGGAGACAATAAATATGTGTATATAAAATTATGGAAAACATCCACTATTATACTTTGGATGTTAGATGCCCCTAAAATCCATGGGTTAAAGCTTGATCCTCAGAGTGGCACAGTTAGGAGGTTATGGAAATGTTGGAGATGGAAGTGCAAGTTTATCATGAACTGGTTAGGAAACACCATGTTATGACAGTTAAGTGGAGACTTGAGGAAGACAAGGAAAAGAACACCTGGGACATCTATGGGAGAAGTATTCCAGGGAAAAGGCAGAGAATAGTGCATGCAGTTTGTGCTGAGTTGTTGAGACACTGTGATGGGGAGTCAAGAACTACAACCACAAAAATAACAGATCCAGTATGGGTGGGGCATTCCTTAGTGCCCACTCTAAGTGTTTGAAGAATATTATGCTTGAAAAGAAACTGGGCAGGATGATTAAACATTTTGGAGCAGAGAAGTGATAATTGACCTACCCTTCATTGAATCTGTTGGATTTATTATGTTCCATAATATCTTTATTTTTCAATATATTATTTTCTTTATGATAAGGTCTTTTCATATTTAGCAGAAGGAACTACAATGAATAAATTATTATGAATTTTGTACAAACTCTGTCTTGACTATAAGATGTGGAAATCAGAGATATCCCTTTATATTGTTTAATTTTCTGTATCTGGAAAAAAGAGTACTCCACAAAATATATTAAATATTTGCATTATATGAGTTGAATGAATAACTGAATATTTCTTTTCTTTTAGGAGAATTGATGCTCAAAAGATAATAATTCTTTTATGTACCTAATTTTTATAATGTTTACTAAACACTAGGTGGATTGCTACCTTTCCCCATTCTTTTCTCTCCAGTATTCATTATGTATATATTTATTAAATATCTTCAACTTAACAAGCATTTCATAAATATCAGTTCACTTCTGATTTCATCTGTATCTTTTGCTGGACATGTTTTACTTTCCTTGTATTAATATATTTACATTTGTATTAATGTATTTAAATTCATACAACTTAATGCAAATTTAATTCCACATAAAACCTTTATTTTAGCCAGTTCCTTAGCCAAGGAATTCACTGAGTTTCCCTCTTCCTATCTTCCCTCCCTTCTTTCTCGAAACAATATCTGAGCTTCATATAGGCTGCTTTTTTGTATAAGAAATTCAAAATTTTGAAATACTATCTGTACCTTTGACTATCTCCATTTCTTGTGGCAAATAAAGATGAGATTGTTTTTTACTTTTCTATCTGGAGATATCTTCTACATCTGTGAAAAATGTTAGAAAATTTTCTTAGGTTTTTGTTTCTGTGGGTGAAGAAACATTTTTTCTTGTTGCTTTACAATTCCACATCATAGTCCATCACTGAGGGAAGTCACTGTAGGAACTCAAGGCAGGAACTTGGAGGCAGGAACTGAAGCAGGGACAATACAGGACCTCTGCTCATTGGCCTGCTCTTCATGGCTTGATCTGCCTGATTTCTTCTATAACCCAAGACCAGGTGCCAGGGTCTGGCATTGTCCAGAGTGTACTGAGACCACTTACAATCAATCAAGAAAGTACTTCATAAACTCCACAGGCAAATATAAGGGAGGCAGTTTCTCAACTGAGCTCCCTCTTCCTAGATGACTCTAGTTTGTGTCACATTGACAAAAACCAACCAGCACAAAACCATAGCCCCAAACACAGTTACTTTGCAACCTTACTACTCCCTCCACCAAGACAGATGCATTTTCTGTTATCTCATATGAAAATGTGCGTTTCAACACAGCTCTGTCCTCTGACCTTCATTTCTTCTGTATCTGTGTTGTAATTCTCCAACAATAGTTTCTAAGCTTTTGCTGATTCTACTGTTCAGGACACATATCAGTGGATACAAATGAGAAGATTTACATGGATATGGAAATGACTTTGAGGAGATGTTTTGGCACTAAGAGTTTTTTAATACTCCATCTGAAGTAAGCAGATTTACTAAAGGTCTTTGGAGATTCTGCTGTGGTTTCTATTATGATGGTAATCACAACCTGAATATAATGATACATTATATAATGATCTTGAAAGGCCATGAAGGTGAACAGCTTTTAAAAGAACAAAGTTGTTTTAAATTATTATTAAGCTTTTGGATCAGGGGCAAGAGTCTCAGTGCTCTCCACAAGTAAAGATAATTTTAATTGGACTAAGAAGTATGAAATTTAGGTCACGAGTATAATGACTAGTCATTGGAAGGAAGATTATAGATAATGGATTATGCTCTTATATCAGGTCTGCTGTCAAGAATCTTCTTTAAAGGCCAATACAAATCTCTTACTTGGCATTACTTTTTTGTATGTCCTAAGTATATGTCACCATTCACTTAATCTTGATCATCATAGCAGTGTCTCAAAAGCATTGATGTGTTAGCTGTCACAAACTCTCTATTTCCCAGGTTTTTTTTTCTTTGTTTCACCAGAATTTGTCTGATTCTTTCCAGTATGAAATGCCTGGATTTATGGGCACTGAGGTAGCAGTGGGGATATGATATTACCATCACTGTTTAACTCTTATTCTGGTTGGCTGAGTGTCCAATCATGTAACACTATCTAATATGCTCATAAGGGACTGAAAACTCACATCATGTCAGTGGATTAACCAGTTTTCAAGGAGAAGTCTGTTTTGAAAGAAAAGAGAAGGAATTAAAAAAAAAAATCAGTGCTGTTAACTTAATTATGAAGAAGACACACTTTTTTTTCTAAAAGAAAACATACTTCAAAATGCCAATTTCATGTGTTGGATCATTAAGATTTATACTGTTTCTATGTTTGCATCTATATACATCAATCTTCCAGTCTTAGGGTAAAGCTATATCCTGAACTTGCTTTTAATCTATTGAATGATGATTTGAAACTCTTTCATTAGATTAAAAAAGTGATATAATGACATATCAATGGTTTGAAGTCATTTCTTCCTTTTATTATTTCAACGGAGTCATTTCTTTCTCCAGTGAACACAGGTTCTACTTCTCAAGTAAGCATATATTGAGAACAAATCTAAAGTATACTTGAATGGCTTATGTTCTATGTGACTTGGATTTAAATCCCATTTTCTTGCTCCATCATTCTTGGCCTTGACTGAGTTATTCACTTTTTTGAGTTTTTATTTATATAGATATATGTATATATAATATTGTTTATCTCATAATGATTTCTTATAGACTAGAGATGACTTATGAAAAGTTCTTAGAACAGTGGCTGGCACAGAACAGGCATTCTGATGCTATCAAAGTTCATTATATGGACTCGCTTGTGAATGCTAAAGGCATCAAAATCAAAATGTAACTCAGTGGGAATATTTAAATATGTGGAAATGTGCAAAACACAGAATGCTACGGCTCTAGCATTTCTAATCAGAATAGGAAAAATGCCTGGAATGCATTTGAATGGAAATTCCTAACAGAACATAATCAGGAACTTTTGATACTTATAAGTAGATATTAAATAAATCAATCATGGTATTTTTGAATCCAGTGCCTCATATAAGCTAAGCATGCTGTATGTCACTGAGTGACACTCCTAGCCTGATAGGATATTACTACAAATCAGTCAGGAGGCTAAGGCAAAACTTAGTGGCAAGTGCTGACAAGGACCCATAGATACTGGAAATCTTCATAAATTATTAGGAGAAATATAATTTTTATGGTCACTCTGAAAACCAGGTTTATAGATCTTTATATAGTTAAATATACACTTGATATATGATACAATAAGTCCACTTGTAGGAGGAACTTAGGTTCACACAAATACGTACTCATCAATGTTTATTGTTACTAATTTGCAACTCCCCCAAATTTTCTAGTTGAGGATAAATAGACTAATCTGGAACATTTATGCAATCAAATGTGCTTCGGCAATGAAAAGGAACAAACCCTATAGCCTCACACTGATATGTGTGGATCTCAAATGCATTATACTGGATTGTTGAATTCAGACAGACCAAATGCTACACCATTGCATCTTGCAGTATTCTGAAAAGCACAAAATTATAAAGGAAAAACACACCATGTGTTTCAACAACTAGGTTTGAAGAGAATGCTTGTTTATAAAAGGCCATGAGGGAACTTGGTAACATGATGGAAAGATCAGCACCATTATGGTACAGATGATCATACAAAGATGGATATTCTAAAAGCATTATAGAACTGAATACCAGGAAGGATGTAATTTTCTATGTAAAAATGGCACATCAGGAAATTGAGTTAAAGTATTAGTCCATAGGGGTAACAGAATATCCGTAAGTCATAAAACTGGGTGATGGGAGTTTGGGGATTTTGTAAATTATTTTCTTTGTTTATGTGTTTAAAAACAAAACACACAAAAATAAAGAAGCCCAGCACTCATTTTTGGCAGGAGTTGGGTTATAGAATGCTTATTATATTGCTGACAAATATGCAAATTGCCACAAAACTGTTTGAGTGTAATTGTGAACAGCTGTTAAAGCTTGCAATTGCATACAGCCTTTGTTCCTGAAGTCCCATTCATTGATTCTCTCCTGTAAAAAGGAAACCCTCGGGTTTTTAAAGCTGTGGCACAAAGTTGTTTATTACAGCACTGTACTTCCTAGCACACAACTGAACAGAGAGTGGGTGCCTGTAAGTGAAGCCCTAAAAAACGAAAACTTCTTCCCTGTTACAACACTGCATAGCTGCCTTAGTAACACTACTAAGTTTCTGAGCAGCCACACAAACACCACTGCGGTAAATTGGGATGTAAATATGCAAACCCGATGACTCATGGGGCAATGTTTCAAACCTAGCTGTGAGTCTTAACCTATACAAACCAGTGTAACAAAATTGTCACAAGTAAGACCACTTAAAAACAGACAAAAATCATTTCTCACAATCGCGGAGGAGGCTGTCCTTGAAGACCTGAAGATTAGGCCCGTTTTATGTGTGACAACTTCTATCATAGTCGTTGTCTAGTTCAATAGATATACAAGCTCCCCTAGGTCTCTTTCTAAGGGGAATGTCTCACTAATGAGGGCTTGGCTCCACCTTCCTCATCTCCCGAAAGCCGCATCATGGTAGATAAATTTCAACCTATGAATTTTGAAGAGAACACAAATCTCTCCTTCCAGATTTTTACACAAGATTAAAAACAAAACAAAACAAAACAAGAACACAAGAATTATAATTTTAAATATTCTGCTCCTTTCATTATTGCCTTTGGTCACTGAGAGCCAGAGATGGAGTTGTCCACTGTCAGAATTTTACACCTCTTCCTGTAATCTTTCCTGAGAGGCCAGATGCAGATCCAAACATTATGAAATGAAAGATGATTTTCACCACGTCCTTTTGTACAACATCTTGTAATCCATAGAGTAGTAATTGTTTTATGTTGCATTACATTATCCATTTAACGCTCTGTCACAGTTAGAGGTTGTTGTCATGTAGGCCATTTTGGCCTTTGAGATTGGCTTCAGCTTCTTCTGTTATTTGTCTTTTAAGACTTAAGAGAAGCTGGGTATGGTGACTTATACCTTGATCCTAGCACAATGGAGGCAGAAGCAGAGCTAGTTTATATAGGAAATTGAAGGCCAACCATGGCTGTAGATGGTAAGAGCCTGCCAAAAAACAAACAAACAAATACATCAATAACAATAAAACAAAAACAAAGAAAGAAAAACAGACAAGATAATTTCTTGGAAGTGTGATTGTTTCCTGCGATCATATTTTCCAAATCGTAGAAGAGGAAAGAGAAGAAAATGTCATTAGAAATATCATGTTGAAGGCTGGGCGGTGGTGGTGCACGCCTTTAATCCCAGCACTCGGGAGGCAGAGCCAGGCAGATCTCTGTGAGTTAGAGGCCAGTCTGGGCTACCAAGTGAGTTCCAGGAAAGGCGCAAAGCTACACAGAGAAACCCTGTCTTGAAACCCCCCCCAAAAAAAAAAAATCATGTTGAGCTTGGTGGTGGTGGCATATGCCTTTAATCTCACTACTCAGGAGGCAGAGCCAGGTGGAACTCTGTGAGTTCAAGGCCAGCTGGTCTACAGAGGGAGATACAGGACAGGCACCAAAACTACACAAAGAAACCTGTTTCTAAAAACCAATATATATATATATATAGATAGATAGATAGATAGATAGATAGATAGATAGATAGATAGATATCTTACCTAAAATTGTTCCCTGTTTGGGTCCTTCCTGAAATCTCGTTCATACTTGGTTCTTTCTTTCTGATTTCTCTTGGAAAATCTATCTAGTAATCTCATACAATTCACTGTTTTTGTGCCTGCTTCCTTGGAAATGCAAACAAAGATAACTATTGGCCATAAATGAGGCAATTATGAGAAAATGTATTATGAAACACTAATTGAACACGTCTTGTGGAGAAACATTAGAGATTGTTTCCATATGTTGATTTGGCTTCCTAATTATTTTTATTCATTTAATTACACCCCCTCCAAAAAAAAAACCTTGGTATTTTCTACTAAGTGGATAGAAGCAACACTGATGTGCACATTCCCCTTCATGGAGGGAGAAAAACAATGACCTTTTCACTGAGTCCTTTCAGGTTGCCTAGATGTGATAAAATAAGTCTCAAGATTAGGTCATTTGTGAATTTGTGGATCATTTTAATGTCAAAATACAATTTATTCAAGTTGTTGTGAACTTACTCTGAATATTTTTCATATCCAAGAGGTATATTGGGTAGAGAAATTTGATGAATGTATTGCCAAGATACGATAAGCCTTCAGTCATGAATTCCCCAAACAACAATGACAAAGCCAGCCAACGAATTTTGGGAGTTTGAAAAATCACCTGTGGAAGAAATCCCGAATCTAGGAGAGTCATAGAATCAAAATGAGTCATCATTGAAAATGCAGGAATTACTAAGACTAATTATAAAAGGGAGATGTCTCCTAGATAGAAAAATCACTTATTTGTACCAAGTTTATTTCATGGATTATTTGTTGTGAGATTAAATTTTCAGAATTAGACATTGGGAAAGAGGTATAAAAGCTCAGAAACTTGAAAGTAGGCTCCTCTGTGTCCCACAAGTGGTTTAGGTTAAATACCTCTTCTAAGGCTCTGCCCTTCTCCCTCTTGCATATTTTCTCTGTGTTTGAGGACTCATCAGGTTTATAGAGCAACCCTCTCTTGTCTATCTAAAGTGCTCAAGACTATAGATGCACTGATCTTCCCTCTCTTAGCTACTTCACCTTTCTTTAATTCATTTACTATTTCCCTTAGTGACATTTACTTTTTTCTTTTTTTATTTATTTCATATTTTTATTTTATAATTAACTTAATTTCACATATCAGTCACAGATTCCCCTATCCTCCCTCCTCCCACCCCCATCCCTGCCCCTAATACACCCCCAATTCTCACCTCTTCCAAGGCAAGGACTCCCCTGGGGAGTCAGCCCAGCCTGGTAGTCTCAGCCAAGGCAGGTCCAGTCTCCTCCTCCCAACACCAAGGCTGAGCAAAGTGTCCCAGCATAGGCCCCAGGCTCCAAAAGCCAGCTCATGCACCAAGGACAGGTCCTGGCTCCACTGCCTGGGGTCCTCCCAAACAGTTCAAGCTAATCAACTGTCTTACTTATCCCAAGGGCCTGCTCCAGTTCCATTGGAGCACCTCAGCCATTGGTTCATAGTTCATGCATTTCCACTAGTTTGGCTATTTGTCCCTGTGCTTTTTCCAATTATGGTCTTAATATCTCTCGCTCATACAGTCCTTCCTCTCTCTTGCCAACTGGACTCCTGGAGCTCCACCTGGGGCTTGGCCTTGGATCTCTGCATCTGCTTCCATCAGACACTGGATGAGAGTTCTATCATGACAGCCAAGGTGTTCAGCCATCCGATCACCAGAGCAGGTCAGCTCAGGCACCCTCTCAACCATTGCCAGTAGTCTATTGTGAAAGTATCTTTGTGGATTTCAGGGGACCTCTCTAGCATCCTGCTTCTTCCTATTCCCCTGGGGTCTTCATTCATCATGATATCTCCCTCCCTGTTCTCCCACTCTGCTACTGATCCAGCTGGGACCTCCCACTCCCCTAAGCTCTCTTTCCCCTGACCCTTCCCCTCCATTAACCCCATTCGCGTCCAGTTTGCTCATGTAGATCTCATCCATTTCTCTGTTGTTGAGTGATCCCTGTATCTTTTTTAGGATCCTCTTTACTAGGTAGCCTCCCTGGAATTGTGAGTTGCAGTCTGGTTATTCTTTGCTTTACATCTAGTATCCACTTATGAGTGAGAACATACAATGTTTGCCTTTCTGAGTCTGAGTTACCTCACTCAGGATGATTTTTTTTCTAGTTCCATCCATTTGCCTGCAAACCTAATGATGTCATTGTTTTTCTCTGCTGAGTAATACTCCATTGTGTATATGTACCACATTTTGTTTATCCATTCTTCAGTTGAAGGGTATCTAGGTTGTTTCCAGGTTCTGGCTATTACAAATAATGCTGCTATGAACATAGTTGAACATGTGCCCTTGTGATATGACTGAGCATTCCTTGAGTATATGAGAGAGGTTGATTCCCAATTTTCTAAGAAAGCGCCATACTGATTTTCAAAGTGGCTGTACAAGTTTGCATTCCTACCAACAGTGCAGGAGTGTTCCCCTTGCTCCACATCCTCGCCAACATAAGCTGTCTTCAGTGTTTTTGATCTTAGCCATTCTGACATTTCTTTAGTAGACATTCCTTAGTCTACTCATTTTCTGAAATGAATAGGGTCTTGTATTATTCTTGATCAAGAACTATATAATGTATATGGTGACTATAGCTAGAGTTTTCCTGCCTTGCCCACAGTCAGGACAAATCTTTGTCACCCGCCTGTCCCACAACTGCTCAGACCCAACCAGATAAACACAGAGACTTATATTGCTTACAAACTGTATGGCAATGGAAGGCTTCTTGCTAACTGTTCTTATAGCTTAAATTAATCCATTTCCACAAATCTATACCCTGCCACGTGGCTCATGGCTTACTGGCATCTTTTCATGCTGCTTGTCAGGGTGGCGGCTGGCAGTGACTCCTTCTGCTTTCCTGTTCTTTTATTTCTCCTCTCTGTTAGTGCCCCTATAGTTTCTGCCCAGCCACAGGCCAATCAGTGTTTTATTTACTCAGAGCAACACATTTGCCCTACAGACCATCCCCCAGTACAGCCAAGTGCAGACCATCTCAGACAACTGCACTCAGGCCATGGTCCTAATCATCCTCTATGTGGACCTGCTGGGTAAAGGCATGAGGAACCTGAGAACGGGCTCCCACAGGACATATAGAACATCCCATAGCAGGTGACAATACAAGGAAGTTTGTGTTGTAGATTAATTCACAAAAAAGAGCATTTCTGAGCATGAAATGGGTTTTACTACCAAAAATACAAGAGAAGCCAAATGAACTCTAAATTTACTTATATTTAGTGAAAAATGAATTTAGCATTTTCAAAGGGAACAATTGAACACACAGAGACATATACACATACACATACCCACAACTTGCTTTTTCAGAAAATGGGACACTATATAAACTCTTGCCTGGATTTAAGAGCACTGGCGTGATACAGGTTGGCAATGGAGAACCTGCAGCTTGTAAGGCCATAGACCAATACTTGCTGGGTTAGAGCACCCAGAATAAATGGGTGAGCAAGACCTTCAGAGTAACAGCTTAATTAGTTGAAAATTTGAATCAGAAGTGAGTAAGAAGAACAGTCTATCTATGGTTTTGTAAAACATACTGTGTGTAATGTCTTTTAGATATTACCTGGGTGATTTTAAAAATATTTATTTATTTATTTATTTATTTATTTATTTATTTATTTATTTATTTCATGTGCATTTGTGTGTGGACACATGTGTGTCAAGGTGCGTATGTGGAAGTCAGAAGACAACTTTGGGGTTTTTTTCTCTCCTTTCACTGGGTGGATGCCAGGTATTGAACTCAGGTCATAAGACTTGACAGTAAGCACCCTACCTGAGTTATTTTCTGGCCTTACCTGAAAACTCACTAAATTTTTGTTAGTGTTATAGACACTTGAATGATCCAACTCTTTGGAGATAGGCTCAGTAATAGCTGGTGCTTTGCTAAGAGCTTAAAGTTGTCTTTGGGATCATTTTTCTCTTTCATTTTATTCCTTACTTGTTAAAGAGTTGGCTCTTGTAACTGTTAGGGAGGGACAATGACAAAATCTGGCAGGGAAACCTCACAAACTGGAGAGAAAGGAAAGAGAGTTGAAAGCTGATGACCTAATGGCAGCTGGTGTTATGAAGTCTGAACATTGTATGCAGGAGGGTCCATCTTGGTGCTTGGAGAGATCAGCTTTTAGTTCTAACCAAGCTTTCAGTTGATGGATGGAGCTTAACCTTATTATAAAGGGCAATCTGACTTTTTTTCAAGATATACTGATTTAAATGTAAATATTATCTCAACAACCCTCCTGTATCTATAATAAGTATCTATAATAAGTATCAAGTATCTATAATATTTGACTATATAGCTGGACTCTGTAAACCAGCCAGATTTACACATAAAATTAACTATCACAGACTGTAAATGAATCTGATTTGTACACATCAAAGTGAATTGACATAGGGGCTCACCCCCTAGATGGAGATTTATAGGCAATTAATAATTGCTGATAGAGGGAAAACCTATCTTCCCCAGGGATGAGAGCCCTCTAACTAGTTATCTAATACTAAGTGGTCAGCCCTAGAAATACACATATGTAAGCAACATTGGAGTCAGCAGGCTGTATCTCCATCTAGGGGGTGAGCCCCTATGTTTATGATACATATACATAACGAGAATGGCTAAAGAAGAAGAGATCATGGATTTGAGAGCAGTGAGGTCAGTCATGGGAGGGGTAGGAAGGAAGAAAGAAAATGGAGTAATGATGTAATTATATTTTAATTAAAGACAAGAAAAAAGGAATAAATTTGGATAGCAATGCCAAGATCACACACAATGGGAAAAGATGAAGGTTATATGAAGGATGCATGAAGAAATCCTACAAGCTAGGGAGAGAGGTCTCAGGAAAAATAAAGCTGCCAGTGTCTTCTTTTGAATATTTAGCCCACAGAATTATAAGATCTCTCTGTTCCCAATCTGTGGTGTTTTCCTGTGACAATCTTAACAAACTAACACAGTAATCAAACACCGGCCAAACTTATAAGTGAATGGAATATTCTCACTGGCCAAACAGAGACTAGTACTTACCACCAAGCCTAGAAAAGTTGAGTCCCTCGATTGACAATCTCAAAAGAATGACAAGGATTAGAAGTAAAGTCTCAAAGTATAGCTTATAGAGAGTTTCTGGACCAGCCCCTCTCACTGTAACAATATTTTCACTGGGACTTAGTCTTAAGAGTCAGCTTGATGGAATATTAGCATAGTGTATGGGGAAATGGAAGGAGAAGAGAAAAATCAAGCCCATTTAACCAACTACACCTGCAAAGAAATGCCAACTGTGTGTACCTAGGAAGGAAGGAATGAATACATGACATGTGGTGAGTTGGTATATAATATCACTTGGCATTTTGATAGAATTGTCTTTCTTTTGATTAAAGATATTAAAATATTCAAAATGTATTCTTTATGAACATTAGCTATTGATGAAAATGTGAACTTTCAAGTTAAACAGTAAAAATTTCATAGCTTTATTTGGCTTATGGTGAAGCCAAATGGCCACCCTGATGATTGTCAACTTGTCTGTATTCACAATATAATAAAGAGATTTTTGCCTGGGTATGTTTTTTCCTACATAATTTGGAGTACTCCTTCTAGGAAGATTTTCACACACCAGGAGTAGTTTTTCCATCTTCATTTTTGATCAAAGTATGATTGCTTTCAGCCCTGGAGTAATAACCTGGTCCAATCACGTATAGCCACGGTGGTAGAGAGTTTTATTTACTTACAACCTAAAGTGTAGAATACTGTCAGATGTCTAGGAAAGAGTCATTAATGCTTTTCTTAGACAACCAGAGTTCTTCCATAGCAAACAGCAACTCTAAATAGCACCAATTTTACAGATTGTGGTTAATGATATTATTGCAATGATAATGATGATGTTAAGATCTTGATGGTATAATTTGGTACTTGTTACTCAAATCTGTCTTTCAACAAAGGTCTCTTTTCGGTGCTTAAGTGCTTAATCTTCAAAACTAACTAATAGTTATTAATCTGCTGACTATTAAACAATTTGATAGACATGTAAAAATGAGTGGAGGCTGTTCAAGTCTTCAAACTTAGTATTACAGAAGGCAAAATAAGTGCTGCAGTCATAGGTAATTGTGTTTTATAATTGGTTTATTGAGTTGATTGCTTCTATCTAATTGAAAATTTGTATCCTTTGACCAATAGCTTCTAACTCTTCCCACTTTCTAAGTATCTATGTTGACTAGTCTACTCTTAAAAATGTACTCATCACAAAAATGAGCATGTAAGATAATTCATATATTTGTTAGCTAGATTTAGTTGTTATACAATGGACAGAAACTTGAACATGTCTTGTTTTAAGCTTTAAGCATACATATTTTCATGTCAACTTAAGAAA
Source organism: Peromyscus leucopus (assembly GCF_004664715.2). Taxonomy (NCBI): domain Eukaryota; kingdom Metazoa; phylum Chordata; class Mammalia; order Rodentia; family Cricetidae; genus Peromyscus; species Peromyscus leucopus. The sequence continues at coordinate 35,092,428 of NC_051063.1, forward strand.
ACTGTAATAAATAGTATAAACAGTGCTTTGTAATGCTTTTTCTTAACGTGTTCTAGAACTTGATTAATGATTATTTTCTAGGATTCATAGACCTTTGAATCCAAGACAGGGTTATACTCTGCAGCCAGAATTACCATTAGTTTACAGTCCTATTTCTGAATTTTTTTGGAGTGGCTTTTATCTTTCTCTCAATTTCAGCATTTCAATATACATGACAATGATCACTAGCTAACCAATGGCAATGAGTTTGGGATTCATTGTACCTAAGCAAAATGCACTTATTTCTCATCTTTTGCACCTTTTCTCTTCTCCTTTATGTGACTTATCTGATGATTCTGTAAGTGCAGCTCTGATAAATCAGTTGTAAAAAATAGTTTATCATTATTTTGAAGCCATGTAAATAGACATTTGATAAGATGTACACTGTAGGTGACAGACCACTCCAACATGTGTTTCCAAAACCGTTAAAATTACTATCATTCCTTAATTAGTAACCAGTAATAATTTTCTAACTACGAATTTAACATTCTTACACTAGTATAGATTACATGCATGTGAGATCTGACAAGCTGGAACCTTCCAATAATTCTGATGAAAGTTGTTGGGTTTCTCTTCCCAAACTACATTGAAAAATTTGGTTTGTCCCCAAGTACCACAAGAGACATGCAAGTTGTCATATAGAAATCCATAGCTGAAAGCAAGGATTTTTGTGTTATTAAATAATCATAAATATGAGAGAGATGGAGAATTTTGTGTGCTACACATGAATAAAATCCTAAAGGATTTTCTCCTTGAATCTTTATTGAGCTAAGATATAAAAAAGGGAGGCACATTTCAGGGCTGTGTATTAGGTTACCAGAAACCAGTATTCTTTGTCTTTTAACTTTCTTTTTCTGTGAGAATTTGGCAGTAACTCACTCCTTCCATTTTATTTTCACCTTTTGGATTAGATGAAATTTCCCCCTTCATCTGGTGCTCCTGAGGTTGTCATATTCCCCTCCCCATCTCACGAAAGCTCAGCCACCATGGATATTTTCTAAATCTTTCGATCAGTAGATTATCACATGAATTAGATAGATAAAGATGTAACTGGCAAAGTCACCTGTTCTTCATGCACAAAACATTGGCAGCAAGTGAGTTGTTTCCTTTACATCCCATCCAGCCACAAAAAACTGATAGAAGACCTTTCTTACACATCTCAGCATGGACCTCTAATTAGAAAATGGGTTTAGGTATCAGTGTAGTGGCTACTTCTGTATCAAATTATATTCTGCAAATGTATGAAATGTGAATATCATCAAAGGGAATATTACCTTTCCCCCAAATCTGATGATATGTTCTGATTCAGTTGCCTGTCTCCACTCCTAATCTAGTTCCAGAGACAAGCTTAATAACAACACCAAACAACGAAAAGCCCAGCCCTTCCCCCAACCAAACAAGCAGCACAATAACACAGGAGCAGCTCTTGGAAGACGGAGGTGGGACTTGCAAACAAGTCTGCAGTCAGATGCTGGGACAGACCTCTTAGACCAATTCTGGTTTCATGCCTTCACTTTCTTTCAGTTGTTTCCCCTCTAAACGTTTATAAGTTTGCCTTGGTCAAAGTGTTGAGTCAGGACTTCAAAGTTAAAAGTCAGGTGAACCACGGAAGCAAACTGATGGATGCTCGAAAACCTTACAGACTGAGTCTTAATTTCATTTTTTCCTGTGTGCTCGTTTGGTTATGTGTAGGGAGAGGAGGATGAATACTAAAGAATGGAAGCAGGGAGATAAGTTGGGGTCTGTCACTGAGAGTGATTTTGGCAGGAGTTTCAGGCCTGCACATGGGAAGGCTGGGAGGTGATTTAGAACTTCAGCATTCATATGACTTTACTCGCCATGCATTTGACAGAGCCAGGCTCCTCTACTGCATGAACAGGGCACTCTTTCTCCAGGTTAGTTTTTTGGTAGTCATTTATCTCTGCAAATGATTTTTAGAGAAATTTCCATCTCTATCTTTTATGCAGAGGGAGATGGAGAAGGACAAGTTGGTATGCTTATGGGCAAAAGTAATAGAAAGACAATAAAACTCTCTCAGCCTAAAGATAATTATCAGAAATCAGAAGCATGAAAGTGCTGCCTTGGTCTCGTAAATGTGTTTTGTGTGATGTAAATCATGTTCAGAGTTGAAATTTGAGAAGCGATATTTCACTGTGAAGGCTACATGTAATTTTAAGCCACATAAATTTATTTCCTCTCCAGCTGTGGACGGTGTCGCCTCAACCTTTGGTCAAATGTGAGAACCATTAGCTAGGTCATGGTAGCCACAAAATGAATTGTACGAGCAGCTGCCTCTTGTGCCTGGGATGTGTCTTCTTAGAAATATTCAGCTGACATTTTTAATAGCAGGCATTATAGAGATGATTTTGCATCTCTTTCTGATTGATAGAAAATTGGTACCTTCTGTCCAGGGAAATGAATTTCTGACTTTTTCTCCAGCCATCCTGTAATAAATTAAAGGCTACTATATATATAAAAAAAGTATCTTTGATGCTATGTTCATTATAGGGTGTAAAAAGATTGAGTTTCAGAATTCTATTCCTCTCCAGATCCTTCATCATTCTTTATTATATCTCTCCTACTCTTTTTTTTTCAATATGTGAAAAATATTAAGCAAACACAATTAACTTCAAATGTCCTACCTGAAGTTTTGATGAAAAGAAAGGCTATTCCACATTTTCTTTTTAGGGTTCTGTGTATCTCTCTCTAGGGTCAATCTAACTAATTATGTGTGTACTCTCTGTAGTCATTCATTTGCTCATTTATGTATTTATTCAGTGAGCTATGTTTCCAAATAATCAAAGTTATCATTTACGATAATCTTGATTTTTCAACTTGACAAAATTTAAAATCATCATGGAGATGAACTTTTGGGTGTGTTTGTGAGGAAATTTCTAGGTTATGTTAATTGAGGTGAGAAGACCCAGTCTTTATGGCTGATAGCATTTCATACACTCAGGACCTGGACTAAATAAAAGGCAGAAAGAGACATGAGAATCAGCATCCACCACTTTCTGCCTCTAGCTGCAGATACATTATGACAGCTTCCTCCAGCTGCTGATGCCAGGACTTCCCTGCCACAATAGATTCTACCATTGAACTGTGAGTCAAAACATGACCTTTCTCACTTAAGCTGACTTAGTCAGTTATTTTGTCTCAGTGATTAAAACAGCAACTAAATATCATCCCCACCAAGGACAGCTTATAAGCAATGACAAGTTGGTACTGGGAACCAAATTGAATTCCAGGGTTTCAACTTACAGGATTCTGACAGAGTATCCAAATGCTAGAGACCCGTGGTGTCAGCTGAAAGTTGTCTTGATTATATGTCTTAGCTCAACTTCCTCTCTAAATCCTATTTTGTAGTGGGTAGCCATTCCAGCTTGGATCTGGAAGTTCCAACCCCCATTGAGACTCTGGCAACTGTCATGCCTATGAGGCGGGGCCAGGGGAGGCGCCTGGAGACCCAAGAGCTGGATGGGCCAGCGCTCTCTCTGTGCGCTCTCTCTGTGCTGGGACACTGAATGGTGAAGGTGGACTGTGCAGAGAGAACTCTGGCCTATCCAGCTCTCGCGTCTCCAGGCACCTCCCCTGGCCCCGCCTCCTAGGCGTGACAGTTGCCAGAGTCTCAATGGAGGTTGGAATTTCCAGATCCAAGCTGGAATGGCTACCCACTACATTATTTCTTATGTGTGCTGACTCTAGTTTGTGCTCCAAAAAGTTGCCTTTAAGAAAAACTATAGTAAAGTCTATTTTCAGAGACCCTTACTCAGAAGGACGATTTAATTCCTTTGAAAGTTATAGTTTATAAATTTAGGTACTTAGTATGCACAAAGTTTGCATGTAGTATATTTCCTTTCTTTTTTCCCTTCTTTTACTTTTTTACATAGTCCTTCAAATCTATGAAATAGTATATCTGATCTACAAATGAGAGATTGAGATTTTAAAACTCATATTTCTCAATTCTCTTTGTCAGTAAAGGTAGAGTTGACAATTTAGTTCAGCTATATCTGATGGGAGACAGACCTTCATAATCTTCATTTGCTTTCCTGGTTCCATCTTTTTTTCTTCCCTTTTCTTTATGGATTATAAGATATTTATTTAGTATTATTTTATATGTGCGTGTACATAGGCGCATGGACACATGTGGAACTCTGAGGAAAGCTGCAAAATTTATTTTTCCGTGTTCCATATTGAACTCAGGTAATCAGGCTTACAGAGTTAGCTCCTCTACCCACTGAGGAATCTAGATACCCTGCCTCTCCCCTTTCAGTCCCTTCTGTTGTCCTTGTTTGATAGAATAGTTTCCACAGCTTTTTCCATCAACAGAACAAAGGTTAAATTCTTCATATCTCAACTTACTTTCTTGTTTTGATCTTTGTATTAATTTCTCTCCTTATCTGACTGAGTAGTTGATCCAAACATTCTGAGCGATTTTTTTTCTGACTGTGGCTTCAGGGAATATCAGCCCACCAGGACAGGGAAGGCATGACAGTAGAATAAATGTCAGGAAGTGCTTTGCTTACTTCTTGGATCCAGAAGAAGAGAGCTTAGAGTGGAAACAGAGTTGGCCTGTAACCTGCAAGCCCCACCACTACAGCCCCATGTCAGCTAACTAAACCTCATGTCTTAAAGCTTCTTGATCTTCTAAAAATGTGACAGAGATTAGGGACTAATTGTTCAAATACGTGAGACTATGGGTGGCATTTCCTGTTCAAACTTTATCACTTCTTTTGTCCACAACAGATTTTTAATGGGTAATGCTGCTGAGGAAGGCAGTCTGCTTAAAGCGCATTATAAAGTCTTGTTTTACATTTTAGACATTAACATGAGGCCCTGCTCTGACCCCCATATATGAGTGTCCTCATTTAAAAATGACAAACAAAATCAGAAGAAAAGAAAGGAATATTGAAAAGGTGTAGAAATAACTGAATGAGGCCTACTATAATGTAGGCTGCCATAAAGATGGACCAGAATTCTCCTGGTGGGAAAAATGACACTCTTTTATTGGTAAAATGATGGGAGTAAAATGACTATTACTTTCAACTAACATCCTAGTAGTCTGGCCATACAAATAGCTTCTATTCATATGAATACAGTTTTTTTTTTTTTTTAAATCTGTCCTTCCCTATCTTCTGATCCAGAGTGGTTAAGAACTCGATAAAGCGTAACTTTTCTATGCCCACGTTCTCCTGCATGCCAAAATAAAAGCAAAAGATTATCCTCTTTTGTAGTGAGCTGAAGCAAGATCATTGACCAACTCTTTCAAGGTACATGGGTTTTTGCTCCAGTGACTAATTTCAAATCAAAACAAGGATTTGACTTTCTTTTGAATAGTCTATAACTGAATCAGCTAGTTCAGCTTTTTGAGCACCTAGAGTACGTTTTTGTGAGACACTTTGTTTGGCTCACTCTCTATGGAGCACCAGGGAAACCAGTAGTTAGTTACAGATCAAAATAAGTACCTTAGGGTGTGAGGGGTAGGATGCGCTGACATCTTATGACCTCCAGAAGTTTGTGTTCACATCTTGTTGACTCTGTTATAGATGATCCCTTATTATTGGACATAATAATTCTAGGTGTGTCTACTGACAACATATTTATTAAATTAGATCTGATGTTTGTCCATTTTCTAGAAATATAACTACACTCAATTTCATATGCATTGTGTGTAATAAAACTTTAATAATTAAAAATCACAATTCTTATGCATTGAGAAAGTTACTTCAGTTTTTAAAAAATCTTTTTTAAAAAAATCTCTTCTTGTATGAAGTGGGGTTAATAACACTTATCTCCAAAAATGCTGAAGATGAAATTTACCAATGTAGACATTGCCTTAATTTCTTTTCTTGTTGCAATGATAAAATATTCTAGCAGATCAATTTAAGGTAGAAAGGGTTTATTCTTATATTTCATCATACATGTCATCATGGTGGAACAGTCAAGGCAGTTGGATATTAAAGCAACTGGTCACATTACACTCACAATCAGGAAAAGAAGTGGATGTGAACATATAACTGCTCAGTTCCTTTCTTTATACCACAAAGTCTAGGATCACCTATTTGGGAATGGTCCATGATTAACATGGGTCTTCCTGTGTCAATAAAAGCAATCAAGACAATCTCCTACAAACATACATAGAAAATCATCTCTCAGGCAATTCTAGATTCTTCCAAGTTTACAGCTAATACTAACAATCATAGGTAGTACTTTAAACAATGTCTGCTACACAGATGGTTTCATATGGTTCATACTGGGGCTTCAGGTTGTGGAACATCTCTTAAGGGCATGTTGCTGAGACAAAGTGCTTTCTTTGATGAAATACACATCCTGCCATCAAAGGGGCCAGTGGGCATCGTCTCTGGCAACATCATTTGGTTCCCTGAGAGAGTTTCCCCTCTGTATCTCATATATTGCCCCTGCCATGTCTTTTCCTATGGATTAGGGTATAGTTATAGAATATAGTCTCTCTTTTGCTATAAATATTTAAAGATTACTGACATTTTCTCTAAAAAGATCTGTTTTTTTGCTGATCAAGGAATTCTACACCACACCACACCACACCACACCACACCACAGTAGGTGTCAAAAATATTGAAATAAATGAATACATGAAAGGAGATCTAATTTATTAAATAATAATTATTCTTGACCATTCTATAAATGAAGTGTGAAGATAATGAAAAATAAACTTTATGATGGTACCAGAACAAAATACAGGTCTTTATTTTGTGTATGAATTAAAAAAACATGTTTTTATATGGCTAAAGAGACCTCTCAGATTCAGCAAAATTATACTAGTGTTGTGCCCAGATCGTGACCCCCAGAGAGACCACGAGCATGCCGGAATGCAAAAGCAAGGTTTAATTCTGGATATCCAAAAGCAATACAAGCCTAGGCAGGGACTTCGTCCAATACATCCAACGCAGTGGAGGCTGGAGGAAGCGTCCACCTGTCTGCAAGCTCAGCTTTTAAAGGGAAAAGTCACAAGGTTACATCATTTAGGGGTGCTGGTACAGGTACAATTCTGATTGGCTCGCTTCTAGGGACTTCTAGAAATTACTTCTAAGGGAGTGGTTGCCTGCCACCATTTCTCATTGGCTGCCCTCAGGTGGGGGCATTTCTGTGGTCAGTTACCCTGGAAACCAGGGAGAGGACATTCCATAGTCTGGCAGGCATTACCTCCTGACTATCTTGTGACTCTATACTTTTACACTTCCTGGTTTCTGGAATCTGAACTGACTGGTTTCAGTAACTAAAGGCCTATTCCCAAAAGGAGAAATCTTAGGCCTTAATTTTAGGGTGAAAGCATTTTGGTCTTATTTCTAAGATGGCTCATTTTGGTCTCACACTAGATTAATTTTCTTTTAATACATCAATAGAAAAAGACATTTGAGAGTGCTTTTATTTCTTCTTAGAAATCACGGGACCCATTTTAATGAGGTGAGGCTCTAACTTCTGCTAGATCAATGCTTCACAGTTATAGATCATCACAAAAATATCCTGTGGATTTTATTAAAGTTTAGATAATGTAACTGGTCTTGAAAGGGCTTCAGAATTCCCCATTTGAAACAAAGTCCCAGATGATTCTGGTCTAGGCTTCTCTTCTAAGGATAGTACACAGATGACAAAGAAGATACAAAGTTAAAATCCATAACTGTATGGACATGTCATTATTTCCAAGCAAAATGTAGGTGCTTAGTGCCTCATATAGACTCATCATATAGTTCCCACCTTTTGCCACTCAGGATAATGAGGAGTAGAGAGGACACAACATCTAAACAAAGAGCGTAGTAGTGCAAGATAGCAAAAGTCCACCAATAGGCTTGGGAGTATAGAGAAAACAAGGAACAAACTCTGCGGGCAGAATCCAGGAGGATATTATCAATGTGGGAAGTGATGCTTAAATAGATTGTTTTGAAAAGGGGGTATTGGTCACTCTTCTAGTTTCTGTGACAAAACATCTGATATCATCAAACTGAAAGGAGAAATTTTTATTTGAGTTCATGAATCAATGGTTCTGATCCATCAAGACATGATGTAGTGAAGTAGAACACATCATAAAAATGGGGTCAGAAAGGAAAGAAAGAGGAATATAGGAAGAAACACGACAACATGTACTCCCAAAGACTGGCTCCCAGTGGCCCATTTACTCCAACTGGGAGGAAACTTGCCTTTCACCACCTCCTAATAGCACCCCAGTGTTATTAACATATCAAGAAAAGAATCCACTGGGTTAAAGCTCTCACAATCTAACTGCCCTTAGAAACATGATCTCAAAGCTTTGTTAGTGTCCTTGATGTTTCTCATGTCAACCAATTTGACAACAGAAGTTATCCATCACAAAAGGGAAATTCCATGAAGAAGTCATTCTTATTTTAAACAGGGTGTGGTGCCATCTGCCTGCAACTCCAGGTCTTCAGAGGCAGAGACAGGAGGATGGCAAACTTAGAGGCAGTTCTACAGCACCGAATATTAATGAACTCATGAATGTAAACAAACTAAGAATGGAATCTCAAGAAAGGCGGACATGCAAAGGGGCAATGGGGGAAAAAGAGTTTGGTTTTGTTACAGATGGCAGAAACACATCACAATATGATCTATTCATACAGTTGAAAACGTAGTTCTGTTGTAAAACTTTACTGGTATACTCTTTCCAGTAAATATAAAAAGTAGATGATGAAACAATTCATAGCCATCTCATTATAATGCATTTTTCCTTTTCAGTCATGCTCATGTGCACAGATGTTGTCATATATTCCTCTGGCTCCAGTAGGCATGCCACAGATACACTCTTTCAAAAGTAATTGCAGTAGTTCCAAATCACAAGATGGATGGATCTCTATCTGCTCTTCTTAGAAAGATGGTGTAGTTTAGTGCCACCTAATGTTGGAATGTTGCATTGATAGACTGTGTTACTCATTCAAGTTTGCTACAATTTCCTCCAGTTTTTCCCAAGGAGAGTTGGATTTTGTGTCTCTTTGCTTTGAGCATTGGTGTCACTGAGACTGTTTTGACTGACAGCATACCTTGGAACTCACACTGTCATACTTCCTAGGCCCAAATTTTAAGAAATAAAATTTCCTTCTTTTTTGGTCTTAAAGTACTTTTTTTTCATGTCTTGCACAAACATGTAGGGTGTCTGATGTCCTGGTGTGTGTGTGTGTGTGTGTGTGTGTGTGTGTGTGTGTGTGTGTAAAAGAGAAAGGTTATCTGTGTCATCCTGAGATTACATAATGGAGAGTTTCCAAGCTGAGCCCAGCCTTCAAGGAATCAACACTATAGGAACTGCAGAAAAAGCACTTCCTAGACCACTCAGGGAAACTCATAGGACAAGTTTCACCACTGTTGGTGAGTTCAAGAATCACTTGGCTGTCCCCATCCCCACCTCCTCCAAGTCAAGGTCTCCTGTGGGCCCCCCAAAAAAATTCAAGCTAAATAACTGTCTTGTGTAGCCAGAGGGCCTAGTCCAGTCCTATGGGGACTCCACAGCTATTGGTCCACATTGGGTTTCCACTAGTTTGGCTGGCCGGCTCGGGGGCGTGAAGAGAGTGGGAGGGGATCTCTGGTTGGTATGTAAAATGAATAGAAAATTTCTCAATAATAAAAATTAAAAAAAAAAAAAAAACACTTGGATGAATGGTCCTCAATTTGTGAGACACTTAAGATGGTCTTGAAGATAGGTTTTTATGCTGTAGAGAATTAGAAAAAAAAGTAAGATGCTGTCTGACTTTTAGAATCTTATTTCCTCGGCCTATGGTAGTATACGTAGTAGTTGATAATGTTTTACAGGGTAGTGTGCTACATTAAAATCTCTTCAAAGCTTTCAGGTAAAATGACAGGTGTCAGACAGAATTTTAGTTGCTGTAGCAAATAAATAATGGAATAAAAATTATAAAGATAAAAAACTCTTCGTTTTGGCTTATTGTTTCAAATATTTCAGTCCATCTTTGTCAGCTCTTTGCTTTTATGCAGTAGTGAGGCCAAACATCTAGTTGCAAGGGCATGAGAGAGCAAAGATGCTCACCTTATGGTGCTAGATGGAAAGATGGAGAGAAAAAGGTAGGCAGGGGTAAGGAAGAGGAGAGAGAAAGCACATGCATGCTTGGCAGACTTCCTTTACTGTTTTGTTTCATTTAGGTTAAATTTTCTCCCCTTGGTTGCAACTCCCAATTGTTTCTTGAGATACGCTTACCTACACAACTGGAAATGTACTTTGTGAGCCTAGAAGTTTTTCTCGCCAACCAAGTTGCCAATCAAGAATCACAATTATAACCACTAATCTTAGGGATTTAGAACTAGAAAGGCCTTTTAGAAATCATTTGGAGTCACTTTTATTTTACAAACAAAGAAATCAAAGTGTAAGTAGAGGGCTGGGGGTAGAATTCATGGGAGAATAAAGTATTATGTGGTGGCAGCATGTGCATGTACGCATATCTGTCAGTCAATTGCAATAAATTGATATGTATACATATATACTTACAATGTTCCAGAATGAGTGAATAAATTTATATTCTCAATGAGTGTAATGAATACCAAATTTATTTTCAAATTTTATACACAATAAAAATCACTCATGCTTAAGTAAAAAACATAAAATCACTGTCTAGAATCCAGGCCTATAGATTATAACTTAATTGGCTTGTGAGTGGTCAAGAAAACTGCCTTCTTTTTTTCTACCAATCCTGTAATTAATAAGTAATCTATGAAGTGATAAAATGAATAGTTTAGAAGCTTATATGATACTAATCATATTTTTCTTTCTTCAGAAATCTTATATAATTTGTATGACTTCTGGTTTAAATAATTTGTGTGTCTTCTTTTTTAACAATTAGAGTTTATCACTGACTGAGCTTCTTTCTTTGAATGTATGTAGCTTTTCCAGGTACTTAACGTGTATCAAGAACAATGTTTTACTTCTTTTCTTTTGAAATATTTTCTCTTAAAAAAACTATAATTTCTGCCATACTTACAACTGTGTATGAAAAGATGTAAATGCAGAACAGGAGTAGTCATTGGCTGTTGCAAATCTATTTCCTAGGAAATTAACAAATAACCTGAGCAAAAATTATTTATGGAACATACATAGATATAGACAAAATAAATTTGCTTTTTGTGAAAAAATGCTATATTTATTATATAGTTGTTACTAAATAATTTGTCACACCCACATTTCTTAAATATAAAAGAAAATCTACCCATATTAATGTTAAATAAAAGTGTCTATATCTTACAGATTAATGTATTGGTGGAAATGTAATTACAGCTCATTGATACATCTAAAACACCAATATATTTCAATGGCCCATCATTAAAACCATTTGGACATTTCAATGGTCCAGTAGATCTATTCAAATACATCATTTAATGTATTATTAAATATTTTTAATATATTATTAAATAGAAAGTTTAAGAATAGATGAACCCCTGAAGGAATTTGGTACAAGGCACAGGAGATCTCTGTATTATTTCTTTTATTGTTTATGAATTCATAGTATTTCAAGAGACAGTGTTTAGTACATGTTTGATATTCCTTATTACATTACACATAAACTGTTCTTGTGGTCATAATAATCTCATGACATATTAATTTGACATCTGTTCTTCTTTCTTGAGATCCAGACTGAAATCTAATATCTGTGGAGCTAGCACATCTACACAGGGTTGGGTCTTTCTGGAATTAGTACTAAAAGGAAAATGATGTAGTTGCTATTATAAAACCAGATAGCAGAGGTGCAGGTTCTGATTGATATACTGGGTAAGTACCATGGTGTTGTCACAGAGGCTTGCAGTCTGGTGTTTGCTCGAGGGCTCACAAACTAGGAGAGGAGACATAGTCTAAGAGTTCAGTGTGCAAGCTCCAGAGTCAGACTGACTTGGAATCTTGGCCTCATTCTTAAATCTCTAAAAAATTACTTTGAAGACAACGATAACGTTACCTGTTTATTTTGGAGATGATCTTACATGTCCACAACCATGTACCTGTGCTTTGAACTTGTTCTGCACATAGATGGGAAGATACACAGATAGCTTTTCAGATGGAGATGGGAAATGCATGCTAAGCTATCTGGCTCCTTGCTTAGATATTCTGTTTCTGAAACCCACATGATGTATGAACATGAATTCACTTAACATATATATTAAATTAGCAAATTAGCTAAATAAAACATTAATGTGGCAAAGAGTTATAAATAAATGACCAAACTATATTTTAATCTGCTTCTAAGTTTACATAATTAATTGGCAGAAAGGTGGAACACTGAGTTTGAATGCCTCACATTCTGTCTGGCAAACACACACCTTCTTCTCTTCACCCTACAGGTTGTAATTTGTAAATGTACCTCCTTACCTACAATGACTGGGGATGCCATTAATCATGGATGCCATTGGCCATTCTGGTCTATAAAGGTCAGAGTTGACATTTTAATATGGCACATAGGCAGTTCTATTCATTTCTTTTTATTATTTCACAGAATAAATTTGATGGGAATTTGGAGGTCATATATTTAAAAACCCTTTTAGTAACAGATGGCATTAGTGTTTCCTTCACAATAGTGTAGCAGGGGTTCCCATTGCCATCCAGCCATGGAGAAATGTGAAGTGGTTCACAAATAAGACACACAAATCAAACAGAAGGTCAGCAGTTATATCCACCCAACCAAAAAACCTGACAAAGGAAACAGTCAATTTGTAACTGATTTGAGTTTAAATCTCCTTAGGGTTGGAAATTCTGAAAACAAAACAACAACAACAAAAACCCAGGAAATTAAATTTCCAGAAAAGCTTGTCTATGCTTCCTGTTCTAACACATTTCTCTCTGTATGCATGCTGGGGGCAACTGTTAAAATTGATGACATGTAGCTTCAGATGAGAGGACTGTGTAGAGAGAAAGGCGTTAGTCTTAAAAGTTGGATGCGTTAGTCTGCAAAAAGTTGACATTCTGCAATGGATGCCTTTTTATGGGCAGAGAAGAAAGGTTTAGTTCAGCATCAACTCACAGAATGGTAATTATAGAACATCTTGAAGCAGGTGATTGAAGTCCAGGTCAGACATAGCCTTTTAAGGGTCCTGATTATACTCTCCAACACTACCTGTATTCAAAATGGGAGGATGTTTTTGGAGTCATTGGGAAGCTGCCAAGTGCAGACTTGGGAGATTGAATCAATTAACTTTTTTGTGTTTTTCCATATGACTTTGAGATTATTCAAATTGTTATGTGTTATATTTATTAGTTGTCATTTCTACTATGTTCAATAAGAAAAATCTAATGTTCTCTACACTGAAACCTAAAATCATTCTAAATATGATGATCTAAACTGGGATGTTGAACATGTGACCATGGGCAGCAATACATTTGGACAAACACAAAACTGTAAATGTACTTAAAACAGCATGCAATTTTTGTGTGAATTTTTTTTATTTTGTAATCTTATTTCATGATTCTTGAGCATAAATTGTCTATAACAGTGTCACATCAAAGTTTTCAAGTGTGTATTCTTATGGTCTGATTTTTTAAAATGTTTGCTGTGGGATGTTCTGTATGGCAAATGTGTTGCTCTGATTGGTTATTAAATAAAACATTGATAGGCCAGTAGTCAGGCAGGAGGAAGTATAGGCGGGACAAAGAGGAGAAGAATTCTGGGAAGTGGAAGGCTGAGTCAGAGACACTGCCAGCCGCTACCATGACAAGCCACATGTGAAGATGCCGGTAAGCCATGAGCCATGTGGCAATGTATAGATTTATGGAAATGGATTAATTTAAGCTATAAGAACAGTTAGCAAGAAGCCTGCCATGGCCAAACAGTTTGTCAGCAAAAAAAAAAAAAAAAAAAAAAAAAAGTCACATAAAATAAATATATGTATGCTCTTCTTATTTGTGTACACGTATGGACTTAGTTTTATGTCAGTGTATATGTTCTAGTGTATTATCCTTTGTGTGCAGACATTCTGGTTGACACCATCAAACATAACGTGCCTTCACAGTGATGTGGAAAGAAAAACAGAGATTACAAAAGATGTTTAAAACTATGGTGTAAATTATAGGACTTAAATCTATTTATTCTCCTAATAAGACTGATAAGCATTGTTAAAATATTTTATTTTTAATTTTTCTTTGTGTGTGTATGTGTGTCTGTGTGTGTGTGTGTGTGTGTGTGTGTGTGTGTGTACATGTGCGTGCATGTGCATGCACATGAAGAGGGTATGTGCACATGAGTTCAGGTGCCTCTGGAGTCCCAAAGAGGGAGTCAAATCCTCTGGAATTGGAGTTATAGGCAACGCATTTACAGCTGTCCACTTAAGTGTTAAGAACTGATAGTAGAATCAGAATCCATCCCTGGTGCATGAGGGGGCTTTTTGGATCCCACTACCTATGATGGGACACTTTGTGCAGCCTTGAGGCAGGGGGAAGGGCTTGAACTTGCCTCTACTGGATGTGCCTCCCTATTGGAGGTCTTGCCTTCTTGTGGGTAGGAGTAGGGGATGAGTTGTGGGGGAGGCTGGGAGCATGGGAGGAGGGAAAAGGGGGAATCTTTGATTGGTGTGTAAAAAGAAATAAAAAAATTTTCTTAATAAAAAAATCAGAAAAAAAAAAGAGTTTCAAGCTTCTTGTTCACTAAACCATCTTTCCAACCCCTATAATTATTAATTTTTTTTAAATCCAAGCATGGTTTCCACAACATCTAAAAAAATAAAAATTAAAAAAAAAAAAACAAACAAAAAACAAACAAACACCAACCAAGTCCCCTAAAACAATACAGATAGAGGAAGACTGTTCAACAAAAAGTAGACAGATGACTGTTTCTTTGTCAAAGCAAATGGAAAGTCACTGCTTAATCTGCAGGGGATTTGTGCCTAGATTCAGACTATAATCTGAGGAGGCACAATATGTAGCATACTACCAAATTTGAAGCAAGTCAAAGATTGCTTTACAAGAACAAAATATTGGACTAGAAAAATGTCTGTCATCTTGACATTTTTCTTGTAAAGAGTTGTAACACAGATGGATTGTATTGTAGAAACTAGTTACGTGGTAGCATATTTAATAGCCAAAAAAAAAAAAAATCGAAGCCAGTTAGTGATGGTGAATTTGTAAGAAATGCAGAGACTGTGGCAGATATAATAGGCCCTGAGGGGAAAATGGAATATTTAAAAAAAGCAGTTTGTCTCACCAATCAATAGCCACATAGATTGAAGAAATTGGAAAATCTATCGAAGGACTTTCTGAGAGTAGACCTGCTAATTTTAAATTTCATGCATTGGCGATGGATGACAGTGCAGATGGATGCTTCAAGTACTGTTCAGTCTGCCATTTTCATTAGAGGTGCTGGTGATGAATATAATGTCACCAAGGAAATAGCTTAAGTAGTGCCATTAAAAGACATGACTAAATCAAGACATTTATGCTAAATTGAAAAAAAAAATACGTTTAAGTGACTTCTTTATCCATTGTTAACATACCTAGTATGAATACTAATAGTACCTTGGCAGTGAAAGGTAAATGAGTGGGATTTGTAATAATAATAGATGGTGATGAAATTGGCACCCTAAAATCACATTTAATGAAGTATCATTGCAGAGGGCATCATGAAAATTGATATGGAAAGTAATTAAAAATGGATAACTCCACACAAATCCTTATTAGGACTGAATGTCATAAGGGCCAGTTCTAGGAATTCTTTGAAAGTGTGCTGACAATGGCCACATCACTTACCTTTCGGAAATAAGATAGCTAAGTCAAGGACAAACATGAGAATTATTTCAAGGTTTGCAATCTGTTATCATGGTGGTCTATGGTTTATGGTGTAAAACCGAACTTAATTCTTGAACTTGACCTTGAAATCTGGCTTATAGATTTAGCATTTTAGTGGCTTTAACCATTTTTTAAATGAGTTATAGAGACATCGTCAAGGTGAAGGCTATCATATCAATACAATGCTTAAATCATGACAGCCTTCCAAATGAAATAGCAATTGTGAGAAGCTTAAGATAATTTTATGGATTTTTGACACATTTGATAAAGACAGCCCTATAAACAGTAAAAATATGTAGCCTTGGTTTTGTATTTAATTCAACGATTTAAAAACATATTTCTCGATTTCCAGTAAAATTACCAACATTTTGGTATATTTGCAACTCCATTTCAATCAACATAAAAAAAGTTACCTGCCAATTTTCAAATGGTCTGCATTGATGTGTAAGCTGGCATTCAACTTACAGGAAAATTTGATCACATTTTGTAACTATACTTTCATAGCTTCTGCACTCCCTAAAAAGAAGGTTATTCACTCCAAAATCACATCTTATTCATATCATTGCTTTTAGGCAGCACCTACATTTGTGAGCAACTGTTTTTCAGAATAAAGCATACTAAAAGTTAAGTCAGAATGAAGAGATTTGATGAGCATCCTGAGAATTCACTGACAATCACAACTATTCCATCAAATTCTAGATATTGATGCTTCAGTTTTGCAGTAAAATGTTTTATCCTTGCTTCTCTTTTACTTTTGCAATAAAAATACCAAAAATGCAATGATGTTTTCTTATCAGATGCATATATTTTATTTATTAGTAATTTCAAACTTGGTCTCTGTTCAATGATTTTTTAAAGATTTTCTCTGTATTTTTGTAATATTCCTTCTCAAGATTATTATGTGAGGAAATTTTGCTTACCAGTGGTGACAGATATTATAAAAATTATATATATATAAACATTCTTTATTTTGAGGATTTCATGCATAATATATGTTTATCCTCAACTTTTCCCTCCGGCTTATCCCATAGCCCTCACAAAATGGTTCCTTCCCAAATTCATGTCATTTTTAAAAATAGCCAACTAAATCCCAGCAGTATTCTCATTGGTGTGAGGCCAACCACAGGAGCACAGGAAACCCACTAATGGGCATCCCATAAGCTTATGCAGGGAGGATATGGGAATGTGGGGGAAATGAAGAAGTGAATGGGATGTGAAAAGAATTATCATAGCTACAATCTCACAACCCAAACTTTAGAAAATTGGTATGATAATAAAACACATGTGTAATGAAAGAAGATAGGGAAATAAAGATAGATGATTAAACAGAGACAGGATGGAGGGATAAGAAAGTGGACAGGGTTGTGAGAGGATTAACCCAAACTAAGGATGAAAAGCCTTGTGTAAGAGCACTGGTTAATAAGCTAATTTCAAAATATAGCTTTATTGGCTGTCTTCCAGAATTTAAAAGTAAGACTCCATTGCTGAAGACACACACTTCCAACACAGTATGGGGAGGCATTAAGCTCAACTAATCTGTAAATGTCCTCCATGAGGACTAGCTCTTACAATACTGGAAGGAGCTATACAAGCTGCAGTAGACAAAAGCAACCAATGGCTCTACCCAGCTGTGACACCTGTTTCTTGAAGGTAACCCATAGCCATCTAATTGGACTTAAGGTACTCGAGAGAGAATCCATGCCTGAGACTATAACCCTGATCGATTACCCTTGACTAGTGTGGTCGTGGATCTTAGAAGAGAACTTACTAGTGCCACATCCCTAAGTCAGTGTAATTCTCAGTTTCATTCTAAATACCAGTCTATACATGCATATATGACTGTGGCTTTCACTCTCATAAAAAATCTTCTGCTTTTGGCAGATGCAGACCATCACAGAAATCTACCTGCTGGTCAAAATTCAGAGAACAACTGCCTGTTGGTGCCCATCTCAAACTGATACATCTACAACACAATCCCTGCACCTTCAAAGCAGATGGAAAGATCATGAGTCAGAAGACTAGGAGGTCTGCTGTGACATATCATTTTCTATACGACATGGAAGTTTCACCAATGATATCTTAACCACATGGTCACCTAAGTAATGACTACACAACGATGATACCAATTGATAGTTCAATGTGGATGAGGGAAATCTCCCAAGGCCTCATGCATAGATAAAGATCTACAGACAATTAATGGATATTGAAAGAGAATAAATATGTCTTCTCCAGGGAATGAGCACCCTAACAGGTTATCTAATTTAAGTGATCAGCCCTAAAATCTTACACATACAAGCAACACTGAATGGACTTGCAGATTGCATTTATTACACACACACACACACACACACACACACACACACACACACACAAACATGCATGCACCAGATACCTACACATACACATTTAACAATACTAATTAAGAAATGGTTACAGATTTTAGTAGGACTGGGTAAACATGAAAGGAGTTGGGCAGGGAGAAGGATGGGGTGAACAGATGCAAATACAGTGCCTACATGAAATTCTAAAATGACAAAATAAAATAAATGTAAAAATAAAATAACAAAGAAAATTTATCAAACAGAGTTACCTTAGCTGGATGGATACTGTCATTCCCAGAAGACATAGGTCATTAAATGTAAAGAGCAGTTCAGACCTTCTTTGCGAGCTCAAATTTTGTCAGTATGTGTGTGTGTATTCAATGTGTGATCCAAGAAAATCTGTATTTAGCCTAGGTGTCTGAGAGAAGACTGGAATAGTTTTAACTAAATCAATGTTCAATTCCAGTTTGAAAGTCAGGAAATAGGTGAATTCTAGGCATATAATAGCATATAATGGTAATGATTATTTAATTTCTAATCATTTTTCATTTTTACCACAAAGCAAAAATCCTTACACACTCACATAAATAGTGTGCATTTTAACCCATTTGGCTACTGAATAGCCTTTATTTAAGTTTTCTTCTGTTCACCTTTGCTTCATGTGATATTGCATCTAAGATGAACCTCTTCCCGTACAGCAAAACCACTTTCTCTCTGGCCCATTGGAGTTTGATTCTGAAAATGATATAGAGATTGCTTCAAAAGCAGGGTCTGAGTCTAACCTCTGTTTTAAAAAAAAACAGACCAGTGTTTATGATGTAGAGATTCTCATGTTTCATCTTTCAGTCTAGTATTTATAATTTCAGTGAGATAAGAGATTTTAAAAAATAGACATAAAACCTATGATTCAAGAAAATATCAAGTGTGGAGGACATGAGAAAAAATAAAAAGAAGCAAGTAGCAGAAGGTGTATGTAGTGGGTTAGAAAGCAGCACTGAGCTCTGTCGGCTAAATATGTGAGGAGAGATTCCTGAAAACCAAGGATGCTGCATGTGTACGACGCAAATGGGGAGGAGAGAACTAGGCTGTTAGCTGATGATGGAGAATCTTTGAAATGGTTCCTTCTGTCTGTGAGCTGAAGTCACTTCTAGAAGCAAAGACATCCTATTACTTTGACAAAATTTAGATATGATGGAGAGTATGAAATAACTCAAAGATGTGTGCCATACGCAATAAGAACACAGCATATGCCAGTTCAGTTCTCAGGTGTGAGAGCCATGTTGGCAGCAGTAAGTTTTCTGCCTTAATTTCAAATGCCCTTTTTTGTCCTGTCCCAGTTAAGTTGTTTGTTGGGTTCCTGAGGGTGCTGGGAATCAGTTCCCTGTGTTTTTTTTTTCCTGTTTGGTTCCTCTGTGGATTTTCCTCTTTGGAAAACAGTGTCTGGATTACCTCCAGATATAGAGTAACCATTGAGCTGAGCTGAGCTGGAGCTGAGCTGGAGCTGAGCTGGAGCTGAGCTGGAGCTGAGCTGGAGCTGAGCTGGAGCTGAGCTGGAGCTGAGCTGGAGAGCCCATTACTCTGTATCCGGAGGCAAGCAGGACACTGTTTTCCAAACAGGGAAAACATAGGGGAACTGATCATTCCCAGCAACCCCAACCCAAATGCACATTTTTCACACAAACAGCTTAACTGGGACGGGACAAAAAAGGGCATTTAAAATTCTCCCTTATTGTTTCTAATATCTGAAACAATATTAGTGTGAAGAAGATTTTTTAGAAATTTGGAATACATACAATTTAAATATTAGGTGAATTTTAAAAAAGAGTAGAAAATAAAAATTTCACATTGTGCAATTAAATCTATCCCTTCTGTTTGCCAGATGCCCATGCAACTAACCAAGCACTGAATAAGTTAACCTTGCAATATAGAAATGTTTATTGGCAACCAATTGTATGAAGCCTGTGGGAAAAGTCAGCAGTTTTGAAATAAAAAGGAAAAGATTTAGAAAGAAAACTCTATTACAAAATTGTCAACTTCTTCTTGCTTAAGGTAAAAATCGTACAGCATGCTGGAAAATATGTTACAAATGAGTGCAGACCATCATCTAGATCTTTGCTCTTGTGTTTATGCCCGAGGCTTTTTTTATTTGATCATTGTTTTATTAATGTAGTTGAACCAATGTACAAGCTGATGAAAGCTGTAGTACCTGTGGTATAAAGTATATGGGCTGAAGAATGACTTGTTTCCACCCCTGTCCAGGTATCATACATCATGGAAGTCAATTTAGCATGGTGACAATAATATATGGTTGAGGTCTGGGAAATTTTTTCAGGATAAAGTGAGCACAGCCAAATTAATCCATATGGGAAGGAAAGATTTACAAGACAGGACAGTTCTTTTCCAATGTAAATAGGGTTATATCATGATGTCCAAAGTTTTAGCTTAAGAGTATATGATAGATTGAATCAGTTTGTCATTTGGAGGGTATGTTATAGCTGGCACATTAAAGATGTGTGAACAAATTGTCTTGTGAACTTTGTAATTAAACATTGAAACTTCCACTTTCCTCTTGCTTTATTATTGTTGCACATATATGCATGTACAAATTAATAAGTATATAAATACAACCTGTTGAGTCTATTTGGTGTTACTTTTAGGACCGACCACTTGGTATTATGTAACAGATACAATTTTCAGACAGAGGTCCCTTGATGGAATCTAGAGAAGTTTGTTTCATTTTTATATGGACTGGAAGGCTGACACATAAAAAAATATGTCTTATAACCATTGAACTAATGAAAGAACAAATAGGTGTAAAGAGAAGAGAATTTTGAGGTCATAGTGCCAGCAGCCAGTCTGGTCTCTTTTTTGCATGGTCTTTTGGAACTCTGAAGCAGGGTTTACTGTTTTAACTGCAGGGTTTCAACACAAAATGTTTGCCTTTCTTGATTCATACTTCCATCTGCCATTTATCAAATCAATATAATTATCTGGTTAAGATTTTAAGGACCATCCACCTAAGTTTGCATATTATACAAATGAAGACAAAAAAGAGATTCAGAGTTAGCTGTCCTATAAGGTCATTCTTTTTCAAATAAGAAGAGACAGATTTGAACCAGAAGACAGATTTTCCGACATTTACTGTAGTGAAAAGTTTTTTTTTTTCCCAACAATTTGAACCCATAGATATAGAGGAACAGAATAGAATAAACTATAATCTACTTTTTGTTCAATCAGTTTTCTTCCAATCTTATTGGTAGCATGTGAAAAGACAGCCCACAGGACTTAGGCAATGGCTCACTTGGTAAAGTGCCTGCCTTAAAAGCATGAGGAGCTGAGTTCCACCCTACAGAAACCATGTATGCAACAGCAATTAATTAAAATGAATGTGAGGCCATGAATGTGAAAGAGAGCAGGGAAGGGCCAGTGGGAACATTTGGAGGGAGTCAAGGGAAGGGGGAGATGGTATAATTTATTATGATTTAAAAGAATAATTTTTAAAAACTGAAAAATGTGGCATGATGTCATGTCTTTGCACTCCCAGTACTGGGGAGGCAGAAGCAGGCAGATCACGAGGTCTCACTTACCAGCCAGCTTAGCATACTCAGCAAGCTTCCTGCCAAGTGATAGGCTCTATCTCAAAACATAAAGTGCATGATGACTGAGGACCAACAACTGTGACTCTCCTCTGGCCTCCACAAACACACATGCACCACACTCATATCAACATGCATAGGAACATATACTTGTTCACATAAAGGACAGGCTATAAAATAGAAAAAAAAAATATCATTAGTCATAGGCCTGATAAAGCACTTGTAGACAAAATATGTGAATAACCATTAATTTGTAGCTAGAGTTTTCCTGCCTTGCCCACAGTCAGGACAAATCTCTCTCACCCGCTAGACCCGCAGCCACTTAGACCCAACGGAGTAAACACACAGAGACTTATATTGCTTACAAACTGTATGGCCATGGCAGGTTTCTTGTTATCTAGTTCTTATATCTTAATTTAACCCATTTCTATAAATCTATACCTTGCCACATGGCTTGTGGCTTACCGTACCTTACATCTTGCTTGTCGTGGCGGCTGGCAGCGTCTCTCTGACTCAGCCTTCCACTTCCCAGAATTCTCCGTTCTCCTTGTCCCACCTATACTTCCTGCCTGGCTACTGGCCAATCGGCGTTTTATTTATTAACCAATCAGAGAAACACATTTAACATACAGAACATCCCACAGCAGATAGACTTATGAGGACAGGAAGTGGATTAGGAATTATGTAGGACTAGAAGTTGGAGTGAATCATGATAGATTGTTAACTGAATGTACAACCATTCTTATTAGATTGATGAGAGTCCTAAGATTAGATGATTCTAATTGTTACAAAAATCTTCAGTGATCACAAAACCTCATCAATACTCTGTGTGAAATTTATGTTATTTAAACTACATATTCATGAGGCTTTTAAAATAGCTTACTAGTCACTTTATATTTATTAAAAATAGAGTATTTTGGTTATATCTAGTTAAATGTGGATATTCTAGTAATATTAAATATGGTTATTATCTACTAGTATATGAATATGGGAAAACAGCTTTTGTGATATGATTGATTACTCAAAGTGAGTTCATGGGCATCTATGCGATTGGGGTCACAATGCATCAGGTAATTAAGGCAGAGCTCCTGGGAATTCAAAGACCAATTACAGAATGATATCCAGAGCTAATGTGTGGAGGACATGAGGTCCTTGTGCTCATAGATAAGCACTAGAAAAACCAGGAATGTTAAATACACAATATTGTCTCTTCAAAGGAAGAGGTGTATATTCTGTTTTCCACACAGAGGACTGGGAATGGATGTAATTAATAGCCTGGTGATCTATGCTCTCTGTAGGGCCGGGCTACATCTGACTCCCCCAGACTCATATGCTTATCTCAATCATTCCTCTTAGACCTTTATATTAAGCATTGTTTCTCAGTCAATAGAGTCCTTCTTTATAGGATATGTTGCATGTACTTCATAGATTGGTAACCTCTATGTTATCTGTGTGATGAAGGCCACACCAGATCCTCTTCTAGGCCCTTGAAATATAGAACCTATCCTTATGAAAGAGATCATATGTACTTTGTGTTATTCAAATCTTAGATGGACTTTTAATAAAAAAACACAAAGCCAGATATCAGGGTGAAAGCTGAAAGATCAGAGAAGCAGAACAGCCAGTCACTAGTTCTTAACTCTATGAACTCCTCAGCCTAAAGAGAGTGAGTTCCTGTTTCCTCATACCTTATATACCTTTCTCTGCCTGTCACATTACTTCCTGTGATTAAAGGCATGTATGCTTCCTAAGAAAAGGATGAGATATCAAGTGTTGGAATTAAGGTGTGTGCCACCACTGCCTGACCTCAATGTTTAATCCAGTGCCTGGCTCTGTCCTCTGATCCTCAGGTAAGTTTATACATATCACCACAATTTTGCAAAAGAGTTTTGATGTAGTCATGCCTTAAGTTTTATTGCACATACAGAGTTGAGTCAATTGTTACCAGGAAACATTTTCCCAAATTATACTGTACTTAAATATGCCTAAAATAAACTGCCTGGTGGCAGGCTTCAGAAGTTTGTACAAACACTGAGTTGTGTTGAACCGATTCCCTTCTTGCCTAGTGTTTGCAGAGGACCCCTCACACACAATAGTGGATTTGCTTTACTGCATTTTGGAAAGAAGTACAATACAGCTTTGGGTTTTGAGGGACCTAATTGCTTTCAGAAGCTGATTAACTAGGACAAACATCGAGGACACTTGCAGTGAAGTAACTACTGAGGAAGGCACTGCTAGGTTGCCAGCATCGGTGTAGAAATGCACAGCTGTACTCACACAGCACTGGTTGCTGAGGTAACCCATGGTGATTTATTAAGCACTATACCTGTGCAAGGCTTTTGCTGGCTCTGATTAGGTGGTCCAAGGTGTGAAGGATAGTTCCTGCTACAGAAAAGACATTGTTGCTAATAGATAAAGGGATGAGTGGCCCTGATTGAGCTGCCTACTCAGTTGTAGTAAAGGGAAACAGACATCATGTGTTGTGGAATCTTTTTTATCTTGTACTACAGCAATGGTCCTATGGATGGTTGTTCCCTCACCTTATCTATCTTTAGATACTATTTCAGTGTGTGTGTGTGTGTGTGTGTGTGTGTGTGTGTGTGTGTGTGTGTAACATTCATCCAAGAAATTATAATTGCTTACTTTACAAGTTTTCCAACTGTCTTTTAAAACTGAATACATGACTTGCTATGGGATTTATTTTTCAGGGTGACAAATATTTATTGAGCCCCAATTCTACTTTACTGCACGAATTTAACAAACCAGACAACAGACATACAACTGTAGTCTTTATTTTGAAGATGAGGCAAATGAGGCAAACTTTCCCAATTGCACAGCTATTAATGACGAGTTAGGACTTATTAATAATATCAATTAATCATATTGTAAGGCCATTTCCAAGCCACTATACCATTTTACATGGTCTGGGGTTCAGTTAGCATCATTGATGCCAGGTTTTGTACTCACTCAATGGGACTCTGAGTTCTTCAGAAATGAATTAACATAAATGCTTTTGTGGTACTCTGAGTGTAAGACTCCATTTATTAAAACTCAAGGAAGGCTAACTACCATTACCACCTACTCCACCACTCACCCACTATCATCACAGTGCAAATCTTCACAAGGCAGGCTGGCATTTCATTCTCTATCCATAATATCCTGTGAGTCACCTGTATTTGAATCAGTGGGGAAATAAAATGCTAATTACTCTATGGATTTTTAGGCCTTAATACTGGAAAATTTTGAGTAATTTTCTTGTGGAAGTTATAGGCAACCATTTCTCACAAAAGTTCTTCCACTATTCTTATTTGCATATGTGGATTAGAATAAAAAAAACTGGTATATGTAGATAAATCCAGGAAATGTGGTCTCTGACTTTAAAATTGGAGCTACATTAAAATACATGAGTAGGAAGTTATTGTGAACAGATATTATCGAAGTTAATAATATGCTAATTTTTATAGGTTTAAATGTATCCATTCCTTTTCTGAAACCTGAGATACACACTCTCTGAGACACAGGTATCTTACTTTTTCATACTGTGACAATTCAAAGTATATTTATGAACTCACTTTTATTATTTAAAAATCAAGAAATTTGTGTATATTCTTCATTTTAGAGCCAAGGGAACTGAAGCTAAGTAAAATTAGATGACCTAAGTTAATTGGTTTTGTACCTACTTATCTTGACTGCTCAGGGCACAGGACAGTGCCTAAAATGGCAAACATAATAGTCTGAAATACACAAGAGACTTCATCGGTAGATATCTATGTAACAGCCATCCATATATTTACATATTAGATGACATTAAAATATCTTGCATGGGGGAGGATATCATCTAAATTCACTTCTCATGTAGGACTGACCATGAGATTATATCCAATGAGATTCTTTCATAAGTAATACTGTTTCCTTTGCGTATGTCTTGCTTTGTCTTTGATCTTCCTTGTCATGGCCAAGCTAGGAGTTACAGAATAGCCCTCAGAAATCCTCTGCTCTAAGTCACTTCTTCAGTCATAGAGTCAACAGGCAGGGAAGAATCTGTCCATACTACTAAAAACCAATATCAGAGCTAATGCCAGGATGTCCATCTCCTGGGGTTCTATGATAGGGTAGAATGGCTCTGGCATAGAAGTCAAGCAGAATACTTTTTAAAATTTGCCTCTGCCTACCTTTGGCTTTGCGACCTTGATCCAATTACTTAACAATTCTGAATTTCAACTTCTTCATCTACCAAATAAGTATAATAATGCAAGTCCCACCAGCCACTTTAAAATCTACTAATAGTATTTTCAGAGATCTGGCCTAACTTAGGGTAGGTTCTTGTGAATGATAGCTTCTTCTCTTCTCTGGACTGGTGATGTGGAATATTAGTTTAAGATGTGTTACATTTGTTTATGTTGTGGAATATTTGTTTAATGATGCAAAGACATGTTGCATTCTTTTATGTTAGCGTTTGTTTAACTCTAAAGCTGTGTTAATATACCTGTCTAAAACACCTGATGATCTAATAAAGAGTTGAACTGCCAATAGTTGGGCATGAGAGAGAAATAGGTGGAGTTTCCAGGCAGAGAGAATAAATAGGAGGAGAAATCTAGGCTAGAATGAATGAGATACATTAGCGAGACAGCCACCCAGCCACACATCCAGCTAAGGAGAAGGAAGTAAAGACAGGCATATAAAATAAAGGTAAAAGCCCAGAGGCAAAAGATATATGAGATAATTTAAGTTAAAAAAAGCCACCCGGCTGGTGGTGGCACAGGCCTTTAATCCCAGCACTTGGGAGGCAGAGGCAGGGGGATCTTTGTGAGTTTGAAGCCAGCCTGGTCTACAGAGCGAGATCCAGGAAAGGCACAAAGCTACACAGAGAAACCCTGTCTTGAAAATCCAAAAAATAAAATAAAATAAAATAAAATAAAATAAAATAAAAAAAAAATAAAAAATAAATAAAAAAAAAGAAGAAGAAGAAAGAAAAGCCAAGTCAAGGCAGGGCATTGATAAGTAAGAATAAGTCTCCGTGTATTAATTTGGGAGCTGGGTGGCAGGCCCCCAAAAAGCAAAGAATAAAGCAAGAACAACAACTATAGACTAGTTCTTTACGTTCTTTAAGAACTCAGGTCTCTGAGGTCCTGAGGTCGAGTTCAGCACTAAATGACTTGCTGTGTAACAACTATTTGTGTTGTCTCTTAGATGCTGTCACATTTCTAAAGCAATGTTCTACATATTCATGAATGCTAACAAGGCTTCAAGGTTACAGGATTTAACTTCCTAAATTTAGATCTGGATACCACTGAGAATTCTTGCAAATATCTGGCTTATATTAACCAGAAGCAGAAGTTGGGAGTCATGAAACACCTAGAGAGAATTTTCTTCTTGTTTGTTTGTGGTCTGGGAATCAGTAAAGCCATGTGTTATACAGATCTGCACCCATGGATTATATGTGACACATATAATGCCACTATACAAATAGTTTCACTATTTTAGTCACTAATGTTGCCTTATTTGAAGTGGTTCTCTTGTTACTTACTGCCTAGCACATAGGCAGGCCTTAACCCCTTTATTCCTTGCAGTGTACAAAATAAAATTTTATTGCCTTTAAATTCTCTAAACAGTTAATTCATTTACACACACTCCAATTTCTTCTCTGCTATATCAATGGCCTATCTACCACAATTCATTTATTTCTAGTCAGTAAAAAACTGGAAATGATGTTTAGCACATTGTAATATTGTTTTGCCTATCCTTAGAATGTGAAATTTTAAGTAGTATATTTACTGAAGTTATTTTTTATATACTTCTATAGTACTTGTTTGTTAAACATTTAAAATGTTTTATTTTCAGAAATGATTATGAAAGAACAAAGAACTAAAGTATCATATCAGTTTACTGTAGTTGTTGTATCAAATTACTTGGAATTTAGTGGCTCAGAACAATTAAGATTCATTTTCTTGCATTTTTGGAAGCCAGAAGCCTGAAATCAGTATAACCAGATGAAAACTGTCGCAGTTGCAGTGGCCCTGGAGGACTTTGACCCTGTGTTCTGCAGTCCTCGTGACTTCTGGTATCATCGTCATCTCCTCATGCTGCCATCTGTGTCAACAGCTATCGTCCCTCTGTCTTACATGGACACACGCTATGTTTAAATCCATCTCCTTCCTTAATTTCATATCTGCAGAGTCAGCCATATGAGGTAATAGTTCTAGGCCCAAAGATTAAGATCTGATATTTTTATAAGTATTATATAAACATTGCAAGTAGTTTCAAAGACAGAAGTGTGACAAAGAAAGATATTCAGTTGTAGTTCAACTGCATTCCTGCAGTGTAAAACTGATTTAGTACCTTGTATCAACCATATTTATCTATATTTTGATTAACAGACTCTAAACATTCTGAGTTCAAATTCATTGTATGTTAATTTTTAAAATTAATTAATTAATTAATTAATTAATTTGTGTGTGTGTGTGTGTGTGTGTGTGTTTAAAAACATGGGTGGGCACAAACATGTCACAAGGTCAGAGAGCACCTTGTGGAGTTCCATTCTTTCCTTCTGTCATGTGGAGTGGATCTGGGCAATAAAATTCAGGTTTTAGGCTTGACAGCAGGTATCTTTACCCACTATGTGATCATACTGGCCTGCCTATTGAGTTGCTAATATATCTGTTTTCAGTTATTTTAGGCATGTGTGAAAATTTGATGGTCCATTCTTCAGGTATTATTTGTTGTGGAATACTTGTTTAACTATGTAAAGATTCGCTGCATTTGTTTAATTATGTAAAGATATGTTGTTGTTTTACCTTGCCTGCCTAAGACACCTGAGGTCTTATAAATAGCTGAATGGCCAATTGGAAGAGAGGAGGTATAGGTGGGACTTTGGGGCAGGGAGAGTAAGTAGGAATAGGAATATAAGCTCAGAAAAGAAAGAAAAAGAAATGCCAGGGAGACACTAGGGGTCAGCCAGCCAGAATTGGAGAAAGTAGGATATACAGAATGAAAGAAAGGTAAAAATCTCTGAGGCAAAACAGGTTAAATTAAGTTAAATGAGCTAGTGGGACAAGCAGAAGCTAAGGATGAGCATTATTAATAAAAATAAGTCACCATGTCTTTATTTGGGAGCAAGTTGGTGGCCCAAAGAAATTTCCAAATGTAACTATTGGGTATGTCCTGAAAACCAGATCCTAGATTTATTAAAATAATGCTCACCGGGCCAGAGCTTCACTAGGGGCAACATGTGGACACTTCATTCCAACAAAGGCTTGTATAATATAGGGACAGAAAGGTGCTTCTAAGCATAGGTGTAAGAGGACAATGGGTGTGATCTCAGCATTTTGGGGTAAATTCCAAGTGACTCTCTTACTGAGTCTATGGACATGAAGAGGCAAAGTGTCTAATGGCAAGCAATTGATGTTCTGTTGCCTCCATTTCAACCTGACTTTATGACAGTGCCTGAAATTTCATAATAAAAGGAAAGTCATCTTCTGATGATTTTTTTTCTGGGCTACATGGCCTTGAGAAGCCTCAGCATTATCTTCTATAATCACTACAACCATCAGCAAATGTGCTTGATGCTACAACAGCCTCTGGATCTGTGCTTGAGATGACTGATGATACTTCCTCACTCAGATCCTTTTGCTCATGTGTTATTAGTGCAACTGAGAAAACAAGAAAAGACCTTGGTAGAATGCTCCAGGAAACTCTAGTCTGTTTGATTGCCGACCATTTGTACAAGTAGTTGACTTCAGATAATTTCCCCCTTTTTTTTCTCTCCTTCCCCCACTTTATCTCCTTCTCTTGTTCCCTTTATTTTTTCTTATAAACAATTTTTCTTTACAAACATAATAATAGTTACTACCATTATATCTTGTTGGTTGATAGGAGATTCTGAGGTCAAAGCTTTTAAATAATCTTCTCATAATTTAGTGAACTATCAGCTGAGCTGGGTTCACCCTGCTGTGAAGTTCACTGTTAGCCAAGTACTCTACTTATTTTCCAAAGAAAAAAACTTTATAGAGTTTGGTGGGAGAGATCGTTGGACACTCTTTTTCTCTTCTCTGTTGCTCTGGAATGTAGAAAATGTTTAGTCTATTATTGGAAGGCCTTCCTGGTTGGTCAGCGGTTGGAGAGCTTCTTGGTCTAGCAGTTTTTCATAAAAGCTCTGAAATGTGGAGACTCCCTCCCTCCCTAGTGAAACTTCATGCTCTCTACCTGCCCTTATCTGGAGAATGTCCCTGAGTCTGGCAGACTGGCCCTCTCTGAAAACTGTCTCTAAGCCTGATTTATCTTTAGCTTGACCTTTGGCATAGATTCCTACTAGAAGGCTTGTGCTAGGAGCTCTGCTATTGCACCTTATGGCCCCATGTGAAGCCTTAGGATAGGAGCATGCTACATAATTAGGGTTTGTCCCCAGGCTCTCCAATTTTATATATTCTTATATTCTGGAATAAAGTTGAGCTGATTTATCAAAGTCTGTCTCCTGTAGGGCTGTCTTTGTCATACCCACAGTCATCTGAACCTTGTTCCCTGCTTCTGCTCCCTCCACACCTGGGGACCAATGCAGCCAATAATTCTGAGGAAGAAGCAGGGCCACAGTCTAGCTGACTCATTGAAACATAAGTGCTTTACCAGAGATTGGGTTGATTCAGAGTTAGTCTTGGTTATATGCTGGTCATCTGACTGGAAGACTTTGATAAAATGTAGTGATGTGTGCTAGATTGCATTTTTCCATATTCAAGGTCAGGACAGGGAAGCTTGGAGAATTAATTTAGCAAAACAATGTTATAAGTATAAAATTATACAGCTCTCATTAGCCATTAGTTTTGATATATTTCCCATTTCCCTTAATTTGTAGCTAAGACTTCATCAAAAGCATCTAAGTGAGATTAACAACATGATAATGACAAAGAATATAAATAACTTCAGGCATATCCTTGTTCTGAAGACACATGATTATTGATAGTAAATAGGGAAATACTTAGCATTTTATAGTGCTTTATTTGGCAAGTGTACTGTGAGTGCTCATATGCATACACCATGATCTTAACGGCTGCATTTTAACCCTTCTATTTTTCGTGTTTATATTTATATCATTCAAAAACTCTTTTTTTTTTTAAAAAAAAAAAACATTTATCTTTATTGATTTTTTGGGAATTTTACACAATGAATGATGATCACCTTTAATTCCCAGTCCTCCCAGGTCTACCCCCACCAACCCCCATGACTTCCTTCACTCAGAAAAGAAAAAAAAAGACCAAGTTCAAAGTGTGTTATACATATATAGTCACTGGAACACAGTCAAACTCCTAGTGGCCAGCTCTTTAAGGAAAAGTTAATCTTTCCCCACCACCACCCTTGCCAGTATTCTTAATATTAAACAAATTAATGCTGATGATACTTTGTGGATGATTGTACTGAGTGATTTGTTGGATGTTTGATTTGGGGAATATTGGCTTTTCCTGCTGAGAGTCTGAAACACATGCTGCCTCCTCCATCAAACATGTGAATGAATTATTTGGTAACACTAACCCTAGATCATCTGCCTTCCTACCGGGAAGTAGTAAATGCTGCTTTTGTGTTGTTTGGTCTACAGGGAGGATCTTCTAATTGAAGACAATACCATCATTGGGAAGTCTCTCTGATATTACCAGTGCTTTTTTGATTCTGTGACATTGCAGTGCATTTGAAATGCACATTTTTTGGTCCAAGACTGCTCTTTTCTTCTTCATTTTCAAGAATTTCATACATTGTATGGATTGTGTAATACATTATACACATATATGTAAAAAACACAATTTTTGAACTCATATGTCTAGATTTAGTCTATAAAGTGAGGTGTATGTGGATATAAATGTTTATATTAGCATGAATATAACATTAGGCATGGACAAGGTTGTTGATTTTAGTATTTTGTCTCAAGATGTAAGATAACAACTTAGCACAATCCCTGGGAGATGGCAAGAAAGTGCCCTTGCTAGAACTCCCAGAAGCATTAAAATAGCCATGATATACTAAAAAAAGCTATGTAGCAGGAATCTTAAAGGTTCTTATTAATAAAATCAAACCCGAGGCCGTTTATTGGGGTGAGTACTGGAAGGTCAGAGAGACAGAACAAGCCACAGCTATCTCACCTTGCCATTTCCTCAGCTGGTCCTGTTTCCTCAGGTTGGAAGCCTCTGAGTCCTCATCCAGAATGAATCTCAGCTGAACTGTATTGCTCCATAGCCTGAATGCTTAACCAGCCAAATGCTTAACCAGCCAAAATGCTTCTAGTTTCTGGTCTTCACGCCTTATATATCTTTCTGTTTTCTACCACCACTCCCTGGGATTAAAGCCTGGCTTTCTGGGATTAAAGGTGTGTGTCACCATGCTTGGCTATTTCCAATGTGGCCTTGAACTCACAGAGATCCAGAGGGATTTCTATCTCTGGAATGCTAGGATTAAAGGTGTGAGTGCCACCATTTTCTAGCCTTTGTATCTAGTGGCTGTCTGTTCTCTGACCCCAGATAAATTTATTAGAGTACACAATATTTTGGGGAACACAATACCACCACAAAGCTAAAATGCTGGAGTAGTCATGGAAGATAGAATGGAGGGAAACTAAAGGACTCAGAGAAAATAGACATACTATAAGGCAAGAACACTCAACAGGTGGATATGTTCCATGAGCAAGTCTGGAGGATACTCTGATTATTGTAAGAACATTAGGAGACAGAGGAACAATAGTCAGAGTAGGCCCAACTCTAGAAGCTTTTGCTGATATAGAAGCAGAGGCCTACTGACAGTACTGAGATGAGAGAATGGTAAAATAACATAGTGCAGATGTAGCCTGTAATTCAGATTTGAAGAAGCAGTTACAGCTAGGTGGTATCGGTGCATGCCTTTAATCCCAGCACTTGGGAGGCAGATCTCTGAGTTTGAGGCCAGCCTGCTCTACATAGTGAGTTCCAGAACAGCCAGGTATATGCAGAGGAATCCTGTGTTGAAAAGCCAAAAAGAAGGGAGGAGGGGGAGGAGGAGGAAGAAAAGGAGGATGAGAGGAAGAAGAAAAAGAAGAAGAAGAAGAAGAAGAAGAAGAAGAAGAAGAAGAAGAAGAAGAAGAAGAAGAAGAAGAAGAAGAAGAAGCATTTAATTTTATAAGGAAGTCCTAGGAGAAATTGAAAGGAGAGAATGAAAGTTAGAAGGGAAGGCATTCTTGGTGGCTTACAAAAAGCCTTTCCTCTGGCAGCAGGAAGGCACAGAAAACTTGAGGGCAAAGTCATGAGTTAGAGTGGCTATGCTCCAAAGAAAATTAAAAGCCAGACACACTCTTAAACGTCTCACTAAGGTGACTGCCTGCACATGAGCTGAAACAAGGATGATGCCATTAGACATGCCAGTGCGGGTGGGGGAAAGCCCAGGAGGCCTCAGCCCTACACAAAGAACTACACACAGCTAAAAATGCACAGAGTGGGAGAAATAGTGTTCTTCAGGGAAGAGCACACCAAATGGTTAGCCATTACTAACTGATCAGTCCTGAAAATATGCATATGGATAACATTATACAGTCTGAACAAGTTATATTTAGGAATAACAATTATTGAAAATATGGCCATGAAATTAAAA
Organism: Peromyscus leucopus; assembly: GCF_004664715.2. NCBI lineage: Eukaryota > Metazoa > Chordata > Mammalia > Rodentia > Cricetidae > Peromyscus > Peromyscus leucopus. The sequence goes on from NC_051063.1 coordinate 35,125,730, forward strand.
GAGAGCATGGAGGAGTATATTTAAGGGTATGGAGGGAGGAAAGGGATGTAATTATATTATAATTTCAAAAAGTATTTTTTAAAAAGCAGTGCCAATATTAGCTTGTGTTTGTGAAGCCTGAGAGGGAAAGAAAGGAATCTTTTCAAGGTAAATCTTGTCCCAGCTGTTAGCCAGTTGCCAACTATCAGAAGCCTCAGGAATTGTTTCATTTTAGAAAACCACTACCCTTGTCAGGGTCGAGGGAAAGAGAGCGGGAGATCCCAGCTGGATCAAGAACAGAGAGGGAGAACAAGGAATAGGAGACCATGGTAAATGAAGACCACATGAGAAAAGGAAGAAACAAAGTACTAAAGAGGCCCACAGAAATCCACAAAGATACCCCCACAAAAGACTGCTGGCAATGGCTGAGAGACAGCCGGGACTGACCTACTCTTGTGATGGGATGGCCAAACACCCTAATAGTTGTACCAGAAACCTCATCCAAGGACTGAGAATCTGGATGCAGAGATCCACGGCTAGGCCCTGGGTGGAGCGCCGGGAGTCTGATTAGCGAGAAAGAGGAGGGTTTATATGAGCAAGAATTGTTGAAACCAAGGTTGGATAAAGCACAGGGACAAATAGCCAAAGGAATGGAGACACATGAACTATGAACCAAAGGCTGAGGGGCCCCCAATTGGATCAGGTCCTCTGAATAGGTGAGACAGTTGATTGGCTTGATCTGTTTGGGAGGCATCTAGGCAGTGGTACCAGGTCCTGGGCTGGTTGCATGAGTTAGCTGTTTGAAACCTGGGACTTATGCAGGGACACTTGGCTCAATCTGGGGGGAGGGGACTGGACCTGCATGGACTGAGTCTATCAGGTTGATCTCAGTCCTCAGGGGAGACCCTGCTCTGGAGGAGGTGGGAATGGGGGATGGGCTGGGGGGAAGGGGAAGGGGGCAGGAAGGGAGAGAACAAGGGAATCTGTGGCTGTTATGTAGAACTGAATAGTATTTTAAAATAAAATAAAATAAAAGAGAAATATGTGGTGGCCCAAATTCAGGAACCAATTAAAGAAATTCTATAGTGGTCTTGATACATAGTTTCAACAATGTGGGGTAGGTAAATCCATTTCTACTCTACACTCATTTAAGGGCAAGCTGAGACCCTATAGAACCTGCTTCCAGTTAGACTTCCCACTCTGACCAATCCTGCTCTTTCAAAACTTCTTCAGGGAGAGCTCCTAACAGATACTTAAAATCAAATCGTGTCTTACTGCCTATGTTATAGTAAAGCAATCTCTAGATAGATAATAGATTCTGATAATACAAAAAATAAGCTTTCATTGACTAGAGTCAATATTCTTCCATTCTTTAAGCTGAGGAGAAACTTCCGAGTTAGAAGTTTAGAGTCCTGGGTGATCAGAAAGAAAATTTGGCTGATGCCTCATGTTCCACAGTGCCAATTGGGGACTAAACCACCACACCTTCCTAGTCTGTGAGGTGGCGTTCTTTAACCAATTACTGTTGCTTTCTTACAGTACTGATCATCTTCTTGCTTTGGAAATGGAAGAATTGCATGATTCTGAATGCTTTCACCCATACTCCCTTGCTGTGGATATTGCTCTGTATAAATAAAATGCTGATTGGCCAGTAGCCAGGCAGGAAGTATAGGTGGGACAAGCAGAGAGGAGAATGCTGGGAAGTGGAAGGCTGAGTCAAGGAGCCACTGCCAGCCGCCACCATGAGTACCAACATGTAAAATACTGGTAAGCCACGAGCCATGTGGTGAGGTATAGATTTATAGAAATGGGTTAATTTAAGATGTAAGAACTAGATAGCTAGAAGTCTGAGACACTAGGCCAAACAGTTTAAATAATATAAGCGTCTGTGTGTTTATTTTATAAGTGGGCTGTCGGACTGCCAGGGCTTGCCCAGAACCAGAGAGAAAACTCTCTAGCTACACTCCCCTGACTGCTGAAAAGTAAAGACAAAGTATTCTATCTAGTTAGGCACTTGCTGCAGCTGCCTGGCATTTGTGTCCAAAAGGGGAATGAATTGCAAATGTCTCTTCCCACTTCTCCCTCAGAAAGTGGCAATCTGAATAGCTTTGCTGTCCTCTGTAGTAAAATGTCACAAGAGGACATGTGTATGTGTCACCTTAGTGCTACCACAACTCAGAGCCTCCAGCTGCTACCATTTATAGCATCAAATCAGGTTTTATAGGTCTCTGTTTGACAGATTTAAAGTCCATCAACTCCTGGGGAAAATTTATCCAAGGGCCTGAAGATGAAAGAATTTGCTTGTCTGAAATCAGGAGAGAGTGAAACATTTCTGCTCAGTCTTCAGCAGGTTACAACCCGTAAATCTGTCTCTGTCTTTACCTTCCATGTGTGTGAAATTATGCACGCTTCTTCTTTCTTTCTTGTCATTTTGAATTATGCACTCTGTGTTATAGATAGAGCAACCTTTTTTGGCAGCTAACTGAGCCAGTGGAAGACAGGGGTATGTTTTATTTTCCTGTTGACCTGTTCTGATTCACTATGTAGGGTGGCATATAATCAGGCATCAGATTTAAACAAAAACATATTAAGTAAATGCAAACTGCATTCCATCATGACCAATGAGATATAATTGGTGCTATTGGCAGCCCTTGGGACTGCACTGACTGGAAGTTTGATTTTCCTATCAGACTAAAATCTTGAATACATTTTTCTTTCACTCCTACTACTTGATTATTTATCTCTAAGGAAAACTCATAAATTTAAGTTTTAAATGAAGATGTGATCCTTTTCTGAAAGAAACACACACACACACACACACACACACACACACACACACACTGTGCACAGCAACTTAGTAACTGACACCAGTGACTAGTAAGAAGTACTGACATGCCTGCTCTGTGGGCTCTGCCCCTTACTTGTCATTTGTTCTACCAGAACGAAAGGTTCATTTATATTCCTTCATTCCCCTAAGGCCAGTATGGACTTGTAGGAAACCTGACACCGCCTGCTCCTATGCTGAAGGTCTATTGCACTATCACATTTAATTTGTGAAAAGCTCAAATGTTAAATAGCATTACCCACAATTTAAGCCTGCTGAAGTCAAGCCTTATAGTGGTGACAAAACTCATTCAAGGAAGACACATTATGAAATGGGGGCACTGTTTTGCTCTTTTCCTATGTTGTTGCATACAATCCTGAAATGTTACATAGTAGCTGAAAGCATCATTTGCATCTTATAGGCAATGAGAAGCTTCAATGAGGTCCTATGATATCTAGGTTATCACAGATGTATCTGACTCTGGAGGTAGTTGTCCTGTTCACTACATTCCATTTGCAAGTGGCTTAATGATTGAGTGCTCTGCTCAAGAAGAACCACTGTCCTGTTTCTCTGTGTAACACACATTTGAGTCTGGTCTCTTTGAGCAAACTGTGAAAATTCTACAAGCTGTAATTATACAATATATGTTGTATACATTCCAGATGTAAACATAGTCTGTCTGCATAAACACTTTTCAACTTTCATTCCCATCAATAAAGAGTTATCCCATTATATTTTATATATTTTTCTCCTACTCAGTTGCAATCTGACCTTATAATGCAAAGGAAATTTAAGGGTGTTCTTGTGAGTTCAAGACTCCTAAAGATGATGATACTCAATGATTGTACAAGATCATCCTAACACATTTATCATGAACTGGTAATGACAGAAGTAGGAAATATGGTTATATGCCCCAGGCTGCTTTGATAAACAACTTGCTTAAGGAAATTGTAGACTTAACTACAATTGTATAACTAAACCAAAGTGCAGAATATATACCTTCAGCCTTACTGCACAGAATAGTGAGAAAAGCTAGCAGCTTATTCTCCATATATACAGACTTCCCTGTTAACCTTTTAAACTAAAGGATGATTATAAACAGTATTTTGTACCATTAGAAACAAGGAGAAAATCCTCTGCTCTCCTCTCTGCCCAATTCAGCTGTTTCCCAACATAGTGAGTTCAGCATGCCTTATGCCTCTGCTCTATCTCTACCAAGATAATAGCATGGCAACAGAGAAATGACTTTGACTATATTATGACTATGGGGTGTTCATAGCCAAATTAGTAAGGAGCTGTGTCTGAGAAACAGTGTTTAGGACCAACTAATGCAAAGACATGTGAATTACTCTTATTTTCAAGTACAAGATTAGGGGAAATCTTTGCACATCTTTCTGTACCATCGTGACTCCTGAGTCCTTCGCTCTGCCTTGAACTTATTTCTGAATTTCAACAGAAGAGATATCATGTACCTAATGCCAATGCTTGGTGCTAACTGAGATTTCTAAGTATGTGACCTTAGGATAACTACTGAGACATTTTAGTCTTCAGGTTTTTTTTACTTATTCTTAATATTTTCTTACAAGTATATGATGAAATATTATCATATCTACTCCTAACTCCCTTCCTCCCACTTCCCACATACTATGTGCTCTAACAATCTTTCTCCCAACTTTAAGTTTTCTTTTGTCTGATTTGAGACAGAGTCTTTGTATAAAGCCCAGGATGTCCCTGAATTCTTACCTCTCATGTTTCAACTTCTCAAGTACTAAGAAGATAGTTAAGCATGACCACAGCCTCAAGTTAATATATATCAATATCAATATCCTTCTATCTATATATGTATGTAGTTTTTAACCTGTCAATAAGTGTAATCATTTCTATCCTATTTTTATGCATAGCTACATGAAGATATAAAATATTATAAAACGAATTGCTAAATGGTCTTATTAATAAAAAAACTGGAGTCAGGTATTGTGGTGGAAGCTGAAAGATCAGAGAGCAAGCCTGCCATGTCTTACCTCTAAGAACTCCTCAGCCCAAGAGAGAGCTACTTCCTGTATACTCATGCCTATATACCTTTCTATGCCCTGCCATCTTTTTAATTAATTAATTAATTTTGTATACAGTTGCAGAACAGAAGAGGGCACTAGATCTCATTACAGATGGTTGTGAGCCACCATGTGGTTGCTGGGAATTGAACTTGGGACCTCTGGAAGAACAACCAGTGCTCTTAACCACTGAGCCATCTCTCCAGCCCATGCCCTGCCATCTTACTTCCTCTCTCTGCTCAGCTACATTACTTCATTATTCTGTCCAGCTTTATCACTTCCTGTCTGTCTGTACAGACCTCCAGACCTCTGTGGTTAACTAGTGCTGGTACTAAAGGTGTGTGCCACCATGCCTGGCTCTGTTCCCAGTGTGGCCTTGAACTCAGTGATCCGGATGAATCTCTGCCTCCTGAATGCTAGGATTAAAGGCATGTACCACCCACACCTGACCTCTATATTTAATATAGTGGCTGGTTTTTTTCCCTCTGATTTCCAGGCAAGCTTTGTTGGCACACAAATAAAATATCACCACAAAGTATAATAAATATTAATACTAATTCTCTCTATAAAAATGCAAATCCTAATATTAGCCAGTCTTGTTCTGGATTATGAGTTACTTCAGTACTAAGAGATACTTTCTTCTGTGTTGAACTTTGGCATATTCCTTTTTATTAAAAAATCTACAATCCTAGAAAAATCATTTCAAAACCAAATCAGTTCCCCCCCAATTTTTTGACATATTTAAGAGCATGATCCTAGGTTTCTTCTCTTACACTATTCTTCAAATACACACTATTCTCCAGACATCAAAATGGATGCCTGAAAATAATTCAAGAAATAGTTTTGTCTCTGCAGATAGATTACTCTATTATCCCCATTCTCCCATGTACAAGATTATTTGATTTAAAAGATTCTTTCACTGATACCAAAAAAGATTTGCCTGTGACAAAAATACCAGTAAGTTTCAGAATACACGAAGTCTGGGAATAATCCAAGTTTGTTCTTCCTGATTTGCTTAACTGATAGGATCTCATTTTGTTTGTATCAACAAAGAACAAAATCATCAGGATCCTTTTCCTCCATTAATAGATGCTGTCTGACAATAATTCTGCAGACTAAGCCATAATAAGTAGGCCACAATCGTCAGTGCCTTACACACACAGGTCTTAATTTTAATTCCACTAATAAATGAACTATGTAGTCTTAATTTTGGGGCTTCATTTTCCTTCTCCCATTAAAAAATAATGACAATAATTAAACTTGACTTACAAAGTGGTTGTGTTACATAGTGTACAGGATTTAACAAAATGCCCAGTGCAAAATGTGTTCTAATCACTGTTCTTACTGAATAGTAAACATGAAACGGGATCAAAAATGAATTAAACATTTGTTTGGGATACACAAGTAGTTCTCAACTTCTTCTCAGTTATACATGATCTTTGTGCTACTGTGGCTTTCTCCAGATCTCAAAATGGCACCAAAAGGTGCACAGAATTTCTCCAGCGTGTTGTGAAGTTGGGAGCTGTTCTGTGGAGAGATATTTCTTCCAATTAGTCAGAATGAGCACAGAGAATTGTTTTGAGCAGGAGTCTGGATCACAGATGTCCTAACTCATAAGGGCTGTCTTCCCAATACAGAGAAATCAGGCTGATTTAACTCTAGCAAAAGACAGAAAATAAGAATTTCTAATTTTCTTCAAACAACAACTAATTTATAATGGATAAGGGCCAAGACCATTTCCAGCCTACAATAATCAAATTTAATAAAATATATTGTTAATGAAACCAATCATGCTTGAAACATCTATTGATTCTACAGGCTGGCATTGTAGATGCAGCGTAGTCACACAGTTAGTGAAATAAGCCAGATATTGGCATTTTAAAGCATATAAAAATAAAGAAAATATTCTCTGTGTGGTGTGTGCAAGGGAAACTGGACAGCTACCAAGGCTGATGTCTCCTTTCTTGTGCTCACACTGCCATCTCTATGTAGACATAATGTCGTGGGTTCTACACGGAAAAGGAAAGTTAGATTTGATTAGCTACAGTTGTTCTTTTATTTAAAAGACTATTTGAAAAATCAATAGTTAGGTAGGTAGGAAAAGTGGCATGCAATTTGAGTCAGTGCCAGGTACCTCAGTCCTTCCACTGCTTCTGTTGTGGCAGAGAGTTCTTGAGAAAAAGGTCACTGTGAAATGTGGTAGGTGTTTCTTACAGTTCACTTTGGGGATCTATTTACCAAAGTGCTCTTCAGTAAATATGAGACGTTATTAAGTAGCCCCTTCAGTGAAGATGATATTTAGACTTTCTTTGAAGTTATTCTATCAAAAATATTTTTCCCTAAATATATGCTTACTTTGAAAAATTGAATGAAAACAGAATAACAATAATGAATAATTATAAAGGATTAGTAACAGTGAAGAGTCTTACAAAACTTGGAGATTAGTAACAGTGGAGAATCTTGCAAAAGTTGATGTACAATTCTTGTACATTGATAGGCATCACAGTGTAACATTAATTGTGGACACAGGGTAAGTGGTGAGTTGCTCTCCAAAAGAATAAGCACAAGCATACTGAACAAAAATTGCTTATGCTGGGGGCCTAAGTGAGGAAATGGTGCATGGAAAGAAACTGGATGCTTTTTACTAAAGATGAAGTCATATGGAGCTGGGGAGATAGCTCAGTGCATGACGTACTTGCTATGTAAATAAATGTAAAGACCTGAGTTCAGACCCCCTGTACCCACGTAAAAGCCTAATGTGGCTGCCAGCTCCTATCAGCCCAGCTCTGAGTGATGGAATCCAACAAATCTCTCAGGCTCACTAGCCAAACAGTCTAGCCCAAACTGTGAGCTCTATGTTTAGGGATAGACTCTGTTCCCCAAAGAAGCAATAGAGGAAGACAGCACAAGTCAACCTTTGGTACTGACCATTACACACACAGAAGCGTGCAATTGCATATCTATGTGCATATATATTGACATACATACATACATACACACACACACAAAAAAAAAAAACCACACACACACACACACACACACACCAGTGCGCTAGCACATGTGAACATACATGAGACTCACTTCTGGGTAATTTATTGGAATGGTAAATTTGTAACTTCTGTGATTTTCCTCTGAGGAAGTAGTTCCTTGCAGGGAGCAAATGTTTTTGGGGCTTTCAAGGGTGAGTCACTCCTCTGCTGCCTACTCCCTGGACCAGCCACTCTGGGTGTTTTGTTAAGCCTTTCTCATTCTGGGATTCTTTGGCATATCTATTTTTCTCAGACATATTTGGTTTCATACTGAACTATGTCCTTCAGATTTGACTTTATCAGAGCAACAGAAATATTTTGAGCTCTATGGGCCTGATATTGTAGTGGGTAGCTACCCACTACACGATCATTTCATTCTTTGCTCAGGATGGGGTATGAGGCAATTATTATGAGTTCTCCAAGGACTCAACACATTTATCTCTCTGTCTATGAAGTTTTGAGGGCCTACTGTCCACGAATGTGCACCCCAACACCTGTATCCTTACTTTGATCTGTTTGTTCCCACTTTATTAACTCTCTGTAGAATCAACAATTTTAGTGGATAAAGATGTTATTCCAGTGATAACCCACCAAGACTGTTAAATTCACTCTTACCTTGAAATTCTTCCTTCTACTGAAAACTCTCCTTACACCTTAATTTTTCTCCACAAACTAAAATTATGCTTTTTTGTTTACTTTTTTTTCATAAAGAGTGGTGTCTATTTTTCAGGCATAGTAGATTGCCTTTATTCATTCAATTGTGCTTTGAAATGATGCTTATTATGTCCACAGAGACATACTGGAGATTCCTGGAAGAAGATGTCCATTTTTTAAATTTCCAAGTCAAGAAATGTCACCTTTATGAACTTTCCTCTCATTTCTATTTTAACATTATTGGAAGACAATGTCATTGTACTCTGTAGAAGTGGTCTACGTACTATAGTTTCACTCTCTGAATTGAAGTGCCTTCAAGACAGGTATTGTGAGTTTCATTTCCTCCATACTTCATGCTGTATAGCACCAATGGTCTTTTCCAATGCCACAAAGGGCATATGACGAGAGTACTATAACAGTCACACTTGCAGTTTTAGGTTGAACATAAATAGGCCTGTACATGGATTTTTTTAGAATGCAATATGCATGGTGCTAGGGTAGAATTGCAGCAGCCCAAGGTGATCACACTTGGTGTGTGAGACTATTACTTGGGAGAAGTAAGCAGATGTCTACTCGTCATAGATTGGGGACTGACAAGAGACCAAAATAAAGATACCACCAGAGTCCAACATGGTGAACCAACAAGTTTTATTAGGATGGCTTACAAGAAATGTATATGTGTAGCACGAATCTTAAAAGGTCTTACTAATAAAAACAAACCCAGGGCCTCGTATTGGGGTGATTGCTGGAAGATCAGAGAAGCAGAACAAGCCACAGCCACCTCATCTTGCCAATTCTTCAGCTGATCTTGTTTCCTCAGGTTGGAAGCCTCTGAGTCCTCATCCAGATGGATCTCAGCTGAACTGCTGCTAAAAGTCTAAATGCTTAACCAGGCTCTAGTTCCTGGTCCTCACACCTTATATACTTTTCTGCCTTCTGCCATCACTTCCTGGGATTAAAGGCATGGGTCATCATGCCTAGCTGTTTCCAGTGTGGCTTTAAACTCACAGAGATCCGGATGTATCTCTGCCTTTGGAATGCTAGGATTAAAGGTGTGTGTGCCAGCATTTTCTGTCCTCTGTATCTAGTGGCTGTTCTGTTCTCTGACCCTAGGTAAGTTTATTAGGGTGCACAATATTTTGGGGAACACAATATCACCACATATACAGAATTACTTAAAAGAGCAGGAATGATTCAAAGACAGCTGCAAGACCAAGAGCTGACCCCTGCATGGTTGACAGCTCATGAAAGCTGAAAACATGGAGCACAATGCACAAACTGCAGGCAGCTCAACAGGTTGGAGAGTGCCTTTTCCAGCTATCTCGGTTGGTCTGAGCCTCTTTTCAGTCAGCTCAGCTGGTCGAAAAGTGTCTTTCAGCAGCCCTTATTGCTATGTATGCTTGGGACTGGCTGGGCTTCAAGAGTATAGTTGCTGTCCAGGGCTTGTTTGTGGGAAGGAAAAGACTTAGTAAATCTGCTTGGTGTTAGGGGATTCCTGAAGCCTTTGTTTATTTTCTGATCTTACTGGACTTCACCTAAAGATGGAATGGTTCAACTACCTTACCTCCTAGATGGTGGTTCATCTAGGAGGGAATTATACAACACACTTGGTCTAGACTGAGTGGGGTTAGGTGAAGCCTACAGTGCTGAACTGACACTCAGTATGTTATTTCTGATTTGAGTGGCATCTACCCCGTATTATAGACTATATGAACGATGAAATCAGGTGTCCTAAATGTTTCCATACTATAGAGAACCCATTTTGTTCTTTCATGTAACCTTCAACTGTGTTCCATTTTCTCCTCCAGTTATAATTTTTACTTGAGTTGCAAAATCTTAAGTTTCCATATTGCTTTTTGGTACACCCTTCATTTGGTTAAGTGGGGGTAGATTAACTAAAACTAAGTACATATGAAGAAGCTTTATGGAAATCCACCAAACTGTAAGCTAATTACAACATAGGCAACACTATTCCAGAAGACATGAGTTATTGAATGTAAACATGCCAAGCATGGAATATCTCTCTAAACATTGGTCAAGGTGCTACCAAGGCATTTAAAGCAACATAAGCTATGCTATTCAGTAGCTAAAGTTTTCCTGGTCCTGCCTGGTCCACAGTCAGGACAGATCTCTCTCACTCGCCAGTCCCGCAGCCAGGTAAACACACAGAGACTTATATTACTTATAAACTGTATGGCTGTGGCAGGCTACTTGCTATCTAGTTCTTATATCTTAGATTAATCCATTTCTATAAATCTAAGTTGCCATGTGACTTGTGGCTTACCGGTACTTCTACATCTCGCTTTCTCTATGTCTGGGTGGTGACTCCTGACTCAGCCTTCCTGTTCCCAGAATTCTCCTCTCTGCTTGTCCTGCCTATACTTCCTTCCTGGCTACTGGCCAATCAGCATTATATTTATCAACCAATCAGAGCAACACATTCACAGCATACAGAACATATCCACAGCACTATTGCTCCTGTTTGTCCCCTGTCAATAAATGGTAAGTCTACATTGCTGAAGACAGTATCTGCTTTGGTTGTAAGGTATCAAGCAATCAATAGCAAGCTGACAAGGAAATTCTCATCTCACTGCCTGGCTTTTATAGTGCTGAAAGATGCTATGCAGGCTACAGGGGGAGAAAAGACACCAGTGGTCTTACCCAGTGCTGGACTGTGCATGTTATAATACCAACCTGCCAGGCAAAGTGTGTCCACTGGTGCAAAAGTGACATGACAGTTATGGGAGTCTGAATCAACCATTTTCTGCTGGGATTGTGGCCTGCCTCACAGGAATGATTTCATGCCCGGTATTGTAAATCTGGTCAAAAGTCCATGTCTAGGGAGATCACAGGCTTTATGGGGAACTTACTGGTGTTATTTTACCAAATGGCCATATTGTCAAACTACCTCTTTAATATTGTGTTTATACCCATATATTTATGCTGCTTTTAACTTTGGTCAGAGAAACTTATTTTCCCAGTGGGTGAAGGTTAATGGGAAAGGCACATGATTGGTCAAGGTGAGGAAAAACTGTCTGTGAGTCCCAACCAAAGGTAGATCATCTAGATCATCTATATAAATTTCTCTCCACTCGAGGCTCAGAGAACATTGTAAAAAAGTAGATGGGAAGAATGTAAGTGTAGAGGTAGCAGTCTTATTAAATAAGAAACACAGAGCTAAATGCAGAGTTAAAAGCCCAAGAAGTCAGAGCAGTAGCTAAGAGCTGAGACTTAAAACTGCCTTCTTATTCTTCACTGCCACTGCTGTCCTTCCCCTGAGAAAAAGACCTACTTCCTGTGTCTCTGTCATTTTATTGACTTTCTGTTCTGCCTTCTAATTGGTTGTAATCCCAACCATATGACCTCCTCGTCACTGCCTGTCTATACAGCCTTCTAGGTCTTCTATGGTTGGTATTGAGATTAAAGGCAAGTATCTTCATGCTGGTGGTGTCCTTGTACACACAGAGATCTGCCTCTCATGTGATCGGGATTAAGGGCAATTGCTACCACTGCCAGACTTCTGCTATGGCTTGCTATTAGCTCTGACGCCCAGGTAACTTTATTTATTAACATACAAATAAAATCACATTTCAGCACAAATAAAATATCACCATAAGTAAGAGCTGGAGGATGGGTAGGAAAGCTGTGAAAAGATGTCTTCTAGATACGACACAGCTATTGCACACATCAATTCTCAGCAGGATTGGTTGCCTATACTACACCTGACAAGATTAAGCCAATTAAATTTCCAGCATAGATGAAGGAAGGGCTCCCGAGGCCCCACCCCTAACTGAGGAGTTGCTGGACATTCATGGTTGATGTAGGCAACATCACTTTCCCTTGAGGTTGCCTGTAAACCAGTGAATGGTACCACAATTGTGTACTTGCAGTCATTACAAATTAAAATCAGGGAACAATAATAATAACAATGATTTAAGAGAGGACATGAAGATGGGAGGGGATGGGCTGGTAAATCCTTGGGACAGTTCATGAGGGGCGGGTAATAAAACTGCATTCTATATATCTATGAAATTTTAAGGGCAATTAAAAATTATGTAAGAGTTTTTATAATTGGAAACAATTTATGGGGATAATTTTGAGTAAGAACTGATAGTGTTTATCATATAAGAGGGTACAGGCCTACCTAATTTGTAATAATCTGTTTACTTTCATACTTGCACAGTTTTAAAAAAGGATGTCCATATTAAAAAAATCTGAACATTTATCCCCAACTACTGTAGCTGAGAGAATTATTTTTGTTTGGTATCAAATCAGACAAGTACTAGGCACCAGTCCATTCATATCTTAATTACAATATAAATGAAAGCAAGACAATTTAGTTGAAATCAGTTTTAATGCAATTCATTTATAAACTGTTAATACGTGTGCTTATATTCTATAATATGTTTAATTCCATCCTAGAATTATGTGTGTCTCATTATATTGTGAAGTACGAGGTAATTAACATTCATTTTCACCTGTGATACTGTTATCACATGACATCTTGCTTTTCTGTTTAGAATGAAATTGTTAAGATCATTTATTTATTTGCCTAAAAGTTAACATTTAACTTCACCATGATTATTGATAATTGATCAGGCATGATTCTTGCTGTCAGCAATTGACTCTTCTTACACATCTGGACTGAGTTATGATGGATTCAAACCTTTTTATCTGTGTCTCTTCCCTGTTTTTAATGATTCCTGAATCTTAATACATTTCCCAGTACTAGACCATTGGAGTTTTACAAATGGATCTTAGGACACTGTAAAGTGTATTATAGGTAGACTATCAATAAAATGGATCTTGTTTTCATCATGAACACATAACTCAGCTTTAGGAGGTCTGGTTCAGTGATCTAGTTATGGCTGACATGTACATAGGTCTGAAGTCCTGAAGGGATGTCTGTGTTGTAAGCTTCTCTTAGACAAACCTACTTAATGTATATAGTATATTTGCACACTTAGTCACTGGAGACCTCATGTTCCTTATGATGGGACACTTCATGCAGCCTTGAGGCAGAGGAAGGGGCTTGGACTTGCCTCTACTGGATGTGCCTCCTCATTGGAAGCCTTACCTTCTTGTGGGGAGGAGTGGGGGATGGGTTGGAATGGGGAGTCTGGGGGAGTGGGAGGAGGGAAGAGGGGGGTCTTTGATTAGTGTGTAAAATGAATGGAAAAAATTTAATAAAAAGAAATCTTAAAGTATTTATCTGTCTTGAAAACGATAATAGAAAAAATTATCAACTTTTGCTTAGATTCTTTTCTCAAATAGAAGATAATGTACAGCCATATGCAAATTTCATTGGGAGAAAGATAAGCATTTCCAGCTCATGGGTGGTGACAATTTGATAACTACGTGAAACAGTGATGTTAGATCAGACTTTTTTTTTTATAACATATACAAAAATTAAGTGAAAATGAATTATAGACTTAAATATAATAGCCAAAGGCCAAAGTTATTACATTCTAAACGAAAAAGCCAAGAAAATACTTTGATGAGGCATTATTTCCTGATAGGTGAGATGAGGGTAATTGAGAAAAGAAAAATGATTTGTATGCTTTCAATACTAGAAACTTTTGTGTTTCAGAGAACCATGCAGAACTTGAAACATGCAATTATCAAGAAAATACATGTAACTCATCTTAGATAAGTTATCTATTTCCAAAATTCATGATGAACTCTTATAATTCAGTAGTAAATGATATACAACTCTACTTCATAAGGAAGACTATCACTTTTTAATTCCAATTTTTATTCTTAAGAACTTGATACATGTATGCAATGAAATATGATTTTTCTTTTCCAACTCTCCTATACATCCTAGCATGCCCTACTCTTAACTTCATGTCATTTATTTTGATAAACACCAACTTCAATAGTGCTACTCATGTTTTAAATGTGTTATTATGTGTGTATGCATGGTAGCTGTGTGGGAGCTTACCTGCTATGGCACATGTGTGGAAGTCAGAGGATAACTTTGTGGAGTTGATTCTCCCCCTTTACATGAGTTCCAGGAATCACACTCTGGTGATCAGGCTTGCATGGCAAGTGTTTTACCTACTGTGGCATCTTCACCTGGCATATTATAACCCAGTGATGATAATTAAATATTTCTCCAAAGAAAATATAAGAATAGTAAATAAGTATATTCAAAGTATCTCAAATTCAGACATATAGAAAGGCAAATTAAAGCTTCTATTAACTGCTATTTCACACCCAGGAATTTAGCTATGATCATGATGAGAAAGTAGTATATGCTGGTTAGAGCACAAAGGCATAGAAGCCCTCATACATTGTTGGTGGGAGTATATATCAGTACTGTCAGTTTGGGAAAACTGCAATTTTTCAAAATGTTAAAGGTTGTTGCCATTTGACACAGCAAAACTATTCTTCTGTATATATCCGTAAGAAGTGTAAATTAATATCTACATGAACAATAGACTGCAAAATTCATAGCTCGATCATTCATCATAACCCAAAGTGGAAAAAACACAAATATTTACCTCCTGATAGGTGATGAATCAATGTGATTATCTGTTCAATGGGTTCCATTTTGGTAATAAAAAGTAAGAAAAAATATATCAATGATATGAATGATCTTGAAAATATATGTAAAGTGCAAGAAGGCAGTTCCCTAATCTCACATAATATACAATTCCATTTATACAAAATGATCAAAAGCTTTAAGATGGAGGATGAAATCATGGTTGATCAAGCCTTAAAAGATTCAAGAAATTGGTGAGTGGCTGTAATTGTAAGTTTCCTAAGAGGAAGAATGGTGCAAAACCTTTTAATATTGATGTAACTGTGGCTGTAGAACACTATGGGCATGTTCAAGCTCATTGAATTTTAATCTTTCTATGAGTGAATTGCATGGTATATGAGTTAGAGCTCAATAAAACTGCTAAAAATCTCACTGAGTGTTTAAATATACACTAGCACTGTGTTCTACAGTTTATAATTTTGGTATAAGTGAAGCCCCTGAAACAAAAACATAAAGTATAGGGTTGGAAAAATTAAAGAACACATAAAGTTAAAAACTAGATAGCAGGACACTCAATTTCAACAATAATCTCCTTTCGAACTGGGTTGTTCTACCTATATTGTTATGGGATACCCACCGTGTTCCATTTAGCAGCACTTCTGGTCTCTGCCCTCTGTGGAGTTGAAGCTGACTCTGTCCTTCTTATCATTAACACTTCTATCTGTGCTAATAAACAGCAGTTTCCAGTGTTTGCCATTGACCCCTAGAGAGCACAATTAACTACAATAAAGGACACTTGTTGCAAATGAACTAAATACAATATACTAGTTTCCTGTTTATACTGTGATTATTGTCATGAATGGTGACTTAAAATAATACACCCATTTTTGTATATTTTTATAATTTTGGAGCTCAAAATGTAAAATATCTTCATGGAGGCAAAATCAAAATATTGGCCATGCTGTGTTTCTGTCTGTGACTTGTTATTAACCTTCCCTGGTTACTCAAGGGGCATTCTTTTTCTCTTTTAATTATATGATCAGACCTAGCCATTATTTTCCTGTGATGAAAATTCAGGAGGAACGTTGAGTTAGTTACACACAGGTTACAGAGGAAGATATATCAGGTACTTTAAAGGAAATGTTTGACTTCATTGGTTAGAGAGAGGTGTTGGAGGCAAAATGTACATCAAACAAGCTCTTAGTTTCTATGTTACTTCAAGTACATAATATTGCTGATTCTGGGTGTTCAAGTTTAATAACTGGACAAAAATATCAGATGCGTTGTTAGGAAGATTAACTCCAGTGATTATTTAGTCAGGGTTAAACTACAATGATTTGTGTGTGATAACTGATAACAGGAGACTGAGAATTGAAGTTTCTTGTTTGGTCTCGGTGTTCATAATGATTTACTCACTTGGCTTTATACATACAACATTGAAGTCCTTAAAAAACAATTAAACAAATAAAAACTTGATGAGTTGATTGGGGGGAGGTGTTCTCCTGGTGTCCTCCATCTCTTCTGACACCAACAGTCTTTCCTCCCCTTCTTCTGTGGGTTCATCTAGGTCTGAGAGGAGCTACCTAATAGAGACCTCCAATTTAGATTCTATCTCCAAATGGGGGAGATGGGAGTGGAGGGAGCGGGGAAGAGCAGAGGAAGGGGAATTGTGGTCAAAATGTATTGTATGTGAGAAGAATCTATTTTCAATAATAAAATACCTGAAAAAAAAATCCCTACTTTTATTCATCTAATTATTTGGGGTATTGGCTTTTTCTGGAATAAATTCTTAGAATCTTCCATGAAATAATCAAATCTATTCTCACAAAATACTTATTCCAGGGGAAAGGGATACTTATGGTGTGTGTGTGTGTGTGTGTGTGTGTGTGTGTGTGTGTGTGTGTGTGTTGTATTCATGAATGTGCCCATGTGAGTGTTTGTATTGTTGTCAATGTGTGCATGTGATTTTCAGAGGTCAATCTTGAGTGTGTCTTTCTGCACTGCTCCCCATATTGTTTTGTGATTCAGATTCTCCCAATGAATCTGGAGCAGGCTGCTTCAGGTAGATGTCCCTGGTATCTACCTGTCTACTCCCATGTGCCATGCTGGGTTCAAGGTCTGTTACCTAACCTTGCTTTTGATATAGATACTCAAGATATAAGCTCAGATCTTCATACTTGCACCACAGGCATCTTACTCAGCAAGGCATCTCCCTAGCCTTTATTCTCTTTATAAATATTTATTTACTCTGGTATATTTCTAATGTACACAGTAGAATTTAAAATATTTTTCTGGATGAAAAATGGAATTGTAGACTTAATGTACAATTTACACTTTAGGAGTTATACTTCTCACAGATCATTGTGTACATTTAGCATTTGTAATATTGGCATTATTATTTCTAGTTTTCAAAGAAATGTTATTGTCTTTCACAAGTCTGAAGAAATAAAGCTGGAATGGGGATCTGTGGATTTTTCAACTAATATTACATTTGTCGTACCATATTTTCTGTCATCAATAATACTAATTTTTATAATGTGGTATCAATATTGATAATAACAGTAGGATTCCCCATGTTGCTTTATGCCCTACATTTTTCTTATATCTACAGAAAAAGGCTCCCAATTACTAATGAACTCCATAAAAGAGGTCTATGAATCACTTTTCAGTACTAGGATTCTGTAACCTCAAATAATGTTACAGGAGTATTCAACCATGACATTTATAATTGGCTACAAACATAATCCAAATATCCTCATCTTACCACCTTGTCAGAGAAGTTAATTGGACTTTCGCTGCTATCGGGAATATATTGACTTATGCAGGAGTGACTCTAATTTCTTCCATAAACATCCTTGTGCTAGAATAGTACAGAGAGAATGTCAAGGAAAGAGAATACTCAATGCATTTTCAAAGGAACATCGTGGCTCCACATCTCTGCCCTTGATAGGCAGACATAAAAGACCATGTCATATATTTATTTTAATATATATTATTTTTGTCTCATTGGAGCAGGCCAAAAAACAAATACTTCTCATTATGTAGTCCATCCCGGCTCACATCAGGGGGTGATAGACAGACTCCTAGAGTTTCTAAGAATTAACAAAAAGAGAGAATTCTTTATTTTGCTATCAACATCCCTCTTCTAAAATATCCTTAGTTCTTCAGATTCCAGACACTCAGACTTTGAATTTGGGTTAAATTAACCCGAGTTCTTAGAAAGAAATTGATTATATTGGCTTCTAGATTCATTGTCCATGGTCTCCTGTCTTTGAGGGCATCATAAAACACATGTCAGCCTTAGTATTTTAACCAGGAAAGAAGCTGTACTTTTCTCAAAGAGGTGTGCACTAATTAAATTAGAGCGCCACTTTACTGAACAAATTTGAAAAGAAATTGTGAAACGGCTAATAATAATGGCTATATACCCATGTAACAGGGGATTTTATGTATTTCACAGTCAACAGAGAAAGCAGGCCCACACATTTGCTAGAATTATATAAAAAAAAGAACACGTTAAATTGAGATCAGATACAAAGTGTGGAGGGTTGACTGAGTAAAGTGAAAGCTCACAGAGAATTAAAGAAAACTTTAAAACACACTGAATACAAATCAACTTCAGGAAGTTTTCTAACCTTGGGGCAGCTATTCAGCAAGTGAGTACAAGGAATTAAAATGGTTGATTTAGAGCATATTTAACATAAAAGAAGGCACTATTGTAGATGTAGAGGCCAAAATTATAATAATACAAAAGACAGAGAATAAGACTAGATGTCTGGTGGAAATTTTACATTTTATGTAAATGAAATAGGTGTTCATATAAAAAAGGCAGAGTTATGTGGAAAAAAGCAAACAAAAGCATGCCACACATGCACTTTAGATTTAAAGACATAAACAGATTGTAATTAACTGGATGCAAATTTGCATGCTATGCAAATGATTGAGAAAATTAATGACATATGGAGTGGCTATAATAAGACTAATGGTATGTGTGATAAAATTATAGTGGTAAGAAAATTTATTCTTAGGAACTCACAAAAGTTCTAATATTTTATATTAGTGCTGAGGATTGAATTTAGATCGTCATGTTTTACATGCACTTTTCTGACTGCGCTTTCTCTCCAGCCCCAAACTCAGGTTTAATGATAGTATCCCATACTGAAAATGTTGATTTGTACATGTTTAAAAAAATAGATGACATGAAAATAGAGAGGTGGGTTGGTGGGAGTAGCAGCTTAAGCTGGAAGAGAGTGCAGGCATAAGGGAGATGGGGCAGAGGGGGGTTACCAAAACAAAAGAGTTTTGAAAAAAGCCACATGGAAACCTAGCAAAATATACCCAGATTCTATATATAGTTGATGGGTGTTTCCCTCAAAGTCCATTTAAAAGAAAAAATATGTACGTGTGTGTGTGTGTGTGTGTGTGTGTGTGTGTGTGTGTGTGTGTTTAAACAGACTTTGAAGGGAAATATCTTTCATGGCTGGAAAAAGCTATTTCTAGAAATTTTTGGTTATACAAAATTTCCAGTTCCAGATGTGGGATAAATTTTAATAAGTCATTGGTCAGAGAGGCACCAGGGAACCATCAAACAATGCAAATTCTTGCGATTCCTCTTGGTTTTCCATCAGAACTATATAATAAGAAGGTTGTAGTTTGTTGTTTTTCCTTTTTTACTCTTTTGGGGGAATGCCACCCAGCTCCCAAATAAAACACACACAGAGGCTTATTCTTAATTATAAATGCCTGGTCTTAGTTTGGCTTGTTTCTTGCCAGCTTTTCTTATCTTAAATTATCCCCTTTACCTTTTGTCTCTGGAATTTTCCTTCTCTTACTTCTGTAATCTTACTTTCACTCTTACTCCATGGCTGGCTGCATGGCTGGGTGGTTGGCCCCTAGTATCATCCTTTCCTTCTTCTCTCACTCCTTTTTTCCCCATCTCCTTCCAGATTTCTTCTCCTATTTATTCTGATTGCCAGCCCTACCTATCCTTTCTCCTGCCTTGCTATTGGCTGTTCAGCTCTTTATTAGCATATCAGGCATTTTAGACAGGCACAGCAGCACAGTTTCACAGAATTAAACAAATGCAACATTAAAGAATGAAACACGTATTTGCATCATTAAACAAATATTCCACAGCATAAACAAATGTAACACATCTTAAAATAATATTCTGCACCAGAAAGTATTGATGAAGATACCATACATCCTGATTTCATGCTATAGTGAAACACAGTTAGAAATGATCTAGGCATTTCTTCCCCATCAACTATCTTTCATACTCCCAGAAAGTGCTAGGCAGGCTGCTAGGGGAAAAAATGGGCTTCAGTGGTCTTATCCAGTTGTGTGTCCTACAGCCAAGGAGAATTATCTTGAATTTGCATATAATCTGTGCATATACTTCTGTATAATTTAAATTATCTTTGGATATGTTATGCAATGTGCCTAATCACACCTTATGAAATGAAAATTAGTATCAAGGAGCTTTCAGCCACTACAAAGAAATAACAGACACAGGGTATATAAGAAGTGGAAGGTGTGGTGATATTGTGTTCCCCAAAATATTGTGCACCCTAATAAACTTATCTGGGGTCAGAGAACAGAACAGCCACTAGATACAGAGGCTAGGAAATGGTGCCACACACACCTTTAATCCTAGCATTCCAGAGACAGAGATCCGTCTGGATCTCTGTGAGTTCAAGGTCACACTGGACACAGCCAGGCATGGTAACAAGAGCCTTTAATCCCAGGAAGTGATGGCAGGAAGCAGAAAGGTATCAAAGGTGTGAAAACCAGAATCTAGCCTGGTTAAGCTTTTAGGCTTTTGAGCAGCACAGTTCAGCTGAGAGGCATCCAGTTGGAGGAAACAGAACCAGCTGAGGAATTGGCAAGGTGAGGTGGCTGTGGCTTGTTCTACTTCTCTGATCTTCCAGCATTCATCCCACTACCTGGCCCCAGGTTTGTTTTATTAATAAGAACTTTTAAGATTCATGCTACAGGAAGGAGAGAAACAACTCCCACAAGAAACAAAAAAGACTTATTTTGGCTTTAGCTTCTGGATGTTCAAATCCTATCTGAGGAAGCTCCATAAATTTCTGCCTTTGATGATGATGCTCATAATGCTGGGAGTTCAAAGTAGAGCAAACCTTTCAGCTAGAAGGCAGGAGATAGGTGAAAGAGTTGTGGACCCATAATCCTTTTAGGGGACATGATATCATTAGCTAAAGGTCCTCCTGCTCAGTGGTTCCCACAAACCTCTTTTTTTGTTATTAAGTTTGAAAGCATTGCCTCCATATTTAGTTCAGGCTGTCCTGGAACTTTCTTGTAGCAATTGAGCTTTCTTCAAATTCAGGATCTTCCTTATCTACCTGTTGAGAGCTGGAGTTACAGGATACAGTACCATGCCTAACTACCTTAACTCTTATTATATCTAAGAGCCTCACTAGGCCACTACCCTGGAGTTCTTTAGCTATGGACACCTTTGGAAGATACCACTCACACTTAAACCATAGCAAAACACAGTTTAAGTAGTTGGTTAGGCAGTAATAATGGGGGAGGGTGTTAACATTTTTTTCTGAATATTTTGACCTATGGCTTGTTGAAACCATGCTTTTGGAATGCATGATTAGGCAAAGCTGATTATATGAAATTCGCTTAAAACTAAATCATGTACATAAATGTGAGGATTAAAATTGTATCATCTTTAGAAGATCTTGGGCTGAAGTTTTCTGTACTTCAAGTTTATAATCGTTTCTTAGACAAGGCATACAAAAGCACACCTCAATATTATCAACTTATATTCTCAGTGAACATCATAAAGACCATGAAAATACAACACTCCAAATAAGAGGAAGTATGTAAAAGCATATGTATGTTTAGATACTTTTATGAAAAAAATTACATTTTATGATTCAGTAGTGAAAAGGTAAGTACCTCAATTTAAAATTGCCCAAACCAGTTCACAGACATTTCTCCAAAGAAAAACGGATATACAGTTTTACTACGCTACCTAACTTATATTAGCAATAATAATTTTAAGAAAAGAGCTAGGACAAATGTCGCTTAACCTCTAAAGCATTGATAAGTAGAATCTAGGTTTTGTGAAAGTCTAACAGAAGTGGTTAGATGGATTACTTGGATGCTATTCGGCTGATGTGAAAGTCCTGCTTCTCAGTGAATGTCTCCTGTCTCCCTTTGCTATGGCTTCCCCGTCAGTTGTGGTACCTTCAGCATCCATTGGTTTTCCAGAGGATGCAGACTTTGGCAGCAGGTGACTGTGTTCATGTCTTATGGCTGCAGAACATCATTAAGGGGGGGGGGGGACAAGAGCATGGAGACAAATAGAAAAAAGTGCTAATGAGTATCTGAAGATTGTGTTTATCTACTTGAATAATCAGTTTGATTTGATAATGTCCCCTGTGTATAACTGGAAGATTATTATTTTAAAACTACTGTAAATATTCATCTCTGTCATTGGTACTGTCATTTTCTTCCAGCTAATTTTATTTTGTTGGAGTCTCAGGGGATGAGATACTATCTGAAGTCAGAAATGACTGATTTTATGGAGAGCCTGCAGTCCACAGAAATGTATAAGGAGCAATGGTAGGTATTTTCTCAGCTCTTTACTCCTGTTGACCTTCCAAAATATCTCACTAATTTTATAACTTAGAGGTGTCAAATTCAACTATTTTCTGGTAGAGAAATAAGCTTACCATACATCATATCAGTAGTCTGATTAATTATCTATAGGAATGTCAAAAGTAAGTTACCTAATTAAAACTTGAGTTTATGAGAACCCACCAAAAATTCTTTTCCTAAGACTTCTTTATATCTTAATATTTTTCAACATTTCATGAAATTATTGTCACCACTGCCACAATGGTCACTGAAAACAGAGGATTTACAATTCATTAATTTCTTCAAAATAATTTTTATTTAATTTACATAAAAATTCACAATGTAACCCTCACATTCTAGTTTTTATAAATGATCTTTAGTAAGGTTAAGTAATTTGCAGGGTATCAGAATTAGTGCAGGATTGCATTGTCCAATATGGCTTATAGGATATCACAACTTGTCAGTGCCAGGATTGCATTGTCTAATATTGGTTTCATTGACTATCTCCCAGAAATGAGCCTCATGCATGTCATAAACTTTTCACATTTAACTATCACCTGAAAGCATACTTAACACAAATACCTCTGTGCCTGCCAAAGGAATAAATTAATATGTCTTTCTGTCCTTGAGAGACAGTACAACCAAAAATAGAACTAATAAATCTATGAGAAGAAAGATTTTCTTGATCAAGAGTAGCAAATCAGTGTCAGAGTTGGGAAAGAAAGCTGGGGCACTTATGACCAATCTGTATTACGGTTGCCTTCTAATGATTGCAATCTCATTGGTTACCATTGAGGAACAGTGATTTATTATGGGAAAATTTAAAAATATTCATTTCATACCTGTTTTACCTCCAAGTATTTTTTATTAATTTTTGTGGTTGCTCTGAATGATAGGCTAAGCTGTCCATATATTAAAGGTTGTTCAGCAAGCTCTTATTTGAAGTCACCTATTTGTCACTACTAAGCTTTTCCCTATATCTTTGGATTCTCAAGAGCATGCTCTTATGCAACAGTATTGTTTATGGATGCCTTTATATGAAAATTAAAGACACAAGAAATAGCCATGAAGAGAAAGGATGTAGGAAAAATATCTGGAGAAAGTCTGGGGCCAACCATGGGAAGCAACAAGTGAGGGCAGAGGGGAGATTAGAAGATGGTTATAAGAATACACTTTCCTCCTTTGTACTTTTGAGACAGAAATTTAATTATCACGTTTTCTTTCCATTTCCCTTCCCAAACCCTCCCATATACCCTCCTCAACTCCCCTTTAAATTTATGGTCTCTTTTTTTCATTGCTTGTTTTTGCAGGTATATGTTCTGTTTCGTTTTAAATGTTGTCTGTTCAGACACTTTCTTGGCTTTTCTTTGCTTGGTGACTTAATATTGAATTAACTGCAGTTGTTGGCACCCTCCTTACCCACATTCTTGAACTGAGGAATGGGGTGAAGAACACCACCGTTAAGTTTTATTTAAATAAGAATGTGATTTGTTTTTGTTTTAAGAATTTTAACAAAATAATTTTGTTCTTTCTGGAAGTTGAATTTAGGGAAAACAGGGTTATTGATGAAAATACAGTGGCCTTTGTTTCATTGGTAAATAAATTAGTATAATTTGTTTCTTTTAAATTTGATTTAAAATGCATACATGAAATAATATTGCAGAATTTCTAAAACAGAGTCACATAAGTGGTTTAACACTGATAAGGGGTGCAGTGGGAAGCCTACTCTTGAACTTCTAAGACAAAGCTGAGTAACTGACTTTGATATATTTATTGCAGTTTGTCATGAGGGAAGGCCCAGGGAGTGCTGACCACCTTTCCCCACTAGGGAAGGTGCTTTCACTCACTGTTTAGCCCAGCCACACTAGGTCATCACAGAGCTGAAGATGTTCTTTGGAGTAAAATGTGATGACTAGGTTTGTTCTTTCAATCAATGCCATTCAGACCCTGCTGACTCCATTTTAGTAATGTGGGGCACTTTAAATTCAGAAGTGGCTTTCACAATAGATGCACTAATGTTTAGTTAAGAAAAATAAACATGCTATACATAAGTTCCACATCATGTAAGATAGTGTGGCTCACCTGTACTTCTTCTGTGACGATTCCCAGTATGTGAACGGGAGGCTGCTATTTGAAGTAGGTTAGTCAAGGCTGTCTTATAAGGCAAAAGCAGTGATATCGTGTTAAAACTCAGATAACAAGATGTAAAAACTAAATTAAAGTCTTATTGATCTGATTTACACCTTTTAGTCAACAGTACAGCTCTTCTTTTTAAGGACAAGGTAAAATACAAAAACGTAAAAACTGAAACCAAACAACAAAAAGTGGCAGAAGGCAAATGGTCATGTTGAGATTAAGCAGACTACAAATTAAGATGACTGGAGAATCTTTGGAGAAATGGGGAGCAGGTGTGGTGTTAGCAGAAATTTTCTTATGACATTTGTGGTGAAACTATACTCCCTGTAAGTTGAATTTCTGAGTGTTAATCTGAGACATGGCAAGTAATAGCCACACCATATAGGCATTCTTTTAGCACATACTCTGATTCACAGTGTGATGTTGTTACATAGGCAATAAAGAAGATATGTAGATATGAAGTTACAGGAAAAAAATGGAGGTTTAGTTATTGAAATGGACACAGAGTATGTGAGAAAATAATCCTGCACATCCTTGGGTAGGAATCAAAGTTCAGATGGTCTACCACACCACCAGCAGAACAGATTGTCAGGGAATTATGTTTGATTTTATGCTTAAAAGTACTTATTTATTTCTTGAAAAAAGATAAAGATGTAATTGTGCAGGCAGCAATTTTAATGAAATACCACTTTTCCAGGAACTCTATATTTATCTCCCCCATAAACTCTTAAAATAGTTATTAGTTATTACTATAACCTTTTGATAATTGTGGAATATCAGATATATTAAATAAAGAATGAATAGCTAATAGAGGACAGAAGGAATTTAAGCAGATCTTTTTCTTTGTTGAGGTTTTTATAGTCTCCTTGATCAAATCTAGTAAAAGGGAAATGTAGATATTGAATCTGTGTTTACATAAATATATTTCTTTCCAAACTTTATATGTTATCCTTCCCTTTCTCTCAGCTTCATCATTTATTTTATGTAAATTTGCCAAGCTGTTCACTTACTCACCAATATAAATTTTGCTAGGTCAAATGAAAAGAAAAATCTGCATTGGATCATTCAAAATATTTTGTAAACAACATCTTGAGGAAAAAAATATCTGTTTTTAGGGAAGAATCCATAATTTCTTCTGAGAGGATTTGCAAAGTAAATTTGTACATTACTTTAAAACACATGATACTAAAGAGGTCTATAAAGTGACTGACTGGGACCAACTAGCACAAATACAGACCAACTAAGATAAGTCTGGGTGTTCTGAGAAAGCATTGTTTACACCATTGGGATCAGGGAGGAGTTGTCTTTCATTATGTTTTAGAAGTAGTCAGAGGCAAAGTTATGATATTTTAAAATAACATAACAGAAAACCTTATAACAATGCTGCCTTGGACACAGAAATGCCTTATTGCTCAGTATAAATTTTTTTTTTTCTTGTTCAGGTGGTGTTGATGAGTTGTCCTGTGGTTGGACATCCAGTGAAGTAGTTGCCTTGTTTGTATGCCCATGCCATTGGAAAGGCCTGTGTTTCAGACATGGGATGGAATTTTAAACATCCCCTGTGAGCAGGAATAAGGATCTGATTATGGGAAAGGGATGGCAGATTTGGGGCTTCCATATCTTCTAGGAGGCTCACTCCTTGCACATTTCAGAACTGTGCCTCTCACTGACTGGTCAGAACACACTCTTGGTCTCTCTCTTTCTCTGTCTCTTTAGGGACACAAACACATTCTTCCTTTCTTAAGCACATATATGTAATAACTTGCAAATTCTTATAAATACAAATCTACCATCCTATACAAATAGTCAAGAATGTCACTAACATTTCATTCCCTGCTTGTTGGCTTAGTTATTGCCTTTGCTTCCATAATTTTAACTCTGTAAGACAATTAGTAAACGTGAATCCTTAGCACAGTATCCATCTTTTTGGTGATTACCTAATAGAAGCTCATCGCTGCTATCATTTCACTGTATTAATCTACAGGTGAATATCCACAGATGAGCACTGGTACTTGAGGAGTCATCTGTCTCACAGACTCATCTTCCTTGAATCTCCTTCAACTGCTTGCTTCTGTGATGGCTCAGAAATTAACAGGCTACATCTACACTCACGTACTTTTTTTAAAATCTTAAGTGTATTGTTCTTGTAGTATCTCACATGTGGGAAATAGTCATGTTTACATAATTAAATTTTAGTTTCATTGTTCATAATCTTTGCCAGAATTTTTACAACATTTGGTCCTTTCCTACACTGATCTAGTTAGAAGTAAAAGTCAAGCACTACCATGGAGAAATGAGTAACAGTGGCCAAGAGGACTCTAAATCTCCAGTTAATTTTTTCTGTTATAAAAAATACATCTAACAATCTTTCAACATTGATCCCCCAGCCTCAGGTGTGGGAGTGTTTTGAGGATGTATCCACTGGGACTGGGGTCTGTAGCTGAAAATTTCTCCAGTCCTGCCTTGCTCAGCAGTCCAGATGAATCTTTCCCAACTGTGGTCCCACAGCTGCTTATAAAATAATTACTCAGGGGCTTATATTAATTACAAACTGTATGGCCTATGGCTTCAGCTTCTTGGTAGTTAGCTCTTTCACCTTAAATTAACCCATTCCTATTAATCTACGTTGCCGCGTGGCTGTGGCATTACCGGTCTGCTGGCACCTTGTTGCTCCTATGGTGGCGGCTGGCGTCTCTCTGGACTCTGCCCTTCTCTCGTATCTCTGCTTGGATTTCCCACCTGGCTGTAAGCTTTCTTGCCATAGGCCAAACCAGCTTTATTTATTACCCAATGGCAGTCACACATTGTAGCTGGGGAGTTTCTCTCCAAGCCCCAGCAGTCCCACAGCCCACTTATAAAATAAACATACAGACTCTTATATTATTTAAACTGTTTGGCCTAATGGCTCAAGCTTCTCACTATCTAGTTCTTACATCTTAAATTAACCCACATTCCCAAAGAGGTGGTGTGGGGCAGATGGTTTTTTTTTTTTTTTGTTTGTTTGTTTTGTTTTTTTGTTTTTTGTTTTTTTTTTTTTTGGTCTTCTAATGGGTTTTGGGTCTGGGATAGTTTTCATTGTTTAGGAGAGTTGGTTACAAGTTGTTGTTAAGGGTTAGGAAAAGGGCTAGGCAAAGAAGATTATATTTAATGTGCTTGTTTAAAAAAAAGAAAAGAAAAAGACAATTACTAGTTTTAAATACTTTACATTGGATTGGATTGTGGTGGTATTGTGATCCCCAAAATATTGTGCACACTAATAAACTTACCTGGGATCAGAGAACAGACAGCCACTACATACAAAGGCTAGAAAATGGTGGCACTCATGCCTTTAATCCTAGCATTTCAGAGGTAGAAATCCCTCTGGATCTCTGTGAGTTCAAGGCCACATTGGAAACAGCCAGGCATGGTGACACACGCCTTTAATCCCAGAGAGTGGTAGTAGAAGGCAGAACGGTATATAAGGTATGAGGACCAGAAACTAGAAGCATTTGGCTGGTTAAGCTTTTAGGTTTTGAGCAGCACAATTCAGCTGAGAACCATTCAGATATGAGGACACAGAGGCTTCCAGTCTGAGGAAACAAGATCAGCTGAGAAGTTGGCCAGGTGAGGTTAGCTGTGGCTTGTTCTGTCTCTCTAACCTTCCAGCATTTATCCCAATAACTGGCCCCAGGTTCATTCTTATTAATAAGACTCTTTAAGATTCATGCTACATTGGATTTTTTTATATTATATACAAATTATATTAATATCGAGATTGAGATTGTTAGAAAATGCCATACATATATTTCTAATCTTGTTCAAGATATTGTGCTTATACAGTTCATTTAACAATGTAATGCAATTTGCTGATCCTTGAATGTTATTATTACCAACTATTAGGATATAAAGAAATGAAAGTAGTTAGATATTATAATCAAACTTGTAGTCATATTAGGTATGTTTTCAAGATTGAGTAGACATATTTTAGATAGACAGGTCTATCTTCAAATCCTTCAGAGATCTAAAGAATATGGCATTTAAAATATTTTAATAACTTAGAAATTTTTTTCTTTTTTGTTTTGACTATGAGACATGTTGGCTCCTGACAGTACCAACCTACTTTAAAGAAATATGGGCATTGAAGAGGCTGCATATGAAGTTAACTTTCATTGTGGCAAAAGTTAGCCACTGGACAGCAAAATATCCTAGAATCAACTGCTGACAAACAAGACAGACAGGACATGAAACAAAGGACTACCGATTCTTGCCAAAACAAGTGTGGTTGTGGCTTTATCAAAAGGCATCTTCTGAGGCCAGGACAATATAGCACCAACCCTGAAGTGGCCTTTGCAATCTGGAAAAGGTACAGTGCCCTTTTCTTCGAAGACAGCTGAATAGGCAGCGGGCCGATGGCTTCTGAGGTGCAGTGGAACAGCAGTTGAAATAGTTATTCTTGAAGAGTAACTAAGCTCAATAGTAGACTGGGATTTAATAGAGGGATGTGGAGAAGAACAGGATGCCAAGTTGAAGACACACACAGACACACACACTCCTAAGAAGGGACAGCTGAATTAAAAAAACATCAACAATTTCCAGAATTTAAAATCCTAAATCATGACATGACACTAGTGGAATTCAGGTGTTTCTGGTACATGAACTGCTCTCACCAAATCTGAGGTCGAACTGTTAACCTTGTGTACATCCTACTTCACAAATGAGTCTGTCAGATACACTAAGCTTATAGGCTGAAGATGATGCCCCAACACTTTGGAGAAACCTCAGGTGACTGTCCAGGCAGCTGGCTGTTTCTGTCAACTCACATTTTTTTGGAAGCTGCTTGTATGCACTTCCTGTTTTTATTTTTGTTAGGTAACATTTCCTTCTTGGGTCTCTGAAGGAGTTGAAGATTATATAGTTATAGTTAAAGTTTAGATAGTTATAGTTTTCCTTGTTAAGAATTTTAGAAAAGAAATTCACTAAAGAGTAAGTATATAAATTTGAAAGACATTATAAGATAGTTCTGTTAGTAATATGTTAGGATAGAAAGTGAATCAGGTACATTTTGGACTTACCAAAATAGGATAGATAATGGAATTATTTTCTTTGAATTTGTCAAATGCAAATGGACTAGACATTGTTTAGGTATTAATTGCTTGTATATATGGTATATAGTTATTATACTTTTGTATGTAGTTTTTCTTATATTAGTTATAACTTTTTTCCTTTTATTAAAATAGAAAGGGGGAAATATGGTGATATTTTATTTGTACTGAAATGTGATTTTATTTGTATATCAATAAATAAAGTTGCCTGGTGGTCAGAGCTAATAGCAAGCCATAGCAGAAGCTGGGTGGTGGTGGCACACACCTTTAATCCCGATCACATGACAGGCAGATCTCTGTGTGTTCAAGGATACAGCCAGCATGGAGACACATGCCTTTAATCTCAATACCAACCATAGAGACCTAGAGGTCTGTATAGACAGGCAGTGACAAAGAGGTCATGTGGTTGTGTTTACAACCAATGAGAAGGCAGAACAGAAAGTCAATAAAAAGACAGATACACAGAAAGTAGATCTCTTGCTGAGGGGAAGGACAGCAGCGGCAGGAAGGGTAAGAAGGTGGTTTTAAGTCTCAGCTCTCAGCTACTGCTCTGACCTCTTGGGATTTTAACTCTGCATTTGGCTCTGTGTTTCTTATTTAATAAGACTGTTACATCTACAACACATATTCACAGTATATAGAAAGACATCCCACTGCAGGGGTTCATAACTCTGCAGTTTGATTGGTTGTGGTTTCTGTAGCAGTATTCATTTGTTGCAGAGGAAAGTTTCCTTGATGTTGGGTGAAGACAACATTTATCTGTGGGTATAAAGACAAATTTTTAGAGATTTTTACATCAAATGTTATGCGCATAAAGTCTCACCATCATGACCACCCACATTTGAGCTGAATAAGGGTGACACTAATGAAGCTGCATAACTGGATGGAGCCCAAGAGACCTCAACCCTACACAAAGAATGACAAGCATTGAGTGAAGCTGGAAGCAGAAGTAGCCCCCTGCACCAAGAGAGTGGAGCATACCAATTGATTGTACTGTGCCATGTATCAGCTCCGAAAACACACATACAAGTAACATTGTACCCACTAAACAAGTTATGTTTAGGAATATATATGTACATACAAAATCATATATGCATGCAATATCAATTGCTGAAAAAGGAGGCCATGAATTTGAAAGAAGGCAGGTATGGTAAGGTTTGGAGGGAGGAAAGGAAAGGGAGAAATGTTGTAATTGAATTACAATCTCAAAAGTAAATAATGAAAAAGAAATCTAACCTTTATTCTTACCTTGCTCCAACATTAGCTCCTCTGTTATTGGTCACAGGACAGAGTCTCTAAGCAAGATCAGTGCCTGAGAACTTTTGTTGATTCAGCTGCAATGTTTGAAGTACTATACTGTACATTAGATGTTAGCTGGGTAAATGTTGAGCACTGTAAATAAGATATGAAAGATGAGTATGCTGAAAATATGAGTAGTGAAATGAACTTTAATTACAATGGAAATCGGAGGAAAAAGTAGGTATCTCACTGGTAAACATGCCTAGCTCTGTATCCATCAAGGGCTAAGACTGTTAGTAAATTGAGCAGAAGTTAAAATGCCTCAAGATATATGAAGTAATGAAAGCAAAATGCTGAGCTACAACAGAGATCTGCTCTGATACACACTGTGCTAATGGGATTGTGGGAGAAGCAAAAGATTGTACCAACAGCAAACTATTATGTTTTTATTTTTCTCTGTCATTATATAATGTGGATATATAAAGCAATGACGGCTTAACATTAAAATTTTTGTCTATCTGTTTGCTTAGTTTTGCTATTTAATGCAATATTGTGTTGTCACTGTGCTTGCCAGCCTGGTCTATGAACTGTTACGTTGAACTCTTGGACTCAAGTGATTCTTTCAGCCTCCGGTGATGACATTAGAGATCAGCACCACCAATGGTTGCTGATGGTTTATTTTAACCTACAGCATAACCTCATTGGCTGATGGCCCTTTCTGTTGGCTTTTCAGTTAGAATCAAGTTAAGTTCAGATACATTTAGTCAGAATTGTTGCAATGCTCATGAAAAGAGACATCATAACTTTACTATCAGAAGACATGCAAACAATGCCTTTGAAGAAAAGCTAAGCAAGACTTTGTCCAGGTTCATAGGGCAACTGAGAAATTTTACTCAATTAAGATTTCAGGGACACAATGAAACTGAATTTTTCCTACTATTAGACTGGAGATATATCTTTCCCCCTCTCACTTTCTCATGTAATTACTCTCTGCATTTGGCACTCTCATACACACAAGTACTACATTGTTTCTCTCATATGTCTGAAAGTGTGAGAGATAAATGAATGGGAAGAAGGTAGGAGAGAGAGAAATGGGGAAAAATGAGAGAGACAGAGATTGAAAGAGATAAACAGGAGACTAAGTCAGAGATATTGAAATGTCAGGAGCTGTACCGAAGATAATGACTTACCTAAAAAAAGTAGGCAATAGTTTTGTAATCTGTCTTCTGAAGATATATTAATAAGGGTAAAATAATTGTTTGGTAGTATAATTTGCTCCATTCTCTAAAAATGCCACTTGAACATTTAGGAAAGAGTAGAAATAAATACAGGATCTTTATCAAAAGCTGTACTTTGTATTACATGCTAAGGTTGGGAAGATTCATTTGATTTTAAAAACAGCTTTAATTCAAGGACAGATTATTCAGTTCACTATCAAGGTGAGCACTGAAAAATCATAATTGATAAAGATGTAGCTGGGATCTATATACAAAGAAAGCATTCAATAATTTTATGCTTTGAGCAATAATATAGTCTTCAATTAATGAATTGTTTTTGTGTCAGATTCTGTTGAGAATGAAATTTCATTTTCTGGATGTTGAGGTTAACTATAGACATGTAACCCAAGAAAATTCCTGACATGAAATTGATATATAATGGATTGATGTGAATTAAAAACAGATAAAATCATATATACTTAAATTTATTAATAGATACCTCTGGCTTTGGTAACATGAGCTGTACTGGTGATAATACAAATGTGACTTCAACCAGTACACATGTGACTAGAGTTATTTGACAATTATTCTTTTATCCTAGGCATACTAGATAGTTGGCTACTATGTTAGTTTGCTTCCACGGATAGAAAATAGAACTGTATGCTCCCTTGAGGAGATGGAGAGGAAAATGTTTCCACTCTTTCTCAGTGGTACAATCTTTTAAAATTTTAATTGACATAAAAATTACATGTATTTATGGGATATAATGTGATGCCTTTGTACACACAATATCTTAAAGAAATCTTTATTTACCTTTGCCAGCTTGTTAACTTCATATAACCTTACCTATTATCTGATTTCCAGAGATCTGTGATTACTAGGCACCCTAATTGGCCCCATGAGTACAGCACAATAAAACTTCCTTCCTAAATGCTTATGATTATGCAGCATCTACACGGAGCTGAGGCCACACCAGAACCGCAGGGAGTCATGTCAGCACATGACCCATTGGAATTGTCTCTAATGGACTGTGTGTGTGCGCATACATGTACTTGTGCTGCTTCTCATGAACGGAACAGTGAGAGCACCGGGCGCCCTGGCAGAGTGCTTGGTACCTCCTGCAGCCTACCGTTTTAGAAAGCAAACCCTATGAACTGGAATTTTTAATGATGGAAATACTCTGTTGTTGGGTGTAATCCTGGTACAGTTGCATAGTATTGCCCTTTTATTTTGAAACTATGTTCTGCTCTTGGAATAGCAGCCACGAGGGCTTTAAACCAGCCTGGGCAATGGTACATCCTTTCCCTTTACTCATGCACCTCAACTTCCATTCCTGAGTTGGCACCAATAAATGCATAGTCACTATTTTCCTTTATCCTTTGTTTTAAAATTTTGGGATATTAGGACAAATTGGAATAACAACTTTCAGAGAAAAGTGAAGAAAATGTGAAAGATCTTCAAAAGAAAGGAAGGAAGGAAGAAAGGAAGAAAAAACATGCAAAGCAATGTGCAAAGTGACATTTTCAAATTGGCCCCAAAGAACCTCTGTCACTAAATTTCAGAAGATCTGTCAAGAAGAGAAAACATGTAATTATGATAATTTCTAATGAATGAGGAACCTTTATACAAATCAATCTCTATCTTTAAAAAACTTGTCAGGAAAAAAATCAAGTGTTATAATTCGATATTCAAAGTAACTGAGGGATGATATGGTTTGTGGCCTGCAAGAAGCACAAAAGCAAATTAGTCTTCAGGCTCAGAGCAGGAGTCCTTGCTTCTTGTGACTTATGAAACTTTCAGGGTTCCTGACAAAGTTGTGAATCTTCTCCCAAGAATATGTGTGCTACGTATACTTCATTGTCTTGGGTTACTTGTGCTTGCTAAATTGTTCTGGACGAATTTATGTGATTCTTACCCCCATTCAGTCATCCATGGACCCTAAAAAGGACCCTTGAACACCTGAGGGTCATTTTCTACTAATCTGACATAGTTCAAGTTCAGTGGAAAGTTTGTTGGTTTCTCTATATAATTAGAAAATCAGAGAGGGAGGATATTAAAATTCAAGTAGGATGGATAGATGGATTTTCGAATACATAAGTAAGATAAATGACAAACAGATGTATATTCACTTTTTAGACTTAAAACACCTATAAAAACAATCCTGGGTAAGAACTGCTAGGGGTTAAATTCAGATGCTGAAATGTCTTTCACTAAGTAATGATATTAGCAGTTGGAAACTTTGAGAGAAAATAGGTCATGAAGGTGGGGCCTTCACATATGGCATAATTGCCCTTATAAGGACCTAAAAAGAACAGGGTATATTCCTGTGGGGACCACATTAAAACACAACTATACATTAGAACACAGCTATACATCACCGTACATAAACAATGGAGTCCTAATCAGACCCTGAATCTATCACTGCTTGAGCTTGGAATGTTTAGCCTCTAGAATGAAGATAAATATGTTTCTGTATTTGTTTATTTCTTTGTAGTAAGGTACAACAATTATAACATTTTTGTTAAATACAGACCAAATAGACTAAGGTAAGAAACAAAATCTTTCTTGAGGAGAGGTTCATATGGGCCCAGCATTCCTGCATTCAAACTGTCAGGTCAGGTCAGGGTTTCTGCATTATTTCACTAGATACAGGAAAATAAGGAGGGGGGACAGAGATAGAGAAAGAGATCCAGAGAGTCAGGGAGAGAAAGGAAAGGGAAAAAAGTATAGAAAAGAAACACATACACTTTCACCTTGATAATATTTGGGTTAATAATTACGCTTTAGTGATTCTGAGGACAAGCTCTGGTGTTAGACTCTCTGGATGGTTATCTGGCTCTACGAAGGCAGGAGAATGGTCAATGTACTGATTCTTTCTGTTTTAGTATGTGTATATAAAATGAAAATAAAAATAGTACTTAATAAGTGTTCATGCTAATTTAAATGATTTAAAAGACTCAAAATAATAGGAGATCCTTAATTGTAAGCTAATATTAGGAAAGAATAGAAAGAAAACCAGGTACTTTAAAATGACAAAATATTTTGCTACCTTAGGTCAATGTCCTAAATTATTATTAGTATTGTTGATGCTATTATATTCAGACCAAGCTAATATGAAAATCCAAATATGTACCACATGAATGGAAGAAGAAGGGCATTGGGACATTTAAAAGAATCTGTGGGGGAGAGGAAGAATATCTGATAAGATAATTTATAATATAAACTTTCTTTGTTTAGAAGGATGTGGGTAGAAGAGGGTTAGTTAATTTGAGCTAGTTAAGACCTTATAAGTTTGAGGTTTTCATAGTGAAGCTACTCTCATGTATGGGTGAGATGGGTGGTGGGGTGTGTGCATGTTTTATCTTCCATGATATGATACCAAATTTGAGATCATTATTTTTGTCTCTCTTGCTTTTGCTTGTTTCCTTAACACACAGAAATATTTCCGAAGATTAGCAATTATTTATTCAATGCCCTAGGAAAGAGCTGGTTGCTCCATTAATGCCAAAGGCTGTGACTTGAGTTATTTTAATGTTGTGAGTGCTCTGTCCTCTTCTAGCTAGTGACTGGTAGCATCCTACTGGCCGAGAGCACAGTCAACAAGTCAGTCTAGGAACCACCATTAGTGAGGGGTGAATTGTCCCCTCAGTATGTACTCTGTATGAGATAAGGTACAAATGATGGCAGGCAGAACTCTTCTCTGCATGGATTTATACATGTATTTTAATGTTGAACTTTAGAATTCAGAAGTTCTTGCTTTAATAGTGAATTAACTGCAGGCAATTACTTAATAGACCTTTTCAATGTCAAGGTGCTTCCATCTGTAAGATTGAAAGGCATTTATTTTATTTAGGATGAAAACATTTTTGGTAGTATAAGAGAAAAAAGTGTGTTTTGAAGATCTCTGTTTATGAATAAGTAAAACTGATGTTTTTTCTTACTACAAGGAGTGAGTTTTTCTCTTCACAGATATGACAGAGAGTAGACAATTGTTATCTACACATTCACTGATTATACAAAGAAAACATTCAAGCCCAGTGTGATGGCTATTTTTGGTTGTCAACATGGCTACATCTGATAATAACTTAAACCCAAATAGCTGGACACATCTATAAGACGAATTGTTAAACAGTCTTAGTAATAAAAAGTCAGAGCCAGATATTGGGGTAAAAACTGAGAGATCAAAAAAGCAGAAAGAAGCCAGCCAAATTCTTACCACTTGGAAAACCTCATTCAAAGAGACCTACTTCCTGTATACCCACCCCTATATGCATTTCTGTTCTGCATTTCACTTCCTCTTTCCACCCAGCTACATCACTTCCTGTCTGTCTGTACAGACCTTCAGACCTCTATGGTTAGTGCTGGGATTAAAGACATGTGTCACCATGCCTGGCTCTGTTCCCCAGTGCAACCTTAAACTCACAGAGATCTGGATGGATCTCTGCCTCCTGAATGCTAGGATTAAAAGTGTGTGCTACCATTGCCTGTCTTTTATGTTTAATATAGTGACTGGCTTTTTCCTCTGATCCTCAGATAAACTTTATTAGGATGTAAAATATATTGGGGGACACAATATATCACACACATCTGTGAGGGAAATTTTCTTAATTAATTCATTTGAAGTGGAAAGACCCACTTCTAATCTGGATCTTATGAGGTAAGAAGATCTACCTTAAATCTGGCCCACACTTTTCTTCTGGCATCTGATACAAAGGACATGGGGAAGAAATCTCCCTCTCTTTGCTTTCTTGCTCTCACCCTCACTAGCAAGCACATTTCTTCACTGATATCAGAACCTACTTCTTCAGGATTCCAGCATATGATAGAGACCAGCTAAGACATCCATCCCTGTGGACTGAGGAACTACTGGATTCTTGAATCTTCTGTTGGCAAACAACTGTTGTTAGACCTGCTAGATCACAGCCTGTAAGCCAGTCTAATAAATCTCATTAACCTTACAATTCTGTAAGTTTTGTTCCTCTAGAGGAACCCTGACAAATACACCCAGAAATCACAAATGACTGCACCAATACTCAAGTATAGGATTATCTCAGCTTGTAGGCAGCCTGTCCTACATCTAGCCCCCAAACCAACAACATTCCGTGCAGTGCTTCTGTTGTAGTTGGATCTGGAGTGTGCCAAAAGGCTCATATTTTAAACAGCTTTCCCCTGGCTGGTGGTGCTTTTTTAGGTGTTGGTGAAACCTTGAGAATGTGGGGAGTACCTGGCTAGCAGGCAGGACTCACTAGGAGTAGGCATTTGAAAGTTACTAAGGCACCCTGATTCCATTTGCACTCTCTCTTTTTTGGTCTGCTGCCGTGTTGTCACATGGTCATGCTCATATTGTCACAGAATGAGCCATTTCTCTATCCTTACCATCTATGGTAGATGGGAATCCTCTGAGACATCCTTACCCTCTGTGATGGAATGCTCTGAAACAGTGAACCAAGTGAATGTTTCCTCCTGTAAGTTGTTTCTGCCAACTACTTTGGTAATAGCCATTCATAAAACTAAAAATACATTTACTATTAATTAAAAAAAATAAAAAGTGACTAATATAGTTTCATGGTAAACTGTGGCTATGAATCTCAGAACACAGTAAATTAACCAGTTTTCCTATTACTTGTATTAACTTGAAAAAAAAAAAACCCACAAGTTCATTTATTTTGGAAGATCAATTCTGTTTTCCCACAAAATGACTAAAATTTTATCATTGGTATTTGAAAAAATTCTGCTTGTTTAAAGATTCTGTTCCCACTCCTTACTGTTTTAAAATAAGTAGTAAATAGAGTAAAATGAATTTAGATTAAATTCATAAAAAGTACTTTTCTAAGAGATGAGTACACAGGTTTAGAGACAGATGTGCATTCTGATGTCTGTTTAATGCATTGAAGATGATGAAGATGAGGCAGACTGAAGGCCACTGGAAGTAGGAAACAGGGGCCGGAGATGATGTTCAGCAGCTAAGAACACTTATGGTCTCACTGGGGGAAATAAACTGCTCTTAAGTGCAGGCCACATGCCCAGCAGTTGATGGGCAACAGAAAATGAGCTCAACAGCATTTTAGAGCTTCTTTGTCTCATAATGTTTTGTCAGGAATTTTGTTTTTAATGACTTATTTTTTCCTCTCTTTTTACCTTATAGATCCTTATAGAAGCATATATATTCGGGCTTCTAGCATAGTGTTTTTGTGGGGTTCCCGAGTGTGCAAATGAGTAAGTTTTTGCATCTCTATCAATTTCATGTGCCTTTTCCTGGGCTCTTTTCCTTCTGTCTGCTTGTAATGTTCTATTCCGATGTGCTAGTTTTTGTTTTATTATATTTATTTTATCTTTACTATGATCCCTTAGAGGCTTGTTTGTTTTCTAATGAGAAATAGAAAGGGATGGATTCAGATGGAAGGGGATGTGAAGAGGAACTGGGAGTAGAGGGAGGGGGAACCATAATTGAGCATATTGTGGGAGGAAAATGTGTTTTCAATAAAAGGAAAAATAATTGATCTTGACAGATTGCAGTATGCATTAGAGCATATTACATCTGTACCATGATGAGGGACAGTTTTCCATTTCCTGCTTTGAAAGGATATTTTAAGTTTGGTTCCTAGTATTCACTAATTACTATAATTTTTGCTAGCTTTTCTTTCTCTTAAACATTTTCCAAAGGCATAGATAAAATC
The DNA here is from genome assembly GCF_004664715.2 of Peromyscus leucopus. NCBI lineage: Eukaryota > Metazoa > Chordata > Mammalia > Rodentia > Cricetidae > Peromyscus > Peromyscus leucopus. The sequence goes on from NC_051063.1 coordinate 35,164,718, forward strand.
AAGACATTGGAAGAAAGCATTGTACAAAATGAACTTTTAAAAATAATCTTATCCAGAAATTAAAAAACAGTCTGATTCTGGATATTCATGTGACTCATCATTAGACTTAAAAAAAAAGACTTTGCTAAGCATAATTCATAAAGCTACAAAAATTAAGCATTAACAAAAACACTTGTTGTAGAGGACCAGAGTTCAGTTTCCATAACCCACATGGTAGCTCACAGCCATCTGTCACTTAAATTCCAAGTAATTTGAAACCCTCCCCTGACCTCCCTTGTCATCAGAAATGCAGGAATGTATGTGGTGCACATGGACACATTTAGCCAAAACACACAAAATAAAATAAATAAATCTAAAAATAAAAAAATTTAAAATAGATAAAATGAGCAGAATAATTTCTGCATATAGACTAATTTCTCCAGGATCTAACAATTCTTAGTTTATCAAAACCAAGCACAGGTGAACCACTTTACGCAAAACTATAAATACCGTGTGTGTGTGTGTGTGTGTGTGTGTGTGTGTGTGTGTGTGTGTGTGTATGTATGTTGAAGGGGCATGTACTCTATATAAATGTATGCCTTAACACAGATATGGATTACCAAAGAATTTTTATACATATTAGATTTTTAGAAAGCAGAAGCATTGATGTACCCAAAACACTGTGTTGCTGGAGAGCTTCTCTCCAGGTTCCCCAAACCCCGCAGTCCCACAATTCACTTATAAAATAATCACTCAGACGCTTATATCACTTATAAACTGTATGGCCGTGGCAGGCTTTTTGCTAATTGTTCTTTTATCTTAAATTAACCATTTTTATAAATCTATACCTTGCCACATGGCTGGTGGCTTACCGGCGTCTTCACATGCTGCTTGTCCTGGCAGTGGCTGCAGTGTCTCTCCTCAGCCTTCTGCTTCCCAGAATTCTCCTCTCTCCTTGTTCCACCTACTTCCTGCCTGGCAACCTACTTCCTGCCTGGTCACTGGCCATCAGTGTTTTATTTATATATAGAGCAATAACCACAGCACTTCCCCTTTTTTTCTTTTTTTAGAAAGGAAGGTTTAACTTTAACATGGTAAAATTACATATAACAAAACAATTACCGAGCAAGAATTATAGTTACAATATTAAAGAAGATGTCCTATCCATCTTATATTTGTGAGTTTAAGGTTTTATATCTAACTTATCTTTTATCATAACTGAGGAAATTACAACTATCTAGTTTTCAACCACATCAAAGACCTGAGAAGGAACATAATGGTACCTGAGAAATGGTAGATGGATGCAAGCAACTTTCGGGAATCTTGAAAAAGTAGACCAAGACAGCTGGCAGCCTGGACAGTCACCTAATGTTTCTCAGCATTGTTGGTGCATTCAAATTGACTACAGGCCTAGAGTATCTGACAGACCATTTTCAGAAGCAGGATTTCTGAAAGACCATCTTACCCTGTCTTGGCAGAGTACAGTGGTCGCTTTCCTTGTGTCCTGCTTGTCCAGAAAGGACAGCATTGTATTTGTACTGTCAGCCATCAAGGCAAGGGCAGTTCTTTGCCCAGTAGGCCATTTTGTGCCAAAAAGACAAACTTCCAAATGGAAATGTCTTAGAAGCCCAACATTCTCTCAGGATCAATTGGTGCAGCCAGGAGCAATTGTGTCTCACATCAACAGAATTTTAAGTTATTTAAATGCCATATTCTCTAGGTCTATGAAGTGTTTGAAGATTACCTATCTATCTGAAATATATCTATGTATACCTAGAAGACTTAACTAACATGGCTACAAATATGATTATCATAGATGACTGATTATTAATCTATTTTTTAATTATCCATTACAATTTTAAATGAGTTACATAAACATAATACCTCAAACAAGAATAGAAATACATATATACAGTATAACAAAATTAACTTCAAGTTTGTATCAATAAACTAAAATCTATACCAATGTAAAACATTTTAAACAAGTTGTTCTTTAAAAGTAGATTCATTAATCTACCCTTTTATCTTATCATCTCTATATCCTCCTATATATTTATATCATATCCCCTTTTCTTTTTTAGAAAGAGATCACATTTATAATCAACCTGTTTTAAATAAAAATATTGGTTTTTCTCTGTCCCACACCAGAGGGCTCTTCTGATTTGGGACACAAGAATCTCTTAACCATTTATTTTTTTAATATGTCTGGGTTTAGAGGGGGAGTGAGCCAATTCCACCTCTAAAGCCAGCTTGGTATATTTGGGAATTTGGGCGTAGCATCTCTTACTACTTCCTGCTGGAGGGGGGCGCTGTATCTTATGGGGATACAAAGAAAATTTTAGGCCTATGGGGTAGTCCTTGAGGCTGTATTGTATGAACCTGTTGCCATGAAACGCTCTGGATGTTGGATCATCTGGGCCATGGTGTCATCGGAGACCTTTCAGGGGGTCTTGGCTGATGAAACCTGATGTATCTTAATCTGGAACAAGTCCACAGCCTCTGGCTTTCTGTGGAAACAAAAGCAGAACCTCTTTTCCAAAGCAACATATCCTTAAATCCAAATTTTGAAGTCAAGGTACCTTTAAAATATACATTTTGGCATAACTCAACAGCTTTTGTAATCAAATGTTTTTCTTCAGTTACAAATATCAAAGACAACATAATCCAGATTCTCTGTGTGGTAGCCATCTTTACGTGGCTTATTTATCTTAATTTATCTTTTTTTTTGTCTCTTTTAAGCCTATATATTGTTAATCTATTGCTTTAAACTGTAGTATTTTAAGACTGAAACAAGCGCTGTGGCTGCTGGCTCCACCCATTTCAGCTTCCCAACAAGGCGGCTGTACGTTTTCTGCCAGTTCTGTGAGTCATTAAGTCTCAGAAGTAGTGGGTCTAAGCTTTTATTAAAGCAGCGTGTAGCCTAGAAACCTCTTTTTTTTTTTTTTTTTAATACTAGTAAAGATTAAAACTACCACACAGCTTAATGTGCCGCTGGCAGACGCCTCATTTCTGCCATACTGCCGGTCAAACCCACACACCAGGAACCCACCAGTGTTCAAACCTGCGTTTTGTGGTGTCTAGCTGCCTGTATGAGACAAGAAGCAGGAACCTGGTTTTGGCTCTGTTTAGAATTGGTTATTAAATATTCTCAGGTTTAAGGTGGAAATTCGAGCCGTTGGGCGCCATTTGTTGCTGGAGAGCTTCTCTCCAGGTTCCCCAAGCCCCGCAGTCCCACAATTCACTTATAAAATAATCACTCAGACGCTTATATCACTTATAAACTGTATGGCCGTGGCAGGCTTTTTGCTAATTGTTCTTTTATCTTAAATTAACCCATTTTTATAAATCTATACCTTGCCACATGGCTGTTGGCTTACCGGCGTCTTCACATGCTGCTTGTCCTGGCGGTGGCTGCAGTGTCTCTCCTCAGCCTTCTGCTTCCCAGAATTCTCCTCTCTCCTTGTTCCACCTACTTCCTGCCTGGCAACCTACTTCCTGCCTGGTCACTGGCCATCAGTGTTTTATTTATATATAGAGCAATATCCACAGCACACTGTGTAGTTTTGATCTAGACATTATCCAGATGTTCCTAAAGTTGAGAGGGTAAAGCACATAAAAATGCCATCATGGATTCTGTTAATCTTCAAAGAGAAACTAGTTCATATAAGGAGTTCAAAGTCATGTGAACTCATGAGACACTCCCATCGATCATTACCCTGGTTCAGAGGTGAATGGTTCCCCAGTGAGTTCAAGGTATATAGAAAATGCCATTTTCTTATCTACATAATGATAAGATGATTTATAACTCAAGATAATTTTATGAGGGCATGAAGGACTTAGATGTGTAGTATTCATAGTGTAGTACTTAGCATATAAGGAACCACCAGTCAATGAAATACACTTATCATCACAGTCAAACCATCCAGCAATCTGACATTTTTTATATTTGTCATGATACAGTAAAGTAGGCAGAGTGAAAATTTTTGCACCTGTGCTGTGGGATAATATCCTTGTACACAGTAAAGTTTTGTCACTTGAATTAGTTTAATAAAACACTGATTGGCCAGTAGCAAGGCAGGAAGTGGAGGCAGGGTGACCAGACTAGTAGAATTCTGGGAAGAGGAAGGGAGTAGTCAATAGTAGCCAGCCAGATGCAGAGGAAGCAAGATGAGAATGTTGCACTGAGAAAAGGTACCAAGCCATGTGGCTAAACATAGATAAGAAATATGGGTAAATTTAAGTGTAAGATCTAGTTAGTAATAAGCCTGAGCTACTGTAGAGATTATAAGTAATATTAGGCCTCAGAGTCAGTTGCTTAAGAAGCAGTTGCTGTGTGTTTGGGAACAGAGGCAGGAGAGAAATTTCCACCTACAAGCTGTGTATGTAGTATGATAGGGTGTGCATAGCAACACTTTCAGTTTTCACTGGAAATCATTCCACAGTAGTGTATCTGGTGGTTTGTGACAGTAAAAGCCAATTTCCATTCTTAACAGCATCTTATAAAGTTTATACATTATCAAACTTTCTAATCCTAGGGAAGTAGCAACTCTAGATAGATTTGATTGACATTTCCTTTCTTTTTATTTTAGTCAAAGTCTCATTTTGTAGATTAGGTTGTACTGAAATTTACTCAATAGCCCAGGATATCCTAAAACTCATGTTATTTTTTTCTGCCTCAAATTTTTACAATGTTTGGTTTCTACATGTTTACCAAGGGGGCCTGGATCTATTCATCAACCCAGTTTGAACCATTACTGTAGAAGTAACAAACACTTTACATAAGTTACTCTGGGCAGAAAAAAAAAAGTCATTATTCCAAGTAATTGGCAAGTCTGAATAACCAGTAGCTGGTTCTGTGTTGTCTTTCTATTTGGCCTCAAATGATGTCACCAGCCCTGCATCTGTGCAGCTCTGCCTTTTTAATTCTATGCTCACTTTAGCGTCCATGTAGAAAAAAGGTAGCTGTTCTTGTGTTCAGGATAATGGCCTTTCTGAGCACTAAAGCAAAAGTCTTGGGTAAGTCCTGATCAATCCTGCATGTTCAGTTTCTAAAACTACCACTGTGAAATAGACAATGGAGTGAAGAGACAGTGATAGAGATGTATATCACTGAATCACTAGGACATCAAACTCATGAAAATAGTACAGTCTTGAAATTCAGATCATTCCAAAGAAAATCCAGAGCTTTTTTTCCAGAAAAAAAGGGGATTATATAGGAAGAAGCATAGAAAGGGTAAAATTCATAAAATCCATACTTGTCATTTTCTAGAGACTTTCTTTGCCACTTCCATCTGCTGGGACTGCCTCTTGTTTGCAGTGCCATCTAAAGTGTCATTCCCTAAATTTTGGCTCAAGTCTCTGTCTCCCAGCTGTGTCAACTCAGTTCCTCAATTTATGCCAATGGCACTTATATATCTCCTGTAGATCTAATTATAACCTTAGATATTTTGTGCAATTATCTTCACTACTCCTGGAGGGCAAGGACTCTCTTTTGACCTCAGCAAATCCCTAGATGCAAACAGTACAGTGACTCATAATAAGAAAATGCATTATGAATACTGAACTAAATTTCCTAAAATGCTGTATATATAAAATAATAATCAATATAATTTTCTTATTTTGCTATATTTTTATTATTTAAAACAATTTTAATTTTAATGTATTTTCATCACATTTTCCCTTCCCTATAATACTTGTAGATCCTTGCCACCTCTGTACTAATCCAATTTTAAATTCTTTCTCAAAAAAAAAAACAAAGACCTGTTTCAACAACAACTTCCCCAAACCAAGAAAACAAAATAACACCCCCTGCAAAAGCACCAGCTGCAACCAAATAACAGAACACAAATAAATCCAAAAACAAAACAAATGTGGAATCCATTATATACTGGTCAACTTCTCCTGTACACGTGGCCTGCCCTGAAGTGGTTGATATATCCAGTCTCACTCCATTGGAGAAAATTGATTTTCCCTCTGCCAGGAGATGTGGACAGTGTGTGGCTATATTTTTATTCATTCATTGATTCATTCATTCATTTTTAAAATGTAACAAAATAAAATATAAGATAAAACAAAAACTATCATATTGAAGTTGGACAAGACAAACCAAACAAAAGGAAAAGAGAACCTAAGAGAAGCCACAAAAAGGCTCTTGTTCTCACACTCGGGAATTGCAAAAAACACTAAACTGGAAGGCAAAATATATATGCAGAGGATCTGGTACAGACTTCTGTCTCTGAATTCAAATGAGCTTTGCTCAATTGATTCAGAGGCCCTTGTTCTGCTGGAGTCCTCCATCCCCCTCCACCTTATACTCTTTCACCATCCTTTTCTGTGGGGTTGTCTGAGCTCCAGGGTGGGGAGATTTGGTGGAGACATCCCATTTACTGTTGAGTGTTCCAAAGTCATTCTCTCTCTCTCTCTCTCTCTCTCTCTCTCTCTCTCTCTCTCCATAACATCTGGTGGTTATAGGTCTCTACATTTTTCCTATATGCTGCAGGAGGAAGCTTCTCTGATGATGGCTGAACAAGGCACTAATCTATGAGTGTAGTAGAATATCATTAGGAGTCATTTTATCACCATGGTCTCACACACACAGTGTTGGGTATGGGTTCCATCTCATGGAGTGGGCCTTAAGTCAAATCATTTATTGGTTGGTTACTCCCACAACTGATCAAGGCCTGAAAGTGGAAATAGAATCAATATAGAAATCCCAAATTGAAGTAAATATTGGAAATGCAACATTTAGGAACTCAAACAGGAACCAGAGAGGCAAGCTTCACCAGCAAAATACAAGAGATGGAAAAGAGAATTTCAGTTATTGAAGATAGGATAGAAGGAATAAATACATCAGTCAAAAATGCTAAATCTAAAAAGATTCTGACAGAAAATCTAGGACACTATGAAAAGACCAAATCTAAAAGTAATAGGAATAGAGGAAGGAGAAGTATCCCAGTTCAAAAGCATGAAAATATTTTCAACAAAATCATAGAGGAAATTTCCCTAACCTAGAGAAGGAGATGGCTATGAAAGTACAAGGAACATACAGAACACCAAATAGGTCTAAAAAAGAAATTCCTCTCAGTACACAATGGCCAAACTCCCAAACATACAGAAAAGAGAAAGAATATTATAAGCTGCAAGGTAAAAAAGACAAAGTAATATATAAAGGCAGATCTATTGGAATTATACCTGATATATCAGTGAAGACTCCGAAAGCCAGAAGGGCCTAAACAAATGTTCTGTAGACTCTGAGAGATCATAAGTGCCTGACCAGACTACTATACCCAGCAAAATTTTCAATCACCATAGATAGAGAAAATAAGATATTCCATGATAAATCTAACTTTAAACAATATCTATCTACAAATATAGCCCTATGGAAGGAGCTAGAAGGAAAATTCCAACCTAAGGTTAACTACATCCAAGAAAACACAGGGAATAAATAATCCCGGACCAACAAAGTCAAAAGAGAATCACAAACACACACACACACACACACACACACACACACACACACATACACACACCATCACTACCACCACCAGTAGCAGCAGCACTACCATCATCACCAACATCAACAACAATAACATAACAGGAATCAACAATCATTGGCCACTGATATCTCTCAGTATCAATGGTATCAATTCCCTAATAAAAAAGACAAAGGCCAACAGAATGGATGTGAAAACAAGATCCATCCTTCTGCTGCATTTAAGAAACATACCTCAACACCAAGACAAGATATTACTTCATGATAAGGATTGGAAAATGATATTCCAAGCAAATGGACCTAAGAAGCAAGCTGGTGTAGCCATTTCAATACCTGACAAAATAGACTCTAAACCAAAACAAATCAGAAGAGATAGCGAAGGACACTACATACTCGTTAAAGGAAAAGTCCACCAAGATGACATTTCAGTTCTTAACATCTATTCCATAAACACAAGTGCACCCAAGTTTGTAAAAGAAACACTACTACAGCTTAAATCATATATTGACCATCACACACAGAAAGAAACTTCAGTATCCCATTCTCATCAATGGACAGATCATCCAAACAAAAACTAAATAGAGAAATGCTGGAACTAACTGGTGTAATTTTAGTTTAAAAATAACACAAAGCAGAATGGGAAAAAATGAGGTCTGATTCCATTTCTTTTTTTTCCTTTTATTTTATTTTACAATACCATTCAATTCTACATATCAGCCATGTTCCCCCCCTCCTGCACTCCTCCCCTTCCCCCCAGCCCACCCCCTCTGGTGATAGGATGGCCAAACACCCTAATTGTCGTGCTAGAAACCCCATCTAACGACTGAGGAATCTGGATGCAGAGATCCACAGCTAGGCCCCAGGTGGAGCTCCAGGAGTCTAATTAGTGAGAAAGAGGAGGGTTTATATGAGTGAGAATTGTTGAAACCAAGGTTGGATAAAGCACAGGGACAAATAGCCAAACTAATGGAAACACATGAACTATGAACCAAAGGCTGAGGGGCCCCCAACTGGATCAGGCCCTCTGAATAGGTGAGACAGTTGATTGGCTTGATCTGTCTGGGAGGCATCCAGGCAGTGCTACTGGGTCCTGTGCTCAGTGCATGAGCTGGCTGTCTGAAACCTGGGGTTTATGCATGGACGCTTGGCTCAGTCTGGGAGGAGGAGACTGGCCTGAATCTACCAGGTTGATCTCAGTCCTCTGGGGAGGCTTTGCCCTGGAGGAGGTGAGAATGATTCCATTTCTTTGTAGGAAATATATTTTACATTGAAATTGTGTGATGCCTTGTCTCAGAAATTGGCATTGACTCCCAGTTAGCTCTGAGCTCATGTGATAGAAAAGTAGAGTGTCTCTTCAATTATAGAGCAGAAGTTGTTCCATGTAACTAGCCTCCAAATCACCATCTTAATGTAGTGATTATTTGTTTATGAGAGTTGGACAGATTCTTATGTCAGGAAGCAGATGAGAGACTGGAGAGAGACATATGCTTGAATAGAAATAATGTTTTCCTCGGAGTTTCTCTGTTCATTAGAGGTTCCGTGTGATTCATAAACATAAGTGGCAATTGGAGATGAGATTTCAGCTTAAGGGTTTGTGTAAAATGGACAAAGTATCATCAAACCTTGGCCTAATATTTCCTTTTGCCATATTGTTTTCAACATGGCATAAATGAACCTTTGCAGGATGATCAATCCTGATAACTACTGGAAATGAGCAGACAAGACAGAACTATTACTTAAGTTCTAGCCTCTTAAATTAGGATTTATTTCCTTGGTATAAAATGCAGCTCTAAATGGAGAGTTTCTATTGCTTTTGTGAATTGAATTTGTTAATGCTTTAGAATTTGGAATGAATTAAATGTACTTTATCTTTTAATTTTTATTTTGCAATGAAATTGAAATAATATTGAAATATTTATTGAATATTTACCATATGGTATTCCTGTTTCCTGTTAAGGGTCTTTTGCTATTGGGGGGATTAAATGTGTTTATTTGTACATATGACTGAAAACAAATGCAAAGAGAAAGACAAATGGGGAAAACTTTAGTATATACTTACATAACAATATTGGTTCACAAAGGTAGCCTTGAGTGGAAGGTTGCTCTGGGCTTTGAAGATTCATAAATTACCAATATCTAATGAATATATACTAAATAATATACTAAAGTTCTTGATAAAATTTTTACATTTTAAAAAAGTCACTTTAGGGCTGATGATATGGTTCAGTGGGTAAAGACATTTGCTAGAAAACCTTACAATATGAGTTTGATCCCTGGAACTCTACCACAGGGTTGGAAGGAGAAAATTTAGTTTTGCAAACTCTCTTCTAACCTTCTTGTAGATGCTGTAGCACTTGTATGGGCACACACATATGGGCACACACTCACACACATATGTAGCTGAAGTTTTCTCTGGTCCTACCCAGCCCCATGGACCCTGAAGCCACTTATAAAATAATCACTCAGAAGCCTATATTAATTAGAACTGCTCTGTTAATCTATGTTGCCACATGTTCGGTGGCTTTAACTGTGTGCTGTTACATGCTATTCCCTGGACGGCGGGCTGGTGTCTACTCTGACTCAGCCTTCCACTTCCCAGAATTCTCCTTATCTGTTTATCCCACCTATAACTTCCTGCCTAGCTTATGGGCAATCAGCATTTTATTCATCGACTAATCTGAGCAACATATTCACAGCATTCAGAGTGATATCCACAGCACTTCCCCCTTTTTTTTTCAAAAAGGAAGATTTCAAAATTACATATAGCAAAATTACATATAACAAACAGTTATCAAGCAAGAATTACAGTTACAACATCCAGTCTATATTTGACAAATTCAAAGAAAATATTCTATTTATCCTATATTTGTATGTCTAAAGTCTCTAATTTATCTTTTATCATAACCAAGGAAAATCATAACTATCTAGTCTTCAACTACATCAAAGACCACAGAAGGATATAATATTACCCAAGTAAACAGGAAGAGCATTGTAAGCAACTTCCAAAAATCCAGAATGACAGAGATAACTGCCTGCCTGAACAGTTATCTAAAGTTCTTCTGTAACATTAGGGCATCCATTTTTCATCCAACAGGCCTAGAGTCTCTCAATTGCTTCTCTCTGTGTCCAGTAGAATATCTGGCAGTATCTTTGAAGCAGGAACCTGAAAAACCATCTCATCTTGCAAAGTTCAGTGGCCACCTTCCTATGGGTCCTGCTTGTCATGTCAATACATTTTCTCAAGCAGTCTAGGCAAGAACAGTTTCTTGTCCAAATGGCTATATTTGCCAAGAAGAAGATAAACTCCATATGGAGTGTTTTGATGTGCATCATCTTTCTTGAAGTAAATCAGTGCTGCAAGCAACAGATGTGTCTCACTGTCCAGAAAGTCTAAGTTTTTAAAACATTTAAAGGCTATATTCTGTAGTCTTTGAAGTGTTTGAAGATTACCAACCTCATTGCAATATATCTATGTATAGTTAGAAAACTTAACATGACTATAAGTTTGACTAATATAGAAGACTAATTATTAATCTGTATTTCTTAATTATCCATTAAAATTTAAATGAGCTGCACAAACATAACACCTTAAACAAGAGTAGAAATATACATACAGTATAACAAAATTAACTTCAACTTTGTATCAATAAACTAAAATCTATACCAATGTAAAACATTTCAAACAAGTCATTGTTCTTTAAAAGTAGATTCAATAATCTACCCTTCATCCTATCATATCTATATCTTATATTTCTATATCATTGCTCCTTTCTTCTTTTAGAAAGAGATTGACTATGACCAATAATTTGTAACCAATAACCTAAACAATGACAAACATCCATAATCCATTTTTTTGGGGGAATATGGGCATAGTGTTCTAGGCTACTTCTTACTGATAGGGGGTGCTGATAGTCTTATGGAGATCCTGAGAACATTTGAGATAATGGTCAAGTCCTGGGAAGACTGGCTATAACCTTTGTTGATAGGTACCATCTGTTAAGGTTCAGGAGGTCTGGCTTGATCAAATCTGATCCATCTTAACCTGGAACAAATCCATAGCCTTTTGTTTCCTATGGAAACAAAAACAGATCCTCCTTTCCAAAGGAACATAGTCTTAGATCCAAATTTTGAAGCCAAAATACCTTTAAAATATACATATTGATTTAACTCAGCAGCTTTTATAATCAAATGTCTTTCTGCAGTTAAAAATCCCAAAGACAACATAATCCAGACACTCTGTGTGATTTCCATCTTTACATGGCTTATGTTTTATATTACTTTTGTTGTCTCTTTAAAGACTTTATTTTTTAGAACTATCTATTTCTTTATTTAACTGTCTATTGTCCTTTTCTTATTTCTTTCAAGCCTACATACATTTTTATACACATTGTAAACTGTTTAAAGTCTTATTCCATCTGAAGCTGCCTTATTGTGAATCTATAATCCTTCTCTGACCAGGAGACATTTTAAACTGCTAAACTGCATGGTTAGAACCAAGGTAGTAGCTTTGGCTGCTGGTTCTGCTGACCTAAGCATCCTAACATGACAGCGGTAAGTTTACCGCCAGCTTTGGGGGAGCCATGCTCACCACTGATTCTGGGAAGTAGTAGATCCATGCCATTCTATTTTGATTTTCTCAGCTTTTCTTAAGGTATTAATTTTATATCAAAATTATATATCAAATTTATATCAAAATAAGATTAACATATATATATTAAACTTTCATTATGATATTAATGGTCATATAGAGTACTAACTAATTCTAGAAAAAAGGCTTCAATTAGTTGCCTAGATATGTTTTTGTGTTAAAGTCTCTATCAGTTTTCTTAGGGAATCACAACCAGGCCTAACATCGAATTTGAAGTCTCCAGAAGAATGAAGGGGCCCCAAAACAATGATTACATGTGGACAATAATAAAACCACTAAGCTGACAAACATCACCCACAGATCAGCTTTGGACTATAAACTGCTCAGAACAATTTCGAGATGGATAGCTGAGATAACCGAATTTCACAGACTACTCAAACAAGGACTTGAGATAAACTCTGAACTTTGGCATTATTCAGAGAATGGACAACAAATGATATAGTTACCTCTCCCAGAACTTGACAATTAACCCAAAATTTTTCTTTTCAGAATTCCCTAAAGATGCCTTCACCCACAACCAACAGGAAGCAATTTTAAGAACACGACATCCACATTCCCAAAGAGGTGGAGTGGGGTGGGTGGTTTTTGGTCTTTCTATGGGTTTTGAGTTTGGGATAATTTTCATTGTTTAGGAGGGTTGGTTACAAGCTGTTGTTGCTAATGGTTAGGAAAAGGGCTAAACAAAGGATTAGATTTAAGGTTCTTGTTTGAAAAAAAAGATTAATAGAAATGATAGAATAGAGGGTAGATTATTGAATCTACCCTGAAAAGTAAAGAGAAGATATAGATATGATATAGATAAAAAGGTAGATTATTGAATCTACTTTTAAAAGACAATTACTGGTTTTAAATACTTTACATTGGATTGGATTTTTATATATTGTATACAAATTATATATACTGAGATTGATATTGTTAGAAAATGCTGTATGTATATTTCTAATCTTTTTCAAGATATTGTACTTATACAGTTCATTTAACAATGCAATGCAATTAGCTAATCCTTGAATGTTATTATTTCCAACTATTAGGATATAAAGAAATGGAAGTTAGTAGTTAGACATTACAATCAAACTTATAATCATATTAGGTATGTTTTCAAGGCTAAGCAGAGATATATTTTAGATATGTCATCTTCAAACCATTCAGAGATCTACAGAATATGTCATTTAAAATGTTTTAAACTTAGAATTTTTTTCTTTTTTTTTTTTTATGACTATGAAACATGTCGGCTCCTGGCAGTACCAATCTACTTCAGAGAAGATATGAACATTGAAGAAACTGCAAATGGAGTTAACTTTCATTGTGGCAAAAGTTAATCACTGCGCAACAAAGTGCCCTCATATCAACTGCTGACAGTATGCTATCCAAAATGGACCGACAGGACATGAAATAAAGGACTACCGGTTCTTGCCAAGACAAGTGTGGTTGAGGCTTTTGCAACAGGCATCTTCTGAGGCCAGGACAATATGGCACCATCGCTGAAGTGGCCTTTGCAATCCAGAAAAGGTACAGTGCCCCTTTCTTCGAAGGCAGCTGAACAGGCAGAGGGCCTATAGCTTCTGGTGTGCAGTAGAACCATAGCTGAAACAGTTATTCTTGAAAGAGTATCTATGTTGAAGAAGTCTAACTTCTCAATAGTAGACGGGCATTTAATAAAAGAGATGAAGCCACCCACAAGCTGAGAAGAATGCACAGCTGAATTCCAAAAACACCAACAATTTCCAGAATTTAAAATCCTGAATCATGACAGGACATTGATGGAATTCAGGTTTATCTGGTACATAGACTACTTGCACCAAAAGTGAGGTTGAGCTATAGGCCCTGTGTACATACTACTTCACAAATGAGTCTGTAAGATATGCTAAGCCTATAGGCTGAAGATGATGCCCCAACATTGAGAAGAAACCTTGGGTGACTGTCTAGGCAGTTGCCTGTTTCTGTCAACTCACATTTTTTTTGGAAGTTGCTTGTTTGCACTTTCTGTTTTACTAGGTAATATTATTTCCTTCTTGGGTCTCTGAAAGAGTTGAAGATTAGATAGTTATAGTTAGTTGAAGATTAGATAGTTATAATTATAGTTTTCCTTGTTAAGAATTTCAGAAAAGAAACTCACTGAAGAGGTGTAAAGTGCATAAATTTGAAAGACATTATAAGATAGTTCTCTGTTAGTAATATAAGTTAGGATAGAAAATGATTCAGGCATATTTTAGACTTACCAAAACAGGATAGATAATGAAATATTTTCTCTGATTTTGTCAAATGCAAATGGACTAGACATTGTTGATGTATTTATTGCTTGTATGTATTGAATATAGTTATTGTATTTACTCTATACAGTTTTCTTATATTAGTTATAACTTTATTATTATTTTTTATTTTTATTAGAAAAAAGCAGAAATGTGGTGATATTTTGTTTGTGCTGAAATGTGATATTTTATTTGTATGTTAATAAATAAAGTTTGCATGGAGATCAGAGATCATAGTCAGCCATAAACAGACATCAGGCAGTGGTAGCACATGTTGTTAATCTAATCAAATGGCAGGCAGAGTCTCTGTGTGTTCAAGGACACAGCTAAGTGTGGTGACACATGACTCTAATCTCAGTACCAACCATAGAGACCTGGAGGTCTGTATAGACAGGCAGTGATGAAGAAGTGAGGTGGCTGGGTTAAGAGCCAATGAGAAGGCAGAACAGGAAGGCAATAAAGGTGTAGGTTAGACAGGAAGAGCTCTCTTGGGAACCTAAGACAATGTGGTAAGCTAAGGTTAGTTGGTGGCTATCATCCTGATTTCTAAGGCTTTCACCCCTGTATTTGGCTCTGTGTTTCTTATTTAATACAACTGTTCAGAAATTTGTCTACACACATACACAAAATAAATAAAAGGTAATTTCTTAATAGTGTCAGTTATTTCTTGAATTTGGCACACACACACACACACACACACATGCGCACACACATGCGCACACACAGTGGTAATCAAAAACATAAGTAAATGAGATACGTATTGGGAAGAAATGTTTCATGGAATGAATTGATGAAAAAGAGTATGAGAAATTCAAGTGAGGGACAGTGACTAATGATGCTATAGACTGAGCCTTTTGGATTTCCTCCACAGATAACAGAACCAGAATCAGATCCAAATGCAAGGGTCTGAATTTAGCAGCCAATTTGGTAAATAACAGCAGGAATGACACATTCGTGAGGGCTTGTGACAAAGTGAGGGAAGGAAGAGAACCCATCATGCTGTGGTGGAGGTGTGTGAAGGCTTCAGGAAGTTCTGAGGTCCTCAGAGCTTCAGGTCCAGATGCTAACATAGACACAGATACACCTACACAACAAAGGCAAAGTAGCAAGCACACAAATGGAAGATCCAGAGCTGAAATCATAGCTCTAGAAACAATGTAAGGACAGAAACAGTAATTTCTTCTACATTCTTGTGAATTTAACAGACATTTTAGACATTTTGCTCTCAGAAAATGTAGGATGTTCCAATTTAAAATCTTGACCAGTGTTCCTCACTGGTATGGATTGAATAAGGTTTGTGATTGAATATTCCCTTGAACTGGAATGAGTTCTCCTTGCCTCTCCCACTGTGTGTGTGTTTGTGTTTGTGTGTGTGTGTGTGTGTGTGTGTGTGTGTGTGTGTGTGTGTGTGTGTAATTTCTAGTTAGATTTCAAGGTGAAGCTCATAATGCTTTGTGCCTCAGAACTAAAACAGTGGAATCGCACTTCTACTTCCTTTTATCAGTGGACAAAACTTCAGAAAGGGAAGCCCATTAAGGCAGATGGAAAGTCTGTGTAACTTGAACATTCAGGGAAAGATGCTAAGGAATGTTTTATCTAAAAACAGCAAGTTTGGCAAGTGATAAGAGGTTCATGGAGGAAGACATGGGTCCTGTGTGTCTTGAAAGAGATATGGGATAAAACTAGAAAAATAATCCAGATTAGAAGTTGACTTCTGAGAACAATGTGATCTAATTATTGGAGACAATAGGTAGCATTTAGATATAAATCCTGTATTTGGAAGAAGTTACAAGCTTTGTACCTATGTAGAAAGGCAGAGTACCTGGCTCTATAAGCAGCTAAATATATTTCAAGAAGTATGCATATATTCATTTCAACACACAACACATAATCTGACTTTTATTTTGTATAGACTAGACAACCATTGATAAAATTTTTAAATTAAATTTTATTAGTGTATTGTGAATGTAGAAAGTAAGAGGCTGTTTTATTGAGATAATTATATCTAGGAATAATAGGATCAGATATTTGTTTTGTTTTTAAAGTTTTAACAGCTTTGTGGAGATACAATTCATATATCATATAATTTACTCATTAATGTTGTATAAGTTAACAACCTTTAGTTTTTCCATAAATATGTATAAGCATCACCACAGTTGGAGTGCTAACATAACCCCTCAAAGTGAGTGAAGAGTTTAAGTATTTTTGACAAGCTGTTCTATAACCACTTCTGGACAAGGTGAAACCTTACAGCTGGATTTTAATGCTTGTTCCTGCGGTCTGGAGACATCTGTATTGTATTTCCAGGTGTGCTCTTCTGGTGAATCCAGTGGATACTTAGTAGCTCACTTGGTCCTCCCACTCAGTTTTCCTCCATTTTCCTTTATTTATTGCTCTGGGCAGAGTGTTCTGTATCGACATTCAGGATCTCAACTTATAGCTTAGTGTCCAGTCAAAGACATCATAGCATATTTCCAAACATCTGGAGCTTTGTTGTTTTTGGTTTTTTTTTATTACAATTTCCTTCTCTCCAGAGTTCAGTTCCACAAACTCTGGTTACCCCAAGGGCCTCGTTTTCTCATTTAAACAGACTGCTTCGAATGTTTATTCTCTAACTCATGCCAAGTTTTGCAAGTACCTCTAGGTGTGCTTGAAGTCTTGGTCTACTTACCTCACACCTTCACCTGTCATACAGGGCCATTCTGTGATGTATGTAGCCTTATATCTAAAGTCAGTTGCCACATATATTTTTCAAGCTAAGTAGCTGTTTATAGTGGCAAGATTAGGGCACCTCCACTTTTTTTTAATCATATGGAGAAGTAAAAGCTATTATAATTACACTTAGTTGCCTCCAGTAGCTGATGGCCATTTCTGCCTCCCCTTTTGTATAATGTTACCAGCACGATTTAATCTTAATCTTAAACTATTAGTAGCAACACTAATTTTTCATTTTCTCTTTGTCATCAGGAAAACAGATTATATTATTGGCCCACTTAATATATATTCACAATGAAAACTCAATGTTATTAATGTGATAAAGGGAAATCTATTACTGAGGACACAAAGTTGATCACACTGTATGTAGGAATGAACTGGAGTGAGTAAACAATATGATAGGAGACTATATTAGAAACTAATCAATTGCTATATGCAATTTTGTCAAAAGAAACTAGTATAAATGATGAGGACTTCTTTTAAATGTCATAGATACTGAAGAAAGTTTGTAGCTAGAGTTTTCCTACCTTGCCCACAGTCAGGACAAGTCTTTGTCACCCACTAATTCCACAGCCGCTCAGACCCAACCAAGTAAATACAGAGACTTACATTGCTTACAAACTGTATGGCCATGGCAGGCTTCTTGCTAACTGTTTTTACAGCTTAAATTAATCCATTTCCATAAATCTATACCTTGCCATGTGGCTCGTGGCTTACTGGTGTCTTCACGTGCTTCTTGTCATGGTGGCGGCTGGCAGTGACTCCTTCCACCTTCCTTTTCTTTCTCTTCTCCTCTCTGTTAGTCCCGCCTATACTTCCTGCCTAACCACTGACCAATCAGTGTTTTATTTATTGACCAATCAGAGCAACTTGACATACAGACCATCCCACAGCAAAAGTAGAAAGTCAATGATGAGGAACAGGAAAGATTATCTCTTGTACAGATAATAGATTTGGGCAGGGAAATACAGAAGCTATAGAGTTTGTTTATGTTCATTTTCAAGTTATGATTCCTATATAATACTAAATAAATTATTTCAGAATGAGAATGACAAACACTATGTGTACTCTCTTCTATGTGGATACTAGGTTTTAATATTTGTATATGTGTATTTATGTTGGAGTGGGTATATGTAGATGACAGGGGACTAGAAAGGAGCCCATTATTGGGAAAAGAGAGGTTCTAAAAGGTATGGAGAATAATAAAACCTATGTGATCTAGATATCAAAGGGGAATTATTAGAGGTAAAAGAGTTTAGGCAGGAATGATGAGCAGGTAGATGGGGAAAAGGATGAGAAAGGGACTACCAAAAACTAAATATATATGAAATGCCATAGAGAAACCAGCTACTTTGTATGCTAAATAAGCAATAAATAAATAATAGAAAGTCATCTCTCTAGGGGAGCAATAGAAACTTTTCTAGCAATAGAAAACCTTCATGTCTCTAACTGACATCTGTACTTTTCAACACGTGGGACATATTTACCTAGATAGGGTTAATAGAGTATGGAGTCACAGAAAAAGGTGACATTGCCATTTACACAGGGTTTATTGTTTTTATTTTTACTTTTTTGTCATGTAGACACAATCTCTGTGATTTTTATATGCCTTAGAATAAAGTAAAGCACTTTAGAAAGATCCACATTACTCAAAATGGGTCTTCACAGAAGAGTCTATAGTATGAGTTTTTCAGTGACCAACAATAGCCACAGGCAATTTGGCTGCACTGAATAACATGTAGGGTCAACTTTCAAATCTGGCAAGGTTGAAAATGGCAGAGAAAAATATGTTATGATCAATGGCTTTTCTTTCTGAAGCCGCATATACAGTGTTATGAATAACTCTGCCCATTCTTGTTCACCTTCTGTGAAGATTACTTCAACATGGCTTGAGTAATTTAACATGTCACAGTGATGGCCTGTGGGTTTCTTTTTTTCATTTTTTTTTTTTTTTTTTTTTTTTTTTTTTTGTTTTTCGAGACAGGGTTTCTCTGCGTAGCTTTGCGCCTTTTTCCTGGAACTCACTTGGTAGCCCAGGCTGGCCTCGAACTCACAGAGATCCGCCTGGCTCTGCCTCCCGAGTGCTGGGATTAAAGGCGTGTGCCACCACCGCCCGGCTCATTTTTCTTTATTAAGAAATTATCTACTCACTTCACATACTATCCACAACCCCCCTCCTCCCACCCCCAGCCCTCTTTCCCAAGCCACCCCACAACCCCACATCCCATAAATCGAGGTCTCTCATGGGGAGTCAGCAGAGCCCAGCCCACTGAGCCTAGGCAGGTCTAAGCCCCTTCCCACTGCACCAAGACTGTGCAAGGTGTCATACCACAGGCACCGGATTCCAGAAGCCTGCCCATAGACCAGGGACAAATCCCGATTCCCCCTGCCTTGGTGCCCCCCAAACAGTTTGAGCCAAACAACTGTCTTCCATATCCAGAGGGCCTAGTCGAGTCCCATGGGGGCTCCACAGCCACCAGTCTATGCTGTGAGATGGTCTGAATGTCAAATTACTCTGATTGGGCCGGGCGGTGGTGGCGCACGCCTTTAATCCCAGCACTTGGGAGTCAGAGCCAGGCGGATCTCTGTGAGTTCGAGGCCAGCCTGGGCTACAAAGTGAGCTCCAGGAAAGGCGCAAAGCTATGCAGAGAAACCCTGTCTCGAAAAACCAAAAAAAAAAAAAAAAAAAAAAAAATTACTCTGATTGGTCAATAAATAAAACACTGATTGGCCAGTGGCTAGGTAGGAAGTATAGATGGGACTAACAGAGAGGAGAAAAGAAAGAACAGGAAGACAGAGGGAGTCACTGCCAGCCGCCACCATGACAAGCAGCATGTGAAGACGCCTGTAAACCACGAGCCATGTGGCAAGGTATAGATTTATGGAAATGGATTAATTTAAGCTGTAAGAACAGTTAGCAAGAAGCCTGCCACGGCCATACAGTTTGTAAGCAATATAAGTTTCTGTGTTTACTTGGTTGGTGTGAGCAGCTGTGGGACTGGCGGGTGACAGAGATTTGTCCTGACTGGGCAAGGCAGGAAAACTCTAGCTACAAGTCCACAGTTCATGGGCTTCCATTAGTGTGGCTGGTCGTCTCTGCATGTCACAGGGTTTATTATTATCTGGGAAATTTCCTTAGCAACTAAGTGCTAATAGGGCCACATCTATATATCCTTGTATGTGTTTGTGAACAGAAATGGTTTGAAAAAGCCATTTCGTTGTTGAAGATTCTGAAGAGGAAAGATAAAGTACTTAGAATCTTCTGATTGGAGAGAGTTGAAATATTGCAGATTCATAGAAAGATTATATTGGGCTACATTTATATATAGTTATATATTTAATTAATACTAGTATTATTAATTTTTTATTGCTGTGATAAAATACCATGACCAAGGAAACTTATAGAAAGACAGTCTTATTTGGTTTATAGTATGAGAGGGATAGGAGTCCATCATGGTGGGGAAGCATGGTGTCTGGAGAAAGGCTGGGAGCTCACATCTTGAACCTCCATCATGAAACATAGGGATAAAGGCCTGGAAATGTCTCAAGGGCTTTGAACCTCAAAGCCTACCTCCAGTGACATGGTTTCTCCAGCAAGCCACATCTCCTAGACCTTCCCAAACAGCACCACCAATTGAGAATCAAGTGTTCAAATGCCAGGGCCTCTGATGGACATTCTTAGTCAAGTTCCAAAAGAGCCATTTATCACCCACTCCAAACCTGACCTAATATTCCTTCTGATTACAGGCAAAGATTTTAAAAATATTTTCAGCAGACTAGTAAATTATGTCAACTCAAAACTAAATGCTATCGAGCGAATGAGCCCTAGAATAATCTTCCTTGTCTATGACTCTTCTACCTGTTGTCCCCAACAACAGACTTGATAAATGAGCTGATTTATTGTCTTTTGTTCTGTAATTATAAAATGTCATGTAACTGTTCCCTAAATCTGTGCTTCTAGGTCATGATCACTCATATTTGACTCAGAATAATCTATCTCATATGCTCTTTAGAACAAGACCTGTGTTTTGCAACAAATGATTCTTTTAAACTCTGTATACTACTTAAGTATTAAACAAAAAATTAAAATAAAATATACAACTAGGCATTTGAGAGAGAAAGAATATGTATTTTTAAAAATTTTGCTTGAATGGTAAAATGAATAACAATCTTGCAAACTACCTTACACATAGTTATTATCTAATAACACTGATAACAAACATTCACATAGAGGTACTGTCTTAGTCTTCATGTTATTATCGTTGTGTTTATACTATAGTTGTGGGAATATGGCTTAAAGATTTAAGTAATTGGTAAAAGTCCACATAGAAAGTGATGGAATTAGGATCCAAACTGGCTCTCTGACTAGATAAGTCCATGTGGCCTTGAGTTTAATTTAAGTTGTATAATTTTGGATGCTGTGAATTAATATGGTAAAGACATAAAGTAAAGATCACTTGAGTTTTGCTTTGAAGAAATGGCACTGTTTCATTTTGACTAGGTAGCTGATATGCACTGTAGAGCGAGACTCTATAATGTACTGTTTAAGAAAGCAGTCTTTAAAGTAAAGGATTTTGACAGGGTTTATTCTGACTGGAAATTCCTTTCAACTGAGGTGAATCCCTGTCCCAAATTCTGTCTCACTTAAGAGGAAAGATCACAGTCAACTGGGGTTAGATCTTCATGGAAACACTGTAAACATGGAAGGGCATGGGGAAGGAGACTAAACAACAGGATAGGTTTTACTACTTGAGAAATTTTTGTGACAATGCTGAGCCAGTTAATGTAAAACACTGGGATTTTAATCAGAACACACCAGTTTTCATCTCCTGCACCCCAGCACTCAACTGCACAACAGTAAAAATCAGTGGGTCACATGACAAGGAGTAGCCAGACACAGACTCCCTCTGTATAGGTGTTTGAAGAACTCTCATGACAAAGAAAGTATTAAGAATATCAGAGGGATCCAAAGACTTAGCAAGTTTCAACAACACCCTAAGTTTTTGACAAGTTCGCATACATCTGCTCACTGAATACATATCTGCTTCAGTTCCTATTAACTGATGGGATGTATTTAGTTGCAAGGAAAAACATACAAGCCTTGCAAAACATCAAGAAAAAACACTGACTGAGATTCAGAAGAATGTTGAAATGTGAAATAGATGTTAGAATTAGCAGAGACAAAACTAACCACGATTAAAATGTAGGGCTGTAATGGATACAACTGGTATTTTATGATGAATGAGTAATGGAAACAGAGGTTTAAAAACTCCACCCCCTGGGAATAAAAGACCTTAGACAGGTCCTTACTGCTTTTGTTGATTTTTCAGAGGTGGATCAGTAAATAAACTGCTGGTTTCACAGAGTTTGGATACCCAGAACCAACATTAAAAAGCTGAGGAGGGCATGGTGGCAACCTGTAATTCCAGAACCCCAGAGGCAGAGATGGGATCCCTGGGGCAAACTGCTAGCAACACCAGCTGGAATTGACAACTTTGGGTTTAACTAGAAATCCTACCCCAAAAAACAAAGAGGATGACACCTGTACATTTTGTGTCAATTTGATACAGATTAGAATCACTCAGGATGAGAGAACCCCCTGACTATAAAGAGTTGGAATGTTACAGATCCAGAGGCAACTTATCTTAGGCTGTCTTTGGTCTCTTTCTGACTATCAATAAGGAATTTTAGTATACAAACTAAATAGGCCACTAGTTTCTAGTAGCCCAATAGGTAGAAATGCCATCAGATATAATCTAAGGCCTATCACAGAGATTCCCCAAGTTTGCTGTAATCTGGTGACATGAATTTTCATCAAGTATTTGAAAAGTGCTTTGATATATATTATTTGTTCCACAACTATACAAACTTCATGAAACTGTTTCATGTTTGGGCATGTTTTGCAGGGAGATTAGGGTAGTGGCATCTGAATACTTGTACCCAGGCTGTGCTCACTTAGATTTGCCCCCCCCCCCAAACTCTCTTATTCTCTTTGAGCTGGGAACTGTGAACTATTGAGCAGGCAGTTAAGAGTATTGTAAATAAACTTTTATATTGTGCTAACCCTTCACCCAAATGACCTTGCAGGAGGGGATTGAATCCTCTACTTCAGCCTCAATAAGGGTCAGGGTAGTCAGGAGAGCCGACACTGTAGAGACCTTAATGGATAACAGTGAGGAGTGAGTAGGCTATGAATCTGCAATCAGTGGGCGAGGCTGTGTGGATGGAAGGACAGTTAAGTGCATGGTAAAGCTCAATGTTAATTATGGATGTCAAGCCATATTAGCCATTGTTTTAATTCCTGTCTTGGGCTTAGAAATGTAGTCTCATTTTCAGTGATTGTGTACATAAAGATATTTTTCTCTTATTGAAAGTGTCTTGCTTCAAAGAATCATCAGCAATGTTGGTTTGAGGTGACAATAGATCCAGCACAATGCCTTCTCAGAGAACAGGTGTGGTACAGCCTTTGGCCTGTGCTGTGACGGGTAAGCTCTTAATTCTTTCATACTACAAGGCACCAGCTTTGTGACTTTCTAAGTAACTCTGTGTGGGGAAAACACTTAATTGATACAGAAGATTTATTATTTGTCTGTAAATAAAAAAATTAATTTTCTATCATCATCATAAACTTTATTGCTTATTTGCCAATTAAACTATTATTATAATAATTAATTGTATCGAGGCAGAAAGAAATGCCAAAACTTGAAAACTGTGATTTCTTTATGTGGCTTCTCTTTTGAAGAAATAGAAATTGAGTGCTGTGCGGTTTCAGTGTGAAATAGACTCATGATTTTGAACACTTGGATCACAATTGCTGGAACTAATGTGGAAGGCCATAGAACCATTTATAGAGAAAGTGAGTCACTAAGAACAGCCCTGAGGTGTGATAGTCTAGCACTACTTCCTCTCCCATAAGCTTCCTCACTGACACAGTGTGACAGCCACCTCACACTCCTCTCCTCAGCTTTCTCCACCGTCACAGCCTGTGTCTCTTCAAACTGTAAGAAAAAACTAAATCCTTCCTCCTCTAGTTCCTTTTTGTCTGATACTTGGTCACAGGAAAAGAAAAGAAAGAGACACAGGGCTTTGTATCCTGAGAATCATCTCTTCTATTTTGATTTGCTTTCTTATTTCCTTTGTTAACTATATGTTTGAGGGGTAATGTGCACTATCATTTTGTTTGTTGGTGAGAGGTCTCATGATATAACCTAGGTTGGCCTCACACTCATGGTCCTTCTCCCTCAGCTTTCTAGGCACCTGCCTTACAGGTGTGCATCATTATTGCTGTCTTCCACTGTTTTCTAAGTGGACAGCACCAATTATATTTGAGGTTTAATTTCTTGTGGGTTCCACTTTAAAAATAATGTTTAGAAGTATGAATACATTTCATGGTCACAAATTTAGCAAACTACATATTTTGCCATTATCATCCCCCATTTCCAGAGCAACCAATGGCTGTTATACAATTGCCGGTTTTTCATCTTTTTGTAATAAAACATTGAGAGGGATTTTGAACTGTATCTGTAATGATGGATCGATCTCTTCATTCCATTCTGTCAGTATTTATTTCACATTTTTAGGTCTGTGTTTGGGTGAATAACCATTTAAGTTTTCTTGTTGGATCTCTTTATCAATATGTAGCTTTCATCTCAGTCCTTGATAGCCTCATTCTGAAGTCTACTGACTACACACAGGTGTCACCACTGCCATTGGATTGCTGTTTACACGGCTTTTTTTTTATTTTTTATTTTTACAATTCAACCCCTAGCACAGGTATATTTGAAGTGAGACTTTTTTTTGTAGACAACACATATTTGGATTATGTATTTTTATTTGCTTGTATAACTCTGGTGCTGAAATAATACATTTTGAAAATATACTTTTTATGTCATTACTGGTTTGCTGTGGCCTAATTTTGTTTGACGTTTGTTTCTCTGTTGCCATGGCTTTTGTTTGTCTTCTTTGTGCTTCACTTCTCTGTTTTATATGCCAGCTTCACTGAGAGCTACTTGGGCTCATTTTTTAATATTTCATAGGTGACTCTATTTACTTTTCAGAGGGATGTTTTCCTAGTTGCTGTAACTTACCACAATCTGACATCATTGAAGCTCTACCATTTTTGGTAGAACAATTACCTTTTTTCAAGCTCTTTTACTTTCTCCTGTTTATAACTCTCTCAACTCCTCTCTGTGCATTAACAATCATGTGCAGATGCTATATACACTCTGTCTAGCTTTGTTATTTAGAAAACTCAAGAACTTATTCTCCCTTGGTTTTCAATATCTATTTTAATTTCTTCTGTCCAGTGTTCCAAGATTCTTCGTTTCTTTTCTCTTTCAAAGCTTCCTTATGCTATCCTCTTAGGATAGTGTGTTGGCCACGGGTTCTCTTATTTTCCTTCCCTAGTAGTGTTTTGTTTTAAAGCTTTTCTTCTGGTTATTTCCTTTTCCATGTGTATTCATGTACTCAAGGCTCCAGGTGGGTGATTGACAGATGCAGTGACTGCAGGAAAGAAGTTTGTTCTGAGAAGAAGATCCCAGAAGTATTAGATGCTTTCTAATGTATACAGGTATCCTATGAAAGTTTGGACTGCCAGTCAAGTCAAACAACAACACAAAGAAAATCACATGTCTGTAATGGGGAGCAGGGAGCAGGAGAGGTCTGGAATAATATTAGTTATTAGTTATTAGTTAAGGACTGGTAAAAGGGATTTAGGGGGGAACACTCATTTTCATTAAAGCTACTAATTAAATCTTACTCAGTTCGTATTTGTGGAGCCTGATGTAGACTTCTGTAATTCTTTGACCCTTTAGGACAGCGGTTCTCAACTTTCCTATGCTATGCTCCTTTAATACAGTTCCTCATGTTGTTGTGACACACAACAATTAATTATCTTTGTTGCTATTTCGTAACTAATTATGCTGCTCTTACAAATCATAATGTAAATGTCTGTGTGCTGTGGGATGTCTTTCTGTATGCTGTGAATATGTGTGGATCCCATTGGATAACAAATAAAGCTGTTTTGGCCTATGACAAGAAAGTTTACAGCCAGGCAGGAAATCCAAGCAGAGTCACAGAGAGAAGAAGGGAGGAGTCAAGAGAGACTCCAGCAGCTGCTGTCAAAGGAACAACAAGATGCCAGCCAACTGGCAAGGCTACGACCACATGGCAACATACAGATTAATAGAAATGTGTTATAAGGTGAAAGAGCTAGCTAACAAGAAGCTTGAGCCACAGGTCATACAGTTTGTAATTAACATAAGCCTTTGAGTGGTGAGTGACTGTGGGGCTGTGGGTGGGAGAGATTCGTCTGGACAGTGGGGCAGACGCAGGGCCTGATGGAACCAGAGAAACTTCCAACCACATCTGTGTTTTTCAATGATCTTAAGCAACCTCTGTGAAAGGGTCCTTCAATCCCAAAGGGGTTGCAATCCACAGGCTGAGAACCATTGCTTTAGAATGCTATCTGGACAAACACTTTCAATCTTACAGATATGCATGCAAAATGGCTAGCTAAATTGTTCAGAAAATCCATCCTTACTGAGAACAAATAGATTCACCACTGAGAGAGGCAGAGGAAGTAGAATCATTGAATTGTGCCCTACAAGGTCAACATAATCAAGAGTCACAAGCTGCCTGAAGTTAAAAGACAAACAATGAGCTCATTCTGAGAGACTTTTATAGAGTAACCACACTTGGAGCTAATTCCATCCTCCATTTATCTAGCCAACATCACAGATTATTGATATTTTTTTTCATATTTGCTCAAGGAGCTTTATAGCTCTATGCCAAGTTTCATAATAAAATTGCTCACACTGTTCTTTTCTAAGGATATGGACTTTTGATATTGCATAAACATCACAAGCCTCTGCCCTCCACCATTGTGTGTAAACTAGGGTTGCATATCCTTTTTGAGGACATATCTCGAGTACCCTGTGGATTCACACTCTTCTGCAGACTTTACCCCACAAACATGTACAGGGAGCCTCTCCATACTCTTTTAGAATCCTCTTAGTTTGCATTTATATTTCCTTTAGGTTTATGCTCTTGAACATCTGACTTTCATTTCTTACAGAATTAACTAGCATGTCATCATGCAGTTCCAAATACCATTGAATCGTCATTGTTTGAGCACATATTTTGTACATGTATATTTCCTATATGTATTGAATTCTATGCATTGTATTGTTATGCTGTATTTTTTGATATGCATTTAATATCCATTTTTTCTGTGCATTGTTAATTTTGTTTTTTTCTTTGTGTCATAAGAGAATGATAAATAGTCTTCCATAAAGACTGTTTTAGTTAGGATTCCCATTGCTGTGATAAACCTCATCACCAAAAGCAACTTGGAGAAAAGGATTTATTTCTGCTTATATCTCTAGGATACAATCTTAGTATATACTCCATCACTCAAGGAAGGCAGGGCAAGAATTTAAACAGACACAACCCTGGAGACAGCAGCTGATGTAGAGGTCATGGAGAAGAGAAGTTACTGGCTTGCTCCTCTGGGCTTGCTCAGTCTTCTTTCTTTCTCAAGACCACCCTCCCACCCTGGTGGCAATGACCCTGTGGCAGACCCTCCCACATCAACAATTAATCAAGAAAATGATCTCAAAGCTTGTCCAAAAAGCCAATTTTGTGGGGCATTTTCTCCACTGAGGTTCCTTCTTCCCAAATGAGTCTAGCCTGTGTCAAGTAGATATAAAAACTAGCAAGCACAAAAGCATAGGATCATGTATCAAGGCCGACTGCTAATAGTGTCTATACACATTCTTAGTCTCAAATTTATAATCTTATTTGTGTGTTTTCATAGGAAATAGCAATTCCTATGAGACAGGAATCATTAATACCCTTATTTATAGTTAAGCCATTAAAGCTCAAAGAAGAAATCTCCTAAAGATTATAAAGTCAATAATAGCTGATAGTTTCTGAGTATAGCTCTATTTAGTCTCTAACTATTGTCTTTAATATGTTTAACTTCCATAGATCTGGAACAGGGGCTGGATCATATAGATATTCAACAAATATGTAACAGCAAAGTAAGCATTGTTAGGATCCTGCTCTCACTCTTCCAGGTCTAACCTCTTACGTCATCAAAGGGGTGTGGGTGACTGTCCTCACCTTAAAAAGCTACACACAGACCCCAAAGCTCTCTCTCTTTGCTCCCCTTCTCTCTCTGTTTCCTCTTTGCTCTGCTCCCACCATCTTTCTGTCTCTTCTGGCCTGGTTTCTTTCTAATAAAGCTCTTTCTAACTCTGGTAGTCATAGCCGTGGCTCATAATTTTCCACTGTGCCAGCCCACCCACCAGCACAGTTCATCCTTTCATTGGTGCTGTGGACTCAGATCTTGGATAGGAAGTTCTCTTCACACTCAGCGTCCGGGGCTGAATGCTGTGGGGAACCTGGTACAGAGGACCTGTGACTGCCCGGCAACTGTTAGATTCTCTTTTCATTTTCCCAGCCACTGAACCTGCTGCCATGGTTCCGCTGCCATGTCTCCACCACACATGCAATTGGTGAGTCCCTTCCCACTGCTCTGCAGCCTAACCTATATTCCTCACACACTGGACCTGCCAGGGGCTGAGCTGTGCTGGTCAATGACACATTTTCTCTTCTGACGAGGAGGTCAATGCGGTCAGACCACCGGGTGGTCCACATCCTGCATATGCTCCCAGCCCTTACTCATAACATGATGGCATTTTGGGTAACTTGTGCTGATTCATAGATCCTTCTCCTTGCCTCAGGGATGCCTGGGATTGGAGTCTGATCCCAGTTTGTTATTTTATTTTCTTTTTTATTTTTCTCTCATGCCTGCAGCCATGGGACAAGGGGGCAGATAGAAGTAAAATTGGCAGATATCAGTAAATTTGGCCACATAACAGCTTTGTGGGAACTTCTGCCAGTGAATAGGCAAATAAAAAGAGTTACTTTATCCCTGAGATTTCTGCTATATCTCTAAACCCTTCTCCCTCCCCATTTCTGATGTCTTCTCTGCCATGTTCAACCATTTCTGTCTATCTGACTTCCGCTTTCTGCTCTGCAGCAATGGGTGGGCTGCTTCTGCTGACTCTCACCCTAACTTACCTTAATTCCTCCCACTCATTCTCAAGATGCTGTGAGAGGCACAGATGGGTCTAGAAGTAGGCTAGGATTCATGCAAATAAGTTTACAATGGTCAGGCTCTTAATGGCTCTTAATCCAGAGATCAGTTTATAGCCTGCCTTCAGGCAAGTCTTCCAAAAGCTATTCTCAAACCAGCAAACATCAAGGAAAAAAAAAAATTCAAGACACAGAGTGAAATCTGTCTCTTGTTACCTAGACCTCTCCGACTAAAACTTAAGCATCTGGATAGCAAGGCTCCCGACCCCACAGGTGAAAGTGTCATCTGTGGCATTCAAGCTATGCCAGGGAAGAGATAAAAAGCCCGAGGACAAAATTGCCAAGTGCTGGCACACCCTGGCTCCTGAAAGCTGTTGGGTCCCTCTTTTAAGTGAGGGAAAAGGTCATGGGCTAGCAAGTGCCCTGCCTGGCCATCAATAGCCTTGTTGAAAGTGCCACCTAGAAAGACAACCAGTCAGCTGACTGCCCCCAGGCACCAAGATGTCTTGGGAACATCAAGCTAAGACCTCCAGCAAATCTAGGCTTGGCTACAGGCTTTCAGGGAACCCAGAACACAGCAAGGAAGTGATCTGTTTTGTTTTGTTTTGTTTTTTTTTTCCTTCTGGACACCAGAGCCACTGACCTGGTCCTGGAAGTTTGAGGATGTCACCTCTCCTCATTTCCCTATTGTCAGGCTAGGGAGGACAGCCTTACCCACCTCACCAGACTTAATTGAACTTTCAGGATTACTTAATGGGAAAAGATTTCCACTGGAGCTTTCCATGTGCCTCACTCCAGACCCACCCGCCTGTGCTTCTTGTGCACTCAGACAGAGCCCTGATCTTTGCCTTGTCCCTAATTCCAAAGAAATAATTCTCATGCAGCACAGGCTTTTCTCTTCCCAGTTCCTGTTCTAACTCACTGTTCAGCTAATGGTTACTGGATCACCACAGAAATGGAGTCCAGAGATCATCAAGTAAGAAACTGTAACAGCTAAAAGGTATTTATACCCCCGGACTTAAAAGCATCTGGGCTCTGCAAAAATAGACTTTAATATAACCATCTATTACTGTTAAATGTTCTCAACAATTGATCACCTGTCTCCTGGATGCCAAACTAGTAAAGGAAACAGGTGCCTTAAACTGTCTCTGATAAAGCTTAACATGTTCCAATCTCTCTGTCTCTCCCATTAACACTAACCAATGCAAGCAGAGTAGTAAACACCACAAATGGTCACTAATCTTCTCATGGCTGCTTCTTAACATGTTCAAAAAATTTCCCAAGCTCCAGAAAGCAGCTTAAATCCATCTGGACAGGTCAGATCTACTTCAGGCCTTTCCTGTCTCATCAGCATCCTGTCACAAAAGCAGCCAGAGTGCCAAGAGGGATGGACAGCTCCAGAGCAGCAGGACAGCCTTACCCACCATCCCAAGACACCTGTCTACTTCAGAAGACCCCCCTTCCCAGTTCCCTGTAAGAGCCAACCGATACCCACCAAGTCAGCTGGAAGCAGTTTTTCTGGGAGAAACGATGCCCATATTCCTATTTACTTGCTTTTTATAATAAGCAAAAGTCTGGAATGTTAAGATCCTGCTCTCACTCTTCCAGGTCTAACATCTTACATCATCAGGGGGGCACTGGAGACTGCATTCCACCACGTGGTCATGCAATCTCCACCTTAAAAACGTCAGACATAGACCCCCACCGCTCTCTTTCTGTTTCCTCTCTGCTGTCTGCTCTGCCCCACTTCCCTACCCTGTCAGGCCTGGCTCCCCCTCCCCTTTCCCTCATTAAACCTCTAAAAACTAATATTGGGTTAAGCCATGGCCGTGACTCTTCCACCGACCAACCAGCACTGTTCATCCTTTCAAGCATACTTTTTAATTAATGCAATATTACTTAGCAGGCACATTTAGGCATAAAGTCAGGGATGGGTGTTTCTTGCCTTCAGAATGTTTTCAGGTTAATGGAATCATGTAACTGGAGAAAATATACAACTTGTTCTAACAATAAAACAGACTGAAATGTACTAATAAATTGAAATATGAAAGCATCCTTATTGAAATAAAAACTTGATGAATGCTGAGTAAGAGCCAGTTTGGTAGAGATAGAAGAGGACTTGGTAAGGAAGCAGGAGGGAGGGAAGGAGGGGAGAAGAGAGAGAGGAGAGAGGGGAGAGAGAGAGAGAGAGAGAGAGAGAGAGAGAGAGAGAGAGAGAGAGAGAGAGAATGAGCATTCAAGGCAGACAAGATACTTCAGAAAGTTCAAGGGTGCAGGGAAGTTGATGCACTCAAGAACCAGAAAGAGCAGGGTACCTGCACTGTGGGGAGGGCATTGAGGTTGGGAAAACTGGGTCATCATGGGGAAAAGGGCTTTGAGCTTCGAAGTTGGCACTAATATGTAGTGGATATCTGTCTTATGACCCTAATGTGCAGCCCTGGATACATAGCAGGTGACTGCTTTATCTGCCTATGACCTTGAAGTACATGCACCTGAGCATGGTGGCTGCCCTTAAGACCTAAGATGCACATATGCAGCTTTCTTCTCTCCCTCGAGGACTTTGATGGAAGACTGACTCAGGCTGCTGGAATAGCGTGAGACTGTGCCCCAGCATTCTAGAACTTGTTTCAATTCTGGTGTGTATGAAAGGGAAAAATCAGTAGCCATCTTGAGAGAAGCTCTACCGCCTTCCTCTAAAGGTATTTGCTGACTAGCAGTTTTAGAACTGACCAGAAGTTGAAGTTATGGAAAGATAAGGCTGAAAAAATAAATCTATATATTGTGGGCTTAGCAAAACAAGATATGGGGAGTAAGGGGCTCAGTTGACCAGAAGTTGAACTCAGGGGAGAGTAGAACTAGAGTAATAAATCTGCATTATATACCCTGGGTTCAACAAAAGCAAGACATAGGGAGTAAAAATTTATGTCTCTGTAGATACCCTGAATCCTGTTAGCCATCAGTAACCTCATGCTTATCCTTCAGCCAATAACTTCAAAGGACTACCACACCCCTAGCCCCTTTGTCCAATCCCAAGCTGCATGTAAACCTTTCCTATATAAACCCCTTCAAGTGAGTGCTCGGGGCTGTCCTCCTCCACCTGCTGTGTCGGATGTTGGACAAGGACCAAGCCGAAGCTTGCTTGTTATCAATAAACCCCTTTGTGTTTTTCTTTGGATATTGGCTCTGTGGTGGTCTTGCTTGGGGGTTTTGCAACTCCGGTACAACATGTACAGTGAGTTTTCTCCCCTAATAAATTCTTTGCCCTTTAAGCAGACTCTGTGGGTTTCTTGCTTTACTAAGTTTCTTGGTGTCCTGGAATAAGGAGCCTCACTTGATCCTCACCTTTAAGGTGCAGTCAAAATGTTCTTTTCTCTTGATATAATCTAGAGTTCAATAGAGACCTTGGATTGGTCAAACAAGATGTGGCTTAACCATTCTGGTAGAAAATTCAAAAAAATCTCTTGTAAAATAGGATGTGAATCACCATATCAAAATATGTCTGAAGCAAAGGTCAGGGTGTGTGGATAAAGTCCTAAAACTTCCCACATTAAAGAACTTATCAAAGCCTATCCTGTCAAATGCTCTTATTCACTTCAGTATTGTTTTTGGCTAAGGAAAAACCCATGGGTTTTGTGGAAGTTGGATTTTTTGATATAGAAGTTTTCATACCTCTTGTAAAAATGTCACTAGGTTGATTAAAAAATATTTTTATTGGTACCTAAGCTGGCAAGTCTGCAAGAGATTCTGTGCAAGTTCATTCTTTAGAACATATCAACCCCACTCGGGGGCAGAAAAACATAAGGTCCTCACAACCAAGTTAGAATCTGAGGCCCCTTCCTCCCAGAGCTCTTTGCAACACTATTTTACATCTATCCCCTGACAACTAAGGTTGCCCCAGTCTGTTGGAAAAACATGCACTTCCTATTTTTGTCTTGATTTTATTTCTTTTCTTCATTTTTAACCTTTAAAATATCAGTTTCCAACGGCTTGTGAGTTTATCATGGAACCACTTTGCTGAAAAAAAAAAAAAAAAAAAAAAACAAAGACACCACTGACCTGCACCCCTGGGCTAGTTGTTTAAAGATGACCTGAGTTGAAGTATTAAAAGGATTCCTGTTAGAGAGTAATGTGGAATAGATATATTCCTCTTAATAAGGTAAACGGTGCTTCTTCTCACAGAAGGAGAAGCTCAGAATCTATTAAGTTGGTTTAATTTACTCTGTGACTTGGGGATAATCCCTGAAAAAAGTCTTTCTAGACACTGCATAGAAACTTCCCTTGCAGGGTCGAAATGCCCACTTGTTCTTGTCATCACTGTTTGAAGCCCAGTGCTATCAGCACTATGGAGGAAGAGGCACCCGGTACAGGAGTAACATGCAGAGAAACTGCTTCACTGTAATTCCAAATTGCTCTTCTGTGGTTCAGAAATATGTACAAACACCTCAGGCAACTTCTTCTCAAAAGCCCTTGCTCTCTGAGTATCTCCCATACACAGTGTCCACATGTCTCCCTCCCTTCCAGGGTAAATTCACTCACTTACTGGGAAAGTACAAAGATTATTACCAGACACATTTCAAAGTCTTCTATCTTTCTCATTAGAAAAAAAAAAGAAACAAAAGCATTTACTTGTTATTGAACATCTGTTATGCACTGGTCACTGTGACAAGTAACTTCACAAGAACTCTTAATATTTTAGAGAAGCACAAAATTTTGATTTCATTGAATCAGTTTTGCATATGAAAAAATAAGGGTTAGAGATAATCCAATAAAATGTCACTATGGAAGCTAGAACAGAATGTTCTTGGAGTCAAGCTTTCCAAATGCCCATAGAAAGGGTGGTTATGAGCAGTTGGCACCAATGACTTGGAGCTGAGAAGGCTGAATAAAGACAGCAACTTGATTGGGATGGGGGTAGATGGAGGAGGGGGAGAGTACTGAAAGAAATGACTGGAAAAAGGAGGGCATTTGGGGGTCAGGTAGAAACCTGGTGCAAGGGAAACTACAAGGATAACCCCAGCTACAATTCCTAGCAATAGTGGATACATAGCCTGAACTGGCCATCTCCTGAGATCACATTGGTGCCTACCTCTGTTGTTGTTAGAGATCCTTCATCCAATAACTGATGGAAACAAATGCAGAGACCCACAGTTAAACATCAGGCTGAACTCAGGGGATCCCACTGAAGAGAGGAAGGAAGAACTATAGGAGCCAGATGGGTCAAGGACTTCACAAGAAAACCCATAGAAACTACTATACTAGACGCCTGAGAACTCACAGAGTCTGAACCAACAACTAGAGAGGCTGCACGGGACCAACCTAGGCCCCCTGCATATATGTGACATTTGTATATTAGTCTACTTGTGGGACTTCTAGTAGTGGGAGCAGGGGCTGTCCCTAAAGCTTGGCTGGCTATTGGGAACATATTCCCTCATACTTGGATGTCCTTGCCATTCCCTACCACCACCCAAGGGTTGAGGTTTCTTAGACTCTTGTTATGCGCCAACCCTGATTATGCCTATGCTTTTGTGATACCCTGACCTGCTTCTTCCTGAAACAGAAACAAAGCAATAATGAAGAGGGGGGTAAGGAAACTCCCATACTACCTCTCTGTGGTCACATACCCAACAAACGCGGTAAGCGAAGATCCCCCCATCGCGCGGTACCTACCACCTTTCATCCGGCTCCATCATCTCTCACTTCACATTATACTACAACGCAACTCAAATCAGAAGTAAACAACTAATAACCAGTAAAAGGGACATGCATCATTCACCAATAAGACATCAGCATTACTCTAGAGCACAATCAGTGAACCAACGCCATAATAAACGCCTAAGAGACACGATCCCAGGGAAGCAGGTATAAGAAAATAAAGCGCTGTTTGTGGAGCAGGATTGTGATAGAGGGCCACAATAATGTGGTCGAGACCTGCTCTTTTCTGAACAAAAAGCAATCATTGAAATGGAAGAGATAGCTAGAAATGGGAGGAGAGGAGGAAAGGGAAATTGTGGTCAGGATGTAAATTAAATATATTAATTATGAAAAAATAAAACAAAAACAAATAAACAAAAGGACAGCAGCTTCCCTATTTGCTCATGTGTCTAAAAGCAAACTTACTGAGGTGTTATTTCTTTTTCATATACAAATTTTTAATGTTTTAATTTTTTATTATTTTTTTAATTTATTTTTATTCATTTTACATACCAACAAACAGTTCTTCTTCCCTCCTCTCCCCTCACTTGCTCACACCTCCCCCCACCCCATCCACTCCTCAGAAAGTGTAAGGTCTCCTACAGAGATTCAACAAGATCTGGCAAGTTCAGTTGAGGCATGACCAAGCCCCCATCCCCAAAGGCTGAGCAAGGCATCCCCCAATATGGAATGAGCTTCAAAAAGCCAGCTCATGCATGCACCAGGGATAAATCTTGGTCCTACTGCCAGGGGCCCCACAAACAGACCAGGCTACAAAACTGTCCTCCATATGCAAAAGTCCTAATTTGGTCCCATGCAGGCTCCCCAGCTTTCGGTCTAGTGTCCCTGTGCTCCCACAAGTTCAGGTCATCTTTCTCTATGGGTTTTCCTTGACCCTCCTTGCTCCTATAATCCCTTTCCCTCTTTTCAATTGGGCTCCCAGAGCTCGGCCAGGATCTATCCCCAGCCTTGGCATCTGCTTCCATCAGTTACTGGATGAAGAGTCTATGATGACAGTTAGGGTATTTACCAATCTGATTACAGGGGTAGGCCAGTTCATGCAACCTCTCCACTATTGTTAGGGGTCTTAGCTGGGGTAATCCTTGTGTATTCCTGGAAATTTCCATAGCATCAGATTTCTCCCTCACCCCATAATGATTCCTTCTATGGAGATATCTCTTTCACTGATCTCCCTCTCCATCCCTCCCCAAATACAAATATCCTATTTCCTCATGTTCTTATCCCTCATGTCCTCTCCTTTGCCACCCCCAATTCTCACTTTACCCAGAAGATCTTATCTCTTACCCCTTCCTAGGGTGATCCATGCACCCCTCTTAGGGTCCTTTTTGTTATCTAGCTATCCTTTGCTTTACATCTATTATCCATTTAAGAGTGAGTACATACCATGTTTGTATTTCTGGGTCTGGGTTACTTAACTCAAGATGATTTTTTCTAGTTCCATTCATTTGCCTGAAAATTTCATGATGTCATTGTTTTTTTACAGCTGAAAATTACTTCATTGTATAAATGTACCACCTTTTTCTTTATCCATTCTTCCACTGAGGGGCTTCTAGGTTGTTTCCAGGTTCTGGCTATTATGAATAATGCTGCTATGAACATAGTTGAGCAAATGTCCTTGTGGTATGATTGAGCATTCTTTGGGTATATGCCCAAGAGTGGTAGTGCTGAGTGTTGAGGCAGATTGGTTCCCAATTTTCTGAGAAACTGCCAAACTGATTTCCAAAATGCCTTGTACAGGTTTGCACTCCCACCAGCAGTGGAGGAGTGTTCCCCTTACTCCACATCCTCTCCAACATAGGCTGTCATCAGTGTTTTGACAGCCATTCCGACAGGTGTAAGATGGTATCTCATTTTCCCAATTCTCTTTGCTTCCTCCCTTCCCTCTTTCTCTCTTTCAAATTTATGTACTCTCTTTCTTTATTTGCTATTATAGAAAAATATTGTGTGGTGTCCAGACCCAACATATATATTTACAACAGAGTTCCTGCAGCTAATACTGAGGTGTGGTTCCTTATATGTAAAAATAAGAAATGGTGACAATAAAATGAACTAAATTTAGCAAATACATTTAATATGTTGCCTGCTGGCAGTTAGTTAACCTTTCCTTCACTTTGAACTGTATAATTGCCTCAAAGGTCAACAATAAGCTGTTGGCTATCTATGCTCTTGAAGTAATTAACTAATCCCATCCATGAAGTCATGAAAAAGCTAAGGTATTAAGCAAGTGAACAGATGTGTCCACACATGCTACTTTTTGGTGTTGGGAAGGAATTCACAAAAGACTTCACTTGAAATGTTATTTCTTAAGTTGCAAAGTGTAAATACAGGTTATTATTTGTGTTGATACTCTAGCACATCTGAACTATTTCATGATATGTCACAGAAATTTAACACCAGCAAGGAGAGCCGATCATTACTTCTAGTTTTCAGACTGAACACACACACACACACACACACACACACACACACACACACACACACACACAAATATACATAAAATTTCAATATACATCATATATATGTATACACACACACACACACACAGAGAGAGAGAGAGAGAAGAGAGAGAGAGAGAGAGAGAAGAGAGAGAGAGAGAGAGAGAGAGAGAGAGACTACTTCCAAGAAGTCTGCCTTCATAGCCTTTGTCCAGCATCTGCATTGGAACTAAAAAGTATTATGTGATTTATCAGTCTTTGTGTTATGTATGATTTTTACATCTTCCTTCATATCAGAGAAGATGTATCTGTCTTTATATTTTAGTTTCTTGGGATATCAATGAAGTGCATTGAAGAACAACAAAGACTGAATGTTTGATGAATACAAAGGATTTTTTCCTGTTGTGTCTGAAATATTGCTGGACATGTGTTATGTACAGTTTCACATTAGTTGATCCTTTTGATGATGCACAGCAAAAAAATTATATCCTAATTAAAGATTACTTTTGTCAAGGATTGCTATTCTTCAAGCTTTGAGTTTTAGCACTGTCATTAATTAAACTTATCAAAAAACCCAACAGATGTAAGGCATGGCTAGAGGCTATGAAATAACAATAATACCATCAGCATCAACAATAGCAATAAAAATTAATTGGAGTTATTGAGTTACTTCCATATGTGAGGCACACACTTAGCTTTGCATGTTATTTCATTTGGTTCTAAGGAAACAGACCTGTATTACAAAGCTCATTCATGAATGAGAATGTAAAGCACAAGGAAAGTAAATAATCTTCCCAATGCATTAAGTGTAAATTATGGATGTATTTGGCATAAGTATAAATTATAGATATATTCTATATACTCTCTTAGCATTGTGGGGTTATGACCATTAGCTATAGGAAGTTGGTGTTAGACAAAACCAAGGAGGACTTGCTCTGTTGTTGAAAAGCTGCTCAATTTTTAAATGTATTACATAACATCTCAAAAGGTGCATGCCATAGAAGTAGTATGCTACCTTTGTGTTTCTATAATGAAGTAAACATTGAAAGGATGTTACTATTTAAATAAAAATTGCTAAATAATTTGGAAAGTATTAGGTCACTATAATTTCCAATATTTCAGTAATTGATTGGATAAGTTAATCATCAAACAAAGTTAAGTGGTTCCAATGATCATGTATGCCTTATAAAAAAATAGGAGTGTGTTCACGTGTGCTGATAGAAGATTCTGTGCTAATGTATGACTATGCATGGTCACATGCACACATGCTTACTAACCCATACAAATACATTTAAATTTGCTTTCATTGAGTAAACCAAATTGAGAAGAAAATTAAATGCTGTTGTCAGTGTCTTGAAACATCCAAGATTTATAGTCACCATATCTGTTATGTACAGCACCTACCAAAGAGATAAATCCACCTATATTCCAAGGAATTGAGGATGGTTTTGCACAAAACACTTTAAGTCCAGAAGCACTAGTCTCCTGTGTCACGTCTTATGGAAAATTGCTGTAGTGATGTTTCACTCCCCTATGTAGAAGAGCTATTGGTGAGTGGCGGGTTTCCGAGTGATTAAATGGAGTGTATGGGACGTGAAGTATTGCTGGCATGGATTACAAAACAACAGTGCAGGAGATGCTGTTCATGTCCTCTGATGTGATAGGGATCTGCTTCTGTTTTCCTCAAGATTAAACCTCACTATAAGCCTGTTTTGATACTATTTTACAAGCCAAATTTTATTTTTAATACTTTTCTATTTTTTAAGTTAAAAGATGATTACATTGATTTCTGCTTTCCCCTTCCTCCCTTAATCCCTTCCCATGAACCACCCCTTGTTCTCATTCAAATCCTTGGCCTCTATTTCTTTAATTGCTGATATAAATGAATAAGAACAAACTGCTCAGTCCATATAATGTAATTTTATTATATATCTTAAATGCATGCTTTGATGATTGTTTCATTCTTATTATCTTAGAATGCTCTGGAATTTGCAGGTGCTATCGAGGTTTCCTGTGTTGTGGATACTTCTCTGGTCTAGGGCTCCTGAATATGTGGAAGAGACAAAGAAATGCTTCATTGGATCCAAACTTGATCAGCAAAGCTTGTGGTGAGAGAAGAGCAGGCTGCTGGCAGGATCTCCCAGGACAGTCCTGCTGCCTTCGTGTCCCTTATCACACATTGTGGATTGTTTGGAAACTGGAAGCTTGAAGAGTTGGGGAAGAACTGTTAAAAAGGAGGTTGTTTGTGTATAATTGTTGGCTGCTAATCAACTCAGTGGACATTGTAGATGTAGCTGTTTCAGATGATTTTACAATAAATCATGAAGCAGAAATACCACATTAGACCTTCTTTTCAACAAGCACTGTCTTAAACTTTTATGTAATCAAGTCATTCAAATTCTGCAACAGCCTGTAAATTAAAGGCTTTCATTTTATTAAAGAGTGCTTTGTTTTATACATGTGTAAATGTTTGTCTGTGTGAATGTATATGAATGTATGTAGGTACTCACAGAGGCCAGAACAGGGCGATATACCTTCTGAAGTAGGAATTACAGGCTAGTATGAGCTGCCTGGAGTTGCTAATGGACACCAAGCTTATGTCCTCTGGAATGGCAGGAAGCACTCTTAAACACTGATCTGTCTCTCTAACCCCTGAAGCTTTTATATTAATCATTTAATAGTTGTTAAATCTGAAGTCAAAAGCGATGAAATGGCGTGTTCAAACTTGCTTTTCTAGCCTTCTTGTGTTGGAAGCCCATTTTCTGTGTACTCTATACTAAACAAACACAGGATCAGATCAGAAGAATTCAAAACGTTTATGTACCAAGTATGCATGCAAACTCTGCACTGCATGCACTCAAGGCATCTTTCAGTACTGGGCTTCTGTTCACTGAAGTCACACGGAAGATGTGGAAAGTGAGTCTTAGGTAGAGACATACAAATAGAGACTTTGCATGAAACAAATAGATGATATGCTGGGAAGTGGCAGCAAGTTTTGAATCGTAAATGGAGCACACACGTAAAGGGCAACATCCTTAAGATGGCGAGCTGAAACATCAAAGACCTGGGACATAGGTGACATTATTTTGCTTTTGAAGCACACAATCCGTACTCCGTATGTGTCCTTGATAGGACGAGAACACCGAGTTAAGATATTTTGTACTGATCACTTAGTGAGTTTCAGATACATGCTTTTGATAGATTATAGAAAGGTAAAATACCTACTGAATGAAAGTCTTGTTTTAAATCCCATTTGATCTAAGAGATTTTAAACATGTTTTGGCAGAACTGTCGTTTCAGAAGGATAATAGATGACAATATATGCTTCATAATTAATGATGAGGGAAATGAATTTAGGTTTAGTATTGAACTGTCAAAAGTACATAAAATTTTCAATGGAAATGTGAAAATATGTCAGAGTTATTTATCCTGTGACTCTGTTAAAATCACTTTTTAATTAGCTATGAAAAAAATCTCTTAATTAAGATAACAAACGAAAGCTTGAACACCGGGGGATATTCAGTATGAAACTCTACAATCACATTCAACTTTAACGAACAAAGGATGCCCTAAATGAAAAGAATGTGTCCAGACAGAGGTTAGAGACAAAGAAAATGACCCGCTGTTGTTTCAGTTCTGTGTCTGTGGCCTAGACAGTGTGGTTTGAATGAGAAATGTCCCATAGTCTCAGGTATTTGAGCATTTGGTCCCCAGTTGGTGGCACT
Source organism: Peromyscus leucopus (assembly GCF_004664715.2). Classification (NCBI taxonomy): domain Eukaryota; kingdom Metazoa; phylum Chordata; class Mammalia; order Rodentia; family Cricetidae; genus Peromyscus; species Peromyscus leucopus. The sequence goes on from NC_051063.1 coordinate 35,205,775, forward strand.
CTTTGAAGAGGTTTCCTTGTTGGAGGAGGTGTCGTGCTTGGGTGGGTTTGATATTAAAAACCACAGGCCACCTCTAGTTTCTTCTCTTTGTTTTATACTTGCAGTAAACAATGTGGGTTCTTCACTTCTTCCTTTAACCACTATGCCTGTTGCCAGATTCCATGCTTCCCACCACTGTGGACTCCACTCCCTGGAACCCTTAAGCCAAAATAAACTTGTTCTTCTACTAGCTGTTTTTGGTCATAGTGGCAAGTGGTACTAGGTCAGGAGTTATTTCTCTGATAGACACAAATGTATTTTGGAAGGATATTTTCCTCTGGACTGGGAAAACCATTGAGTGCTCAGAGCTCACTAGGCTGTTCTGTGGGAATTTAGAGCAGTGTTTCTTAAGATGTGGATCACGACAGAGGTCACCTAAGAATACTGGAAAAGCACAGATATTTACATTACAGTTCATAACAGTAACAAAATTACAGTGATGCACTTGCAATGAAAGTAGTTTAATGGTTGGGGTCACCAGAGCACGAGGAACTATACTAAAGGGTTGCAGCATCAGGAAGGTTGAGAACAACTGATTTAGAAGATATTGAGATCAGTACAGACGATGACAGCACAATTTGCAAAGTTTCTCAAAACTTCAGAGGGAAGTTTTGGGAGTGCCTTAAAGAGTCTATTGGGGACATTGATATTTTGAATTAACCAATAAGTGAAACCTTTGCTTTTCTGGGTCAGTTGATACTGTCATCTGGGGATGAAGAATTAGCTAAAGAAGAGGTCAGAATCATCCAAGCAAGTAGTCTGGGAAGTTTTTCTTCAGTGGTGGACTGTGATGTGGAAGTGTAACCTGAAATAAGTCCTTTACTGGACACACTGCTTTTGATTATGGTGGTTTATGCCAGAAGAAACACTAAGACAGTATCTGTGTATATTTGCTTAGAATTTGCCTCATACACATACCACTTTCTGAAACCATCAGTCAGATCCTAATGGTTACAGACAATCATTTCAGAAACATATCTTTATTACATTATAACTTTTGAACTTAATATAAACCACATACATGCATGCACACACACAGAGAGATGCATACACACACACACACAATTTGTTGCCTCGTGGTGTAGAGTAGATACTGTGATGTATGTGACATGATAGGTAGGGGTCAGGGAATGTAGTTCTACACTGTTTGCTGTGTATTCTTATCTGGGATGATATTTTGGGGTACAGTTATTTTTTCTTACTTCTTCACTGTCATGTGTACTCCAATTCAGAAACACCCTGCTTCAGAGTATTTTCTATAATTAATGAGGAATTTCTTTAAATCTTAAGTGAAAGCATTTTAGTAACACTATTTAATGACATGAGATAAGTATTTATTTTTACAAATATTTTAGAAGCTTATATGAAGCAAGTTTTCATGATATTTCTTGTTTAATGCTATGCTCTTTTTCTTCTATTGTGTAATCCTATTCTTTTATTAGGAGATTTGTGGAAATCAAAACCAAGCAATGAAATCTTTGGCAAACTGACTATCTTTCCTGGCAAGATTAGAATATGGCATTTTATTTGAGTGTTTTCTTAAAAGCCTCAATATTTTCAGTATTTCAGGAATTGAACTTATTGAATAATAGGGCTTATTCCTGATTTTGAGACGGTCTGATTCTTTACATAGGTGCTCGATCCATTCCATTCTGTGAATATAAAATGATGAATCTCCTACACTGAACTTCATAGATAAGCAAATTAATAGAAATCTCTATTTAGAATTCTCAAATGCTCACATATCAATATTTGATTTACTGGCTTGTGGTGATTCTGAGAGGTAGTGGGACCGTTAAAGAAGGAGACAGTGAGAGGAAGATAGGACCTTGGGTGTCTGCCATTTTGTGGGAGTTGGCACCTCAGCCTCCTCCTCTTGCTATTTCAAGTCCTGCCTGACAGCAGAGCAGTTTCACCAGGCACTTCCCCTGTGCTGTGCTTCCTCCCCACGGGCACAGGGAGAGGACCAGACAGTCAGTGAGCTGCATGGAGATGTTCTGATTGAGGGAGTACAGGGGTGGAGAAAACTTTGTGTTCCATCATTTCCAAGAGAGGCTAAAATCCCTTTTAGAGACATGTCCAAATTTAGGTATTATTTGTGCAGAACTCACCACAAATTTTTTTTTGAAAAGTCACAGCTTTCAATTCTTCAAAATGAATTCAACTCCAAAGCAACTCTGTGGTGTTATTGTGTTCCCCAAAATATTGTGCACCCTAATAAACTTATCTGGGGTCAGAGAACAGAACAGCCACTGGATACAGACGCTAGAAAATGGTGGCACTCACACCTTTAATCCTAGCATTCCAGAGACAGAGATCCACTTGGCTCTCTGAGCTCAAGGCCACACTGGAAACAGCTAGGCACGGTGACTCACGCCTTTAATCCCAGAAAGTGAGCCTTTAATCCCAGGGAGTGATGACAGAAAGCAGAAGATATATAAGCCGTGAAGACCAGAAACCAACAGCGTTTGGCTGGTTAAGCTTTTAGGCTTCTAGCAGAAGATCAGCTGAGATTCATTCTGGATAAGGACACAGAAGCTTCCAGTCTGAGGAAACAGGATCAGCTGAGGAATTGGCAAGGTGAGGTGGCTGTGGCTGGTTTTGTCTCTCTGATCATTCAGCGTTCACCCCAATACCTGGCTCTGGGTTTGTTTTTGTTAATAAGACTCTAAGATTCCTGCTACAGAATTCTGATGTATCCTTGTCCTTAAGTGTCATTTGAGAATGCTCATTTTATAAAATCACAGTATAATATAAAGCCTGTTCAAAGGAAGAGGGATTCTGTTTTCTAAAATTAGTACATTTGTAAAGTTTCTGAAAATTTTCAGGTGGAAAATAACTGGGAATTGCATTATTCAAGGCAGTGACATTTTATTAATGCTGATAAAAGAAGAATTTCTTTGAAAAAAATTACAAATCAATCTTTTTCTATGGTGACTATCCAGTAATGACTTACACAATAAATGACATTAATCATGCTTTGGAAAAAATGAGAAGTACACAAGGAAGCAACTTTTACATTGATTCTCAACTCAGACAGCATTCGTTCTCCATTGCAAAAATAGTAGAAGGAAATTTTTACCTCATATTTTATAAAATATTAAGCTAGGATCTCTATTAAACTGTTAATATTTGTTTCAGAAAGTTAATATTTGAGGATTCCCTATTCATCGGTGTGGATGGAGAATAAATTTATCTGGAAATGCAGTTATTTACAGTATGTCACTGATCATGCACATGAAAGATTTATTTTTCATTTTGAAATTGGGTTTTCATCCGGAATGTGACTTTTTTTTCAAAGAGCACAAAAATTATGTTCCAAGGAATCTCAGGGACATCTTTCTAATCAGACGGCTGAGATGAGCCCAGAAACTGCCACAGAAGAGGCAACCCTTAACTACAAGCACAAGCAGTAGTATAAGTAGGTAGAAGCTTGTGATAGCACAGTTTCTACTCCAGTCCCCTTGTTCTCATCTTTGTGTGTGTGTGTGTGTGTGTGTGTGTGTGTGTGCACATGCATGACCATGTGCACATGTGTATTTGTGTATACACATGTTCCTGTTTAGTCATTCTAAAATTTCATTTTCATTTTGTGCTCCATTCAATTAATTGGGAGTTTTGATTTTTGCTTCTGAGATCTTTATAGACACATGCACCTGTGGTGGTATTGTGTTCCCCAAAGTATTGTGCACGCTGATAAACTTATCTGGGGTCAGAGAATGGAACAGCCGCAATGTTAAACACAGAGGATAGGCAGGGTAGCACACACCTTTAATCCTAGCATTTCAGAGGCAGAAATCCATCTGGATCTCTGTGAGTTCAAGGCCACATTGGAAACAGCCAGGCATGGTGACTCATGCCTTTAATCCCAGGAAGTGAGCCTTTTATCCCAGGGAGTGATGGCAGAAAGCAGAAAGGTATATAAGGCGTGAGGACCAGAAACCAGAAACATTTGGCTGGATAAGCATTTAGGCTTTGAGCAGCAGTTCAGCTGAGACACATTCAGATGAGGACTCAGAAGCTTCCAGTCTGAGGAAACAGGATCAGCTGAGGAACTGGTGAGGTGAGGTAGCTGTGGCTTGTTCTGCTTCTCTGGTCTTCCAGCGTTCACCCCAATAACCAGCCTCAGGTTTGATTTTATTAATAACTATTAAGATTCCTGCTACATGCACCCCCTCCTTAGTGATAAGAGATCTTAGTTGGAGAGGGGTAATGGAGTAGACATTTAAGTACAACCCATGCATGTCACACAGAAGCCTGTGTCAGTCTTTGAGGACTCTCCCTTTTCTCATCTCTCTTCAGATGAGGATTCTCCCTCTCTGTCCATCTCCTGAGATTCTACATTAACTTTATTGTTTAGAAGTGTCAAAGTTCTTACAGCAAGTTCCTTTTATGGAAAACAACCACACAGTAGTGACAAGTCAAGGCACAAAATAATAAATAAAAAATGATGTACAGAGAAAAAAAAGACATGCATTTATTTTAGAGTAAATAGAAGGTGCCTCCTTAACTAAAAGCAATTGACAGATCTCCTTTGGGAAAGAGAAATGATCATAACATGGGAGAGTAAGACTATGGTATCTTCAAAGTCATACTGGTTAGGAATTCCTTTGGCTGCAAGGAACATAAAATCATTATAATAATAATGAATAAGATAAACAATGACACCAAGCACATGTGTGGCCTGCCTTTCTGGAAACTTGCTCTTATGGTTACTAATTCAGTTGTGGAAGACCCAAACATTTTCCTTGGTACAGCTATTGTCCCCTACAAGGGTGGTGTTTCTGTGACACAAAAATACTTCTTAAAGTCACTTGTACTTCTCAACCTTGGTGTATGAAGGTCCAAGCCTCTGAAGAGTTTAGATGAGAACAAAATATCTTTGCACTGAAGCATCATACAAAAGGCAGTTTGGTTTATTTGGTTTGTTGTTCCATGCCCTTTTTTTCTCTGGTGGACTTATGACATCCTTGTCTCTACTGCCCTTTCTAGACAATTTTAAATTACTTGTTTCACTGTGTGCTCATCCTTGGTAGCAAAGCACTGACCAGGATTGGTGTAGAAGTTTGTTTCATTAGAAAATGAATCTCCCTTTCTCACAAAACTCTTTATTTATGGCTCCCTCGCAAAAGGACAGTGCTTAAGGTTATGGTTGTCATTTGCTCATTCTGTGCTATGCAGTGCCAGGAATAAATCCATCCCTTAGTGTAACTAAAATATACCCTGATTCTTTCATTTAGAAATGTATACTTAACATGCTTCTGATCCTGAACTATCCTTTTCAGCATCTATGTCTCCGCTTTGTGAGGTTAGGCTTCAATTTAGTGGATTTCTGCTGCTGGCTTCTCATTTCTTGGATTTGTAGGTGTTTTTACAATTTTTAATTGTGTATATGAGTTTGTCTGTGAGTGGATATGTGCATGTGAGTTTATCTGTAGAGGCCAAAGGCATCAGCTTCCCCTAAAGCTGTATTTATAGGTTGTTGTGAGTCAATTTGGACTGGAAAGTGAACTCCTGTCCTCTCTAAGAGTAGAGTGTGTTCTGAGGCGTGAAGCACCTCTCCTGCCTCTTCCTTTATAAACTTTGATGAGCAGTGGAAACTAGAGGGCTCTGGGGGAGAATATCAATAAAATTTCCTTTCCTGGTTTGACTCATTGATGTGTCAGACTTGCCTTGTTTCAAAAATGAAATTGAAAATGTTGTCTAGACTTTAACAACAAACTTAAGAACTATAAAAACAAAAATCAGCCAACCAGTCAAACAAACAGCCAAGAACCCTTCTCCCCAACAAAGAAAAAAGTTAACACTTCAGATTACACAAAGGGCCAAGGAATCAATTTAGTATGAATTAAATCAGGCATCAGTGGATGTCAAATGCAGCTTAGACAAAAGCTCTCCTTATAAAAGGCCAAAACATATTACAATAGATTGTTAGCCATAAAGTGCACACCTGACTGTGGCTTAATTCTCTGTCAATTTAATAAGGTTATGTGGAACCCAGACATGGGGCTAAGTTTATCTATGAGAGTATATCTGGGTGAAACTAGACTTGAGATCCAAGGACTATGTAAGTTCGATTGTTCTTAGTGTGAGTAGGTCTCTTCCAATGCATAGGGGACCTACGGGGAACAGAGAAGCATAATGAAAGACTTTTCAATAGGTCATGTACAGCCTTCTCATTCTCTTTCTCCAGAAGGACTTTACTAACCCTGCTTCATATCCATTAACAGAAGAGACAGAAAAATTGATGAAGGTCACTCTTAGCAATAAGATGCAGCTAATGCTTCCTGTTCTGGTCACAGACTGACCCATCATGTTACTCTGTTCCCATTCCTACTATACTTGGCCTCATCATATTCACTCCAGGTTCAGAAACGCCAGGCATTGGGGGACCCTGACTTGAAGATGTTGCCTATACTCAACAACTCAAAACCAGGTACAACTTAGTAAGTCTTTATTTAGTCTAAGTTAATCTTTAATAAATGTTTTTAAAGGTGAGTGCAAAAAGCACTGCCATTAGCTCTAAGGCCCAAGTCATCAGGATGGCATCAAAAGGTCATGGGGATGATCAGACTTTTCTGATCTTTTCAGAGTGACCAAATTTCAAATTCTGATTTCTCACTGCCTTCCTGGTCTTGAGGCAAGCGACATAGACCCTCTAAATCTCAGTTTCTTTATATATTTCTATAAATAGTATGGGTTCAAAACTACTGAATTTATTTTGGGGTTTAAGAAAAGATGGGAAAGTTAAATAGGAGCAGAATTTCATTATTATATACACTACTACAAAGTACCCAGTCTGTGAGGAGCTTCATGATATGCATAAACTGAATCGTTTACAAGGTCTGACAGACAGGTGCAATTGCCATTTCTGTTTTTACCTACTCTCATAAAGATTTCTCTGCATGAAGGGAGAAATCAGTTACTTGGTAGATGTATGCTGGAGACACATCCTTGTTCCTGCTGTGAGAAGTAACAGTGTGAAAACTGCCTATAAACGACATCATTTTTGAAGTGTTTAATTAGTTATTCATTAACTGATATTTTTATTGATGAAGTATGCATCTTATTTCCTTTATCTCATTTTAGCCCATAAATTTAATTGTTGGGTTTAATTATAATCACTTAATAATTACTGTGTTTTGGCATTAATTATCTCACATCAAGCCATTATGAATATTACTCAGTGTAAAACTAATGAAGTCATGGATATACACAGACTGTAGCTTACCTAGAATATCCATTTCTTTCTTCCTCCTTCCTTCTCTATCTCATTCTCTTTCTTCGTCCTTGTTTTGATATTTTTTAATACATCAGAAAAATCGTCTTAATGACTTAGATGTTCATAAGCTCTGTGGTCTCAGAAGTCTGCAACACTCAAAAGTGTCATGGAGTCATACTTTTGAGATGTACCTTTCTTCTCTCCTCTACCAATGTCTTCAATTCAATATTTATTAGTATTTCAAGAGAGTGGATGCTGAAGTCGTTTGAGGATACCCCGAAGATTGGCTCCATGTTATCCAGTACAACTCTTTTTGCATTATCTCAGATACAGAATTTCTAAGAACAGATTTAAAAAAAATTAAATATACTATTTTCTAGATCTGATATTTATTAGAAGAACATTATTACTAAAAGTGTCATGGAAATCTTTTCAAGAGGATTGAATTCATTATCAAGTCCAAACCATTGTTCTGTTATAGATAAAATTTGTTACCAACTCTGGGACTTTCTATGTAGGTAAACATGGAATTGGACTGGGCACGTTTAAACATTTATATAGTTCTAACATTCAAAAGCAAAATGCATGGACCTTTACTCACTTATATATTAAACTATCCCTCTGTTAGCTATAAAAATAAAATCCTTCCCAATTTAATAAATATGTTTCTGTGTTGATTACAAATGTGGATGTCTATTTGCACACATATTTAGTATACAACTTATACATGAAAATAGATGAATCATACTTAACAGTAGTGTATATATGGATTATTAGCATTGCATAATATGCATTAGAGTGAATAAATGACAAAAATAAAATCTTGGAAGGATGGACAACGTATTTGGTGAAATATCTAGCAAGAGACCAAATTTGATAAGCAGACATGATGAGCAGGATCATTTGATACTATCAATTATAACTGACAGTGGCTGAAAATTGTCTTAATTAGGAGTCAAAACTGTCATGGATCAGTGTCACACCTGTATGTAATGATGACTGCTATGGATGGGAAGAAAAAGTGGGAATATTTATTTGTCTCTCTTTATTTAAAAAAAGCTTATGGCACCCTCTTCATGGATGAATCCTAAATTTTCTCAGTAGGAAAAAAAATTGGCTTGACCTCATATAAAGTAATGAAATGAGTGAGATTAATCAAGGGTTCTAAATCTCATGATGCTAATATTTAGACAAATTTACAAAAATCATAGACCGTCAAAGCTCTTTGGTTCTAGCTCTAGTACCAGAAGCAACGGAAGAGTTCTCTACCTCTAATTTCAGCTAGCTCTATAGTCAAAGAGCTGTTGAACTACTTTCTACATATTTATATTTATATCCATTTACCTGGGGTGCTCTCAACCTTGGTCAGAGAAACTTCTTTTAGCAGTGGTTAGCAGTCATCTGAGAGATGTATAATAGGCCAGAGTGCTGAGAATGAAGAGTTGAGTGTTCAACCCTAAAGGAGATGTCTATATCAAGCCCTAACCTCCTAACTAAGGCTAGAGAACATTGCAAAAGAAGAGGTGAAATGAATACAAGAACTAGAGAATAAGAAAGAGTGCTGTGAAATTCTACCTCTGGGTGTGACTTGGATACTGAGCTTGCAACAACTGTGGTTAACTACATGTGACATACTCAAGACCAAGCCAACCAAAATCCCAGCACAGAAGCTCCTAGTGTTGATGAGATCTCCAGGTCTCAGCTCTTAAAGAGGAGCAATTCATAACTGATAGTTGCTGGGGTAGGAGAATCATTTTTTTTTCCTGAGGATGTAGCCCTTGGTAGAATTTCCATGGTGCAGTGGATAGCTTCACACCCATATTCATTTAACTGGACCTGGTGGATTTTAAACAATAAAAAAGACATGAAGTTGGGAAAGGAACTTATTGATAAGGATATGAAATGTTTAGGAGTAGAGGAGAGAAATAGGCATGGTAAAGATGATAATATTTCATTGTATATATGCATGTAATTCTGAGGAATAAAGAGAAACTTTTTAAAGGAAGGAAATGTTACTTACACTCAATGTTCTCACTTGGCCTCCTTAAGACACATAGGATTGGGTCAGGAGTTTGACCACAGGACATCCTGCAGCTATTAAGAACCATTGGATTCCCTACTGGGAACCATCCAAAGCAGTTATTTTACTTGACATGGAGTAATTAGTAGTCATGCAGTTCTTCTCCCAGGTGCCTGTCTATTACCAATGTACAGAATATGAAATATTAATGGTAATATTTAAGGCAACACCAACATTCTATGAATATACTATGCTGAAATCATATATTTGAGTTTATTCTGACCCAAATCTCTATGTCATTTCAAACAGATCATGATTTTATGACCATAAGCTATTTCTGCAGTCTAATATAACTTCAGAGCCTCCAATGGTTTTACCAAAGGCCTCCATATACCATATACAAGCTTTGACTAAGTTGTCTCTCCTTTGCCTTTTCTCAGTAGGATTGTGGATTTCACCATGGCATGGTCCTTTGAAAGGGTAATGTATCAGATAATTTATGAAAAAGGTTTTGATTAGAACTTCTGCTCTTCATTAAAAACAAAATTTTCAAAGTTTAGAAAGAAAAAACATAGTTTGTCTCTTATTTTCCCATTTGTGTTTCCATCTGTGTTAACATAAAATATTTGACCACACACTGCAAAAAAATCCTTCTTTGCTTTTTTCTACTTCAGGATTCTTCATCCCAGAAGCAACCTATTTTTATTTCAATTGTTTAAATTTTTATGCAATTTTTTGTAAAGAATATATAATAATGATTAGTTTTGAATGTTCTAATTTTCAAGCTGGCAATTATGGTACATACCTTTAGTCCAAACTCTTGGGAGGCAGAGGCAGACAGATCTGTGGGTTTGAGGCCAACATGGTCTACCAAGTGAATTCTGGACAGCCAGGGTTACACAGAGAAACCCTGTCTCAAAGAAAAAAATAAATAAAATAAAAATAAAAAATTCAAAATTCTGGTTTTGTCAGGATTATGAGTCTTTGATATACTATATTAATAAAAAATTATCATCATTGTAAAATACTTTATCTCACTTAGGTTCTCTCATTTCTTCAATAGAGGAAATGTTTGGGACAATAAGTGCCTTAAGTAAAATATTTGGGATGAATGAAAAATTCATATATTCTTACTTATCTATATGTTTCTTATCACAGTTACATCTTCTTACAGAAAATTTTGGTTCTATTTAGTTAACATTTGCCATTGTGGTCAAATACAAAAATGCATATTTTACCAAGCTTTCTTGACATATTATATTTGGATTGTCAGCCCCCTAATATTGACACAGAGATTTCTTATCAATTTTGAAAGCCTGGCCATTAGCTTAGCCACTAGCTCATATAATTTAAATTAACCTGTTTTTATTAATCTACAAGTATCTTGGTTACCTCTACTCTGTACCTTATCTCTGAGCTTCTCAGTGTTTCCCTGACATTTTGCTGGCATAATCTGCCTCTCTTCTTCCCAGAATTCTCTCTCTTCCCAGAAGTCCTGCCTATTCTCTCCTGCCTAGCTATTGGCAGTTTAGTTCTTTATTAAACAAGTCACAGCAATATATTTTCACACAATGTACAAATGTCTCACAACATTATGGGTATGGGCTTTAGGTTTGTTTCATAGTTGGCATTTTGTGATATCTATCATCTATCTATGTATCTATCTATCTACCCATCTATCTATCATCTATCCATCAATACTATCCATCAATACATTTATCTATCTAGAAGGATAAATATATTTTCCTCTCTAGACAGATATATTGGTAAATATAATTTCTTCTCTTCCCTTTCCTCCCTCTAACCTTTCCTATGTAAACACTCTTTGATCTCTCTCAAATTTATCTCTCCCTTTTCTCTAATTATTATTGTTACATACACAAGCATGAATAACTATGTAAATTCAACTTACACAATTTATTTACTGTTACTTGAATGTATATCATTTCAGGGATAACCAGTTGGTATTGGATAACCTATGTGGGGACTCATCCTTAGGGGGAAGTCTGTTTCTCCAGATCTTAGAATTTCTTTGTTGTCCCATGAGACTTCTCCCTTCCATGATAACATCCTTAGTCATGTTGTCTTTGTTCAGCTCTTGTTTAGGCAGCCATGTTGTGAAATTATCATGAATGAAATATCCCTGTCATTTCTAAGAGAAATAATCTACAGTATATTTTTTTTGTCCTCTGGCTCTTTCAATCTTTCTGCCTTTTTCTGCAGTGTTCCCTGAGTTTTAGGTACAGGGATTATGTTGTACATATCCATTGGGTCTGGGCACCCTATGACTAGTTGTTCTCATTCTATATATTTTTGAACAGTATACTTCTTTTATTTTGGTAGGCAATCACTCTTTAGTGAATTCACGAGAAATTCCATATTGAGAAAAAACCAAGTCATTGTATGTTTAAGATTTTATGCTTTGCTGAGAAATAAGCTGAATATATACATTTGTGTTAAAAATAATTATTTCAAATACTTTCCTACTACTACTTTTGAGATGCTTAAGATAATTACCTTTCTCATTGAATCTAGTGACTCATCCAACCAGCAGAATGTGCCAAAGGCATGCTGGAAATTCTGAAACTAAGCCATTAAAATGCTGAGCCTTCATGCCTGTTTGTAAACTTTTTTCAGAGAAGCTTACTTTGACAAATTCATGTCATATATAAATATTGCATAGTATGAGAGATACATACTTGTAAGTCCACAGCTTTTCCAGACTTTTAAGCACATACCACAATTCTTAAGCGAAGAAATAATTTCATTATCTAGCCAAAGTAACATGAGTGCAAAAAGAAACAGAAACAAAACACCCATCAACAACAGCAATTGGTGATACTTCAGACTTAATACCACCCTGTCCCAGGTTATCACAGATGTTTGAGGTCTCTGCCAGGGTGACACTTTGGTAGAGAAGAAATATAACTGTACCCTAACTTAAATTGGTAGACATAATGTAACAGCTGTTGTCTTTAAACCACTGTGCTTTGGGGTGTTCTGTTACTCAGTAACTGATTGATAGCTGACCTCTGCAGACTTCTACCACAACACTGTGCCTGGAAAATCTGGCACCATTCTGACTTCTTGCTTTTTGGGGCTCTAGAAGTTTTAAGTTTTCTCAGTACTCTGAAGTTCTTTATCCAAACATAGAATTGCTTGTATTTTTTCATCCCAGTAATTGTCTTGAACACTCCATGAATGTTTCAAACTGGAGGCAGGCATTGGACTATCAGATAGTCTATGACTGGTTTTTTTCTCTTGTTGTTCATTACCATTTAAAATTAAAATACACATTATTTTCTTTCATTGTATGCTGTTAGCTTGAAAATAAAATTATTCTGGTCCATTCTTCCTTGCTTGACCTTTTGCAGATATTATTTGGAATGATTATAACTATAGCCAAATAACCAATTTTTTGTGTCAAACTCATTGCCAACTTCATGACTGAGATAATTTCCTTTAAACTTTCCATTTTCTTTAATCAAATTCCTGTTAGTCAATAAGGCTGGCTTCAATCTTAAGTCCTTAAGAAGTAGTAATATTATATCTTGAGTCTCGTGCATTTCATCTTTCCTGAATTTCTCAAGTCAATGATTCATGTTTACACTGTTATGAGAATGGCAGTAAGAAATTCTGCATCAGTGCTGCCAGAAGAAAGAGAATACAAGCCAATCATTTAATTAAATTGTCTTGTAGTCACAATAAAAAGAAAATGGGTAAAATTGATTTTAAATGGGTACTTCATTTAATGCAACACAAAAACTTTTAAATGATTTAAACTGTTTTCACTATATATTAATGAAACATTTTAATTTGTTTCTTTATATGTTTACAAAAGACATTTTGCATTTTCTACTTGCATAATATGTCATATATGTTTTTCATAGTGCTTGTTTGAGTTGCTTATATTTTATCATGATCTATGCACTTTTATTTGGACATGATATTAGAGGAGATCATGTGATGGGTCTGTCATGTTTTGATATCTATATTTTCTTTCCATTCTTTCTGTCCTCACTCATGGCATTTAAGGAACTGCAAGCTCCCCAGGGCATGTCAGCATGCATCCTTTCAGAGTTGCTAGTTTTATGGTTTCAACTGTGTGTACAGCATCACTTGTATTCTTTTAGTACTTGGATGATATCAACCATATTTGGGATATTTGTAGATTCTTAATATTTTTGTTGTTATTCTTTCTCATTTTTATTTCTCTCTCTTCATTCTATCTGTAACTATTGTTGGTTCTTGTTTAAACAAGTATTTTCAACGAATGTAGCTGCATGGCGTGAAGTCATGTTAATTATCTTCCATTCATTGTGATAAGAATATTTTACTTAGAATTTTACTTTTACAAATAGTGTCTATTCTTCAAGGCACTTTCTACTTCAGTGCTTAGTGGAGGTTTTTCTATAGAATTATATATATATATATATATATATATATATATATATATATATATATATCACACACACAAACACACACACACACACACACACACACACACACACACACGTCACTTGCTTGAATCTTTTCCTAAGGAGAGTTTGTGAACATTCCTAACTAAAGATGTATTCCTGGTGAATTCACAGGAATCATATACAATTATGTTTCTACTTGTTCAATGTGATTAGAATGCACTTGGCTTCAGTGCAAAGCTCTTGCCTATTTTAACACTCTCCTTTGCATGCTGATTTTATTCTTTCTGGTATAATGTGAAGCCATCAAACAAAAAGAAATGTGCAGAGGGCATTTATGGCCACTGAACTTTCTAAGCAAAAGGAGACATTGTCAGTGATTCTATTTTACCTTTAACTAGTTATGACTGAGTAGCTTGGTGGTCTTGTGGGACTCTTAACAGTAGGAGTGGGGGATGTCTCTGAACCTTTTGCCTACTTGTGGGACCTTTTCCTCTTGCTGGGTTGTACTGTGCACCCTTGATGGGGTGGTATGTGCCTAATCTTATTGTAGCTTGTCATACTGTGTTTGGTTGATGTCCCTGGAAGGCCTGGTCTTTTCTGAGAGGAAGAGGGGGTAGAGAGAACTTAGGGCAGAGGGGAGATTAGGGGAGGTAGAAGGTTGGGGGGAAAGACTGGGGGAGGGGAGACAGCAGAAATTACAGTCAGGATGTAATATACGAGAGAATGAAAAATAATAAATGCACTCATAAGCATGGCTTTAAATTATCTCCCATCTAAGTAACTAAAATGCTATAGGTTTCATATATATATATATATATATATTATATATATATATATATATTATAAAAACACATCCAAAGTGCTCTTGGAAAGGATTATTAAATGCTCTCTTTATATAATTTTAACATCATTTAATTGCAGTTTAATTTTATAGAACATTAGAGTTTTTGGAGATATGATGTAATTGGAAATTATCCAGGTCTCACTTATCAGAAGATTTGTGGAAATAAATGAATTTACAAAAGTTGAGAGAACTTCAATAAACTCTGTAATTAAGAGCCAAGAGATACAAATGGATAAAATCTAAAAATAGGGAGAGGCTAATTTAATCACATAATAATAATTGTGTGTGTGGGATGGATAAGGAAGAAATGTGTATTTGTACCCACCACCTTGGAGGATTTTTTTTCTTGCTAAGATAAAACATTAATTTCCTCATATATATTTTTTTCTTGGAAATTATCTCTCCTAATGACCTCATTTTGGAGGATGCCTCTAAATGGTGCATAGAAATTATTTTCCTAATATTCAAAGAATAAAATAAGTTTTTAGATCTTCAGATAAACATACCATATAAAATAAAATAAACCAAATTGATTATCTTTGGCATGAGTGTGTGTGTGTGTGTGTGTGTGTGTGTGTGTGTGTGTGTGTGTGTGTGTTTCAAGACAGGGTTTCTCTGTGTGCCTGTCCTGGATTTTTCTCTGTAGACCAGTGTGGCCCTGAACTCACAGAGATCTGCCTGACTCTGTCTCCTGAGTGCTGAGATTAAAGGTGTGCACCACCACTGCCAGGCTGGCATGACTGTGTTATAACATCTATCTACTATGTTTCTCACAAACAATAAATATCTATGTTTCACAGCTGGGAGGATGGTGTCTGGTGAAGCCCATTCCTTGTCTTATGGATTGCCATCTTGCTGTTTCCCAAGACAGAATGAGCATTGGAGCTTTCTGGGACTCCTTTTTATACCAGAGCTTTCCTTTTGTAAGGAGGTTCTACTTCTGTGACATAATCACTTCCCCAAGACTGCACATCTATACTCCTAAATACTGGGACCTGGGGGATTAGCTTTCCAACATGCAAATTCTGATGACATAAATATTCATTTTGTTAATTTCTCTCCAAAGAATATGCCAAATAAATATGAGTTCAACTCTATAAGGGACACAAATATTTCACTTCCATATTTCTTATGTGAAGATCAGGTCTGCTTCTCATGTGCTTCAGTAAGATCTTATTCAGTGACTTTTGTGTAGCATTTTAAACAGCAACAGGATAATTAATGGCAAGCAAAGGGATGTGATTAAACAGAAATTGACATGAAGTGAGTGTTAAGCCCATGTTAGACCCTGAGAAGAAGTAGATAAACAGTACAGTATTGATAATGGCACCTAATGACCCCCAATGTATAATACTATTATACTGGATGATATTCTCAGTACTGAGGTCATTTCCTTCCTTCTACCTGTGAGCTAGACACCACTATTTTCTTATTTCCACCTTGGAAATGATGTTAACATTATTTGCTCAAAACCACAAACCTGGCAAGTTGCCAAGTTGAGGTTTGAAACAAGGCAGTCTGATGCCAAGGTTTCAAATGTTTATATTGTAGCTTGTGATTGGTAATGTGATTGATTAGATCATACCACTAGGAATTACCATTCAAAACATTGGCCAGTGATTAATATCTAATTAAAAGGTATTAATATATATAACATTCATGAACTTGTATTTGTTACAACAAAAATAGTGAAGAGGGAACATTTGCTTTAATTTCTTGTCTTAGCATGGTGGCCAGTAATCTAGAATAGTCTATCAGTTTGCCCTGTTTATAAGATGACTGAGGAAGCCCTGTTAGGATTCATAGCTACAGTTCTGGTTGAGAATGTCCGGAAGTCATAACCCTATAATCTAAATCATTGACGAACCCATGGGCTCACACAAATGTTGGAAACACAAACATTTTTCTGGCACCAGCACTCATTGGTTGGACCATAGAAAGCTTAAAAACAACAACAAACAAAACCAAAAAAACAAACACACAAGCAAACAAAAACACCCCCTCCCCCAAAAATCTCCTTAAACTTTATTGTGATGTTAACAAACCTACTTCCTATTTTGTATTCCATATTTATTTATCCTTTTCTCTGCTGGGACACTGAAGTGCTTAAAGGCAGGAACTATATCCCTCCATGAATGTATCTTAATCTCCACTGACCTTTGCCACAGCAGAAACTATAACTATCTGTTGAAGGAATGATCTCTACAGTGTGTAATTAGGAAGTGAATAGATGATATGGGTTGACTTAGGATGTATTAAGTGATTGTGAAGGGTTGTTGTAACTGTCTATTTTACAATCTTTGATCAACTAAGAAGGGAAGTCTTAATGAGGAGCTACGTAGGTAGAATGACTTGAAGATTTATTCATTATTGTATTGATCTCCCCTCTTGATTGTGGGTGTAATGTGACCCATCCCCTCGGGTTCCTGTTGCTGTGATTCCCCTGCTATGATGGACTGTTATCTGGGATTCTAAACTGAAGTTAATCCTTTCTTTCCTGAGTTGCTTTTGTCAGGGTTTTCTCACCGCATCATGAAGTGAGACAAAGACAGAGACAATCACTTTAATATGAGTAGCTTCAGTGGCATTTGGACCTTGCCTCTCTTCTTGGCAGGAAACAGAAATTTTTATACTTGAATTATGTCTGGAGTTTTATCATGAGCTTCATCAATGATATATACAATCACTCAATTTAACCACTGTTTAATAGCATGCTAGTATGATAATAAATACCAGAGAAAACCAATTCAGTATGCACAATCCTTTTCTAATCATTTAGCATTTTCTTATACAAGCTCAAATTCTGTTTTAGAAACAAATGTTTGAATTAGGTGGAACATTTGGCTTCATACGTTTTTTTTTCCAAAGCATCGGGCCTCAGAAGCACAGTGATTGCCCCAGGTTAGACACCTGCCATGTGAGTCAGTTGGGGCCTGGAAACCTATTTTGAAAAATTTCAGAGGAAATGAAATTCAGGCTCTCTGTCAATGACAACAATCAATTAAATCAACAAACATTTGCTGAGCAGATGTCTAGTGATGGGCAGTGAGTTAAAAAGTAGGGATTCATGATGAAGCAGACATTGTACCTGTCCTCAAGTAACTCATAGACCATTACAGAAAGTTAGCTTGTACAAGTACAGTTAAGTAAAGTGCTTAAGGTATGAACTAAATACAGATTATACAGCAAGAAATATAACTTGCCCAGTGACATTAAAGACAGCTTTTATTTTCCTTTTTTTAGTCCAATTGTGAGTATGAAAAATGTATTAGTGTTAAGATTTTCTAAAGGGCACAGGAGTAGAAGAATACAAGGGATTAGATGCTTTTAGGAGCAATGGGTGGCATCCAAGCAATGCATCATAGAAGTCCCACTTGTGACAGGCAATCAAGGTCTTCTCTGCTGAGGGCTAGAGATTTGGGGGATGGCAAATACCTAGGTGCTTTTTTCACCAATGTAAACTTTCTTATTTTAATGGATTCAGTGATAATCTTTGCTGAGAATAAGGATGTTTGTGGTGCTGCTTGAGCTGTACTATTCTTAGTCATTGGCTGCAACCTCAAATGTGTGTTTCTAGCCCAATACAACAGAACTTCCTGGTTTCAATAAAGAAAAAGTTTAAAAGAACCCCCTAAATATTATCTAGGCAATATGCTACATGAAAACTCTAAAATATTTATTTTTTTTGTAGAAAATTATTGTTCACTTCTAATATCATAGTTTGGTCTGTTGCTTCAAGTGATGAATGAATGGATGCATAATAAAGTTTTTGTTAATTTCTGTATTACCTGTTCTCAAGCTTTTTCTGATATTTCTGATATTTCACTATATTTCTTTGACTTGAAAAATCTAAATGCTAGTTTATCTTTTAAAAGGTTTTATATACTTTTTGACATCCATTTCATTTTATGCGTAGACAGATATAGATAAAAATTTGTCTCTCTATTTTTTCTTAGAGTGATGTAATCACTACCCTGTGACTACTACCTATTTGCCTGTTCATTGCTCCCAGTAATACACAGAGAGAGTAGGGGCTTTCATTACATGACTGCTGGATGAAACCTCTGTAATTTCTGCCATCTATCCAAATCATCCTCCTTTTTAAAAAGAGAAAACAACTTTCATTGAAACTACTATCTCTTATTAGGACAGAGTTTCTGAAACTATTGCTCATCCATGTGATTTTTGTTGTGGTAGGTGGTGGTGTAGACTATTCTAAAGTACATGTGTGCCATTGGACTGAAACTTAAAATATTGTTTCTGTTCCTGAGCTTAAACCCCATGGAAGGTCTCAGTAGTTATGCAGACAACATGAAACTGGGGTTGAAACAGAGTTTCCACCCGAGACCCATGTTAGATTACTAGCTGCACAGTTTTCTAGGAACTGAGTATTATATGATTACCTCATGAACTGACTTGGAGGATACATGAAATTTAAGCAACATGGTGAATACATCACCCTACACAAAGAGTTATTTAGCTAATATCACATCAAAGATAATGAAGAGGGTGGTGATACACAACATATCTCAGTAGTTTTTGGATTAGAATATCAATAATTAATGACTTAGACCCAGTGAACTTTTCTCAAGTTCCCTTCAAACTTAAACATCTCAATTACATACTTGTATTTCATTTAAAAATACCCCAATTCTGCTTATAGGTCCTAAATTATTTTTGCTTAATATTTAGAGTTGATTTATATTCTGTGAGCTGTGGACAGAGACCCTAACATTAATTTTTACCCTAGATTTTTCCTGAGACCATGACCTGGTAGTGTGAACACTGTTGCTGGAGGGCTTCTCTCCAGGTTTCACCAAGCCCTGCAGTCCCACAATCCACGTATAAAATAATCACTCAGATGCTTATATTACTTATAAACTGTATGACCGTGGCAGACTTCTTGTTAACTGTTTTTATATCTTAAATTAACCCATTTCTATAAATCTATACCTTGTCACGAGGCTGGTGGCTTACCGGCATCTTTACATGCTGCTTGTCCTGGAGGTGGCTGCAGTGTCTCCCCCCTTCTTCCTGTTTTCCCAATTCTCCTCTCTGCTTGTCCCTCCTATACTTCCTGTCTGGTCACTGGCCATCAGTGTTTTATATATATAGAATGATATCCACAGCACTTCCCCTTTTCTTCATTTTTTTAAAAAGGAAGGTTTTAGCTTTAACATGGTAAAATTACATATAACAAAACAATTATCAAGCAAGAATTGCAGTTACAATATTAAAGATGTTCTATCTATCTTATATTTGTGAGTTTAAGGTTTTATATCTAACTTATCTTTTATCATAACTGAGGAAATTACAACTATCTAGTCTTCAACCACATCAAAGATCTGAGAAAGAACATAATGGTACCTGAGAAATGGTAGATGGCTGGCAGCCTGGACAGTCACCTAATGTTTCTCAGCATTGTTGGTGCATTCAAATTGGCTACAGGCCTAGAGTATCTGACAGACCATTTTTAGAAGCAGGAATTTTGAGAGACCATTCTACCCTGTCTTGGCAGAGTACAGTGGTTGCTTTCCTTGTGTACACTTGTCAAGAAAGAACAGCATTGTATTCGTACTGTCAGCCGTCAAAGCAAGGGCAGTTCATTGCCAGTAGGCCATTTTGTGCCAAGAAGACAAACTTCCAAATGGAAATGTCCTAGAAGCCCAACATTCTCTTGGGATCAAATTGGTGCAGCCAGGAGCAATTGTGTCTCAAGTCAACAGAATTCTAAGTTATTTAAATGCCATATTCTCTAGGTCTATGAAGTGTTTGAAGATTACCTATTTATCTGAAATTTATCTATGTATACCTAGAAGACTTAACTAACATGGCACAAATATGATTATCATAGATGACTAATTATTAATCTATTTTTAATTATCCATTACAATTTTAAATGAGTTACATAAACATAATACCTCAAACAAGAATAGAAATATATGTATACAGTATAACAAAATTAACTTTAAGTTTGTATCAATAAACTAAAATTCATACCAATGTAAAACATTTTAAACAAGTTGTTCTTTAAAAGTAGGTTCATTAATAAACTAAAATTTATACCAATGTAAAACATTTTAAACATAAACTAAAATCTATACCAATGTAAAACATTTTAAACAAGTTGTTCTTTAAAAGTAGGTTCATTAATCTACCCTTTTATCTTATCATCTCTATATCCTCCTATATATCTATATCATATCCCCTTTTCTTATTTAGAAAGAGATCACATTTATAATTAACCTGTTTTAAATAAAAATATTGGTTTTTCTCTGTCCCACACCAGAGGGCTCTCTGATTTGGGACACAAGAATCTCTTAACCATTTTTTTAAAAAGCAATATGTCTGGGTTTAGAGGGGGAGTGAGCCAATTCCACCTCTAAAGCCAGCTTGGTATATTTAGGAATCTGGGCGTCGCATCTCTTACTACTTCCTGCTGGAGGGGGGTGCTGTATCTTATAGGGACACAAAGAAAATTTTAGGCCTATGGAGTAGTCCTTGAGGCTGTATTGTAGAAGCCAGTTGTCTTGAAAACGTTTTGGATGTTGGATCATCTGGGCCATGGTGTCATCAGAGATCTTTCAGGGGGTCTTGGCTGGTCAAACCTGATGTATCTTAATCTGGAACAAATCCATAGCCTCTGGCTTTCTGTGGAGACAAAAGCAGAGCCTCTTTTCCAAAGTAACATATCCTTATATCAAAATTTTGAAGTCAAGGTACCTTTGAAATTTACATTTTGGCATAACTGAACAGCTTTTACAATCAAATGTTTTTTTTAGTTATGAATATTAAAGACAACATAATCCAGATTTTTTGTGTGATAGCCATCTTTACGTGGCTTATTATTTTTACTGTTTTATTTAAACACTTTATTTTTAGATACTATTTGCTTATATAACGGTATATATATATATATATATATATATTATATATATATATATATATATATTTGTCTTTTAAGCCTACGTACATTTTTACATGCATTATAAACTATTTCATCTGAATCAGTCCTATTGTGGACCTATTGCTTTATTTTTTTTTATTTACTGCTTTTTTCTGCTTTTTTTTGTATTTATTTTATAATACTATTCAGTTCTACATAATAGCCACAGATTCCCTGTTCTCTCCCTTCCTGCCCCCCTCCCCTTCCCCCCAGCCCACCCCCCATTCCCACCTCCTCCAGATCAAGGTCTCCACTGAGGACTGGGATCACCCTGATAGACTCAGTCCAGGCAGGTCCAGTCCCCTCCTCCCAGATTGAGCCAAGCATCTCTGCATAAGTCCCAGGTTTCAAACAGCTAACTCATGCAATGAGCCTGAGTGAGGTAACCCAGACTCAGAAAGACAAATATGGTATGTACTCATTCATAGGAAGATGCTAGATGTGGAACAAGGATGACTGGACTGCTACTCACATCACCAGTGAGGCTACCTGGAAAAGGGGACCGCAAGAAAGACACAGAGAAATGGAAGAGATCTACATGAACAGCCTGGACATGAGTGGAAGTAATGAAGGGCGAAGGTCAAGGGAAAGAGAGCGGGAGATCATAGCTGGATCAAGAAAAGAGAGAGAGAACAAGGAATAGGAGACCATGGTAAATGAAGACCACATAATAAAAGGAAGAAACAAAGAGCTAAAGAGGCCCACAGAAATCCACAAAGATACCCCCACAAAAGACTGCTGGCAATGGTCGAGAGACAGCCGGGACTGACCTACTCTGGTGATGGGATGGCCAATCACCCTAATAGTTGTGCCATAAACCCCATCCAACGACTGAGGAATCTGGATGCAGACATCCACAGCTAGGCCCCTGGTGGAGCGCTGGGAGTCTAATTAGCAAGAAAGAGGAGGGTTTATATGAGCGAGAATTGTTGAAACCAAGATTGGATAAAGCACAGGGACAAATAACCAAATGAATGGAAACATATGAACTATGAACCAAAGGCCGAGGGGCCCCCAACTGGATCAGGCCCTCTGAATAGGTGAGACAGTTGATTGGCTTGATCTGTTTGGGAGGCATCTAGGCAGTGGAACCTATTGCTTTAAACTGTAGCCTTTTAAGCCTGAAATGGCGCTGTGGCTGCTGGCTGCGCCCCCTTCAGCTTTTCAAGCTGGTGGTGGTAGGTTTTCTCCAGCTCTGGGAGTCATCAAGTCTCAGAAATAGTGGGTCTACACTTTTATCAAAGCAGCGTGTAGTCCAGAAACCTCTTTTTTTCTTTTTTAATATTAGTAAAGACTAAATCTACCATACAGCGTAATGTGCCGCTGGCAACGCCTCATTCCCGCCATACTACCAGTCAAACGCACATGCCAGGAACCCGCCAGTGTTCAACCTCCCTTTTGTCACATCTAGCTGCCTGTATGAGACGTGAAGCAGGAACCTGTTTTTGGCTCCATTTAGAATTGGTTATTAAATATTATCAGATTTAAGGTGGAAAACCGAGCCGTTGGGCACCATTTGTTGCTGGAGGGCTTTCCTCCAGGTTCCACCAAGACCCGCAGTCTCACAATCCATGTATAAAATAATCACTCAGACGCTTCTATTACTTATAAACTGTATGGCCATGGAGGGCTTCTTGTTAACTGTTCTTATATCTTAAATAACCCATTTCTATAAATCTATACCTTGCCACGTCGCTTGTGGCTTACTGGTGTCTTTACATGCTGCTTGTCCTGGCAATGGCTGCAGTGTCTCTCCTCCTTCTTCCTGTTTCCCCAATTCTCCTCTCTCTTTGTCCCACCTATACTTGCTGCCTGGTTACTGGCCATCAGTGTTTTATTTATATAGAGTGATATCCACAGCAGATCACCAATAGTGTGACTCATTTTGATGACACACAATCACAGGATGTGATTAAGTAGACTGTTGCTTCTGTAGCTTAAGCAAGGCAGATGGAGGTCCTGGTTTCTAATAATATCTGTGGTCATTCAGCTTACTAGAGCAAAAAGAGTTCACATTTTCTAGTTTAGAAACAAATGCCTGGAGAATAAGAAAATAACTTTCTTTCCCACAGTGTATTAGTATAGTATTTCCCAATTAACTTGCTCTTACAGTTTTGAGGGTGTTATTAATGTTAGGGGTAGAGTTTCTAAATTTATTGAGGTAGTTTTGATTCTAAGTAGGTCACAATGAAGGCCTAAGGACAAACAAGAAAGCAATCTCTAACTTTAGCCCTAGGATATTTAAGACTTGGAAAGACTTGGAAGGAAAGCATTTAGTTTCCCAATTTCTCAACATTTTAAAGCAGATAATTCAACAAATTACTCTAGAGAATATTCCCTATAGTGTACAAAAAAATCCTCAACTCTTTTGGATTAATAACTGTAAGGGTTTTTTTGTTTATGGTCCTACTTTTACTAAAAGTGTGAAATTTCTAAATGACTAAATTTTTATAGATGTCACATTCAAAATTTTTAGTTGAGAACAATTCCTGTCGCTGTTTCTTTCATAGGGCAAAGAATTTAATTTATGTAGAACATACTAATAATTAATGAACTACATATGATACAATATATTAATTCATCAATATCCAAAGAAAATTTCCCACTGAGAATAAGTGGTTTCCACAATAAGAATTCTGGAAATGGAAAAAAAAATGTTCTGGCTGTTTTACATCAAAATCACTTTTTATCAATTCCCTATCTGGCTGACTTATTAGGGTATATCAAATTAGGATGTATCATTTTATTAAGTTATATCAGACATGATTATCATAGTTGTAACTGTACAAGTTAATACTCAATATTGTCATACACTGTGACAAACCCAATTTTTTTGGTATTGAGAAATTCTGAGTGACAGCTTAGAGGACTGACACGGCAGGAAGTGATTTATAATAGATTAGAGTTTGAATAAATGACTTAAAAAAAATCTCACATCCAAAGTGAAAGTCCTCCAGTCTTTGATTATGTGTCATATTGGCCTTGATTTGGGTAATTGAATATGATGATGTAAAGTTCTTAGCAAAGATATAAGAGGCTTTCATTTTGTTAAGATTTATTTAATGTATATGTAGATGAGTGTTTTGCTTATATGGAGGCATGCGTATATACTGTGTGCATGTGCCTAGTACCACAGAGTTAAGAATAAGGATGCCCTGGAAAGGAATTACAGATGGCTGTGAGCCACCATGTGGGTGCTAAGAACCAAACCCCAGTCCACTTCAAGAGCAACAAGTTCTCCTAACCATTAAACATTTTTCTAGGCCTATAGGAGGCTTTTAGACTCTGCTATTATTTCTAGAACTCTCACCAACATATATGATTTGAATGGGCCAGTGTTATTCTTTTGGAGAATGAAAGACTAGGAGCAAAGATCAGCTTTTCCAACAGGGCCATCTTAATTGACTCAGCCCTAAGTCAACTCTTTCACTGATTGCAGATGTGTGAACAAGTATTGTAGATGTAACCAATCATCTTATTAAATAAGAAACACAGAACCAATGTAAAAGAGAAAGCCAAGAGATCAGAGCTCAGAGCTAAAATCTCACCCTTCCTCCTGCAGTGGTCCTAGCTTCCCGAAAGAGAGCTATCTTTTGTGTGTAAGTCGTTTCATAGTCTCTTTCTGCCTTCTCATTGGTTGTAAACCCAAACACGTGACTACCTCGTCACTGTCTGTATGTACAGCCCTCTAGGTCTTAAAGGCGTATGTCTCCAATGCTGGTTGTATCTCTGAACACACAGAGATCTATGGGATTAAAGGTGTGCGCCACCACAGCTACACTCTTTCTATGGCTCTAATAGCTCTGACTTCCGGGCAACTTTATTTATTAACATACAATCAAAATCACATTTCAGTACAATTAGAATACCACCACAATGTATTGTCTGGAAAAATATGAGCAATCATTGTCTGGTAGAGTTGAGCATAGCTAAGAATAAGAAAAGTAAAGTGACCAGCTCACCTGCAGACTACAAAACTATCACAGGGTTTAAGTCCTTGAAATTGGGGTATTTTGTTACACATCAGTAAATATTATATGAGTGATGTCTGCTACAAAAGTAGCAAAGACTGATAAGTATTTTCATATAATATGTATAGAGGTTATTGCACTTGTTTGACCTACTCCTTTTCTTTTTTTCCAAGTTCACAATTCTAGATTTATGATCCCTTTACCTACAACAGATCTTAAGATAGCTGTGGCCTAAAATTGCCAGAACTTTAGGGTGAGATGGAGACCAGATCTTCATGCTTCTACCAGTCTAGGACATTCTTCTATTTTCTGAACCTTGGAGTTTGGAATTCTGATTATCTATTAGTATCTTTTTGAATAGGTTTCACTTTGCCCTTTATAATGTACAGCTAGTAGAAATCCATGAGAATCCACGGGATGCACATAAAACATGAGGGAATACATTTAACACTGCATCATTACAGAAATATCTTAACTCACTGTGGTACATTTTGAATCCAACAAAGTGTTCTTTTTTGAAAAATAAACAATCTTAATAAACGATCACTTTGGTAAATAAGTATGGTGATATTTTATTTGTGCTCTAACAAATAAAACTTATGTGGGGATCAAAGGGCAGAGCCAGTCACTAGATTAGACATAAAGGCCAGGCAGCAGTGGCACAGACCCTTAACCCTATCATTCAGGAGGCAGAGATCCACCTGGATCTCTGTGAGTTCAAGACTACACTGGAAACAGAACCAGGCATGGTGGCACACACCTTTAACCCCACCCCAGCACTTGAGATCTCATGTCTTTGCTTGGGAAGGACACATGCCATTAATCCCAGGATGTGATGTCAGGAAGCAGAAAGGTGTGATGACCAGGAACTAGAAGCTTTTTAGTAGCAACTCAGCTGAGATCCATTCAGAGAATGGTAATAGGCCTAAAAGCAATGAACAAGGTAATTCAGCCAATGGGCTCTCTACAATCTGGAATTCTTTTGCCTACTCTGTTACCCAAAGGATGGCCTCCTATAGTTATCAATTTATAACATTGTTTCTTCTCAATGCCATTGGAAGTAAAAGACAGAGAGAGATTTGCCTTCATGGTACCTACTTATAATAATTCTCAGCCGGTTAAGAGATATCAATGGAGGTTTCTCCCACAGGGAATGTTAAGTAGCCCATCCTGTGCCAATATTTTGTACAACAGCCATTGGAAATGATACATGAAAAATTTCCTAAATCCATAATTTATCATTACATGGATAATATTTTACTAGCTGATTCAAATGCAGATACCTCAGAAAGAATAATTGAAGAAGTTAAGAAAATTTTGCCTTGTTGGGTATTACACATTGCTCCTGAAAAGATACAAAGAAGAGATTCTATTAATTATTTAGGATATAAAATAGGTCTACAAAAAATTAGATCCAAGAAGGTGCAAATTAGGAGAGATCAATTATGGACGCAATGATTTTCAAAGATTATTCAGAGATATTTCCTATCTACGGACTGCTATTGGAGTAAAAAAAAAATTATGAACTCAGTAATTTGTTCAAAACCTTAGAGGGTGACAAATAATTCAAGAGAATTATCAGCTGAAGCTGAGAGAGAATTGGCTTTGGTGGAGAAGAAAATATAGGATGCACATGTGAATTGTGTGGATTCAAGGCTTGGCTTCATTTTGGTTATTTTACCCTCTAAGCATTCTCCTATAGGAATTTTGATGCAGAGGGAAGATATTATATTGGAATAGATGTTTCTACCAAATAAATAGAGTAAAAATTAAAAATTTATGTGGAAAGATCTCTGAGTTGATTTTAAAAGGAAAATTGAGACTTTGTCAAATAGGAATATACCCAGCAGAAATTGCAGTGCCTTTAACTAACGATGATATTGGCAAATTATGGGTGAAAAATAAACCTTGGCAAAGAGCTTACAGTAATTTTTTTAGGTAGAGATTAACAACAAATATCCCAAAATCAATAGAATTCAACTTATAAATAGAGCTAACTGGATTCTGCCTCACATTATATGGAAAACACTAATATCTGGGGCCCCAACATTTCATACAAATGCAAACAAAGACAGGTGGTTACAGGTCAGAAAATTTGTCAACTGGTTCAAAGGCCTGATATTTCTGTCCAAAAATCAGAATTGTATGCCATTCTGATAGTATTAATGGATTTTTTTTGGGACATCTCAATATAGTTACTGACTCTTAATATGCTGAAAGAGTGGTCTTACATATTGAAACATCAAATTTATCCCTGATGAGTCAGAATTAACATTTTTCAGTTTCAAGATATAATCAGGAATTGGAAGCATCCTTTATATATAACTCACATCTGATCCCATATGGGTGTGCCAGGCCCTCTAGCACAAGTTAATGATGAGATTGATAAACTATTAATAGGAAATGTGCTGGAGGCCTCAGAATTTAATAAAAAGCATCATGTCAATAGTAAGGGTTTAAAAAAGAAAAATTTCATAACCTGGCAACAAGCCAAGGAAATTATAAGGAAATGTCCTAGTTGTTCTTTGTACAACCAAACTCCACCACAAGCAGGATGTAACTCAAAGGGTACTCAGAGGAATGAAATCTGGCAGATGGACATGTTTCATTTTGTAGAATTTGGAAAATTGAAATATGTACACCATACCATTGATACCTATTCAGGATTTCAATGGACAACTAACTGCTCTGAGTTCTAAAACGGATGATTCTGTAATCACACATTTGCTAGAAGTTATGGGCATCATGGGTATACCTGCACAAATTAAAACTGACAATGCTGCAGCATATGTCTCTGGTAAAATGAAAGTTTTTTGCTTATTACAATATAAAACATATTACAGGTATACCATATAATCCTACAGGTCAAGCAGTCCTAGAAAAATCAAATACGACTCTAAAGGATATGCTAAATAATCAGAAAGGGGAAACAAAACCACAAGAAATAGATTACATAGTGCTCTATTAACTTTGGATTGCCTTGGTGCTAATGAGAAAGGAACAACAGCTGTAGAGAGACTTTGGCTAATAGAAAGAACTACAGAATTAAATCAGCCTATATACTTTAAAGATGTGCTAACCTCAGAATGTCAACCAGGATATGTATTATGTTGGGGATGATGTTTTGCTTTAGTTTCTACAGAAGAATAAAGCTATGGATACCATCAAAATTGATAAAAAGTTCGATTTGAGCAAGAGAGATGTCCTAATTAGAAGAGATGATAGTTCATCAACCAGCATGACCATTCTACTTAAATTAACTTAGACCATTATCACATGCCTTTTCATTTAATAAGATATAACTTGCCAAAAGGGAACCTCCTCAAAGTTAGAGTTGGAGAAGGGTTTTTGTTTTTGTCTTTTAGGAGAATGAAGGCTAAGTAATATAAAGAACACTTGACAAATGAGACATCTGAAGAAAAAAAAAAATGAAAAGTCATCCATAAAAAATGTCAAAGAAAAAGAGTAATTTGGCCTACTGGTATATCACATATCTAACAGGATAAAATTTCATAAGTCTTCCTAAATATTTGTTTCTGTTGTTCTCTACAGACATATAACATAAACGGTCTTTATGTAGTCTCAGTTCAATTAAAACTTAAAGCTGGCTTTGGAGTTGGAGTGTGACTCCCTCCTTCTCTAAACCCGAGGATGCTTGTTAAAAAAAAAATGCAAAATCATGTCAGAACAGCCATCTGATATGGGACAGAAGAAAACCAAAATTAAGGGACTATTCTTATTGTCACTAACCTCATAATTCTTTGGCTCTGTTTTGACTCTTTAAACCTTTTCTTAAGGTACAAATTTTATATCAAAATTTATAGGATTGATATATAGATATATTTAAACTTTTGTCATCGTATTAATGGTCATATAGAGTACTAACTAGTCCTAGAAAAAAAGACTTCATCTAGCTTTTTGTACGTGATTTTGTTTGAGTTTCTATTAGTTTCCTGCGGGGAATCATGACCACACCTAACAGCACATTTGAAGTCTCCAAAAAGATGTCGAGGTCCTACAGTGATGATGATAATACCACTAAGCTGACAAACACCACCAAAAGATTGGCTTTGGATTAAAAACTGCTCAGGACAATTTCAAGATGGCTAGCTGAGATGATCCAGCCTCACAGACTACTGGAGCAAGGTTTTAGACAAGCCCTGCACTTTCACATTATACAGAGAATGGACAACAAATGATACAGCTAACTCTCGCAGAACTTGAAAATTAATCCCCAATTTTTATTTTCAGGAATCCCTAAAGATGCTTTCACCTCCAGACAGCAGGCAGTTTAAGAACATGAAACCCATGTTCCTAAGAGCTGGGGTGGGTGGTTATTAATCATTCAATGAGTTATGGATAATTGTTTAGGATGGTTGGTTACAAGTTGTTATTGTTAATTGTCAGGAAAAAGGCTAAACAAAGGAAAGTAGACTTAAGGTTCTTTAAAAAAAAAGAAAAAGAAAAAAGAGGATATAGATAAGAGGCAGATTATTGAATCTACTCTGAAAAAAAGATATAGAAATAATAGGATAAAAGGTAGATTACTGAATCTACTCTGAAAAGAAAAAAGAGAGAATATGGATATGATAAGATAAAAAGTTAGATTATTGAATCGACTTTTAAAAAGGAACTACTTGTTTTAAATATTTTACATTGGTTTGGATTTTTGTATATTGTAATTGGAAGTTTTCCTATGTCTCCCCAGTCCACAGCCACTCAGAACCAAGTAAACACACAGAGGCTTATATTAATTAAAACTGCTTGGCCATTAACTTAGGCTAAATACTGACTAGCTCTTACAATTAATCCCAGCCCATTTTGGTTAATCTATATGTTGCCACATGTTCCGTGACTTTATCTGTGTGCCATTACATGCTGCTTCCTGGATGGAGGGCTGGCATCTCCTGACTCAGTCTTCCTCTTCCCAGAATTCTTCTCGTCTGCTTATCCCACCTATACTTGCTGCTTGGCTACTGGTCAATCAGCATTTTATTTATCAACCAATCAGAGCAACACATATTCACAGCATATAGAACATCCCACAGCAGTATATTGTATACAAATTTTGTATTGGACTCACCAAAATAGAGTAAATAATGAATTTTTTGTCTGAATTTGTCAAATGTTAATGGACTGGACATTGTTAATTTAATTCTTGACTGTATACATTGCATGTACTTATTGTACTTATTATATATAGTTTTCTTATATTAGTTATTTTTTTAATTTTAGACAAAAAATGGTGAAACATAGTGATATTTTATTTTTGCTCTAACAAATAAAACTTATCTGGGGATCAGAGGACAGAACCAGCTACTAGATTAGACATAGAGGCCAGACAGCAGTGGCACACACCCTTAATCTTATCACTGGGGAGGCAGAGATCCACCTGAATCTCTGTGAGTTCAAGGCCAAACTGGAAACAGAGCCAGGAAGTGGTGCCACACACCTTTAATCCCAGTACTGTGAAGCATATATGCCTTTAATCCCAGGAAGTGATGGTAGGAAGTAGAAAGGTATATAAGGCATGAGGACCAGGAACTAGGCTTTTAAGCAGTTCAAGGAGACAGACCCTCAGGGGTGAGGACTCAGAGGCTTTCAGTCTGAGGATTCCTGGAAACAGGACCAGCTGAGGAGTTTGCGAGGTGAGGTTGGCTGTGACTTGTTCTGTTTCTCTGATCTTTCAGCTTTCACCTCACTATCTGGCTCCAGGTTTCTTCTTTCTCTTTTTTATAAATTAATAAGACCATTTAGCAATTTGTATTACAAATAGGACCATAGGTCATGCTCATCAGGAAGCAAATAATACAACTTCTTCAGTTGTTTCTCATTTTAAAACATGGCTCAGTAAGTAGCTGGAGGTGATAGAGAGGAAGAGGGACAGGAACAATTCCACAGACTGGAGGAAAAGGAAATGTGTGCCCTAGAGCTAGCACCAAATATTCTACTTCAGTGTTGATGTCTCTGATTACTTTAGATGCAGTTTCTCTCCATAACTAATCTCCTCTTTGAAGCCATGGAAGACATGCTGATGACAGCATCTCTCTATCTAAATTGTGACTCTATAATCACAATTTTTATAATGATATTTGCCTGAAGTCTAGATTTTGGAGTCATTATAAAATAACCTCCTTTCTTTTTAAAACCAGCAGAGTGATTGAAATAGATAAAATTACGCATTGCACAACGGTTTTTAGATTAATGAATACACTGGGCCATTCTAATGATAGATAGAGAAATTGCTTCCACAGTTTTAAATTGAAGAGGACTAAAATTTGTCAAGCTTATCAAAAGTGCATGAGCAATGAAGAGGTACAAGTTTATAAGCAATTATGAAGCACATTAATTTCATAACATGAATAATTTTTCTGCTTCATTGCTGTTGGTATGATCCTTGTGGGAAATGCAGAAAGACAATAAATATCGGTCAGGAGCATAGTTTTTTATGGGCATATTGAAGCATCTCTACTTGATTAACATGTAGCAAATTAATTTTATTTCATTAGTGTTGTCTTCTTTGTAGCTTCTATGTTCTTTCCTAGAAGCAGGGTCTACTTTGTTTTAAAATTAAACCCACATTTGAATAAAAACTCAGTAAAAATAATAGACAAGCCTATGTATATGGTGAACAATTGGGAAAATAAAGTTAGGAAAGCTGTGAGGAAAAGGTAATATGACGCCAGAAAAAAAATGACATCCTAAATTATGGAAGTGAAACTACCACTTGTGGTATCTAGAAGATGACAATTTACATAATGAAACTGTGAGCTTAGAAAGTTGATTCCCATGCAGAATATTTTATGCTCTACTTGGCTTCATTTTACAGCCTGTAAAAAGTTAGGGGGACAGAGAAATGAACCAAACAGGAAAGTGCTTAGTTGGCATGCAGTATTTAGAGATTGTCTCAGGTGTAGGACTTACCTGCCTATAAAACTGCTTGTCTTTAGTCTTCTCAGAAAGGGAAGATTTTTTAAAGTGAAATATTGCTTCAACAAAAGAACAAATCAAAAGTTAATAAATCTAAAGTCCTTCTTGGCAGACTGAGAAGATGACTCAGTTGTAAATGCACTTGCAGCACAAACTTAACAACCTGTGTTTGATGCCGAAAACCCATAGTAGAAGGAGAGAACATAGTCCCAAGAGTTGTCCTCAGGCATTCATACTTGTGTTGTACACACACACACACACACACACACACACACACACACACAAAATCATTGATAATAAATAAATACCCTAAGGTTCAAGTTACCATCTGACTCTTGACTATTTTAGTTTGACCAAAGAAATTATTAGTATTCTATAAGTATTATCACATAATCCAATAGTAGCTTGGTAGCCTCCCCCACTTCTGTAATCTATCTACCCATTCTTCCATCAATCTATCTATCTCATCTATTATCATCTCATTTGCATGTCTAATTTCATCTTGGTCTATGTTTAGTTAAGTTCAATATGAGGCTAGAAGAATTGCCTCAAAGATTCAGGTTGTGCTGCCTTGCATCATGTGACTAATCCTAAATCAATTGCTGTGCCTAGGAGTTAGGGACATTCTTCAGTGAGCATTCTTGAGTGACATGGTTATGCCTGATACAGGTGAGATAAACACATCACCATTTCAAAGCATGCTAAGAAAATAAAGGAATGGAAATGAAGAATTGCAATTAAATGAAAAAATGATTTCAGGCCAGACAAAAATAGCACAAGTTCTCTCTGTCTTTAGTTTGCTCCCCAGCTCTTTATAGACTGGCAGTTTGTAATTTGGTTCTTTCATCTTATCAGCTACTAAATAATACACCCAGCTTCCTGTTTGTCTTCACACTTCATTTCCTACTCCCCTTTCAGGCAAACACACATCTCTTTACAAACAGGCCATCAGTTTTGATGTGTGAAGGGTTTCTCTCAGGTCTATAGCATTTTCTGATTGCGTACTATGCCCTATTTTTGTTTTCTGCCTGAGCCATCATTCTTGGAAAATCTTTCACTTTATCTGAATCTTTTAACACTGTTTGGATTTGTGAGTGTGCATTCAAGCAAGGGGGGGAGGCCTATGGAGGAGAACAGACTCTTGCTGTGTCTGTCAAGAATTGAAGAAATCTATGAGATGCAGAGAAGCAAGCTCAGGGGGAAGCTGCCCCCCCCTTTTTTTTATCACAGGGCTAATAGAACAGAGCTATTAGCTAAGAGTGGACATGCTCTAGTGAGGAGGAAGGGACACATTGTTGGATATATGTTGGATATAAGCAGTCATATTTTATCACTCTAGAACAATTTAAGCTCACAAGTACTTTTATTCAAGACTGAGGAACTTACCATCATTCTATCATGGGTTTCTGACAAAGTTTAGCACTCCTCCTACTACGATGTCTCTGAATAGCTAACAGTCTTAGATAACCTTGACTGGTCTGGTCATTTCTACTCAGGTGCAAGTCACAGGAGTGGCAAAATTCTCTTAAAGCTGCCATTAAATACATTGCTGCTATGACTGGAATGCAGGTCTAAGACTACATGGTGAGTTTAAATTCAAGTGCAGTGAAGGTTGTGGCTCAAGCTCTCAACATTTACCTTGTAACTTATCTCTTTGTCACCACATGACTTATAGAATAAAGCATGTATGGCATGCTACAAAAGAGTCACTACATTTCTTCTCCAAACATTCACCCACAGTTTTAGTGTCTTTCACTTAGCTATTGTGTTGGTGAGGGTAGAATATTGATTTTCTAAAACTGTTGTTCTAATTACTATTATTGGCTGATAGTCTCTTCTATAGAAAGGAATTGGAAAAAATGTACAATGCTGTTTATATTGTCATCTGTATAGGGGTCTCATTAAATGTTTGAAAAGTTAACAACCAAACAAACAAAAGTGCTTTGTGGGACAGCAACAAACAGGTATTACTCTGTGCTCCTCATTATTTGGACAAGGCATGAAATAGAGTAGACTGCTTTTGAGTATTTTCCTTCCTGTATTCCTTATCAATATTGGTTCTACTGTATCTTCATAATTCTCATTCTACTAAATTAGCCTCTGAGAGAGCTTTGTCCAGTGGAGTACTAGTTTGGGCAGTTGTAAACTTTGAACGTGTTATTGTTTAAACAGTCCTAGACCAAAAATCTAGAGTCATGCATATTGCCATCAATTTCCACACCAACAAAAGGAATATGCCCAGATTGTCTGTTACTTTCATGTAAGTTATGCATTTGATCCATCTTTCTTTCCCTTTTCAATTTCTACACCAATGGGCAACTAACTTTCCCATAAATGAGAGGAGAGGTGAAGTCATATTTCTCTTCATTAACAAGGAACTGTAAAGTGTGTCAGTTACAAGAGTGTCAGCTGTCACTCTTCATATTCTTTCATTCCAGAAATTTGAAGGATAAATGCTTCTGTCATGTTTACAGAAACACCTGCATGAATCTGAATATTTTATTATTAGAGTATCATATTGACAAATTTCCAAGATGTGGTAATTTATGTTCTTGTACATCACCAAGCTGAGGTAATGAGGAATAAGTGTTTATGATGAGAAATGGGCTTAGCAGATGATAACAGCAACATCAGTCATTGTTTGTTTCCTTCCTGACTCTGGTCTTGTCCTGAAACTTAATTCACTGTTCAAATCACAACTCAGATGATGCTGTTAGATTGTGTCATTAGAAGGGAAATAGCAAATGTATTCATTGCTGCTCTTGTGCTGACTCAAATAATTTAATCAGTGCTTCTTTACAGTATAGGCTAAAAGAGATCTTGAGACCTTGTATAGATTCAGAAACTTGTTTTGGTTAATGTTGATCATTATGGATTCAGGAGAGAATCATGTGACTAAACAAACCATAAAATTTTATAAATAGATATCTAAAAAAGACAGAGATTTCAAAGCCTGTGATAGACATCAGATATTATATATCCTAGAGACTGACAATCACATATGATTCTGAGTTACCAACATTAAACTATGCATAATGTTGTTGAAATATTTATATATTAATGTAAATAATCATCCATAGTGTAAATCTTTGTGTTTCCTAACCACTTAATAAGTCCCAGGCACCCTTATTTTGAATCTTCACAAAACCATTAAGATGTTCTGTTTTTTGTTTTATTTATCATTCCAACAATCTATTTTTCCACTCAATTGTGATAATTCATGAAAATCAACTTTGGGGGGTCAGTGATATGCTCCATAGATAAAGGTTCTTACTATTTGAGACTATCAGAGTTTGATTCCTCTGTCAATGTAATACTTTGAAAATATCTCTTACATTCTGAGACTGGAATCTTTGCTTGATTTCACAGCCAAAGTAAATAAAATGTTTTGTTTTCTCTTAAGACTTATGACTGCTTGCCTACTGTGTATTCAAATTGTTTAACCTGCCTTTAAGAAAACAACATAACAACCAGCCTTATTTGGCTTGGATTTCTCATCAACTTTTAAAACTTAACCTAATGCATAGCAATCTTAACTTATGTTCTCTCCCATGCCCCTGACACAGACCATTCCATGTGCTGAAAGCAGCAAATACAGAAGTTGAAATAAACTTCCAAAATTCTACAAGTTGGAAAATAACTATTTATGCATATTGGTTGGTAAACAATGAGGTTTATGGTACTGTTTGTTTCGGGTCAGTTGGGATCTTTTGGAGCCAGTGGCTCAACCCGTTGTAAAACTGTTAAAGATTTCTGTAAAGTATCTCATTACTTCCTCATGTGATGCATTCTATGCTGTTCAGTAAATACAGAGCAAAATAATTTGCTAGGGATAGACACACATACATAGACCCACAGACACAGGAACAAAGAGACATTCACAAAATGGTCTTCAAGCCAACATAGATCAGTCTCATACAACAGACAGAGAGGTGGAAGACATAGGGAGCATGAAGTTGAAAATGACTCCAAAATGAAGTGGTTTTATTTCTTTCCTTAATTCAATGCTGATGTATTATTGATAACTCAGTTATTCCATGATGTGTATAATCTGTGCAGATTTCCAGGACCAACCTCACAGGAGAGAACTGACTCCTCTAAGTTATACTCTGATATCCACATGTGCACCATGGAAAACAGTCATCCACACACATGCAAAAACACCACACACACACATGTTTAAAAAATAAATTTTTGGGGCCACTAGTAAATTACTAGAAACATGAATGCTAAATTCATAAACACTTTGTCACTGTGAATAGTCAAGGATCTGCAATTATTTTCTCCTCTATTTTTTTCTTTAGAGAAGAAAATGGTGTGGGCCTCTTAATATTCTTTTTTTCTTTCTTTTTTTTTTTTCAGAGCTGAGGACTGAACCCAGGGCCTTGTGCTTGCTAGGCAAGCGCTCTACCACTGAGGTAAATCCCCAACCCCTTAATATTCTTTTTCATTGCTCATAGTTAGACTTTTAAATTTAAAGATGAGGGACAATATCATAGAAAAATGCATGTGATATAATTCTCTGCTATTTCTGTTCAAATATCATCAAACCATACTTTGTTGCTAATACTATTTTGATAATATTTTATGGAAGTCACTGATGTTTGTTTTTATTATAAATTCCACTCTTTTCTCTTGTTATTTTCATAGTTTATTTTAAGCATTAAAGATAGCACAAAAAGAGTGAGATCTACATGTGGGTATTAGGTTAAGTATTTATAATACAGTGAAGAATTATATTGGTTTAGAAAATTGGTAGTAATGTGCTCTCCTCTAAGATCCATGACCTCACTAGCTGCATGTATTCGGTTAGGTTTATAGTACTAGACATGATTTCCCTCCTTGTTGGTTATCCAATAACAAATAGTCAGTCCTAAAATATATGCAACACTGAATGGACTCAATAGGTTATATTTATATGTTTATTCATTTAACATGAATGATTAAAAAATAGGAGGTCCTGAATTTTGGAGAGGATGGAATATGGGAAGGGGTAGAAGTGGGGAGGAGAAGGGAGGAATAGTGTGATTTTCTCTGGATAAAGCAAAAACTTTATTTAAAAATAATACATGAAAATTAAAATAATATCTTGAGGAACATTTTCTCCATCTCCATGGAGATAATACTGAGAGTCTGTGGGTCACATTGATTTATTTCTTATTAAAATTTTATTTTCCAAGAGTCCTTTCTTTATTCTGATGTTACGGTAAAATGATGTGACCACTTTAGTCCATGAAAACTCGTACACAGATGGTCATTGGTTCACACAGGTAGGCTCAAGTCATGTAAACAAATCTTCACTATAGACAGTATTATAGCCAGACTATCTTAGAAATAAAGTCAAAATGTGAGCAATTGCTGGCTGCTTCTGCACGTCTTCAGATGAGTCCTTTTGGCAAGGCAAGGATGTTTACTCAAATCCCATGGGTGCGCTCAGTCACAGCTGCACTACTGCTTCATCTTAAAGATAGCAAGCATCAGGGATAAAGATCAAAGAGCAGAAAATGGAACCACTTTTGGAAAGGGATTTTTTTTTTTAACCAAGAAGGTTTTATATAAAAGAAATGAGGGATGTCCGAGTTCCCAGACAGAAAGTGTCTACCATTTCTAGAGTAGCTGTAACAGCAGATAGAATATAAAGATTTAATGAATCATCATAGTGCAAGGAACCAGGGATTCAGATGTTCACTTCTATATCCATCTCTTCTCAGCTGTGTGTGATTGATATCGCTGAGTTTACTTCCTCACCTTTGAAATGGAGAATTAAGGAAATGCTCACAGCTGGTCTTTGGAGGTAGGCTTAGTGCCAATGTACAGATGGGACATTGGAGATTGGATCTCACCATTCACAGTATGGGCAAACATTGATCTATTTATGGAATAGCTAATTGTCTCTCTGGCAGCAAAGAGAAGTGATGTAGAATTTGCATAAGAAGAAGGAGCATCACATCCAAAAATATTAATATTTGATGGTAAATTTTAAGATGAGCTCTGAATCAGTAGATTTCCCTTATTCGAAACTCACAAATGAGACTTGATCAACCATAAATTTTAACTAGATGGAAGCAAGCAAAACCTGTTCTAGTAGTCTTAAAATTAGACTTCAAGTGGCTTTTCTTTTGTGAAGCAGTATGGAATTATGGAAAAGAAAACAGATTGAATCTGTTTAGTCTCTAAGCTATATTTGCATAGGGGGCATAAAGATTGTTGTCTACCAATTTTAAGTGACCATGAGCATCCTGTGAGTTGATTTCTCTTGTTCTGTAACACTCTGTGATCAGATCTTTTTCTTGTTTTGATCTTGAAATGGGCCACATTCTTCAAATTGTTTCCTTGTTTTATTAGTTCCCTCTACCTTTGTTAAACCTCTTGTTTAATGTGTTCTAGAAGTCTTTGCCACACAATGAGTGAGTAAAAATGGCTATCCTGAAATAAAGGAAAAAGCTAAGGTAGCATTTTAATTGATTAATTGATTGATCAGCCAATTCTTGAGTTAATTCATAAGAAAGTGTCATTTATGTGCTAGTTATTCTTATAATCGTTAGTGCTGTGGAATGTTGCTCTGCATGCTGTGAATGTATGTTGCTCTGATTGGTTGATAAATAAAATGCTGATTGGCCAGTAGCCAGGTAGGAAGTGTAGGCAGGATAAGCAGACAAGGAGAATTTGGGGAAGAAGAAGGCTGAGTTAGGAGTCGCCAGCCAGACACAGAGGAAGCAAGATGACAAGGCAGAACTGAAAAAAGGCACCAAAAAACATAGCTAAACATAGATAAGAATTATGGGTTAATTTAAGTGTAAGAGCTAGTCAGTAATAAGCCTGAGCTAATGGGCATACAGTTTTAATTAATATAAGCTTCTTTTTGTTTATTTGGGTCTGAGAGGCTGCAGGCCTGGGCAGGACTGGAGAAAACTCCAGCTACAAATGGCGCCCAATGTGAGGCAAGAGTTTCCACCTAAAACCTGAAAAAGCTTAAAAAAAAGAAAAGAAAGAAAAGAAAAGATTCTAAAATGGAGCTAAAAACTGCTTCCTAGTTGTCTCTGTCAAATTAGTCACAGCCTGCATATTTGAGCTACTCTATGGCAGGTTTGTGGCATGTGGGCTTGACTTACAGCATGACACATTCCCACGGAGTTACACAAAAGAAGTTTCTGGGCTACATGCTGCTTTGGTACAAGCATACACCCACTGCTTCCAAGAGTCAGTAGTGAGCCTGGTCTCAGGAGCTGGCTGTAAACGTAGTTCCACCATGTTGGAAAGCTGAGGTGGGTGCTGCAGTTTAAAGCAATAGATTCACAATATGACAGATTCAGATGGGATAAACCTCTAAATGATTTACAATGTGTGTAAAAATGTATGTAGGCTTGGAAGAGAGAGAAAAAGGAATATATGCAGTTATATAAAGAAATAGATAGTTTTAAATAATAAAGTCTTTAAAGAGACAGTAAAGGTAATATAAAAAATAAGCCACAAAAAGATGGATATTAAATAGAATCTGGATTGTGATGTCTTTGGTATTTTTAACTACAGAAAGACATTTGATTGTAAAGGTTGCTAAATTAAGGTATTTTGACTTCAAAATTTGGATCTAAGGATATGTTGCTTTGAAAAGGAAGCTCTGCTTTTGTTTCTACAGGAAGCAAGAAGCTATGGATTTGTTCCATATGGATTAAGATACATCAGATTTGACCAGCCAAGACCCCTGAGATGTCTCTGCTGATACTATGGCCCAGATGATCCAATATCCAGAAGAGTTTCAAGGCAACTGGCTCAGACAGTGCAGCCTCACAGACTATTACAGTCAGGACTTGACCATAATTTTTAATTTTCTCAGGATCCACATAAGAATACAGTGCCCTCATCCAACAAGAAGTAGTATGAGAAGCTACACCCAAATTCCCAAAATATTATTTATAAATGTTTATTTTATTTAAAGCAGGTTGATTATAAATGCAATCTCTTTCTAAAGAAGAAAAGGGGATACTGTAGATATGATAGGATAAAAGGGTAGGTTAATGAACCTACTTTTTAAGAGCAACAACTTGTTTGAAATGTTTTACATTGCTATGGATTTTAGTTGATTGATACAAATTTGAAGTTAATTTTGTTATACTGTGTGTATATTTCTACTCTTGTTTAAGGTATTATGTTTGTGCAGCTCATTTGAAATTGTAATGGATAATTAAGAAATAGATTAATAATTAGTCATCTATGATGGTCAAACTTAAAGTCATTTTAAGTTTTCTAGATACACATGAATATATTTCAGTTAGGTAGGTAATCTTCAAACACTTCAAAGACCTACAGAATATGACATGTAAAATGTTCTGAGTGGCTGTGGACCAGGAAGGACACAGGAAAACTTCCAGCTACAGGTTAGCCCCAAATGCTGTGAACTACTGACCTCAGCTCTTCTCCATGACAAGATTTTGTGTTCAATGATTGTTATTTTTGTTCTTTTCAATAATCTGTGAATATACTACTCACCTTTTGCTGAGGAAACATGTACTGACAGATTTAACTGAATAGAGCTCACCTGTTTGGTCAGATTAAGGAAACATAAGGCCAAAGAAGTAGAAGTAAATGTGGTTAATAGGTGGCTTGGGTTCTTCAAGAGCTTGCCTGTGAACATCAGTTTTCACCAATAGCTATGGTAATGGTTCTGATGTAAAGAACCTAGGTGTGAAAAAAATTATATATATCTGGAAGTGGTAGTGTCTTTTTATAACCATGTCTTCTGTCTTTATAACACACTACTTCATTTATTTGCTTACTTGCTTGCTTGCTTTAGCATTTCGTTGTGATACAACTTTATTTGGATAGTGCTGGTCAGATGGATTGGCAAATAAATGTATTTGTTGCCAAGCCTGACACCCTGAAATGATTCACCTGTCACATGTGCTACTTAGCATACAAATCCACATCTCCACATAAATAAATGCAAGTTTAGGGCTGGAGAGATGGCTCAGAGGTTAAGAGCACTGGTTGTTCTTCCTGAGGTCCTGAGTTCAATTTCCAGCAACCACGTGGTGGCTCACAACCATCTGTAATGAGGTCTGGTGCCCTCTTCTGGCCTGCAGGTGTACACGCAAGCAGGACATAATACATAATAAATATTTAAAAAAAAATAAATGCAAGTTTAAAAAATAAACACACTGGAGAAAAACAAGATCTAATTAAAGTTTTCATTAATCTTGACATTTCCAGACCTATTTTCTATAAATCAAGTACATTGCCATTGTTACTTATCAGCCACAAATGTATTGAAAGTTCTATAGATTTGATTGTTGATTGGCAAATAAATGTCACAACACAATTTATGTTTCCCCCCACCCCAAGAAGGTATTGCCAGCATTCTAAATTCTTATAAAGAAAGACTCTATGCAGTGAAAGCCAGAACCTGACGCACTTGGGTTATGGAAACCAGTCTGGCATTAGTATCAGTTCTGCAGTATTTCCTCCCCATCACTCAGAAAAGGAAAGGCAGGGAAGATCAAGATTCAGGAGTATTGCAGGGAGAGCTGGTGTTTCATAAACCATGGTGTCAGTTTCAATCTCAGGTTTTCTGCACTGAATCAGCACCATTCCACTTAAAACAATGTTGTTTCCTCCCACTACTCCAGTTTGCTCTCCAACCTTCTATGTGCTTGCAAGTTCCCAAGAGTATGCCACATCTCCCTAGAGCATATACATTCTTTTTTTTGCTGGTGGGGGGGTTGAGACAGGGTTTCTCTGTGTACTGTGTAGCTTTGCTCCTTTGCTGAACTCACTCTATAACACAGGCTGGCCTTGAACTCACAGAGATCTGCCTGGCTCTGCCTCCTGAGTGCTGGGATTAAAGGCATGCACCACCACTACCCGGCAAGCATATGCATTCTTATGGTTCTTCTTTTGTTCCTAATAGGTGAGCTAATGGTCGATCAATTTAAATTAATATGAACTTCTAAATGATTATTTTATAAGTAGACTGCGGAACTGTGGGGTTTTGGTGGAACCAGAGAGAAACTTTGTATGTGTGTTTGTGTGTGTGTGTGTGCTCATGTATGTGTGTGTGCGTGTGCGTGTGTGTGTGCATGTGCGTGTGTGCGTGCGTGTGTGTGTGTGTGCTCGTGTATGTGTGTGTGCGTGTGCGTGTGTGTGCGTGTGCGTGCGTGCGTGGGTGCGTGCGTGTGTGTGTGTGCTCATGTATGTGTGTGTGCATGTGCGTGTGTGTGTGCATGTGCGTGTGTGCGTGCGTGTGTGTGTGTGCTGTGTATGTGTGTGCGTGTGCGTGTGTGTGCTCGTGTATGTGTGTGTGCGTGTGCGTGCGTGTGCGTGTGTGTGCGTGCGTGGGTGCGTGCGTGCGTGTGTGTGTGTGTGTGTGTGTGTGTGTGTGTACACATATAGAAAGTAGAATTTGATTTACAAAATAGGGATTGTTGGGTATGCACAGATTAGAATCAAGAGAATCAGATTCTGTCATACAGTCTTGGAATTATCTTTAAGACATAGGGGCAGGAAATGCCTCCATGAGTTTTAAAGCCTTGAAGAGTCATCTGAATTAATCAGTCTTTGAATGGTGGAGTTGGGGGAATCCTAACAATTTTAGATCTTCCAGCATGTGTATCAGATACTATTTATATCAGCTGACATGAAGCATACTACAGGCAGAATGGTAGTTTTTGCAACTGAAGCTGTGTTCCAGCTTGGTGTGAGAGCTGGCAAATAGGAAGCAGAAAGAGATTTGGGTCAAATTTAAAATAGTTAGATACCATGTTACAATTCATAAGTCTATCTCCATTCACCTACTTCTGCCATCCAGATCCCACCTCTTAAAGGTTCCACACTCCCCAAATAAGTTCTACAACTGGGAACTAAGTGTTCAGACAATGAGCCTGCAGGAAAACTTACACTTACATCACAGCAGGGTTAATGCTGTCCTACCCAGAATAAAACCTTTCCACTCATCCAGTTC
This sequence comes from Peromyscus leucopus, assembly GCF_004664715.2. NCBI lineage: Eukaryota > Metazoa > Chordata > Mammalia > Rodentia > Cricetidae > Peromyscus > Peromyscus leucopus. Next base: position 35,249,122 of record NC_051063.1, read on the forward strand.
CACAGGCAATCTTTCCTGAAGATTCCCTATACTAGCGGCTTTCCCTGACATCTATTAGGTGACCTAATGTAGCCACACAAAATAATTATCTGTGAGCAAAGCATTTCTCTGGACTGTGTATTCCTCTTTAACGTTTCAGTGTCTTCATTTATATTTGATTTTATTATTAAAATGTTTTATACGATCAGTGAGTAAAACTTGGTATTTGAAAAATGGCCTCATATATTCTATGATGCACAGTGTCAGCAACAAAGACCCACATTCACTGCTTTCTTTCATAAAGCCCCAAACAACATTGCTGACAGTGGTGCTTCATGGCTGCAGTTCTGTTTGCTCCACGGAGCACAATCACAGGCGTGCTGGTTTTCAGCCTTGCATCATAGAAATGTCCTCAAGAGTAGGGTTATTTTGTCCTGAGATTCTTAATCACCTAACTTCTTTCTTCCCTAGAATTTATCTTTCACCGAGTGAAAGATAACTGATTTAATATCAAGAAGATGTACAGGAGATTAGGATGGCAGTTTCAAAGTACAGAATAGAGAGCTCTGTTGGTTGAGATTATGCTAATTGACTTCCTGAGCTCTGTCTTTCTATAGGGGTTCCAATAGCCTTTCACTGCAGTGAGGATTTGCCAAAATTAGAGAGGTCTCAAAGTTATATGCAGAAAAGAATGATAAAGAATTGTTAAAATGTATAAAGTAGAAATTTTAGTGACCTAGCAGAAGTTGGAGTGTCAGTAAGGTACACTCCCAGTAGAGTTCATTAGCATTATTTTGGCTTATTCTTTTTTTCTCCCAAAGTCCAAGAAAAGTAACTATACTTTTAGTCAATTTCTCAGTTAAAATGTAAAATTTCTGGACTCCCGCCAGAGTTTCTAACTGATAAGTGGATTACAGATAAACAGCTCTGTGGTAACTTCTATTACTACTGATGAACACACTGTCTATACTTCTTTCACCCCTTTAAGACATTCCTCTAATCTTACATATTAAGAGGAGATACATTAACTAAATATATTTAGAGTAAAGATTGTTAAAGACCCTTATATCTAATCGGAGAGATACAAAATGTATGAAGATAATTAACAAAGCATGTTATGTTGAATTGCTTTTTTAAAGTCTGCTCTGTAAATATTATAATGTGGTACTATTAGAAGGCTTCTCATAGGAAGTGATGGATAAGAGTTTGCTGTAAATGATCAAGATAGAAAGGCATGACACAAAGTGAGAGCCTGCTAAGTCTAAGGACTAATATTTCCACTCATACCCAGTCAAATAGCACATATGCAATACCATTTCAGAATGGTGAAGGGATCTTCTTTAGCCTGTTTGGTTTTCACTTCAAAGCTTAGACATGGTGAGAACATGAAAGACAACCACCAAACCTGAATTGATGTAGTTTACTAAAAACACACATTAGACTGTGTTTTATTACTGCATTGCAAAAAACAAAAGTAACCCCCTTGGGATTAATTTTCCTGTGTTTCTAGGGGGATATTCTCTCTACTTCATAGAATTTTAAAGCTACTTTTTACTTAACACACAAACAAACTCCCTGAGAACTTGAACATCATGGCACACACCTGTGTTCATAGCACATGGAGGTTGAATAAAGTAAGAGTCATAGGTTGAGGCCAGTCTGAGCTACATAATGAGATCTTGTCTAAAAACAAAGAAAGAAAAAGCCAACAAACAAACACAAAGCTGCCTGAACAAATGCAGCCATAATCTTCTGTTATTCTCTGTATACCAAGATATCACAATTGAGTTTGTAATGTTCATCAGACCCTTTAGTCCTTGTTGCTAGGGCTTCCTAATTCATGCCCACAAATGTTCTCTCTCTCTCTGTCTCTGTCTGTCTGTCTGTCTGTCTGTCTCTTCCCCCTCTCTCTTTATTGCACTTCTCCAGGCATCTCTGTATGTCATTGTTCTCTTCATTGTAGTGAGTATACTATCATAGGCACACACACAGCTCACTTCAGTTGATCCTCAGTGCATTCCATATGCCTTAAAGGAATTTACAAACTCTCTTTGTCAAAGGAACACTTTATAGCTGTTGATATATCTGTAAACTTGAAATGTCAGTAAGAGCTTGGGAGAGCAATGAGAGATACTCTGTGACTGTGAAAGATTTCTGGCTCAAATTACTTAGCACTACCTTTATAACTTCATTTGTCCTATCACCACAACTCACCCTGGCATGAGTATTTCTGGTGCCCATACATAGATATTTCCAAGTAATATTTGAACAGTCATATACATTAATGAAGGAATGTCTTACACACAGTGGAACATCAGAAGAGGACACATTGGGGCACAGTTAAATGACAGGATTACCAGTTGTACCTTGATACTGTAGACTGAGAATAATGGAATCTGCCTTGTGACAAAGCTAACTGCTAATTTCCTATGAACTGCAGACCATGTCACTGATGGCTTTATTAAGAACATCACAGTACTGACTGAAGAACCCAGCTTTACTGAACCAGGGTGTGCAATTGTAAGAAAAAATGTAAACTTTAGCTTTAGTGTTTTTTAAATTTAACTTTAAATTCTGTTAGAATTTCATACATGGATGCTCTGTAATTACATGATTTCCCACTCCTCCCTCACCCCTTCCTCTTATATCCTTAACCATCACTTCATCTTGAATTCATGACCTCTTCTATAACTACTGTTCCTCTCTCTCTCTTCCTCTCTCTCTCTCTCTCTCTCTCTCTCTCTCTCTCTCTCTCTCTCTCTCTCTCTCCATGTACACACACACACACACACAAATACACACACACACACACACACACCATGAATATAGACACACATGTAAAACCTATTGAATGTACTGAGTGTCATTATCGCTGCCCATATGCAAATGTGTTTATGCTGTCCACTTAGGACTGGGAAACTTATCAAGGGATTTGTCCATGGAGAAAGCTGATTTTCCTTCCTTGTGAATTTTTAAAATAATCAGAAAACACATTCAACATTTCTTCATGTTTTGAGTAGAAAAAAATACCCTGTATAAATTCTCAGGATTTTACTCATTAAATATATTAGATACTTTTCCCTTTGCTGTGACAAAACGCTTGGCAAAACAGCATAAGGAAGGGACAGTGTTGTACAATCTCCAGGGGACAGCAGTCAGTCATGGCAGGGAGGCATGGTGGCAGGTTATTAGCAGGTAGGTTTCCCTGCTTCTGTAGCCATTGAAACAGCGAAAACATGAGCACTGGGCTAGACTGTCACCTCAAGTCTGAATCCTGTGACAGTATTCTGAGGCTTTGAAAACAGCAGTACTGACTGGGACCAAGTGTTCAAATCCTCGAGTATTAGAAGTTAGGGAGATTTTACATGCAAATCACAACTAATCTGATCCTATTCTAATAATCACGTGAAAAAATGGGGCAATGGATTGCTGGAATTTCTGTTTACTTTGTCAAGTAATGTGGTTTCCACAGTCTAAGGTCTTTCACTTCAAAACAAAATCAGTTGGATTCCATATCAAACTACTTTCTTTGTTTGAATAATTATAAGTGTAGGCATATTTTCACTATACTGTTCATTTAATGATAGACACACACTGGAGAGATAGTAGGCATGTTGTAGGGTGCTACAAGAGTCCAGACTCTTTCCAGAGTTGAACAAAGAATTCAACAACTAGGGACAAAATATGTATTTATTGAAGCAAAAAGTAGAGAGAAAGGAGTAGAAATCATCCTGTTGTCAAGGGAGGAGTCTCCTCAAATAGACTCAGGGCTGTTTTTTTAATGGGGCTTCTGGGTCCTCCTTTCTTTTGATAAGCCATTTTTTTCCCCTCAACTCTTTCCTCATTTTCCCATTACTTCATCTCCTCAAAATGAATAGCCCATGTTCCAGAGAAATAACAAAGGTAGGTGAGGTGCCATCTCTGCTGCAAGATGGGGAACTATGGCTTTTTGCAGCCCAATTGCTATGTGGAGATGCTGTCTCTTTTCCTCTGACCTCATCTCTGCCTTTTCCTTGCTCCTCTTCATAGACAGATAAATAGATGATAGATGATGGATGGATGGATGGATGGATTTGTAGGTAGGTAGATTATTAATAATAGGCAGATAGATATAAAAATACATTGGGACAGACAGATATACTTTATAAAAAAATACCATAATCAAAGGGACAGTAGACCATAGGATTTGACTCCTCAGATTTAAATCATTGAACTGGAGTTTTTGGAGTTCATTCTGTTACCAGATGATACTGTGTTGGGTCCTATACTCAACAGTGTTACTCTGAGCTTGGCCCTCCTGATGCTCCACAAAAGTAATGGGAGAGCTCAGCTCCACTGAAAGGCTAGAGAGATAGTCTGACTTCGTGAGTGTGAAGAGTCTGACTTTTCTCTAAGTTAGCAAGAAAGGAAGCAGATTCACTAAAGGCCATGCTGGAGTTTAGCAGCCTAAAGTACTTCAGTCTTGTTTTCAAATTAGTAAATTTGTACAGCCTTTGCTGGGGCTGGATTTGAAATAGTGTCATGAATCTGTGATAATGTCAGTTTGTCCTGAATTGTGTGTATAAAAGAAATACAATTAAAATTTCCTCAAAATCTTGAAGAAGCTCACTAAATAGGTGTCAGTTAATTGGGAGATAAATGAAGGAAACTTCAACAGAGAAGGGGACAGCTGTAGATAAGAGATGCAAATCTTTTCTACAAGGAAATGGTTCACTGAAATTAGGGGAAAGATCTAAAAGTAATGGAAAACTGTACCTAAGTTATGAATTAAGGTAGGTGTCTATCTGAAGCACAAGTTTGGAAGTGACTTAGTGCAGAGAATGATACATGAAAAATAACCTCCTTCAATTACTCCAAATATTTTGTAACGTAAGGAATGATAGATTGAATGTACGAATACCAAGCTACTCAGCAATAACAGATTTGCAGGGGACCTTGGTCAAACTCTTATAGGCTCCCTGACCTCTGTGACCCCCATGAGTCCCAGTCAATTGATTTTGTGAGCCATGCTCTCTAGGTGTTCCTATGCCCTCTGGTTCTTCTGATCCTTCCTCTTGTTCCTCCACAGGACTCCCTGAGCTCTGGGACCCCTCATCTGTTCAAACATCAATTGCTGGATGAAGTCTCTCTGTTCTCTTTGATGATGATTCTGCTAGGGTCTGGTCCCAGAATACTCTGCAAGCAGGACAAACTACGACTTAGTGTTCTTGTGGTATTCCTAACAATAAGAGCAGGTGTGGTCACCAATTCCTTTGCTTATGTGTGGAACCCTTTTCCTCCTACTGGGTTGCCTCATCTGGCCTTGATGTGAAGGAATGAACCTGGTCTTATTGTAGCATATTATGCCATGTTTGGTTGATATCCCTGGGAGGTCAGCTTTTTTTCTGAGGGAAAACAGAAAGGGCGTGAATCTGGGGGAGAGGGAAGATGGGACAGGAGAGAGTGGAGGAAGGGGGAGGGAAAACTGCAGTCAGGATGTACTATATGAGAGAATAATAACAATAACAATAACAATAACAGTAATGAAATGTATAAATAAGCCTTCTTGAATATAGAAATGTAGTCCTTAACCAATGAGCTGATGCAAAGTTTTCCATCCAAGGGGTTGGGGGGAAAACCAAAGTGAGATTACTCATCAAGAAGCCTCTTGCCTGGCTTGCTCACCAAAGGACTTCTATAGACAGAGAGCATATGGATTGTAATGTTCTTGTTATAATAGTGTAGCATTAAATGTTTAGGAAATGGGTTTTCTTATTTAAGCTTAGGAGCTTAAATAAAGGCTGATTTTCTCAGAGAATCACCACCCAAAATTTAGATATGCAGATGTTACTGGAGGTCCCTGGCTTAAGGAGCATCAAATAGAAAGCAGAGGTACAGAGCTGGTAAATTGGTTGGTGATCATCAGTTTTTAGGAATTTTATGATTTGTAAGAAACATTTCAAATGATGATTTGAAATGTTGTGTGTATAGTTTACTGTCAAGGAGATTCAAGGCAGGTTACAAACACATTGAGCCAAAATGAAACAAAAGGTTGAGAAGTAAATTTCAAAAAAAGATATGATATTTTGTAAATTTTTCATAATCATCAAAGTAGGTAAATGCTCTTGACTTGCAATCTATCAGCATATCAGTTTTTCTGTGTTTAGTCAGTGACTTCCAAAAGCAAGTTATGCATATCAGAACAGTTGAAACCATAGACTAGAAAATAGAAAAGTCTGTGAGACTTGTTTCCCTCATTACTTAATTCTTCAGGCAAGTGATATCATCCACACATTTTCTGTGCTGGGGTATACTTTTGGGTTAATTTTATGATCAGAAAGCTTCTTACTGTGTCATAGATTCAGTTCCCAGAACGTAAGTGGTGATATTCAATCAATTGTAAATCCAACCTTAGGTGGCTGGTTCAAGCTACATCACTGTGGGGAAAAAGGCGGGGAAAGCATGTCTTCATTGTTTTAGACTAGCTAAGTTTTAAAATTAACTTTGATCATCAATATTTGAATGACTGTAAGGTGTGAACTAGTTTTTCTTTTTACATTTAATAGACTATGTGACTGACCTTGGCTTATTTATCTTCCTTGAAGCTGGAGCAAATGATATGTTCTAATAATTCAATGATGAAACTTAGAGGAAAAAGGAGCAAGGTATACATCATGGTCAGCAGATACCAATGCTCAACTTTGGCATAAAGTGAGGAAAAGAGACAACATGGAATTATATAGTTAAAATGAACAAGTAAACAAGACTGGAGCTATAGATTTAGTAGTTTAGTGCTTGTCTGAAGCTCCTGAGTTCAATCTTTGCTGAGGGAGGAATGATATTGGGAGGAAGAGGAGAAAGGTAGTGAGATGGAAATGGGGCATTGATTGATTGGGCCATGAAAGTTCTGCTCTTGTAAATAGATCAATGCTTTGCAAAGGGACTTTAGTCGCTCTTTGGTATTGTGAGGCAGCAGTGTTCTTTTTAGATGAAGTGTATGCCAGATTCTGTCTTAGAAGGAGAACACAGGCCTCGATGGATTTGGTATATGACAGAAGTACAAACTTAAGTAGGATCTCGGAGTTTCTTGAGCATCAGCTGCCTCAAGTTTAAGCTCTTCCCTAAATGGCCTGTGTACCAGCTTCTCCCTCAGTCTAAAATCTCACAGGTCTTAGACAATCTGTAATATAGAATTTAAGCAGTCCATAAAATTACTGATAAGATGAAATAACACAGCTATTTTTTAAGAATGAATGCTCCTTTGCAGCAGATGACAAACACATTCCAATAGGTGCTCATATAGTATACATCATCGGTTTGTTCTTGTCAAGCTAAAGAGAGATTAGATTAGGGCAATATAAAATTCCAAGGGTAGTGCAGGGATCAGCTTAAGAAATTTTCAGGTATCTGAGTGATTAGCAGTAAGAATGCACTTTCCAATAGTTAGATAAACATGAATTTGAGGTTTGGAGGATGGTGACTAAATTCATAATGCATCAGTAAAGAAGACAGAAGAGATAACTATGAGAAACAATAGAGTGTAGCATGAATCTTAAAAGTTCTTATTAATAAAAACAAACCTGAGGACAGTTATTGGGGTGAATGCTGGAAAATCAGAGAAGCAGAACAAGCCACAGCCACCTCACCTTGCCAATTCCTCAGCTGATCTTGTTTCCTCAGACTGGAAGCTTCTGAGTCCTCATTCAGAATGAATCTCAACTGAACTGTGCTGCTCAAAGCCTAAAAGCTTAACCAGCCAAATGCTTCTAGTTTCTGGTCCTCATGCCTTATATATCTTTCTGCTTTCTGCCATCACTCCCTGGGATTAAAGGTGTGTGTCACCATGCCTGGCTGTTTCCAATGTGGCCTTGAACTCACAGAGATTCCAGAGGGATTTCTGCCTCTGGAATGCTAGGATTAAAGGTGAGTGCCACCATTTTCTAGCCAAAGTATCTAGTGGCTTTTCTGTTCTCTGATCCCAGATAAGTTTATTAGGGTACACAATATTTTGGGGAACACAATACCACCACAATAGAGATTCAATATTTTCTTCTGCATAGCTACCAAAGCTATAGTTAGTATTATCAAGTGAAGGAAATAGAGAAAATTTGCTTAGGAAAAGGAAATGAAATGTCAAAGCTGTTATGCAGGAAAGATTTTCAGGAAGTATTTTGAGCTCAAGTTATCTAAATATTTATGATGTATTTACACAACACTTGACAACAGCTTTTTAAAATCATATTTATTATTTTTAAAGTTGAGGACGTATGTGGAGGCCAGAGGACAATTTTGTGGATTTGAATCACTCTTTACACTCTTACAGCAGATTGAACTTGGGTCCCAGATTCAGAAAACGCTTTTACCCACCAAACCTTCTCACTATCCCATTAGGAGACAACTTCAATGTATCTTAGGATGAAATGAAAAAGATGGTAGTGTGTACATTTCGCTACTCATCTGCATCCCATGGAAATGATGTTAGGCGTGTCATAAACATAGCATATAATCCACTGTATGGTAGGTAAAGCACAGAAGGTATGCAATACTTAGCAAGCATCTCCAGATGATTTTGAGGCATCCAATTGTCAGAAAAACTAGAATAGGCTTTCATAAACTTCATACATCACATTAACAACCACAAAAAAGATTATCATTAATGTCTCTGGACAAATTATTCTTCTAGGCATTGGGTACTTGTGCAAATGGAGGGATCTGACAGGACCTATATGGGACAGAGATCCCATGAAGACTTTGAGCCCTAAATTCTTTTTTTTTATTTAAATTATTTTTAATTTTACATACCAGCCACAGTTCCCCCTCCCTTCCCTCCTCCTGCTCCCTCCCCCAGCTCCTCACCTCCATTGTCTCTTTAGAGAAGGTAAGACCTCCTATAGGGAGTCAACAAAGTCTGGCATATCAAGACCAACCCCTCCTCCTGCTCCCCCCCCCCCCCCCCCGCGTCTGTCCTCTGCTTCAAGGCTGAGCAAGATATCCCTCCATAAGGAATAGACTCCAAAAAATCAGTTCATGCGCTAGGTATAAATCCTGGTCTCACTGCCAGGGGCCCCACAAACAGACTAAGCTACACAACTGTCACCCACATTCAGAGGGCCTAGTTTGGACTATACAGATTCCCCAGCTGTCAGTTCAGAGTCTATGAATTCCTACAAGTTCTGGTCAGCTGACTCTGTGGGTTTCCTCCTCATGAGCTTGATCCCCCCCACACACTCATATATCTCTCCCTCTTTCTTTTCGACTGGACTCTGGTAGGTACATTCTAAAGCACCACTCTTTATGAACAGAAAAATGTGATTGTCACTTTCCTCCTGAGGATCTGTGAGTAGAAGAAGAAAAAATTCAACAACAAAGACCAAAAAAAAAAAAAAAGTATTTTTTTTGTGCAAAATTCTACCTGATTAATGCTCTGGGCTGCCTGCCTGCATTTAATGAATGCAGTTCTTAGAGTCACACAGAACTCTGTAATAGATATGAAAAATGAAGTATGTAATGCAAACACAAGCAAGATGACCTGTTCCAGGGGAAAGTAGAGCAATGTTTGCAGTGTGGAACATTTTAATTTTCAATGTCTATACAGATGTAGCAGGAAAGAGCAAAGTTTTTTTTCACTGTCTTAGTTTATTCTTTTCTCAGGACAGGACAATGCAAATAAGAAAGAATTTTTATTCACAAAAAAAGGGAAAAAATGTGAAAATATAACCATCTCCAGATTCTAAGGGACTGACCTGGTCTTACCTCTATTTTATTTGTTCTATGCAAATCAGTAGCCAATTGTTGTTGTTAACAACCTGATAACACAAATGCTTGAATTTCCTTGAGGAGAGTGAAAATGAGGCAAAGGGGAATGCTATTCACATGCAAATAGCAAAGGAAAGTTCAATACATGCATATGTTAACACACAATCATTTGACTAAAATCATTGCAGGTGTATTCTGTACCTTATTAAATAAACTATTAAAGTTAGAGATACTAATCTTTCTGCAAAAATACAGTGGAACACTGTTGTATAATTCTGCTTAGTTGGCTCTTTGGGGGTCTTAAGGTTACAAAGATGTTAAGGAATTCAGACACCTTCTGAAACAAATTATATGTAGCTGGAGTTTTCCTGGTCTTGCCTGGCCCACAGTCAGGACAAATCTCTCTCACCCGCCAATCCCACAGCTGCTCAGACCCAACCAAGTAAACACACAGAGACTTATATTACTTATAAACTGTATGGCCGCAGCAAGCTTCTTGTTATCTAGTTCTTATATTTTAAATTAACCCATTTCTATTAATCTATAAGTTGCCACGAGGCTCGTGGCTTACTGGTACCTTACATTTCACTTTCCATGGCAGCGCCTGGCAGTGTCTCTCTGCCTCAGCCTTCCACTTCCCAGAATTCTCTTCTCTGCTTGTCCAGCCTATACTTCCTGCCTGGCTACTGGCCAATCAATGTTTTATTTATTAACCAATCAGAGCAACACATTTGACATACAGAGCATCCCATAGCAATTATATATTTTTCTTCATCATTACTTTATGACATCTTGATATCATCTAATGGAAAACAATAGGTGTGTTTGCTTCCCAATTAGATTGCTCAAAATAAAAATAAAGTACAGGAGAAGAGAGAAATTATACAGAGATATGAAGTGTGACATATTTTTCATACAGTAGTAGTAATGAATGAAAGGACGTACAGCTTTAAAGCTAAAATTGGGAATGGGAGTTCCATCTATCAACACAAAAAATATATAGTAAACACCTAATAAATGTTTATCCAAATAATTTCAATTTAAGAAATTTACTGCAAGGTGTGTAGAAGAAAGTACTGGTGCTATGCTGAATGTCATGTTGGTCATGGAAAATCCAGAAAGGTAGAGACATGCAAGGAGGCAAAAGCTAGTGATTTTTGTTTTGTTGTGTGACTTCATCAAAAGTAACCGCTGTGAAGAGTTACATAAAGAAGTAGGCCACAAAAGTAATAACTGATAAATTCTAGATGTTAATAGTAAAACAAAATTATGATCTCCACATGGGAGGAATATATATGTATTTAAATACATAGACATATAAAGCAAATATATATGTATATATATATGTATACACATATATAATAAATGCATATATTTGCTTTTTCCATTGGCATTTAGACAAATGGAATGGAAGCCAAGCACACTGAAACATAGTCTTCCCACTGTGCACTAGTGACTTTATGACCCATTCTCAGGTCAACCAAGTTAGATAAAATTCTTTCTGTGGTGGAAGAGAAAGATTCTGACATTAAAAGACAGCTCATAGGTATGAAATCAGATGTCAGTTTCACTATGAATCATGATAACTTTAAGCAGACTGGGAATATGTCTTCCTAGTAGATCTATATCAACATACTATAGTTACCACTCTTTATAAAGGTCTCAAATTTTCCAAGCACATAGATTTGAGCTAATGATAATATTATATTCTATGTTACATAATGTCTTTCCATATCCTGGATCTTAATAAATTAACAGAAATACAGATACAAATAGATGTGATCATCAGAGATTTAAAACCTCTTTATTTTAAATGGTTTTATATTATAAGTAATTATTTCAAATTTTGAAACATGAGAACATAATGATAGCTCAGTTACAAATATTGTGTTGTGGGTCCCATTTCTATTTGAGTCTGTCAGCATGAATTAGTAGCTACTGTTCTTTTCTAACCAGTTAAGTCATTTGAACTAAGACAATGTTTGGGATCTAAGTAAAGAAGCCACACAGTTCATTCATCAGTCAATGAGTACAGAATTTTGTATTTGTTGATTGAGTAATTTTTGAGTCATTTAGTTCACTTAGAGAAAATATCAAAATATTTTAGGTGAAAATGTCTATGTCATATATATATATATATATATATATATATATATATATATATCTGAAAACATATATATGTATAATCAGCTCCCTTTTTCTCTCTATATATTTGTGTGTGTGTGCATATATGTATGTGTATGCATGTATCTTACTATGATGACAACATGGTGCCAGTTCTTTCTGCCATACCCCCTGCAATGCATTTCCTAACTTGAATTTACTATGTGCTTATTATGTTGATAGACAGAAATTATATCCTGAATTTGAGTTTAAGTCATATATCCTCTTAAACATTACACCTCTCTCTCTCTCTCTCTAATATATATATATATATATAATCAGCCCATTTACTCCTGTACAAGAGTTAAAACGTTTCCACAATTTCCACGTACTCTGAAGTAGAGATACCCTGAAATAGAGAATTTGTCTTGGTGGTAGTTTAAACAAGGCACAAGTAAGAAAAGAGCAAGGAAGAGTTAAGATGTGAGAGTCAATCTGCTAGATTGCAGCTACAGTCTCTGTTTTGTTTAAATGCTTGTACCCATGAAAAATGTGCTAATAATAGCCAAGTAAGTCTGGACAGAACAAAAAAGAATGCCATATAAAATCAGGGACTTTGAGAATGACTTTTATGTATCAAAAAGTCTAGTATTGGAGAAAATTTATATATATATATATATATATATATATATATATATATGTATATATCTGTATCTATATATTTATATACATATATGTGTGTTCATACATTATTCATATGAACATGTGAATATTGGGGTCAGTTCTTCCCTCAAGTATACTATTTTGTATCTCATGGTTAATTTCTGTGTATTTTGAAAAAAAATACGAGAGAAAAACAAATATCCTATATATTAGAAATTGAATTAAACTTAATGACATTGCCTTGGGTGTTGTTATTATAATTTTAGTTCTGGCTGTAAAGATCTTTCTGGAGAGGAAAATGTGGCCAAGCTAAAGATCAGTGTTTTGAAGTATCAGGGATAAAAATGCACTTTCTCTGTTCAGACATGTGGCTATGGGAATGGTCAGATCATAACAAAAAATGTCTTTATTTCTTTGTCATGAGTACGGGAATAGTAAATCTTGATATTTGAGACAAATGTGTATCTCCTTGGTGGTAATTTATTTTGGCAATAAGTAATCTGCTGGCACTTGTGAGGGAAAGTTTTAAGTAGAAATCTGAGGGAGCAGGAGCTTGTGTAAATGCATGAAAAGACAAATCAAAACTGACTGTTCTCAGTGTGAGCCAAGACTTGACTGGATTACAGTTGTTTATGTCCAGGGTGTCAGTGGGATGCCTGGCATACCAGCTCTTGGTGTCTGTCAGCTCAGCTGGGTGGTGAAACATTCCTTCTGACCATCGACATGCAAGGCAACAGAGGGAAGCACCTCACTCAGCCAGGAAATCTCATTTTTGATGACCTTTTTCTCTGTGGTCTTGTCTCTTTTGTACATGGGTGTTTATCCAAACTGTGTAAAAAGAAACTTTTGTTATTTAAGCATTTGAGTGGACTGGATGCTTGTACTACACCTCTGAAGGAAAAAACTGTTGGTATGTTCATGGTACTATGAGAGCCATGGGGTAAGCATGTTGTGGACATAGGTAGCAAACAAGGTTAACAGAAAATCTTTGAAGAAGGATAGTCTGTGTGTTGAACAATGAAGAAAGACTCATGAAATGAACACAAGAAATAAGAATATTAACAAGAGCTAACATTTATGGAGTGTTTGCCAGGCATTTATTAATGTACTTGCTACTGTCAATCAGCCTACACACTAACTGCTAAAGTTGTCTTTATTTTACACAAAGAATATTGGAGGAGGACAAATGATAGACAAACTGTTCAAAGCCCAACCTATTTCCACTAAATCTTCCTTTTAGCAAGGCTCACATACAAGACTGAAAAGAAAAGGATTTGGACAATGATGCTAAATTATTGTTATTCACATTTGCATATTATAAAGTAGAGAAATGGTATGTAAGAAAGTAGAGAACATAAGAATAATAGCAATATAATGATACTCAGAAGGTAGTATTCTAATCAGCTTTCCATTTGTATAAGGTAACAATGATAATTAACTTTTTTATTTTATAAGCATTAATGTTAAAAATATTTTAAATAAAGAAATAGTCCTTTTGTTTCACAACTTGGGAGGTTCCATCCCATGATCTCTTGTCTCTACTTTTCTGGGACTGTGGATGAACTCTCAAATCATCCTAGGAGCAGATAGAAGTACAAAACTATCTGCATAAAGCATCAAGAAGTCAAAAGACAGGAAGATGGGGATGAAGTCCTATGATCCCCTCCAGGAGCACACCTCAGTGACATACAGATTTCTCTCCAGGCTTCATCTGTTTTCCCCTCCTCCCACTCCCTTCCAGCTCCCCCCCCCCCACTCCCTATGCCCTCCTCCAAAAGGGTAAGGGCTCCCATGGGGAGTCCTCAAAGCCCGGTCCATTCAGTTGAGGCAGGACCAAGCTCCTCCCCTACTGCATCAAGGCTGAGCAAATCATCCTACCATATGTAATGGGCTCCATAAAGCCAGCACATGCACCAGGGATAGATCCTGATCCCACTGCCAGGAACTCCTCAACAAACCAAGCTACACAATTGTCTCTTGTATACAGAGGGCTTAGTCCTGTCCCATTCAGGTTGCATAGAGATTGGTCTAAGGTTTGTGAGTTCCTAAGAGCTTGGTTCATTTGTCTCTATAGATTTCCCCATTGTGATCTTGACCTGTTTGCTCATATAATCCCTCCTCCCTCTCTTTGACTGGACTCCTGGAGCTCAGCTTGGTGCTTGGCTGTGGATCTCAGCATCTGCTTGCATCAGTTACTGGATGAAGGCTCTATGGTGACTTTTAGGGTATTCACCAATCTGATTTCCAGGGTAGGCTGGTTCAGGTACCCTCACCACTGTTGCTAGTAGTCTAATCTTCAGTCATACTTATAGATTCCTAGGAATTTCACTAGCACCAAGTTTCTCCCCTACCTCATAATATCTCCCTCTATCAAGATATCTCTTTCATTGCTCTCCCACTCCATCCCTCCCCCAACTCGACCATCTTATTCATTCATGTTCTCATTCCCCATCCCCTTCCCTCTATTACCCCACCTCATCCCAAGTTTACTCATGGAAATCTCCTCTGTTTTTCCTTCCCAAGGTGATTCATGGATCCCTCTGAGGGTCCTCCACATTTCCTAGCTTCTTTGGAGCTGTGGGTTGTAGACTGGCTATCCTTTGCTTTATATCTAGTATCCAACTATAAGTGAGTACATACCATGTTTATCTTTCTGAGTCTGGGTTACCTCATTCAGGATAATATTTTCTAGTTCCATCCATTTTAGGCTTCATCTTTTAAGTCATCTACTGCCTCCCATAGAGCTGACTCAAGAACCAACACTTTAACATATAACAGAAGTTAAGTCAGTGGTTATTGTCCTAGATGCACCAGAATATTGATTCTATTTAGAAGTCAATAAAGTGATATTAAATAGATTTCATCAGTGGAATGGCAGGGTCAGATTTCTAAAATGTCCAGTTGCAGCAAGGTTCAGTAATGACTTCTGTGAAAAATCAGTGTTTTATTTTATGATAATTTAATACATGTATACACAATATTTACACTACTCCAATCCCTCTCTCTTTCCCCTCTATCTACAACCATGGTCCCTACTATGCCCTCTCAAATTCATGATCTCTTATTCTATGATTATTATTGTTTTGAACACACACACACACACACACACACACACACACACACACACACTAAAAAAATAAATAGAATTAAACAAACAGACAAATAAATAAAAACCAAAGTACTGCGTTGAGTTAGTGTTACTGTCTGCTGTCTGTACAGGTATTAAGGCTGACCACTAAGGATTCAGAAAACCATCAGCTGACTCATTCTGGAAAAAAACTGATTTTCTTCTCTCAGCAGACATTGGTTAAGTATAGCCCTTTATGAATTGGTGGTGCCTTGTGAAATTAACCCCCATCCAAGATACCAGGCTGACTTGTGTGGTCTTGAGTAGCTCTTGTATAGGCATCCATATTGTTGAGAGTTCATGAGTGCAGTATTCCTTTCATGTACAGAAAGACATCCTGGTCATTCTTATTGAAAGAAGTGCCACTGGTAGATGGCCCTTGATCACTCTAGTGGTGAGGATACTGTAGAGATACTAGACACAAAGCAAGGTAACTAAAGAAGCAGTGTGTGGCGGTGGCAGTGACAGTCTATTTCCCATTGAAACATTTTATGCTGAGGAAATATGACAGTGCGACCAAGTTTCCTTGATTTTATGCTTGCTTCATTGTTTTCTGTCTGTCTTTATTTTCTCTCCCTCCCTTCCTCCCCCTCTCTCTTTCCCTTCCTTCCTTCCTTTTTTTTTCTCTTTGAATTTAAGACAGAATCCTATCGTGTAGCTCCAGCTGGCCTAGACTAGCTAAACAAACAAGATTATTCTCAAATTATCAGAGCCCTACCTGTCTTTGCCGGGTAGAAGATATGTGCCACCATGCCTGGCCAGGTTTGCCTTTTAAACACATGTTTATATCTCACAGGGGAGTAGATGAAACTAGAAAAAATATGTTGAGAGATAATGTGTCAGGACGTAGTAGTCATAAAAATATATGGGTCACTCATGTAGATTTTCTCAGAGAATAAGTGTACATTAATTGCTTACTCTGTGTCAGACACTAAGGGACAGATACAAAGGAAAGTGAATAAATCGGAATGTTGAGTTTGGAGGCACTGGAAAGCTGAATCATCTGGGAGATTTGAATGTATACAAAGTCCAGCCTGTAGCATAAAATTTCTGAAGATTTGGATTACAGAAATGACAGGCACCTGACTTTCACTGTCGCTCTCTTCCCACATTGAATTAACTTCATGCAAAGTGGTACATAAATGAATCTTTCCTGAAAGACAGTTTCTGATAAAGGGACAGTTATATTTTCTAAGCATTCTTTACCTTTACTCATATGCTTTTTTGAGAATCAGCACTGGGTCTAAGTCTCTCTGTTGTCTGCTAAAGTACGAGAAGCACGAAGTTTCAGCAACAGACAGGTACTGTGGAAAATGAGGATCAACAGAACCTTCGTGCCTGGGAGTCTTGGTTCTGTACTGGAGAAATAGTGAGGTAATGTCTAATAGATTTGTGCGTGTATTACTGTGTTTTATTTAAAACAAATCAGTGGCAATATGATAAGACAGGATGATTACTGGATGGATCATAGCAGGCCTGAAAACTACCAAAATTCCTGTGCTAAATTGGTTTGCGACCTAGAGCAAGTAATTTCTTCTCTCTGGACTTATCTGTAAAAGTCATGATTTTATTTACATAATCCATTTCATCTATTAAATCATGGGCTAAGAAAGAGTTGTTAGAGCTGGCACAGGTTAGTGAACACGAGGAAATACAAGCTCCGGGGTTCTGGCGATGTTCTACTTTTGATTTCTAAGTGTGCACTTGTATTATGTGCACTTTTGATAAATCACACTTTATCAAAAGGCTTGAGTTATATATATGGATGAATATAGATATAACTTACCAATATTCCAAATCATTTTAGAGCCAAAATATAAACATACAGATGAATAAAACATTATATAATCTGTCCATAAATTTCTCCCTTATTTTAAGGCATTGACAATTTCTCAAGAACTCTGCACCAAGAATGAAAGTTGGATAGGAACACAAGTCAGTGGTGACCTCAGCAGATGTCAAGGTGGTCTATTCTGATTAGCAAACTCTTATTTGAATAATCCTCTTGAAAGTAGTTTCTTTTGAAATATAGCTGAGATAGTACCATGTCTGCTTGGTTTTAACCAACTGTTCTGAGACATTATAGGAATTACCTTCAGATAATACTCATTTGGAAATTAGTTTAAAATTGGCAACTGAGGTGCCACACCTAAGTGCCATTATTCTATACACAACAATGTCAACACATAGTAAGACCAGAATTGTTGCAACTGGACCCAGATACTGAAAGTTCCACTCACACACATGTCTATCAAAGTACTCCTTTTGACTGTAATGGACTATAGTTACGAGTAGGCTGTAAGTAGGTAAAGATTTCTGGAAAGTACCTGAATTTTGAGGAAGAAAGAAAGATCTAGACTGAGACAGCTGTGCAGGGGTGATCTCAAGCCTTGAGGGCCTGGGTTCCTGCTCTTGAATAGACACTAGAGGTTCTCCAAGCTTTCAACAAGTTCAGGGCCAGGGTGACCACTTGAGCTAGCTCCCAAAGAGACAGACACTCATGTTGGACAAATGCTGTTGCTTGAACTAAGAATTCACAGTAGTACAAATTGACAAATCACTTTGGTGAGTTACCTGCTATGTCTTACTGAAGTTAAAAGTGCACACATCCTTAGACCAGAAAATTCTAGTCATTAGGAGGATCTCTCCAGTATTCTGCAGATAGGCACACAGAGTCATGAGCAGAACTTTGATGACAATATTTGATATAATAACCCGTCATGAGAGTAAATAAATTAGCTGTGATTTCTCATGCTTAGAAAGGACAATTAATTAAAAATATATTAAAATTAATGAATCATTTAAATATATTTATGACTACAGTCTATACAAGAAAAAAATGTGGTGTTGATACATAAACATTAAAACAGTGTATCATCCATAATTACAAAAAGGTGTATAAAATGATAAACACCAAGTTCACTACACTGACTTCCATGGAAAAGACAGTTGAAAGGGAAATCTTTGAAGGGGCTGATAACCATAAAGTGTGTATTATGTGAATTGTATGGTAGTTTCAATTCACTCACTAGATTAATATGAAATACTTTTTATTACAATTTTATATTTAGAGACAAAGTTCACCTTGTCATCTACTTATCCATTTCTCAATGTACTTATACATATTTATGTCTATACATTGGACTGAACTTCAATTTTTTTGTTAAGCTACGTCTTAGCGATAATGAGAAAGTAAGTAAACAGAGGGATGATCCTTATCTTCAAGGAGTTTGCACTCTAGTTGGCAAAGTATATAGGGAATTTTGTAATATAGTATAGACATTGAATAAGGGAAAATTATATATAAAATTAAAGGAAACCTTAAATAACAGGATGCATTTATCTTTTTTATGAGGTAAAATCTATGGCAAAATCTTACAGGCATATGAAACAAAAATATACATAATGAATTTATTATTCTTTTATTTTCCTGCTACTTCAGGTTGTGATGATCTCTTCCAGCTAGACTCGGATTCTTAAGCCTAATTATTTCAAGTAATTTATTAAAAATACTCATTTAAACTTTTGTACAAAAAATGAACTTTTATAAATAAATTTATATTTTTAGATTATAACACAATTTTTTTCACCATGTGATTTTGTGTCCTGATGCTCCTCACAGAGTATCAACAGTGACAGACATTCTATAAGTCAAACATGCATTATGTTTGCAGACAACTTCATAACTGTGTTTTTACCAAAGATTTCACTTATGGAAACTGTCTCAAGTGGACAGAAGGATATATCTCTGACAAGCAATGCCGATGGGGAAATGTGTTGGGCGTCTTGCTTACATCACTGTTTGTTTGGGACTCAGTGAAGAGTGTGGACAATAGAGGCTGGACCACCTACAAGTACCCAAAGGTCACTCAGTTTACAGAGCAAGGGTCACCCTGTAAATCAGCTGGTATGATGTCACCTGTGGGTGACTGGTTTTGGTCTGTATATTTTTGTATGCATGCGTGTGTGCATGCGTAGGCATTTAAATTTAGATAATGAACTGAATAATCTTTTAAAAAATCTCTTAGTAATCTTTTAGTTACTATTTTTAAGTTAAGGAGAAAATTATCTTCAATTGCTCCAAAATATTCTCTTTTAGAACTCAAGATTTGTGGAAATGACACAAAACAGGATAAAAAAAAAAAAAAAAAAAAAAAAAAAAAAAAAACTCTAGTCTCTTTTCGTTTATAATCTTCAAACTAAGAAATTTTTTTTTCTGTCTTAATTTCTTTAGAGGTGAAGTAAAATTTAAGCCATAACTTACATATATTTCTTTTGACACCTTATTTTCCTTGTATCTCATAATGTAGATTGGGCAGATGTGGACTTGATTTTTCATATGCAAAGATTAAGATACAGGCACAGTATAATATTCCCAGACCTGTATCCTGATAGCCAGAGGCAAGCTGAGTTGGAAGAGAGATTGGCTCCTAGTGCAATATTCTTCCTTGTTCCTAAGTCCCCCTATACTTTTCAAGATTTTCACAAAGTGTGAAGTTACCATCTAGAGACTTCACTACAGTCTCAAGCCATATAAAGCATTTACTACTGGATTTATAAACTATTCAAGCTAAAAGAGGCTTTGGGGATTACTCAATTTGAAGTTTTCTACAATAAATCTGTAGAATATTGCTCCTGTGGGTCCATTATTAATTGATGCTTTTCAGAAGGAAACACACGAATGTTCTGTCAGATTTCTTAATGCTTAGAGATGAGAAAGGCAAATTCCATGAGGGTATGGAGCATGTGCTATGTCTCAAACACATTCGACTTTGGGTTTCCTTCTTGTGTTTATCATGTTGAAAGTTGAAAACCAGGTTTTAGAAAATGTAGGTTTAATCCCACAGTGAGTTTTTTCAGAAGCTGAAAGTGCTCTTACAAATTGCACCCACAGAAAAATATAATATTACTCCACAAGAGGAATTTCTCATTTGTTCTTCTCTCCCCCAAACCCCACTCCTCACCACAGATATCTTATACTGTACTTCTAACAGCATAGATGATTTTTTTTTGTGCCTGGATTCATATGCTCAGAGATATGCAGTTGCAAATTTATCATTCTTGTTGTCGTACTGCAACGCAGGGAGAGGGCATACTACAAATTATTCATCTGCTCGGCTATTGCCTGGCACTTGAGTACTGTCCTTGTTTATTTTGTTCTCTCTCATTTGATTTCTTTTATGAAAACCACATTAAAATCATATATATATATAACCATATATACATGTCAGTGTATGTGGTTATAAGGTATACAAATTTACTTTAAGGAGTATTAAGTCTAAAGTATTAGAGTTCCATCCTTACAGCAAATACCTGAGATAGTCACCTCTAGCCTTGGGTTGATAGTTTGATCTCTCTTCCTCTGGCTTTGAGATGGAGAAATGCATTATGTCATGGAGCAAACCCACTAGCTCCATCGTCACTAAGTGAAAGAGAGGAAGGGGAAATCAGAGCTCAGGTTCCATTACCCCCTTTCCATGAATGTCCTCTATGATCTGAGGACCTTCCACTGGACCCCACCTCTCAGCAATTCCACCAGTTCCCAGAACGTTACCTTTGGAGTTTGCCTTTTACATATGGACCTTTGGAGGATAGATAAGTCCAAAACATCAAAATTATGAAACAGTATTTTTATCCCATTTCCTATTTTCACTATATACTTGTATAATAAAAAAAAATATAAAATCTCTGCGATATAACATGATAAGCACTTATTGTTTACATGTTTTTGGTCAGCTGGCATTGAATGTGGTATTTCGATTATTCATTGCTGGACTGGCTCAAAGGTGGGCTGGCATCCTGGTTGAACTAAGCTGGTCTTGGCTGGACAGGAATACTCTGCATCTCTCAGTATCTCTTTCCTTCTTCAGCAATACAATCCAAGCAAGGTCTTACTACACAGGCAGAGAACCTATGTTACAAGTGGGCAGAAAAAAAAATAATTTTCATGTTATTTTGATTGTGTAACACCCACAAACACTGCTAAAAAGTCATAAGAAAGATGAACAATTGTAGATGTAACCAACAGTCTTATTAAATAAGAAACACAGAAACAATGTAAAAGAGAAAGCTGAGAGGTCAGAGCTCAGAGCTAAAATCTCACCCTTTCTCCTGCTGTCCCAGCATCCCGAAAAGAGAGCTATTTCCTGTGTGTAAGTCGATTTTCCAGTCATTCTGCCTTCTCATTGGTTGTAAACCCAAACACGTGACTGCCTTGTCACTGTCTGAATGTACAGCCCCCTAGGTCTTAAAGGCATATGTCTCCAATGCTGGCTGTATCCCTGAACACACAGAGATCTATGGGATTAAAGGCGTGTGCCACCACCGCCACACTCTGTCTATGGCTCTAATAGCTCTGACCCCTGGGCAACTTTATTTATTAACATACAATCAAAATCACATTTTAGTACAATTAGAATACCACCACAAACAATCGTGGAAACTCAGGAGATCATAATCTGTTTCTTTAATAGTTCAGAAAAATAATGAAAGGACACATAAAGCTAGCATCAGATCACATATTGCCATGTATATTAGCACATATGGAGTGAATGAATGAGGTCATCAATGCTACCAATCCATAATTTCCTAAAGTAGACCTAATAACTCCCACTAAATTTAGTACTGGTTGAGAGAGTTATGCTTACTCCAAGTGTTGGCCAATGACTTTTGTTTACTTTGCTATTGATATTTAAAATGACTATTTGTGGGGTTAGAGGCTGTAGCTCTGTGGTAGACTGCATGCCTATAATATGTGAGGTTCTGGGCTCTTTCTCAGCACCACATATACAATGCTACCCTTTCATAATTTTTTCCTCCCTCTTCTTAGGGATGTGCAAAGACTTGAGATTGTAATTTTCCTTTCTTCTAGATCTGTCAGGTTAAACATGATCTCTTAAGATATCCTTTGTAGAAGATGTTCTTGATTTTTATTTTTTTTTTGTTTTTTTTTTTTTGATCAGGCTTCTGACTGAGTTGTATGCTTCTTTTATTTGTAGAGATATGGTGGCTATAAAGACACTATGTATACATGAAAGAAAAAGGAGAATATAGATATGAGATAGATCATTGAATCTACTCTGAGAAAAAAAAGATAAAGAAATAATAGGATAAATGGGTACATCATTGAATCTACTTTAAAAAGAAAAAGGGGAACATATAAAAAACAAAAAAAGGTAGATTATTGAATCTATTATGAAAAAAGGAGAAATCTATTATGAAAAAAGGATATGATAAGATTAAAAGGAAGATTATTGAATTTACTTTTAAAAAGGAACTACTTGTTTTAAATAGGATAAGTAATGAAATTTTTTGTCTAAGTTTATCAAATATTACTGGACTAGACATTGTTAATAAATATAATGGAGTTTTTTCATCTGAATCTGTCAAATGTTAATGGACCAGACATCGTTAATGTAATTCTTGACTCTATATATTGTATATACTTATTGGATATAGTTTTTCTTGTATTAGTTATAAGCTTTTTTAATTTTAGACAAAAAGGGGCAAATGTGTTCCCAAAATTAATGTGTAACCCTAATAAACTTATCTGGGGTTGGACAAGAAAACAGCCACTAGATATAGAGGCCAGAAAATGGTCGCACACACGCCTTTAATCCTATCACTTGTGACTCAGAGATCCATCTGGAAGTTTAAAGCCACACTGGAAACAGCCAGGCATGGTGACTCATGCCTTTAATCCCAGGAAGTGTTGGCAGAAAGCAAAAAGGTATATAAGGTGTGAAAGCCAGGAACTAGAAGCTTTTGGCCTGGTTAAACTTTCAGGCTTTTAGCAGCAGTTCAGCTGAGATTCATTTGGATGAGGACTCAGAGGCTTCCAGTCTGAGGAAACAATATTATCTGAGGAATTGGCAAGATGAGGTGGCTGTGGCTTGTTCTACTTCTCTGATCTTTCAGAATTCATCCCAATACCTTGGCCCAGGTTTGATTTTATTAATAAGAACTTTTAAGATTCCTGCTACTCATGAATACATTAGAATTCATGAGAAAAAAAGATTCCTGCTACATACATGCAAGTATATAGTTCTCCCCTTCTTTGTTCTCTACCTCTCCTGCTTCTCTCTGTTGACTTTTCATGCTCTTCATAGCATCTTTGATGGCAAATTCTGTAAGAAGTCGCCCATTGCTGTGTCAAAAGAATCACTGTGTTAGAAAGCATCACTGTGTTAGTGTTCTCTTCCCTCTGCTAGGGTGTGTGTTCTCTGAAAAAAAGAGAAAAGTTTTATTTGCACAATCTTTATGGTTTAGGATTAGGGATAAAATAAAACAAAGATAAAAAAACTTCAAACATAATAAATTTGAGATACTGGATAAGAGAAATGGCAGTATTGTCTAGATAAATATTCAATGATTTTTATATTTATTATATATACAATATTTATTATAGCAGGTATAGTAAGTTAATATAATAAGTAATAAGTGTTATGGTTTAAAAGGGACTGAGTTAACCCTTTCTTACAGTTACCCAGATCTATAATTCCACAATCTAAGTCCTCCATGGGAGATAGCAACCAACTTTATCCATGAGATATTTGAATAAAGGTTTTACTTAAAAAGAATATAATGAGAGATAAGAGGACTCTAACACCTATGCTACAAGCTCTACAAGCTGCTCGGTACCTGATCCCCTGGATATGTCATAGTGAGCAGAACTGAATCTATGAATGGTGTGAAGTTGTCCCTGTTAAGATGTGTGCATGGGGGCTGGTGAGCTGACTCAGGAGTGAAGAGCACTTGCTGCTCTTGCAGATGGCATGGCTTAGGTTCCTAGTGCCCACATCAATGGCTCACACCACCTGTTAATCATGTTCCAGGGGATCAGTTGTGCTCTTCTGGCTTCCATAGGAACCATCATGCACATGATATACATACATGTACTGAGGCCCACACACATGATATATAAAATTTTTAAAACAGCTTCTGTTTCTGAAAATGAAGAACTGACTTATCTCACTTCACTTCCCACTATGGACATATAAAACTTTTTTTCTTTCAAGTATTAGACAAATAACCCAAAAATATGATTCTTAAGTGAAAAGAAGGACTTGAGGTAAATGCCACATTTATATGAACTTTGTGTTCCATAGGACTTAGTGAATGGTGAGATACTGAAACAAAGTTCAAATTGAACATGGACTTTGTGGGCAGAAGGGGAAAAGGAGAGAATAGGACCTGATGCTGGTTGGAGGTTTGAAAAGAATCTGTGAAGGAGTAAGATGTGCAGTGTAGCTGGGGTTATCTCCAGTCCTGCCCAGGCCTGCAGCTGCTTAGACACAAGTAAACACACAGACTTATATTACTTGTAAACTGTATGGCCGTGGCAGGATTTTTGCTATATAGTTCTTATATCTTAAATTAACCCATTTCTATTAATCTGTAAGTTACCACATGGCTGTTGCTTACCGGTACTTTACATCTTGCTTCCCATGGCATGGTGGCTGGCAGCGTCTCCTGACTCAGCCTTCCACTTCCCAGAATTCTCCTCTCTGCTTATCATGCCTGTACTATACTTCCTGCCTGTCTACTGGCCAATCAGTGTTTTATTTAGCAATCAGTCAGAGCAACACATTCACAGCATGCAGAGAGACATCCCCAGCAGTGCAGAGCAGTGTTTCTCTTTTCCTTTGTCAGCCTTTATGTGATGTTCACATGATAATAAATCCAATGAAGCATGGCAGAGTGTAGGGACTTGGCCTAGATATGAACTTGTAAGATATTTTATAGGTCATAGTGTATGTGAGACATAAATTTCAGAGTCACTAGAAAGGAGTAACATAAATGAGCAATCTGGTCATTTTCTTCAAATCACAGGAGGGCCATGTTTTAGAAAGAAAAATTCTACAATCCTTTTGTAGCCTTTCTGCAAACCTGTTCCAACAATGACTCAAGCCAAGCTTCCATAGGATCAAGACAAGTCACCACCGACTCAAATCAAAGTAAATTGACTTCACAACGGCAGCTGTGGCCATCTTGAAAATTCACAGCTCAAGTTTCTCTTCAAAAAACAAAATGTTGTAGAATCTCTGCCAGCATAGTCTGCAGCCTTTTAAAGAGGGGTCCAGTTACTTCCAGGGCTGGCTGACTTTGGAAGCCTGGAGTCAAAATACTGGGTTTGCTTTAGCTCTTTTTTTTCCTTTGGCTTAGTCTTCTGAGTTCTTGGTGGTTGCTTGAGAGAGTTTCACCAGTTTTGAAAAATGGAGTAGTTGATTTTGGTCTAAATGTTTATGTAACACTTAGACAAAGTTTATATAATAATACACATTTTCTGAGGAGTGGATGGGTGTTGGTTGTAGAGGTGGGGGAGAGCAGGAGAAGTGGAGGGAGGGGGAATTGTGGTTGGTATGTAAAATAAATAAAAACTTAAATTTAAAAGAGAAAAAAAGACACTATCTCCTAGCAGACATCCTGTTTCTCTTGTTCTTGCAGTGTTTATACCCCCTCTACCATGATGTTTCTGGACCTTAGGTATAGGGATTGTATTGCAGATGTACAAATGAAGTTTGGTACTCTATGGTCAGTTGTTCTCTGCATTTTGACCAGTTGTGAATTTTTTTGATGGTCTTTGTGTATTGGAAAGGAGTATTCTATCATGAGAGTTGAATGCTAATGTCATCTGTGGGTATAAGGGTAAGTATATAAAATACAGTTAGAAATTATATTAATTTAGGAAAGTGAGGGAAATAGGTTCTCCTCTAAGATCTATGGTCTCACCATCCATGGATAGTTGCCTAGGATTACGATAGCAGACAAGAATTTGCTTCTGTTGAATATGCTTTAATTCCAACTGGACATTTGTTGGCTACTGCCAAGATATAAGTGCTACTTCTACACTTCTGGGGATACCTTGCCATGCTGGTCATTGTTGTGGATCATGGGCTTTACAGCATCTGAGTAGGACTACTAATTGCCTTCTGCCTTGGTTGCTTGCATAGCACATTTCGATATGTGAGAGCCAAGCACCAAAGAAGAGGCTTCCAAGTAAGTTCTAGCGTCATTCCTCAAAAGCCCTTGTACATGTGTGCTGTATTCAGCAACAGGGTCTTATCTTTAAGTTCTAGAAGGCAAACAAGGATAATGACAATAACCTATATTGTTTGGGGAGTCTTTTGGACCACCCTGATAAATAACTCAAAGTGAGGCGTACCATGCTTTGCTTCTGTTGGATAGTCTATGATTCTTGGGGAGAGCATTTTCACCTCAAGTGGTGTAACTTCATTTAAACTTTATAGATAAGTACATATGTGTGTATACATATATACATGCATACATTATATGTGTTTTCAGTAAGTATAAAATAATATG
Source organism: Peromyscus leucopus (assembly GCF_004664715.2). NCBI lineage: Eukaryota > Metazoa > Chordata > Mammalia > Rodentia > Cricetidae > Peromyscus > Peromyscus leucopus. Next base: position 35,276,051 of record NC_051063.1, read on the forward strand.
TTCTCTTACAACGTTTTCAAACATCCTGATCTTTCCTTCCATAATACAAACACAAAATTCAACATATTTTGAGGTTTATTCTATCTTTTTTATAAGTGAAACTATCTAATGTTGGAGATAAGATAGCATAAAATTATTTCATAAACAAAATTCAATGCATTGTGAAATTTTCAATTTTTGGATAAAAGCAGGATTGGCATAGTGTTGGTTTGTCCCTCTTTGCCTCCCTAGTTTGTCCTTATCAAAAAACAGATTTTCATTTTTTCAGTAATGTTCTTATAGTTCCTAGATACTCTTAAGAACTTTGGACTAGGCTCATCATAAATCACCTTATTTTTCTGATATTTGCATATGTCCCACTGACTTTGGATTTAAATGTAATAGACAGGTGAAATCTGGACTATGAAAGGCTCCAAAAGGGAATACGCTTTTCTGTGTTTTTGAAAAAGTCACTTATTCTCTTAAAATTATTATAAATATACAAAATTACTGTAACATCGTGTGTGTAATACCTCTGGTACTGTATTTATGTATAGCAAACAATAGATAATGATATATAATGATTTGTAATAATACATTGATTCTCCAGCTAGCTAAATGGATTTATCAAGGAAGAAAATGCATAACTTAAATTGTTATTATTATTTTAGTGATTACTTTTAGTTCCACTGAAGCAATGGTGTATTATAATTTACTTGTGTGTGTGTACCTCTTCCAGGAATAAAACACTCAAAAACATATTCATGCTAAGTTCATATATCAATAATACAGTTTAGAATTCCACATACTAGTGAAAAATTTATAGCAGAAACTATTTATTTGCTTGTGCCAGTGTTTTGGACAGTAATGTATTTAATACTTATTTTTAATAGTAGAAGTTCTTTTATGTTTAGTAAAACAATTTTCTTTAGCACATTTCAAATATTTACTATGAATTTCAGGATTATTGTTGGTAAAAGGAAGTGCTTCTATTTGGTGATGTGTTTATTTTAAGAGTGACGGTTATAGAATAATTATTTCAAAGTCAACACCTGCAACATGAAAATTCAAAGTTCGCCTGCCTGTACCCATCAGCTTAACCCATGTGGAATTTCTACTGAGTAGAGCTAGCATTTGATTGTTTTTATTTTTCAATCAGGCAAACTGATTCACAATTTAAGTTCTCTCTGCCCAGCATTTAAAGAGGCTGATGTTCTTGCATGCTAAGCAATAAATCTACAAGAAAACTGCCTATAACGTCCCTTGCATGGTGCTGAGTGAGATAGGCTTCTGCGAAATAGAAAATCTGACCTACATTGATTTTATGTCCTTTGAGAAATAGGCAGTGCGAGCTTGATTAATGAGCATTTCCCACCTCATTTATGTTCAAAATTTCTGCAAGTGACATCTGAAAATTTGTGTACGTTGTTCCATGTAAATTATGTTGGGTACCTTCTCTAATTGGGATGTTTCTTTGGCTTCAGTGGCCACGTATGCTTTGGCAGTCCAGATACCAGCCAGTTTGAGGAAGAAGCAAAAAGAACAGAACCAATCAAAACAAAGTAGAACAACTAAATGCCAAAAAGTATTCTAAGTTTACTTTGAATGACAGACTACAGCTATTTTAGGTATGTTCAGGTCCCTCCCTATTTTTTGGACAACTGGTTTCCTTACTGATTTTTATTCATATCTAAATTACAGAGATGGTGTCAATATGATTTAACTATGCTGCTGGAGAGTATGGATCATGTGCCATTATTTTGAGATGGAAGTTGCATTCTCTACTTTGTGGAGCTGTCTCCTTACATATGCAGCATTGCTAGCACAGAAGGATCTTAGAAATCTAAGGGATCACAGGGTATTTACTACCCATAGTTAGCCAGAAGTAGATTCTTATATGTGTATTTATTTTCTGCAGAATGCTCATGAACTATATGACAGAATAGGGGTTGGACAACATTCTCTATAAAGTCCTAGCTATCTATTATCATAGGTTCCTTAGTACACTTGGTTTTGTAACAAAGGCTCATTTTTGCTATTGTACCCCAAATAACATCCTTAATACTGGGGAAAAAAACAAGCCTGGCTATACTCCCATAGAGTTTTATAAAAGACTGGTTTTGCTTTGGTCTGAGAATAAAGTTCATTGACGTCCTGCTTGGTATTTTGTCAATTTGACACAAGCTAGTGTCAAATAGAGAGAGAAACTTCAATTGAGAAAACTGCCTCCATCAGACAGCCTGCAGGTAAGTCTTTGGGGGCATTTTATGAATTAATAGATGAGAAGCCCAACCCACTGAGTGAGTGGTCACCTTTGGACAGGAGCTCCTAGATGGTATAAGAAGGCAGGCTGAGGAAGTCATAGGGAGCAAGCCAGGAAGCAGCACTCCTCCCTGCCCTTTGCTTCTGTTCCTGCCTCCGGGTTCTGCTTGAGTTCCTGCCTTGACTTCTGTCAGTGATGGACTATGACAGACAAGTGTAAGCCAAATAAACCATTTCCTCTCCAACTTGTTTTTTTGGTCAGTGTTTTTAATCACAGCAACCAAAATCTATGTACAACTCTGACATCAGGCGTGTGTGATGTACCCATGTTTTAATTCTGATAAAAATGCAAAAAAAAATTGGTTCTCAGAGGTTACACAAAAAACAACCTTTCTGCAACTCAAATTGTCTGGAATAAATCAAAAGAACACTAGGCAGAAACTATAAAATATTATAAGTAAGGACAAATTTTAATTTCCAGTAAAAGCTTCTCAAATTACTCAGATGTTAAAATTAGCAAAGACTTTTAAAATTACTTTATAGTAACTGAAAAGCACATTAGAAATGATGAATTTAGAGGTAAAGAGATTAAGAGCTTTAGGAGAGACATTGAAACATGAGGAATCAAATTTAATTGGGATTCAATACAACAATAGCTACAGTGAACAGTAAATATGAAGATTAGACAAAAGAAACCATGGAATGAGAAGGAGGTAGAGTTAAAACAGAAAGCCAATACAGCATTGAAAATTCTGTAGGCCAGTGTTCAATGTACTGACACTCATGAAACTGGAATTCAAGGAAAACTGTGAGGGAAAAAAATCAGTGATGAAACACAGATTGTCATTAATATTTACAAAGATTCATCTAAAATATAATCTCTGAAATTTAGGATAATCTTTTGGACAAATGAACAAACAATTGAACTAAAACTGAGAAATGTATCTCTCAGTCAACTTTTGAAGGCTAACAATGAAAAAAAGGTTTTAAAAGTAGAAATAAAAAATACATAGCATACAGATCAATAACACACATGCAACCCCAATTAAGCTCAGTGGATCATAGACACAGCAAAGACATGAAAATATGAGGAAAACTTTTGTTGGGAGACGATGGTTTCAATAGAAGAGGAAGAGGAATGGAGACAGGGTGGTGAAGTAGGGGATGACTAAAATTCATTATATGTATGTGTAACACTGTCAGAGACCAAAAAGTGGTTTTAATTCATTTTTTATTTCATATATGTGCTGTAATTACATCATCCCTGCCTTCATTCTCTTCTCTCTGACTCCTAATAAGAACTTCCTAACCAAAATCCAGAAGCCAGTAGACAATAGAATGGTGCAATTTTTGTACATGAAGGAGATAAAAAATGCCTCCTAAGAGAGAATTTTGTATCTGGAAAGACTTATACAACTACAACTACCCAAAAAGATCAGGGAAACATGAATGAAAGTGAAGTTAAAGTAAAAGCAATAATTTGCTAAGTGAGTCTTAAATGGAAAAGAAGAGAGCATGTTCAGTAGAGGAAATAGGCCGAGGAGTCACGTGACATCAAACACAGGCACAACTGACACTAACTGGGTAGACATGGAGTCTCTTGTGCAGCGTCAGAGACAACGCTTGCCTGTAAGTTCACTGTGCTTTCCACAACCCCCTTCCTAGTTGTGAATGTCCAGGGCTATGTGTAGTTCTGCTGTAATCTTAGTGAATAGACTGCTGCCTGATCAATAATCCCTCAAATGGGTTCTCAGAGAAAATGTCATCTTAATTTTACATTTGGAGCCACAGTGCCTCTCCTGTGGTAAGCTTTGAATTCATGCTGGTAGATTAAAACTGTGATGATTATGGCAATAACATCACTTGCATAATCAAATGCAATTGAAAAGAAAATGTACCAATTTAAGCTGGACTTGAGCTGCTGTTATGTGCATTTATGCTTAAAGCCCTTAGATGTGCCCATATGCTATGATGGACTGACTTCTGCAATTTCATTTTATTAGCAATTTCCTGTACCCCATTGTCTCTGTCATTACACCTGAAATGAAGAAAGAACCCCCTCCTTCATGTAACCTGATTATAACTAGCCATGCTGGGCTCAGGTAATTAAAGGTGGATGATTATAATAGCATGCAAACTACTATCACTGATAGGCCTTTGCTGAGCTCTTCCAGCTATGAGATGCCCTTTAAAATGGGAAAGCAAAGCAAGTCTGTCCAGGTCCAGTGAAGGGCTTGAAATGCAAATCTGTACATTTGTAAACTTCCTTAAATCTTGCTGAATAGAACAGTTGATTGCAAAGCACATAGTTCAATTTTGGTTGTTCTATAAAATTTGTCTGCTGAAATTTTCAAAAAAATCTGTGCACTAAAAGGACAATTTGCTCAGAGATTTAGCCCCAGGACATATGTCATTTTTTTTGCAAAGATGTATTTTTTATCTACAGTGTATATTTATTGCAGATGGTCTGGAAATGGAGAGCTCAGCTGATATTTAGAGGTATCTCAGGTCACCTGTAGAAAGTCATCAACGTGGGGGTCAGATTATCTTCCCATCAACAGTAATTCATCTGAATGTATAGATGAAGTCTAAATGGTCAAACCGGGGATGACATTTGTTTTTGTGACAAATTACATCCATAAATGTGAACCCATTATTCCTCAGACTTCACTTTTCTGCCTTGGAAAAATTTAAATAGAAACTTTCTATATTCATTTCCAATTAAGACCTGTTAGAGTTGACATTTCAAAATAAGTGCCCTGACATAACCAATTTTCATTTTATACAGTGAAGAAGTTCTAGAGACCATTTGATAAACAGTTCTGGAAATGAAGTTGTTTACTAATGTAAACACAAATTACTCAACATTCTGAGATGTTCTTCACCAAGAATCTAAGATCTTGATTTCTCTAAGGGTATGTTACTTGATGGAACCTTCTGTTTTCCTGGGTCAAAGGAAAAAGTACTCATTGTATTCCATCCTGTCGGTTCCTCAGATAAGTCAAAAGGTAGACGCTTACTATACATTTCCTTAACTTTGCCCCCAGACATTACTATAATTAACCCAGAGGCGATTTTTCCTTTATCACCTTGTAGGGATGAAATAACAATAAAGGATTACACATCAGGCATTTCATTTCTCTAGTAGAATTAATTCTGAGGTCCACTATCAAGACAGGTAAAAATCAAAACAGTGATTACTTCTTAAGTATATTTATTCTAAAATTAAATTGTATTGACAGTCATATTTCAGCTTAGTGAGTTGTAGGGTAAGTTCTCATCTATTTGTTCCTTATATATTAGTCAGATTGTGATACAGGTATTTGTCAATTATTTCAAATATTTGTTTGTAATGAAACCATTGCAATCCTTTTGTAAGTGTTTTGAACTTTGAGACACAATTTTGTGAACTATAGTTGCAATCTGTGAAACAAAACATCTGAACTTACTCTTCTTTCCAACTATACAACTCTGTAGGCCTTAACAAACATCTCCTCATCTTTCCCATCTTAACACTCTCCAACAAGAAGTAACAATCATTCTGCTCTCTGTGCTCAGGGACCTATTATCCTTGTAGGTACATAACATTTTTTTCTGCTCTCCTTGGTTTATTTCCCCTGACATGATGATGATCTCCAATTCCACCTGCATTGCTATAAATGACAAGAATCCATCGTTCTAAGAAGAGAATTCTCACACATAGAGGGTACTGTTTACCTGGCACCAAGCCAAAATGTAAGCAATTTTAATGTGATGTTATGACACTTTGGGGTAACTACTGTTACCCTAGTTAAATAGATAAAATTGAAGCTTATATATACCATTCAGTACAGTGATTGCCAAAGATGCTAATGGCAGTAAGAATGCCAACACCCAAATTGTAATATCTACAAATTACAGAGAAAAGGCTAAATATGTCTAATGCTTGCTTTTATATAGCCTGAAACTCTTTTCAAATGACTTAAAAATCAAAAGATGAATCTTTAACGATCCATGAAATTGATTTTAAATCCACAAATTAATGTCTGTAAGGAAGTTCTTTGTGGTAGAGCTGTATGCCTTGTTTTCCTGCGACAATGGAAGAGATGAATAATTACAACAGAGACTGCCTGAGGTGGTCTCATGACTGTGCATGGCTTCTTCCTGTGTGAAACTTTCCACAGACACAATTCCATTGCAACACTATTTTAAGTGCAATATATCAAATAGTTTATGTTCTTATTGCAGCACATATGCCTAATGTCAAAACCAAAAAGAAGAAAATATGTATTTCCAACATTATGTGTTAAAAGTACAGAATAGTGTGGATTATTTTTATTCAGTTGAGAAACAAAGTTCTTAGTGTGTGATGATATTATAACTATTCTAAGTAATACACAATACATTGGTATTAATAAACCAAATCCTCTGAAAAAAACAACCAGAAGAAAAAGCTTGAACTTGTCTCTGGGTACTATGGCCCTGCCAAACTGACACTGGAAGTTAAACATTACACTGCATTTTTCTGGTTATTTTTTCAAAGGTAGTTTTTGGATGAGATTAACACTTAATTTACTAGACTTTGAATAAAGATTATCCTTCATAAAAAGGATTTTAATCTTTTAAATAGTATTTTTATTTAGTCTGTGAAAGTTTCATATAGATATATAGTGTATCTTGATTATATCAATTTCCCATTTCCTCCATTCAACTCTCCTCATGATCTTCCACATTCATGGGCTCTACTGTGATATTTCAATACATATATACACAGTATTGTGAAAATTGCACATATTTCATTCCAAATGTCAACTACTACTTTGTGTTAAAAACATTAAAAAATCTTCTCTAAAATAATAAATAAATAAATAAACAAACAAACAAATCCTCATCACAGTGTCCCAAGAACAGAGCATAGTGATTAGAAAAATCACAAACTAAAAGCAGGATGCCTTGGCAGTAGGTTATCTTCACAAAATAAAAATGGCAGTTTAGGTAAAGTGAGTGTCTGAAATGCTCATTTGCTAGCCAAGCAAAAAATTGTTATTAATGATGGGTCTATTAAAGCATATACAATTTCAGCATTCAAAGATATGCTTCTAAATATAACAAATGGTTGCTTTAAATTATTCATATATTTGTGAAAAACTCTAATGGAAAATTTATAGATATTGAAATCAATACTAACAATCAAGAAAAATTAAGATGTGTGATTTTGTTTCTTTACATTGACTTTTTGTTTTTATTTATTTATTTTTTTTTGAGTCAGGGTCTCATGTATCTCAGACTGTCATCAAATTCACAAAATAATACAGGCATGATTTCCCTCTGGTAAATTGAGCCTCAAAATCTAGTTAGACATGTGCCAGTTACCAGGAACATGCACTTGCTTCTATTACAACTGTATGGATATCTTGCCATGCTGGTCATCGTTGTGGTTCAATTCCATCACAGTTGGGTAAAACTATTAATTTTCTTTCCTCCTTTGATAGTTTCCATAATGTTTGAGCTATGGAAGCTTGACCACAGGAAAGAGACTTTCAGGTTAAACTGAGATCAAATCATCTGCGTACTCTGTCTTGAATGTGTGTTTTCAGCTATAGGGTACGACCTTCAATCTCTGAGAGGAATCCAAAGGCAACAGAAGTAGCTTGTATTGTTTTGTGAGTCTTAAACTAACCTGATCAAACACTAGAAAGGGTTTCCATGCCTGGTACTAGGGTTTCTGTTGGTCTAATATTCTTGTGTATATATGTATGTATGTCTATGCATATAAGCTTGTATGTATTGCAAAAATTATGTAAATATAAAATAATATGACTTTTTGAGAACTTATCAAATAACCGTCGTGTTATTTGTATTGTACAATGATTTTAAAATGCAAAACCTGAAAAAGTTTTAAAACCCATTGAGTCCAACTGTGTTGCCCAACTCTTCTTGGGAGGTGACTAGTGAGGAAGGGTCAGAGAGGATGGGTTTTGGAAGACTCGAGGAAAGAGAGGAGAATTTAATCAAAATATACTGTAAGAAATTATTAAATAATTAATAAAGATATTATATAAATACCTGAAATTTATGGCTTGACATTATTTTAATTAACACAAAACTTTTATTTAAAATTATTCCCTATTTTTATTTTCACTTTGAAAGATACTGTTTTCTAAGCACATTTGAGAATATATAAATTAATCTAGGCTAGAATGTTTTCTACCAGGAATTCAAGAAAAAAAAATCCATCTCTAAATATGTTTTTTCTATACAAATAAAATCATTTCTACTTTTCTTTACATATGAATAACTCACTCATAAGAGTGTGATTTTTTGTTTTTATTTTCATAGTACTATTAAGACCTCTTCAGACACCTCCTCCTGCAAGCAATTCATTAATGAAAATGCTGCTAGCTTCATTTAGTCATAATTCTGGGGTAATGCAAATAGCATGATGGCAAGATATTTCAGTCACAATGGCTAAGAAAGACCTTCCTACATGAGTCCTTTCTTGAAAAGTAAAAAGAACATGGGCAAAAAAAAAATGAAAAATCAGCATTATGATAATCCTGGAATTCATTCAAAAACTTGTAACTACTTATAAAAAAATTATCCCAGAAAAATTTGAGTTTGTTTTTGTAGGAGAATATATTTGAGGTATTTTAACATAGTCCATTTTCATCTACTTATATCAGTGATAGCTTTGAAAACTAGTCATTCCACATTCACAGTTAAAACCAGCAGCCTGAGCAAGCATCTGTCCTTTCCCTATGCAAGGAAGACTCCCCCTCAAAGAGCCTAAGCTGTCACCTATGGTTGAACTTGGTGATGTCCTTGACAAGGAACTGAAGTAAAAGTAGAATCAAACATTTTCCTACCTGAGCATAGATCACATGATACAATAAGCACTTAGTCACTCTTGCAAATCCTGAGAAACTAGTTTGATCCTGGTGTTTAAGGGATTATGTATCCAGGCATTATATAGCATGCGACTGAGAGAAGAATACATTGGACACAGAAGAAAAGACTACGCAAACTTTACAATATTCACTCAGCAAAACCAATTGTTAAAAATAAATGCAAGAGAAGCAACACCAACATATTTAAAAAGAAGAAAATCTTATATCCAGAATAGTTAAATTTTATTACTTAAAGCATAATATATTTAACACAAAGTAAGAATTATGCAAAGAAGAAAAACTGCATGTCCAAATACAAAGACAAAAGCAAACATTAGAAATAACTTATCTCAATAAATGAATAAATAATAACTCTGAATCTAGGTAAAGAGAGAGGTACATGATATTCATAATAGTAGGATATAATACTGTTAGGGTAACACTGCTACTTGTATTCATTTACAGATTTGATTCATTGAGAATTCTGTCATAATTGCTGTTGGTAACTACCATGGTTCCTTTGGTAGGAAGCTGGAAAGATGATTGTAGCAAGCTTTTCTGATGGACTGTCTTTGGATTGCCAACCCCGAAATAATTACATGGAGACTTATTATTAATTATGAAAGCTTGGCCATTAGCTTGGTCTTTTCCCCAACTAGCTCTTACAACTTAAATTAACCCATTTATAGTAATCTACATTCTGCCACATGGTGTTACCTCATCTCCATACTGCCCATACTACTTCCTCTGAGTCTGGCTAGTGATTCTGCCTTTCTTCTCAGAGTTCTTTTGTCCCAGGAAGAATTGCTTAACTTCTTCCTGACTAGCTATTGGCCATTCAGCTCTTTATTACACCAATCACAGCAACACATCTTCACACAGTGTACAAATATTCCACAACAGATAATCTCAAAATTTAATTAAAAAGGAACACAATTAAACTATAATTAAGAAATAAAGGGCATTTTTTAGAGAATTAAAAATTCTCCTTATTTAAAAAATCATTGCAAAGCAACAATGATGAACTTTTGGTGCTAAATGTAGACAAGAATTAATGGATTTGAATTTAAATCTAGAAATTTGAATTCACATTTAAGGCCAGGAGAATTTTGATCAGAGTACCAAAACATGTTAATAGAAAATAATTTTTCAGAAGTTAGTGCTGTCTTGCTACACAAATATAAATTTTGAGTCTCCAGAACCCACACAAAGCCAGGCATAGTGTAGCAACTGCATTGATAATCTCTGTTCCTGTGAGCAGATGACAAGCAAAGAAAGAAGAATTTTTAGAAGGTCATAGGCCAGTTAGCATAGTGTATATGGTGGTAAAAATAAGAAATTCTGTATTAAAGAAGGTGGAAGATGAGGAGTAAACCTACAGGTTGTCTTCTACTTCATACATAAAATGTAACACTCATAGACTTACATCCATATCCATAAATGCACAAAGATAGAAAAATATATTAAGAAATCAATTATAATTGCAAAATTACAAACATAGGCATCATCATCATGAAAATGGATTAACTTTTTGTCTGATGCTGTACCAGAACATCAAGAAAAAATGTACATTGAATATTAGCAAAATGTTTCCATGTTTGCTTCATATGATCATCTTAAGAAGATAAGAATATCAATCTGTTCACTCTAGTCCCTTACTGTATACCTAACCTTTGTGGTTCAATGGATTGATTGTCACTCAATTATCATTGACTTAATTGACGATATCACATGTAAGAAAATACACACCATATTTGTCCTCCTGGGTCTAAGTTACCTCACTTAGGATGATTTTTCTAGTCTATCCATTTGCCTGCAAATTTCATGATTTTATTTTTTAACAGTTTAATAATATTTCATTGTGTAAATATACCACATTTTCTTTATCTATACATCTACTAAGGGATATATAGGTTGTTTCCAGTTTCTGGCTATTATGATTAGAGCAGTAATGGACATGGTTGAGCAAGTGTCTCTGGAATAGTATGTCATTTGGGTATATGCCTGAATGGCATAGTTGGATCTTGATGTAGATCAATTCCCATATTCCTGAGGAGCTGCCACACTGATTTTTATAGTGGCTTTACAATTTTGCACACCCATCAGCAATGGATGAATGTTATTCCACATCCTTGCCAGCATGAGCTTTCACCCATTTTATTGATTTTAGCCATTCTGAAAGATGTAAAATGAAATCCAACAAAGTTTTGATTTTCATTTCCCTGATGATGAAGACTGTTGAACATTTCTTTGTTTCTCAGCCATTCAAGTTTCCTCTCTTGTGAATTCTGTTTAGATCTGTATTCCATTTTAATGGGGCATTTGTTTCTTGATATCTAGTTTTTTTAGTTCATTATTTATTTTGTATATCAGCCCTTTATCAAATGTGTTGGTTATAAAAAATATCTTTCCCATTCTATAGCCTACTGATTTGTCTAAATGACAGCAACCCAGAAGCTTTTCATTGTTATGAAGTCTCATTTATGAATTGTTCTTAGTACCTGTGCTTACAGTGTTCTGTTTGGAAAGTCTTTTCATGTGCTAATGAACTCAAAGCTATACCCCCCTTTTTCTTCTATCAGGTTCAGTGTATCTGGTTTATTTTGAAGTCTTTGATCCTTTTGGAGTATTTTTGTAGAGGGTGATAAGTATGGATCTTTTTGCATTCTTCTACATGTAGCAAATCATTTTGGCCGACACCATTTGTTGAAGATGCTGACTTTTTCTAATGTATGTTTCTGTATTCTCTATCAAAAATCAGGTGTCTTTAGATATATAGACACATAACTACCTCTTCAACTTGATTCTGTTGATCAATGTGTCTGTTTTTGTGCCAATGCCATATTGTTTTTATTATATTACCTCTGTAGTACTATTTGAATTTGGGGATGGTGATACCTCCAACAGATATTTTGTTACTTAGGATTGTTTTAGATATCTTATTTTTATTTTTTGTGTTTCCATATGATGCTGAATATTTTCCTTTCCAGATATGTGAAGAAATGTGTTGCAGTTTTGATGAAGAGTGCATTAAATCTCTAGATTGCTGTTGGTAGGGTGACCATTTTACCTATTATACTTACTAATCCATGAGCATGGGAGATCTTTCTACCTTCTGATACTGTCTTCAATTTTTTTCTTCAACATTTGAAAATTTTTTATCATACAAGTCTTGCATTTGCTTTGTTACCCCAAGCATATTTTTAAAATATATAGTTATGGATGGAGGTGGGAACTGGAAAGGGGGAATTAAAAGGAGGGCAGAAGGATTCGAGGGAGGATATATGGGGATAGACAGCTAAAATCAAGGGACATGTGAGTTGTTGTATAGAAAGCAAATACAGTTGAGATTTCTCAAAATATATATGTATATGAAGGTGATCAAAATGAATTCACCAAATGATAGGTGAGACAGAGCTTCAACTAGAAATCTATTTTTTACCAAATGAAGCTTCCGGGCAACAACTACACAACTCAGTGAACATTGACAAGTTGAGCTTGTGTTCATTTAAATCCTTTACTTCTGTTGTTCATGATACTGGAAGGGACTCTACATGCTACCAAAGGAGGAAGGTAAATACCAACCTATCCACAAACCCTTTGATCTACAATGGTGTCTTACTGGAAAGAGATGCTAGGACAATGGTGCCACAACACTTATGGGAACAATCAAGCAATATGTGACTTGACTTAAGGCCTACTCCATGTAAAGGAACCTATTCCTGACACTGCTTGAGTGGCCAAGAACCTGAGACTAGACAGCCCAGGTAACCAGGATAAAACCACATACAACTGTACTAAAAACAAAAACAAAAAATAACAATAACAACAAAACCATAGGAATAAAATGACTCCTAATGACATTCTGCTATACTCATAGATCACATAGATCAGTTCCTTGTTCAGCATCATCAAAGAATCTTTGTCCTCAAGATCTACTTTACTATTTATTCACCAATCCTTTTATATAATCATTTCATATGTTTAAGTTCAGGATCCTTAAGGAAAATGTAGTTTTAGCCATAATCACAGAAATGATAAAAATAAAGGATTAAGGTACAGATAACAGACCTACAAATGCAAGGAAGGAGCAACCTCAGCCTTCAAAGTCTAGATTCATCATCCACATTGTCCTTTTGTATGTACACTCAGCTTTACTCTTAGCAATTGTTCTAAAGCTGGACTTGTCATGAAGTATATGTCAATCAACTGTTTCAGCTTAGCTGAAACATTCTCTCTAAACTGCTTGAAACTGAAGAAATTTTTTTTTCTCATTGAATGTGAAACTAGCTGAGGCATAATGTTTTAACCTCGCTTTGGCAATACAATATTCTATAGCTACTTTAAGATCCCAACATATCTCAACTCTGAAATAGAATGCCCAAGACATGATACAAAATCAAAATTCTAGATTTTGTTCAACATTAAAATCTTTCTTTAGGTCTAGAAAGATGGCTCAGTGGTTATGATCACTTGCTCTCTTGCAAAAGACCAAAATTAAGTTTCCCACCGCCCATGTTGTGTGCTTCTCAACTGCATTTAATGCCAGGTCCATGCAATCTGATACCCTCTTCTGGATTCCCTGAGCACTTGAAGTCACATGTGATTAAATATATAAGAAGCTTCCCAACAGTCATGAGTTTGAAGCATCAGCCCCTCAAAAGGGACAAATCCTCATGACTTATTTCTGTCCCGTGTCTCACTTCATGGTATTAGTGCTTTTGGCATTTAGTTTCAACACAAACTATGACATTATGAAAACTTTCAGACTATGAGAAGACCTTTGTGGATTCATCATAAAGCTGTGTTGTGAGATATCTTTCTGTCCTTAAAATCATAATCATCAAGAAGACTTGGAGTAGATCAATGGATGATTCTTAGCAGGAATGGAAAGAAGTAGTTAGTACACTTTGAGCTTATTTTCAAGGTGATGGGGGAATCAAACACCATAATAGTCCTTTGTAAAGAAAAAAACCATAAATATCTTTAAAAATCTTTTCATCTTTTCTTTTTTCTGCTTGCCAATGTTTTCTTTTATCTTTATCTCATTAAGAGATCCACAAGTTCAAAAATTAATTCTCACTATTGCCTTTCAACATGTGCCCATGACGATTTAAAACTTTGCTTTACATATTCACACACACACAGACACACACACACACACACAGACACATGTACGCACACACACGTGCACACACACACATGTATATATATATATATGTGTGTGTGTGTGTGTGTGTGTGTGTGTATGCACATGCCTTTTAATATGTGACTTATTATCCAAAAGTCTTTGACTATGTGGCTATTAGGAATGTAGTTCTTGCAGAAAAGTAGGTGCTTATTTATCAGATGCTTAGAAAGCAGGCAGATTTGTCAAGTAAAATTCACCCATGTTACTGGTTAGTATTGTCTGTGAATTGAAATGGAAGATCTGTCCTCAGCTGAGCTGTTGCACTGAAGAAGAATTTTAGTGTAAACACATTTGCCCAGTCTTATACAGTGATAATTCAGTCATACTTTTTAACTTCCAAATTGGGCCCAATTTTAATAAGGTATTTTCCTCCTTTCCTAATACTATATGTCTGCATAATTGCCCTTTTTGCATTTTATTATTTAAAATTAGCATACAGAATTTAGGTATCATAAAGATATTTTCTTACAAAATGCACTAATGTGAATTCTCCTCTCCCCTCTGCTCTCCTACTTAGTATCCTTCCCTTCCCATCACAGTATGCTTTCTCATCCCATGTGTTCTATCGCATTGCCCTCCAACCCCTTCCTTAGCACCCCCTTTAAACTCTCTTGGTCTTCTTTTCAGTATTTTAGATTTTGCCCATGATTGTAAACATACACCTTATACATGGTACTCACATGGGAGAGACAATTAATTGCTGTAGGATGTCTTTCTGTATGCTGTGAATATGTGTTGCTCTGATTGGTTGATAAATAGAGTTGAATTGGCCTATGGCAGGGCAGGATGGAGCCAGGCAGGAAATTCCAAGGGAGACAGTGAAAGGAGAAAGGAAAGGCAGGGGAGATGCCATCTTGCTATCCAGGAAGCACATAGGTAAAACACAGAACACATGGATGTATACAGATTAATGGAAATGGGCTGAGTTTAGTTATAAGAGCAAGCTAGCAAGAAACCTGAGCCACAGGCCATGTCCATACAGATCATAATTAACATAATCCTCTGTGTGTTTATTTGGGTCTGAGTAGCTGTGGGACCAGGCAGGGCACAGGAAAACTTCCAGCTACAATAAATAAAGTTTTTCTGAGCTGGGAACACCTCAATTAATGTAATAGTTTCTGATTCTAGCCAATTTCCTGGAATTTTCACCAGTTAATTTTTCTTTAGATATGAGTATAATTTTGGAATATATATGCAGCCTATCTTCTTTACCTATTCATGTGATAATGGATATCTGGGGCATTCCACTTCCTCATTATTGTGAAAAGTGCTTCGGTGAATGTAGGTATGAATGTATCGAATGTGTCTTTGTCATAGAATGTGGAATTTTGTAGTCAGATATTTTTCTTTGGTCCACCAGTTCATAAATAAGGACATAGAGACTAATTATGAAAGTTCAAACTTACCTTAGTGTGGTGATGTATTGTATACCTCAATATACTGTGTCGCCCAATAAAATTTATCTGAGGATCAAAGGAAAAAGACAGCTACTATAGTAAACATAGAAATCATGCAACTGTAGCACATGCCTCTAATCCTATCATTCCAGAGGCAGGGATCTGTCTGGATCTCTATGCATTCAAGGTCACACTTGGAACAGAGTCAGGCATGGTGACACACACCTTAAATTCCAACACTAGTTAACCATGGAGGCCTGGAGGTCTGTACAGCCAGACAAGAAGTGATAGTGCTGTGCTGTGGGATGTTCTGTATGGCAAATGTGTTGCTCTTATTGGTCAATAAATAAAACACTGATTGGCCTGTGGCTAGGCAGGAAGTATAGGCAGGACTAACAGAGAGGAGAAAAGAAAGAACAGGAAGGCAAAAGGAGACACTGCCAGCCGCTGCCATGACAAGCAGCCTGTGAAGATGCCAGTAAGCCACAGCCATGTGGCAAGGCATAGATTTATGGAAATGGATTAATTTAAGCTGTAAGAACAGTTAGCAAGAAGCCGGCCATGGGCATACAGTTTGTAAGCAATATAAGTCTCTGTGTTTACTTGGTTGGGTGTAAGCGGCTGTGGGACTGGTGCGTGACAAAGATTTGTTCTGTCTGTGGGCAAGACAGGAAAACTCAAGCTACAGTGCTGATCAGGAAGAAGAAGTTATGTAGCTGAACAGAGAGAGCCATGAGATAGCAGAACAGAAAGGCATATAGGTGTTGGTATATAAGAAGTAGCTCTCTTTGGAGACTGAGGTATTGGTGAAGTGAGTTTAGTTTATGACTTTTCCTATTCCCCTGATTTCTCAGGTTTTCACCCCTATATCTGGCACTGGGTTTTATTTAATAAGACCATTTAGCAACTTGTCTACACCTAGGCTTGTTCCAAATCAGTTCTTATAACTTAGTTAACTCATGTTACTTAATCTATATTCTGCTTCATGACTCACTCCCTCATGCTGCTCATCCTGTGTCTCTTTTGCAACTCTACCTTTCTTCTTCCCAGAGTTCTCTTTCTGCCTGGAAGTCCCACTTATATCTCTTGCCTAATTATTGGTTGTTCAGCTTTTTATTATGCCAATCACAACAATACATCTTCACACAGTGTACAAATATTCCACAACATTTCCCCCTTTTTGTCTACTCAAAAAAGAAAGGTTTTTAACTCTAATACAATAAAACCATATACAATAAGAGTGGTTATCAGGTAAGAATTACATTCACAATATGCAGTTCATTTGTATTTGGCAAATTCAGAGAAATTATTCCATTATCTATCCTTTCCCAGTGAGTCCAAAGTTTATTTTTAACTAATTTACTTTCTATCATAATTAAAGAAACTATAACTGTAACTATAACTATCTAGTCTTTAACTCCATCAGAGACCCAAGAAGGATATAATATTATCTGAGTAAACAGGAAGTTCAGAGCAAGCAATTTCCAAAACTATAGAAATATCTGGCTGTCTGGACAGTCACCCCAAGTCTGCAATATTGGGAATCCATCTTCAGCCTACAGGCATAGACTATCTGACAGAATTTTTTCTGAAGGAGAAAATTTTGAAGGACTGTCCTACCTTGTCTTGGCAAAGTTCAACAGTCACCTTCTTTTGTGTCCTACTTGTCCAATTTGGACAGCATACTGTCAGCAGTTGAGATAAGGCAGTGTCTTGCTCAAATGGCTAGCTTTGCCACATTGGATGCAAACTCCATATGGAGGTTCTTTGATGCCCATCATCCTTTTTAAAAGTAAATTGGTGCTACCAGGAGCAGACATGTCTCATTGTCATGAAATCTTTATGTTATTAAAACATCTTAAATGCCATAGTCTGTAGGTCTCTGGAGTGTTTGAAGACCATCTGTCTATCTAAATTACATCTCTGATTGTCCTTGAAAACATACCTAACATGATAAGTTTGATTGTTATCAATGACTAACTACTAACCTGTATTTATTAATTATCCTAAATAGTTTTTAAACACTAGAAATTTACATTAAATTTTTAAATGAGCTGTATAGGTAAAACACCTTAAACAAGAGTAGAAGCATACATACAGCATGCTATAACAAAAATAACCTTACATTTGTATCAGTACACAAAAATCCATATCAATGTAAAATATTTGAGATTAGTAGTTTTTTTAGTTTAAAAGTAGATTCAATAATCTACCCTTTATCCTATAATTTGTGTATCACCTTTTTTGTCTTTTTTAGGAAAAAATCCCTGAATCTAACCTCTTTTAGTTTAGTTTCCTTCCTCACCATGACCAGTAACAACTTGCAACCAACCCACTAAATGATGACAAACATCCATAACCCGCCAAATGACCAAAACCAACCCATAGTACTTCTTGGGAATGTGGGCATGATGTTTTCTAGACTGATTCCTATTGTCTATGGGCAAAGGCATCTTTAGGGGACCTTGAGAAAATTGTGATAATTGTTAATTCCTGGGAGAGCTAACTGCTTTATTTGTTGTCCAGTCCTCATGTAATGTAAAAGTGCTGGGCTTATCTAAAGTCTGGCTGGAGCAGTCTGTGAGGCTGGGCCATCACAGCTAGTAGCTTTGAAGTTGTTCTTGATGTAGAATTTTTAGGAAACCGTAATATGGGCATTGTTACGGGCTGGGTTACCTGGACTACTGGTCTTTTTTTGGTGTCTGGTCCTTTTTTTCTGAAAGCACACAAATCTTTAAAAATAACATATATATTTGCATTAACACAAGTACAAAATGTGTGGTGTGCACAAGTCATCTAAAGATCATTTTATGTTTGAACAGGTAAAAGGCATCTGTCAACTTTATAAGTACATTTGGACTGCATAATTGTTAGGGACAAGAATAGAATCTCTAGGTAATGGAAAAATCCAGACCGACCCTCCCCACCCCCCCACCTCTCCTTCCATAAGACAGGGAACTAGAACATCTTGCAGTCAGATTGCCTAGCGACAGGACATTGAGTCAGAGCCCTTGGCCTTTTTACCCTGTCAACATCCTGCATAAACATCCTACACAAACATCCTGCAGCTGCGTTAGCTTGCCCCACCCTACGCAGATAACAGCTTCCTGCTCTCCCCCACCCTGCAGAAACTTTATAAACCTTCCTGGAAAAAATCAAGTTACACCTTGATCAGAATCTTGTCTTGGTGTATTCCTTTATGTCTCCTGTTCCTATCATTCCGTCCTTAGGGTGGTCGAGTTCCTGTTGAAGCCCTGCTGGCCAGGGCACATAATCAAACTGTAATTTAAGTCTCTATCCATTCTTGTGAAAGGCTAGCTCAGTTTGTAGAGCATGAGACTCTTAATATCAGGGTAATGGTTTTGAGCCCCATGTTGAACATCATATGTAGTCAGATTTTTATTTTGTCTTCCAGAGCACAAATAATAATATGGAGACTTATTATTAATTATGAAACTTGGCCTTAGCTGAGTGTGTTCTAACTAGTTCTTATAACATAGTAAGCCTGTATTATTTAATCTACATTCTGCTACATGGGCCATTACCTCATCTCCATACTGCTCATCCTGCTTCCTCCGTGTTTTTCAGGAAAAATCTGCCATTCTTCTTCCAAGAGTTTTTTCTCTCTGCCTGAAAGTGCCACATATAACTCCTGCCTAGCTATTGGTCATTCAACTTTTTATTACACAAGTCACAGCAATACATCTTCATGTAGTGTACAATATCCCACAACAGAGTTCCTCAATTATATGACCAAGATTGAAATAAGTAGGTGTCTTAGTTAGGGTTTCTATTGTTGTAAAGAGACACCATGGCCATGGCAACTCTCATAAAGGAAAACATTTTCTTGGAGCTGACTTAGAATTTCCAGAAGTTTAGTCTATTATGATGGTGGGACATGGCTCATGGCAGCATGCAGGCAGATGTGGTGCTAGACAGGTAGCTGTGAGTATTACATCTTGATCCACAGGCACCAGAAGCAACTGTGTGTCATACTAAGTGTAGCTTGAGCATAGGAGACCGCAAAGCCTACCCCCACAGTGACACACTTCCTCCAACAAGGACACATCTACTCCAACAAAGCCACATCTCAAAATAGTGCCACTCCCTATGGGGGACATTTTCTTTTAAATAATCACATTGGGTCATATTATGGCTTTATTTTTAGTTTTTCCAGGATCTCCATACTAGTTTCCATGGAAAGGTTGCAACAATAAAAAAAAAAAAAAAAAAAAAAAAAAAAAAAAAACAATGACAAGAAAAAACCTACCAATCTATACAGAATATTGATCAAGTATTTCTTTTGAATCCATTTCATGCAGTCAGTTTTTGGTGGAAACTCGAAAGTGCAGTTTATAGATCATTAGCCGTGTAATCTTCTTTCTACCTTATTAATCTTTTTCCTCCATTAAATTCTCCCTAAGTGAAGAAGTTAGTGACAATGATGAGCAAGAATATTTTGTGCCTTGTCAATTCAAATAAATCTAGAGTTAGTAAATGACAAGCTCTTTTGTCAGCAAGGATTAACACCAAGTGATGTGTAAAAGAGGACCAGTGTATACATAATTGCAAATAGTGATAATAGTATTTTTAAGAATATTCTTAAGAAAGCTACAATTTCTTTGGCATAATTTAAGTACACTAAGTATCACCTTCCCTTTACTTTCCTATGGTTATATTTGAAATTGTCTGGAATGTATGACATGATCTTTTAGTCATTATCAGCCAAGTATTTTGTAATTTTTTATAAAAACATCATTCTTATTATATTACCTATTATATGCTTGAGGATAAACTGAAGGGAAAATTACCCACCACCTATCAAGATCACACAATAGAATGAAGGTGATATGAGATTACCTGTCGCCCACACTCTAGGCTTATGAAATGAATGGCCAGGTATTTATTTCTTTGTTGTTCTTTCACCACAAAGAGAAGTTGATACATGTTTTTCTCCCCACAAATAGTTTGCATAACTGAACATCTCATATAAAAGTTATTAAAAGAGAATGGGTTGATTTTAGTAGAAGGATAGATGGGATTTGAGAAGACTCAGGGTAGGGGAAATCACAATCAGAATATATTTTCAACTTTTAAAGGGGTAATTAAAATGTCTTAAAAGTGCATATCAGTGTCTGGAATTAGTAAGTGACCAGTAGTTCTTACGTGGTAGTAATAAAGCATGCAGTTATTGTTCCAAAGTCATTATATGAAATAATTGAGTAAATAAATGTTAGGAAAAGTAAATTCCAATATTTAAAAGGAAAAATTGTGATTTGTTGTGCTTTTGATATGACTTGAATGCATGCCCAGAGTCAAGCTGTTAGTGGTTTTGTCTCAGCTATGGCTATACTGAGGTGATGGAACCTCTAAGGGTTGTGTTCTGATGGAAGATAGCAGCTCAGCTACAGGGCTTCATTATCAGAATAGAATGGTGTTTTTGTTGAGGGAGTTCCTTCTGGCTCTGGTAAGACAGGGCTGATATGAGTGAGCTTGTCACCTCATCTGAATCTCTATTTCTCTTTTCACTATATGATTTCCACTCTTCCTCATTCCTACCATACCACCCACCCCGATGAACTGTAGTAGAAAGTTCTCAATAAGGCTTAGCAGATGCTTGGTTTATGCTCCCAAACTCTAAGAACTGTGAGCCAAATGAACCTCTTCAATTTGTACATCAACATAGCATTAGGTATTTAAAAATATGAGCATATTCTCGTAACTTGATCTAACACCATTTTTTCAGTTCTGTCCAGTTAATATAATCCATATTGAAGGCCTTCTAGTAGAAAATGGATTATATGTGAGTAAAGGAGACCAGAGTGAAATGTATAGATAGCAATGTACAGCTGCTTTCATTTTGAAAACTTATGATATTGAGTGATGTTAGTGGTGATTCTTATGGTGAAATAACAAAAATTCCAAGAGGTTTTTCTCATGCATAATTGACAGACATGTGATTACATGGCTATACCCACATCCTATCTCACATCAGTGGTTTTCCCATGTAAGACTCACTGATTTTACATTTATTCATGTTGTCTCTTAAAAAGAGGAGTGGAAAGAAAGAGAAGGTGGATGGAGAAATACAGAGAGGTACAGCTAAAACTAAAGGCTTTTTGGTGGATCCCAATTATGAATAAAAATGCAGTAGAAGCTTCCATACATATATATATATATATATTATATATATATATATATATATATATATATATGAACATAATCTAAATGAAATAACCAAAAAAATAAAAAATATAAAAGAACAGCAGGAAGGACAGAGTCCCAACTAGGCATCTCTCATCACCAAATGAAGCCTCTGGTTCCAGGGCTGGGTTACATATAATCTAGCTGTTGGTAAAAGTGATCTTAAGGTAATCCCCAAACAAACTAGACTATTGTCAATGCAATTGGTTACTCATCACAAACTGAAAGTAAGGCCCTATAGCTGAGGATAATACCAACACAAATTATTAAACATGGAGAAGTCAAGTTGGTACCTACCTAGTTCCTTCACCTCTGCTGTTTATGGTACACGAAGGTCCTCTGTATGCTATCAAATAAGAAAAGTAAACACCAATCCAGCTAAAAAATCTTGGATCTACAATGATGACTTGCCCGCATGATGTGTTAGTGCAAAGGCAGACAAAAGTTTGTGGGACTAAACAATCAGTATCTGACTGGTTATAAGGCACTCCGTGAGATGGACCCTATCACCAGCACTGCTCAGATGTCTGAAAACTTGAGACCAGATAAGCCACAGATCAACGGGAAAACCAAACACTACTATTCTGCTAAAACAACATAGCAATACGACTCGTAACAACATTATGCTCTACTCATAGATCACTGCCATGTTCATCCATCGTTGGAGAAGCTTTCTCTTGCAGTAGATAAGAGCAAGCATAGAGACCCACTGCTAGACAATGTGCAGAGAGTGAGAGCACTTGGAGCACTTACCTAAATGGGATATTTCCATCAGGTCCCTCCCCTTAGGGCTCAGGGAACTCTGAGTAAGAGGAGGCAGGAAGGATCATAAGAGCCAGGGTGGAAGGGATACACCAAAGAATCAAGCCCCTTTAAATGCAGCATGACCAACCAACATACAAACTCACAGAGCTTGTGGCAGCAAGCACAGAGCTAGAGAAGTGTACCCAAACATCCATTGCTAAGGTAGAAAATGAAAGATTAGTTTCTCCAACTGAGTCTTACTGGGGAAAAAAATGACTCTTATGGCCAGGCTCCATGCCAGCAGCACATGGCCAATCCTAAGCAAACTCAATAGTATCTTTTGAGGTTCTTTGTTTCATAATATTTTAGGGACATTTATTTATTTCACTTTACAGGGTCTTTGTGATTTATTATAGCTTCCAGCTTTGTGTTATTAAGGGATTCCTCTCTGTGTGTTTTTTGTGTGTGCGTGCATGCATGTGTGTGTGTGTGTGTGTGTGTGTGTGTGTGTGTGTGTGAATGTGTGTATGTCTGCATCCATATGAATTTCTTGTAGTTTTTCATTGTTTCTTTTTCTTTTGTTTGTCTATTTTGTCCTTTCTCAATTTATTTGTTTTGTTTTTATCTTATGCTGTTATTATCTTTAGATGCTTGTTTGTTTTCTAAGGAGAGACAGAAAGAATGTGGATTTGGATGGGTGGGGACATGGGGAGGATCTTGGAGGAGCTGAGGAAGGAGAAAGCATATTCAGAATATATTACATGAAAAAATCTATTTTTAATAAAATAAAAATATAAAAAAATGAATTAGATGAGTTCATGTTTTTACATGACTGGCAAAAGGGTTGGCTTGGAAAATCTGTGATATTTTCACTTCTGCTTATTGATGGAGGTGAGTAGGTAGTAGAAATGAATTATGTCAATTCCAGTGATATTGAAAAATGCAGCCAAGTTAACACACATTATATTTACTCTTACGTCAAATCAATACCAGAAAGCATTAGAAAATCTTTAGCTTTCAGTAAATTGGGATAAGACTGATCTCAAGCACTTGCTCTGGAAGGAATAATTGGGGTCAGTGTTCTCAAGATAGTGAGAGGTCTAATCTTTGTTAGTAGACAACAATTCAGTTACGTCTTCACCAGGTTTGTGAAGGAAATATTACATGTTAGAGAAACAATTCAATGTTATGTAGAGTTCAGAATGGTTCAGATAATGAATTTCTACATATTCAAAGTCTACTTTGTTTTCTTAGTCTTCAAAGTCACTGACTTCTTGCTTTCTTTAATTTTGTCATTTTCAGTCCTTTATTCAAATGGACATTTCCTTAGATTTTGACTTTTCCATATAGTTTTTTCTGTCCTGGGAGAAATATCACTCTTTAATTCTAAATAAGGAAAGAAGATAGCAAAGCATGGAGAGAAATAATGGAGAGAAATAAAATAATATTTAAAAATCTCTAGAAGTCATTTAAAGAGGATGGTGGACAGATATTCAATACTAACACAATAGCTTTAATATGCAAATCATAATTAGGGTGGGTAGAAGCAATTTCTCTGGGTCCTCTTTCCCAGCTAGAGACCTTATATTGAGATATAGGACTGGGGTCCAACAGTGAGATATTAGTAAACAGTAAAAGTGCTCATGAACACCCTCAGCTTATCTGATAGCAAGACACTTTCTCATGTTTTCATTGTTACAGAGAACCCTCCAGCAATGACTACTCAGAGACAGTTTTCAGCCAGTTGAAAGTCTTTATTTCAGTGGCTGGGACTACACTGGTATTCAAGACCTAAGTGTAACCCCAAGCATTTAGACCAAGGTTCTTCTAAAGGTAAAAATTGCATCCTTCCATGCAGGGAAAAGTTTGCACAAGCAATCAGTTTAACAGAAGCTAAGTTAGCTGGGCATCTTGGCCTTGGGTCCAAGAATAGAGTAGGGTAATTTCCCATGGAACTCTCCATCAAGTATGTCAAATTCTAGTTAAACCTGAAATGGCCTCAGCAAGAATACATGATGGAGAAACCTCTGTACTGTCTTGTCCTATCACAAATGTACTCAACACTGCAGAAGAGAGCCTTGTCTTCTTTGTTGCATCACTTTTGGTAAGAAGTTTGTTGAATCACAACATTCTGTGATGGTTTGAATGCATTGAAGGTATGCTTTCTGTTACCCGGTTCTTCTACTTCCAAACAGGGATTTAAAATGACAATCATCATTTCCTTTGCTTGGGAGTTTGTCATTTGGCTGAAGCAAATCACTCTTCTCTGTTTTCTCTCATGGCTGTGACTCTTCACTGGGGATGGCTCACTCATGTGACTGTTTGCTCACACTGTCAGGAAGCTGGGAACTCAACTGGAACTGGGATTTGCTAATTTCAGCTAGTTCTTTATGGTTCTTTATGGCTGAGCTCCAGTGAAAGTGTCCAAGAAAACAAGGCAGAACTTGTATTGTCTTCTGTCACTGTGGTGGTTAGAACTAAAATGGCCCTTATAGTCTCATAGAGAGTGACACCGTTAGCAGGTATGGCTTTGGTAGAGTAGGCACGGTTATTTTGGAGGAAGTGTGTCACTGAAGGTGTGCTTTGAGATTTCAGAAACTCAAGCCAGGCCTACTGGCTCACTTCCTCTTCCTGATACTTACCAATCTGCATGAAAAACTCTCTACTCCTTCTCCAGCACCATGTCTGCCTATTTGTTACCATACTTCCCACCATGACACTAATAGACTAAACCTCTGAATTGTAAGCCAGACCCAATTCAATGTTTTCCTTCATAAGAATTGTTGAGGTCCTGGTGTCTCTTCAAAGCAATGGAACCCTAACTAAGACATGTCATGTAATCTTAGGAGTCATATTATGTCATTTATCTTATAGGGTCAGCCTGCCAAGATTACCCTTATGAAAAAGGTTTATGGACACTACTCTTTATTATCCCCATCAAAGCCATATGATGGATAAACAAGTGGGGTGAGTAAAAAAATTCAATGCTACAATGAATTTTACCCAGGTACAACCTAAAAGCTTTCATTTTGGATGAGTAATAATTACAGTATCTTCAGAATGTCACTATTAAAAGCATAGATGTTACATCCTTAGGAAGGTTATTATGCAAGTAATAAGGGGAAAATTAAGATTTGTTAGAAACAAGAAATAGTTTCATACTTTGTGACTGTAATTTGTATTTTGGTATGGCTCATTTACTGACTAAATAGATTTATTATAATTTTTAGATTTGCCAAGGAATTAGAATTTCATTTAACTATAAACTCATAAACAAGATTTCATATTTTTCTTCCTGTCTTGCCTTCTCCCTTCCAGTGGAGGCAAAGGACTCCTTTTGCATCTTGGGATGTTACTTATGATGGGACATTCAGCATATAGTCTGAGTGTAAAGAGAAAACAGAACCTTCCTCAAGCCCCCCATACATACATACACACCCCTACAGCACTGTGAAAGTTCCTGGATTCCTGTGGTTTGATGGCAAAGAGAAAACAGGACTCTTTCACCCCACCACACTCCATCCTACCCCATCCCCACACACTTACAACACTGTGAATGTTCCTGGATTTCTGGATAACAACTTCTGGTTTTGCATGGTCCTTAATGATTGTAAAGACTGATGAGGGGCTGGAGTCCTGAGCTCTGTCTCTAGTGTGTCCCTTGTGACCTACACCTCTTTTAAAGTTAAGCAGCTGCCTCTAAATACAGATACTCCCTCACTGATCCTTCCTCCTTAAATGGAGGCCAAGTCCAGAACTTTCTCTTCCCACAACTGCTCTGAAGGGATGCACACAGCACTACCCCTATCTGGGATCCAACTATTAAAAAATGGGAAAAGTTGACAGCAGCACCATGTTTCTCTAGCTGTGTTGTGCAGAGAATGTGCTGGGCTTGAGGGTGCTCACTGCTATAGTGTTGGGCTTAAATCCTCTGCACATGCAGGTTTCTCCAGGGTCAAACTCTCTCATGCCACCATCTGTTGACAGAATCAGGAGAAAGAAGGGTATGTAAAACAGGACAATGAATGTCCACGAGAGTAAAGTCCATTTAAATCATTCCAGAAGGAGCTAAAGCTGATCAGCAACAAGTTTGATCCAGTTAGAGACTTACCACATAGACAAGCCATAATGCGCTCCTGTCTTCAAAGCAGAATAGTATAAGACAAAGGCATGTGGAGTGAGTAGATAAAAGGCTTCAAAGCTAGATGCAAACAAATGACAGTTGGAAAGCGTAAATGTCAACAAGTATCAAAAGTAGGATGGGATTGGAGAAAGCTTTTAGATGTAAGAGTTTCTGTAAATAAATTCTTTCACTGCTATTCTCTGGAAATAATAATTATTAGCTGAGAAAGCTATACTCATCCACCCCATGCCCACACTTTTCAAAAGTTAAATGTCCAGAGAACTTCTAAGGAGCAGACATATTTAATTCCAGTTTGCTTCTTGGAAAATGTACAGTTCCAAGTTACCTTTCCCTGTTTCTAGTGGCAACTGCCAGAACCCTTTTCAGAAAGATGCTGTTTTATTTCATTGTAGTTCTCTTCAGCTTTTTACTTTAAAGTCAAAGTTTTGCACATTTCAATATTACCATCTGCTGCTCATTTTTAAATTTCTTGGAGACATAGACATACATTATAAATGCTAATCATGATAACAGCATTTAGGAAGAGATCATCTATAGTTGCCAGGCACTTCTGCCTTCATATCAAAGGTTATGATTTTACACAATTCTTGGAGTAGTTTAATCAAATAATTGAATCAGAAATTCTTTCCATTTAAATTTGAGAGACTGTTATCTTTATTTCTTAACTCAATCTCCCATCTTTTCTATCATAACTATGAAAATTAATCCTGTAATTTAAACCTGAATGATTTCATATTAATTGAATAACTTTTCTGCTATTTTAGTAACTAATCAAAGTTCTGTATTTAAGTAGAAAATTGAAATTTATGAAATAGGAAAAACTTGAAGGGACAAGTTTTAAAAGTTCAAAAGTTTGAGTTTGAATTATGTTTTCCTTTTAATGCTATCCAAGTTAGAAGAGGACCTCTTAGTCCTGGGTTAGGCATCTATCTATTTATTTGTGTCTTGAAAGAAATATCCTGAAAAGATGGAAAAGAATGAAGGACATTTTTGGAAAAATCTGAAAAGCCAGGTAAGAAATGTCATAAAAGACCACCAGGTTTTGATTTAATGAACCACAGAGGGGTTTATATGAATTAAGGCACAGGAATAGAATGAAGGATGAGATTTGTGAGATAAATAATATTTTTTTTATTTCTAAGCACATGACTAAGATAAAAAGAACTCTTATATTAATTGTACAAATCATTGAGATGTATTTGGTGTATGTACATAGTGTGTACTGATGAAATCAATTATCGAGTAAGATTTTCAACTCCTTTAAATAGATTTTTTAAAATTGGGATAATGTGATAATTGCACATGCAAAGGTACAGCATTCTATTTCAATACATACATATATGTGTGTATACATAAATACATATATATATAATTGATTGAATCAGATTAATGCTTCCATTGTCATGTTATTTCAAAGTTGGGGCCTTTAGATGCTTTTTTTTTTGTGTGATTGCAGTATATACTAGTATATACTAGGCTGAATTGCAGACACACAATTGTGCTGTAGAACAACCAATGTCTGGCTTCTATCTAATTGTGCTTGCTACCTGATATCCAAACCCCCTCTATATGATTTTCTTCTTCCAGCCTTTGGTGATCACTATTACAAATTCTCAGATAAGAAAAAAAAATATGAGTTGAGTAGCTATTTCTTCCGAATTGAATCATAACTTTCCAGAGATAAGAATCCTCAGAGGATTGAAGGACCTAGTGGAGCTTACGAGGCTCACAAAGTTCAGGTAGTGCAAGACTTCCCAGGCCCCTCTCCAACGTTATGTGA
Organism: Peromyscus leucopus; assembly: GCF_004664715.2. Classification (NCBI taxonomy): domain Eukaryota; kingdom Metazoa; phylum Chordata; class Mammalia; order Rodentia; family Cricetidae; genus Peromyscus; species Peromyscus leucopus. The sequence continues at coordinate 35,304,618 of NC_051063.1, forward strand.
GCAGTGGAAAGATAAGGGGGTAATTTATTAAGTATTTGAGCAGTAGAAGTATGTTTATTGACAGAATTGCCTTTTCCCCCTTGAATCTCCTCCAGACACATACAGAGGTGGATTTTTTCATTATGTATTCAGTTTATGAGAAAGGACAGGTAATCTATCCTTTTACTAATTTGAAACACACTTTCTGTACCTCTGTGTCTTCTTGATTACTGTTATTTTCTAGTTAGAAACCAGAGACAATGAATGTGTCTTTTCTATAAAGGAGATGCTGGCCAAACATCCCCATAGCAAAAATACCAAAACCCAAGAGATGAGGTCAATGTGAGGACCAGCCATAGCAGCAAGACTCAAGGCTGCTGTGAAGATACATAACTTTCTCTTATATCAAATGATGTTTTATTCAGCAAAATGAGATATATTCTATGACACTTAATAGGAAAGAATTGGGTTTTTATTGTACATGAGAAAAAAAGTAGCATATGTATATTTCGTAATATATTCATGGTTCATTTTTTATTTTGAAATGTTTTCAAACTTCCAGTAGAGTACAAAGATCCTAGAGACTGCTTGAATCCTAAGATTGCTTGAATGTTATCATCTTACAAAATAATTTCAGATTTATTTAAAAATGAAAAGATGGCATTAGTTCCGTTTTATTTACTAAAATATAGACCTTATGGGATATTTCCAACTTTTCCATAATTAATTGTTTCAGCAAAGACTCAATCCAAGATTCTGTGTTACATTTTGACATTATCTCACTGCCAAGCTGTGAGATATAGCCCTTTCTTTCCAGTTCATCATTCCATCTGGATTCCAAAGAATCAACAAGCATACTGTTTCTATGATGCCACAGCTTAATTAAAGCAAAAGCTTCCACAGCCTGAGTTCCAAAAAAGAAAAATCAGAAAAAAAATGTCCTGAACATATACTGATTATTTCAAGTGTTCCCACTGATGCACTACCACCCCATCCCACTATAAAGGTGACTCTAGGAAAACATCACGGATCACCATTTGTGTGAAATCTGCCTGTACCAAAAATATCACTACTAATGTCATCACAGGGAGAAGATGCTGTGTATAGCCCGTATCACTTGATGGTACAGATTGCCCTTCTAAAAGCTGAGCCACTTTATAGGACTGCCACCACTGGTTCAGTACACTAGTATACTCTAGTTATGGTTACCAAATAACAAAAAGATACTAATTTTCTGACCTAATAAGAACTGATGATTAATTTATCATGCCTACTTGTGTCATCCGAGCTCGTTTTCTCCTCTCATTTTACCATGTTCCTGAAATGTCGTAGTTATCTGGTCCTGGGCACACTTCAAGACATTGTGTATAGGATAGTGTTTCTCAGATTGAGATGCACGTTGTGAACTCATGGGAACACTGAAGGCAACACTCACACCCGTGTTTGTGGAAATTCTGATTCTGTTCATCTGGGGAAAGTGAGAAGTCTCCTGAAAGGTCTAAAGGAGACTCAAATTTGCAGCTATTGATGTAAGTCAGTATCTTCACATTTTTCTTTCAAAAATAAATAAATGCTATTGTTGGATGAGCAATAGTTTACTGTCCAAAGCCTGGAGATGGAGAATTATGTTAGGGTCAGTGTTTGGCTGGAGCCGATGGCTGGCCTCTGTATAGTCTGGGAAACCCCACTCCTGTCCATCTCCTACTCCAAACCCCAACTGCTCAGAGAGTCTCTGAACAAAGGAAAGGCACCAAAAGCACAGTTCCATATTCCTACTGGTTATTGTAGCTTCTTCCCCTGAAACTGCCAGCCACCCTATTCCCTGCCTAACTGCTCAGCTTTTGACCATACTCGGGCATAAACTCAGCAGCACACATCATCACATCTAGCCTATAATCTATAAAGCCTCCCTGCCTTAACTCAGGCACACAACTTCTCCGGCCTTACTCTCTGAGACCAGTGAACCTGCCTGGGAGTTTCTCCCCATAAACCTGCTGTTATACTTTTTCAACTTGGCTTCATCTGGTTTACTGCATCAGCAGAGAAACATTATTGGGGGAGGAGGCTGGGGCAGAAAACCTGTTTTCTTGGTGCTAAAATCCAGAAGGAGTTGAGTTCCCTACCTCCCTCCTCCCCCATCTGCTGTGGTCTTCCACATTGGGACAACCTCTCCCCCTTTCTTTTTCTATACCAGGCTGTCTCACACCAAACACCCAAAAATGCCTAATTTTCTTTTGTTATGTGGCCTGGCCTCAATAATTCCTGCTAGTATATGGGCAAATGTTCTAAACTCCCGTGTGTCAGAGTTTTGGGGAACTGCACTCCTGTTCCTCCCTCTGTAGCCAATGCTCAGCAGCCCAAGTATGCTGGCCAGGGTTGGGGCAGCTCCAAGATGCTCTTTCATCCAGGGACTCAGACCCTGAAGCCCCCACCCTGACGGAGCCACTTGAGTCAGTAACACCCCCACCCCTCCCCCAACTCCGTCTGTCCCTCCCCCTCACGCACCACCACATGTTCCACCCAGTGGCTAACCTTCCTCTCCTTACCCACCCCTCCTCTTTTCTTTCACCTCTGTGAGAAAAGTTGCCAGCCTTCTCACCTTCCTCTCGCCCTCTCCCTCCTCCTCCTGCTCCTCTTTTTTCTCCACCACCACAGACTCCACCTAATGGTCAACACCATCCCTTCTATCCAACTCCTCCCCATCTTCTTCCCTTCTCCTTCCCTTTCTCTGGTAGGAAAGCTGGCAGCTGGTCCTGCAGCAACAGAGCTGTGCCTCAAAAAAAAAAAAAAAAAAAAAAAGGGAAATTCAGTGGCGCACAAGGTGCTCCTCCCCTAAAATCTCAGTACTAGAGGAGGTGAGAAAAGTCTTGTCTATTTTGTATGGATGGATGGATCTGTGCATGTAACTTTTGTTGTGGATATAGAGCCACACAAAACTGCATAAGGCTCAGTTAAATGTATAAATGTATTTGGCCACTGTATATTTGTTTCTGACTGGTCTTGAGTGTATGAATTTACTATGTACCATGCGTCTTGGTGATAGCTCAAGTGTTACTGTTACAACAAGTCACCCAGGCTCAGAATTTACCTGTGGGCAGTCTGGTCACTAAATCTGATGTAATAACAAAAATTCATGTGTTGGTCTGGAGAGATGGCTCAGAGGTTAAGAGCACTGACTGCTCTTCCAGAGGTCCTGAGTTCAATTCCCAGCAACCACATGGTGGCTCACAACCATCTGTAATGAGATCTGGTGCCCTCTTCTGGCCTGCAGGGATACATGCTGTATGCATAATAAATAAATAAATAAATCTTTAAAAAAAAATTCATGTGTCATTTGGGTATAGATAATACTAAAGTTTTTTGTGCCGTTCTGCTTTATTATAAAAAACTGACTCTGAGACTGAGTTGTGGCTCATCTTTCAGACCCAGGACATACTTTTAAAGTCTCTATGTCTGAGGTCAAAATTGGCAGGCAGCAAAAAACAAAACAAATAAACAAAAAAGTGTAGCTGGAGAAAGAGCAAAACAACTAAGGGAATTGGGCATGGTTAAAAATCTGTAACAAGCCAGGCGGTGGTGGTGCACGCCTTTAATCCCAGCACTCGGGAGGCTACCAAGTGAGTTCCAGGAAAGGCCCAAAGCTACACAGAGAAACCCTGTCTCGAAAAACCACAAAAAAAGAAAAAAAAAATCTGTAACAAAAAAAAAATAACTTAAAACTTGTAACTCTGAGTTGGAGCCATTCTGGAAAATGACAAATGACACATGGTTTGACACCATCTTAACTAAGGGCAGTCACATAGGAAGTTGCCATTTTGACTAGGGTTGGAGAAGGTGGATGTTTCACTACTATCTTGACTGAGAGTGAACACATGATATGAGCCAGCCAAAGAGACAAGTCACAAAGGATACTTTTAAATAAGGATAAGATTTTATATTATTCTTGTCCTGTCTTAAAAACCAGGTTCATAAAAGACAGGATTTAAAACAATGCTTGTTTAGTAAGGTATTAAAGCTGCATCTTCATGTGTTCATACACAAGAAAGTATCTTGTTGGCAGCCAAACTTTATAAAGTAAGAGTAATCCACTTGATATTGATTTTAGAGACATTAAATTGTTTACACTGTTAAAATTTGGTTTTGTCTTCCACAAATTATGGGTTTGCTCCATTTCTTCATTCTTGAACTAAAAAAAAGACACTTTAGTTGGATATTATAAGAATACATGGTTGAGAGATCTTAAACTTCTTTAAATTTTAGAGTTTTAGAGAAAGTTTAAATGAACTGGATATTTTTAGGAAACAGGTTTTTGTTGTTGTTGTTGTTTTGGTTTTCTGAGACAGGGTTTCTCTGTGTAACTTTGAAGCCTTTTCTGGAACACACTCTGTAGCCCAGGCTGGCCTCTAACTCAGAGAGATCTGCCTGCTTCTGCCTCCCAAGTACTGCGATTAAAGGTGTGTGCTGCTGCCGCCGCCGCCACCAAAATTTATGGGATATTTAATTATAATGTCTTTGTTAATATATGATCTTGATAAGTGTGTAAATAAAAATCTAAAACTTAGGACCAAGCTAAACACCAGAGACCATGGTACTTCTATCTTATGATGCAATAAAATGATGACCTAAGAAGTCTAGCAAAAAACTTGGAGCCACTGGCTTAGAGAATGTCTCTCCATACTTCACTTCTATTCAAACTAACAAAGACTGATTAAAAGATATATGTCTAACTTCCTTGTTTTCATTAGCATTGTTAAGCCATTGATATTTTGGTAAATACATACAGGGAACTGCTATGTTCTGTAATGGTATAGTATGTAAAGATCAGGGAAGTTCCTAGTCTCTTTGTTGACTATGTGTATAAGTCTTATCTTGATACTAAAATAGCTTCAGTTCAGAAACTGTTATTTTATTATAAACTGTTAAAGATGATTAAGCCTTGAGATGTTCAGAACTATAATAGACAATGGTCCTCAAACTGTTAGAGATTTGCTGAATATGGCATTTAAGATATTTAAACTTATATGACAGATAGAGACTCCCAGATCCTAGCAGTGACCCCCAAAGTCTCCAAGAAGACAATGGACACAGCAACGGACACTCAACCTAGACAGTGGTAATGCTAACTACTGGGCAAGATTGCTCCAATGGGCTGGCTGCCTGCTGTAGCTGGAGAGTTTTCTCACTGTGTCCTGCCAAACTCTGGCAGTCCGACAGCCCACTTATAAAATAAACACACAGACACTTATATTATTTAAACTGTTTGGCCTAATGGCTCAGGCTTCTAGCTATCTAGTTCTTATATCTTAAATTAATCCATTTCTATAAATCTATAACTTGCCACGTGGCTTGTGGCTTACTGGCATCTTCACATGCTGCTTGTCATGGCGGCGGCTGGCAGTGTCTCCCTCTGCCTTCCTGTTCTCTCAATTCTCCTCTCTGTTAGTCCTGCCTATACTTCCTACCTGGCCACTGGCCAATCAGTGTTTCATTTATTGACTAATCAGAGCAACACATTTGACATACAGACCATCCCACAGCAGCCTGCTACCAGGGCTTAGCCCAAATTGTGGACAAGCAGGAGACTGGAGAGTTGGCTGCCCTACTTTGCCCAGACAAAGTAAGATCAGTCCCTTGCTTCTTCTTCCACAGAAAAGCCTCGCATCTTCTGGGCCTGGCAGCCAAGGCTGCTCTTCTGACACCACTACTCCCAATGCGATGGAGACCACGGAAGCCTAGGATAACTGGCTCATTAAAGGATTAGGGACTAGTCTCTGTTATTTTGGTTGGACCTTCCCAAATCTCTGATCACATTGACAGCTAGACTAATTGTAGTTTTGTCAGCTAGGGAACAGCTGACAATCAGCTCCCCTCTCCCCCCACAAAGCTACAACTACCTTGGCAGTTCATTAGTTAGGTTTCTTGTTAAAAGTAGACAGATTTGCTGTTTTCACATGCTTCATATTAAAGGATAACAGGTTTCAGATGTAATATTCCACTAAAAAGAAACATGATTTGTACTGACTATTCTCAGAAATAACTACTTTTGTCTCTAGTAAATGAACACATGGGGAAAAAAGGGTTAAAGTCTATGAAAGTTCTAAAGGTCTAAGAAAATATTTTAAGATATATAAAGGTCTGAGGATGTGAAAGCCTAAGTAAATTCTGAGGGTCTCTGAAATGATTTAAGATGTATAAATGCAAGTTTTAAAGGCATAAGTAAGTGATTTAAGGTATGTGAAAATGGTAAATGTTTTATATTTCTGTCCCCTTTCTACACTATTGTTACACTAAGATTTCAAAAGTTCCGAGTTTTAGCATTGATAAATGGAGTTCTCATAAACTGATAGAGCAATGACTACAATTCAGTCACAAGCTCAAGTTTAAATTCCCTTTGGTTGTCTTCTAAGTATAGACTTAAAGGTGCATTTCATTGAACTAAAATGTCTACCAGGCTTTCTAGACAGAGGAAAAATGTTCATGCTTTTTAGCTCAAGGCCATAGCTTTTGCTATGACACCAAGGCGTATATCTATGCCAGCTGTTTTACAGACACCTGGATGCTTCTGGGAAAAGAATGATGCTACTACATCAACAAGTCTGATCTGGTGGAGTCACTCCAGAAACCTCAGGTGGTGTAACTAACTCACTTCCTCTCCCTTACTCCTCCTCCCCCCTTCATTCTCAGTTGTCTTTTTCTTTATCTTTGTGTTCTTTGCCTCCTCAGCTTTCTCCAGGAATGGATTTGCAAGGTTTCCTGAGTAAGTGTCAACCAAATAGTTCTTCACCCATACCTCCTGCTGAACATGAGCCTACAGACTCCTGATTCTCCGTCCCCATATTGTCCCATGCCAACAGGAAATAACCAGATTGAACCTGGGGCATATATATTCAAAAAGGTTGGGATGTTTGGTTGGGCTCACCCCTGCATGGTCTGGGAAGTATCATTCCTATCTCTCTCCAGACCCCACCTGAGACCAGTGAATCTGCCCAGGAGTTGCTCCCCATAAATCTACTATTATAGTTTTCCAATTCAGCCTGATCTGGTGTATTACATAAGCAGAGGAACTTATTGGGGTTGGGGGCAGAAAACCTATTAGTCAGTTGAACAGTCCCTGGCAGGGTAAACCTCTCCATTCCAGCAAGTAGTCAGACTTGGAGCCTTTCAGCAGTCTTTGGAGTTAGAGGTGTATACAGACCCGCTGGCCCAGGCTGCCTTGGCTACAAACTGGTTTGTAATCAGGGGCATTGATAAACATCAGCTTAGATTTTTACCTCCAAAAAAAAAAAAAGTAGGTGACAACCAGGGGCGCAGTGTTGTGTCAGGGTCAAACTGTGGGTTAATTTATGGTACTCTCTTGTGATTTGTGCTCACGAAGCTTACTACCAAAGAACCTGGGATCCAGACCCAATAGCTCCACTGGACACTGGCTATCTGCACTGAGTACATGATAGAATCTTTAGCTTTCCTGATTTACAGATGAGACATTTTCTAATCTCTGATCTGTTTTTCTGCAGGGACATCTCAGATAGAAAGACTCTGAAGAAGGTAAACAAGGTGAACATGAAATCCTTCTTTTTACCCCTGGATACAAAGAAAGGGGAAATTCTGAGTTTAAGCCTCAACCTAGCAAAACACTACAAGAAAATGTGCCCAGACCTGCATTTTCTCTCAAAATCTTTGTGCTTAAACACATTTAAAAAGTAAAGCTCAAAGGATGGGTTTAAAAAAAAACTCTGAAGGAAATGCAAGGTAAGGGATTAGATTTAAATGTAAAGGAATTAAATTTTGTCTGGACTTCTGACTTCTAAGAGTGTCAGAGTCCTATAAATGAGAATTTATTTAAAATAAATATCCTCTTGAAGAAAGAAAGTGCTTCACCGTCTTCTTTGAACTGTTCTTCCCTGCTGAGCTCAGGAGCTTCCCTCTGTCGAGAGTGGTTTGAAATTCCACCTTAAAATTTATTTCAAGCATAAACCATGCCAGCAGATATAATGGCTGTAATTGCTGGGAAAAAATATGTATTTGAGGGTAAATGTGCCCTTCTTAGTGTATAGCAGAGCTTGACTCTGCTAACATTATTCATCTTTCTGCTTGGATTCATCAAGTGCCTGCTATGTGCCACTACCATAGGGCAAAATGTGGATAAATAATGCAGATATAATTCCCTCTTCTGGAAAGTTGGATGTGTCCTGGGAGGTCAGAGGGCAACAGCACAACTGGATTATGATTCACAAAGAGCTCACCCTCTCTTCCCATACCTCTTTTACTCCTTTGCTTTCTGTCTCTTCTGGATTTCTTTCAACTTTCTGCTCCTTTTCTCTGCCCTCCTGATGAAGACTCTGGAGATACAGCTTCGGAGTCTATAGGAAAGGACAGTGTGCACCATTGACCTATCTGACTGAGGGAGTCTCACATCTCCTAAAGAGAAGTATGGTGAAACTGCTTAGAATGAGACCAAAATCTCAGTCGTGGGTAGAGTAGGAGATCAGGGCATTGAAGTAAGACTGGAGATAGATGGCAGAGAAAGAAACAGGTAACTCCAAATATATAGCCAGTGAATCAATGCTTTAGAGCCATGGAGTATAAAATGTACTCTATTGCAATTATTTGACTCTTTTAAAGTTCTGAAGTCATATTGTGGCTGTGTTCTAATAAAAATGAAACCTATTTTTACAAATATTGTTATGGGATAAGATTTGACTCAGAGCTATAACTTGCTGTAGGGGAAAATATGGATCTGGGAGATGCACACAGGCAGCATGGCTATGAACCCCAGCTTTGCCACCAATTTACTGAGGAATAACCTTGGGATAGTTGCATTATATGTCTTTAAACATTTTTTTCCTAGGTAAAATATTGAGATTTTCTTCAATGCTGAGATTGTAGTCAAATATAATTATATGGGGAAAGTTTTTTGGAGCAACAGAAAATCCCAAGGACATAATATTTTACTGCTGAGCTTTTGAGTGGAAAGCATGAGATCTCATATTTAGAAAGCAAACAACTGCTCTCTATCTCCATAAGCATCCTACAATGAGAAGCACATCTCCTTCCCATAGTTCCTTCTGCCCTCTTAGTTCTCCTCATTGTCTTTGTTTCCCAGGTTGGCTTGAGAGGCTGGGTCTACTCTTCCTGAGTGGCACCAGAGAGCACACAAACTTCTCTATGGTGAAGTTGAGAACTGGCATGAATGTGGAGACTGTTTCCTTTATGCTAAATGACAGCAGCAGGCATTCCACATGCTTCGATTGTAGCTGTTAGCACAGACTGCTTTAGCCACATGTAGAAGTAAAGGGTGAAATTACGGTTGACAGGAAGGCTTTTCTAAAGGTCACCATTTGCTCTTGATTTATGCTTCTCTTTCTCTTAGGGAGCAGCCTGGGGTCTATTAGGCCTTGTGGGGCAAGACAAACAGCAGCTTCTTCCAGCCCATGGCCAAGAGCACGATCACTGTGAGTAGAGTCCTCTCCCTTCAGGAAGAGGCATGCGACTGCTGTCTCAGAGGGGTCAGTGCTTCTGTGGCCCTCTCTCTGCTCTGACACTGTATTTTTAGGACAAGATGGGGGAAGGAAAGGGACTTTCATGCTATGATCTTGGGAGGAGTCTGCCATTTTCTAGTTTAGGCCTTAAGCCATTTACCTTCTGTTTCTGAAGCAATTTGAAATTGTAAGGTTACTCTCCCTTCTTCATATGCTTTTGACTTTCTTTGTGACTCCAATGAAGATAAAACTAAAATCCTATTACATTTTTATGTTTTGTGCCAGAGGTCCTCCCTGTTTCAAGACCCAATTGCAAATAGAGAGAAAGGGAAGGCCAACACGTCTATCCACAAATACCACGACCTCTGCTGCATTTGATTTCCGGCATTCTGAGTAAGTGGCAATATTCTTTCAAGATCTCTGGACTAGAGGGCTGAAAGCAAAACACATTGTCACAGGCAACCAGACTCTTGCTGTTGTCCTGGGCCAACCTCACAGAGCCAGAAACATGCAGGGAAACAATGCATTCAAACCAGCACCTGCCTCTCAGTGGCGTTGGATATACTGATATGAAAATAAAGATTATGTCTCCCCTCCTCCTTACCTTCGAGGATAATGAGTGTTTATTATCCATTGAAATGCATAATCGAGAGTTTGCACGAGGCAGGCCCTGGTCTGAAGGAGTCCCTGCTTGCTTGGTAATCTAAGCCATCTACAATGCATTTATTTGACCATTCTTTAATTTATTCCTGTCTTCTATATCTACTGAATATCTGTTGTTCTGGGGTTTATGGTTCAACAGAACCTATCAGCTATAGTCCTTGCTGATTTATGTTGCAGCTGTGTTACCATATATTGCTGAACCATCAAAATAAAGAGTTGCTCAACCTTCATGGACTCCCCTAAAACATGTCCAGGCTTGCTCTTGCCAAGGGGTTTCACATGTATCCCTAGAATCTAACTTCTTAAAAATATAGGAGTAATACAGCAAGTGACATTCCCTTGTTTAAAACCAATCGAATAGCATTTACTTCATATAGCCCAGTAGAAGGCTATGGGATGGAATTCTATTTGATAAGCTCTAGATCAAAAAATGTAATGCAAATTTAAAACAGATGTCACCTCTCATGTCTAGGTTAATGTATATATTGCTGCATTTAAGGTCTGTGTCCAGCCTGTGACTTTTTATTTTATTTAAATAACAGTTTTTCCTTTGTTTTACATACCAATTACAATTTCCCATCCTCTCCTCCCAGTAGTTCCCACCCTCCCATCTCTCCCTCCTCCCCTTCCTCTCCTGCTCCTTCTCCATTCATAAAGGGGCAGGCCTTCCATGGGCTTGAACAAAGCATGGCACATCTAGTTCAGGCAAGATGAGGTAAATCCAGCATGGGGAACAGGTTCCCCAAAGCCAGCTAAGCTCGGGGGGCAGGTCCTGATCCCACTGCTGTGAGCCATACAAAGAGACCAAGCTCCACAACTGTCACACACATCCAGAGGGCCTAGGTCGGTCTCATGGAGGCTCCTCAACTGTTGGTCCAGAGTCCATGAGCTCCCATGAGCCCAGGTCAGCCACCCCTATGGGCTCCCCTGTCATGATCCCCCTCTGACTCCTACACTCCCTCCTCCCTCTCTTCAACAAGGCTGCTGGAGTTCAGCCCGGTGCTTGGCTGTGGATCTGCTTCTATCAGTTGCTGGATAGAGTACCTCTGATAACAAGTAGGGTAGTCACCAATCTAATTACAGTAGATGGCCAGTTCAGGCCCCCTCTCCACTATTGCTAGGAGTCTTAGCTGGGGTTATCTTTGTGGATTCCTGGGAAAAACCCTGGCCCCAGGATTCTCCCTAACTCTGAAATGCCCTCCCATCAAATGTCTCTTTTGTCACCCTCCTCCTCCATCCTGCCTCTAATCTGCCTCCCTCACCCAGCCCGCCCAACCTGCTCTCTCAAGTCCAGCCTGTGACTTTGAAGAAATCCTTAAAAATGTTTGTCTTGAGGGTGGAGTTAAGCTCTAATCAATGGATTCCTAGTTCTCTCTTAGATGTTTTTCAGTAAGCTTCATGAATTTTTGTGGGTTTTTATATTATTTATTTTCACTATTATTGTGTGTATATGATGTGTATTCATATGTGTCTATGTGTGCATATTTGTTGGTGTGCTTTTAGACACACACAGACACCACAGTACATATGTGGATATCAGAGGACAACCCCTGGTGTCAGTGCTCACATTCTACCTTGTTTGAGACAAAGTCTCTTTGTTGTTTTCTACTGCTTACATCTAGCTGGGTGTCTCTGAACTTTGGGAACTTCTGTTGGCCTTTCATCTTGCATTACTGGCACCATATAAAACGCTCAGATTTGTATGGATTTATCAAATTCCAACTCTGACCCTCATACTTGTGTGGCACATGCTTTATTCACTGAGCCAGCTCCCCAGCATAATTTTTGTGTTTTTTTCAGAATGTTGCTTACTTTAATTCTAGATCGTGGCTTCTGGATTCATCTATTTCTTGTTTCTTTTACTGATCTTGCTATGGGATAATGCTTTTGTACACTGGTTTAATAAAACACTGATTGGCCAGTAGCCAGGCAGGAAGTATAGGTGGGATAAGCAGACAAAAAGAATTCTGGGACAAGGAAGGCTGAGTTAGGAGATGCCAGCCTGCTGTCCAGGGAGCAGCATGTAATGGCAGACAGGTAAAGCCATGGAACATGTGGCAATATATAGATTAACAGAAATGGGCTAAGTTTAAGTGTAAGATCTAGTCAGTAGTGAGCCTGAGCTAATGGCCTAGCAGTTTTAATTACTATAAGCCTATGTGTGTTTATTTGAGTCCAATCCAAGTGGCTGTGGGACCAGTGGGTGAGAGAGATTTGTCCTGACCTTGGACCAGGTGGGACACAGGAAAACTTTCAGCTACATGATCCAATTTCAATAGGTCCATTATGGATTTTAGCCAACAAGATGCCCTTCCCCACCTGAGTACAGAAAGTTCCCCATTGCTAAACTAATCAGATTTAACTTATAAAAAAAAAAAAAGCAATGAGATTATGAGCCACTTCCTTTCTGATTATGCCTAATTAATCAGTTAACCAATGCATATTTAACAAAAATGGCATCATAATGTAATACTGATTTATAGATTTCTCTTGACCCCTGCTTATCAAAATATCATGATCATTTTGTAGTGTCAACACATTTTATACACTTTAAATTATTTTCATTTATATGTAATGTCAAAACTAATTTTATACTCTTGTGCATGAAAGTTTTATCATTTTCTATTTAAAGAAAAGCTGTAATGAGGCCCTTAGTTTGTATCACTGGCTTTTGCCTAGTATTTCCTTTTGGATAAAATGCTAAAATTTATATCACTGAAGTAAATTATGCATATTCCTATGTCCTTAAGTTTTGTTACATAATTTTTGTTATGAATGTTGATTTTGTTTCCTTACATAGTGACAGTTTTGTATATGTACCTCAATGTAATAAAATACTTTATCTGTCAAGTTGCTGAAAACACATTGTACTGTGCATGCTAAGAAATGAAAATTGAAGCAAACCTTCTAAACAATTAACTTTCACAAGTCAAGTTTGAGTTTATGGATCAGCATCCTTATCTTGCCATTGATACCTTCTCAAGGCACATACTGCATTTCCTTTGAATCTTATCATGCTTAACAACTCCAGTTGGATCTTCCCATTTTTGAAAATCAGAATAGCAAAAGAATTATTTAAGTACTACTAAGAGTGTGTGTGTGTGTGTGTGTGTGTGTGTAATTGTCATTGTTCATTCTTTTCCTGCATGTTCTTTACCTCTACGTTGTTCTGTAGTCTTGAATGGCAAGGAAAAATTTAATGTAATTACAATTTGTTTAGGAAACTCATTTTATGATGAATTATAATAATGGGTAAGTTTTGTCTCTACCCATCACGTTCTCTTCACTGATTCTGTCTTTTACCTTCCCTTTTTCTTACCTTAACTCCACTAAGTTATTCATAGTAGACTTATTTAACGTGACTTTGTTTTGTACTTGAAGGACAAATGGAGTCATCTGGGAAAACATACACATCACTGTTAATGAGTTTTCCCTTAAATAAATATTGTAGTCAAAGATAATATGTTATCAGAGCCAGGGTAGTGCATGAACTATTTGATCTACCCTTGGGCTTCTTACTGATGGCTCAGGTTCTAAGAGAAGGTTGATCTTGGAGTATATTCCACTTCGTTCTGGACTTTAGTTGAAACTTTTTCATTAATTCCTAATTGATATTGGTTGACTGAAATAATTGTCCACTATCCATGTATATTTCAAATGCTTACTATTAAAAGAAATTGTGGTTTCCTTCTGTGCCATTTTTAGAACTAAAGAAAGTCAATTGACACAAGTCTTGGCTTCTGATTACTGATTTTATTTCTTCTTGATCTTGTAGGGAGATCTGTGCCTCATCAGCCTAGGGAAACTCTTACATAAAATGCAAAATTAGTTTTATTTTCTTCATTATGTTAAAAAATAAAGACAAAAAGACAGACAAATGAAACTAAACAAGCAAACAACACTGTGTTTATTTACATACATTTTCTTTAAAAAAAAAACATTAGCAGTTTTCTCTTAGATAAGCTCATTTGCAGCTCCTGCCTGTCTCTTTTTCATTGTGAATCTAGGAAGTCAATAGTTGGAGGAGATTTTGTCACCTTCAAGCTTTCCATTTGATTTATATTCTGTGGAGTTTGGATTCAGTAATTCTTCAATGTAATGTCTACACAGTGGGTCCAATTAAATTTTCTCTAGTATGAAATTTACTGATTGTCCATACTGGCTTTGGAGTATCACTTTATCGCTCTCTAATAAAATAATAAATATAGAAATGGTGCTCTATATTAGGTTGTATCACACTGAAAAGACTGCGAACCATATTTCCCACAGAGAGAAATATTTTTAATAAATTCAGAAGGCTGTGGTAGTCAGACTGGAGCACAGCAGTGCCCAGTAGGTTGTGGTACTTTTACTTGACCATTGGGCTATGTGCTCAACAATCATCTCAGACCAACCAAGTTCATGTCTAACAGCCTGTCCAGAAAGGTTGTTTCAGATTGGTACCTGTTTATATTTGTAGGTGTGTGTGTGTGGGGGGGGTGTTATCCATACATCTTTTCTGACATTTTTCTATGAACTGTATGCATAGACCTTGCTTCATGTTGTTGCAAACAGTGCCTTTCTCTGCTCTTTCCACTCATTCTGCTTTTTCAGGTCTTAATTCCTTCTGATTGTCCCATATATATGCACTTTCCTAAATCATTTTCTTAATCACCACAGTGCTTGTAGTGGCTCTGGTTTATTTCTTTATTTATATTTTGGCTAATTATCACTGAGACAGAATGTTATGTTGCTATATAGAATTATCAGAAATACTGGACAAAGGAAAATACATTTGATGTCACTAGAAAAGTGTATAAAAAGCACTTAGGGGTCCATGAAATGAGAATTGTGCCTAATAGAGTGCCCTATTGGAACCCGGTTTCCTGGATAATTGAGTATAGCCCAGGTTTCCTTTTTAAAGCATTATAGTTATTTACTGTGCTTAATTGTGATATTTTGAGAGAAAAGGAAGTAGAAGGCTTAAGGGATAAAACTGTAATGATAGAGAGGCTTGAAGGAAACATCTTCATATGTCAATCTGAGCCTTACATTGAGCTTTGAAAATGTTAAATTCTCTCAGTTTCCTTCCTTTATTGTCTGTGGAAAACACCTTTATGCTCCCCATTTTCCATGTGTAGTTTACCCAGCACTATGAGAATAAAAGATAACAGTATAACTTCTGGGACCATGGGAAGCATTGTTCTCTTTGAATCATTCAGGCATAGCATGGTGCCTCACCACAAAGACAATGAGGCAGGCTGCTTGTTTGTTCCATCACTTATCCTTTATTAATTAACAGAGGGTTATTGAGCATCTGTTTACTGTCAGGAGTAGTCATTCTAAACCATGCCATTTGATGCCAGAGATGCTTATATGTGTCTTATCATTGTTTGCTTGTTAGTTTGTTTTTTTTTAATCAGACTGGCATAGGACCCTATGTTTATGTAAAGAAACCATAATAAAGAAAGTGGTTGTGAATTTGAAAGAGAGCAAGGAGATGTGTATGGTAGAGTTTGGAAGGAAGAAGGGAAAGGAGAAAATGATGTAATTATAATCTTAAAATATAAAAGAAATAATTTTACAAAAAGAATATCTGGTAGATACTATATAGAAAACTAAAAGACTACTAGGAAAATAGAATGAATCTTGAAAGTAGTTTTCTGTATAAACAGATCCTAGAGAGGTTTATGTTGCATGTTAAGAGAGGTACAAGGAAAATCTTCAAGACCAGGAAGTAGGAGACATGAAAAGGCCAAACTTAGACAATGGCTTGTATTGCATTACTGTGGGAAAGACAGCACAATGAAGGATGAACAAGTTGAGTTTGGAGACTGAGTAAATTCAGAGAACTCTAAGGTATTATTAAGGACTCTTTCTAGGATCACTTAGGGAATGGAGATATTGTTTTGGAATATGAGCATTGATAACAGCTAGTTGTGAGTTCCGGCTCAGGACTGAATGGATGGTACAAGAAAGTATTTTCATAAGTAAGTTGTTATTGTTAGAAATTTGCTGGCTCTGATAAGGGTAGTCTTACCTCAGAAAGAGAATGTGAAAGCAGCATTCTATAAGAAAACTATAAATATGCATTCAATTAAATATACAAATATATTCTATATAATACACACTCACACACATGTATGCATGCATACAATAAAATTATCCAAGGATGAGATTTAGAAATATGCTTTGCTATTCTTTCCAAGCATACCATGAATATTTGAAAATAATAGTATGATATTTAAAAATATTCAAAGGAATAGAACATTGTAAAAGCATATATGGGCAGAATATTGACATTAACATTTTTTCTTTCCTGATAGAAGCCATTATATATGAGTCATAAAAGTGTTGAAACATCTCTGATATCAGGCAAGATTTTACATGAAGAGAAATGTTCAGAAAAGAGAGGTAGGCTGCCCTCGGATGGTGTAGCTTGAAGTCAACACAGGAATTGGATGTTGAGTCTATTGTTGAATAGTTATCTAACCTCTATGATAGAATGCACATGGATACTAGGGGACAAATATTGCTGTGTATATTGAATTCTGGACAAAGTTTTGTTATGAATTTCCATCCTTTTTGTTGTTAGTAAGAACCCCATGGGTTCTGCTGTTCCCATTAAGAGGACAATACTTTGTTAAAATAAAATTTCCTTGATCTCACTAGTCAGCTAATAAATTAAGAGTTTATGGACTATTTGGGGCATATAGGGATCAAATATTAAGTTATCTTTTAAAATTATCAGATCAAACAATCTCCAAAGCTGGTGCCACTTCATTCAATGCTTCAGAAGTGAGGAGACTAAGGCACAGGGAGCTTTGATAAGCTAACTTTGAAAGTTACATACAGTATATGATATGACCAAGTTATGAAAACTGCACAGTTGACCTCAGAGTCCCCCAAATAATGATTCAATGCCAAGAATGACCTGCTTGGTTGTAGGTTACCTAGCTCAGTGCACGTATATATTCAGTTTTTTCTCTCAGGCTAGGCGGAAGAGTCTCTCCAGAAACTGACAGAAGGATTTAAAGGAAAAGAAAGCAGGTCTCTCATTATCTATCAGCTTTACAGAGTCATGTGAAGGTCTGAGCATTACTAAATATTGGGGGCTACTGAACAACAGCTTTCACCTTTATCATTGCTTCTTGTCCTGAGATCAAATATGGTCCCACCCCACCTTCCTTTCTCCATTCAACCTGAAGCCTAATACTACTTCTTTACAGCCAGACCTTATGAGACACAAAGACAACACATACTTCGAACCTGAGAATAATGCTAAACAGGACCTCTGTGGATGGACCAAAAGAAGTTTTGCTTTGTTTCTTAAGACCTTCAGATTTGATAGTTGCTTTTCAGTTGTTGAGGATCTAACCCAGGACTTTATGAATCTCAGTCAAGTGGTTTCTTGCTGATCTCTATTCACTGGCTTCATCAGCTTTCTGTTTGTTTTCTTAATATTTTACTTATTTTTAATTTATAAGTATGAATGATTTTCTGCATGTATGTCCATGGTATACATACCTAGTGCTGTGGGAGATGAAAGAGGATGTCATATCCCCTGGAACTGGGCTTTCAGGTGACTGTTAAGTCACTCTATGTGGGCACTGGGAACTGAACCCAGATTTTATGAAACAAACAAATGCTCTTATCTGTTAATCCACACCTCAGACCTGGTTTTTTCTTTCTAACAAACAAACAAATAATGAAAATACTAACTTTTAAATTGGTACCATTAGGGAATACTCATAGATATAATCACATTATTTTTTCTATAAACAACAATTTATCATGTCTGATTCATAGTTTCATTTTCCAACAGAAAAAAACTGCCACACGTTGTAACTCAGTAGCTCAATTAATGTCTAATAGTAAGTACTTAAAAATAAGTGCAAACCTAGGGCTGGCAGAAAAGTTTGAATTTTAATTGTGAAACTTTGTACTTTTCTATCAAATAATTGATTATTTAAATATGGCATGACTAATCATGAGTGTGAAAATGATCATGAAACCCTTGAATCTGAGGATTCTTAATGAGTAATAATAGATGCTCTAGCTCTGCTGTCAGGCTTCACTCTAGACATTGTGGAGGTTAAGAAGACCTGTAACTCTTAGCCTCCATAATGTTCAAAGTATGGGACAAAGTATATTTCCAAAGAAAGAACACTTAGGTAAACAAAAGTAGGCACACATAAATTGATGTGAGGAAGCAAATTATGTGTCAAAATAAATAATATGCGAATGTTTATGTATTCAGAGCAGTACGAAGCCTCTTCCAAAGAGTATGAATTGAAGATCTGTTGTGGGGAATGTGAGTTTGAATGGCAAAACATGTAGGGAAATTCTGAAAGTAAATGTAAAATAATCTATACAAAATACTGCCTTGGTAGATTATATTTTATCCAAAGTGTTACCGTGAAACAAATGAAATTTGAACACTTTTACTATATGCAGGGCAAAGGTAAAATGAGGTGGTTCTGAAAGATGAATGGAAACTAACTTGTTTTTAAGAATTCATTGTTTGATCAGTGATCTGTGCTATGGCTCAATCAGCAACAATACTACACAAGTCCCCTGTGTTGTTTCTGAGGAAAATTTTAAAATGCTTCATAAAGCTTGTTATAACCACTCACAGAGAAATTGATATCATTAAAAACCATGAGCATGAAATCTGGGCATGGTTGTGTGACTTCCAACATTGTCTTATCTAGGTCTAATGCAAGTATTTTTATTGGAAAAAGGAACTGTTGTTATCAAAAGCTATGACTTTTGGACACAGCATGCATACATTAACTCATATTATCTTTAGTTACCACCACAATATCTGCAAAATACCAAGCCAGTCACAACTCCAACAGGGATGACTATTTAGGCAACAGTGGCATGAATGTTCTGGGGTAACTAACCATTTTCTGATTGTGTTTAAGAAATGCTCTACAGACAGTTATTTCATGCCTGGCACTGTAATCCTAGAAAAAAATACAAAACAAAACTCCACAGTTGGGAGGTTGTAAGTCCTAAGGTAAAATGTATTACTGTTATTTTGCTAAGTATCCATGCTGTCAAATTGAGTTCTGAATACTTATACTTATGTTTGTAGACCTAGGCTACTCAGCATTCATCAGAGAAGCTTTTGTTTTTCTTCTTCACTGGAAAGTAGTCAGGGGTGTAGATGTAACAGTCTTATTAAATAAGAAACACAGAGCCAAATGCAGAGTTAAAAGCCCAAGAGATCAGAGCAGTAGCTAAGAGCTAAAAACCCTTTCTTACCCTTTGCTGTCGCTGCTGTCCTTCCCCTCAGAAAGAGAGCTACTTCCTGTGTATCTGTCTTTTTATTGACTTTCTGTTCTGCCTTCTCATTGGTTGTAAATCCAACCACATGATCTCCTCATCACTGCCTGTCTATACAGACCTCTAGGTCTCTATGGTTGGTATTGAGATTAAAGGCATGTGTCTCCATGCTGGCTGTATCCTTGAAGACACAGAGATCTGCCAGTCATGTGATCGGGATTAAAGGTGTGTATGGTGATATTTTATTTGTACTGAAATGTGATTTTAATTTTATGTTAATAAATAAAGTTGCCCTGGGGTCAGAGCTATTAGAGCCATAGCAAGAGCGTGGTGGTTAGAAGAGCTAGGTAGATTTCTGTGTGTTCAGGGATACAGCCAGTATTGGAGACATACGCCTTTAAGACCTGGAGGGCGGTACTTACAGGCAGTGATGAGGCAGTCATGTGGTTGGGTTTACAACCAATGAGAAGGCAGAACAGAAAGACTATTTAAACACAGACAAACAGGAAGTAGCTCTCTCTCGGGGAAGTTAGGAGCACTGCAGGAGGTAAGATTTTATCTCTGAGCTCTGACCTCTCGGCTTTCTCTTTTACATTGGCTCTGTGTTTCTTATTTTAATAAGACGATTGGTTACATCTACATCTGGCGCCCAACGTGGGGCTTGAACCCACGACCCTGGGATTAAGAGTCCCATGCTCTTGGCTTCTGCTATGGCTTGCTATAAGCTCTGACCCCCAGGCAACTTTATTTATTAACATACAAGTCAAATCACATTTCAGCACAAATAAAATATCACCATACAGAGGAGAGATGCCTAATTGGAAAACTAGTCAAAGAACTTAGAATAAGAGTCTAGGTGCCCAGCTCCAAAAGGGGTATCTATCTTAATTCTTCCACCATGAAGAGTCCTAGAATATTCAAGAAAAGGAAGAAGGACTGTTAAGAGTTGTAAGATATGGTAGAAAACTGTGGAATGCTGTCTTCTGTATATGATATGATTATCACAATCATAGGTAATAGCATGCATGGTTCCTTACACAAGATCAAGTCAGCCCAAATCTCAGCATAGCTGGGATAGAGCATCTCCAGGGTTTATCCCTTAGTGAAGACCTGCTGGCCTTGGACAGTCGGTGGAGGAGGGAGAGAATGCAGTCCCTGGTGTGCTTCCCGTGCTCCCAAAGGGCAGCTCCAGACCCATGTACATATGGACAGCACTAGCTCATCTTGATGAGCAATGAAAAAATACATAAATTTGATATGCTCCGGAGAAATATTTAGGGATTTTTGTGAGGAAATGGGAGGTAGATATAATTATATTTAATTTTATACATGTATGAAATTCTCAAAACCAGAGAAAAAAATAAAAGCTACAAAATTTTCAGAGAATAAGCAAAAAAATATTAAAGATTAAATTCAAAATCTGAAAAACTGTTTCTGTGTTGCAGGAAGCAAGGCATTCAAAAAATAGACCCAGCTTCCTGAGATGTTTACTTACTGAATATTATAACTTATAGAGACACATCAGGGGGAAGTAGCACATGGTGTTAGCTACCAAAAGTCATATTTCATTCCTTTCTCCAATTTCTTTGCTAACAGGCTCGGGTTTTAAAGGATATGACTCTGATTCTGTTTTCTTTTTAAAAATATGTCTTTTATATCTTGAGATCATAATATAGTTACATTATTTCCCTCTTTGCTTTTCTATCTCTAGAGTCTTCCATATGCCCTTCTTTGATCTTTCGAAAATTCATAGTCTCTTTTTTAAACTAATTACTACATATACATATGTTTTTGTATACACATATACGTTTCTAAATATATACATGAAACTTGCTTTTTCTGTACAGTCTTAACTGTATGTGTGTCAGCTCTGTTCCCTTTTGCCACATTTCCAATTAGCCTAATTTTTATTGATTCTTTGGGAGTTTCATACTCAAGCCCATTCATTTTGCATTCCTTCCATGGACACCCTCCACCCTTGTAGCCCCCCAAAAGAAAATTTAAAAAATTCCCAAAACAGAAATGTAAGAACCACTCTGCTCCTCCATCTTTCCTGCTTCTCCATCACATATTCATTTGTCACAGTGGCCTTAGGAGCTGCAGTGTGTCACACAGTAGACTCGTTTGCCCAAATAGCTTTACTTGCAAATGTCTATTGCAGTGAGTTGTTAGTTTGTTTCAATGGCTCTGACTTCTTGTACACCCTCAATACTGGCCCTTAACCCAAACTCCTCTTGGCTATCCTGCTGCTACCCAGAGTCATGAAGGTCCTGTGGCTATGGTTCCACAGGATGGGTCACTTCATGCATTCCAGCAGGTCATAGGTGGGATAAATGTTGGGGTGGGGCAACTCAAAGCCCTGGATATGGGCCTGGGTGGCAGCTGATTTTGTCAGTCTGGGCCTCCATTAAGATTGCCCTCCTCAGGTGAGGGTCAGGGCCAGCTCTTTTGCACCCAGGCCATTTGGGCCAGCTCTCCTGTGTGCATGGTGAAGGGTGAAGCCAGCTTTCCTGTGTTCAGGGCCAGCTTTCCTGTTGCAGTGGCTAGAGGGAGTAGAACAGTTCTTCCAGGACTGCTGAAGGTCAGGGCCAGTTCTCCCAAGAGTGGTGGGGTAGGGGCAGCTTTCCAGCTAAGGTGGCCTACGAGAGGGTGACAATGACAGACCCAGACTTGGCCTTCGGGCACAGCTCAGGTCTGGATGTCACTATGACTTTGGCTGGCAGAGCCGACTAATAGGATCAGTAGAGCTCTCGTGACAGCAACTTGGCCACAGGTGGCAGCTCAGACCATGAGCATCCACATGGCCTTTGGTGGTAACACAGTTCATGGACATCAACACAGATACCAGCAGCATTAGGGCCACAGACCCAGACATGGCCTATGGGTGATGCACAAGCTTGGACTTCACACGGCCCCAGGTGGCAGAGTAGGTCACCCATATCAACCTGTTCCTCATCACTTGCCTCCACAATGCACGAACTGCTCAGCTTCTTCTCTTCTATTTCTTCATTACACACAGGTTCATCATTGTGGTGCCCACACAGGTCAAATGGCACTATTATCACTTGTTTATTTTCCAAATTTCTTTTGAAAATTTAAGGGCATCAAATGACCAATTTGTTTTTAATTTTACCCCTTTTATTAAAAGTAGATTAATTTCTCATACAATGTATTCTGATTATAACTTCCCCTCCCTCTACTCCTCCCAGTTCCTCCCCATCTTCCCTCCCATCCAGATTTTTCCCATTTATTTCTATCAGAAAAGAACGGTCTTCTAAGAGATAACAACAAAAAAAATAACAAAATAAAATTTAATAAAGTAAAACAAAAGATATAACATTGAAGTTGGACAAGGCAACCCAACAGAAGGAAAAGAACCTCAAGAGCAGGCACAAGAATCAGAGACTCACTTGTTCACACATTCAGTCCCATAAAAATACTAAACTGAAAGCTCTAATATATACACAGAGGACCTGGTGCAAACCCATGGGCCCTGTGTTTGCTGCTTTGGTCTTTGTGAGTTCATATAAGCTTTGCTCAGTTTGTTTAGAGGGCCTTGTTTTTCTGGTGTCCTCTGCCCCCTCTTGCTCTTAGACTATTTTCCCTCCTCTTCCATGAGATTCCCTGAGCTCTGAAGGGAGGGATTTGGTGGTGACATCCCATTTAGAGCTAGGTGTTCCAAAATGTTGAACTCAGGAATGGAACATATTTTATGAAGATTCTATGAAATAAGGTGACTTCTAAGGTAATATAAAAGGAGAGACTTATTTTTAAAATTTAGTTTAATTATTTTTAATTATATGGATGTGAATGAAGGTGCTCTAGGAGGCTGGAGTGTTCCATCATCCTTCAAACGGGGTGACAGACAGTTATTAGCTTCTGGGGACCTGAATTTGGGTTCTCTAGAAGTATGTTTTTAATTTCCTGAAATAGAGACTTCTTACATACTTTACCACTAACACAAAAAAATAAAGTCCCCAAATAAATGCAGGAATGATCCTTTTTATTTATTCTTTCCCCTTCTTGTATTGGATCTCTATGATTCTGTCAGAAGAGTCATTTTGGGATAAGATAAAGACAATAAGAATTTCTGAGCAATATGTTTCTGAGGCACTGTCTAAAGTTTGGACCACATTCTTCCAGGTGACCTATTACATAAATGATGGATAGTCTATGTCAAGAAGCTTTCAGTCCATTCTCATATCACTTGCAATTGGAAACACCTGATTTTATTTGTTGCTACTTCTCCCTCACTTATTTCTTCAGTTTATAATATCAGTAGGAAGTATCTCAAAGAACCAGGGCTGTTCTCAGAATCCTTTATAAAGTATTGACCTTGTTTGGCTTGTTTCTGTCTTTATTGACTGAAATAGGAAGACTTTACCCCACATTCTTCAATATGTGTGGGGAAGGCTTTTCTTCCACCTTCTAAAAGGAAAATGTCAAAATAGAAGACAAATTGGCACATGCTATACACATAAGGCTAATTGACTAGAATGCCCATTCATTTTCCAATTGTAATTACCACTGAGTTCAGTTGAAGGCATCCCTCATGCATTTTGAATAGTATCTCAGTAGTAAGGATAAACATGCCCCATAATTTTGAGTAAGACATCCATTCAGTTGATTGAGGTTGGTACTTTATTCCCTTGGCTCTGCTGCCTTCCTGAACAGCTGGGCATCTTGTTGGCAAGAGGGCTCTCAGAAACTGGATTGTAGTTACTCCAGGCCCTGGGAGTATAATTATATAATGATGTATCTTTAGCATTTAGGGGATGCAAAACTGAGATATGCTGAAAAGCAACTGCAGACTATTCATGATCTAATTTACAGATGCCAGTGTGTGTAATTGCCCATGCATTCTTTACCATCTCCTACTAAATTTATTTAGCATTCACATTCCAAATAATCAGTGTGGTAGTATGTAGCCATTTTTAATAGATATGGAGTGACCTTGGTCTGAGAGGTTGAGAAGGTGAAAGAGTGAAAATATGAATATGGGTGGATTTCATCTATCTACTCACTATCTAGTGTTACATTAATACTTTTGAAAACAAAATGAACCATATTTTAAACAAGCCTTTTACTACATGACAAAAATAATAATTCAATAAATGAAACGAGTGATTAAAATAATGTGCAAGAATAGGGATAGGCATGTAGTTCAGTGGTGGGATGCATTCCCAGCATGTATGAGCTCCTTGGTTTAAATATCTATCACCAACCCACACACAAAACTGTAAAAAATTGAGTGCAGAGAGAAAGCTTTTCATTTTATCAAACTCTACATGCATAATAATTGCAGCAATGAATTAAAATAGAAAATATTTATAACATTAGCCTGAAAAAAGAATTGCTTAATCCCTTTAGTCATGTTGATATTTCTGAAAAATAAACATATATGCATTTGAATGTGTTAAAATGGAATACCATTATCATAATTTATTTTAAGTATTTCTTTTTCAACAATGTGTAATCCAACTTGGTGTTAGAATTATTTGATTCATCTTTAATAAAGAAAGCCTTACTTTAATTTCGGTGAAGCAGCAGAAAATTATTAAACAAAAATTGTAGACTTGTAATATATTAATAAAAATTCAAAAAACAAACAATTTTAGAAATTGCATGTCTATGTGAAGTTGATTTTAGTACTTTTCAAATGTTTGGGCTATAAAAACTACTGTTTTCTTCATCAGAAAATTCATCCAGTTTACTTTTGGTAATTTATGAACCCTTTTCTCTTTTTAGGAAAAAAAAGTAGAAATCATAAAAGAGCTAAACAGTAGGAAACATCAATATTTTATTATTTATTTAAAATAAGTGTTGACTTCTGACTGTAAGTAGTCAAAGGCTTCAAATATGATCAAACTCTTCCTCTTGCTGTGTTGGTGGCAGTTTTCTTCCATGATTTCAATCACTGCCACAGGATACCTGACCTTTGCTCTCCTTTGTCTCTAGACCTGGAAACTCTGACCATTGCTTCTCAAAGCTGGTTTTCCAACATAAGATTCCAATTATTAATTGTGTTTCCAGGTAATCCCACGTTCCCCTGGTGATGATAGAGATATATATGACATCAGAATTTAAGAGGAAATCTGATGAGACAATGTGCTGAGTACACATGCAAATACAACTGTTTTCCAGTTTATACAACTAACTTCCAATTGTGACCATAATTAAATGTCCACATATTACACTGATTCTTTTATATTGTTCATATGTACCTTATTTGTTTATATATTGTGTGTGTTTAATTTCCTTCTCATCTTCTATGAAGAGATTTGACCTTATTACAGAATATGAGTACCTGTTCTTTACTAACCAAAATCCACCCAAGCCACAAGGATCTATCACTGTGAGAAAGCCAAAATATTTCAAGATAGACTCAATTTCTTTTTAGATAGTATATTTTCTTATATGTATGCATTTTTTATACATTGAAAACTGTAGGCTTAACATAAAAGGCACAGATAAGACACTTTTATTTCACACAGAGAAAGAATATTACTTTGGCCTTTTTATTAGTAAGTTTGTCATAGATTAGGAAAGCAATTTTTTGTGGCTAAATAGTCCAGGAAAAGGTTAATAAGTTAATTGGTCTGTGTCTTACTTCTAGATGGGCTTTGCCAAGGCATTCTAGTGATTAATAAAGAAGCAGAATGCCCTGCAAAGGCTAAAAGATAAGAGGAAACAGCTTACATTTTCATTTTGGCATTGACACTCCCTGTGACCAAGCTGACCACTATACACCAGTTTCTTCAGCATTACTTCAGAGGTCTGAACTGTGGCTGCTCAATGCTCTGTGGCCATCACTCTTGTTTGAAAAATACAGAGGGAAGAAGTTACACATATTCTTTTTTTTTTTTGTTTTTTGTTTTTTCGAGACTGTGTAAGGAACAGCCCAGAACTCATAGAGAAGTGCTTAAAGGCGTGCACCACCAACGCCCAGCCCCACATATTCTTTTTTAAGGCATTCATAAATGTTAGGGTAGGACGCATTGTCATTAATCAGCTTATTAATCCTAAGAATATTGGGGTATAAAAAAAGGAAATTCCTCCTACAAGGAAATTTAAAAGGTGTGCCATGTATTGATTTCCTCAAGTGCTTTATCATCTTGTCCTTGGCAGGTAGAGAAGGAATAATAATAAAATGTTTGCACATGTGATCCTCAGTATCCTTTCATCTGGATCACTGTTTGGGTCTCCTCACTTATTTATTATGGATTCTTTTTTTGATAATTGAACAAGGATGTTTTCATATTGCCCAGACTGACCTTGAATTCTTTATCTCTGCTTCCATTCTCCAGTTCTGGGTATGAGATGTTTACCATCACCCTGACATCTTGATTGTTTTTCTCATCAAAAAAACTGAGATTGTAAATGCCTCTATTTCAATGGATTGCTGAGGTTATTGCTTGCAAAACTAGTCATAGAAATAATAGAAATCTTGTGAATTTCCAAGAATATTTGTTATCAGGATATATCACTTTAGAAGGAGCTGGGCTGATATTACAAAGTTATTCTTTAACTTTGCATTGACTTTAGTGGAGAGTAGCTTTCAGTTTCTGATTCATTTCTGAGGGTGCTGAGCACTGTTCTTCTATTCTGCAAATATTTATTCATCATCTTCCTGTGTTTCCATAAATGAATACAAAACCTGACTTTCCTCTTGTCTGACTCAGCATCTTTCTGTTCAGTTGATTTCATATGCTTGCTGCAAAGTCCAAATTATTGATAACACAGAGATGCTCCTCAGGGATGAAAAGTTAACCATGAGGACAGAAGCAATGGGAAGTTTCCAATTTCTGGAATGTTCACTGTGAAAATGACTGCTAAAGAGACAAATGCTACTGAATACAAGAGGAAAGAGTTAACGTCTGCATAAGTATGTTTTAAAACAAAATAGACCTGAATCTTAGAATTAAATGCATGCTGTTCTCAAATCTTCATCCTGTCTTTCTTATTTCTCACTGCATCCTCACTCTTCAAACATACTAATGCCATTACATTGGCTCTCTTTTCTCTGTTCATTTGTATGACATGAATGCCTTGATGATTTAAATTTTTTTTTATTTAGTACTCATTTTAATATACTAATAGATTCTTTTTCTATGAACCTACAAAAACAACCAAGGAGAGCTCCCTCCCTAACAGGGAACAGCTGGAGATTTTTCTTTCCTTGTTGTGTTGTAAGTAAAGAGAAAAATAATCTAACCTTATTGTTTCTTTCCAGAGTTTCACGCTTTTCACTCACAGGAGTGTTCAAACTAGTCTTAACTAATTAAGTTGTTTTGTACAAGGATGCATGTATGTAGGAAATGACTGCATTGTTTATGTATTATGCATGAGTTTGCACATGTACACGTTGTATGTAGTTTGAGTGACAGTTTGATACTGGATGTCTTCTACTGCTCTCTACATCTTAGTTTCTGGAACATGGTCTCTTACTGAACCCAAGAGTTCACAAATTGGCTACACAGGATGGACTAGGGATCTCTGGGGACCCTCCTATCTCTGCCTCCATAAAGCAGGAGTTACAGGTATGTGCTACCATATGCTGTGGAATAATCCTCTTGTCACTGTAGAGATTTGTCATTCGAAATGTTTTAAGAAAACATGTAGTTGAAGTTTTCTCCAGCCCCACTCTTAGCCTGCAGCTACTCAAGTAAACACACAGAGACTTATATTAATTAAAATTGTTCGGCCTAATGACTCAGGCTTCTTGTTAGCTAGATCTTACCCTTCAATTAACCCATAATTCTTATTTATGTTTAGCGATGTGGTTTAGTACCTTTTTCCAGTTCTGCCTTCACATCTTTCTTCTCATGGTGTGGTGGCTGGCAGCATATCCTGACTCAGCCTTCCACTTCCCAGAATTCTCTTCTCTCTTTGTCCCACCCTACACTATGCTTCCTGCCTGGCTACTCGTCAATCAGCATCTTATTTATCAATCAACCAGAGCAACACCTTCACAGCATACAGAAAGACATTTTCAGCAAAAACAATGATTGGGAAGTAGCCAGGAGGGTCAACCAAATTAGGAGAATGATAGGAAGAAGAAGGGTGGAGTCAAAGGAGGCACCAGCTATCGCTGAGAAAGCAGGATGTGTAGAGAATGAGGTAACAAGCCATGAACCATATGACAAGGTGTAGATAAGAAATATGGGTTACTTTAAATGTAAGTGTTAGGTCGTAACAAGCCTAAGCTATCAGCCAAGCATTTAGAATTTGTATTAAGTCTCTGAGTCAGTTATTTGAGAAGTGGCTGCCAGTTATTTGGGAGCAAATGGTTGAGACAAGAAAACTCTGCCTACAACCATATCTGTCTTTTATGTGGGTGTTGGTGATCAAAACTCATGTCCTCATGTTTGTGTCACAAGCCTTTTACTGTTTGAGCCATGCCCCTAGCCCAAACTTGGTTATATATAAAAAGCTAGCCAGATGCCTTTTGAAAATTACTCATGTCTAGGTCTCAATTCAGAAGTGACAGGGTAATTGGAAGTTGATTGGAATAGGGCCATATCAGTATGAGTTTAAACTATCAAGGTGGTTGTGCTTTGTATTCACACCTTGAACTACTTGCTATTATGTTGTTCTTTGTTTTGATGGATCTGTTTATAGCAACAGCTTAATAAACCTATCTATATAACCCCAGAAAAAAATTACAGATACGCAAACATCTTCCAGGATGATAATTGGCACAAACACAAAGAAGCGCTATTTACATTCATAACTTGGATACATAGCCACACACAAGTATAGTCATATATTGTCTCAGATATACATGGAGTTTAAAGTGTACAGGAATATACAAAAATGCAGAGATGGGTGGACAGAGTAATGAGCATAAAGATTTTCCAACAAGAGAGACATTTGAATTTTCATGGAGAGAAATGAGCACACAGATATGCAGAATAACATGATATCACGCCATAAATGGATATGGCACTTTTTAAATCTTAACATTAAAAATGTTTAGGTCTGTTTTGTGCAGGATGATGGGATATCACTGGGAATTATCTGACATTTCTGTATGGGTACCACTTGGCCAAATATAATGCAAGCTCCCTGATTTCTCAAAGAGACAGAGAATAAAGATAGCAATTGTAGCCATAAAACAAGAAAACCCTCAAAATGTCAATGACAAAATCATCGTCACTGTTGGATATGGCTTTGGATACTGACAGACAACCAATTAACAAACAAAAGCAGCCATAAAATTATAATTATTAAATAATATTTGAAGTCAGGCCTGGTGGCACATGCCTTTATTTCAAACACCTAGGAAGCAGAGGCAGGCAGAGCTCTGTGTGTTCAAGGTCATCCTGATCCACATAGTAAACTCTAGCCCATCCAAGTCTACATAATAATATCCTGTTTCATTACCACTACTACTACTAAGAATAATAAATATTTAAATGGTATCATATATTTGTCAAGGACTTTCATAGTTTCAATCTCAATTTGTTATACTTAGAAAACATACACTTTTATTATAATATTAACATATTATACTTACAGCAGTACAGGCTGGTTCTTAGTCTCATTTGATCATTTTAGGATCTCCATTAGATGAATAGATTTATCATCCTGATATTGTAAGATTGGAACTGACATTACGATTATTCTTACTTTATAAATGGAAATACAGAGGTTCAAAGAGATTAAACATTCAGTTCAAGGATACTACAGAAAAAACACAATTTCTAGTTCATAGTTAATTTTAATTCAATGATGGGTTGTAGAACAACATGACTAAGTATAAAGAGAGACATCTAAATTGGATATCAAGTACCCATTGCTTGAAATTAAGCAGCAGTTTGCCTGACTCAAATAAACCTGTAATCAAAGGTTTATAGATGATAATGAGCACACACAATGGGAATATATCTCACCTTCCTCTACTGCACAGACCAATGTCATTACAGCAGAGCTGAATAGCTTTCAACATTGGATCTTGAATATATCTGCCTACTCTAAGATGTTCTGTGATCTTCTGAGTATCATGTTACCATGGCTTAACTCAGGGGTTATTGTGATTTTTCCCTGACCATGGGTCTATGGTAGATGCTGAGAGGCTCTCCGTTGTTTTTTTTTTTTTTTTCAAAATTTTATTTCATGTACATTGGTGTTTTGCCTGTGTGAGGCTGTTAGGTCCCCTGGGGTTACAAGGGTTAACTGGGGTTACAGACAGCTGTTAACTGCCATATGGGTGCTTGGAATTGAACCTGGGTTCTCTGGAAGAACAGCTAGTGCTCTTAACTGCTGAGGCATCTCTAGAGCTCACAAAAAGTCTCTATAGACAAATGACTTACGTTATTATGTAGGAAACAAATATGATGAGCTGAAACACTATTTAATATGTAAAAAAAACAATACTCTCAAATTAGAATAGAGATTCTCAATATATACCCCTGCAAAACTGTAGAGGGCATGAGGCCCTATTGCCCATAGGGAAACCAGAAATGTTAAACATGCAAGATTGTCTCATGAAAGGGATGAATACCTGTTTTCCACCCAGAACGACAGAGTGAATAGTGTCAATAGCCTGGTTATCTGTACTGTCTGTAGATCCAGTACACACCTGAATCCTTCCCTCACTCCCAGACTATCATGTTTATCCCAGACTCTTCTTCTCTGGACTTTGATCTTGAACGTTGTTTCTATGCCAATAGAACCCATTTTTAGGGGAAATATAACATATACTTTGTAGTTTTGTGACCTCACACTTGATCTTTCCCAAAGCCCTTAAGCTATAGAACTCTTATTTATGGAAGAGGTCACAAGTACATTGCAAAAGAGTTTTGGCATATTCATGCTTCAAGCTTTATTGTGCACATGGGATTGAAATAGTTGTTATCACCCAACTTTTCCCCAAAATTATACTGTTATTAATGCCTAAATTATAAACTTCTTGGTGTCATACTCAAGAACTTAGGATCAAAGCCAGCCAACAAAGTCATATTGAACCATCTTTTCTTCTTGCCTCAAGTGGGTCAATACACTGCCAGCTGTGGTGTTTCTGGGATCCCCACATAAAATTGCTGATGTTGAGCAACTCTGAGACCATATTCCTATTTGTCCAAGATAGTTAGTTAATAACCTACCACATTCTATACTTTCTTGTCTTAATTCAGTTCAATTTTATTCACTTTGGTTAGTTTCCTGGCATTGAGAGTCCACTGGTTATAATCTGGTCAGGTCACATTTAAGGCCCAAATGCAATGAGTGAGAAAACAACCAAGGGGGACGACACAATGGATGCCATGAGCTAAGTTGTCCTGAATGAAATAGGGATTCAGAATAAGGGAGGGGTAAATACAGGACACTTGAATATAAAATTCCTGAGAACAATAGAGAAAAGATAAAAATTAAATTCTAAAATAATATGATTCTAAAAAAGAGCATACAAAGTTTATTTTTCCTCATTTTTATTAGTTAAGAATTGTGTAATGTATTTTGATCATATTTGCCCTCCCTAATTCATCTCAAATCCAACCCCTCTTTCCTCATCCACTATACTTTGTGTGTCTTCTTTATTTTTTAACCCATCAAGTACAGTTGATGCTGCTAGACTAACTTATTTTCTCAGAAGCCATCAATTGCCAATAGCTCCTCAGCTACTGGTGGGACTTTGGGCCTCCTTCCTTTCCTCATGTTCGGGTTTGGTTTATCCTGAGCTTTTGTAGGTCTTTTGCATCTTTCATTACTTCTGTGAATTTGTATGTGTAATTGCCCTGGTGTGTCTGGAAAGCACTGTTTCCTGATAGTCATCTACTGCTTCTGGCTCTTAAAATATTTCTGCCATTGTATCCATGCTTTTGATTGAAAGCTGGCAATATCATGTGGTGATGAATATTTGTTACATTCCTGTGGATAAATTATTTTATTAATTATATGCATGTGTATATACAGTTGTGTAGTCTTATAGGTCATATATATGTATATGTACATGTGGATGGGTTTGTACAATTTCTCTAGGATATATGTGCACATGGAATCAAATATACTTCCGCATTAGGCAAAGGGAAATCTGTGTCTTACATATATTTAATTGTGTGTGTGTGTGTGTGTGTGTGTGTGTGTGTATAATATTTTATATCCTAGAGAAGTTATTTAATATTTGAATTAGGAATCATTTGTATGAACAGTCAATGTAGCATTAAATGTAAAATCAAAATAATTAGAATTCACTTAAATTGTCCTTGGCAAGATGATTGCTAAGTAATTGCTAGCATATACATTTATGGGTAAACCATACAGAAATATAAAATTAATAAACTACTGTTATATTTGAACTTAATTAAATAAAAATCAAAGGGTAATAGACCTGATAAAATGTAAGTTTATGTAAATATTATGTTTATATATATATGTATTATAAATATTATGTGGTAGTTAACAAAATTATTAAAATGCTAAAGGAAGATAATCTGTGAGGAAGGAAATGTTGTAGACTAGCAATACATTGTGTGGCTGGAGAGATATTCCTGTGTAAGTCAGATCACCTGCTGAAGGCTGGAATTCTGAGCATCTCTCTGCTTTCCTTATCTGGTCAAGCAACCATTGCTAACATCCCTTTGGCAAAGTTGTTACCTGTGGGGAAGATAGATGTTATAGATGTTATAGATTTATGTTTAATGTACTGTTTACTTGTGTTTACAAAAGACAATCTGAGAGATAAGAGAAAAGCAGTTGTGTTTGAACTGTGAAATTTCCTACAGTGTGGTGGAATATTATTTTAGGATGTGTTACATTTGTTTATGCTGTGGAACATTTGTTTAATTATGCAAAGATGTGTTGCATTCTTTTATGCTGTTTCACAGAGCTAACTCTGTGAAACTGTGTTACTTTGCCTGTCTAAAACATCTGATTGGTCTAATAAAGAAATGAACAGACAATAGGGTGGCAAGAGGAAGGATGGGTTGGGCTGGCAGACAGAGAGAATAAACAGAAGGAGAAATCTGGGAGGAGAAGAAGATCTAAAAGCAAGAGAAGGAGGAGGACATCAGGGTCCAGCCATTCAGCTACACAGCCAGCCATGGAGTAAGAAGTAAAGAAAGATATACAGAAATAGAAAAAGGCAAAAGTCCAAAGGCAAAAAGGTAGGTGGGATAATTTAAGAAAAGCTGGCTAGAAATAAGCCAACCTAAGGCCAGGAATTTTTAAGTAAGAAAAACCCTGGTCTCATTGCCAGGGGACACACAAAATCTTAAAGCCAAGCAACTTTCACCGACATTTCAGAGGGCCTAGTGTGATCCCATGCAGGCTCCCCAGCTGTCAGTCCAGAGTCTATGAGCTCCCACCATTTCTATGGTTTTTCCCATCATGATTCTGACCCCTCTTGTTTCTATAATCCTTCCTCCCTCTCTTCTTGGCTGAGTGCTTGGCTATAGGTCTCTGCATCTGCATCCATAAGTCACTGGATGTAGGTTCTATGATGACAATTAGGGTAGACACCAATCTGAGTGCAGGGGGAAGCTAGTTCATGCACCCTTTCCACCATGGCTATGAGTCTTAGCTAGGGACAATCTTGTGAGTTCTTGAGGTTTTTTCTAGCTTCAGATTTCTCCCCATCCCCTTAATGGTACATTTTATCAAGATATCTCTTTCATTGCTCTCCTTCCCTGTCTCTCCCCATCCTGGGTACACGAACTGGCTTTTTAGACCCCATTCCCTAAGGTACTATGCCTTACTCAGCCTTGATGCAGGGGGGAGGGGCTAGGTCCAGCCCCAACTTGGAATGCCAGTCTGTGTTGACTATGCAAGGGAGGCCTTACCCTCTATGAGGAGGGCATGGGGTGAGATGGGGAGGAGGGGGAAAGAGAGGAGGGGATGGAGGGGAACGGGGGTTGTATGTAAAAGGAAAGAAAAAAACTTTTTAAATAAAAATTATAAAAGAAAGGCCTCCATGATTTATTTGGGAGCTGGGTGGTAGACCCTCCAAAGAGCCAAGGAGCCAAAAGATTGAAAAAACACCACAAACAACACAGAACAATTGGTCCCTAACTGGTGGCACTACTTGGGGGTCTTGTAACACCTATAAGAAAGCCTTCCTGGAGGAAGTGACTCACTCGGGGTGTGCCTTCAGGTATTACAGCTTACACCCACTTCTTTTCTACTCACTCTGTT
This sequence comes from Peromyscus leucopus, assembly GCF_004664715.2. NCBI lineage: Eukaryota > Metazoa > Chordata > Mammalia > Rodentia > Cricetidae > Peromyscus > Peromyscus leucopus. Next base: position 35,339,144 of record NC_051063.1, read on the forward strand.
TCTTCATTGACAGCTTCCCACAGTCATGCCTCCTCTGCTGTGATGGACAGTATCCTCTTGAATGGTAAGTCAAACACTTCCTCTCTTTGGTTGCCTCTTTCCAGCTATTTGGTTACAGTAACAAGAAAATTAAGTAATGCAGGAGCACTGCCTTCACTTTTTCTTCTTTTGATGAGAAGTTTCAGCTGCAGAATAAGATCAGCTATGCACAGATCATGGGCTAGGTCCATAAGTGTTACCTATTATTTAGACTCTGAACTGCTGTATCTTTCTGAAATCTGCCTCCTTCAAAACAGATGTGTCTCTGAATCTCTGAAATCACAAACCTGATCATTTATATCCAGTTTTGTCTTTTGTTTAAGATCCAGACTTTTTTTTTACTTTGTCATTTAGATACAGTCTATTTTGCTGTCTGATCACTCATAGATGTTTGCTTAGAGCTGTGTTATTCAGCCTTGGTTTTGAGCAGAGGAGATTACAGGGGAGTCAGGTGAGTGCTTATCACAATCTCTTCTCATGCCAGTGTGCTGTGGGATGTTATTCTGTATGATATGAATATGTGTTGCTCTCATTGGTTGATAAATAAAATGCTGATTGGCCAGTAGCCAGACAAGAAATATAGGTGAGCAAGCAGATGAGGGGAATTCTGGGAAGAGGAAGAACAGAGACAGGAGTCATCAGCCAGACACAGAGGAAGCAAGACGACAAGGCAGAACTGAAAAAAGATTCTATGCCACGTGGCTAAACATAAATAAGAATTATTGGTTAATTTAAGTTTAGGGGCTAGTCAGTAATAAGCCTGAGCAAATGGCTGAGCAGTTATAAATAATATTAAGCCTATGGGTGATTATTTTGTGAAAGGCTGAGGGACTGTGGGTGAGAGATTTTTCCTGCTCACAGGCCAGGTCAGACACAGGAAATCTTCCGACCATACCAGTGGGGATGCAGAAAATCGTACAACTACAAACATGATCATCACATTTATCTTGAGGGTTGTGCATTAAAAACAGCACACGCTAGTGAGTAAGGGAAAACATTGGGGAGGGGATCAGGTATGTCTTCATTGAAAAGAGAACATTTAAGATGAGATCATCCAGCTAAAGTGTATATAGCCATGCAAACATCAGTCACAAAGATATCTCCATTTATTTCCTATGCTATGACCCAACAGACCCATGTTCTGAGAAGTCTATCCCATCTGTGCCCCATTCTCGCAGTCTCTACCCTGGACAGAAGCTCTATGCTGATTGTTTCTTCCTTCATGAAATATACTCTGGTTTTCAAGAAGCTTTTAAATTTTATTTTTTTGTATTATCTAGATTTGGGTACATACATGTGAGTGCATGTACCTGCAAAGACCAGAGGTGTCTGATGGCCCAGAAGCTGTAGCTACAGGGTGTTGTAGAGCACCTGCTGAAGGCTCTGGGAATGGAATTCAGGTCCTCTGAAATAGTAGTAATTGCTTTTACCTACTCAGCCATCTCTTCAGTCCATTACTTCTGTTTTATATATCAAAAGTTTAGTCGTTTTGAAGACTTCCTATTTTTCTTCATCCCTTAGAGTAAAATAATTTCTTTATGCACACTTCCATTATTCTTGAGTGCTCTCTTTCTTTTGGTATGCTCTGTTACTTGTCGGTAGCTTTATATCTACTTACCAAGGGCATGATTAGATTCTACTGTAAAATGTCAGACGTGATATTTTTTTCCCTCTAATCAATTCCTTCAATAGAGGAAATAGCAGTCTCACAAGTTATCAAATATCTCACAAGTGTCATGTGGAAACACAGTAAAATCTCTAAATTTACAACAAATTCTTAATAGCAACCATTTCCTATATTACATACAATAAAATGATAAATGAATAGTGAATAGAAGTTACTCATCCAAGATACTTTCCACATGTCTTTGCTATGAAAGTCTCTGAAGGAACCAAGGAAAGAATATAATTTAATCAGTCTAAATACAATTTTCTTTTTAACTCAAAAAGTTTATCTTCCATGAAACAGAAATGATATTCATCTGTTCTTTCTCCATTTAACACTACATATATTTAGCCTTATACTTTCCACTCCCCCCAAAATAAAAACATACATCTGTCTCAACAGTACCTCAGATAATGATATTTTGCTAATACCTACAAAGTCATATTTATATGTTTCTTTATAGCTGTTATGGAGATTAAAAAATAATTGTAATGGATAGCTGTTCTGTATATGACCTTGAAACATAGCCTCTAGAGATGTAGCAGGTAACTGTCCTCATGACCTTGAAGTATCTGTCCCTGGGCATGGCTTGGGCTTCCCTTAAGACCTGAGACCCATGTAGGCCATCTTCTTCTCTTCCTCATGGGACTTGGATGCTGGGACAGTCTCAGGCAGAACAGCATGGGACCGTGCCTCACCTTTCCAGGACGCTGCGACAATTCCTCTGTTCTGTCTTGTGAGTTTTCCTTTCTTAATAAATCCCTTTGCCCTTTTTTTTTTTTTATTTTACAACACCATTCAGTTCAACATAATAGCTACAGATTCCCCTGTTCTCCCCCTCTCGCCCCCCCTCCCCCAGCCCACCCCCCATTCCCACCTCCTCCAGATCAAGGTCTTCCCCGAGGACCGGGGTCGACCTGGTAGACTCAGTCCAGGCAGGTCCATTCCCCCCCTCCCAGACCGAGCCAAGTGTCCCTGCATAAGTTCCAGGATTCAAACATCCAACTCATGCAACGAGCCTAGGACCCGGCACCAATGCACAGCTGCCTCCCAAACAGATCAAGTCAAATGACTGTCTCACCCATTCAGGGGCCTGATCCAGTTGGGGGCCCCTCAGCCTTTGGTTCATAGTTCATGTGCTTCCATTCATTTGGTTATTTGTCCCAGTGCTTTATCCAACCTTGGCTTCAACAATTCTCGCTCATATAAACCCTCTTCTTTCTCACTAATTAGACTCCCAGTGCTCCACCAGGGGCCCAGCCGTGGATGTCTGCATTCAGATTCCTCAGTCCTTGGATGGGGTTTATGGCACAACTATCAGGGTGTCTGGCCATCCCATCACCAGAGTAGGTCAGTTCCTGCCGTCTCGCGACCATTGCCAGCAGTCTTTTGCGGGGGTATCTTTGTGGATCTCCGTGGGCCTCCCTAGCTCTCTGCTTCCTCCCATTCTCACCTTCTCATGTGGTCTTCATTTACCATGGTCTCCTATTCCTTGTTCTCCCTCTCTTTTCTTGATCCAGCTAGGATCTCCCACTCTCTTTCCCTCGACCGTCGCCCTTCATTGTTCCCACTCAAGACCAGGCTGTTCATGTAGATCTCGTCCATTTCTCTGTGTCTTTTTTTGGGGTCCCGTTTTCCAGGTAGCCTCACTGGTGATGTGAGTAGCAGTCCAGTCATCCTTGTTCCACATCTAGCATCTTCCTATGAGTGAGTACATACCATATTTGTCTTTCTGAGTCTGGGTTACCTCACTCAGGATGATTTTTTCTAGATCCATCCATTTGCCTGCAAACCGTATGATGTCATTGTTTTTCTCTGCTGAGTAGTATTCCATTGTGTATATGTGCCACAATTTATTTATCCATTCTTCAGTTGAAGGGCATCTAGGTTGTTTCCAGGTTTTGGCTATTACAAACAATGCTGATATGAACATAGCTGAGCAAGTGCTCTTGTGGTATGATTGAGCATTCCTTGGGTATATGCCCCGGAGTGGTATAGCTGGATCTTGGGGGAGATTGATTCCCACAATCAATCAATGGGACCTCTTGAAACTGAGAAGCTTTTGTAGAGCAAAGGATACGGTCAACAAGGCAAAGCGACAGCCTACAGAATGGGAAAAGATCTTCACCAACCCCACATGTGACAGAGGACTGATATCCAGAATATATAAGGAACTCAAGAAATTAGACATCAAAACGACCAACAGTCCAATTGAGAAATGGGCTTTAGAATTAAACAGGGAATTCTCAACAGAGGAAACCCAAATGGCTGAAAGACATTTAAGGAATTGCTCAACATCCCTAATCATCAGGGAAATGCAAATCAAAACAACTCTGAGATACCACCTTACGCCTGTCAGAGTGGCTAAGATCAAAAACACTGAAGACACTTTATGCTGGAGAGGATGTGGAACTAGGGGAACTCTCCTCCACTGCTGGTGGGAATGCAAGCTTGTACAACCACTTTGGAAATCAATATCCCTTTGCCCTTTAAGTGGCTCCATCTGTTTCTCACTTTACCTGGTGTCCATGTGAGTGGACCATCCCCACGGCCCTTATCCATACAGAGAAACTTAATACCCTTGCCTGCTAAAGGCAGCTCAGATCCCATCCACAGAAACCAAAAATCCCTGCTCTGCAAACTGCATGCTGCAGTCCCTCCCAAACCATGCCTGTGTTCTGCTGGCCTGGAGCTAGCTACACTGGAGCAGCATGAGACCTCTACTGGGGCCACCCACTTTCCCACTCCAGCAATCAGCCTCAACAGGCTTGTATAGACCCGATTGATACAAATGTAAAATTGTAATTGTCATACTGTTTGTATGTTCTACCTCTGCTTAGGATAATTTGTATATTGATACATATTTAGGACATTGTTATCATATTGCACTATACATTTCTACCACTGTTTAAGATATTTTGTATATTGTCACAATATTGAGGTCATTGCCCTTATACTGTACATCTGTTTACAGACTGTTTACCTTGATATGCGAAGCCTTAGTCCTTTGGTTATTTAGGTAGATAAGACTTACAGATTAATTGTCACCCATGATTGTTATATCTATAGTTATGTTAGTTAGGTTTTCCAGATTTTCAGAAACACATGTCAGATGGATTGGTAATCTTCAAACACTTTATAGACCCAGAGAATATGGCATTTAAATGTTTTGATAACTCAGAATTCTGTTGACAAGAGACATAATTGCTCCTGGAAGCAATGATCTGTTCCCCAGAGAATGCTGGACTTGTAAGACACTCTGTTTGGAAGTTTGTCTTCTTCTTGGCACAAAATGGCCTGCTGGGCAAAGAACTGCCCTTGCATCCACTGATGACAATATAAACACAGTCCTTTCCAGACAAACAGGACACAAAGAAAAGGAACTACTTACCTTTGCCAAGACAGGATAAGATGGTTTTTCAAAATTCCTGCTTCTGAAAATGGTCTGTCAGATATTGTAGGCCTGTGGCTAAAATGGATGCCCCAATGGTGCTGAGAATTGAGAATCTTTAGGTGACTGTCCAGGCTGCCAGCTGTCTCTGTCTATTCTCACAATTTTTTGGAAATTGCTTGTTTGCACTTTCTGTTTTCTCAGGTAATATTTCTTGCCTTCTCAGGCCTTTGATGGAGTTGAAGACTAGATAATTACAGTTATAATCCTCTCATATATCTTAGCTAAGAACATTTCAGGTAATAAAATTAGATTGTTTAGGATATAACAGCTATTGGAGCAATCTCTGTAACATGCCTTTTACCTATATTCTGGACATTTCTGGATTTTAATATGTGTCTCTTGTTTGATGTTTTTCTTCTTGCTGGTTGTATTTCTATTTTTGTTTATGTTATTACCTTTCCTCTCTCATTAACAATATTTGATAATTGTTCCTATTGCATATAGTATTGTGTTAGGTTAGAACTTTCTTACATAGACAAAAGGAAGAGATGTAACGAATAGCTGTTCTGTCTATGACTTTAAAACATTTCCCCTAGAGATGTAACAGGTAACTGTCCTAACTACCTATCACCTTGGGGTATGGCTTGGGGCTTTCCCTTAAGACCTGAGATGCATGTAGGGCACTCTCTTCTCTCCCTCATGGGACTTGGATGCTGGGACTGTCTTAGGTGGAAGAACAGTGTAGGAACGTGCCTCATCTTTCCAGGACCCTGTGACAAATCCTCTGTTCTGTCTTGTGCGTTTTTCTTTCTTAATAAGTCCCTTTGCCCTTTAATCAGACTCCGTGGATTTCTAACTTTAAATAATAGTAGTCTCTATCTTCACATTGTCCATTTGTGTGTCTCTGTATTTGACACCATTTACTTCAAGAAAAAGCTCGTCTGATGATGGTTGCCAAGCACTGATCTCACTCAGGATGCTTGCCCTAACTGGGATTCCTTTTTCAAAACCCTCCCTTTAAGGCTTGGGGATAGATGTGATAGAGGAGGAAGAAAGAGCTAAGAGCCAGAGGTGGTAAATTACTGCAGGGAAACAGTGTCTTCCTGATACAACAGGGCAGATATACATGCAAACTCACAGAGAAAAAAATACACAGCTTTAAATCAGACAGAATCCCAGCATGGAAAACAGGAAGTGGATAGAACAACACATCTCTGGCCAAAAAGCTATTGACAATTGATACTTGCTAATACTGCAAAAGGGAATGTCCATTTTTCCCAATGGAGTACTCTGGGAATATCAACCACACTCCAGTGCAGGTCCCATGTCCAGGAGTAGTTGGCAAACACAAAAATGACTCCATGATTTTATATATATATATATCACCATGTATATGTGACCATATATATTTTTTCCTGGGAGGCAGGGGAGGAGATTTGTTTGTTTTGATTTTCATTTTTGTTATTATTTTTGAGAAAAGAAGAGGGAAAGAACATTAAGTTGGGTGGTTTGGGTAAGAGGATCTTGGAAGAATTGAGGGAAAAGTAATGTGGTCAAAATATATTGTATGGTATCTTTTAAATAATAATATTCTGTAAAAACAAAGTGATATTAGTTTCTATCTGTTTGTAATCATCCAATTTGGTATTGACATTTATGGAAGAGTAATTGTTGAGCTCCTGAGTCTTTCTTTAAGATATACTGTCTAAGTAAAGGTGGTTAGAAATTTTGATAGGATTATCAGGCTTTATTTAATGTTAATGACAAATAACAGAGAAGGCAGGTGAGGGGAATAAAGTCTTTTTGGCTTAAACCAATTTAGAAAGCATAATTTTATTGTATTCTTAAAGATAATTTGGAATAGAGAAAAATAAATCTAATTTCTGGCAAATTCCGCAACCCTTTCCATGCATACCAAAAGGTGATTGATAAAGATGCTGATTAGTACAGAGGTATCAAAAAGACTTTGGAACTAGCAGATGATGCACCAAAAGTTCCTTACATCTGATTGTGTTAGAGAGAGGAAAATAGGAGAGAAGGCACAATGCACACTCGCCAACTCCTCATCAATCTGGAAAACAATTATCTATAACTTCAAAAAGCAGTGGCAGGCTTGAGCAAGAGAGAGTTGCAATAAACAGCAGATTCTGAGAAACTAGATGAATAGAAACATTGAGAGCACTGAATGAAAGTGGAGGGAAGTGGGGAAATCCCCTCTTCCTGCTCTGTCTGAAATCAAGAGAAAAAAAGAAAAAAAAGAAAATCTGCAGAGACAGTGGCAGCAAGAGTGACAGTTAGCATGACCTACCTGTAAGTTAAATCCACAGACATTGGCAAACCCCGCAGTACTTCTGTCCTACCACTAACTACAATTAGTCAATCTAACTATTCTTCTAGGAAGAGGAGAACGTACTACTCTCCAAACAACCATGTCTCCAGATTCTGGAGACTCTGCCCCCACACCTTAAAAGCATAAGGAATTGGCGAGAGGAAACCATAATCAAATTGCATTGTATGAAAAATGTATATTTTTGATAAAACAAATTATAAAAACAAAGAAAAATCATAAGACTTAGAGAAGCACAGTGCCATAAGAATACCCAATAGGAATTGACCTAAGTAAGCCAGCAGAAAGATACTCTAAACCTGGAAAGACCAGAATATCCAGTTTCATAGATAAAGACAAATGTGAGCATGGCCAATTCACAGTTGGACATTGATACCCACATGAAGAAGGGTAGGCCACCCAGCACACATGGATTAGAGCAGCTGGCTGCATTGGAAGTATTCTGAAATGATACCTTATGTTAAGTGAAGAATACCTCTTGGGAGAGGTTGATCCATGCTGACCTCCAATCAGAAATTCAACTAGATATTCAATCTGTGTGAATTTTCCCAAGACAAATACTAACCAATGTGGGCAAACAGATTTGAACTGAAGATACAGGCAGCCTTCTGGTCTTTAAGTCACAGAGTTAAATTCCTGACAAAGAATGAGAGAGAGGAATAATTATTTATGTTAAAATATGACATAGTGGCTGATGCTATAAATCTTTTTATTTTACTTTTAATGCAGTTGTCTTTCAGTATTTTGAGACTTTATTCTTGCATAACCATTTTTTATTTTATAATTTAATTTAATTTTACATATCAGCCACGATTCCCTTGTCCTCCCCCCTCCAACCCCCTCTACCTTCCTCCCAGCCCACCCTCTATTCCCATCTCCTCCAGGACAAAGACTCCCCTGGGGATTGAGTTCAACCTGGTAGATTCAGTCCAGGAAGGTCCAGTCCCCTCCTCCCAGGCTGAGCTAAGTGTCTCTGCATAGGCCCCAGGTTCCAAACAGCCAGATCATGCATTGAGGACAGGTCCCAGTCCCACTGCCTGGATGCCACCCAAAAAGATCAAGCTAATCAACTGTCTCACTTATCCAGAGGGCCTGATCCAGTTGGGGCCTCTTCAGCTATTGGTTCATAGTTCATGTGTTTCCATTCGTTTGGCTATTTGTCCCTGTGCTTTTTCCAATCTTGGTCTCAACAATTCTCACTCATACAAACCCTCCTCTTTCTCTCCAATTAGACTCCTGGAGCTCCACCTGGGGCCTGGCCGTGGATCTCTGCTTCTGGTTCCCTCCATCATTGGATGAGATTTCTTGCACGACAATTAGGGTGTTTGGCCATCCTATCACCAGAGTAGGTCAGTTCAGGCTGTCTCTCGACCATTGCCAGTAGTCTATTGTGGAGGTATCTTTGTGGGTTTCTGTGGACCTCTCTAACACTTTGCTTCTTTATTTCTGTAGTGTTTTCTTTAAAATCGAGAATAAGACAGAATTTTCATCTTGCCACTCTAGTTCAATTCAGTCCTTGAAGTGTTAGCTAGTGCAACAAGACAAGAGAATGTCATAGAATTAATACAAGTGAGAAGGGGAGAAGCCAGATTATTCCAATTTACAGATAACTTGATCATCTCCAGAAAATATTTATCAGAAAACTGTGGCAGGATACAGACTCAAAGTACAAAAGCCAGTAGTGTTCCTACATTGCAATTATGAGCATGCTGAGAAAATACATCAGAAAAGCAAACACATTTACAATAGTGCATCTATAACCCCTGTGCTGCTGTTGAGGTAGGAAGATCCCGAGGGTTTCAGGTTTAAGTGAGAAAGCCTGTCTCAAAGAATCAGGTGAAGGGGCAACATCCAACACAGCATCTGGCCTCCACACTTCATGGGTGAATGCACACACAAACACACAATTAATTTTATTGATCAATAAATACTTTACTATCATATTTTCTAGAGCCATTGTAGCAGAAGCTATGCTTTGTACTTTTTCACATGAAGTAGGTAAAAGTGTTGCTTATTTTATCTGAGTTATACTGTGGGATGTCTTTCTGTATGCTGGAATATATGTTGTTCTCATTGGTTGATAAATAAAGCTGTTTGGCCATGGCGAGGCAGAATAAGTTTAGGCAGCACATTCAAACTGAAGACTGAGAGGAAGAAGGGTGGAGTCAGGCAGAAGCTGTGAGCCGCTGCCAGGAGAAGCAAGATGTGAGAAAACAGGTAATGCCATGAAGCCACATGACAAAATAGATTAATAGAAATGGGTTGAATTAAGTTATAAGAGCTAGTTAATAATGAGCCTGAGCCATAGGCTATAAAGTATGTAATTCATGTAAGCCTCTGTGTGTTTACTTGGGACTGAACAGCCACGGGATTGGGAGGGACACAAGAAAACAACACAGTTATACAAATATTCATCTTTATATCTACTTTCAATATATTTACCCCCTTTAGTCATGCATTGCCCAGAATCTTTTGGGATCAGGGCTATAAGGTTTTCACTCATTGTCACCTCAAGTCTCTTAGTATCATACCATAACACAGTCCTTATTAGGATTTACTGGTTTTACATCTCCACCTTCCAACTCCATTTAATCTAGTTACTACTGAGGGAAGAAAACCAGACTGATCAGTGGATTGATTTAAAGAACAACACTCACTTTTCTGAGGACTCTAACCAGCGTGCACATGAACTGCTGCTACGGCACTTCAACATGGAGCCCATTTCCAGCACATGTCTGACATACGGTCTCAGATCACACAGCTGAGGATCCACTGGGCTCTGTTCTCACTCTACCCACCTTTGTCAACTTTATAGGGTAATTCCGTGGGAAGGATGTAACATGCCTCTCCAAGAAGCACCACTATAGACTGGAAGATGTTTCTTGATGTTTGCAAACTATGTTGAGAAGTTAGCAACACTACTCTTTTCTTGGCCTATTAAAAATGTGGTCAAAAAGCAGACCTATCCTAAGGAGAGAAGGTTTTAGTCTCCACTTCTTTATTTAAAAATTAATTTTTTTCTTTATTTTCTTGAGAATTTCATGTATAAGTACTGAGTTTTCATTTCTCTCTCCTCCCACTTCTAACTCCTTGTGTCACCCAATCCCTCTTAAATTCATTACCTCATATTCTTTAATTATTTTGTTACATATGTACTTACACACTTATATAAATATGCCAGCACAACCTGTTGGATACACTTGAGTGTTGATTATATGTGTGTGTTTAGGGTTGACTATTTCCTGTTAGATAATTAACTAGGGGGCTTGCCTCTCAGGAAGACTGATTCTCCCTCTCTTATCAGCCATTCATTGCCAATTGTTCTGCATCAAGGAGTGACGCTTGTAAATATCCCCATCCATGTTGGCATGGAGACTATTATTGTCAGTGCTTAGATATTGTTTATGCAACCCTGTTGTTAAGATTTCATGAGGATAGCTTTCCTGTCATATATAAAAGACATCGTCTCAAAGCAGACATTCAATTTCTCTGGCTCTTATAATTTTTCCTCTTCTTCCTGTTACCTAAGCCTTAGGTTTTTGGTTGTACTGCAGAAGTATCAGCTGGGGCTGGAAACACCACAGTCTGTTGTTCTTTGCATTTTGACCAGTTGTGGATTTCTTTAATGGTCTCCACCTTTTGCAAAAGGAAAGTTCTTTGATGGAGCTAAGAGCTACACTGATCAGGCAAAGCCAGTTCAGGAGTTGTGCATCTGGAGAATGACCTATGGATGCAGAGATGGCATGGTATGATTGATGGTCTAGATGCCACTTCTTAATGGGGAGAGTATCGATTAGACTGGCTGTGAAAATTATCACAAACCTCAAAGAGAACCTTCGGTTTGCTGTGCTCTCAAAGGAATGAATGTTTCATAAGTTGACTGCCGATGTATTACCTATAAGACTGAACAAAAATAGTTAATTATAATAAATTGAAATGCTCATGATTCATATCTATGTAATAGATCATTATAGACCATTAGAAACTTTGCATTTAAATTACCTTAATTATTTGTAAAAAATATCTCATATATAATAAAATGAATCAGAGTGCCAAATGACTGAATAAAGGAACACACCATTGGAGTAGATAATAATGTTTATATGATTGTATCCATAGGCTAAAATGTGGACAGAGGGAAAGATATATAATCTGTAACATTTATCTCTAGGTTATGGACTTATGGAGCTATTTATTTAGAGTATTCCAAACTCTCTGAAAAGAGCTGCAGGTTAAGGGAGAAATGAAAAAGAGACGCCCATGAGTAACTTTGATAATGTTTCAATTGCAGTAATCACTCTTTAGACTTGGAATTTGAGGCTAGTCCTCATCTGCAGCCCAAAGCCTATCTTCCAGGGATCTGCTTTCTTTCTACATTAATCAGGATAACTTTTGCCTTAGTGAGTGGCTCTTACTGTGCACATCATTAGTCTATCTTTCTACATTAAAGTCTACTGTCGTGTCAACACGCAAACACAGTAAGCAACCCCTATGTGTAAATGATCTGTCTTGTATCTTGAGATATGTATTTTAAACTCCAGGTTCTTTCCAATCTTGGTCTCAACAGTTCTCCTCATACAAACCCTCCTCTTTCTCACCAATTTGACTCCTGGAGCTCCACCTGGGGCCTGGCCATGGATCTCTGCTTCTGGTTCCCTCAGTCATTGGATGAGATTTTTGCATGACAATTAGGGTGCTTGGCCATCCTATCACCAGTGTAGGTCAGATCGGGCTTTCTCTCACCCATTGCCAGTAGTCTATTGTGGAGGTATATTTGTGGATTTCTGTGGACCTCTCTAGCACTTTGCTTCTTTCTATTCTCATGTGGTCTTCATTTACCATGGTCTCTTATTTCTTGTTCTCCCTCAAAGGGACAAATAGCCAAACGAATGGAAACACATGAACTATGAACCAATAGCTGAAGAGCCCCCAACTGGATCAGGCCCTCTGGATAAGTGAGACAGTTTATTAGCTTGAACTGTTTGGGAGGCATCAAGGCAGTGGGACCGGGGCCTGTCCTCAATGCATGATCTGGCTGTTTGGAACCTGGGGCTTATGCAGGGACACTTAGCTCAGCCTGGGAGGAGGGGACTGGACCTGCCTGGACTGAATCTACCAGGTTGAACTCAATCCCCAGGGGAATCTTTGCCCTGGAGGAGATGGGAATAGAGGGTGGGCTAGGGGGAAGGGGAGGGGAGGGGACAAGGGAATCTGTGGCTGATATGTAAAATCAAATTAAATTATAAAACAATAAATAAATAAATAAATAAATAAATAAATAAATAAATAAATAAACTCCAGGTTCTTGACCTTCACAGAGCACAGGGCTCATTCTTAAAAATTTTGGTGCTTGGAGAAATAACCTCACAGCAAACTCCCTGATCATCTGACTCTTACTCTCTTTCAGAAGGTATAACTATGAAGTCTCATCAACATGACTTCTCAACAACACCACCACCAGTGGATATGCCAAACTGAAGAGGGGAAAGTCCATGAGGCTTCAACCCTACACAAAGAAATATAGGAATGGAGAAAAGCTGGGAGTATGGCAGGTGATCTTCCTGGAGAAGAGAATACCAACTGGTTGTCCAGTGCAGAACAGTGAACCCTAGAAACATTCATATAAGTAACATTATATGTATTGAACAACTTATATTCAGGAATACACACATATATGTGTGTGTGTATATATAAGTGCCCGTGTAATAAATATAAGTACATATATGCATGCAATGACAAATAAAGAAAAAAGAGGTCATTAATTTGAAGAAGAGTGAGAAGGGTTATATGGTAGGTGGAAAGGGAAGGAATAAATGTTGTAGTTATATTTTAATCTCAAGAAAAGTTTGCTGCTTTGAGAAAATGTGTATATATAGCTGGGATCTTAACTGGCCTCTATGGCTTTATGTTTGTGTTTGTTTGTTTGTTTGTATCACACTTTGTGTTAACTGTCTGATTCCCTTGCCAGGTTATTTTCCAGTTTACAATAATTTTCTTCTTGTTAGGCCTAGCTTCATATGTCCAGTTCTAGACAGAATCACTCTTTGTATTTTCTTGTTCGTGATTCTAGAGGTATATATCCAACTGTCTACCCTTTGGGGTAGTTTTGAATAGCTCAGCCTTGCAAGATCAAATTTGAAGTAAAAGGCTAATCACATTCAGTCTGGAAGTGAAATGTCAGCAAGCTGTTTTCTTGGAGGAGAACAATCAGCTGCAGGACCTCTGCTAACAACTTCATTGTTAGGTGCTAATAGGTTTGGCAAGAGGGCAGTTTTCCATTAATTTCTTTGAATAAAGATGGAGATTAAATTTTCTCACCTGTTTAGATTATTCCATCCTGTTACCTGATGTCCTTTCATTGCTTTGAAAATTGAAATGCCTAAGGACTCATGGACACTTGGCAAGTAGACAAGACAGGCAGGAAACACTGGGTCTCCCTCTGCTTGCTTCTTCCTATTCCCTACTCTTCTTTCTCTCCAGCAATGTACCCATAGCCTCATCGGCCTTCACCGTTCTCTGCTCATGACTCCAGGAATCTCCTAGAAATGAGATTCAGGAGAGAAAAGAATGAGCTAATTTCATGTGTTTCTTTGAGTCACAGTAGTACAAAAAATACTATGTAACAACACTCTGTTTTAGATTATTTTGCATTTTCATGCTACCTTTATTTATTGGATCCTTTCCTACTTTCCTTGCCTACAGTACTATAAAGTGAGTTGTCTAATAATTATCATCTCTGTTTTACAGAGTAATAAACTGATGCTCAAAGGAATTAAGTAATTTTCTCTTCTTTTATCTCCCATTCCTAGAAATCATTTTGCAGGATGAGGTCCAAGAAATGCTGTACTCTATACTGACTAGCCATCTCTACCTTTACAACCTCTCGTTGCTGGTGAGACACGACAAAAACAATCCTCAAATGTGCCTCCTGGTATTTCTCTTTATAGAAATATTTGTATACTTTCTGATATAACTTCACTACCAAATGCTAGATTCAGCAGCAAAAAAAAGGCTTATTAATAACATATGGATTACTCATTAAAGTATTGCTTAATCATTTTATTCATGACAAATATGTGATGTAGATAATATTTTTAGAAATATATTCACCAGTTATGAAACTATATATGGTATGCCTTTGTAGGTGTCCAACTATACTTTGTAGTAAGGATATGGCAGCAAATAGGAAAAAACTCATATTTTTCATGAAATATTTCTTTAAAATTATTTTATCTGAGAATCTTTGAAAACCACAATGCTTACTAAGTTTAAAATACAACTCTTCAACAAATTCAAGTTTAATTTAATGACAATATTTTTATTTTATGTGATACCATGTTTACTAATTCTTTGAGAATGACATACATGAATACAAAGTGCTTTGATCATATTCATACCTCACTCCTCCAATAACCCCCCTGCATGCATCTTCCTCAACCATCTTCACTTCACTTCTACTTTTTAAAATAACCTATAGAGTCCCATTTGTGCTCCCCATATTAGCATGACTATGGGGCACTGTCAAGGTGTTAGAGGCAACACCCTTAAAGAAAACTAGCTTTCCTTCCCCAAGCAGCCATCACCTGTCTATACCTCCCCAGCTAGCAGTAGGAGGTGGTAGCATGACTCTCTTTTATGCTAGAATGTTGATTGGCTTTATTTTCTTCAAATTAGTATGAAAAGAGATATTGATTTATGAACCATAGATTTACCCTTAGGTAAGTTGGAAAGTTAGCCTTTATTACAGAGCAGGGTCAGCCTGTCTGGGCTAAATTGCATTGATTCCATATACAAGTGTTACTTTGAAAAGCTGGCATTTGTTTGTAATGAGTAAAGCAATCAAAAGACAAAAACAACTGATGCTTGGAGCACACCATATTATCTCTGCAGGTGCCTGTAGAAAACGGATGTCTTGCTGATGTTCAAAGCACTAATTTTCTTCCTTCTCTCGGCCTTACCTAACATCCTGCTGGGTGTCATGTTCAGTTTTAAATCGTTGGAGGTAACATGTTAGTTCAACATTTAGCATTTAGCTTCTTGATTAATTTTGATTCAATATTTAAAAACATAAATATGTCAAATAGTTACGTGCATATAAGCCATGTAGATACAGTAGAAAAATATGTGGGCCTAGCACTGTCCTTTTAACATCTGAGTTTATGGAGCTAAGATTTATTAAGAGGAGAAATAATAACAAGGGGATTAAATGGGATGGATAATGGGAGGACAGGATAGAGGACAGAATATATGGAAGAATAACTAAAGCTAAAGGCCTTTGGAAAAGTTATATGGAAACTTACTACTGTAGAAGATTCCTTAAATATGTATACATATGTAAAAGGAATTTAAATATAGTTGTCACATAATGGAGCTACTACTAAGTAGCCATCATACACTACCAAATTAAACCCCCAATACAAGAAATGAGTTAGGTTTTTTGTTTGTTTTTGTTTTAGTTTTAGTTATAGGTCAGGGGGGTTATATTATAGACCACCCCAAATATTACAGGCTAATGCTAATGCTTTTGGCTACCCTCCACAATCTGATATCAAAACCCTATTGCTGAAGACACCACATACATAATAGAACATAAGAAAACCAAGCTGGTACTCAACTGTAAGCTCACCCCTACTGATTAGCATTGATAATGCTAGAAGGTATTATAGCATTATATTACATTACATTACATTACATTACATTACATTGCATTGCATTACATTGCATTATATTAATTATATTATATTATTATATTATATTATATTATATTATATTATATTATATTATATTATATTTATTATATTGTACCAGAGAAGAAAAGTGATCACCAATCCCACCCAGCTATAAAACCTTTAAGCTACAATAACTGCCTGTGTGCACAATACCCCACTGATGTAACAGTGGCATGGGTGTTGTGAAAGTAACTAACCATTTTTTTTAAATTAAAGACCCATTCCATGAAATGGAACCCATCAAAACTTAATACTTTGCCATTGTTAAGGAAGCCAAGAACCTGAGACTAGATAGGTAATGGACCCTAGGGGGAAACTTACCACTCTGTTAAATGAACATAGCAATAAAATGACTCCTAATGACATGTTGCTGTACTCATAGATCAATTCATCATTCAACACTCATCAGAGAAATTTCTTCTTGAATAGATGGGAGTTTATCTAGAGACCTATAATGAGACAATGCACAAAGAGTGGGAGACTTTGGAATACTCAGCCTTAAATGGGATGTCTTTATCCCACTGTACCCCAAAGACTCATGAATCTATATGAAAAGGGGGTGGGAAGATGTTAAGAATCGGAGGTGGTAGATGACATCAAGGAAGCAGAGTATTTTAACACAATAGGGCTTATGCACATATGAACTCATAATGACATCATGTGCAAGACCCTTATAAACCAGACAAATTCCCAGTACAGAGAAGGACAAGTATGCACAAAGTTCCACCCCTGAGAGGCTATTTGCAATTGATAGCTGCTGGGGGAGGAAAAATATTTTTTTTTCCAATGGAGTGACAATGAGTATATTAAACACACCCCAGTGCTGGTCCTTTGCTCCATGGATTGCATTTTTTGTTTGTTTTAATTTTTGTTTTATTTTTTAAGAGAAAGAAAGAGGCTATCCTAGCTAGTCCCTAGCCCCTTTGCTGGGCCCTGCCTTCAACCACAGAAGACTTCTGCCATCCAGAACCAGTGAGTGACCCACCTGTCAGAAGTACTACACCCTTCTCTGGATTCTGGCCCCACTCATGACCCTTTCCCAGGCCTAGGCTATCCCAGCTAGTCCCTGGTCCCACTGCTGGGCCCTGTCCCCAACCCCAGTGGACTTTTGCCTCTGAGGCACAGAACACAACACCAGCCAGAATCAGTGAGTATCCCTCCTGCCCTGTGGCCCAAACCTTCTCATCTCAGCACCAACACCACTGCTGGGCTCAGCCCCCAACTCCAGAGGGTTCACACTCCTCTGATGTAGTCCTCACCTGTCAAAAACCAGTGGGTGAGTGACCCACCTCCAAGCTGGACTGCCTCCACCCCTTGATTCTGATTCCCCCAAGAACCATATCTCCGCTCAACCCCTCCCAAATCATCATCCTTTTTATAGCCAGCCCTTCCCCTGAAGACTCCATAGGTCTCAGTATAGTCCACACCAGTTGGAAGAATAGCCCCAAAAACTTAACTGGAGGCCAGACTGGTACTAGGTACCCGAGAAGACTCAGGCTTTACTAGAGCCCATGCCAGATCTAGAGACCCAAGAAGACTTCAGGTTTAATTGAGGCCAGATCAGATCAAGGGAACCCAAAGTCCCCAAAACCCCAGTGGAGACACCTTACTGGATCTGAAGACTCATGAGTCACCAGAACTCTTGGCCATTTAGGGTCAGAAGACCAGAGAGGAAACAGAAACCAAGGAACAAAAAGTACCCTTCCAACAAAGACAAATGCATAAATCAATAACTGGACCTAAAATCATCCCTAAATCCAGATGCCCAAAAGCCAGTGTGAGATGATGATCAGTAACAGAAAGGGCAATATGTCACCACTAAAGTCCAGCTATCCTATGACAGCAAGACCTGAACATTTCAACACAGCTGAAGCACAAGAAAATGATTTTAAAAAATAATTTTATGAAGATGATTGAAGTACTTAAAGAGGAAATGAAAAAAAAACTCATAAAAAAGTCAAAGACAAATGGAAAATAGGAATAAATCACTAAATCCCTCAAAGAATGCCAAGAAAGTCAAGAAAAAAACAAACAGGAGAAGGAAGTGGT
This sequence comes from Peromyscus leucopus, assembly GCF_004664715.2. Taxonomy (NCBI): domain Eukaryota; kingdom Metazoa; phylum Chordata; class Mammalia; order Rodentia; family Cricetidae; genus Peromyscus; species Peromyscus leucopus. The sequence continues at coordinate 35,357,368 of NC_051063.1, forward strand.
TCCAGACCTCAATATGTTTATGGAAGCAATAAAAAACAACAACAACAACAAAAAAAAAACAAATAAAAAGGCAAACTGGGGGAATTATGGAAATGGAAAATCTGGGTAAGTAAACAGGACCTACAAATGCAAGCATCACCAACAAAATACAAAAAATGGAAGAGAGACTCTAAGGCATTGAAGATATGATAGAGGACTTAGATTCATCACTCAAAGAAAATCTTAAATTTAAACAATTCCTAGCCCTCCAAATGGAGGAAATCTGGGACACTATGAAAAGACCAAATCCAAGAATAATAGGAACAGAAGAGAGAGAAGAATCTCATTCAGCTCAAAGGCCTAGAAAATATATTCAACAAAATCATAGAAAAATTATCCCAACCAAAAGAAGGACATGCCTACAAAGGATCAAGAAGCTCATAGAATGCCAAATAGGATGGATCAGATAAAAAAAAATCTCCTCACCACACAATTATCAAAACACTGAACATACAGAATAAAGAATATTAACAGGTGAAAAGGAAAAAGGCCAAGTAACATATAAAAGCAGTCCTCTTAGAATTACACCTGAATTCTCAATGGAGACTCTAAAAGCCAGAAAGTGCCTGCATAAAGAATTTGGAGCAATCTCAGCTAACAAATTAACAGCATACTTGAGAGCTCCAGAAAAAAAAGAAACAAACAAACAAATGCCCCAAAGAGGAGTAGATGTCAGGAAATAAACTCAGGGCTGAAATCAATAAAATAGAAACAAAGAGAACAATATAAAGAATTAATGAAACGAAGATTTGGTTCCTTAAGAAAATCAACAAGATAGATAAACCCTTATCCTAAAACTAAATAGTAGAGAGAGAATATCCAACTTAACAAAGTAGAAATGAAAAGGGTACATAATAATAGACACTGAGGAAATCCAGACAATCATTGGGTCATACTTCAAAAACTTGTTCTCCACAAAATTGGGAAATCTAAAAGAAATGCACAAGTTTCTTATAGATACCACATGCCAAAATTAAATTAAGATCAGATAAACAATTTAAATAGACCTTTAATTCTTAAGGAAATGGAAGCAGCTATTAAAAGTCTCCCAACCAAGAGAAGCCCAGAGCCAGATGGTTTCAGTGCAAAATTATACAAGACTTTCAAAGAAGAGCCAATACAAATATTCCTCAAATTATTCCACAAAATAGAAACAGAAGAAACATTGTCAAATTCTTTCTATGAGGCCACAGACCCCTTGATACTCAAACCATACCAAGACTCAACAAGAAAGATAATTACAAACCACCTTCCATCATGAACATTGATGCAAAAATACTCAATAAAATACTGGCAAAGAGAACCCAAGAACACATCAAAAAGATCATCAACCATGATCAAGTGGCCTTCATCCTAGAGACACAGGAATGGTTCAACATATAAAAATCTGTCGATGTAATACACCATAGGAAAAAACTGAAAGAAAAAAAGACATGATCAACTTATTATACTGAAAAGGACTTTGACAAACCCAATACCCCTTCATAATAAAAATGTTGACGAGATCAGTGATACAAAGACATACATAAATATAATAAATGCAATATACAGTAATCTGACAGCCAACATCAAATTAAACTGAGAGAAACTCAAAGCAATTCCACTACAATCAAGAACAAGACAAGGCTGTCCATTCTCTCCATATCTATTCAATATAGTACTTGAAGTTCTAGCTAGAGCACTAAGACAACAAAAGGAGATCAAGGGAACACAAATTGGAAAAGAAGAAGGTAGAGTATTGATATATGCAGATGACATGATAGTATATATAAGCAACCCCAAAAATTGTACCAGGGAACTCCTACCACCGATAAATACTTTTTTTGTGTGAAGTGATTGGATGCAAGTTAACTAAAAACAAAAATCAGTAGCTCTCTTATATACAAATGATAAAAGTGCTGAGAAAGAAATCAGGGAAATAATACCCTTTACAATACCCACAAATAATATAAAATATCTTGAGGTAACTCTAACCAAGCAAGTGAAAAGACCTATATGAAAAGAATTTCAAGTCTTTAATGAAAGAAATTGGAGAAAGTATTAGAAAGTAAAAAGATCTCCCATGCTCATGGATTAGTAGTATTAACGAAATAAAAAATGGCCTGTGGTAATACATTGTGTACCCTAATAAAATTTGCCTGAAGAACAGAGAACAGAATAAGCCACTAGATTAAACATAGATGCCAGGCAGTGGTGACACACACCTTTAATCCTAGCACTTGGAAGACATCCTTCTGGATATCTGTGAATTCAAAGCCACCTGGGATTATATGAGAATGACTCAATTTAGGAGAGAAACAGGGCCTGGCAGTGATGGCACACATCTTTAATCCCAGTACCTGGGAATCACATGCATTTACCCCAATATCTGGCTCCAGGTTTTTATTATTAAAAGGCATATTAGATTTGTACAACAATGGCCATTTTTACCAAAAGCAATCTACAAATTCAATGAAACCCCCATTAAAATTTTATCACAATTCTTTATAGGACTTTAAAGAACAATACTCAATATGGAAAAACAAACAAAAAACCCAGAGTAGCTAAAACAATCCTGCACAATAAAAAAACTTCAAGAGGTATCACCATCCCTAATCTCAAGCTCTACTGCAGAGCTGTAATAATAAAAACAGCATGGTACTGGCATAAAAACAGACAGGTGGATCAAAGGAATTGACACATGTATGGACACCTGATATTTGGTAAAGAAGTCAACATTATAAAATGGAAAAAAGAAAGAATCTTCAACAAATGGTGTTGCCCTAACTGGATCTTACCATGTAGAAGAATGCACATAGATTCATATCTATCACCTTGCACAAAACTCAAGTCCAAAGTGAATCAAATACCTCAACATAAATTCAGATACACTGAACCTGATAGAAGAGAAAGTGGAGTGCTCACTTCAGCAGCACATATACTAAATTTGGAACAATACAGAGAAGATTAGCATGGTCCCTGCACAAGGATGACACACAAATTCATGAAGCAATCCATATTTTTCGGCCAGGTCCCAGGCAGAGCTCCAGGAACCCAATCCATGAGAGAGAGGAGGGATCCTATGAGCAAAAGACATTGAGACCATGATCAGAAAAAGTACAGATACAACTAGCCAAACGAGTGGAAACACATGAACTGTGGACCAATAGCTGAGGAGCCCCCATGGTACTGGACTAGTCCCTCTGGATAAGCAAGACAGTTGTTTACTTGAACCATTAGGCAGTAGGTTTGGGACCTGTCCCTAGTGCATGAGCCAGCTTTTTGGAACCTAATGTCTATGGTGAGACACTTTCCACAGCCTTGGTGCAGGGAGGAGGGGCTTGGACCTGCCTCAACTGAATGTACCAGGCTCTGCTGACTCCACATGGGGGACCTTGCCTTGGAAGAGGTGGAAATGGGGGGTGGGTTGGGGGGAAGACTCGGGGCGGAGGAGGGAGGACAGGGGAATCTGTGGTTGGTATGTAAAATGAATAGAAAATCTCTTAATTATATATATATATATATATATATATATATATATATATATATATATATACATGTATATATATATATATATTAAAAAAGAAGAGAAATTGGGAAATAATCTTGAACACAATAGCACAAAGACAATTTCCTGAAGAGAACACCAGTGGCACAGACACTAAGATCAATAATTAATAAATAGAACCTCATGAAATCGAAAAGCTTCTGTAAGGCAAGGGACATTGTCAATAAGACAAAACAGCAGCCTAGAGAATTGGAAAAGATTTTCATCAACCCCACATCTGACAGAAGGTCGATCTCCAAAATATATAAAGGACTCAAGAAACTAGACATCAAAAAACCATATAATTCAATTTTAAAAATGGAGGCAGTCATAAACAGAGAATTCTCAACAGAAGAAGCACAAATGGCAGAGAAACACTTAAAGAAATGTTCAACAACCTTAGCCACCAGGGAAATGCAAATGAAAACAACATTGAAATTCCATCTTACACCTGTCAAAATGGCTAAGATCAAAACCAGACATGATAGCTTGTGCTAGAAAGGATGTGGAGCAAGGGAAACACTCCTCCATTGCTGGCTGGTAGGAGTGCAAACTTGTACAGCCACTTTGCAAATCAATATGGTGGTTTTTCAGAAAATTGGGAATCAATCTATTTCAAGACCCTGGTATACTACTCATGGGCATATACCCAAAGGATGCTCAATAATACCACAATGACACTTGGTCAACTATGTTCATAGCTACTTTATTTGTAATAGCCAGAACCTGAAAACAGCATAGATGACGCTCAACTGGAGAATGGATAAAGAAAAAGTGGTACACTGTAATATTACTCAGCTATTAAAAACAATGACGACAGGAAATTTGAAGGCAACTAGATGGAACTAGAAAAAATCATCCTGAGTGAGGTAACCAAGACCCAGATAGACAAAGATGGCATGTGCTCACTCACAAGTAGATATTACCTGTAAAGTAAAGGATAACCACTCCACAATCCACAAACCCAGAGAGGCTAGGTAACAAGGAGGGCCCAGGGGAGAATCACAGATCTTCCTGGGGATAGAAAATAGAAGAGATCTTGTGGGTGGACTGGGGTGGGAAGGGAAGAGAACTTCAGGGTTTGAGTTTCAAGGGTGGATTGAGGGGGAGAATGCTGAAAGAGATTACTTGAAAGGGGGTCGATTTGGGGTCAGGTAGAAACCTGATGCAATTCCTCAGGGAAATTCTCAGGAATCTATAAGGATAATCACAGCTAAAACTCCTAGCAATATTCTCCCTTTCTGTTCTTGATCCAGCTGGGATCTCCTGCTCCCCTAAGCTCTCTTTCCCTCGACCCTTGCCCTTCCTTACCCCCACTCACGTCCAGGTTGTTCATGTAGATCTCATCCATTTCTCTGTCATTGGCGATCCTTGTGTCTTTCTTGGGGTCCTGTTTTCTAGGTAGCCTCCCTGGAGTTGTGAGTAGGTGATAGGATGGCCAAATACCCTAGTTGTCATGCTAGAAATCTCATCCAATGACTGAGGGAACCGGATGCAGAGATCCATGGCCAGGCCCCAGGTGGAGCTCCAGGAGTCCAATTGGCAAGAAAGAGGAGGGTTTGTATGAGTGAGAATTGTTGAGACCAAGATTGGAAAAAGCACAGGGACAAATAGCCAAACGAATGGAAACACATGAACTATGAACCAATAGCTGAAGAGCCCCCAACTGGATCAAGCCCTCTGGATAAATGAGACAGTTGATTTAGCTTGAACTGTTTGGGAGGCATCAAGGCAGTGGGACCGAGACCTGTCCTCAAATGCATGAGCTGGCTATTTGGAACCTGGAGCTTATACAGGGACACTTTGCTCAGCCTGGGAGGAGGGGACTGGACCTGCATGGACTGACTCTACCAGGTTGAACTCAATCCCCAGGGGAGTCTTTGCCCTGGAGGAGATGGGAATGGGAGTGGTCTGGGGGGAAGGTGGGGTGGGGAGAACAAGGGAATCCGTGGCTGATATGTAAAATTAAATTAAATTATAAAATAAAATAAAAATGAAAACAAAAACAAACAAACAAAACTCCTAGCAATAACTGATAGCCTGAACTGGCCATCTCTTGTGATCAGATTTATGATTACCCCATTTGTCTGTTATCAGAGAATCTTTGTTGCATGAATCTTCAAAGTTCTTGCCAATTCCTCAGCTGGTCCTGTTTACTCCGACTGGAAGCTTCTGTGTCTTCATCCCAATGGCTCTCAGCTGAACTGCTGCTTAAAAGCCTGAATGCTTAACCAGCCAAATGCTTCTAGTTCCTGGTCCTCAAGCCTTATATATCTTTCTGTCTTCTATCATCACTCCCTGGGATTAAAGGCGTGTGTCACCATGCTTGGCTGTTTCCAATGTGGCCTTGAACTCACAGAGATCCAGAGAGATTTCTACCTCTGAAATGCTAGGATTAAAGGCGTGTGCTATCGCTGCCTAACTAGTGGATTTCTGTTCTCTGACCCCAGATAAGTTTATTAAGGTACACAATATTTTGGGGAACACAATACCACCACAAACCTTCATCCTGTAACTGATGGAAACAGATGCAGAGACTCACAGCCAAACACTAGGCTGAGCTCCAGGAATCCTGCTCAAGAGATGGAGGAAAGAAAGTAGGAGCCAGTGGGGTCCAGGACACCACAAGAATATCTACAGAAACAACTCACCTGGCCAACAACCAGAGATCCTACATGCGACCAACCTAGGCCTTCTATATATATGTGACAGTTGTGTGTCTTGGTCTACTTGTGGGGTTCCTAACAATGGGAGCAGGGGCTAACTCTAACTCTTTTGTTGGCTCTTGGGAAGCTATTCCTTTTATTGGACTGCCTTGCCCTGCCTCAATACAAGGGGAGATGCTTAACCTTACTACAGCGACTTGATATGCCATGCTTTTTAATACCCATAAGTGGCCAGCCGATTTCTGAACAGAAACAGAGGAGGAGTGAATAGATTGTGGTAGTGGAGGGGTGGGGGGAGAAAATTGGAGAAGAAGATGAAGGGGAACTGTGGTTGGGATCTAAAATAAACAAATAAATAAAATTTAAAGAATTTTAAAAAGACAATATAAGAACATGAATTTGGGGTAAGAGAAGAAGGGAGGGGAATTAGGAGAAATTGGGGGTGGAGAAAGAATATGATCAAAATGTATGAAATTCTCAAAAAATAAATATAAAAAATGTAAAAAAGCAAAATGAAAATTATAAGTAAAGGTATAATTTCATTTTTCTTCACATTTTTGAGAATTAGAGAAACTTATTTGATGGTAGACAGTCACTTTTTCTGTACCGTCTCTGAGAAATACTCTTTACCAGATTTTACAGCTGATCACCTACCACCAATCGAAGTGTGACAATTGAGAATTACAAGGACTTCACAAGTGGGAGTCAATATATGACTGGGCATTGATCTTAAACCATTTCAATAAATTTAAGACAATTTCAAAAAAGCATATGAATCATCAATTATATAATCATAAATAATATAAGCCCTTTAATATTTTTCTAGACATCAGAAAAAAATCCTCATGCAGTTCTAAACATTTAAATGTATTACAAGTCACATTGTTATTGATTTTGTTCTTGTTTGTCTCTCGACCCTTACTGCTTTCTCCTTTCACAGATGTATAGAATTCTTTTAAATGCTTAACTTCTTGTTGTTAAAATGGGTCTGACAGTTTTCTAAATAATATATTTATTATTAATAGTAATGCTTCAATGAAACTCATTTATATTTACAATTTTATACCAATACTAAGCCCAATTCATTTTCAAATTATTGAATAATGCAGTCAGTTTATTCAAAGTAAACATTAGTTAATATTTTATATGTATTTACTTAAACTCTTGACTTTAAATGCTAAGGTCTAGATATTTGTGTGCATTTTATTAATCTCAAACCTAAGCAATAGTTTTGAAAGTGACTGCAGTTCATCAACAATAATTATCAAAGATGCAACTGCTAAAGTAATATTAACTTGACTAAAACTTAAAGCTGTTTCAATATTACTTTACATAAAGATGCATTGAAAGGTTAACAACTTTTAGCTGAAATAAATAAACAGATTGAGGCAAATTTTAACCTAGATATTCTATAAAATCATTATTACAGGAACAAGAAGCTTCCTTATAATGCATGCTAGATAAAACTTCAAAGCTGGAACTTATGTGAAAAAAGTACTAAAACTTCTTATACGCTAATTTTTTGTTTCATTTCATTTTATAGCTCTTAATGAATGTCATTAAAGTTTGATTTTAGAAAAAAAGAAGACATTTGAAGTGAATAAGAAAAGTGAAGCATTAATCTAATTAATCTTTATCAATAAAAAATCGGAAGTCAGATAATTGGAGGTAAGGACCTGAAAGATTAGAGAAGCAGGGAGCCACCAGTTGCCTCCTACCTCTACTGTTCCTGTGTCCAAAAGAGCTGAGATCCCTCTCTCTGCCCCACCTTACTACTTCCTGTCTCCTCTCTGTCTACAGTCCTCCAAACCCCTATGGTTAATTTAGGTCAGCTAGTGGCTAGCTCCACTCTCTGACTCCAAGCAAGCTTTCTTTGTCAGAACACAATCAAAATATCACACAATAGAAAAGCATACCACATGCTAGGTTCTTTGTGGATAGGAGCAATTTCTTCCATACATTTCTAGAGTTGGAGAATTCCCAAAACAAGACATGAGCGTATTTAGATCAAAGATGACATATTTCATTTCTACATGGTAAATTCGACAGGGCAGCTTCCTGAAGTCTCTGTTGAATGTCTATGAATTCTATTTAAGAGCCATTATGACTTGATCACTGGGTAAACTTTCTTTACGGCTGCTCTGATATCATTAGGTATCAACATATGAATTTGAGGGACATCCATGAGACAAAATCAGGGTAGAATGATTGTCAGACAGATAAGTTCATTTGTATGGAGTTCCCAACCACATAAGGAGATAGCAAAAACTACACAGCTAAAACAAGTGATCTGAGTGGTAGTTTGTCTCATCAGTATGACTGATCCATGGAATGTTTTCTAGAAAATGTTAAAGATTTGGGCTTCAGTATTTGATGCTATAAATCACATGTTTTCATAGTAAAAGAGGATTTCAGGACAGAAGAGGTGATCTTTTAACAGGCCCTCAGACCTTAGCACAACCAACACTGTGATGGAAGAAGTATTCTGGCCATGGAACCAAGCACAAAGGCACTGCCGTCTGCCAAAACAAGGACAAAATCCTAACCTTCAAAGTCTGTAGTTCTGGAAAAGTCCCTAAATGTACTAACATTGCTTTTTGTCTTCTGTAGCTCTACTTCTGGCTAACTGTTCTTGCTAACTGAGATGTATCAAGCCAGGATTTGGTTTTTGTGCTTAAAAGCTCTACCCAAGAAAGTCTCAGGACTGCACTGGATCTCCAAAAACACAGTGTAGTATTAGGAAAGCTAATAAACTTTCTATTGACTTGAAGCCATGTCCAAGTTGTCTTCTCTGATGGATACCTACCGCAGAACAATCTCCTGTCGAAAGAACTTGCAGTTACCAAACAACATGACTGTGGTACAGACTTGGGAACTAATTGTGGAAATGGAAAGTGAATGGTTTTCAGGGTATTACAGAGATACTGATGGAACTAATTCATGATTGGATGGGGAACAGTGGTGAAGAATGTGCCAAGCACTCATCCCATGTAACAGACTTGCAGTATTTGAGGGAGTTCTCACCATTTACTGAGATTAGTTACAAGAAAAACAATGTGTAACTTTTCTTTAGGACTTAACTTTAAATATGCATAACAATTTTCTAAATACACATATTTGGAGGTCAGAGGAACTGTTCAGGTATTTAAGTGAGAATAAAAATAAGAGAGGTTTATTTACTGCCTTAATTCTCAACAAAATCCCTATGGAATTTCAACAAGATTGCTCTTCGTATCTATCCATAATTCAATATGTTTTCAATATTAAAATGCATTAGTGTGACCTGGGCATAGGGTATGGAGAAGATGCCATCTTTGGAATAATAATGTCTGGATTAAATTCCAATCTTGCCTTTGTCAATATAGCTGTTTATCTCTTGATTTAATTTCTTTTGCACTGATTTGCTCATCTTTAGTACCAGATTGATAACTAACAACTGTTTTCATAAGGTAATTAAAATAATTCATGTAATACTTACATGGTTCATAAATTTTAAGAAACATTATCATCCAGAAACTTTCTTAAAAATAGGGATTGCATTTATATTCTCACTAAGTTTGAGAACTTTGATGTCCAAGATAGGTGTTTACTTAAGACAAGATCTGCCTGTTTCCCAATTTGAAATGGATGGTGACATGGATTATATAACCCAATTAGGCTATATAAAAGTCATTTTACAGTCTTTTCTTTCTTTTTTCTCTCTTTCTCTCTCTTTCTTTCTTTCTTTATTTCTTCTTCCTTCCTTCCTTTCTTCCTTCTTTCTTTCTTCCTTCCTTCCTTTCTTTTTTTCTTTCTTTCTTTCTCTTTGTTTTTTTTTTTTTTTAAACAGAGTTTTTCTGTGTAGCCCTGGCTTTCCTGGAACTTGTATTGTAGACCAGCGTGGCCTTAAACTCACAGATCAACCTGCTTCTGCCTCCCAAGTGTTGGGATTAAAGGTATGCAGCACTATGCTCAGCTGATTCTTTTATTTTTGAATAAAATTTATTCCTGGATTATGCTGAATATTTTCTAAATCATTGTCTGTGATTCAAAGGTATATATTTTAAAACAAGTTCCTGGGAAAGGACTGAGCAGAAAGTCAGTAAATGCCTCACTGGAAGCATGAAGGTCTAAATTTGATCCACAACACTCACATTAAAAAATGGGCATGATGATAACCTATGGCTAGGGAGGTCTAGACAGAGACAGAATCTCTGGGGCTTGCTGGCTAGACAGCCTGGCCTAATTGGTGATCTCAAGGCCAAGGAGACAGTATGTTTCAAATGAAGTAGATTGTGTTCATGGATGAGACCAAGGTTGGACTCTGGGCTCTGTGCATTCACACATACATGAACACTTGGACACGTGAATATGTATACACAATTTAAAAAATCCTGTTTAGATATTTATTGAAGCTGTCTCGGCCTCCTTTATGAACAATTACAAAAACTATTTATTTTGAGATTTCCTTATTTACTTGGGAGTATAGAAAACAAATAAAATGTGTGAGTGTTGCAATAACGCCTTGGTATCAATTGCTATTCAAACCTCACTGTGTGTGATTACTTTTCTCTTGAGGATGTGAGGGATAGGATTGCTTTAAGAGTAGCAACCACAGAAATAGCTACACACATTCAATATTCACTCTCCTGTGAAGGTGACTGACTTCAGGGGACAATGTGGTGCTAGAGAGATTTGTAGCTCCAGATGAAAAGATTCTAGTTCTTCATATATTCACATGCATGAAAATTATTCATTAATCTGTGTTACCACATAGGACTACAACAGAAATAAGGATTAAGCTTCTAATAGCTCCTAAAATTAATAAATGAGACCAGATAAGGAGTTGGAGATTTAGCTCAGTGGTAGAGCACTTGCCTAGTAAGAACAAGGCCCTGTTTTTTACCTCAGCTCAAAGAGAGAGGGAGAGAGAAAGAGAGAGAGAGAGACAGAGACAGAGAGACAGAGGTAGAGAAACAGACAGGAAGAGACAGAAAGAGATTAGATAAAAATAAATAAAATTTTGCCTATCATATTCAATTATCAGTTAAAATAATGCACATAGGGGCTAATATCTAAAATTTATACGAAATTACAAACATTAAAGGCTGGGGAGATGAGAGCACTCACTGGTCTTCTAGAAGACCCAGGTATTATTCCCAGCACTCACACTGGATGGCTCACAATCATGTGTAACTACAGCTCTAAGAGATCAACCCACTGTTCTGACCTTCATAGGCAGCTTCACATATGTGGAATTCATTTACACACACACACACACACACACACACACACACACACACACACACACAAATAAAAGTAATAAAAATAGCATATAATTTTAAAGGATCTGTAAAAATTAAACATCCAGAATAAATAAATAAACTTGTCACAAATCCTAAATGGTCTTTTAATAAAAACCAGGAGCCAGATACTGGGGTAAATGATGAAAGATCAGAGAGACAAAGGAACAAGCCATGTCCCGCCTCACTAACTCCTCACCTGATCTCCAGGAATCCTCCGACTGAATGCCTCTGAATCCTCAGTCGAAAGGCTGTAGTTCCTGTCTCCTCGCGTCTTATATGTCTTATGTGCCTTTCTCACTCAGCCATTTCACTTCCTATCTCAACCTTCCTAGTGCTGGGATTAATGACGTGTGTGCTTCCCAAATACTGGTAACAAAGGCATGAGATCTCAAGTGCTAGGATTAAAGGTGTGTGCCATCGATGCCTGGCCTTTATATTCAATCTAGTGGCTAGCTCTGACCTCTGATCTTCAGGAAAATTTTATTTGATAACGAGTAAAGCAAAATGTCACCACAATCAACAAATATGCTAATGAAGTGAACAGACATTTCCTAAAAGAAGAAAGAGAATAGGAGGAATTTTAAGCTATTCCATAACCCTACCCTTCAAGAAAATGCAAATTAAAACTGGTTTGAGGTACCATCTCTTTCTGGTCACAATGGTTTGTTCATCAAGACATCTGACACAAATACTGCTGGAAAGGTGGGGAAAGAGGACCTTCATAGAGGGGGTATAAACTGGTGTAACCACTATGCAACCAGTGTGAAAGCTTCTCAAACAAGCATAGAATGACTATATGACCCTGCTAAATTTCTTCTGAAGATATACTGAAAGGAAGCCATATCCTACTGAAGAGACACTTACATATCATTTGTGTGGCTGCTCTGTTCAAATTGGCAAAGAAATGAAACCAGCCTACATGCCCATCAAGAGCCAAATGAATGGTGAAAATGTGGTGAATATACAGAGTGGGATTTTACTCATCTGAAAAAAATAAAAAGGAAATTATTACATTTGTGGGAAAATGGACAGCTCTAGAAAGCATTATAGCAAGTAAGTTGACCCAAATTCAGAAATCCAAAATCCTCATATTCTCTCCGATATTGTTTTAATGTGAGCAGCTTCCATAGTCAGTTTACACTGAGCACAGGAGACACTGGTGCTGTGGGGACAGTTCACCCAGTTGGGTGGAGATCTTAAAGCAAATCTGGGATTTCACAGAGGAGGTTCTTTTGCCCAAGAGTGTAACACACAAAGCCTGACCATTTCTCTGCTGCTGGCTCCCTTTCTGGTCTCAGCTCACTACACAGACGTGGAACCGCTTTTGCCATCCTGAAGAATTCTTACTGACAGGGCATCTGCATCGGCAGGAATCAGCATGAAGAGCTGTTTGTCTTTACCACCAGCAACACCCTCTGTAACTCACAAACTGGGAATGGGAATGTGCCTGACCCAGGGTAGGAAGAGAGTAGGATCATTCTTTATTCTGACTTTAGAATAGAACCGTTTCTGAATGAATGTCATCATCCAAGTCGTTTTTGATTTATACTTCATATTGATGAAGTGGGCAGAAATTTTAAAATGTGCATTTTGTAGACCCATTTTAAAAATCGAAAACACATTTTCAATATAGGCATCTCTATGCACAGCATCACCTTTCCCTTCATTATTTTTACCTTAGAAATGTTTCAATGGGTATCCTTTTCTTTAAATTGATAAATCTCTATTTAGTAGTTCCACATACAACTATAGACAGTTTTATAACACAATGTTCTTTTAAAGAATTATTTAAAATGCAATTTAAAAAAGCTTTCATAGGCAAGTATTAGAAATATAAATATTCATAAATTACTATTCTTTGAAATATGTTGGCTAAATTTACATAGAGATGAAAGTGGAAATTTATGAAATGCTATTTTATATTCATTCTGATGGCTTAATGTCAGTAATATTTTCTGGCTGAGGTCCCTTAGTAAAGTGGTCCACATGTCTTGGTGGAGAACATATTCCTATCCCCAGGCAAGCTGTATGGGTTAAATTGCAGCTCAGCTTTGAGATGGCTGGGGGAGATAGTGTAGAGAGGGAGTGGAGACTGGAAATTAAAACTGTGGAATTTAATTCATTTGACTTGAGGAACTTATAATCTCACTCCTCTTAGAAGAAGAGAATGTATAAGTGCAAATTTTAATTAATGAGATTGTGCAGCTGGTGGCTGCCTTTGGTAGCATCATCTGAGCAGTTCTCTGCTATGAAAGGACAATCTTTTTGACATAAGGTTTATTGTACATGTTCCTGTACTGGAGCATGCATGTGTATGTTAATACACACACACACACACACACACACACACACACACACACAGATACACAAACACACACACACACACACACACACACAAACAACCTTTTGGCAAGACTTTCTCACTCTCTGATGGTATATAGTTATGGGCCTACACATTTTAATCTTTGATTCAGCTTTCAGTTGCTTTCCTTGTGAGCAAATATTAGTAACTGCCATTTTACTTTGTGTTTACAAGCCTATGTTCTTTAGCACTACCAGCTACTGTCCAATTTTGATCCTCTAGGAAAAAACTAAAAGATCCATTAATATTCTTTATAGAGCATCTCACACTTAGAACAAATGTCCTGTGTTCAATAATTTTCCCTTATGAATATTTATATTTCTAATACTTGCCTATGAAAGATTTTTAAAATTGCATTTTAAATAATTGTACCCTCCTATCCTAACCCTTTTGTGTGAAATTTACCTACTCATTTAAACTCTCTAATCATCTGTTTGTTTTTTAACTAAAGAGGGACTAGGACATCAAGGTCTATAAAGATCTCATAGAGATTAAGTTGGATGATATCTTCTTAGTTTTTCATACTTTCTCTGATAATCACTGGTTTCAAGAGGGGTCTCTCTGTGGGTTTTGTATTCTTGCAATGTTACTTTTACATGTAACTCAGATTCTACTCACTTGGTGGCACTTGCCTTTCATCCCAGTACACCAGAGATAGATGGATCTATGAGTTCGAGGCCAGCCTGGTCTATGGAGCAAGTTCCAGGACAGCCAGGGCTACACAGGGAAACGCTATCTCAAACAAACAAGAAAGAAAGGGAGAGAGAGAGAGAGAGAGAGAGAGAGAGAGAGAGAGAGAGAGAGAAGAAGAAGAAGGGAGGGAGGGAAGGAAAGGAAGGAAGGAAGGAAGGAAGGAAAGAGAGAGAAAAAAGAAAAATTTAAGGACAGGACAGGGTAGTGTGTGTCTATCTGGAATACAGGCAACCCATGTTCCCATGTTTGCTGTGGGATGTTCTGTATGTCCTGTGGGAGCCCGTCCTTGGGTTCCTCGTGGCTTTACCCAGCAGGTACGCATAGAGGATGATTAGGACCATGGGCCTGAGTACAGGTGTCTGAGATGGTCTGCACTTGGCTGTGCTGGGGGATGGTCTGTATGGCAAATGTGTTGCTCTGATTGGTCAATAAATAAAACCTGATTGACTGTGGCTAGGCAGGAATTATAGGCGGGACTAACAGGGAGGAGAAATAAAAGAACAGAAAGGCAGAAGGGGTCACTGCCTGCAGCAGCCGCCAGGACAAGGAAGATGTAAAGTACCGGTAAGCCACGGGCCATGTGGCAAGGTATAGATTTATAGAAATGGACTAATTTAAGATATAAGAACAGTTAGCAAGAAGCCTGCCATGGCCATACAGTTTGTAAACAAAATAAGTCTCTGTGTTTACTTGGTTGGGTCTGAGTGGCTGTGGGACTGGCGGGTGAGAGAGATTTGTCCTGACTGTGGGCCAAGCAGGAAAACTCTAACTACACATGTTCATGACATTAACTAGTCAGAAATATCCATCTCCATAATATTTCTCAAAATCTGGGCTCTGTCCACCTGATGCTCCCCAGGTGCTTGAGATATGCTAATTGCCCTGTTTCTCACTAAGGCCTCTCAAATCAGAATCTCAAAGGGCCAGACATAGAGGTCTGTTTTGTTATGTTAGTTGTTTGTTTTTTCCTTTGCACAAGCTCCTATTATGATCTTGAAGAATACGGATGTTTTAAATCATTATTCTGTGATGGCTTTACCACTCTGATATGGAAGAGAATATGAATATGCACCACCTCCAATGCTATCTGTTGTAAATGTTCACTTTTGAAATAGAATATATATATATATAGGATACATAGATATTTCAGATAGACAAGTAATCTTCAAACACTTCAAAGACCTACAAAATATGACATTTAAAATATTTTTAAAAATTTAAACTTTCTAGATAATGAGACATGTCTGCTCCTATCAGCACCGATTTACTTCATAGAGAAAGATGGACATCAAAGACACTCTATATAGAGTTTATCTTCACCTTGACAAAAATAGTCATTTGGACAAGAAACTGTTCTTGCCTCGACTGCTTGATCAATTGGACATACAGGACCCATAGAAAGGTGATCACTGAACTTTGCTTGGCAAAATGGCCCTTCAGGTTCCTGCATTGCAGAGGAAACTGCCAGATATTCTACAGGACACTAAAAAAAGTGACTGAAAAATTCTAGATCTATGGGCTGAAGACAGATGCCCCAACATTACAGAAGAACTTTTGATAACTGTCCAGGCTGCCAGCTGTCTCTGTCTACTCTTATAAGACTCCCAAAAGTTGCTTACATCCTTCTTCCATTTCTCAGATAGTATTATATCCTTCTAAGGTCTTTAATATAGTTAAAGACTAAAGATAATTATAATTTTCCTTAGTTATGATAAAATACAAGTTAGATATAAAACCTTAGACTCACAAATATAAGATAGATAGGATATCTTCTTTAATTTTCCCAAATAGACTAGTTATTATAAATAGACTACATATTGTAACTGTAATTCTTACTTGATAATTGTTTTGTTATCTGTAATTTTACTATGTAAAAGTTAAAACCTTCCTTTAAAAAAAAAAGAAAAGGGAAGTGCTGTAGGATGTTCTGTATGCTAAATGTGTTGCTCTGATTGGTTAATAAATAAAACACTGATTGGCCAGCAGCCAGACAGAAGTATAGGTGGGACAAGGAAGGAGGAGAATTCTGGGAAGTGGAAGGCTGAGTCAGAGAGACACTGCCAGCCACCACCATGACAAGGGAGATGTAAGGTACCGGCAAGCCACGAGCTATGTGACAAAATATAGATTAATAAAAATGGGTTAATTTAAAATAAAAAAAATAGATATACAGTTTGTAAGCAATATAAATCTCTATGTGTTTACTTGGTTGGGTCTGAGCAGCTGTGGGACTGGTGGGTGAGAGAGATTTGTCCTGACTATGAGCCAGGAAGGAAAACTCGAGCTACATTCTTCCTCTAATTATTGCTCTCACCACCCTTGTATTCTCAAGCATGCTATAGTGAGATGACTAGGGCTAGATCCAGATTCTCTAGTAAACCTATGACACCATAACATACAGCCTTGATAAAAGGTAAGTGTACTTAAAAGTTTTTTAAATCCTGTGCCAACAAAGTTATTCTTTATAAATAAATTTGATAAATAACACACACACACACACACACACATACACATACACACACACACACACACAAGCATGCATACCATTCATGTATAGAACTTGATGTAATATGAGAATGAACATTGAATCGTTATACCTATTTTTAAAATTAATTATCTATGTACTTGCAGTTTTAATTATTGGACATCGTGTTTTCCACTCCTCCTTTTCCTTCCTTATTGTTTTCTTACTTCCCTCTCTTCCCCTGTTTCCACTCCCTCTGCAATGCTTCCTTCAGTTCCTGCCTCTCTTTTTGTATTCTATAAGGAAAGATAAAGACAAAATCAGTACTTTTTGATCTTTGAACAGAAAATTTCAGCAATATAACTTCTATTTTCAGGCAAGAGGATGGGGGAATACTAAGGTAACTAATTGTTTCTTCATATTTCTATTTCTCACAGAATTCTTTGTTTGTTGAACAATTATCTCAGACTCTAGCCTAAGTACTTTTATGTACATTTTCTTTTATATCATAATAGCCAATGAAACCTATACACACAAATATGGAGAGGCTTCATGAATTTCTCAGTCCATCCTATTACTAAGCCTCAGGCCTGCTTTCCATCCTTTGCTCTCTCTTCCTCCTTCCCTTTCTTCCTTTTCCTCATCCTCTTCCCTGTCTTCTTTCTTTCTTTCCTTTCTAACCCTCCCTCCTCTCTCATCTGTCCTCCCTCCCTCCCTTCCTCTCTTCTTCCATTTCTTCTTTCGCCTGCCTGTCTGCTTCTCTCCCTTCCCTTTCCATATTTTTATGAAGAATTTGATGTTATAATAAAAATAAATACACAAATAAGAATTGTAGAAAGAATAATTGAGCAAATAGCTATACAGGTCTTGAATAAAGTGAGGGCATTAACCATGGTAGCATATGGAAGACAATTTATTAGAATGCAGGTATGGCACCAGCTTATTTCTCCAAGCCATAGTCTCCCCTTCTTTCTCATGCTTCAATGCAGCTTAGATTTCTTATGCTCTTTCACGGTCTTTGTGTTTTCCTAGTTCAATATTTACATTCATGCCCTTCTTGCTTTCTTGTGCTGTATTGCAGCCCATCCAAACCCTCTACAGGATTAATATTTTCTTATTACTAGAAATAATTTTAAACATTCAATGAAAGTAGGACTTTCTACATAAAGATCCGAAGGAGTGACTGTGGCAGTATGAGCTTCTAGGGGACTTTTATTGCTATTTTTCTGTGGAAATACAAATCAGCACTTGCTTTCTACATATTTACTTCTATTGACCTTTATTTGGTAGAAGAAATTTTGACTCAAATATATGATCAAGTGCATTAGTTGCCTTTGGCAAACAATGGTCCTGGTCACTCCGGTATTTATGCATTTTTCTCTCAGTTGTGGCTATTTGGGGATGATTTATAGGAAGACACTTGGCATCTATAAAGTGTCAAGACTCTGCTCCAGCTATATTTGATTTCTCATAATCTATATAGATCAGTTTTTCACACATCCATCATTTGAAGCTTTTTTGAATTAGCTGGTATTTTCAACTTTTTCGTCTCAAAGGTAGATGTCTCTATGGGTATGGTGGCATTCCCAACTTCTTCCTCTTTCCCTAGATAGCTTTTATTCTAGTCATTTGTATCTACAGGGCATCTACTTAATATAGTGTGAATAAATGGCCCTTGGGATGTGATTCAGGAAACAAGTTCTCTCTCAGTCAGTCAATCTATTCTCAGTTTGCAAGATAATGTTTTGAGAGAGGTAAATCTGAACAACAAGATAACAAACTTGACCCTATAATTTGAATAGTCATCACGATTCTTTGTTAGGCTAAAACTGGTAAACTTGATTTTTTTTCTTTTGCACTTGGATGATAATCCATCTTAACTTTAATGCTATTAGTTATAGCCTTATTATTAATATGATTATAATCATTATCATTAAGGCATAGGATGCACAAACACATACAATAGCATTGAGAGGTTCATGATAAAAAGTAACAGTTCCTGCATGCAAATGAGGCCATGTAACTAATATTCTTCCTGGATCTATTTAAATATAATCATTCTTTTTAATTTTATATGTATACTAAAATGTCTTAGTGTCATCTCTATACCTTTCTTCCTTGCTTCATTCTCTGTAGTCATTGATTATATTTCTCTAAAGCATTTTCCTGTATCTTTTTTTCAGTCTGTTTTGTATCTATATCAAATACAAATAGGGAATCTGAGTCCAAGGAGGAGAGGCCTTTACCTCTCTTCTGTTATCTGCAGATAAGTGCAGGTGTACATATTCCTATATAAATAAGTACAATGTGCTCAATCTGTTTAATGTACCTGTATGTATGTTTTCAGGTCTTCCACATCTTTAATATAATTATTGGACGTGTAACTTAGATCTGGTAATAAAATTTTTCCTTCTTGTGGTGTGGTTGAGCATCTTTTGGGTATATGCCCAATGATATTGCTTGCTCAACTATGTTCATAGCATTATTATTTATAATAGCTGGAACCTGGAAACAAGCTATATGCCCCTCAACTGAAGAGTGGATAAAGAAAATGTGGTACATGTACACCATGGAATATTATGCAGCAGTAAAAAACAAGGACATCTTGAAATTTGTAGGCAAATGGATGGAACTAGAAAAGATCATCCTGAATGAGGTAACCCAGATCAAGAAGGACAAACATGGAATGTACTCACTCATAAGTGGATCAGATACAAAGCAAAGGATAACCAGGCTATAATCCACAAACCCAAAGAAGCTAGGTAAAGAGGATGACCCTAAGAGGGACATGCATGGATTGCCCCAGGAAGGGGAAAGGCTTAAGATCTCCTGGGTAAACTAGGAGGCGTGAGAAGAAGGGAGGAGATGGGGGTAGGAAGATGAGTGATAGAGATGGTTAAGATTAGAGAGGGATGGAGAGAGAGAGAACAAGCAGTGAAAGAGAGATCTTGACAGAGTGAGCCAGTTAGGGGTTTAGGGAGAAAGGTAATGCTAGGGAAATCCCCAGAAACCTACAAGGATGTTCCCAGCTAAGACTTCTAGCAATGGTGGATAGGGTGATTGAACTAACCTTCCCCTATACTCAGATTGGTGATTATATTAATTGTCATCATAGAACTTACATACAGTGATTAATGGAAGCAGATGCAGAGACTCACAGCCAAGCACTTGGCCTAGCCCCTGGAGTTCAGTTGAAGAGAGGGAGGAGGGACTAGAGGAGCAAGGGGAGGTCAAGATCATGATGGAAAAAAACCACAGAGACAGGTGACCCAAGCTAATGGGAGCTCATGGACTCTGGACTGACAGCTGGGAAGCCTACATGGGACTGAACTAGGCCCTGTGAATGTGGGTGACAGCTTGATCTGCTTTCAGGGTCCCTGACAATGGGACCAAGACCTATCCCAGGTACATGAACTGACTTTTTGTAGCCTATTCCCTATAGTGGGATGCCTTACTCAGCCTTGATATGGGGGAAGGGGCTTAATCATGCTCCAACTTGGTATGCCAGCCTGTATTGACTACCCAAGGGAGGCCTTACCCCCATAAGGAGTGAATGGAGGGTGGAGTGGGGATAAGGTGGGGGAAAGTTGGAGAAAGGGAAAGAGTGGGAATAGTGATTGGTATGTAAAATGAAAAGAATTAAATAAAAAAAATTACTAAGAAAAAAAATTTCCTTTTCCTTGCAATTGGTTAAATGATGAACATTTAGCCCAAGTAATGCCAAATAGGACATGTTTGTGATACCTACTTGAAGATAAAAGCAAAAGAGATTTTTCTCATCAGCTCAGAGTATTTTCATGGAAGTAGTCAACTATCTTCAGAATGAGAGAATGAGAATAAGAGAAAAATGAAAAGGTGGATGCAGGAGGAATGAGTGAACTAATGCCATATATAACACCATTGTTGTCTGTTCAACCTGGTGGCTGGAGATGAAGTCTGATGATCCCTTGGGTTATTGTTTTATTTTATTTAAAATAGCTAGAGTTAGGCTTCTTTTGATCACATTTGGAAACAAATATTTACTAACGCACTTGTTGTAAGGTTGTGGAAAAAAATGGAATGAGGTAATAGAGATACTACTAATGAAAACAATAATAGTCTGTATTTTTTTTTTCTCCCAGGGTTCATGGAAGAGTACAACAACCAACTGAGGATTCTAATCTGAGGGATATCAAATGAATCTAAGCACACTGAGTTCTTTAATCCATTCACTTTATTCTTCTAAATCCATTCACTTTTTTCTTCTAAATAAATTCTATCTACATAATTTCTTTTCTGTTCTCATACTTAGCTCCTCTCAGTCCCTTCTTATGGTGGGTAGTCGGCCCAGCTTTGACCTGGAAGTACCACCCCCACTGAGGTTTCAGAAATTGTCATACCTACAAGGCAGAGCAGAGAGAGGACCCCTGAAGACCTGAGATCTGGATGGGCTGTCTCTCTTGGTTCCTGGATCCTGGATGCTGGAAGTAGACCGAGCAGAGTTTTTCAGAAAACACTGTGCTTCACCTTTCCCAGATCCTGTAACCTATCCCTTCACTTGTGAGTTACCCCACAAAATAAACCTCCCTTTTAACTATGTGGAATTGCCTTAATATTTAAACAATTACTTTCTGCTCTCAGTCTCTTCTGCTCTCTCATCTTTATCTAGTTCTTTCCACCTTTGTCCTTATCTTGTTCTTCTCAATCAATTCTCCCAGTGCTGTGAGGGAACCAGTATATACACACAAGCAATAGTTCTTTGGGAAAACAATGCGAGATTTGAAGTTTTCAGGGTCACAGAGAGAGGTGATAAGGATCCACACATAAAGCAATAACTGTCAGCTTCCAATTACAACCCAAAAGGGGAGTGACTGAAGGCAAGTTCTCTGGTAGGGTCAACTAAAGGCTAAGATCAGTTAGGGAATCTAGGAATAGCCCCTGGCTGAGGAGGAATTAAAACTTAATTTGCACGAGAAAGAAGGTTGGCACCTATTGCCTGCCTGGCTTTGACAATCTCCTTGGGTCAGTGGGAAGTAACTACCTTAACTCAGTAACCAGCAAGTGGCTAAAACATCCCAGGATGTGAGCATTAAATATCTTAAGTTAGGGTCTTGTGTAAATAACCTGGGGTGAAGGTAAGGAATGGAGAATTTAATTGTTAGTGGTTCTTTTCTCTATCTGTGGGTGAGATGAGCTAATACTTATCTATGTGCAGTTTTGTTCTTGGAAAAAATATCTTTGCAGAAACACTTTCATCCAGAGAATGGCCCTGGCCAGATTTATGTTAATGAAAAATAAACACAGCTGGGGACAGTTATCCAATTACCCCAAATGTATAGGAAAAGTTGTGCCCAAGAATGACATTACATGTACATATAACATGGAAATGCATGATAAATGGGGAGAATCATAGCTGTTATTGCACAACTTTACAACAAGAAACCACCAGTTCATTCATAAGGCAGTAATTCCATAATGCTTTGTGTAATGGTTTCCTCTAACAGACCCTTGGTTCTGATAGTTAGACCTTCTAAACCCTAGTTGTCACTGCCGTATACTCCCATTGACTTTGCTACCAGCGGCTCTCAATATACTACAATGTTTGGTGCATGGTGAACATGTCGCTATACAAATCTAGAAGAATGTTATGGAACTAGTAGTAATTCTGAGGAACTCTTTTGCTTATTCCTACACAAATTTTAGAATAACAAAAAAAAAGATAGCAAAAAAAAATAAAACACATGTTTTGTCACATAATGAAAGACAAGCAGATGCCATACAAGCTGCTCAGTCTTGTCTCAGAGATCAGCCTCAATTCAGTTCCTGAGACTGAGCAAGCAGTTTCTCTGAGGCCATGAACAAAAGACATAGTCCTTGCAGTAGCTCCTTTCTGTACGTACTCTGATGCTAGTTCAGCAGAAGTTTACTTCTGACCTCACCACTAGAGTTATGTGCATGAGTCAAGACAGAGCTGACCACTGAGCCAGCCCCATAGTCAGTACTGCTTGCCACCAGCCCCATGGCACTCAAGGACAAAGCCTGGACTTGTGCTGGACTGCAGAGTGATAATGTCGCTATACAAATCTAGAAGAATGTTATGGAACTAGTAGTAATTCTGAGGAACTCTTTTGCTTATTCCTACACAAATTTTAGGAATAACAAAAAAAAAGATAGGCAAAAAGAAAAATAAAACACATGTTTTGTCAACATAACTGAAAGGACCAAGCAGATGCCATACAAGGCTGCTCAGTCTTGTCTCAGAGATCAGGCCTCAATTTCAGTTTCCTGAGACTGAGCAAGCAGTTTCTCTGAGGGCCATGAACAAAAGACATAGTCCTTGCAGTAGCTCCCTTTCTGTACGTACTCTGACTGCTCAAAGTTCAGCCAGAAGTTTACTATCTGGGACCCCTCACCAACTTAGAGTTATGTGCATGAGTCAAGGACAGAGCCTGGACCACTGAGCCAGCCCCCATAGTCAGTACGTGCTTGGCCAGCCAGCCCCCATGGCAGCTCAAGGACAAAGCCTGGGACTTGTGCTGGACTGCCCCCAGAGTGATAATTGTAACTACCAACCAGTAAATTCAAAGGTTACATACCCTCACCCAATTAAAAGAGAACAGAGATAAAAGTAAATCAATCTGAGTTGCACATGTGCAAACCCCCCCTCCCAACCCCCTGAAGGGCTTGTGGTTTTTGCCTTTAAAAAGATAGCCTCACAGAGAAAGAGCAACTCCTCCCTGCCTCATTGTATTGGGTGTAGGAATGAGTTCCCTGTCTAGACTTGTATCTACAGAATAAACCTTGCTGTTGCATTCTGGACATCCAAGGTCTTTGGTGGTCTCTTTGGGGGGGGTCACAATCTGGGTATAACAATAACCATTCCTAATTATTTCTAGTCTTATCATAGATAATATGATATATTAAGGACACAGGATACAGGTTAAGACAAAAAGTAAACTATAAGCTGGGTGGTGGTGGTGCATGCCTTTAATCCCAGCACTTGGGAGGCAGGGGCAGATGGATCTCATTGAGTTCAAGACCAGCCTGGTCTACAAAGTGAGATCCAGGACAGCCAGGACTGTTATACATAGAAACCCTGTCTCCAGGGGGAAATAAAGGATACTATAAAAATTACTGAACCTTGGAATCTAAGATAAAAAAATATTTAGAATAGCATCAAACATAAAGAAAATAATGTCCTAGTGTAGAATATAATATCCATGTACAAAATCTTCATGTAGATATGATAAAACTCTGTTAATACTGTTAATCACAAAGATGGGAGAAGAAAGATCACTGATTCAAATCATTATTACCAAATTGATTAAAAGGAGCAGTTAATTAAAGCAAGCTTGTTTGTTCATGTACATGGGCTGCCTATCTCTAAAGCAGGATTTGAGAGGTCAGCACTGGATGTGAGGAAGACAAGGCTTTTATAGCCCAGGGTTAGGAGGGTTTGAAATGGGTATTTGGCTGGCAAAATAGACAGGGTTATAGGAGCAGAACATCACAACAAGTTCGTCCTAACAACCTTCTGAAATAAAGACATGGTTGTAAGGTGGACATAACAAGGTAGTCATAGGTGGTCATATAATCTTTTAAACAAATGTAGGATTGAAAGATGGTTATAAACAATTTTAAGAAACAAAGACATGATTGCCATTCCTGGAACAGTCAGTACAGAAACATTGTAGTTAAGGTTACATAGGCAATTCTTGAGATACAGAAGTTTAACTATAACAGGAATGAACCTAGTTTGTCTTTACTATAAGATGGCTTTTAAGCCTAAGATAGAGGCATGCTGGTTCTTCACATACCAAGTAAATCTGAATAAATAGATACATTCTTTATGCTTATAAATTTCAAGTTTGAGGATTGTTAAAAATGTCGACTTCTTGCACTCGGGAGGCAGAGCCAGGCGGATCTCTGTGAGTTCGAGGCCAGCCTGGGCTACCAAGTGAGCTCCAGGAAAGGCGCAAAGCTACACAGAGAAACCCTGTCTCGAAAAACCAAAAAAAAAAAAAAAAAATGTCGACTCCTCCCAATTTGAAATGTGGAGTCTATACAGCTATAATCAAATTCCCAGCAAAGTGTTCTGAGAACACTGGCAAATTGATTCTAATACTCATAGAAAAGATGAAAGACCTAGAGTAGCCAATTTGATAGGAGAAAATAAAACTAAAGCTGGGGAGTACCCACTGCTGAACTTCAAGACTTATTGCAAAGTTACAAGAATCAAGGAAACATAGCATTGGTTAAGTAATGGACACCAGGATCAATGCAACAGAAAGAGTACAGAAGCAGCGCTACATAAATATGATGAAGCAGATACTGACAAGGAAGTCAAGAGAATCCTATGAGAGGAGGCTATTTTTCAGAACAACTATTTCTAGATGAATAACTACTTGCAAAAGCAATGAATCTATTCAGAGTCCTCATGCCTTTCACATTAATTCCTTGTAGATCATACATATATATGTAAATCATGGAGCTGTAAAACTTATAAACAAAAGCTTAGGAAATAAATCAAAGTAGCTGTGGGTTTGTTATTGCATTGTAAACACAACTACAAAAACCATGATCCATGAAAAAAAAGTTTGATAAGTTGAACTTTACTAAATTTAAAATTTTTAGTCCTTGGGAAAAACCATTAGAATCAAAAGGATTAACTTCAGATTTTGGGGAGCACAATAAAGCAAATATGGGAAATAGGTCAAATCCAAAATAGCCAAAGAACTTCTAATGTTAGAAATAAAATTAAGCATCTTAATTAAACAGTGTGAAAGGGTTCTGAAGAGTCATGTGAGATCTGCACATGGCAATTAATTGAATGTATGTGTAAATGTTCCAGACATCATTTACCATTATAGAGTTACAAACAAAAAAGAAGAGCTACCATTCCACTCATAAGGTAGCCTCAAACTGAGAAAACAAGCAAAGCTAGATGTGGTGAGGATGCTGCTGGAATAGTAAAATATGCCAGCTAATTTGGAAAACAGTTTTGCACTTTCTTATGAAGCTTAATACTTATATATCCTAGAAATTTTGCTCCTGAATATTTACCCAATTAATTAAAGAGCTTTTTTTTTCTCCACATGAAAATGTATACATGGATGTTGGAGAGATGGACATGGATGCTGGAGAGATGGGCCAGTGGTTAAGGGAGTTTGCTCTTCTGGTAAAAATAAAAAGTTCAGTTCTTAGCACCAATATAAGGAGATTGACATCTGCCTCAGGATCTGATACCTTTTTTTATGACCTCATAGACACGTGTGTGCACATGTGCACACAGATACACATGGAGAGAGAGAAAAGAGAGGGGGGGGATGAATAGTGAAATAAATCTTAGATGCTTAGAAGGTTTAGATATAATTGACAGAATCTTCAAGTAACTAAAATTAGTCTTAATAAGTATATAAAAAGCAAAGGTTGATCTCTAAACTTAACACAATGTTTTTCAACCATCAAATCAAATTAACTATAAAGCCATGGAAAACAGATAATCATAAATATATATTACTAAAAGATAAAAGAAAGAAGCCAGTCTATGATGGCTATGGATTGATAATTTTGATCATGTAGTTGCTTAGGAATGGCAAATCTTTACAAGTATTAAAGTATCAAAGTGGTTCTAGTGGCTCAGAGGAAGCAGAAGGTTTAAGGTGATAAATTTTCCTGTAAGATAGTACAATTGTGGGTACTATGTACTTGTCAAAAGCCATTAATTCTATTGCACAATGAATGGGCCTTATATTCAAGTAAAATAAATCATTGAAAAGTTAAGATAAACTTTAGAATTAAAACTGCAAAAAATAGTTTAACTCTGTTACAAATATATAAAAGAGTCATACTGGAGATAAAGTAAATCAAGTTAAGAAATCATTGTGATCTACAAGACCGATAACAGCCTGCTGGGGTGATGGTGACTCACATTTTAGTCCCAGCACTCAGGAGTCAGAGGCAGACTGATCACTGTGAGTTCTAGGCCAGCCTGGTCTGCAGAGCTAGTTCCAGGAGATCTAGGGCTGTTACACAGAGAAACCCTGTCTCTAAATACTAAAAAAAAAAAAAAAGACTAACAACAACGACAACAACTAAAAACTATTCAGAAACATAATACTTTAGTAGATACATAGCTTCCATATGTGTATGGCATAGCAATTATGTATACTGAAAGCAAAAATAAATAAATAAATGATGTATAGAAATAGTTGAGTCTGTATTGGAGGTGTTTGCAGGCATGAATCCAGAGAAAGGTTTGAACCAGTCATTGTGAAATGTGTAAGAAGAGGAGACACTGTGATGAATTCATATTTTAGCCTAAGGTAAACAATTATATGTTGAAATGCTTATAGATATAGATACAGATATGGATATGGGTATGGGTACAAATGTGGATATGGGTATGAATATGGATATGGATATGGGTATGGGTATGGATATGAGTATGAGTATGGATATAGATATGGGTATGGATATGGGTATGGGTATAAATATGGATAAAGTATGGGTAGAGGTATGAATATGGATATGAATATGGATATGGATATGGGTATGGGTATGGATATAGACATGGTATGGATATAGTTTGTGCTAATGCCAGGTGAAAGAGTCTGTGAAACAATCCTGGATAAGATATTGGGTTCAATACCATTGTTCTTTAAAATAACCAGTATTCCTTATAAAAAGGGCTGGTTCTGAGACCAGGGAAGGTATGAGCCAAAGGCAAGTTGAGACTTACCAGTGAAGAAGGGGATGAAGGGCAAACCAGTGAAGGGGAAAGGGGAGGAAAAAAGGGGGAGGAGGAGGGATAAATAAAAAAAAAACAAAGAGAGGAAGAGTAGAGATTAATAACATTAAGAATGCTTGGAAACATCATAGGAATCATATTTTATGTTTAGTTACAATTGCACATTTTGTGTGTGTGTGTGTGTGTGTGTGTGTGTGTGTGTGTGTGTGTGTGTGTGTGTGTAGATATGTCCGGTTCCCTATTATCTTTATTTTCTTTTACCTCATTATTAATACAGCTGGTATTTTTATGCTGAGATCATCTCACTGATCTTGTCTGTCTGGATGAGCTGACCGATGTAGATGTAACCAACCATCTTATTAAATAAGAAACACAGAACCAATGTAAAAGAGAAAGCCAAGAGATCAGAGCTCAGAGCTAAAATCTCACCCTTCCTCCTGCAGTGGTCCTAGCTTCCTGAAAGAGAGCTATTTCCTGTGTGTCTGTCTTTTCATAGTATTTTGTTCTGCCTTCTCATTGGTTGTAAACCCAAACACGTGACTGCCTCGTCACTGTCTGTATGTACAGCCCTCTAGGTCTTAAAGGCATATGTCTCCAATGCTAGCTGTATCCCTGAACACACAGAGATCTATGGGATTAAAGAGGTGCGCCACCACCACCACCATGCTCTGTCTATGGCTCTAATAGCTCTGACCCCTGGGCAACTTTATTTATTAACATACAATCAAAATCACATTTTAGTACAATTAGAATACCACCACATTTCCCCTTTTCTATTTTAATAAAAAGAAAAAAAAGCAAATGGTTATAACTAACATAAGAAAAACTATATGCAAAAGTACAATAACTATATACAATATATACAAGTAATAAATACCTAAACAGTTATTTGACAAATCAGAGAAAATAATTCCATTATCTATCCTATTTTGGTAAATCCAAGATGTATCTAATACACTTTCTATCCTAATTAATTTTCAACTATAACTAACTAATCTTCAACCATAACTAACTAACCTTCAACTCCCTCAGAGACCCAAGAAGGAAATAATATTAGCTAACAAAAATAAAAACAGGAACTGCATGCAAGCAACTTCCAAAAAATTTGTGAGTTGACAGAAATAGCCACCTGCCTGGATAGTCACCTGAGGTTTCCACAGTGTTGGGGCATCATCTTCAGCCTATAGGCTTAGCGTATCTGACAGACTCATTTTTGAAGTAGGATGTACACAAGGTCAACAGTTCAACCTCACATTGGGTGAGAGCAGTCCATGTACCAGAAACACCTGAATTCCACTAGTGTCCTGTCATGATTCAGGATTTTAAATTCTGGAAATTGTTGACAGTTTTTGAATTCAGCTGTCCATTCTTCTTGGCTTTGTATATATGGCTTCATCTCAGCATCCCCTTCTTCTACACATCCCTCTATTAAATGCCAGTCTACTATTGAGAGGCATGAGCTTTCAGCTGCTGTTCCATTGCACAACAGAAGCCATCGGCCCTCTGCCTGTTAAGCTGCCTCCAAAGAAAAGGGCATTGTACCTTTTCCGGATTACGAAGTCCACTTCAGGGATGGGGCCATATTGTCCTGGCCTCAGAAGATGCCTTTTAATAAAGCCATAACCACACTTGTTTTGGCAAGAATCAGTAGTCCTTTGTTTCGTGTTCTGTCTGTCCATTTTGTCCTGTTGATTCGAGGATACTTTGTTGTCCAGTGGCTAACTTTTGCCACAGTGAAAGTTGACTCCGTATACAGTTTCTTCAATGCTCATATTTTCTCTGAAGTAGATTGGTACAGCCAGGAGCCTACATGTCTCAAAAAAGAAAAATTTTCTAAGTTATTAAAACATTTTAAATGCCATATTCTGTAGATCACTGAAGGCTTTGAAGATGACCTGTCTAAAACATCTCTGCTCAATTTTTAAAACATATCTAATATGACTACAAGTTCTATTGTAATGTCTAACTACTAACTTTCATTTCTTTATATCCTAATAGTTGGTAATAATAACATTCAAGGATCAGAAAATTGCATTACATTGTTAAATGAATGGTATAAATACAATTAGAAATATACATATAGAATTTTATAACAATATCAGTTTCAAATTTGTATACAATATAAAACAATCCAATCCAATGTAATCCAATCCAGTGCTGTGGGATGGTCTGTATGTCAAATCTGTTGCTCTGATTGGTCAATAAATAAAACACTGATTGGCCAGTGGCCAGGCAGGAGGGTGTACAGGCAGGACAAGGAGGAGTAGAATTCTGGGAAGTGGAAGGCTGAGTCAGAGAAACTGCCAGCTGTCACCATGACAAGGCACATGTGAAGACACTGGTAAGCCACAAGCCACATGGCAAGGTATAGATTTCTGGAAATGGATTAATTTAAGCTCTAAGAACAGTTAGCAAGAAGCCTGCCATGGCCATACAGTTTGTATGTAACATAAGTCTCTGTGTTTACTTGGTTGGGTGTGAGCGGCTGTGGGACTGGCGGGTGACAAAGATTTGTCCTGACTGTGGGCAAGGCAGGAAAACTCTAGCTACAGACCAGCAAGACCCTGAGATTGGCTGGCCTCCATCCCTAATTCTGTGATTACTTTTGTAAGCTGCCAAACTAGGATTTTTAAAAAGAAAAAAAATAGATGTTCTTTAACATGTTCTTTGACAATTTAACACATGTAAACAATATATTTTGATCATTTCTACCCTCAACTTCCCCCTCCCATTACCCCCAGGTCCCCTCATCTTGTCTTATCCCTGATTCATATTGTCTCTTTTGACTTTTATTTATTTTTTGTAAGTCATTAAGTCCAATTAGTGTTACTGGGTGGAATGTTGATTACTTTTCTTGGCTTGGTCTCCTGTAGGAGTTATGCAGGTAACCATAGCTGTGGTGAATTCACAAATTTAATGGTCATATCATGTCTGGATGATGGTATTTCACAATAATCCTCCCACAACCTGTAGCTCTTCCATCTTCTGCCCCCTCCTCTGGGTTGTTCTGTAAGCTTTGGGAAGGTAGGGGGCCTGATACAGATGCCCTACTAAATGCTGAGCTTTCATTAGTCACTTATTCTTAGCACACTGGCTGTATTAACTGCTATCTGCTCTCCAATGCAAAGACAAGTTCCTCTGGTTAAGGTTGAAGGCAAAACTAATCTGTGGGCATAAACACAAATATTTAGAAGGCAGTTTGATGTGTCATTTAGAAAGACAATATTAGTAGGTTCTATGCTAGGGCCTGTGTTCTCTCCAAAACCTTAGTTTTTGAGCAGCTTTACACACCAGACATTAATCCCCTCAAACCCAATCAGTAAATGCACTGGTTTCTCCATAGCATTCATACTCTATCACACCAATGATGGGCACATCTGTCCTGGCAGGCCAGTGTTTTAGCATGGGTAGATTGCTGCTATGTAGTACCATTGGTGATTTGAATACATAGCATCTTCTGCATTATGGAAGACAGTCAGCATGGAAAAAGTGTTCTGATCAGTTCCAGTTTGATTTCTCTACATTCTAGAACTAAAATGTATTATGTGTTCAGCAATAGGACATTACTATTTAGTTTTGGTGGCATTCCCAGCTTTAATGTGGATGCTGGGGATGAAATTTGGGTTCTCATGCTCATGTAACAAACATGTTACCCTAGCTCCAGAAGAGAGATTTTACAAAATAATAGCATTTCTTCACTCTGTATCAGAAGACTTCAGTCAGTTTATAATGTTTACAGATTTTATAAAGGAAAATCCAAGGTGGAAGTCAACACAGAAACTTAGATGCAAATGAAAGGCATTTTATGTCAGCTGCATACATTATGAAACTTGAGTTAAGCATGCTATATATATATATTTTGTTTTTGTTCTTTCGAGACAGGATTTCTCTATAGTTTTGGTGCCTGTCCTGGATCTTGCTCTGTAGACCAGACTGGCCTCGAACTCACAGAGATCTGCTTGGCTCTGCCTCCTGAGTGCTGGGATTAAAGGTGTGTGCCACCACAACCTGGCGTCATGTTATGATTTTATATACTTCATGTCAGTTACTTGTGATATACTGATTATGTTGGTTTTGTGAAAGATAGACATTTTTATATATGAATTGTTCTAATCTTAAATCATATGTCCCACTTTCTTTATTTTCAGAAAAAAATTAACATTCAATTATATTCTCTTGTATTTTATATTATTTTATGATTTTTATTCTTTTAAACCATCCTAGGAAGAAATCCAGGCAGATCATATTATTCCCAGTCTTATGTAGAGGAGATTGCATTTCAGAGAGCTAAAGTGATTCACAGTAGTGTCACTCAGCTTCTTTGTGAACAATGACTTCTGCTTTTGACTTTTAATCTAGCCTGTTCCACATTATTCTAATACTACACTATTCAGGGTACAGGATCCATCATAGAGATGGAAGTTTAAAATGTTCTTCACACTGCAGGGCTGTTTCCAATACCCCAATCTACAGAAATTCATCAGGTCAGTCTTTCTGAATCTTTTAAATGTCTGATTCCAACATGATTTAGGAGTATGAGTGGAGAAGGGTGCTTTTCTTTGAACAGATTTTAATTTCAGAATTTCAGATGAGAGATGGAACCCAGGGAGGCTACTGAGTTTTTCTAACTAAAATTCTCTACAATACTCTTCCTGGGATATGCATTCCTTCCTTGAGCAACAGACTTCAAAGGGCAGGGAGATTTGCTCATGTTAGTTTTCTTTCTTTTTGTTTTGCTTCACATTCCTGCACCAGTAGTGTCTTCACGTTATAGCAAGTCAGTGCTGGCTTTCCTCCACTTCTGCCTGGGCATTGCCAGGGATTCATCTTCCAGCAGTATCTTAGTTGTTTCATTGTTTTAGACAGCAGAAAGTCAATGGTATTATCATCATCATCACAGAATTGTGGGTGTGTGTAGAGATAGCCACTGCAAACTCCTTTTTTATCAACAATTTATTAAATAGAAAAATTTGACCAGTTATTTTCCTTCATTGTACCAAGGACAGAAAAAAAATCTCATAGTTAATAAAAGAAAATGAATTGAGCTACAATGTGAGTATTACTTATCTTAAGTGTCAGAGGCAAAAGTTGTTTTGGATTTCTGTGTTTTGGAATATTTGCATATGCTTAAGGGAGTTTCTTAGGAATAGACCAGAGTCTGAACAGGAAATTCATTTATGTCTCATAGACCTCATACTCAGACAACCCTATGAAAATTAATAACATTTTTTGGATATCTGTTTTGACTGTGACTCATCCCTTGAAGTCAAGAAGTCATGAGTTTTTTCTTGTCTTCATTTTCACTTAAAAAGATTCTGATTAAGGGGTATTAAGAATTTGATATTGGAGATTAGGGAAATTCAATCTGTATCATATTTAGGGATGTTGTTTGGCTCCCTAAACTCTTAGGAAGTTACAAACAAGATAAAACACACACACACACACACACACACACACACACACACGCACGCACGCACGCACGCACGCACGCACGCACGCATGCACTAGCAGTAATTTTAGTGCCCAAGAACCCAGAAGTGTAAGCAAGAATTTCTCAGAAAACAACTGGTATTGACCTCAATGTGTCAGCACTCTCTGTCCCTAAAGGTGTCCTAGGCCATAAAATTTAAATCTGAAAGCCTAAGAAATACAAGAAAACATAGTTATGAGTGCTATTACTTGTAGTGCAACTAGCTTTACTTTTGAGTAAAGTTTGTAATACAGAATATACATACACATACATATACATATATATATATATATATATATATATATATTTAATGCAATATTTGAAAATGACTTCCTAAGAGGAAAACTGAATTATGCATAAAAAATAGTATTGAATACAGAGTTGTATCTTCTAGGATGTTGACGAACTCTTGAACTTTTGACTTTTGATTTTTAAATTAAATTATTCTTCTGGAGTGTGTCATGCCCCCAAAATTTACCAAGACATTTTTTTTCATCATTGAAGATCTGTGAGGAATCAGCTTTTTAAAACATGAGGGAATAACTTCTTTTTTTAAAAAAAAGTATGAGGTGGATACAAAAATAACCATGACAAGCAAGCTATTTCAGTACAATTCTGGTATAGAAAAATGTTCCTTGTATTTGGAGAAGGCACAAAACTTTCAGTTAAGCTGTAGTTTATTTTAAAGTAGATTTAATACATAGATAATTATTCCCACTCATGAAAACAGAGCTAAAATATATGACTAGTTATTTTATGGCCATAATCATAATTGATTTATTTAAAATATGTAAGTACAGAAGTAAAATAAGAAAAATAAAATATGTGGTTGAATCAAATTTCTTCAATATTTTTTGCAATAATCCTTTATTGCTTTGTGTTCATGAAGTGTGTTTCCTATCTAAAGCTATATAATTTTTATAAAATTAATATTCAAGTATATTTATTCTTCTGTAAATCAGTTCAGTACTTAATACTTCATGTATATTTTTATATTGTTAAATGTTGTTTACATATTGATTTTTTATTTTGTTTTATTTATTTATTTTACTTCCTGACCACAGTTTTCTCTCCTTCCTCCCCTCCCATTTCTCACACCCTCAGCCCTTTTCCTCAATCCACTCCTTTTCTGTTTTTACCCAGAAAAGTACAGGTCTCCCATGGGTGTCAACAAAGTGTGAAATTACAAGTTGCTGCAGTAAGACTTCACCTTGTATTAATGCTGTGCAAGGCAATTCAGTATGATGAATAGTTTCCCAAAAGCCGGTAAAAACATTAGGGATAGCCTCTACTCCCATTATTAGGCATCCCACAAGTAGACCAAGCTACAGAACTGTCACATATATGTAGAGGGCCTAGGTCAGTTCCATGTATGTTCCCAGATTGTTGGTTCAGACTCTGTGAGTTCCTATGACCCAGGTTAGTTGTTTCCGTAGGTTTTCTTGTGAGGTCCTTGGCTCTTCTGACACCCATAATCCTTCTTCCCTCACATCCACAGATTTTCCCAAAATTGGAATAATGTTCGGCTGTGGGTCTCTGCATTTGTTTCCGTCAGTTACTGGATGGAGGCTCTCTGATGACAATCGGTGTAGTCACAAATCTGATCACAAAAGTTTACCAATTCAGGCAATGTATCCACTGTTGCCAGGAGTCTTAGTAGCTGTCAGCCTTGTAGATTCATAAGAATTTGCCTCACATCAGGTTTCTACCTGACCCCAAAGTGTTCCCCCCTTTCCAGCCATCTCTTTTAGTACTATCCCCTTCCATTTACCGCAAGACCAACCCCTCAAGTTTCCATCCCCACCCATCCTCAGGACTTTTCTTATTTTCCCTTTCCAGAGAGATCCATGATCCCATCTTGGGGGCCTCCTTGTTACCTAGCCTGTCTGGGTCTGTGGATTGTAGCATGATTATCCTTTACAGATAATATCCACTTATGAGTGAATACATACCATATTTGTCTTTCTTGGTTTGGATTACATCATTCAGGGTGATTTTTTTCTAGTTCAGTCTAGTTGCCTTCAAATTTCATGATGTCATGGATTTTTTTAACAGCTGAGTAATACTCCGTTGTGTAAATGTACCACATTTTCTTTATCCATTCTTTGGTTGAGGGGTGTATAGGTTGTTTCCAGTTTCTGGCTAATATGAATAAAGCTGCTATGAACATAGTTGAGTAAGTGTCCTTGTGGTATGATTGAGCATTCCTTGGGTATATGTCCAAGAGTGGTATAGCTGGGTTTTGAGGTAGATTGATATCCAACAATCCTGTACAATAAAAGAACATCCAGAGGTATCACCATCCCTGATCTCAAACTCAACTATAGAGCTATAGAAATAAAACACTGTGGTATTGGCATCAAAACAGACAGGTGAATTAATGGAATTGAAAAGAAAATCCAGACATAATTCCACACGCCCACGGACATTGATTTTTGGCAACGAAGACAAAATTATACAATGGAACAAAGAAAGCATCTTCAACAAATGGTGATGCCATAACTGAATGTGTGCATGCAGAAGAAAGTAGATTCATATCTATCACCATGTACAAAACTCAAGTCCAAGTGGATCAAAGACATCAACACAAATCCAGTTACACTGAAACTGATAGAAGAAAAAGTGGGAGATAGTCTTGAATGCATTGGCACAGGAGACGACTTCCTGAATAGAACACCAGTAGCACAGACAATAAAATTGACAAT
Organism: Peromyscus leucopus; assembly: GCF_004664715.2. NCBI lineage: Eukaryota > Metazoa > Chordata > Mammalia > Rodentia > Cricetidae > Peromyscus > Peromyscus leucopus. The sequence goes on from NC_051063.1 coordinate 35,393,307, forward strand.
AAAATGGGACCTCACAAAACTGAAAAACTTCTGTAAGTCAGAGGACACTGTCAATAGGATAAAACAGCAGCCTATAAAATGAGAAAAGTTTTTCACCAACCCCACATCTGATAGAGGACTGATCTCCAAAGTATATAAAGAATTCAAGAAACTAGACATCAAAAAACTACAATCCAGTTTTAAAAATGGTATACAGGTCTAAGCAAAGAATTCAAAACAGAAGAACCACAAGTGGTGGAGAAATACTTGAGGAAATGTTCTCCATCCTTAGCCATCAGGGAAATGCAAATCAAAATGACTCTGAGATTTCATCTTATACCTGTTAGAATGGCTAAGATAAAAAACACAAATGACAGCCTATGTTGTTGAAGATATGGAGCAAAGGGAACATTCCTGCTTTGCTGGTGGGAATGCAAATCTGTGCAGCCACTTGGAAATCTGTACATCTTGATTTTTAAGGGCTATATAACATTTCTATATTTGTACACACTGTAATTTATTTGGGCAATACTGTTAGTATATTTTCTTCCCCTAAGTTATAAGTATTCTATGTTAATAAATATTTATTGTATTTGTAACACTCTTCAACACAAATTATGATTTATAAATATATTGTACAGAAGACATAGCATTTTCTAGGTTGGTAGTACAGGATCAGAGACAAGAGAGCTGAGTTCAACCAAGGGCTCTAACCCTGGCTTGCTGCATTGCATTGGTCAGTTAATAATCCCAGCCATCTAATTCTGATCAAGATGCTGTGAAAATAAGTAAGTCCACCACTCAGATCTTCTTCCAATGTTAGCTACTTGTGAACAGTCTATACTTGGTTTGGTAAACATTGTGTTGTTCATAGTGGACACATAAAACTTACATGTTAAGGAACTTAAGAAAAGTGTGAATTTATAGAAAACCTGATCAAATATATTCGAAAATAGTCTATGGCTTCAGAGTTAAATATAATACTCTATTCCAAGATTTTCACATGTAATTAACTATGAAGTATATATTACTAATTTCCTTATTATTTAATTGAGTGTGATTAAGCTATAAGAGTTTAAATAATCTCCAGGTCACACATTCAGCAGTCCTGCTTTGGCTGAATGTCTGAATATTCACTTTAATCACTTGTACTACCTATTTAGTTAGTTATTCTCTAGTATATCCTATTTGTAGGAGGCATGGGGGTCTTTGTACTCACAGATAAATACTGGAAGAACTTGGAGTCTTAAGAACATAGGGTTGTTCCTTTGAGAACTGTTATCCATCAAAAAGTCCAGGAGACTAGGTGCTTTCTAGTCTGGTGAATTTTGCACCATCTGTGTGACAAGAGTCCCTCACTGGACTTATCATAACAAAGCTTATGATAAGCTTGTTTTTATTAATCAATCTACAGAACTTATCTTTTGGAAGGTGCCATATGTACATTACAAAGAGTTTTAATGTAGTAGTGTCCAATTTTTTATTTAGTTTGTTACTCAAAGAGTTTTATGTATGTTTTGTTGTACAAAACATTGATTTAATTATCAAATTATTTTCATCAAATTGTGCTGTGCTTAAATAAACCTAAAATAAATCATTCAGGGTTAGAATCCAGAAGTCTGAACTAACACTGGCTATTAAGTCGTGCTGAACTGAGATGGCTTCTTATGTCATGTGGCCAGTCACTCTGCTGGATGTGGTGGTCACAGAGTTCTGCATACATATTTATTTCCATTTCTCCAAGAATAACAATAAATCTATGATATACCAAACAAATTATAAATTATAAATAAACCAGTAGGTAAAAAAACAAGCATATTATTTTCTGCAAAATACACAATAAAATCAGACTGGTATTTTCATCTACCACTGCATTATAATGGATTCATTAATTTAATTTTATTTTATAGCTTAAGATAGTCATATGTATCCCTTTTACTGTCTTATTTTCTAACATGCATATTCAGACAAAAAGGTAACAAACCCAAGTGAGCTATAGACTTTAGGTTTTATAACTCATAATCCACAGCTTTGGAAACAATATTCTTTGTTTGTTTGATCCTTTGGCAAAAAAAAAAATGATTAATCATTATTCCAAAGGTTATTTCACAAGGTTAACTAGAGAAAAATCAGAACACACACACAAACACATACATCAACACACATCCACACATCCGTGAATATGGTGATATGTTATTTGTGGACCCCAATAAAGCTCATGTAAGGATCAGAGGAAAAAGCCAGCCACTATAGTAAACATAGAAGTCAGGCAATGGTAGCACATGCCTTTAATCTTAGCATTTGGGAGGCAGAGATCCGGGGGAGTTCAAGGCCACACTGGAAACAGACAAGTGTGGTGACACATGCTTTTAATACCAGCACTAGTTAACCATAGAGGTCTGTAGGTCTGTACAGACAGACAGAAAGTGATGTAGCTGGGTGGATAGAGGAAGTGAGATGGCAGAACAGAAAGGCTTATAGACATGAGTATACAGGAAGTAGGTCTCTTTGGAGGCTGAGGTGTCAGTAAGGTGAGGTTGGCTATGGCTTGTCCTATTTCTATGAACTCTCAGTTTTCACCCCAGTTTCTGGCTCTGGGTTTTTTCTATTAATAAGACCATTGAAAAATTTGTCTTAGGTGTGAACATACAAGGAAAGTAGCAGATATTGTTATAGCATTTTGAACAACATCTGTTTTAGTAGATCCTCTTTTCTTCGAATCTCCATCACCCCCTGATATTCCCTAGTTTGTCCCTGTAACCTTTCTTCAAGACTAATTCTATTTTTCATGTCCCATGTCTTCTTTTGCTCATCCCCTGGTCCTTCCTTATCACCTGTTTTTACCCTCTTTTGGTCCCTGAACTTATGAATCCATATGTATTGTTGTTTTATTCATATAAGCAAGGAAACAGGACAAGCTTAGGTGCCCATCAACAGAAGAATGAAAATGTGGCACATACACACTTTGAAATTTCATAACTATAAAGAAAAATTAAGTCATGAAATTTGCAGGAAAATTGATGGATTTGAAAAATATAATGTGAGGTAACATAAATATATATATTGTCTCATATTTTTGCTAAACTGTATTGTACACATGGATATTTATAAGTGGGTGGAAATATGGGTAAAACATTTCTACCTATTTTATAATCAAGAACAATTTTCAGTATTCAAGAATATGTGATCAGATGTTTGTTTTTCATACAGACTCAAGCCAGATCACAATCTCATCTCTGATTCCATAGATACTGCATTTCTTGAAGGAGAATTTAGCTTGATGACTTTCCAACACACTTTCTCAGACAGCTCCACTGAAATCTCATTCTCAGTCATACAGACACTTTCCCTTCAGTTTATCCTTGATATCATTGTGATGTCTGAATTATTCATACCAAACTACATCTGACATTTGTCCATGAATTAGAACTTTCTCAATTGATTATGTTTGTAATCTTTGATTATTAATAACGAGTTATTTCACTTTCCCATCCTCATCATGACCCTCCCTTTCCCTCAATCCTCCTTTCTTGAAGTTAATAAGCACAAAGTTTATGGAATATTTCTCAAGTTGTAGTATATCTATTAACACAAAAGTAGCAAGGCTTGTTATAAATAAGTTTTATATTGACATCCATGACTGATCATGATGCTGTCTAGTTTATTGAGATTTGTCATATATTTCTAGTAGATATGTCATCGATGTAATTATGCTCCGTGGAGAATAATAGTTGTCTATGTGACATGAGATATAAACATTAGTATAGTTTTAAAACTTTTTGTGAATTCTGCTAGATAAGAATGTCAAGATTAGAGAAATTTTATTTTTCAATAAAAGAGAAAATAGCATTTGTTTTAATGTATTCATAACCATTCATTGCACATGGTAATGGGTTAACTATTATGTAATGGATTCATAAAATTGGAAATTGAATTGTTTCCTCTGGGATTATATTCTTATCTTACTTGAGGAATTACCTTCATATGACCTATTTACTTTTTATTTATTATTATTTTATGTGTGTTTATATATTGAGTGAGACCCTAGAGTTATGAAATGCATGTAGATGTCATAGATATCTTTGTGAAGTTGATTCTCTCCTTCCACTCAATTACATTGGAATACAAAGAATGAAAAATACAGAAAGAGATTTTACAATTCTAAGAGTTTGATAAATATGTCCACATATAGCCACTAGCCAATCAAAATATAAAACATGTCTAACATAATTCTCTTTCTTGTCAACACAGCATAGAGAACCCCACTTCATAGTCAACTGCTTCTCTGATTCTTATCACCACTGAAGTTTTTCCTAGTTCATATAAAAGAAATTGTGCTGGAATCATCTATCAGCAAAACTCATGTTCCCTGTGGTTCACTTTTGTGGAACAATTTGTCAAAGGATATTTTAACTACAACACAAATTTCTGTATAAATTGCCATTCTTTGAATGCTTCTCTTTTGATACACATTTTAACTTTTCACCTTCATTGAAGCATCCATAAGCAATATTTGACGATTTTTTAGTGAATATATGTTTTTAATCTCTCACAAGTAAATATTTAAAAGTGTACACACACACACACACACACACACACACACACACACACACACACACACACACACACATTTCCAAGGCTCCAGAAAAGAGTTCTGTAAAATGCTGTTCTCTGAGCATGACATGACTGCTCATGCATGAACTCACAGCAGCTATGGTAACCTACAGAAGGTTACCAGATCAATCATGGCAACATTCCTCCATCCTCAGGCCCTACCCTTAGATAAGGAGCTACAGGAAGATGTTGGCTTATGGAGAAGGGAGAATCAATTTTCTTTGTGTGGGGGTAGCCATTGATAAGTTGGCCATGTCCCAGTGGATGACTCAAAATCCAAACCCATGTATATATAGACATCACTAATTGAACTCAAAGTGTGTATTGGGAAATTATTAGTCAGTGTGATGGTTTGAACAAAAATGACCCCTGTAGGCCCACAGGAAGTGGCACTATTAGGAGGTATGGCCTTATTGGAGTGGGTGTGGCTTTTTTGGAGGAAGTGTGTCAATAGGGATGGGCTTTGAGATCTCAGAACCTCAAGCCTAGCCAGTGTGTCACATATACTTCCTGCTGCCTATTGACCTCAGTCACCTCTCCAACACCATGTCTGCCTATGTGCCTTCATGCTTCCTGTCATAATGATAATGGATTAAATCTTTAAAACTTTAAGCCAGCCCCAAATAAATATTTTCCTTTATAAGACTTGCCATGATCATGGTGTCTCTTCATAGCAACAGAAACCCTAAGATAGTCAGGGTACTTTAGAGAAACAGAATAATAGAATGAATGTGTGTGTGTGTGTGTGTGTGTGTGTGTGTGTGTGTGTGTGTGTGATTTATTAGAGTGATTTGCAGACTGCTGACCAGCTAGTTCCACAATGGCTATCTTCTAGTGGAAAATCTGAGAATCCAGTGGTTGTTCAATCCATGAGGCTGGATGTCTCAGTTCGTATACAGTGTATGATGAAATTCAAAAGAAGTGGGCTCTAATGCAGGTGAAAGAGTGAACTTGTTAGCAACAGTGAGGGCAAGCAGGCAAAGAGCAAGGATTTGATCATTCCATATTATTTTATAACCTGCCCACAGAGCGTATGGCCCAGATTAAAGGAGAATCTTCCTACCTCAAAAAGTCCAGATTAAAGGTGTGTTTTCCCATTTCAAATGATTTAATTGGGAAAATTCCCTCAAGGTATACCCAGCAGCTTGAATTTCAGTCAAATCCAGATATAATCAAGTTAACAGCCCAGGATTTCCATCACAGGAGACTTGGAGTGAGAGTGGGGGTAGATATGTACTTTCTCAACAATGTTTGACACTGTCTATCTTTTTAATTTCAGTTTCACTGGTGGGCATGAAATGATTTTCCATTGTGATAAATGTTACTTTTATAAAGAATGCTCTAGGTCCTGTTATTTGGTGGCTGAGTCTTCATGATCTTCACCTGTACAGTATGTTTAATTCCCCATCCCTCACAATACTGTTACAATTAAATGGAATGTTTATAAACAATAACATATACCGAGAAGGAACTTAATAAATTGTAAGCAAGTGAAGCTCTCTTCAGATGATTTTGAAGGTATGTCAATCTTCTTTTATTTTCCTTTTGTTTGTTTTCCATTCATTCTTAATCACCCCAGAAAAAAGCTAGATATTTCTATGCTATGTGTAGCTTCAAAACATGGGTATGCTGTGAGTGACAGCATTGACTGTGTGGCTCCTTTTCCATTCTGTATACGCTGTTGGAAAATCAGTTGCATTTTAGCAGTTTACTGGGCAGAAATCTCAACATAGTTGTTACATGTTGGCAGTCAAGCAGTTTTTATTCTAACATTTCTGGAAATAGTAGTATAGCTTCTTCTTCTTGTTCCAAGTGAATTTCAATCCCTCCATTCCTGATGTGCTTTAAGGCTTCATTTTCAGTACTCTTGTATGTCATGCAACATTGTATTTGTGATTACTGCTTAGACTACAGTGACATTACAGTTTTGGAAGCACTGTTTCTAGTTTTTAAAATGAGTCTATCTCTTCCCTCAAGTGGAAATGGGAACACTCATGAATCATTTATTAAGGCAAGGCCTCCCCCAGTCTACCCCTCAAGCACTACTGCAGTTAGGAATTATCAGTTGATGAGGATAGAAGTGATTAGGAGAGTGAGGAGGCAAAATGATGAGAAAGCCATGGGGGTCCCTTTTGTGTGAAGGAGCCAACGATAGACAGCTGGGAAAGGATGGCAAGAGAGGGAAAGGAGAAAGCTCTTCATAGCCTAGGGAGTGCAAAGATAGTACCAGGAGAATTTAAATTAAATATGTAGAAGAGAATTTGTCACAGGGTCTTATTCTAATAATGAAACGTTATCGGTACAGTCCAAGATATTACTCCAGAGTTTTCCAGAAAACAAATCACAAGGACCAGAGTGCAAATAAATCTACTTCCAAAGGGTAAGGTGTTTAGAGGCTATCTCAGGCTAAAGTCACCCCTGAGGGTATGGTGAGAGGCAGTGAGACATGAGGAGCCTCCACTCAATTCTTTAGATATATATTCCACAGTTCTTAATTTTTGTACCTTTTAAAAAAATTTAGAACAGTTTTAGACTTAAAATGTAAAAGCACACAAACAACAAAAAATGCAGTGCATAGTGTTCTTAAAACACTCACCCAATTTACTTTTCAACATTTCACATTTTATACTCTATTTATTACTACCAAGACAGTAACTGTGATACAATTCTCCTAGATAGTTCTTACTTTTCACCTTTTTGGGTTCATGTCAAGATTTCATATACTTGTTTTCACGTGTTCTTAAGCTTCGTTTTTCTGTGATACATTTCCCTACTTTTCAATGACCTTAGCAATTTATAGAAGCACTTACTGGCAAGTATTCTGTAGGAAGTATCTCAATATGGGTGTGCCTCAAATCTTCTTCATTGTTTAACTAGAGCTGTAAATTGTAGAGAAAAGTATATATAGAAAGTGGTGCTATTCTTGTCATGTTATATCAGATACAGATGACATGTGGGTGCAGAGTATTCAAATCCCACAACCTATGTTACAACAAAATTGCTTTTCTAGGTAGTAATAGTTAGTAGATTACTGGTGTATTTCACATTTAATGATTCAATGCAAATTATTTTTTCATAACATATGTTATCATATTTACTTTCCTGCTTGAGAGGCCAATCCAGCAAAAGCTTTGTGCCTGACATCATCTGCTTTTCTGTGCAGTGCAGGGTCCCAACTAAATCCTGCTTATCACATGGTCCCGAGAGGGTATTGATAGTCCTTGCTCTGTGAACACTGTCCTTTCAGGAACTTCCTTGTCTTTGTCCCCTTATGAGATTACAAATTCTTTCCAGTTTGAAATGGTCTGGGTTTGCAAGCAAGAAGATAAGGGTGGTATCCGATTGTACCATCACCTCTTAGTGCCAGTTATGCTTGGTTAAGCTTGCAATTATGTGAGTCTATTCAATACTGTGATGAGGGACCTGAAGTAACATGGTGTGAATGATCACAGCTGCTTCAAGGGAGAAGTTCTCATCTTTGAATAGATAACAAAAGGAGCCTTTTGATAGCATTTAAGCACCCGAAGTCTCTGATTTAAAAGGCAAAGATAGTGGCCTTTTGAAAAACCCAGTCTCCAAACCTCAATTACATGCACTGAATAGTCAAGAACTTCACTTTCATATGTGAAAGTAAATTTTTAAATCTTCTGAGCTTTCAAGAAATTGAGGCCATGAATTAGATATTGATTCATAAAGTGAAAGTTCCAAAACTCTTTCAGTAAGTGGAAGAAAATGGTATAATGACATAGTTTAGTGGCTTCACGTTTTCCCCTTGTCCTTTAACACAGCTATTCTTAGCCAGAGACAGGGTACTCTATTCCAGACAACATACATTTGAGAAGTAGTGGACTGTGTATGCACATCCTTGAGCCAGGAAATCTCTTCCCAAATTTTATTTGCCTCATGATTCAAATGCAGGATTATTTTTGAAATAACAATATCCAGGGTTGTTTTAAGGGTTAAACACTTCAGTATCAGTTAGTCTTGAGGTAGGACTGAGCACAAAGTGCTTTATATGAGGGAATGCTAGGATATAAATGTTCTACAGTGCTATTTTCACTTTAGAAACATCTGCTGTTTTGTTTTTTTCAACACCCTTCCTCTATTTATTGCTAACTTTTTTCTAAGTTTTCATTTGAGGAACAGCTTTCTTTCAGTCTGTGTCTCAGATTGTCTTTTAAGGAATTCTGTTTCAGAAAGCATGATCAACTGATATTAATTGACTCATATGAGGATTGAGTATTGGAGAGACTGACACAAACATCGAGTTTGCACATGGCCAGCCCTGAAGTACCTGTCTTGTTGTCTCTTACTATTATCTCTGGAATTGTCCTATCTTTGCCTTGTTCTCTTTTAGACCCTTTAACTCCTTCTTTGATGTTGACCTCCATGAAAGGCAGTTGGAAACTTGTGTGCTGTTACTAGAATGCGCGTCTCCAAAAGGCTCAAACTCTCTTTCTATGACTGGTTCTTTTAGTCACATTTAGGGGCATCATTTACCTTCTATTTCAGAACATTCTTACAACATTAGGGAATATTCAAGCTCTGTATACATAAGGACAATCTTGCTTCTTCCATTGCCTTTGATCCAGATCATTTCACCTCTCAGTCTTTCATACTTAATATTTTCTTGCTTGAGTTCAATAACTATCCAGATAATATTGATATACCCAAATCTATAAGCAGAAAGGAATGAAGACAGTTCTATATCATAACTGTATTTTATTATCTGTATCAACTACACTGAAGAGAAGACTTGATCTTAGTTTATATTTGTTAATACCTCACATCTCTCTTTCTATCTGTGTCTGTATGGATGTGTTATATGGTGTATGAGTGTGTGTGTGTGTGTGTGTGTGTGTGTGTGTGTGTGTGTGTGTGTGTGTGTGATGATTAGAGAAGAGCTTCTTTTTGGAAATTGGTTCTTTCCTTCCACCATAGATTTACCAGGGATTAAACTCAGGTCATCAGACTTCATGATAGATAACTTTATCCACTAATTTATCTCATCATGAAAACTCCATATTTAGTGTTCTGAAAAAGATGATAGATAGGTAGATAGACAGACAGAAAGACAGACAGACAGACAGACAGACAGATAGATAGATAGATAGATAGACAGATAGATGATGTATATGTATGTGTGTAGTTAGATTTTTTCTGTGTCCTGGCAGTTGCTCCCAAATACACACTCAGAGACTTATTATTAATCATAAATGTTCAACTGCTAGCTCAGGTTTGTTACTTGCTAACTCCTATATTTTAATTAAACCATATTTCTTATCTACATGTTTCCACTGGATGGTACTTTCTTTCAACACAGCATATTCATCTTGCTTATCTCTGCATCTGCTTGTGACTTCTCTGACTCCACCCTCTTTCTTCCCAGAATTCTCTCTACCCCTAAAATCCTGCCTAACTATTCGCCAGTGTTTTATTAACAATGGGAGCAATACATGTTTACTGTGTACAAAGATTGTTTCATGACATATGTGTTTTATTCAGGATTTATGAAATTTATTCTACTAAACTTTCTCATTGAATGCATCATCAATATTGAATACTGTTTTAGATACACTGATATAAAATTGAAAGGCAAAAATTCCTTGCTAGCAAGGAGCTTTCAATTTGGAGAGATGTGTAATTAAAATGCTGACATTTAAAATAGTTTTCACATGAAAATTAATGCATGGAATATAATTAATTAATTTATTTACTATTTGTTTATTTTGAGTAAGTTTTTCTTTATAGTTCATGTTTATCTTTAACTCCTGAATTTAGGTATTCCTCCTGCTTCAGCTTTCAAAGTAGCAGCAGCTACACCTGCATGCCACTATTTTCTTCTTTCTTTATCTTTTTTTAAATTAAGAGATTTTCTATAAGTTTTACACATCAACCATGGATTCTCCTGTCTTCCCTCCTCCGACCCCCCAGTTTTTCCCCCAACCCAACCCCCATTTCCACCTCCTCCAAGGTAAGGTCTCCCATGGGGAGTCAGCAGAGCCTGGTACATTCAGTTGAGGCAGGTCCAAGCCCCTCCTCCCTGTACCAAGGCTGAACAAAGTGTCTCACCATAGACACTAGGCTCCAAAAAGCCAGCTCATACACTAAGGACAGGTCCTGGTCTCACTGTCTGGGGTCCCCTTAAACAGTTCAAGCTAAACAACTGTCTCACTTATCCAGAGGGCCTAGTCCAGTACCATGGGAACTCCTCAGCTATTTGTTCACAGTGTAGCAGGAATCTTAAAAGTTCTTATTAATAAAATCAAACCTGAGGCCAGTTATTATGGTGAATGCTGGAAGATCAGAGAAGCAGAACAAGCCATAGCTTCCTCACCTTGCCAGTTCCTCAGCTGATCCTGTTTCCTCAGACTGGAAGCCTCTGGGTCCTCATCCCAATGGCTCTCAGCTGAACTGCTGCCCCAAAGCCTGAAAGCTTAACCAGCCAAATGCTTCTAGTTTCTAGTCTTCATGCCTTATGTATCTTTCTGTTTTTGCCATCACTCCCTGGGATTAAAGGATCACTTCTTGGGATTAAAGGTGTGTGTCACCATGCCTGGCTGTTTCCAATGTGGCCTTGAACTCGCAGAGATCCATGCCTCCAGAAGGCTAGGATTAAAGGTGTGAGTGACACCATTTTCTAGCCTTTGTATCTAGTGGCTGTTCTGTCTCTGACCCCAGATAAGTTTATTATGGTGCACAATATTTTGGGGAACACAATACCACCACATCACAGTTCATGTGTTTCCATTAGCTTGGATAGTTGTCTTTGTACTTTTTCCAATCATGGTCTTAATATCTCTTGCTCATATAATCCCTCCTCTCTCTTGTTAATTGGACTCCTGGAGCTCTGCCTGGGGCTTGGCCATGGATCTCTAGCATCTGTTTACATCAGTCACTGGATGAGGGTTTTATCATGACAGGGTATTCCACCATCTGATCACCAGAGTAGGTCAGCTCAGGCACCCTATCAATCATTGCCAAAAGTCTATAGTAGAGTCATCTTTGTGGATACCTGGGGATCTCTCTAGCATTCTGCTTCTTATTCCCATGGTGTCTTCATTTGTCATGGCATCTGTTTCCTTGTTCTCCCACTGTGTTCCTGATCCAACTGGGACCTCCTGCTCCCCTAAGCTCTCTATCCCCCAAACCTTGCCCTCCATTACCCCCATCACACCCAGTTTGCTCATTTAGATCTCATCCATTTCTCCATTGCTGGGTGATCCACGTGTCTTTCCTAGGGTCTACCTTACTAGCTAGCCTCCCTGGAGCTGTGAGTTGCAGTCTGGTTATCCTTTGCTTTACATCTAGTTTCCACGTATGTGTGAGTGCATACCATGTTTGTCTTTCTGAGTCTGGGTTACCTCACTCAGGATGATATTTTCTAGTTCCATCCATTTACCTGCAAACCTCATGATGTCATTGTTTTTCTCTGTTGAGTAGTAGTCCATTGTGTATATATACCACATTTTCTTTATCCATTTTTCAGTTGAAGGGCATGTAGGTTGTTTCCAGGTTCTGGCTATTATGAATAATGCTGCTACAAACATAGTTGAGCATGTGTCCTTATGGTATGATTGAGCATTCCTTGAGTATGTGCCCAAGAGTGGTATAGCTGGGTCTTAAGAGAGACTGATTCCCAATTTTCTGAGAAAGCACCGTATTAATATCCAAAGTGGCTGTACAAGTTTGCATTCCCACCAGCAGTGTAGGAGTGTTCCCCTTGCTCCACATCTCCAATATAAGCTGTCTTCAGTGTTTTTCATCTTATCCATTCTGACAGGTGTAAGGTAGTATCTCAGAGTCGTTTTGATTTGCATTTTTCTGATGACTAAGGATATTGAACAATTCCTTAAATATCTTTCAGCCATTTGAGCTTCTTCTGTTGAGAATTCTCTATATAGCTCTATAAGCCATTTTTTAATTGGACTGTTAGGTATTTTGATGTCTAGTTTCACAAGTTCTTTATATATTCTGGACATCAGTATTGGTGAAATTATTATGGCCACTCCACATCGTTAAAAGGAAGATTTATTTAGTGGATAACTAACAAAAAAGGGAAAGGTGGGTTGTGGGGTCTGGGGAAGGTGTATCGAAGTCCAGCAGTGTTCTCTGGAGCTCTGCTCGGTCCACCTCCACCATCTAGGGTCCCGGAACAGAGGAACAGAGAGAGAGCGTGCTTGCCCATCCAGGTCTTGGGTCTCCAGGTGCCTCCCCTGGCCCTGCCTCGTAGGTGTGACAGTTGCCAGAGTCTCAATAGGGGTTGGAACTTCCAGATCCAAGCTGGAATGGCTACCCACTACATCTCCCCCTTTTTGTCTAAATAAGAAGGTTCTAAACTAGTACAAGACTATATACAAAGGAATGGTTATCAAATATTGTCCAGGAATAATGAGGGATAATGACCTAGATAAGATGGAACTACAACCAATGCAAACAATATCAAGCAAGAAACACATACTAAAATCCAGAGAAGTATAGAGCATATGTAAATGGCATGTTATAAAGATCATTCCAAAAGGTGTCCTATCCTAATGAACCTGAATCTAATACTTAATATGTTCTATCTAAGATATTATATATACTAAGTTGTAACTATAACTGCTAGTCTTCAATCCCAACACATCAGCTCTCTATCAGATGTGGGGTTTGTTGAAGATCTTTTCGCATTCTCTTCCCATTCCGTTTTGTCTTATTGACTGTGTCCTTTGCCCTACAAAAGCTTCTAAGTTTCAAGAGGTACCATTTATTAATTGTTGCTCTCAATGTCTGTGATACTGGCATTATATTAAGGAAGTGATCTCCAGTGCCAATGCATTCAAGACTACGTCCTTACTTTCTCTTCTATCAGGTTCAGAGTAGCTGATTTGTGTTGAGGTCTTTGATCCTCTTGGACTTGAGTTTTATGCACAGTGACAGATATGAATCTATTTGAAATCTTCTACATGTTGACATCCACTTATGCCTGCACCATTTGTTGAAAATGCCTGCTTTTTTCCATTGTACAGTTTTGGCTTGTCAATAATTAGGTGTTCATACATGTGCAGATTAATGTCAGGGTCTTCAGTTCAATTCCATTGATCCACATGTTGGATTTTATGCCAGTATCAAGCTGTTTTTATTACTATAGCTCTATAGTAGACTTTGAAGTCAGGGATCATGATGCCTCCAGAGCTTGTTTTATTGTGCAGGATACTTTTGACTATTTTGGGGTTTTTTTGTTTGTTTGTTTTTCCATATGAAGTTGAGTATTGTTCTTTCCAGATCTGTGAAGAATTGTGTTGCAATTTTGATGGGGATTGCACTGAATTTGTAGATTGCTTTTGGAAAGTTTGCCATTTTTACTATGTTAATCCTACCTATCTACCATTATGGGAGAGCTTTCCATTTTCTGATATCTTCTTCAATTTCTTTCTTTAGAGATTTAAAGTTCTTGTCAGAAAGGTCCTTTGCTTGCTTAGTTAAAGTTATCCAGAGGTATTTTATATTATTTGTGGCTATTGTAAAGGGTGATGTTTCTCTGATTTCTTTCTCAGCCCATTTGTCATTTGTTTATAGAAGGGCTACTAATTTTTTGAGTTAATCTTGTATCATGCCACATTACTGAAGGTATTTATCAGCTGTAAGAGTTCCTTGATTGAATTTGTGGGTCACTCAAGTATACTATCATTTCATCTGCATATAGTGAAGGTTTGACTTCTTCCTTTCCAATTTGTATACCCTTCATCTCCATTTGTTGTCTTGTTACTTTAGCTAGAACTTCAAGTACTGTATTGAATAAATATGAGAAGAGCAGGCAGCCTTGTCTTGTTCCTGATTTTAGTGGAATCGCTTTGAGTTTCTCTGCATTTACTGTGATGTTGGCTGTTGGCTTGCTGTAAATTGCCTTTATTTATGTTTAGGTATGTTCCTGTATTCCTGATCTCTCCAAGACCTTTATCATGAAGGGGTGTTGGATTTTGTCAAAGGACTTTTCAGCATCTAATGAAATGATCATGTGTTTTTTTTTTCCTTTCCATTTTTTTTATATGTTGTATTACATTGACAGACTGTCATATGTTGAACCAACCATGATCTCTGGGATGAATCCTACTTGATCATGGTGGATAATTGTTTTGATGTTTTCTTCAAGACTGTTTGCCAACATTTTATTGAATATTTTTTGCATCAATGTTCATGAAGGAGATTGGTCTGTAATTCTTTTTCTTTGTGGCATCTTTGTTTGGCGTGGGAATCAGAGTAACTGTAGCCCCATTGAAGGAGTTTGGTAACATTCCTTCTGTTTCTATTGTGTGGAACAATTTAAAGAGTACTGGTATTAACTCTTCTTTGAAGATCTGGTAGAATTCTGTGCTGAAACCATCCAGTCCTGGGCTTTTTTTGGTTGGGAGACTTTTAATGACTGAGTCTATTTCCTTGGGGGCTATTGGACTATTTAAATAGTTTGTCTGGTCTTGATTTAACTTATGTATGTGGTACTTATCCAGAAAATTTTCCATTTCTTCCTGGTTTTCCAATTTTGTGGAATACAGATTTTTGAAGTATGACCTGATGATTCTCTGGGTTTCCTCATTGTCAGTTGTTATGTCACCCTTTTCATTTCTGATTTTGCTAATTTGGATGCTCTCTCTCTGCCTTTTGGTTATTCTGGATAAGTGCTTGTCTATCATGTTGATTTTCTCAAAGAACCAACTCTTTGTTTTATTGATTCTTTGTATTGTTCTCTTTGTTTATATTTTATTGATTTCAACTCTCAATTTGATTATTTCCTGGTGTCTATTTCTGCTGAGTGACTTTGCTTCTTCTTGTTCTAGAGATTTCAGGTGTGCTGTTAAGTCACTAGTGTGAGATTTCTCCAACTTCTTTATGTGGGCATTTAGTGCTATGAATTTTCCTCTGAGCACTGCTTTCATAGTGTCCCATAGGTTTGGGTATATAGTATATTCATTTTCATTGATCTCTAGGAAGTCTTTAATTTCTTTCTTTATTTCTTCCTTGACCCATTAGTGATTCAATTGGGCATTATTCAGTTCCCATGAGATTGTAGGCTTTCTGTAATTTTTGTTGTTGTTGAAATCTAACTTTAAACCATGGTGGTCTGATAGAATGCAGGAGGTTATTCCAATTTTTTTGTATCTGTTGAGACTGAGTATGTGGTCAATATTAGAGAAGGTTCCATGGGATGCTGAGAAGAAGGTATTTTTTTTGTTAGGGTAGAATGTTCTGTAGATATCATTAAGTCCATTTGAGTCATAACATCAGTTAAGACCCTTATTTCTCTGTTAAGTTTAGATTTGGCAGATCTGTTCACTGGTGAGAGTGGGGTGTTGAAGTCTCCCACTATTAATATGTAGGGTTTTATGTGTGATTTAAGCTTTAGTAATGTTTCTTTTACACATGTGGTTTCCCTTGTGTTTGGGACATAAATGTTCAGAATTGAAATTTCATCTGGGTGGATCTTTCCTGTGATGAGTATGTAATGTCCTTCTTGATCTCTTTTGAATGATTTTAGTTTGAAGTCTATTTTGTTGGATATTAGGATAGCTACACCTGCTTGCTTCTTAAGATTATTTGATTGGAAAGACTTTTCCCAGCCTTTTATTCTGAGGTACTCTCTATCTTTGAAAGTGAGGTGTGTTTCTTGTATGCAGCAGAAAGATTGGTCCTACTTTCATATCCATTCTGTTAGCCTGTGTCTTTTTATAGGTGAATTAAGTCCATTGATATTAAGGAATATTAATGACCAGTGATTGTTAGTTCCTATTATCTTTTGGTGGTAGTAGTGTGTATGTATTTCTCTTCTTTGGAATTTACTGCTGTGGGTTAATCTATTGCCTGTGTTTTCGTGGGTGTATCTGACTTCCTTAGGTTGGAATTTTCCTTCTAGTGCTTTCTGTAGGGCTGGATTTGTGTATAGGTATTGGTTAAATCTGGTTTTGTCTTGGAATGTCTTGTTCACTCGTCTATGGTGATTGAAAATTTTGCTGGTTATATTAGTCTAGGCTAGCATCCGTGGTCTCTTAGTGTCTGCACTACATCTGTCCTTCTGGCTTTCAAAGTGTCCATTGAGAAGTCGGGTGTTATTCTGATGGGTTTGCCTTTATAAATCACTTGGCCTTTTTCCTTTGCTGCTTTTAATACTCTTTCTTTATTTTGAAGGTTTCGTTGTTTAATTATTATGTGGCAAGGGGACTTTTTGGGGGGTCTAATCTGTTTGGTGTTCTATAGGCTTCTTGTATCTTCATAGGTATTTCCTCCTTTAAGTTGGGAAAGTTTTCTTCTATGAATTTGTTGAATATATTTTCTGTGCCTTTGAGTTGGTATTCTTCTCCTTCTTCTATCCCTATTATTCTTAGGTTTGGCCTTTTCATGATGTCCCAGATTTCCTGGACATTTTGTGTTATGACTTTTTTGGCTTTGGTATTTTCTTTGACTGAGGAATCTATTTCCTCTATTGTATTCTCTACACCAGAGATTCTCTCTTCCATCTCTTGTATTCTGTTGGTTATGCTTGCATCTGTGTTTCCCGTTCATTTACTTATATTTTCTATTTCCAGCATTCCCTCTGTTTATATCTTTTTTATTGTTTCTATTTCTTTTTTTCAGGTCTTAAACTGTTCCTCTCACATGTTTAATTGCTTTTTCATAGTTTTCTTTGCTTTCTTTAAGAGATTTATTGATTTCTTCCATTTTTTTGTCTTTTCCTCAATTTCATTTTTCATTTTTTCTTGAAAGGCCTCTAGCATCTTCATGATGCTATTCTTAAGGTCACTTTCTTCTGATTCTTTTACATTGTGATGTTCAGTTCTTGCTGTTAGAAGAGGGCTAGGTTCTGGTGATGCCATATTGTTCTTTATGTTGTTGTACATATTTTTGCCTTGACATCTGCACATCTCCTCCTCTAATAGATATAAGAGGTGCCTGTGTCTGAGAGAGTTGCTATTGGTCCACTCTGTGCTTGTTGTGTCTGTGTTTTAGGCACCCCCTCTGGGTCCAATCTTAGCTCTTGTTCTAATTGGAGCAGGCAGATTTTGTGTCTTAAGGAGCTGCTTTTGGTCTACACAAGCTAGTTGATTCTGTGACTCATGGAGCCTCTCTTGGTCTTATCAGGGCTCTTGGTCCAGTCAGAGCTGACAGATTCTGTGTTTCAGGAAGCCTCTCTTGGTCCAGTGAGAGGTGGCAGATTCTATGTCTCAGAAAGCCACTCTTAGTCAAATGAGGACTGGCTGATTCCCTGTCTCAGGACGTTACCCCATCCAATGAGAGCTCTTTGCCCAATGAGAGCTGGTGGTTTGGTTTCTGTGCCTCAGAAAGTTACTCTTGTTCCAGTGAGAGCTGGCAATTTGGTTTACTTGACTCAGGAAGTTGTTGGGGTCTCAGGCAGATGGGTATTGGGGCAGAGTGTGTAGATTGCAGGGTCTGGTAGGGGGTTTTGGTGAGGGAGGGCATTCCCACAGAAGTTTTTACTGCTGGTGGTCAACTGGGACAGAGTTGGGTGGGAGTTTCCAGGAAATGGTTGTGACAAGGGATGGGTTCTAGGGGCAGGACTCTCTGGGTATGAGCAGAGCCACTCACCTCTTGGTCCAATGAGAGCTGGAGGTTTGGTTTCTGTGCCTCAGGAAGTTGCTGGGGTCTCAAGTGGATGGGTATGGGGGCAGAGTGTATAGATTGCAGGGTCCAGTTGCGGGGGGGCTTGTGAGGGGGGCTTTCTGCAGAAGTTTTCCTGCTGGCTGGCAACTGGGACAGAATTGGATGGGGGTTTCCAGGAACTGGTTGTGTCCAAGGGATGGGTCCTAGGGGCAGGACTCTCTGTGTATCTTTCTATATTTTTTATATTGCATATACACGACTATTAATTCTCACTAATTTTCAAGGTAGGTATTTATTCACTTTAAAAATTTTAGTTTATATTTTTGTATTCATCCCCTATTTTTCCATCATATATGTCATTTACATATTTCCAATGGCCACTTTTCCTGAGCCATAGTAACTCTAATGGGATATGATGTGTTCTGCTATATCAACTATTTAACCTGATAAAATACTCTGATCAGAGAATGTCTAGTTATTTCATTATTTATCAAAGACTTGGTGATTTATTTTTTAAATTTAATTTAATTAATTTATTTTAAATCAATGCAGAAATTTCCCCACCCTCATATCATCCCGGGCCCTCCTCTCGCCCCTCTTTTTCTACTCCCTAAACTATTTCTCCTCCCTTTCTGTTCAGGAAAAGGCAGTTCTCTCATGGATATCAGCAAAACATAGCTTATCAAGTTGCAGTAAGACTAAGAACCTCTCCATGTATTAAGGCTGGGCAAGGCAACCCAGTATGAAGAGTAGGGTACCAAGTCAGTAAAAGAGTAGGAGACAGATCTGTTCCCACTATTAGGAGTCCCACAAGAGGATCAAGCTACAAAATTGTAACATATATGCAGAATGCCTAAGTCAGTCCTATGCAGGCTCCTTTGTCTCTGTGAGCTCCTATGATCCCAGGCTAGTTGGTTCTGTGGGTTTTCTTGTTGTGTCCTTGACCTCTTTGGCTCCTTTTATCCTTTCTCCCCCTCTTCTGCAGGATTCCCTGAGCTCTGCCTAATGTTTGGCTGTGGGTCTACATCTGTTTCCATCAGTTTCTGGATGAAGCCTCTCTGATGATAATTGGGCTAGGCACCAATGTGATCACAAGAGATAGCCAGTTCAGACTATATATCTGCTATTACTAGGAGTCTTAGCAGGGGTCATCCTTGTAGATTCTTGGGAATTTCTCTTGCACCAGGTTTAAACCTACCTTCTAGTAGTCTCTCTCAGTACTCTCCCTCTCCACTCCCTTCACCTCATCTCTCAGTTCCACTCATGAAATCTCTCCTATTTCCTCCCCTTCTGAGGGAGATCTTGGCATGTTGGCCCTCTCTCCTTTGCCCCATTGAATTCTCCTTGTTACCTACTCTCTCTGGGTCTGTGGATTGTAGCATAGTTATCCTTTATTTTATAGCTACCATCCACTTATGAGTGAGTATATACCATGTTTGTTTTCTGGATCTGGGTTGTCTCACTCAGAATGATGTTTTTTCTATCCATTTGCCTTCAAATTTCCTGATGTCTTTGTTTTTAACCGCTGAGTAATATTCCATTGTGTAAATATTCTTTATACATTCCTTTGTTGAGGGACACCTAGGTTATTTCTAGGTTCTGGCTATGATGAATAAAGCTGCCATGAATATAGTTAAGCAAGTGTCCTTGTGGTGTGATTGAACATCTTTTGGATATATACCCAAGACTGGTAGAGCTGGGTCTTGTGATGATAGATTCCCAGTTTTTTTGAAAAAAAAATTACCATATTGATTTCCAAAGTAGCTGCACAAGTTTGCACTCCCAGCAGCAATGGAGGAGGCTTCCTCTTGCTCCATATCTTCTCCAGCATAAGCTGTCACTTGTGTTTTTGATCTTAGCCATTCTGACAAGTGTAAGATGGAGTCTTGGAGAAGTCAAAATTATACAATGAAAAAAGAAAGCATCTTCAACAAATGCTGCTGGCATAGCAGGATGTCAGCATGTAGAAGAATTCAAATAGATCCATAGCTATATCCTGCACAAAACTTAAGTCCCAGTAGTTAAAAGACTTCAATATAAATCCAAATACACTGAACCTGATAGAAGAGAAAGTAAGAAATAGCCTTGAATGCATTGGCATAGGAGACAACTTCCTGAACAGGACACCAACAATGCAGACATTAAGATCAACACTTAATAAATGGGAACTCTTGAAACTGAAAAATTTCTGTAAAACAAAGGACACCATCAATAGTATAATACAGCAGCCTACAGAATGGGAAAAGATATCCCCCGACATCTGACAGAGGCCTGATTTCCAAAATATATAATTAACTCAAGAAACTAGACATCAACATATAAAATAATCCACTCAAAAACAGGGTACAGATCTAAAAAGGGAATTTTCAACAGAAGAATCTCTAGTGGCTGATAGACAAATAAATGTCCAATATCCTTAGCCATCAGGAAAATGCACATCAAGATTTAGTGATTTCTAATATCTCTCAATGTATCGGCTTTGTATTCCTCTATACCATGCTTCTGGACACTCCCATTCACAATAGCCCCAAATAAAATAAAACATCAAGATAAACCTAGCCCAGGATATGAGGGAGCTCTGCAATAAAAACTGACTTCCAATAACTGCCTTTTAAATGTATCCCAACTCATACTATCACTGTTCTCATTGGACAGTTTTCTAGGTATGTAGAAATCTGTGTAGGGTCAAATAAAGACAAGCCATGGAAATGGTACTTTACCTGATAGTTACCAATCAATCTGCCTGCTAATACCTTATGGGCTAGAACTTTTTGCAAAGTTCTCCTATAATGGTTGATAGACAGCTACTTTACCAAGATTTCATGGTTGAAAGCATGTATTGTTTCAAAGTCTGTTTCAGAAGCGAGAAAGGTTTATAGACAGAACATTTTAAACAATTTGGTAGTTTTAGTATGAGTCAGGCTTTTTTCATGACTAAACTATTGTCAGATTGTTGTAAGGATTTGCTCATTTTGCCATCTTAGAAAAGTTGATTTTAAAATATTTACTAGTGTTCTTTTCAATCTTAAGGAATCACATTTTTCACAGATTCTTATTCCATGTTACTAAAATTCATATCTAGATCATGAGACTTTATTTTAAAACTCCGATGTCACCTTGACTATATCAGCATGTCAAAGCTAAGGGCTGAAGTATTTGTAAGCTCACCTGTGAGGTTTCTGGGATACTTAGTATAATAGAGTCATCTCTAGCTCTTATAAAATAACCACATATTTTATTGCTGTTTTTCTGATTCCTTTCATCTTTGCTGCAGCCTGGTAAAATGGAACCATTCTATAACTCTATTAGAAGAGAAAAAGGTGTCATTGCATAAATCACTGGTTAGGACTATAATAAAAGGTCTTTCTCTCTCTCTCTCTCTCTCTTGCTCTGTGTATGTATACATATGCATATATATACATAAATACTTATATTTATGTAATATTTGTATAATATATTATAAAATACACATTTTTATACTCTAAACATCAACTGCAAAAAAAGAATATTATCGTAACTTATGAGAAAATTATTTTTATACAGGAAACTATAGGTTGTATCTACCATATTTAAATGTAAATTTAGCTACACTAGAGAATGTGATTGCTAATGAGTTTCTCAGATGAATAATTCTAGATTAAAAAAACATTCTAGTCTTCATTAAAAAACAATCAAGCTCCATGCTACTGCATTGGCAATTATACCCTAATATATACTATTTGTTATGGCAACATTACCTTCATTACCCATTGTTTATGACTTTATGAATATTTGTGGATAACCAGAGCTTGACTCCTAGTTAATTATTGCAAACCTACATTAACATAACACACTGTATTCCAAGGTATCATTTAGTTTAGCTGATTCTCAAGACCTATCATTTTTCATGAAGCACTTCTGCCAGTGAGAAAGAGATTGAAATGAGGAATAAAAACACTATCCTTTAGCCAGTGTTTGCTTCCAGTGTTAACAAACTATGCAAATAAGTATGAAAAGCAATGAAACCATCATTACTGAGAAAACGCATAGGTGTGTCTGAGGAACACTTCTTTAAGAGTTTTACAAAACTCGGTAACTTAAATAAAACAAAACAATTTCTAAGAGAGCATCAAAAAGCATGAGTCCTTTTTGCCTTTAGCTTGTACTAGCTTCTCTAGCTCCTGACAACAGTTGCTTCGCCTTTTTTAATTTATTAATGTGTGTGTACAAATCTTGCAAGCAGAGTGCACATTTATTAAAAGACACAACTTTGTTCATCAGTATTTGAATTTATCCAAGAAAAACCAGAATATTATGCCATCTCAAAGTAGTTTCTTTACTAAAATGTTTAAGAAAATTATCAGACAAGGTCAAAATACTGGAAACAAAAAGAAACAATAAAAATATCTCAAATACATCCACAATCTAAGCTTGAATTCAATATCAAACATTCAGTGATGTATCATTTAACAGGTCATCATGTTTTAATCAATAGTGAGTTGCAAATGACCACTGTAGCATGGGGTTTCAATAATTTAAAAATATCCTTGCTATATTTTTAAGAAATTACTATAATGTATATATACATGTGCATGGGACCTTAGCTCTCAGAGCAACTCTCTTGTTTAATTTTTCTACACTAACAGCAATCTTTTGCTATAAGAAAGCCTGCAGTGGTCATGGTCATTCTGACATAGCAAGCAATAAAATGAAAATTAAATTGAAGTTTTGGCACTGAAGTTAGTTCAACAACATTGGACCCCATGGACTCTCTTTCTTGCTGCAAACTATAACAGATAGACCTTTTTTTTTTTTTTACAGACTTTAGTGAGTCATTCTGTTTTTAGATTTCTTTTCTTTCTCTCTCTCTTTTCTGTTTTTTTCTTTTCTTTTTTTGAGGGACAGCCATGATGATTTTCCTAGATTCATTACTAGAAGCCTCTACATTTTGATGGGTTTCACTAGTGGGTTTTTTTCACTTTGTGGGTGACTTATCTGAAACCACTGTGAACATTTTCTCCATGGCTGACAATATGGATGTTCATTATTGTATCACCCAAATGAATGCTATGTTCTGTAGCTGAAAGTTTTCCCATGCCCACCTGGCTCCCATGGATTTGAAGTCCCACAGCTGCTCAGACCCAAATAAACACACAGAGGCTTATATTAATTATGAACTGCATGGCCTATTGTCACAGGCTTCCAGCCAGCTAGATCTTATGTTTTAAATTAATCTATTTCTATAATTTATACTTTGCCGCATGGCTCGTGGCTTACCGGTATCTTTACATTTTGTTTCTCATAGCGGTAGCTGGCAGCGTCCTCTCTGTTCTGCCTTTCTCCTTCCTCCTCTCTAGCTAGAATGTCCTGCCTAACCTTAGTCTGACTCACCATTGGTCAAACAGCTTTATTTATCAACCAATCAGAGCAACTTATTTTCACAGCATACAAAAAGACCTTCCCCCATCACTTCCTCTTTTCTTTCTAAATAAGATTTTAACTTTAACCTAGTAAAATTACATATAACAAGCAAGAATTACAGTTACAATATCTAGTCTATTTGTATTTGCAAAATTAAAGAAAATATTTTATCTATCCTATATTTGTGAGTCTAAGATTTTATATCTAATTTATCTTTTATCATAACCAAGGAAAATTATAACTATCTAGTCTTCAACTACATCAAAGACCTCAGAAGGATACAAGAGCATTGTAAGCAATTTACAAAAATCTGGATAGGACAGAGACAGCTGCCTGCCTGGATTGTCATCTAAAGCTCCTCTGCAATGTTGGGGCATCCATCTTCAGCCCATAGGCCTAATCTCTCAGCCACGTTTTCCTGTGTCATGTAGAATGTCTATCAGTCTCCTCCATGAAGCAGGAACCTGAAGGACCATCTCACCTTGCAAAGTTTAGTGGTCACCTTTCTATGGGTCCTGCATGTTCAGTTGATACAACATTTTGTTAAGCAATCCCGGCAAGAACACTTTCTTACCCAAATGGCAATTTCAATATGGCTAGCTGAGACAATCCAGCCTCATAGACTATTTGTACCAAGACTTG
Organism: Peromyscus leucopus; assembly: GCF_004664715.2. NCBI lineage: Eukaryota > Metazoa > Chordata > Mammalia > Rodentia > Cricetidae > Peromyscus > Peromyscus leucopus. The sequence continues at coordinate 35,417,532 of NC_051063.1, forward strand.
AGATAAGACCTGCACTTTTGCATTATGGAAAGACTGGACAACAAATGATACTGCTACCTCTCCCAGGACTTGACAATTAACCAATTTTTTTTTTCAGGATCCCCTAAAAGTGACTTTACCCACAAACAGCAGGAAGCAATTTTAGAGAATATAACACTCATATTCCCAAGAGGTGGGGTGGGTGGTTTTTGGTCTTTCACTGGGTTTTTGGCTTGGGATAATTGTCATTGTTTAGGCTAGTTGGTTACAAGTTGTTATTGTTAATGGTCAGGAAAGAGGCTAAACAAAGGAGATTAGATTCAGGGTTCTTGTTTAGAAACAAAAGAAAAAGAAAAAAGAGGATATAGATATGATAAGATAAAAGGTAGATTATTGAATCTACTATGAAAAGAAAAAAGAGAGAATATAGATATGATATAGATAAAAAGGTAGAATATTGAATCTACTTTACAGAAAACAACTACTACTTTCAATTATTTTACTTGGATTAGGTTTTTGTATATTGTATACAAATTATATATATGTATATATATATATAGAGAGAGAGAGAGAGAGAGATACAAATTTGAGATTGATTTTGTTAGAAAATACTGTACGTGTATTTATAATCTTGTTCAGGATATTGCACCTATACAGTTCATTTAACAATGCAATGCAATTTGATAATCTTTGAATGTTATTATTAGCAATTATTAGGATATAAAGAAATGAAAGTTAGTAGTTAGTACAATTGAACTTGTATTCATACATCCTGCTTCATAAATGAGTCTGTCTAATATGCTAAGCCTCTAGGCTGAAGATGATGCCCCTACATTGCAGAGAAACCTCAGATGACTATCCAGAAAACTGGCTGTTTCTATCATAACTCACTTTTTGTACTTTGTCACTTGTTTGTACTTTCTGTTTTACTAGGTAATATTATTTCATTTTCAGGTCTCTGAGGGAGCTGGAGATTAGATATTTGTAGTTACAATTTTTCTTGTTAAGAAATTCAGAAAAGACACTCACTAAGAAGTGTTAAGTGTATACATTTGAAAGACATCATAAGATAGTTTTCTGTTGGTAATACAAGGTAGGAAAGAAAGTGAATTAGGTATATTTTAGACTCACCAAAATAGAATAGATAATGGAATATTTTCTCTGAATTTTTCAAATGCAAATGGACTAGACATTGTTGATGTATTTTATTGCTTGTATATATTGTATAGTTATTGTACTTATTGTATATAGTTTTTCTTATGTTAGTTATAAATTTTTTTAAATCTTTTATTAGACAAAAAAGGGGAAATGTGCTGATATTTTATTTGTGCTTTAATAAATAAAGCTTGCCTGGAAAACAGAGGAATGGGAACAGCCATTATAAGTAAACAAAGAAGTAATGCAATGTTAGCACAAACCTTTAATCCTATCACTTGGCAGGCAGGATCTCTGAATTTCTAAGGCCATATTAGAAACAGAGCCAGGTACAATGGCACATGCCTTAAATTCCAACACTAGTTAACCATGGAGGTCTGGAGGTCTGTACAGACAGACAGGAAGTGACAAAGTTGGGCAGGAAGAAGAAGTGGTATAGCTGAATGAAGAGAGAAAATCAGCAAGGCAATAAAGGATTTGGTAGACAGGAAGTAACTCGAATTTTGAAGCTGTAGAGTTGGTGAGATAAGGTTAGTTGTGGCTTTCCCTATTTTCATGATCTCTCTCAGGCTTTCACCCATATATCTGGCTCTGTGTTTTCTGTTTAATAAGAACATTAAAAATGCATATAGCTTTTTCCACATATTGGTATAATTTTATGTTCTCACTGCTAAGACATGGTTCAAGGCATGTTCTAGGACCTTCAGTCCAAAAAGTATTGATAATGACTCTCTTAACTAGTCTTTGCTACATGATAATAAAAATCATAAATAATTTGTGAATCTTCTCAGTGAAAAGAGAACTGAAATTATTTGCTAGAGTATTTGGGCCTGGAAGGCTGAGCAATATTTTACTTTATATTATAAAAAGAAAACTAAGGGTTTGTTTTCATTAATATCAGACCAGAGATGGTGTCAGCTCTTCAAGCCAGATCTTCGGAGCAGATGCTAATTGGGTTTTAATGAAAGTGTGGAGTGGTTGGTGCTAGGCCACTGCCCCAATAGGTGTCCTCATCCCACAATGCACTAGTGATTATGTCTTAATACTCCAAGTTATCCATTCATCATTCATCAGTTTGTTTCAATATTATTATTGCTATTTTCTTGTTGGAATTAATAGTTTTACTTTATCAAGATTATCATTTTTATTAAAGATGTAGGAAAATCATAACAGCAATCCCAGAGCTTGCTATAAATGATAAAATGACTTAAAATTGTTGAAATAATTTCTCTACAAACAAAGGAGTTAAAATATATTTCAGTTAATATGACAGTTTTTTAGAAAATTGGAAATCAGTCTACCTCAAGACCCAGCAATACCACTCTTGGAAATATACCCAAAAGATGCTCAATCATACTACAAGGACATATTGATGTAACTAACCGTCTTATTAAATAAGAAACACAGAAACAATGTAAAAGAGAAAGCCAAGAGGTCAGAGCTCAGAGCTAAAATCTCACCCTTCTGCCTGCGGTGTCCCAGCTTCCCGAAAGAGACCTATTTCCTGTCTGTTCGTCTATTTATAGTATTTTGTTCTGCCTTCTCATTGATTGTAAACCCAAACACGTGACTGCCTCGTCACTGTCTGAATGTACAGCCCCCTAGGTCTTAAAGGTATATGTCTCCAATGCTGGCTGTATCCCTGAACACATAGAGATCTATGGGATTAAAGGCGTGTGCCACCACCGCCACACTCTTGCTATGGCTCTAATAGCTCTGACCCCCGGACAACTTTATTTATTAACATACAATCAAAATCACATTTCAGTACAATTAGATTACCACCACAAGGACACTTACTCAACTATGTTCATTGCAGCTTTATTCATAATAGCCAGAACCTGGAAACAACCTAGATGCCCCTCAATTGAAGAATAGATAAAGAAATTGTGGTACATTTACACAATGGGGTATTACTCGCTGTTAAAACCAATCCATCAAGAAATTTTAAGGCAACTCAATGGAACTAGAAAAAATCATCCCAAGGGAGTAATCTAGACCCAGAAAAACAAACATAGTGTCTACTCATTCATAAGTGAATATTAGCTATAAAGTAAAAGAACTTGCTAAAATTCACAGACAGAGAGAGGCTAAGGAACAAGAAGGGCCCAAGTAGGGAAGCATGGGTGGGGATGGGAACATGAGGGATCAGTTTGCAGGGTGGATGGAGGAAGAGAGTACTTAAAGAGATGACTAGAAAGGGGGGCATTCGGGTGTCAGGTAGAAACCTGATGCAAGGGAAACTCCCAGGAATCTACAAGGATGATCCCAGCTAGGACTCCTAGCAATAATGGATATATAGACTGAATTGGCCATCTCCTGTGATCAGATTGATGAGTACCTCAGTTGTCATCAGAGAGCCTTCATCCAGTAACTGATGGAAACAGGTGCAGAACCAAACATTAGACTGAGGTCATGGAATCCTGATGAAGAAAGTGAGGAAGAATTGAAAGAGCTAAAGGTGTCAAGGATATCACAGGAATACCCATAGAAACAACTAACTTGGCTCATAGGAACCCACAGAATTTGAACCAACAACTAGGGAGCCTACAGAGGACCAACCTGGGCTGTCTGCATATATGTGACATTTGTGTAGCTTGGTCTATTTTGGGGAATGCTTAAAAATGGGAGCAGGGCTCCCTAATGCTGTTGGCTCTTGGGAACCTATTCCTCATACTGAAATGCCTTGCCCAGCCTTCATACCAGGGGATGTCTGTAGCACGAATCCTAATTGGTCTTAATAAAAACTCGGAGCCAGATATTGAGGTAAAAAATGAAATAGCAGAGAGACAAAGGAGCAAGCCACAGCCACCTCTCACCTCACCAACTCCTTAGCCCAAAGGGAACTGAGCTCCTGTCTCCTCCCTCCTTATATTCCTTTCATTTACCCAGCCATATCACTTCCTGTCTCAACCCCCCTAGTGCTGGGATTAAAGGGGTGTGTGCCTCCCAAGTACATGGAGCAAAGACATGAGATCCCAAATGCTGGGATTAAATGTGTGCTACCACTGCCTGGTCTCTGTGGCTAACTAGTGGCTTAGCTCCACACTCTGATCTTCAGACAAGCTTTATTTGTTAGAGCATACACAAAGTATCACCATGGAGGTACTTAGTCTTTCTGTAGCAACTTGATATGTCATGTTTCCTTGATACCCATGGGAGGCCCGCTCCTTTCTGAACAGAAATAGAGGAGGAAGTTCTGGCCTCAACACAGCAATAGCTTCTTGCCATGCCATGAGGCTGGCATGGGGCAAGACTCAACTAGATACACCTGGGGACTCTAGCTCCAGGCCATAACACAGCAAAAGCAAAAGCTCTTTCATGCCATATGTGTGGCTGGGGCGCAACTCAAGCAAGCTTCACCTGGAACCTATGTAGCCAGGTAGTCAGACAGCATTATGGTGAGAGAGTATAGAGTGGGGGTAGAAAAGAGAGTGCTGGAGAGGTTCGTGGGCTAGGGAGGGAGGCAGGTCAAAAGAGATGAGGGTGCTGAGACACAGGATAATGTGGATGGCCTGCTTGCCACCTGAATCCAAGGTGATGCCAGGCCTGGGCTATTGCTCAGGGCCAACCTTGGTATTGGCTCTGGGGTAGCTGATGAGGCATGCATTGATGTCTGTGGCTCCTGTCACCACTGAGGGCCCTGCAGAGGCCTGCGGTCTGGGCTGCCACTGGGGGCTAGTAGTTATCCTAGGGCCACACTGCCACGGTGACCATGCTGAACCAGATGACCTGCACTGCCACCTTGGGCCATGGTGATTTCTGAGACTTGGCTGTGGTCTGGGACCCATGTTTGGGTCTGTGGTACTACCACAGCCAGGGCCTGTATTGATGTCCATGGCCCCTGTTGTCACAAAAGACCACATCCTTTTCATCTGGTGTGTACCTCACCTGGGCAGCAGACTAGAACTGACCCAGTTGTCAAGGACAGAGGTGAGCCAGCTCTGAGGGCATAAGAGCAGGAGAGCTAACTCAGCCTCCCTACAGTGAGAGAGAGAGAGAGAGAGAGAGAGAGAGAGAGAGAGAGACAGACAGACAGACAGACAGACAGACAGACACAGAGAGTCAGAGAGAGACAGAGAGAGAGACAGAAACAGAGAGAGAGAGACAGAGAGAGAGAGACAGAGAGAGACAGAGAGAGAGAGAGAGAGAGAGAGCCCTGCCCTGCACCTTGCCTGGGCAAGACAGTGGACCTGGCCATGGTGGTTTGAATGTGGGTGAGCTTGACCCAAAGGCCTGAGAGCAAAAGAATTGGCCCTGCTCCTTGCTGTAGGCTGCACTGGGTGGACTGGTTGATGCATTTCTGGAGAGTTCACTAGGGTGGTGACAATGAAGGGAAATTTGGTGGATTGACCAACCCAGCTAACACCCAGGCACAGAACCAGGGCTATGAGTGGTCCCACCCTAACATCTATGTCATCTATGAACTGTTGGAGTATGTAAAGGAGACAAACCTACAGATCCAAATCTGCAAAATTCCCATGACACAGGACAACAACAGGATGTCCAAGAGGAGTCCCAGAGAGAAAGAGATGGTACAGCAGATGCCAGAGGCTTCTAAACCAGACCAAGGACTGTTGGCAATGAACGCTTCCGAGTAAAGATGAAAGGACTAAAGGGTAAACTGTGAGACACACTGGACCACACCACAGCTTCCATGATTGTAGGCAAATTGCTAAACGGTCTTATTAATAGAAAACACGGAGCCAGATATAGGGGTGAAAACCTGAGAGAGACCAGAGAAATAGGAACAGCCACATGCTAACCTTACCTCCTCAACTCCGAAGCTTCCAAATGTGAGATACTTCCTGTCTACCCACACCTATATGCCTTGCTGTTCTGCCATCTTATTTGCTCTCTCTGTCTAGCTACATCTCTTCCTCTTCCTGCCCAGCTCTGTTACTTCCTATCTGTCTGTACAGACCTCCAGACCTCCACGGTTAACTAGTGTTAGAATTTAAAGCATGTGCTACCATGCCTGGTTCTGTTCCCAGTGTGGCCTTGAACTCACATAGATCCAGACAGATCCCTGCCTCCCAAGTGATAGGGTTAAAGGCATGTGCTAAGACTGGATAACTTTTTGTTTACTTATAATGGCTGGCTTTTTTTTTTTTTTTTTTTTAGAGCACAAATAAAATATCACCACACACGATGAGATTCTTTTTTTTATTTAATTTAATTTTATTTTACAATATTATTTAATTCTACATATCAGCCATGGATTCCCTTGTTCTCCCCCCTCCTGCCCCCTCCCTTTCCCCAGTCTACCCCCGATTCCCACCTCATTCAGGGCAAATCCTCCCCTGAGGACTGAGATCAATCTATCTGGTAGATTCAGTCCACGCAGGTCCAGTCCCTTCCTCCCAGACTGAGCCAAGCATCCCTGCATAAGCCCCAGGTTTCAAACAGCCAGCTCATGCACTGAGGACAGGACCGGTCCCACTGCCTGGATGCCTCCCAAACAGATCAAGCCAATCAACTGTCTCACCTATTCAGAGGGCCTGATCCAGTTGGGGGCCCTTCAGCCACTGGTTCATAGTTCATGTGTTTCCATTCGTTTGGCTGTTTGTCCCTGTGCTTTATACAACCTTGGTCTCAACAAATAAACCCTTCTCTTTCTCAACAACTGGACTCCCAGAGCTCTACCTGGGGCCTAGCCATGGATCTCTGCATCCAGTTCCCTCAGTCATTGGATGGGGTTTCTAGCGTTTTTTTGTTTGTTTATTTGTTTTTGTTGTTGTTGTTTTATTCTTTCTTTTTTGTTTTGTTAATTTTTTTTTGTTTTGCTCATTTGTTTTTTTTTTTTAATTTTTGTGGGGGAGGGGTACAGGTTGCTAGTGTGGCGGATGGATACAGAGGGTGTCAGGCAGATGAGTGGGATTGGGATGCATGATTTATAAAATCCACAAAGAATCAATAAAAGTAGAAAAAACAGAGGAGGAGTGAATTGGGGGTTGGGTACGGGCAAGGGAATGGATGAAAGGAGAGAAAGGAAGGAAAATTGCTGTTAGGATGTAAAATAAATAAAATAAAAAATGCATTTATTTCAGTAAAAACTTCACTTGCATTTTTTAGTGATAATAGCAGGACTTGATGGAAATTTTTTTAGGAAGTTAATTATTAAGATTTCTATATAAAAATATAAAACATGAAAGTAATCCCCTTCCCTTTTCTCCATCATCAAAACATAAAAAGAAAAGAGTCAAAGATTGTAGCACAAATCTTAAAAGGTCTTATTAATAAAATCAAACCTGAAGTCAGGTATTGGGGTGAATGCTGGAAGATCAGAGAAGCAGAACAAGCCACAGCCACCTCACCTTGACAATTCCTCAGATGATCCTGTTTCCTCAGACTGGAAGTCTCTGAGTCCTCATCCAGAGTGAATCTCAGCTGAACTGTTGCTCAAAGCCTAAAAGCTTAACCAGCTCTAGTTCCTGGTTTTCACACCTTGTATAACTTTCTGCTTTCCGCCATCACTTCCTGGGATTAAAGGAGTTAGTCACCATGCCTGTCTGTTTCCAGTGTGGCTTTGAACTCACAGAGATCTGGATGGATCTCTGCCTTCAGAATGCTAGGATTAAAGGTGTGTGTGCCACCATTTATCTAGTGGCTGTTCTGTTCTCTGACCCCAGATAAATTTATTAGGGTGCACAATATTTTGGGGAACACAATATCACCACAAAAGATAACAAGGAAATTGAGTAGAAACATTCAAAAGTATAAGATTTGGGAGACAAAAATTAATACAATGGTTAAGTGAGACATTTCTAAGGAACTTCAGTCTGGCTTGACAAGCATTTATCTCCTTCTCAATCACAACAGTTTGCAGAGTTCACTGTGGGAGAATTCTTTAAACAATATCGAGAAAGGACATCTGGACTCCAGTATTCAGAAGTTACAGCAAGAGCTGGTCTGGGTCCCCAGTCACAGCTGTCTACCTGCTTTCAATTCTGTAAAGTGAAAGCACCCATTTTGTTATATTCATGCTATTTACGAACTTCCACGTTTGAAAGTGACTGGTCATTCGTCAGATTGTTACAGGGACTGTTCTCCTGCTGTTGGGCTCCCACAATCCCGAGTTAACTGAGTCACAGCAGCAAAACTGTCCAATAGGACCAGGCGAAAATACATAGCCTGTGATGCAGACAAATTTCTAAATGGTCTTATTAAGTAAAAAACACAGAGCCAAATATAGGGATGAAAGCCTTCGAGATCAGCGAAATAGAAATAGCCACCAGCCAACCTTACCTCACCAGCTCTGCAGCTTCCAAATGTGAGCTGCTTCCTGTCTACCCACACCTTTATATGCCTTGCTTTTCTGACCGCTCATTGGCTCTTAGCCCAGCTACCTCACTTTCTTGTCACTGCCTGTCTGGACAGACCTCCAGTTCTCTATGGTTGGTACTGGGATTAAAGACATGTGTCACCATGCTTGGTTCTGTTCCCTAGTATGGCCTTGAACACACAGAGACCCTGCCAGCTAAGTGATCGGATTAATGGCATGTGCTGCCTAACTTTGTTTACTTAAAATGGCTGGCCTTTCCCTTCTGATCTCCAAGCAAGCTTTATTAATCAAAGCACAAATAAAATATCACCACATTGTGATGGAAGGAAAAGCCTGTGTTTCCTTGAGTCCCCATATTAATTAATCTAGGGGACACAGATATCCAGAAACAAGCAAACACTGTGCTGTAGACCAGGGTACTCTTTACCTCAGGTTACCTAAGGAGTTATACAAAGGCCACTCACTTCTTGTAAACAAAATTATCATCAATAAGTTTGGCCTCACCCTTCTTCTTATGAAGAGCTCAATATAGCAGAAAAGAAATGGCAAGATTGTGACTATTTTCCTTTTATATTTTAATGTTGGAGAAACTGTGAGGCAAAGCTTTCTGGTTATTTTGTTTTAGTGAAGAACTATCAGTTAGAGAGAAAAGACATTGGCAAGGCTAACTGCTCTTTTGTGCTTTGATAAGTGAAGAGAGTGTGTGTGTGTATATACACAGAATCCTTGATTCAGTTGTGGCCGGAAAAAAATAGAGTTCCTATTAAAAAAAAAAAAAAAAAAGAAAGTTGTTTTTATTTACTGCAAGTTAACTCAAAGTGGTCTCCTGGAATATCAGCAGTTAAAGCTTCTGTGTCTTTAGACAGAACTTGTTGCCATGTTTAGTGGTTCTGCATCCTTGAGCCAGGTATTCCATGAAGTTGATAACTGTGTCTCTGTCTCTATCTGGCTCTGTCTGTCTATGTCTCTGTTTATCTCTGTCTATCTGTCTGTTTCTCTCTCTCTCTCTCTCTCTCTCTCTCTCTCTCTCTCTCTCTCTCTCTACCTCTCTACAAACACACACACACACACACACACACACACACACACACACACACACACACACACACCAAAACAAACAAAAACCAAAAACATATACAGAAGATGTGACCAGCTGCCATGGAAACTGCTGAAGCAGAGTTGAAAGAGACTTATTCTTTCATTGAAATTCGACATGAATTAGGATCTCCTGGGCATGAAGCACGAAGTGGATATTCTTAGTGGTGAAGAGGTAGAAGGACTTGTCGGACTGCTCCTATTGAAATACCAGATGAAGTCCTGCTAGACACACCTTAGTCCATTCAGGATACATTTAAACTTAGGCAAGTATGTTTTGATGCTCACCAACTTCACTGTCACCACCAGACAATAAGTCTTAGCAAGGACTAGAATTTTGGAGATGTTGAAGAGCTTGTTTTGACTATAGCTTCAAAGATATTCATCAACTCTACTAGTCAGAGATACTCATTCTGGAGATCTGTACCAAGGACACATAGCAGGACCCAAGTAATATGATCAGGACATTGGAGCTACTTGTGCTGATGAGACAGTGTTTTAAATTTCTCAGGTAAATTTCATCAAAATTAAAAAAAATATTTCAATGTAGTATTTGCCTCTACTGTTCCTCCTATTGCCTCCCCAAATACCAATCTCTCATAATTTAATACAATATAAGTGTCAAACAGTATCTTTTCTCAGGGACATATATTCTGTGGTAGAAGCAGAATGACTTTCTTTGCTCTTACACTTCTTAGTTCATTCTATCTGGATTTATCCAGGCCTCAAAGAAAATGCTGGGAGTCTTTAGAAGACCACAGGAAGATATACTTAGATAAACCTAAGCAATGTATAAATACGATATTCACAGACTTAAGTTCCAAAGAAGTAAAATGACTCTCTCAGAGTAAGTCACCTCTAGCAAAAGTCAGGGGTTCCTTTTGTTACTAGTAACAAGGGAAATAAAAATGAATATGTCAGATGAAAGGGGAAAATGAAACAGAGAAGCATCGCAGTTTCTGAAAATGGAGCCATCCTTTGTGAACAGGGACAATAAGGAATTTAAGTAGGGAAAAAAAAACTCAAAATAGAAATGAGCTGCCACTTGTTAGAGAGGATCAAGGAGACCCACGTTTTCAGAGACTTCGGTGATTTTCTTCCTCTAACAAAGAGAAAGGTCATTCTTGAGACATGGAGATATAGAGATAAATTGTGCACGACATAGTCCATTGTCAAAATCACAAGTGATGAAAAATGGGAAATAACCAGTGGCAATGAAAGGAACAAGAATGCATTTAATTCTGAGCAGTGGTCATTGGGTGGGTGGATTTGAAGAGTCTTAGAAACAGAGCTACAGGAGAAGGTTTGAGTCCTCAGCATCACTCACAAATATCTTTGAACAACCAATAAAGAAGACATTCTGACAATTTGTGTAGCACCAGAACCACCATCACAGCTGTGAAGTTTGAGAGATCAGGGGGTGTAGAGGATGGAGATGAGCTCAAAGACTACTTTACAACATACAAAAGAGCCTTGACTTTCTCCCTAAGTTTCCTTGGACCAGTGATTTGTGAGCTTGTAGGGAATTGTATTCCTTCCCACCTGTGGTCATGTATCAGGTGGGGTCTCTGCCATTCCATGAATAAGTGTTATAATTTCTTTACAGGGTTTTCAAGAATGGGACAAAGATGGTTGTAGCATCCAAGAGTTGAAGATAGAAATGATATCAAAGTTTTCTGCTCTTTTCTCTAAAGTTATATCAGATAGCATTGCTTGGCAAAAGAGACAGCCTCTAAAAGTAACACTTAATACAAGCTTAAGTTGCTATAAAACATTCGAGATATTCCAGCCTGTGTTTCCAAATACAAAACAGCTCATTCCTCCTGACGGAATATTTTCATCTTTCACCTGGGACATTTTGAAACTTGAAATAAAAAGCTTGTATAAAACCAAAATATATACTTTAATCTCCAATCAGCAATTCAGTTCTAGCAGATGGAATAAGAAACTACAGATTGTTTTTCTTTTTTGAGAAAGAGTCTAATGTAACCTAGAGCTAGAGACTCAGTCTCATTATGAAACCCAAGATGTTCAAAGAGGACCTGGAAATTCTGATTCTCTTACTTCTACCTTCCACTTGCTGGGAGTGCAGGCTTGAAACATCACCAAGCTTACAAATCAGAGACTTTAAATGTGCGGCTTCCCCCCTAGTGTCCCCTTACAGCTTGGTCTGCAGATGCTGCTTCACCCAGGTATCTATCTTATCCTCCTTTTCGGTCGATCAACTTTGAAAACGTATGTGACCCACACACTATATCTCTAACTTAATCATTCATTCACTGGGTTTTACCTGCTTTTGATTCTGTATGTAGAACTCACTCCAGCTTTACAATTCTGCTTTTCACTAATTAAAAATTCCATCTTTCTTTCCTTTGGTCAATGTCTTCATGTCAGACTCTAGTCTTTTTAGCTGAAGTACATTATGTCATGTTAAAACATCCTTTAATTTTTAATATCTTTATTAATTTTATACATTAAAATTTTTTTCAAAAATAGAAGTTTTAAACATTCTAACATATCAACACATGTAGTTATGCACCAAAACATTCAAAAATGAAATTACAAAATACAATTTTATGATTCATATTTAGTGCTTAAAATACATAGCATAGTTTAAATATTAATTTGTAAGAAAGAAGTAAAGGAAAAGAAATTATTTTCACTTCTATGTGTCAGAAAACATATAATGCACCTTTTCAAAGGCAAAATTTGAATGTACATTATTTTGAAATACAAGAAAAAATATCTAGCATAGATCTAGGAACACAGATCAGGAAAATAAAATCATGCTGCAAAGCCATATTATGTTCAAAATGTCTACAGTACAGATTATCAGCTTCATAATATGCAGTGGAACAGTCTGTTTAGCTAGTGAAGAAATATGTAGTACTAGTTAGTTACGGGAGACAAGGGTTTTAAAAAGTTATGATCATAGTTTTCTCAGAAGTCATCTTTAGGACACCTATATCAAAATAACCTGTATGCTTTCAAAAGTTCTAGTCCTTAGAACCTTCCCAAACCATTGCCCTTTTATTTTGCATATGGTTAAAAAAAGAAGAATTAATCTGATTCCTCCACTGATCAAATGAAAATTTCTCCAGTTCTTGCATGTCTTGTACTTAGATTGGTAACTTAATCATATTTTGCCACAGAGTCATGACAGATGACACCTTGGAGAATATTCTCAAGGATGAAGAAGGGATGAAGGAAAGACTGGAAACTATTAGCTATTGCAATAACAAGAGGAATTAAGGGAGACTGGGCTAATAATAGAAGGGAGGTGAGAGACGAAGTGAGAGAGTCAAGTGGTGTTTACAATATACAAATGGTGGGACTTAGTGACTGAGTTTAATGTACCAAGAAGTGACGTATTTCTAGATTGATAATGGAAGAATTTAAATCTCTAATTCTTTGGTTTATTAGTTTAGATGGTAATTAGACTCTCTTCCATCTCTTAGCTCTGCTTTCCAATGATATTCCTTATAGCAATGATTCTGGTATTACATTTAATGTCTTAAATTAATCATAATTGTTTATCCATGTTATGACCAATCTTCACATGAGTTTGATGCTATTTTCAGAACACAATGCAGTACTGAAGAAGGAGTAGTTAAAGTTCACTTTTCATTAACCTGCTTATATGTTCACAATTATGGTGAGATCACATTCTTCAGTTAAAGGAGAGAATTAAAGAATTAGTTTGTAGAGAGTAGATTATTGAGTCAGGAAAAAAAATGTACTAAAAGGATAAGTATAAAATGAAAATTTCTCAGAAACAAAGAATCCAAGATGTTATTTTGGAGACTGGATATCACAATAGTAATAGAAATATATACTCATATATAATAGTAGTTGGACTGTCAATGTGGACTATTATATCCAGCAAAACTATCAATTAAAATTAAAAGAAAAATAAAAATTTTTGACAATGAGAAAAAATTAAAGGAATTTATAACTAATAAGCCATCTCTAAAGAGGACACTGGAAGAAATCATCAGTCTAAACAGAAGGAAAGGCACACACAGGAGACCATAAGGAAGAACTAAACACTACAAGATAGGAAATCCAATAGCTAAGAAAACACCACAGAATGAATAAAGTGACATGAGTTTTCAAAGAAGACACATGACAATATTCAACGGGGGAGAAAAGTTTAAAACAGCTAGAATCATGAAGTATACACAAAGAAATAGTTTCCTGGGAAATCTGGGTTCAAGTTCCCTTACAAATGGGTTGTACCAAGAACTCGGGAGAGCCAGGAAAATATGCCAGAATCGTGAGTAATAAAGTTTAACTTTCTATATTCTCTAACAGTATGCTTATTTTCTAGCAGAACTTCAGTTGGGTACTTAATATATCAAAATTGAGTGCTAACATTGGTCAGATTTTTCACACTAAGCCATCCTTGTGGGACTGGACTCCTTCATACACAGTCCATGGATGGTATCCTCCAGTTCATGCCTGCTTCTGAGTCAGTCATACGTAGAGAAGAATATCAGACTAGGCTCATTTCTGCAGCATTCCAGCATATGTGCCACATTGATGTCATCATTAGCCTGTTAACATGTGAGATTTGGTGCCTCTACTTTTCTTGGCCATTGACAATATGAACTTACACGTTTTAATATTTTAGGTATTGGGTAGGGGATGAATTTCAGATAATGGAAGCAAAAACATCAGGAGGGAAGCAATTCCAGTTAATACTGAGGAAAACCCAGCCACCATGACTAGACACTATGGATCTGGTAGTCGCAAGTGAACTCCTATTTTATTTGGCAAGGTATATTAGTTATTTCCTTCATTGGTTACAGTGGGTAGCTGTTCCAGTTTTGATCTGGAAGTTCCAACCGCCATCGAGGCTTTGGTAACTGTCACACCTACAAGGTGGGGTGAGAGAGGACGCTGAAAATCTTGAACCCTGGATGCTGGAGGTAGACCGAGCAGAGTTCTCCAGAGAATTCTGCCAGACTGCGCTACACCTTTCCGAGACCCTGTAACCTATCCCTTCATTTGTAAGTTACCCCACAAAAAAAACCCTCCCTTTTAACTACGTGGAGTTGCCTTAATAATCGATGGAGCAAAACAACTTTAAAAAGCAATTTAAAGAAGAAAAGGATTATTCTGGCCACAGTTTAAGGATACAGTGTATCATGGTATGGAAGCATGGGGCCATATCCTTCAAGAAACTGATCACATTGTATTGTAGCAACAAGCAATGACTGCTGAGTCCAGCTCACATTTTAAAAAATGTATTTCAGGACAACAAGCCATGGAAAGTGGATCCCTGAGTATATTAAAGGTGTGCCAGGTTCGAGTTCTGCTTCTTCTGGTACAAGAACACCTGGGAGACTGTTTGAGGACAGCTCTTTTTTTTTGGAGTGGGCAAGGGACAGCTATACCTTAGGAAGAATGGCCTATTGATATGTCATTGGTTTGGGCAAGAACATCAAGGGTGTCTCATTTGCATACTCGGGAGTAGGAAGTGCTAGAGGAAGCAGACTTATAAGGTCATACAGAAAAGAAAGGAAAGGAAGTCCAGCCCCGTATGTTTCAGAAGTCAGTTAAGCAGCAACCTGGCATATCCGTGCTCTGGGAAACCTAGATGCTGGGGCCTGCCAGTGCCTGAGCAAGGCAGGGAGCATCCAAACTCCTGTGGCTCTCAGGATGAGAAAATCTGACATTTTAGGCTTCTTAGCTTCAGGCCAGCCCTGCAAAGATGAATCTTTTAGTCTCAAATAATCTAAAAACTCCCTCACAGTATGCACGGAAATTTTTTCTAGATTCTGTCGAGTTGAAAATCCATATTCACCCTGACAGAAAGATGACTCTCTGCATATAGTAACTAATAGTATCCTTATAAATAAAAAATGTCATGTGTTTAATGATCTAAATTAATGTGGAAGAAAACAGCAAAGCCTTTATTAATAAATAAAAATAATGAAATCCAAGACTTGAAAATGCCAGAAGGCACATATGAATGTTTTTTAGGTCACATATATTCTGCGATAATACAAATAAATGGGATCTTTCCCAAGAAAGTCTGAAGTAATTATATCTTACAGAGAGTCATTTTCTTTCTCAGCTTTGGCAACAATTACTAGAAGTTGTGCTCTAGTCTCTCCTCTATTACGTGCAAGAAGTGTTGGTCAGGTCACTGCTTCAGTGGAATAAATTTTAGTAAAGACAATTTCCCCTGCCTGATGCATGTCTTTTGTTAGCAACATTATGCTACAATTGTTTAATGGTGGTTATTAGAGATAAAGCTGCTTCCCCTACCTGGTTTCTAGAAAATTGGTGCCTAGTGTTTTGGAAATTTTTTTTCCTAAAATTTTGCTTCTAATTTCTTCTGTGGGGATTTTACACTAATTTTTTTTGAAAGTGTGTTTGTAGCTGTACACCTTGTGGTGCACACAAATACAATATCTAATCCTTATCCCAAAGTTTACCATCATTCTTAGATGAATCTTTAAACCTAATTTTATGTGAGAAATAAACCCAGAAGAAACTAAACAGCTCCTGAGACTCAACTTGATATTTTTGTGGACAAATGACTTTTTTAAAGCATGAAGATTATTAAAAGATGAAAATCTGCTATGCATCAGGAATGCTCTATTCACAAGAGACAATACTGAAGAAAATTGACTTCTTTAAATATATATATATCTTGGTCCAATGAAATGACTCAAGAGATAAATGTGATTGCCATGCATACATAATAACTTGCATTGTAGTTGTACTCTGACTTCTACCACACTCATATGTATACACACACACACACACACACACTAAATTAGTTACACACACACACACACACTAAATTAGTTACACACACACACACACACACACACACAATAAATTAGTTCATTTCCAAATGGGATAATTAATCACGAATACCTGAAACAAAAACCTCATTTTGATGCTGTATGTCTTACTGTTGTTAATTATAATTGTGATAGTATGTTTCTGTTTATATTCATGAATCATGATGACTTACAACATTGTATGATTTTGAAATAAACAATATATTGCATTCACATACACAGTTGGAAAGTGTTCTTTTGTCTAACCTAGAGTAAATACATGGAATAAGGCAATGTTTCTTCCTGAAATATCATTAGAAACAGTCCTGTGCCTCTATCTGGTAGAGTGATTTTGGCTTTGTTGTTCAAACCACTTTTAAATATGAAAGAAATAAACTTACTCCACTTCAATAACCTTTTTTGTTATTTTGACAAGTTTTATGTTCAGTGTACATAGAATACCAACATTAATGACAAAATAACCATCCATAACAATATTCCAGTGTAATGTCAATACCAAGATAATCTATATTGTCATAAGCTTTATACTTATCCTTTCTCCTTCCTTCTTATACTATAGACTGCTTTTAAATTTTTATCATATTATATTTTTATTATTTAAGACAATTTTTAAGTTGAAATATATTGATCATGCTCTTCCCTTACCCCAAGTCCTTCTAGATGTTCTCCCCCTCCCTACCCAGCAACTTTAAGTTCTTTCTCACAAAACAAAAGCCCTTATACAACAGCAAACCCCCCAAACTAAGAAAACAAAATAAAACCATACTGCCCTCCCAAAAAAATCCCCACAAAACTGTAACCAAATAAAAGCACTCAAACAGACTATACAGTTCATTATATGTTAACCTACTACTCCTGAACACACTGAACAAGAAGCGTATCCTAGAGTGGTTGATATACCCAGTGTCACTCTATTGGAGAAAACTGATTTTTTCCTCTCCCCATAGGTATAAGTGACAGTTCAGTCGTTAGCTTTTACCTTAGTGGCTAGGTTTTCATTCCTGGTGCAGACACATACAGGCTCTGGGCATGCTGCTTCAGTCTCGGTGAGTTCATGTGAGTTTGCTCATGTTGATTAACAGGGTCTTGTTTTGTGTGCTCCATCCCCTCTGGCTCTTTTACTCTTTCTGTTCCTTTGGTATGGGGTTATCTGAGTTCTGAAAGGAGAGATTTGATATATGGCTCATATACATCTCATATATGACTACGTGTTCCAAGGACTTCCACTCTCTGTGTAATGTCTGCCTAGGGGTCTCCATATATTGCCTGGGTTTTTGTTGTTGTTGTTGTTGTTGTTGTTTTGCTTTTGTCTTTATGTTTCAGTTTGGAATTTGTTGGTCTAACTTTATTTACCAATTACATCTTCTGTTTGTCTCTTTAATAAATTACATTTTTTCTATTTTTTATTTGTCATTCTAAAATGTTGAATTAATCCCTCCCTTATGAAAACTATAATTCCCAGTTTTTGTCCTTTGAGACTAATCAGCCTCTATTTCTTTAGCACATTAAAGTTACAGCTATTTTAAGTTACTCATTTGTTAATCAAAAATTTTGACTCATCTGTGAATCTAATTATAGTGTGTTTTCTTTATATTTTAATTGATCACTTCATTTTCATTTTCTTTTAAGCTCAAAATTTAAAATTTGTTGTTCATTAGAATAGTGTGTATGTGTCTGGTTTGTATTTTTAAAACCAATAGCTAAGGCTGGCCTGGAATTCACTATGTAGCCCAGACAACACTACAACCCCCATTAATTTTTTTGCCTCAGCCTCTTGAGTATTGGGATCACAAATCCAATGTTCCACATCCTTTTAAATTCAAAACAAATATTAAATATAAAATGTGGATCCTCTAGTTATCTTTCTCCAGAGAGATTCCCCCATTTCTCTGTTACATAATGTGAGGACTCTGAAGAAATGTGGGATATATTGCAAGTTCTGTTAAATGTAAGTTATATCTAGTTTGTCGGTAATTCTTATTCTTATGAATATCTAACATGGTGAATCCTTGTTTTCTTAGCCTTAAAAAACTAGAGGATGTTCAATTAACATCATATGATATGTTATTTGTTTTTGTTTTCAGGCCTTTGTAGCTTCAACTCTGGTAAATATTCCAGTGCCAATATTGGATAAATGTTAGAGGCAGGCATTTTCTTCATAGTGAGAAATTTGAAGCTTAGAAAAATTTCAGTTTATTTTGCTTTTAATCAAGCCCTGTGATACTCCATGTATGGACCTTAGTTATAGTGGTGGGACACCTACTTTATCATTCGGATTTCTCACAACTCAAAGCTTCCTGATGTACCAGTGTGATTTTTCTAGTAAGCAAACAAAACAGGAAGCTTTGTAGTGACACTTAACCCAGAGGGAGGGAGAGACAGTGAACAGGTAAGGGAGAAAAAACAGCCGAAAAATGAGTAAGTAGAATTATCCCAAGTGCTGGGATTAAGGTGTGGGATCATCTTTTAGAATTTCCAACTTAGTGACAGGGGTCTGGCATAGCACCAGGGACACTATATTTGCAAGGCTTGCTTTGTTAGTTTCAGTTGAGCAGCCGCTCCAAGCTATGATCCACACCACAAGCATTTTGCAACTTAACCCTTTCTTTTCTTGCCCCGATTATTCTCGTGCTGGTGGGCCTGACTACAGCAACAGCAAATCTCACCGACCCTCTTTTACATTTCTCAGGGGGTCTTATGGAGTGAGTGATTTACAGTCAGGCATGGCAGGGTAGACTAATCAGGATTATAACACTTTGCTGCCTCTTTCTTAGGTCCTGAATGAGATAACAATGAAGGTGTTTCCTCATGAGGAGGGGGATCAGAGGGTCCCAGAGCAAGCATAGGCTCTTTATCATCTGCCAGTGCCTGTATAAGCACACTCCAAATAGAAAATGCTATATAAAGCATGTCTTTTCCTCTTTTCTCTGTATACCAGTTCTTAAAATATATTCCTACTATATCCCAAATTTTCACATCTAAAAAGTTCCCCAGTCTGGAAACCAGGGGCTGACTGTTAATGTGGGGAAACATCTCTAACGTTTTTAAGCCCTACTGACTTCGTAGGCATGATTCTTCAAAATTCCTTGTTCATGTTACTGTGATAGATGACAACATTTACATGTGGGAATTCAAATCCCAGGAGCTATCATTCCCATCTGTTTGCATTCAATCCCAAATTTCCAGTGCACTTTCAGTTACTCTTGATCTTACCATCTAAGCAGTTCTCAACTGATTAGTTTTGTTACATCTATTGTGTCTCTTATCACTCACCTGAAGTAAAGTACTCCTCCTTAAATGCATTCTAAGTTAGATATGGATTTCTCTCAAAAATTGTATCTAATTTTGTCACTTTCTTACTTCAAACTTTTTGATTCCAATTTGTTTTAGGTGGGCCCCAAACCATTGATGACCCATTGAACACCTAGTTGTCAGCCTCATTGTAGCAGTTATTTGATAATTTCATAAAATGTATTTTGATCATACTCTCACACCCTCCCCAACTCTTCTCAGAAGCATTCCCATTTCCCTACGTGTAGAACTTTGAGTCATTAGAAAAATGATGTCATTAGAAGTCAGTTTAATGCTATATTCATTTAGCAGAATAATAGTGTGCATAACACTCTAGCACTATAAATGCTAGACAGTATGAATGAAGTATGTAGGATCAGTTTGCCTTCTTCTAGTTCCCACGACTTGTTACATGGCATCTTCACCAATGGGGTCTTACTATCAAGGTCTGGAGTTACCGATAGCATTGGCACTTGCAATATTTATGAATCTGTGGGACCTCACTGGCCAAGTACTCCAAAAAAAGTAATATATTCCTGGCCCAATTTTATTTTTATTTTTTAAATATTTATTAGGCTGTAATATCTAGTAGGGGCATTCTCCCCACCCCATTATAATGTAACTCCACTCTAACACTTTTTGTGTACATGTGTACAAATATCTGTAATAATTTATAGACATATGTAACTTCTACAGTACTTGGTTTCCATATGGCTTTTTCAAGTGCAAATTCCCATATTTCCCCCTCTTTCCTGCCCTTTGCCACACGCCATTCACCTTTGCCTGTTGCATTATTTTATTTTATTTTATTTTATTTTGTTTTGTAATAGCCAAAACCTGGAAACAACCTAGATGCCCTTCAACTGAAGAATGCATTATTTTATTTTTAACTAATACTTTGTTCATAGAATTAGGTACATAGAATTACAGATTCTGCCTTCTCTTTTTCTCTATCATTTATTTGAATTAAAAAAAAAGATACAGTCCATATAATCCAATTGCTGATTACATAGAGACTCTTAGATGTTATTTCCTAGTTTTTATCATAATTTTTGTTTGTGTATGTGTTATATGTATGTATTTACTTGAGTATGTGTGCAAGGGCATCAACATACATGTGCATGTACATGCATGTAGAGACCAGATATATCATCAATTCAACCTTTTGTGTTTTAGACAAGACCTCTCACTTAACGTGGATCTCACTGGTTGGGTGGGTGGCTGGCCAGTGAATTACAGGAATCCATCTATCTCTGCCTCCCCACTATTGAGACTATAAACATGTGTTGCCATAGACAACTTCTTACTTGAGTGTTGGAACTCTGAGTTCAGGTCCATGTGTACAGAGAGCATTATACTGACTGAGCCTGCTGTCCAAACCTGTCATCTTTATTTTAATGAAGTCAGGCTCATTTGACTCATACAATATCCTTTAGCATGTATGGTTTGGCAAAATGTGAATTTTGCTGAATGTATGGGCCATTTAATGTGCTATACTCTTTCCCTGTGTTTTCTTTAAAGTAATAATTAGTTTTATGTTGTTTTAACTTTGGCACAGTGGCTGCTACTTAATCTATTGCTATTTCAGCCATCAATTATGACTCCACAGTTACTAGCCTGCTTTTCTGGCAGTGGCCTAGTGGAAATTCTGTTCCCATAGGCACTGGCTCTGCCACTGCCACTGAGGGTAGCTTTAACTAAATGTCAATTCTTCTATATATAAATAAGACTGGAGATTCAAAGGCTGGAGTGAAAACCTACTAGCTCAGAGATGTTGAGTAGCACCTTGCTTAACTTCTCTCCTTGCTGGCATCTTCAAAGGAGAGTGCCCTTCCACTCTACCAAACAGAAAAAGCCATGGCACCCCAAAATCAGTCCCTACTACATCCAGTTCACCTCTCTATCTCTTACAGATGCCCTCTGATGCTCTAAGATTGCTTTCTGCCAATTAGTTGCTAACTCAGCCTCCTAACCCATTTAATTTTATTTAATTAATGCAAATGCAAATTCAGGGTTCATGGTGTGATCGAATATCTCTCAACAATATCAAAGTCTTCTTCAGATTTATAGACATTTTCCTTATAGAATGAGTAATATTTAATTAATATGTAAGTTATATACATTACTATAATTTTTTTGTATTTACAATTTTATTCATTATTGCTATTACACATTCTTTGACTAGGAACAATGATATAATTATTATACATTAAGTTTAGTGGTTTGAGAATCAGTTTCTTCTATGTTTTACTTTTTTATAGTTCTTATTGTGTATTTTATCTGAAAAAAATGTCATGCACATATAAAGTACATTATGATTATTATAAACACCCACTTTAAACTTCCACCCCTTGGAAGTCTCCTTCTCACACTCATGACTTTCTGTTGTTGTTTTGTTCTATTGAGACTAGGGTCATCTGTGTGTTCATGGGTTTGGAACTCTCTGCTGGAGACTGGTTAGCTTCCTTGAAGACTCAAAACTGAAGACATTGACTGAACAACCCACCTCCTCCAAATGCATCAGTAGCTAATAATTCAGCATGGAGGGGCAGGACCCTGTGAATCTTTCCCAATCTGTGATTGACTGTTGGCAGGCCTAGACTAGTGTAGGTCCACAAGACTGCAGGAAGCCACAGCTACTGTGAAGTTATAATTTCAATGACTGACAAGTCCAAAATCTAGTATTTCACAGCTATTCTCCCTGTCTATGTCTCTTAAGTTCTTTCCAGTGCTTCTCCTTTGTTATCTAAGTTTAGTTGTAGACAGCATAAATGTCCTGTTTGGTGCTGAGAATTAAACTGTCACTTATTCTTACATCAATTCTTGTGTAATATGTATACATTACACACATATATGCATATAATATGTATGTATACATATATACATAATATGTATATATATACATATGTAATAGTTGATTATATACCATTTCATTGTGGAGTTCATGGTTTTTGGTTGTCTTTGCTTTTGGAAGCATGTTATTAGTAAATTAATTATATCTGCCATTATTACTTCAATGCTAGTTTGACCCATTCAGTTAAAATTCAGCATGTAGCTAAAATGGTATTACATGTCCATAACCCAAAAACTACTCAGGATGCTCAGAAAGGAAGATCACAAATTCCAGCTCTGTTCTGTGTAACTTATGAAACCCTGTATCAAAAGAAAAAATACAAAGATGGTTGAGGATATAGCTGAATGGCCTGGTGTTTGCCTAGCATGCATGAGGACCTGAATTTGATTGTAGTTCCTCTAAATAATAAATGAAAAATGAAATTCAATACATGCATAATACACTCTTGGATTATTTACCACTGTAACTGATGTAACTAGCATACTACCAGGTACAGACAGTATTTCCAATATTTATGCAAGTAAAGGAACATGTATATTATTTCCTAAATCTTGTATATTATGTGTTGGTGACACCAAATATTTTTAAATTTACTTTCTGAAAATTAGCATAAAAAGAAATGTGCTTCTTGATACTTTTTTCATATACACACTTTATTTTTATTGATCCTTATTCCTATCCCCCTCCTTTTAGCTGGCCTCCTCCAATTTTTCTACATTCAGCACCACACTTTTGTCTAATGGATGACTCTGATTTTTGGTATGTTACATTAAGGGGCTCATGCCTGTTACTTGTGTAGCTGTTGTAAAATTATGCCGCAATTTATGTAGTTGTAATCTATGAAGTTCTAAGTTGGTATGATTAACAGCACAAGTTTATCTATGTAAAAACCTATGAAGAAATGATGCAGAAAATGTAGAGCAAATGTGATGGCTAAGTTTATGTCAACTTGACACAAACTGTAGTCATCTGAGAGGAAGAAACCTTGCTTGAGAAAATGACCTCCTAAGATCAGCCAGCCTGTAGAGTAATTTTTCGATCAGTCATTGATGATGGAGGGACCAGTCCATTGTGGGTGGTATTGTCCCTGGGCTAGTGTTCCTGGGTCCTATAAGAACCAGGCTGAGCAAGCCAAGTGGAGCAACCCAAATAGCAGCACCACTCCATGGCCTCTGCATCAGCTCCTGCCCCCAGGTTCGAGCTCTGCTTGAGTTCTCTAATGACTTCCTTCAATGATAGACTATGATCTGAAAGTATAAGCCAAATAAACCATTTTCTCTCCAACTTGCTTTTGGTCATGGTGTTTTATTGCAGCAATAGAAACCCTAACTGAGACATCTTTTAAGCCTGTGGAGTTTCATCTTCTTCAGTTGATATTGGAAGATCTGTTCAGTGACTCCCTTCTTCCCTTCCTTCACTCCACCCCTTCTGGTCTTCTTGCCTTTTTCCTCCCTTTTACTCCTTCTTTAATTGGCTCTCATTATAGCACAGGTTGTTTTCAAACTTATAAACCTACTTCTGATTCTGGAGTGCTAGGAAATGTGTACACCACTATTCCCATATCAGGGTGCTTCTTAGCAAATGGTTTCCTATGTGTTTGAGGTTGATCAAATATCTTTAATGATACTTAATTCCTAGCCAACTAAATGTATTCAGATAGCGGCCTGTTAAAAAAACCTTATGAAATGTAATATGTTGATTTAATACTAAGATTAGTTTGTTCTAATTGTATTGCTTTCCCTTATTCAGCAGACATTATTTACATAAATAAATGCAGTTAATTTTTATGTCTTCAGTGTTTATTTTTCTGTTTAAATCATACAATAATAGCTTATACAAAACTAAAATTTCCTAATGTATAATTGGAAAGAACATAAGTTCACCTTCATTTTCTCAGCGTGCAATAGAAAGTTCAAATGAAAAACAGGCTTAGGGTTATGCAACCATAGGGCAATTCCATTTTACACTGATAAATCATTCAGGCAGAGCTCATTTATCAAAACAAATTTACTTAAATAAAAACTGCTTTGTGTGCTCATGCACTAGTTTGTTTATCCAATACTTACTAAATAATTCATCAAATTCAGATTTGTTTGAAATATAAAAAAAAAATAGCCTATAGTAAAATGAAATAAAGTCTCATTTTTGAGATATCAAACAGTAGGGGAAAACATCATTGTTACATTCTTATTGCTGAGTTTAACTCTAATGTTCCCAAGTATATTTCAAAATACATAAAATGAACAAAGTTGAACTGACCTTTTGGAAAATGGAATGATTTCTCAGATCCCTGACTTTTTCTTTGCTCTTGATGGCCTGGTGTCATTGCTCTTGATTTATAAATACTGTCCACAATACTTCTGCCATATCTCTCCAATGACTCATGTATAGAAAACAATACTGACTTCATGTTAGAGTGTGAGCCACTGGTTTACCTGAGTGCTTGTGACTGGACTATAGAAAACCAAAATAAGTCCACTTCATTTTCTATAGGACACACAAAGAAAAATGTAGTTGATATGATTTATGAATAATGCACAAACAATCAAAAGCTGAGACTTGTTATAGACTGGCCACGATGGACAGAAATAGATTTTTTTTTTCTGCATTCAGCCCTATGAGCTGTCTTTGTAGTGGTTGTTTCTATAGATGATATTCCTAGGAGTAAAAGGTGTGCTTCTTAACTACAGTGCTTAGGACACATCCTCTGAGCTTGACTGCTGCTCATCACAAACACTAACATGCTTGCTTTCTGGGTAAGCGAATGTGGACTAATAGGGAACCTTTTTATATCTCCAATTCCTACCTTAAAATCCACATCATACATCATCTTTTAATATAATCTAAGAACTACTCAGAGATTGTGAGCTAGGTATCAGGCAAAGTTGACCACTTCTGTTTCACCACTTCAAAACAGACCAGTGGAAGGACCTAGTTCATCCTATTGCTGCCATAAGAATGTTTTCAACCATTCATCCTAAAAACCATGTGTGAATGATGGCCACATTGCTGATCTCAGAACCCCATCCCTATGTTCATGGCAAGGTTCTACTTCTCAAAAGTGTTTCTCTATCTCATGACAGAACACAGATGCAGTAAGTAGTAAAGGCAGTGCTCCTTTGCACCGCTGACTTTGGCTCCAGAACTCACAGAAAGCCCCGACGAAGCGTCCTGGCTCTGTCTTGGCCACTTCCATCCACACTCATCCATTCTCTTTCCTTCACGAGCCGAGTCACCATGTGGCCTTCCTTGGCTTCTCTCCATCTCACTGTGCATTTACATTTTGTTTTGCATTTTTCCTTCAATTCTTACATGCTTATTCCAGTCTTGGTATCTGGTTCTCAATCTGATCTTCTCTCATGTGGAATTACTTGGGCTTCCTACCTTTGGATCAAATCTTTCTGACTTCCTGAGGCACTTCTGTTCAGCACAGGATCCTCATCAACAGTTTCCCAACACAAAAATCCATGGAGCCAGGAATGATTCCTGGTATCATGATTCATTGTAGCTACTGTGTGGCTATGAACTGGTGATCCAAACAAACTCAGCTTCCTGAATAATGGTTTGCTCAGTATTATTGGTCAGTTATTACATTTTTGATTGTAGACCTGGACGTTCTATTGAAAACAAACTCTAACTTTGAATCTTTGATATTTAACATGATTCTTTGCTCTTGATATCATCTTGCCCTACAAAGATAAACCCTGAATCATCAGCCAAAGCTGATGTACTGTTGTAAATGGACTGATTCCCAGATCTGGGACATATCTCTTTTACGCATGAACTTCTTCTGTCATTTCTGTACTAAATCTGTGTGACCTTAATAACCTCTTGAATGTTATGCTTAGCTGGTGAGATACAAAGTGCCAACTGTGACCAGAGATTAGCCCCTCACAGAAGTCAGTTTTGTAGATGTCAGGGCTTCTTCATTACATTATGATCATTTGATTAAACCTATAGTATGAAGTAAGCTGACTTCTATAGAGGTGATTAAGTCAGTGTGTAATTTTGATTCTCTTCCTGCTGTCACCTGGACCCAGAGCTGGAGTAAACAGAAAATCTGACAAGATAGCATCATACAGCTTAGCCTTAGAGGTAACTGATGAAACAGACTTTCATTTGTATTTATTTTTAAATATTTTCTTGAGAATCTCCCTAACAGATGAGAATCTAGTTGGAAATTTAGAGACAAATTCTAATGTTTTAATAAACACTACCATAACTCTAACAAGAATATGTCAGGATTGTGGATTGTTTTTAATATCCATCTTATTTGCAAACAAATCTGTGATTTGGTACAAAGTTATTTATCACAATACACTCAGTGTGGTAGTTTTAATGTAATTGGCCCCCATAATCTCATAAGAAGTAGCATGATTAGGAAGTGTGGCTTTGTTGGAGTGGGTAGGGCCTTGTTGGAGGAAGTGTGTTACTGTCGGGGTGGACTTTGAAGTTTCCAATGCTCAAAATACCGCCTAATGTCTCAACTCAGCTTTTCCACCAGCACCACATTTATCTGCATGGCACCGTGCTCATCGCCATGATGATAATGGACTGAACCTCTGAAACTGTAAGTGACCCCCCTCAATTAAATGTTTTCCTTATAAGAGTTGCCTTGGTGTCTTTTCGCAGTAATAAAAAACCATAACAAAGACACTCAGTTACATTTTGTTATATCCACATGACTTTTAAAACCATCCCTTGGATTTTCTAAATAATACTAGGTAAGGATTTGCACAAAATTTCTCTTTCTCTCCCCCCCCCCTCTCTCTCTCTCTCTCTCACACACACACACACACACACACACACACACACACACACACACACATTTTTATACCTCCTAGACACTTAAAGACTTGAGACAAGTCTCTTATGTATTGTTCCAGAGCCCTCATCTGAGGTCAGGATGTGGCTGCAGTTAAAAGTAAAAGCCTTGGGCAAAGGAGAGTTTGACAAGCCAGTATCAAAGCCAAGGGCACTTCTGAGTTACATAGTATATTCTCTGAAAAGCAATTGCAATATCCTACTTAAGAAGTCTGAAGAAGTCAAGACACACCATGAAACTGGAAACGAAAGGAGAGGCAGGGAGAATATTCTCAAAAACTAATAATAATATTTACCCTGAGGGATATACTATCAAGTCTTCCTATGAACATAGTTATTATACCTGTTCTAAAGATATTGACAAACCTATTGTTTCCATGAACACTAGAATGATCCTCTCAGGTTCTACTATGAAACCCACTACTCTTTCTCATTACCAGTTATTTGTTTTGCTATTTTTAAGCCCTATTAGTTGTGTAAACTGTATTTTATAACTTTTCTGTTTTATATTTCAAGTAATTATAGGACCAAATTTGAATATCTCTTAATCTTACCTTTGGCTTTGGTTACTTTTGTTCAGTTTTTTATAATGTTCAGCCACTGATTGATTACCGTCCATTATCACACATTAATTATCTAGGACTATTTTGTTACTTATATGTAACCAATGTCTTCCTTTTCTTCATATTATTGATTTGCTAATATAATATCTCTGACTGTTTGCTCCCTTGGGGCCCCATCTTTGGGAATTATTTTGATATCTGTTCATTAAGTTTTCATTTTTTTTTAGCACATTCATAGTTCTCTGAACTCAAAGACTCCAGCACTGTCTCCTTTTGCAGTTTTAATTTTCTGATTTTTCTGTCATCTGTTATAATAAGCACTACTTATTTTGTGGTTTAGAAATGTGTTATTGTTTTCAGCAGTTTCAATGTTTTATTTTTCCAAATCACTATACACTTTCAGAAGAGATAGAAAAGGGACCCATGGGCTTAGTCTATCATCTTGACTAAGTTTCTTTTACTTATAGATTTTCTGACTCCCACAGGAAGAAGCAGTGAAAATGTGAGAGATTCAATAAATCAGGTTGCAACCCAATCTGAGAGCAGTGGATAAAGGCAGGATGAGGAGCTCAGGAAACCCATCAAAATCAATGGGCCTTTCTCTGGATGTGCAAAACCATAAATAAAAAAACCAGAGAGCAACAGTAAGTGTGGCGTGAGGAACCAGCCCTACAAGAGATCACCACCTGAATTCAGATTTGGTGAACTGTAGGGGGCTTATAACTGAAGGGACAGTGTAGTGTTATGAATAATTTGCACAGCTGCTCCTGAACATAACTAATAGCAGTAACAGCCCCCAAATTGAGCCTGTTACCTACAAGAATTCAGAAAGAATTACTGTGCCCACATTCTTTCTTCTCTGTGTTCCTGCCGCTGTTTTTGGTCTCCATAGCTGACCTGCTGTAGTGTGTCTGCAGATCCACCCTTTGGCTTCATCCAGGGTTTGTGAGGCATCTGCAAACTGTATTTCTTATGACTTTCTTTGATAACATCTACTGTTTCCATACTGAGAGATGAAATGAGGAATTTCTGTTATTCTTAGGAAGTCACTACACTGCATTCTTGGAAGCTTTAAAATGTGTCTGCAACATAGATATTTGTGAGAAGCCAAGGATTCCCAAGGGAGTAGGACAACCAAAACTAATATGAATTCCAATGATCAGTTAGTGAGGAATCCTAAATACTTTCATAATTTTTATTTTAAGGTTTATCGGTTTACTAGCTAGTTTAAATATTCAAGTCAATTCTGTCTCCTATCCAAAATAAGTGGTAATTTTAGCACAAATATCCAAGTTCACACAGTTCTCTATTCAATGGAATTTTATTCGTCCATAAGGAAGAATGAGATTTTCCTTGGAGGAAAATGGATTAGCTAGGAACTGAAATCATAATTTTAAGTAAAATAAGCCACACTTAGAAACATGAATATCATTCTTCCTCTTGTAGAAAAAGTATTTATGCGAATGAGTGGCACAAAAGTAGAAGGATGCCATGGGGGGGAGGAGAGAAGTCTACAGAAGTAGGCAGGGGAAATGGGAGACAGTGGTCAGGGAGAAGATATTGCTCATTTTTCTCTCCTGTAAAGGATATTTCTATCTATCTATCTATCTATCTATCTATCTATCTATCTATCTATCTATCATCTACCTACCTGAAAAAAATCAGCAGGGCTACTATTTGGGAATGTAAAATGACCAATAGGAGGAGGAAGAAGGGGTAAGAAGAATAATATATACATATATGTATTTAATTTATATATATACACATATACATATATATTTACTAGCCATGATGCATATGAAAATGTCATAATGAAAGTCATGCTTTTCTGCTATAAATTAATCTCTATGACAAAGTAGTGGTTTTTACATGAGAAAAATAACTATTATATTTCTTCTTTAAGACTGTAAAGATAGAGATAAAATTATTTCTTTAAAAATAACAATCTGGCTATTATTCTATTCAGTAAAATACATTTGAAATAATCTCAATCATTAAAATTATTAATTCACTAAATATAAGCTTTGAAACTATTAAAATTTTATATTTTATATGCATATCTTTACAAATGAGAAATAAATTACTTCCCATAAAATTAAAACTTTTAATTTCACTAAAGTAAACATTCAATGGGGAAACCACCATTGTAATTTTCTGAAAGGTCTGAGTCTTATCAATTTGTTGTCATAATTCAATTGGACAAGTATTTTGTTTCTTCTTTTAGACTTTACAAAATATTCTCCTTTATATTTTTTAAAAATCTTCACACACCTTCCTATTTCTTATAGGAATACATATCTATTGTATGACTTAATTTTGGTTCATAGCTAGAGTACAGCCCATCATGGCAAAGAAAGCCTGGCAACAGGATCCAAGGCAGATCACACTGTATGGATGTTTAAGAAACAAAGGGATGAGAGATAATTAAAAAATTGGCAGTCACCAGCACAGGCTGTCAGACACTATGAGGCACCTAAGAAACACACGGAGTCTTCTCAGGAAAACTCAGAGGCAAAGGATGATCCTGAAGACCTTACAGTACTAAAACAAAGGCAGGTCTTACAAGAAGATGCTTTTAAAAAGTGATTTCATGGAGTTAAAAAAAAAAAGATGATATAAAGGAGCAACACTTGGCAGAGAGAAGTGAAATTAGAGGCAAGGCATCAATAACAGATAGGGCAGAGAGGCTGCAGTGGACAGAGGATCATGTCCTTGACAAGTAGAGCCCCATCCTTGGGCTACTGGGATGCTTAGGCCTGGGGGTGGGCAGTGAGGGATCACAGAGCCTCAGTATTGCCACAGACTACAAACACAAAGGCTGTGCCAGCAGGTGCCAAGAGCAGGGCAGTGTATAGCAGACTGGAGTGCAAGCAGGTCTTGCCCTGAAACATCTTGTCCAACGACATGATCACTCTGACTCTGAGCAACAAGATATCCTGCCATGATGAATGATTCTTTTTCTGGATTAAGTCTCCTTGAAAGATTTTTGCAGTCTATGCTGCTGTTGGATGTAGCTGAAGTTTTCTTGGTCCTGCTTGGCCCATGGTCAGGACAAATCTCTCTCAACTGCCAGTCTTGCAGCCAAGTAAACACACAGAGACTTATATTACTTATAAACTGTATGGCCATGACAGGCTTCTTGCTATCTAGTTCTTATATCTTAATTAAACCCATTTCTATAAATCTATACCTTGCCATGTGGCTCATGGCTTAGCTGTATTATTATATCTCCTTCTCCTGGCAGTGGCTGGCAATGTCTCTCTGACTCAGCCTTCCACTTTCCAGAATTCTCCTCTGTCCTCTCCCCGCCTATCCTATACTTCCTGCCTGGAGACTGGCCAATCAGCATTTTATTTATCAATCAATTAGAGCAACACATTCACAGCATAGAGAACATTCCACAGCAGTTGGAGGCCATACTTTTGTCTGTGGTCTGTGGTGCAGCCACAGGCTATGTTGATATTGAAGATTCAAGCTGCCACCAGAAACCATGTGGAAGTCCATGATCAATGTTGCCACTGCCTACTTTAGGCAAGGAAGCTTCTTTTTCAGTGGTATGGATGACTACAGACTCATAACTCAAAGGAGAAATACTAAAGTCTTCTGTAACATGCCCCAAAACAAACAAATAAATAAACAGTACACACAAGAAGCTACTGAAGAGTCCTCCAAAACTGTGATAAAGATACTGAAGTGTAGCTCTTCATAGTTCATGGCTTCTAGTGGGTGTGAAGGTAGGGGGTAAGGAAGGACTCAATTTTTATTAAGGGGCTGGCTTCTGGTAGTTTGATCATGCTCCAATGAATATATAGGCAACACAAATTGAACTTGATATTTTTGGTTTTTTTTCGGGGGGAGGGTGGTGCACAGGTGGGAAGGTAGACCTCAGAAGAGTAAGAGGAAAGTGGGATCAGGGTACATTGTACAAAAGAGAAAGGAAGAAAGGAAGGAAGGGAGGGAGGGAGGGAGGGAGGGAGGGAGGGAGGAAGGAAGGAAGGAAGGAAGGAAGGAAGGAAGGAAGGAAGGAAGGAAGGAAAAGGGGATGAATGAGCATGTTCTGCTGGCTTTATCATTTTTCTATTTCACTTATTTTGGGACTGGTATTACCTCCTGTAACCCGTTGTAGAACAATCTTTTTCTATACTATGAATATGTGTAATTCTGATTGGTTGAATATATACCTGAAAGGCCAAAAGCAAGGCAGGGTTTTCAGGGCAGAGATGACACTGGGAAGAAGAAGCACAGAGATGCTATCAGATGTAGAACAAGTAGCATGGGCAATATGTAGATGAGGTAAATGAGTCACATAGATTAATAGAAATGGGCTAATTTAAGTTATAAGAGCTATTTAGAAGCAAGCCTAAACTATAGGCCAAGCATTCATAATTAGTAAGTAGTCTCCATGTGGTTATTTAGTAGTCTCCATGTGGTTATTTGAGAGATGGCTGGAAGAACAGAAAACTACTCACCACTAGTGATACCCAATATGGGACACATCTTTCTATATAAGACCTGAGAAACCTTAAAAAAGGTTTGAAGTACACAAAAATGGAGCCAAACGTGGCTTCCTAGTCCCACAGTCTCTCACGAGGGCCATGGTATGGAGATGCATCTCTCAGCATTTTCCAGAATTTAGCTGCTAGCATGCACTAAGATAAGCTATGTGGCTGTTTAAGGTTTTGTTCATGGAGATAGAAAAGATTACAGATATGCAGTAAGCAGGTTCAGATGAAAAAAAAAAGCATCTAAATAGCTTACAGTATGTTTAACAATGTGTATAGGCTTAAAAAGAAATAAAAAGAATATAGATATTCATAAAAAATAAATAATAAACTCTTTAAAGAAGATTAAAGTAATAAAAAAAGAGAATAAGCCACATAGAGATGAGAAATACACAAGGAGTCTGTTTCCTCTATGTTATTGTGTTGTCTTTGAATTTTTATTTTATTTTATTTTTATTTTTTTATTTTTTTTTTTTGGTTTTTCGAGACAGGGTTTCTCTGTGTAGCTTTGTGCCTTTCCTGGAACTCACTTGGTAGCCCAGGCTGGCCTCGAACTCACAGAGACCCGCCTGCCTCTGCCTCCCAAGTGCTGGGATTAAAGGCGTGCACCACCACCGCCCGGCCATCTTTGAATTTTTTAATTGTTGCTAAGCAAAGGACAGCTGTTGGGGAACTTGGGATTGCCTAAAATTTTCAAGAATGTCTTAACCTTAAAATGTAACTCAAAACTGTATTGCTTGCAGAAATGAAAAGCTGTGGGTTCATTCAGCATTGATAGAGATCAGATTTAATTTTAATTTAATTTAATTTCAAGGAAAGGCTCCTTGAAAATCCTGGTTGTAGACATAAAGAAATAAATCTAAAATAACCACAGGACAGGTGATGTATATTTTACCTGCTCAAGCATAGAAAGAAAAAAATCATCTTTGGCCGGCTTGTTAGGAACAATGAACAGTCTATACTTTGTTAATGCAGTTATGTATGTTACCTTTGAAATTTAATGTGTTTTCAGAGCAAGGGGACCAGATACCAACGAGAACTGGTGGTACAGGTGATCCAGTGTAGTGGGTAGCCATTTCTGCTTTGGTCTGGAAGTTCCAACCCCCATTGAGGCTTCAGTAACTATCACGCCTACAAGGTGGGGCCAAGGGAGGGCCCTGAAGACCCAAGATCGGAATGTGCTATGCTCTCTTCCTTCTTGGATCGGATGCTAGAGGTAGACTGAGGAAGAGTTCTCCAGAGAACACTGTGGGACTGCGCTATGTCTTTCACAGAACCTGCAACCTACCTATCCCTTCATTTGTAAGTTACGCCATTAATAAATCTCCCTTTTAACTACATGGAATGGCCTTTATAATTTCACCAATAATCCAGCCTTTCAGAATTCTACATGA
Organism: Peromyscus leucopus; assembly: GCF_004664715.2. Taxonomy (NCBI): domain Eukaryota; kingdom Metazoa; phylum Chordata; class Mammalia; order Rodentia; family Cricetidae; genus Peromyscus; species Peromyscus leucopus. The sequence goes on from NC_051063.1 coordinate 35,451,295, forward strand.
AAATGTAACTCTCTTCTAATTTCCCCAGAGTTCTGCACACAGAACAGCTTCAAGGCTGCTGGCTGAGATGGTCCAACCTCACAGACTATTCTAGCCAGGAGTTGATCATTATCCTAATTTTATCAGGGTCCCCCAAAGATGCCAGCATCCCCAGACAACAGGAAGCATCCTAGAGAATGCAACAGCCACATTCTGAAGATGTGAGGTAGATTTTTGTTGTTGTTGTTTGTTTTTTGTCATTTGTTGGGGTATGGGCTATTTGTTATCATTTAGAGGGGTTGTTTACAATTGTTACTGATCATGGTCATGGAGAAAGCTAAACAAAGGAGATTAGATTCAGGGATCTCTTTCTTAAGGGAAAAGGGGGATATATTATAGAAATGATATGATGAAAGGTTGGACTATTGAGTCTATTTTTGAACAGCCACTACTTTCAAATATTTTACATGGTATGGATTTTTGTATATTGATACAAATTTAAGGTTATTTTTGTTATACTGATTGTACATTTCTACTCTTATTTGGGGTATTGTGATTATATATCTCATTTAAAAATGTAATATATAATTTAAAAGTGCAGGTTAGTAGTCATCTTTAAAAATCACACTAGTAGTCATATTAAGTATGTTTTCAAGGTTAAACAGATATATTTAGATAGATAATTGGTCTTCAAATAGTTCAAAGACCTACAGAATATGACATTTAAGATGTTTAATAACCTGAGTCTTTTCATGACAGTGAAACACATCTGCTCCAGCCAGCATAAATTTACTTGAGAAGATAATGGGCACCAAAGAAACTCCTTATGGAGTCTGCTTTCATTGTGGCAAGGTTACACACTGGGCAAAGAAAATGTTAATGTCTTGACTGCTGAGAGTGTGCTATACAAACTGGACAGCTAGGACACAAATGAAAATGACTTTTATACTTTGCCAAGATAAGGCAGAATAGTCTTTCAACATTCCTGCTTTGTAGAAAAGTCTACCAGACATTCTGCAGGACTTAAAGGAAAATGACTGCTAAACTTTGCCAAAACAAGGTGGGGCCATCCTTTAAAATTCCTGCTTCAACAGAGAAACCCTGTCTCAAAAAAAAAAGAAAGAAAGAAAAAAGAAAAGAGAAAAAAAATTCCTGCTTCATAGAAGATTCTGCCAGGTATTCTAGGCCTGCAGGATTGGATACCCCAACATTGCAGAGGAACCTTGGGTGACGGTCCAGGCAGTCAAAAGTCTGTCATTTCTATATTTTTGGTAGTGGCTTGCACTGTACTTCCTGTTTACTCAGGTAATATTATATCCTTCTGGGGTCTTTGATTTGGAAGACTAGGTAGTTACAGTTGCAGTTTTCCTTAGTTATGATAAAAGATCAATTAGGTACAGAACTTTGAACTAATCAAGATAGAGTAAATAAAGGAATATTTTCGCCAAATATGCCAAATACAAATGGATTGGACATTGTGATTGTAATTCTTACTTGATAATTTTCCTTATTGTATATAGTTTCATTTGTTAAAGTTAAAATCTCTCCTTTCTATTTAGACAATACCTGATAATTGTTCTTATTGTATATAGTTTTACTATGTCAGTGTTAAAATCTTCCCTTTTTATTTAGACAGAGAGGGAGATATGTTGTAGAATAATCTTTTTGTATACTTTAAATAAATGTCACTCTGATTGGTTTAATATAAAGCTGAATGGCCAACAGTTAGGCAAGATTTGGGGGCAGAGAGGATGCTGGGAAAAAGAAGGGCAGAGATGCCATGAGATGCAGAGCTGAAGAGTGATGTCATTCTGTATGCTGTGAAAGCATTGCTCTTATTGGTTGATAAATAAAACACTGATTGGCCAGTAGCCAGGCAGGAAGTATAGGTGGGATAAGCAGACAAAGAGAATTCTGGGAAAAGGAAGGCTGAGGATCAGAAGACACCAGCCTATCATCCAGGGAGCAGCATGTAATGGCACACAGGTAAAGCAATGGAACACATGGCAACATATAGATTAACAGAAATGGGCTGAGTTTAAGTGTAAGAGCTAGTCACTGGTAGGCCTGAGCTAATGACCAAGCAGTTTTAATTAATATAAGCCTCTGTGTGTTTACTGTGGACCACAGGGCCACAGGAGCCAGGTGGGACCAAGAAAATTTCAGCTACACAGAGAAAGCAGGATGGGCAGTACGTAGATGAGGTAAACAAGCCTCGGTGCAGCACATAGATTAATAGAAATGGGTTAGTTTAAGTTATAAGAGCTAGTTAGAAACAAGCCTAAGCTGTCAGCCAAGCTTTCATAATTAAGAAGTAGTCTTCATACTGTTATTTGGGAGCTGGCTGGGGGGATAAAGAAAGACTCACTAGAGTAACCAGAGTTACTTAATCTCAGTAGAGACTCCCTAAGTGATTCCAAATCTAGTTAAACTGACAATGATTAGTGATGGCATTTAAGTACTAAGAAACATAGTATTTAAATATGTTTAATATTTAGTAATGACTGACACCGAGAGATATGTACCAAGGTTTCATTGTCAGGAGATACGCTTTTCTGGCCCTTTGAATGCAGCATTAATAATTTTAGGAAGAATTTAAAAGAACATTTTTCCTCTTTTAAAAGTGAAAAACAGATTTTGGATATTGTCTTTATTATTTCTTATTTGAAATTAATCATCATTATTTAAAAAGGTCTGCCTGTAAAATAACCTGGTATTTTAGGAGAAAGTACTCTCCTTTGTCCTCACCAAGAGAACTCCCATAGTCTCCATGCTCATGTCTTCCCTCCTGAGGAGATTGGCTGAGGATCCTTCAAGAGATTTTTGCACTTGTATTTGTGGAAGCCTCACCCAAGACTTCTGCCTAGGCTTTAGAGGGAAAACATTGTTCTAGAATGCTAATCCAGAAGTTAATCACTCATATTAAATTAAAAACTTTAAATCATAGTTAATTCAGTATAGTTTCATCTACTTTTTGAATAGCTAATGCAATTTTGTTATTCGTAATTCAAAAACTATAATGCTTACAGTGAAAACTCTACAACTTCTCAGTTACCTCCACTCTCAGGATCCTATTTTTTTCCCTAGAAGAAATAGAGTTTATTAATTTCTATGTGTATTTTAGCCAATATTATCTTCCCTTAACTTTTATGGACACATATGTTTACTTAGCTTTCTTTTTTTTCATAATATTTCCTATAGATGAATTCATAAAAATTATAGACTAATATCTTATTTAAGAAATTATATCTATATTGTATATATATATATAATTATATAATAATATATATAAGCTTATTATAAACCTTAATGGCAAAAATAATATCCCTGAGAGTTGGACTATCTAAAGATATTTTTGTTTGATCCAACCATTTATTGCCTTTTATGAATGCTTACACACACACACACACACACACACACACACACACACACACACAGTACTCAAAGGTACATTAAAGAATCAACAAGCATTTCAGTCACAAGCGGCATGATACAGAATCATTTTACATGCAAAGTAAGAAAACATGAGTTCCATTTTCAGAAGAAGCAATCATTGTATAGTGCTCCTGAAATGACTGAAATGTTAGATAAACTGACAAACATGTTTGACTTACTTCTTTGTCTGTATGGTAAGTGCTTATGGACTGAAAGTCGCAAACCACAGATTTAATTTCAGGATTCCTTTGTTCATGGCTTAAGGTATTATTCTTTTTATCTTGCAGAACATCCAAAAAGTTGCTTCATACTTTGCTTATTTTGTAGTTATTTAAAGAAAGATGTTTGATTTACTAACTAATGCTCTGGTATGGATATAATATGAGAAAATTTTCAGTTATTTATTTCTTATATACTATATCATGTAATTTATCTCATCCTGGGATCATCACTCTGTGATTAAGAGCAAGGAAATCTATCAAGAGGAGAGAATTTAATCAAAATAACCCATTGTCAAAGAACACAAAAGGAAATGAAGAAGCAAAGCCATGTCTGAGATGACATTATTCTAACAGAAAATGCTATTCACAGAACATTATGGTTCTTAATTTAGATTCCTAAGAGTCACAAAAACATTTTTGACTGTACTTTCAAGATTAAAAGCACAGGAAGACAAGCATCTGGGACTATGCAAGCTCATGACCCCAGCACGGATGAGGCTAGGATAGGAGGGTCACAAGCTTCGGGCCAGGTCATCTTCTGCCACTGTAGTAGTGCCCATCATTTCCATGATACACAGGGGCACTCTGTCTCAAAACATAAACAAGCAAATAGAAAGACCAAGGAAAACTAAAATAATAGCAAAAAGGAAACATATGGGAAGGACTTTGAAAAAGTATTTATTCTAAATAATGAAGAACATTCATGTAGCCAAGGTCATGTACAGGTAATCTGTGGTACATAACTCCGTTTTCATACTTTGGTAATTTTTCTACCTAGAAAAACATGGTCAATTTTTTCTAAATTGTAAATGTATATATACTCTTTCAGCAAATATATATTATTTTTCATATTTAAATTATACTTGTCTAAAGTTATTTATTGCATGCTGTTTATAATAGGAAAAGACTGGAAATAGCCTCTAGTTCATTGAAGGGGTCTTGTTATACTTTGTGGTTCATGTGAAGTTAGTAATAAACGTGTAATTAAAAAAAAATAAAAAACATGTAATTTGATAATTCTCTTTGCATTGAAAAAATACTGCTGTGGACCACAGAGATACATAGGAATCAGCTGACTATAACAAGCTATACCTGGAAGAAGCCAAGGCCCTTTCCAGAAGATAAAGCCAAGACTTAAAGAGTCTGGTGATACTGGCTTTTGAATATTAACCATTTGCTGCTATGCATTTCATTTATGCTATTATACCTTTCCCATTTGATTCTAAGAACTTCTAACAGTGGGACTGATCCTTCATTGGGCACAGTTTTCCCCTGTACAATTAAAGTATTTGGATAACTTCCCCCAACTGTGTTGACAACAGACATACAGGCAAGACTTCTTCTTACCAGGCTTTTGTCTCCACTTTTTAGCATTAGAATTAGATATCTGCCTTCTGTAATTATCTTCTTTAGCAAGTATCCAGGGCCAGGACCATCTCCAGGCAAAAGCATTTTATCTGAGATACCTCTCAAACATTCAAGGACAGACTGCAGATAAGACAAGCATCCAGACCACCTGCTAGTCTCCTGAATTAAGGTAAATATCCATATGGAGACAACCACCAAGGCCAGGCGAATGTTAGGTACAAACCTTTGCTTCTTGTACAAATTAAACTTAACCCTCTTTTCTCCCATAGCCCAACTAGTAGCTCTAGATTTCCCCTTTATCAATTAACTCAGAACAAAAGGGCTTTTACATACAGGGTACATCAAACTGTGCCACTGTCTGCCTAGCTACCCCTGCCCAGCCAGAAAATGGCATAGCTGAGATTATGCTGAGACAGGCTTCAAAGGAAAATAAGGCAGTTTTATTTTCACTCATGACTTATCAAATTATAGGCTCTTAACATTTTAACTAACCATTTCTGAGAATATAGTTCGAAGGCATAAATTCCCCCTTTTAGATCCATTAACCAAATTTAGCCCTCTGTTGATTCTATTCCCCATTAGTCACTTCCCTTTTGGGTTGTAAATGATAGCTGACAATTACTGCTCTTCTTGTGGATCTTATCCCCCCTGGGGAATTCAAGCCAGTTGACTTTGCCTTGCTATTGCATGCGTGTATAACTCTAAACCTCAGAGACTTGAGGAGGACCAGATTGAGGAGGACTAGATTGGGGAACTATAATGGAAAGAACTAGATGAGGAAGAACTCGATAAAAAATAACTAAGAGCAGAAAAATATAGAGAGAATTAGGCAAGAAAGGAGCTAAGTATGAGAGCAGAAAAGAAGCAGTGTAGAGAGAGAACTGACTCAGAAGAATAAAGTGAATGGACTAAAGAGTTTTGTATACATAGACATATTCAAGAATCCCTCAGATTAATTTATCCACTGCTGGTAGTGTCTCTTCTGGAACTCTGGGGAAAGACTATAGAGGGGCTGGACTCAATCTTTGATAAAATATCTTCAAGGTATGCACAGTTAGGTGAAAGAGAATATACACAGAATGCTGCAAAGTATACTATCTCTCATGGAAAACAAAAAGATTTTCATTGGCATGCTTCCATGTGCATAAACATTTTTATAAGTTTATGAAGGAAAAAACAGCAGTGGTCAAACTATGGTACACAAACATCGACTAGGCTGATAAAAGATATAGGATTGAGGTTTTTACCTGTATTTTATCAGCTACCAGAGTGCTCTAACTAGGCAAATATTATATCATAAACTTCAATGAACAAAACACATAAGCAGAGATTCATCTTTGTGAGGCTCAGCTCTGGTTTACTGGTAATACAAGCCTTGGAAGAAAAAGGCAGGGAAAATGCACATGTATGCATACTGTGGCCTACTTCAAGATATTTTGTCTATTTTTTTCTTTTTTATGTTTACATACCAACCACTGTTTCCCCTCCCTCTCCTTCTCTTGCTCCTCCCTTCCTCTTTAAAAGGTGGAAGTTGCTGCTTCTTTGTCTACATCACCTGGACACCAGTCCTAGCTTGCCTGCTTTTTTGTTTACATCCTTGTTTTCTATTGGGTTGAGATAGAATCATGCTATAGAGAGATGTCTTACCTTGAATTCATGAGCTTCCTGTTTAACTGGGATTACAGTGTATGCCATCAAATTCCACTTCAAAGTCCTATTTTCAATCATTGTCTTTTTTTTCTTCTGCTCCTAGAAGAGGGGTATATCTCAAACTCCAAGAATTCATTTCTTACTCCCTAGAAAATTGCTGGTTCTGCATAAGCAATAAAGAGGCTTTCTCTGGGCCATGTGCTGGGTTCTGCATAAACAATAAAGAGGCTTTCTCTGGGCCATGTGCCGGGGTTCTCACTATTAGAATTGCTTGCCTAATCAAGTGGGGAGGAGTGTGCTGTGTGGCTAGGGTTCCCAGAATCTCACCCCTAGGCCTCCTCAGAATAAGTCAGTCAGTAGGACAAAGTCTGAAAAGTCCAGCCTCACACACATAGTCTTACATCCCATTTTCTAATGTCTGCTGCCACATATAAGCCAGCTGAGCTTGGACACAGAGTTTTGTGAGTCCATTATTCTTCTTCTGAAGAAAGCTGGAAAGATGCCACCACCATGATTATTCAAATTTGCTAGAAGGTAAGTCCAGATGTCACTTTTTATTTTATTATCAGTCATAGGAGAGCCCGACAAATTACCTAAGCTGAACCTTAGCTCACTAGTTCACACAATAGGAGGATTCCAGACATTGGGAGCTGGAGAATTTATTCAATGATTAAGAGAACTTATTCTTGGAGAGGATTCAGGTGCAATTCCCAGCACCCCTGTGACTCACAACCATCTGAAACCTGAGACCCAAAATACCTAATGGCCTCTCTGGCTTCTGCAAGCACCAGACATGCTCATGATTCACATACCTCCATGAAGGTGGTAAAACACTCATACACATAAAAACACAATAATTTTTTTATCAAAAGATAAAGACATTGATTGATTTCTATAGGACCACAGGGCCACTTCAACTGCAATACTTTTCTAGTAATGGGCAGTCTTATGAAATCAAAATGACCCATTCTATGTTTTCTCAAGACTTCTCTTCTACATTATAAATGTCCTCCAAATGGAAATAGCATTACTTGAAAGTATCAAATATTATAATGCAAGCCTAAATCTTTATAAATTTGCCCTTTTCTGCATTTTCACAACTGCCATTCATGACAATGAATGTTTTTCTGTTTGTGTGTGAGTACTGTGTTCTTAGAGCATATGCTATACTTGAATGGTTTATTCACTTTTTCTCAAGCCAGAATGAAGCTACAAAAACACATCAAAATTTCTACAATGTAGGTAAGTAAAAGTGACTCAGAGAATGGTGATGTCATTGTGAGCACTTATTAGAGAACAAAAATTGAGTAGGGGCTGTTGTCCTCTGCTCCCAGCTCTGACTTCATTTCCTGAGGTCAGTTCTGGGAGAGGAAATGCACAGCCACACACATATTGCTGACACCCATCACAGGGCCGAACTCCCAAGCAAGGGGCTTGTGTTGCTGCATATTCATGTATGCAAATCAGGCCCCTCAGCTACAGCACTTGGCTCTGAGATTTCAAATCTGAGTATTAACAGGGATTCCTATAAGTTTCAATGAATATTAACCAAGAGAAGGATGTCAAATAGATAGTCAGTGCATGTTCAAACTTTTCTACCAGTCTATGCATGTTTCTTGTCAGAAGATGCCAGCTTCCCATATAGCATGTCTGTACTTTGGTCACCCCAGGCATGTCTTAGAAGAGTTACAAACACAGGAACCATAGTTACTACCACAGTATACCCCAGTTGTGAACACAGGACTTGGATCCCTGTGTTAAGTATTTGTTGCTCCATTGCAAATTGTTAAAAATTTTAGAGGTCAAAAACAGTAACACATTTTTCAGGGTCTATAAGCTTAGAATGAGGTATATCTTAATAGGGGCTCTAGCCCTGGGTTCATCACAAAACTATAGTAAGTTCAAGACTTGGCTCAGTGGGAGCCATTCACTTACATGGTAATTGGCAGAAGTCAGGGCTTTATTTATTTATTTATATTGATTTAGCTTTTAGATGGTAACAGAGGCTATAGTGAGAAAGTAGCAGCAAGGGAAAGTGGTACACAAAAGCCACAGTGATGCTTTCATATACAATTGTATATCTTGCTTATAACTGTCCTTTTGGCAAACTTAAGACACAAGATACATTTTTAAGATTTTTACTCCAGTTTGCTTCAGCAGTTGTACATTTAAAAAAAAAAAAAACACTATTTTAAAATTTTATTGACTCACTACTTTCTTAGTTAATTTTAAAAAGGAATATAGGGGCTGGAGAGATGGCTCAATGATTAAGAGCACCGGTTGCTCTTCCAGAGGATTCCTTGCACTCACATGGTAGATCACAACTATTTGTATCTCCAGTCCCAGGGCATCGGGCACTTTCTTTTGGCCTCCACAGGAACCATTCACATATATGGTGGTACACAGACAAACAGACACGCAGACAAATCATCCACACACATAAAAATAAAAAGGAAACATAATTTAAAAGGAATATGAACTGAGGTATACTATAATATCCCATAAAAACTAAGTTATTAAATAAAAATGCTTTTGTCAAGTGTGATATACCTCCCAATGAGTTATTGGTCAAGAGGTTTCCAGAGTTCAATACCATAGAGATATTCCCATTGTTCTTCATTATTCACTAGAAATAGATGGTAAAACTCTGATGATCAGGACACTCAAGGCTTTAGTTGTGGGACATTTAAAAATCAAGCTGAAATTGACGTGGAAGCTTTCATATGACAGAAGGTGCTGTGTAGGCTGCCATGGCAAAAAGTCACCAGCAGTCCTACCCAACCATGGACCAACTTGCCAGGGAGAATCTGCCTAATGGAACAATAGTGTCCTGGCTGTTATAGGAGCAACCAATCACTTTCTGATTGCATTTGAAGCCTGCTCCACTTGAGCGAATTGACAGATAGTACTATAAAACTCATTGAAAGTCTATGATATGGGTGTCATGGGCCTCAGGTTGAACCCAGAACTATCGTTAATCCAAATAGACATGTTGTCAGGCTGCTTTCTAAATATTTATATTTGTATTATTATTGTAATGCTGCCTTAAATCTTGGTCAGAGAAGACTCTTTACAGTTAATACAATAATTAATGCAGCTATTCTTAGTTGGTCAAACAACTGACAATAAGTTACTGCCATATGCTCAGTTGGACAAGGGATGTATATATTACCCCTCATCTCAGCCCCAAAGTTTAGTAAACATCTCAGATGTTATAACCAAAGTAACAGATGAAGTAGTGTGAAACACTCCTGTCTGGACAAAATGTCACACTAATGTGTGATGATTGTACTAATGAACTCAAAGAAGCTGTGGCTACCTTCACAAGACTGGATCCACCAACACTGAAGCATGGATGGAAGAGGAGCATATGAGGCTATAAGCCTAGCTGTGGAGCTACTATGAGTTAATAGATGCTGAGGATCAGGAACTTATTTTTTCAGTGGTGTAGCTATTGGTAAGAAGCCCATACTTTAGTAAATAACCTCTTAAGTCATGCTCAGTCAAGCATCCCTAATTAAACTCAGTAAAGACATGGAAATTGGAAAAGAATTTGTTAAGAAGAAAAACACAGATCCAGAGGAAGTGTAAGGGGGTAGATGGGGGCAGAATATAATTAAAACACATTTTATTAATGTACAAAATATGGACTCTGTTAATTTTTTAAAAAAAGTTTATTGAAACCAACATTGTAATGGAAATTGGAAAAGGACTTTTATAGCACCAATTTTGGAAACATGTAGAATGCCATAATACATTTCAACCTTAATAAATTCTTGTACAAAAATCTAACCGTAAAACAGATAGCAAAATCAACAACCAATAGTTAATTTCATTAAAAGGTAATCTAAAAACCCAGAACACAGATGCTGATCCAAAACATGAACTATGGATACTAACTCCCCAAATCCTTTTTATTATGAATTGCCATCCAACTGAAACTTCTGTTGTGGAATATTGTTTTAACTAGGGAAAGATGTGTTACATTTTTTATGCTGCGCAATATTACTTTTATTATGTGAAGGTGTGTTATATTTGTTTCTGCTGCCTTTGTCAATGATGTAAAGATGTGTTACATTTTTTTATGCTGCACTTTTTTAATTATATGAATATGTGTTGCTCTTTCACCTTCCCTGCCTGAGGCACCTGAATGATACAATAAAAACTGAATGTCCAAGAGCTGTGTAGAAGACTGATAGTCCATGCTGGTGGACAGAGAGAATAAACAGCAGGAGAAAGCTAGGCTTGAGAAAAGGAGAGAAGAGAACGAGGGAGAAGAGAGGGACACACGAAGAGTCAGAAGCCAGGCAGCCACCAGACAGACACCAGAAGCAGGAAAGTACGACATGCAAAATGACAGAAAGGTAAAAAAGCTCAGAGGCAAAACTTAGAGGAAGGGAAGAAGGTTAATGTAATTTATAAGAGTGAGCAAGAAATAAGCATAACGTAAGGCTGAGCAATCATAACTAATATCAATCTCCATGTCATGATTTGGGAACTGGTTGGTAGCCTGAAAAAGAAAACCTGTAACATTTGATGCTCTATGTAGAGCCTGCATTTTTACATGGGGCTTGAGATAGCTGGGAAAAAAAGTCAGCAAAGTAAGTAGAAACAGCATGTTGGGGAGAGATGCCTGGAGCACATAGGCACCAGCCTCCCAGAGCTGGGGCGATTGAATGCAGTTCCCAGTAAAAAACATCACCCTCACCAGGCCCAAGGGGCATAGAGCTGGCCTCTCATTGAACCAAGAAGGGGGCAGGGCCAGAAGCTAGAGCCAAGAGGGCCTTAGCAGATTAGTAGTTTAAAGTTTGGCTCGCATGTCAGAGAACACAGCTGTAGGCACTTAGTAAAGCAGGCTAAGATGGAAAAAAAAAAAATCTAAAAAAGTTATAGTGTTTTTAAAAATGAGCATAGGCTTAAGAAAGAAAAGAAAAAAGAATATAGACAGTCATAGAAAAAATAAATAGTTTAAAAATAATAAAGTCTCTAAAGAAAGAGTAAAGCAGTATAAAAAGGATAAGCCACATAAAGATAGGAAACACACGGGAGTCTGGCACCTGTAAGGTGCCTTGTTGACTTTGAATTTTTTGAATTCTGGTGAACAAATGACAGCTGCTGAGAGACATGGGACTGTAACAGGGACTGCTGAATTAAACCAGCCTAGATACTTTAGGAATGCCTTAACTTTAAAATGGAAGTCAGAAAATGTATTGGTTGGGGAAGAGTTATGCTTTTGTTTCCACAGAAACCAGAAGGCTGTGGATTCATTCAAGGTAAATAGAGATCAGGTTTGACCAGGGGCCCACTCCTGAAAATCCTGGCTACAGACATAATGAAATAAACCTAGAAAAACTACAAAATGGGAGACGTATATTTTACCTGCTCAAACATAAAACAAAAAAATCATCTTTGGCTAGCTGTACAACACACAGTCCATACTTGTGTTAGTGCAGATATGTATGTTACCTTTGAAAATTTGTGTGTTTTCAGAGCAAGTGGCCAGAAACCAAAGAAAATGGGTGGCACAGGTGACCCAGCCTCTCAGAGTGCCTCTGTTGCAATTTCTGCAGAGTTCTGTATACAGAACAGTTTCAAGACTGCTGGCTGAGATGCTCCATCCTCACAGACTATTCTATCCAGGACTACAGATAAATCTTGTGCTTCCCCATTGCACAGAGACTGGACAACAAATGTTAAGGCTAGATTTCTCAGGACTTGACTGTGGGTGTGCCTTCACCCACAGACAACAGGAAGCAATCTAGAGAATCACAGCATCTACATTTCCAAGTGGTGGGATGGGTGGTTTTTGGTTATTCAATGGTTTATAGGTGTTTGGCATCATTTGGGGGGGGGGATAGGAATATAAAATAAAAGGACAACTATTAACCTCAAATATTTATATCGGTATGGATTTTGGTATATTGATACAAATTTAAAGTTATTTTTGTTATACTGAATGTATGTTTCTAATCTGTGGTATTATTGTGTTTATGCAGCTCATTTAAAAATATAATGTATAAGAAATGCAGGTTAGTAGTTAGTCATCTATAGTAATCAAACTTGTAGTCACATTAGGTATGTTTTCAAGGTTAAACAGATATATTTAGGTAGATAGACTTCAAAAACCTATAGAATATGGCATTTAAGATGTTTAATAACCTACGGCTTTCCTTGACAATGAGACATATGTGCTCCTGGTAGTACCAACTACTTCATAAAAGGATCATGGGCACCATAGAACCTCCATAGGAAGTTTGCTTTCATTGCAGCAAGCTAGCCATTTGGACAAGAAACTGTCCTAGTTTCGACTGCTACCTGTATACTATCCAAACTGGACATGCTGGACACAAAGGAAAGCTACTGCTGAACTTTGCCAAACCAGGCAGGACAGTCCTTTAAAATTCTTGCTTCATAGAAGAGTCTGACAGATCTTTTAGGCCTGTAGGCCAAAGATGGATTCCCCAATGTTGCATAAGAACCTTGGGTGACTGTCCAGGAAGCCACATGTTTGTATTTGTATAGTTTTGGAAGCGGGTTACACTGCACTTTTATTTCAGATAATATTATACCCTCGGGGGTCTTTGATAGAGTTGAAGACTAGATAGTTATAGTTACAGTTTTCCTTTGTTGTGACCTAAGGTAAAATATGTACAGAGATTTGGACTCATCAAGATAGGATAGATAATAGAGTGATTTCTCTGAATTTGCCAAATGCAAAGGGACCAGATATTGTCAATGTAATTCTTACTTGATAACTATTTTTATTGTATATAGCCTTACTATGTTAAAGTTAAAATCTATTTATTTCTTTAGATAAAAAGGGGGAAATATTGTGGAATATTACTTTAACTATGAGAAAGTGTGTTACATTTGATTGTGCTCCCTTTGTTAATGATTCAAAGATATGTTACATTTGCTTATGCTGCATTTGTTTAATTATGTAAAGATGTGTTGCTGTTTTATCTTTCCTGCTTAAGACACCTGATTGGTCTAATAAAAAGCTGGACAGACAATAGCTAGATGGGAGAGGGATAGGCAGGGGTAGTGAGCAGAGACAATAAATAGGAGGAGAAACCTAGGCTTAAGAAAAGAAAGAGAGAAGAAAATGAGGGAGAAAGAGAGGGACACATCCAGGACCTGAAGTCAGGTAGCCAACAGCCAGCTAGGCAGGAGCAGCAGGATGGGAGGAAATGCAGAGTGAAAGAAAGGTGGAAAGCTCAGAGGCAAAATGTAGAGGAAGAAAAGGTTAATTTATGTCATAAGAGTTTAAAAGAAAGGAGCATAAAATAAGGCCTAGCATTTATAACTAATAAGTCTCCATATCATGATTTGGGAGCTGGTTGGTGGCCCCCCAAAGAAAGCCTGTTACACTCTCCTGTCACTTAATGTGGTGGAATCATTACATGTGACCTTAAAGAGAAAAATGATAAAATGAGAAAGCTGACTGTTTTCTTCAATCATAGTGATGTACAGAATTGAACCAAGTTCTCAAGCTTAGACAATGTGGTTTCAGAGGACATAAGTGGATCCACCGTGTCACTTTTATGTCCCTAAAACTCTCCTGAGCCTCACAATCTGGATGGATGTGAGATGATACAAAACAGAAACAGACCTGGGCTGTTTACAAAACCTCTGTGCAATCAAATCATCTCAAAATTTTGAGTTAAATCACCCAGAATTATTATTACTCACCTATTGGGGAAATTATTAAGGCCACTCCACATAGTTAAAAGGGAGATTTATTTAGTGGCATAACTTACAAATGAAGGAATAGGCAGGTTGTGGGTTCTAGGAAAGACACAGCGCAGTCCAAGAGAGCACTGCACATCCTGATCTCCGGTCTTCAGGGCCCTCTCTTGGCACCACGTTGTAGGCGTGATAGTTACCAAAGCCTCAATGGGGCTTGGAACTTCCAGACCAAAGCTGGAATAGCTACCCACTACACTCACCCCAGTCTTGAATAGTGTAAAATTTCATCCATTTTAATATTAAGCCAGAGACTGAAAACCTAATGCCTTGCTCGTTGTATATAAAAATCTGGCAAGTTTTGTTTTGAAGATTCTAGATAATCACTGTTCACTAATTTATTTATTTTTATTAACTTAAGAAACATACTAGTGAGTAACAGTTTCAAAAAAACACCATAGACTAGTCTTGATAGTTGCCTGCAGTCTCTCTTCATCACCTTCCTTTTTGAGTTTAGAATCTCTGTACTGGATCTGCAAAATGGATAGTGACTCTTTAACATTTATTTTACTTCAAAGATCAGATTTCCATCAGACCCCAAACAGCTTGGTCAGTTGTTTTCCTTTAATTAAACTTAACTATCTATCTTCAACCAGACTCAGTAGGAATCCAGGAAGGACAGGACCAAGGTGCACAGATGAAAAATGGGAGAATCATCATCAACAACTTAGTGTATTTCTAGCAATTTGCTAGTATTTTCAGACATATATTATAGGAATGTTTATCTTAATCTCCTCTGTTTTTGAACACTCTTAGTGGTTATGGCAGATGGAGAGGAGAAAATAAAGCCATGATAAGGCTCTTAGTAGTTATGGTAGATAGAAGGGATAGAATAAAGCCATGATAAGACTCTTATTGGTTGCAGTAGATGGGAAGGATAGACTAAAGCCAAGATAAGACTCTTAGTGGTTATGGTAGATGGAGCAGATAGAATAAAGTCATGCCAAATATTTCATTTTAGTGGAAGGTTAAAGTTCTTTGCTTTTTCATGACTGATAGTATTAAGTTGAGGGTCTTTCTGAACTTTTTTCTCTGAAACTTTTATAAACAGACTTGGGATCGTACTAATCAGAAAATAAAAGTATTTCCTCCAACTTGTTCTGTCAATGATATTTGCAACCAACCCCAGTGTTTACTTAATGTGGACTTATTTTTTGCCTGTCATGTTCCCTGCTTTGAGGATGAGAATCACATAGTTCTGAGTTTTTTTACTTATCTTTCTGAGAAGTACAAAATAGCACAGAATGGCTAAGCAGCTGTCATCTTGTCCCAGGGCTTGATAGACTACAATATTGTACAGTTTACTCACCCATGGGTGACTGGTGAATGCAAGCAAAGATCATACCTTTTTTCTGATTTATATCATATGAACTATGGAAGGTTTTCTTGAAAACGCCATTTGGGGAGACACTATTCTCTGTTGCTGGGGGGCTTCTCTCCAGGTTCCCCAAGCCCCGCAGTCCCACAATCCACGTATAAAATAATCACTCAGATGCTTATATCACTTATAAACTGTATGGCCGTGGCAGGCTTCTTGCTAACTGTTCTTTTGTCTTAAATTAACCCATTTTTATAAATCTATACCTTGCCACGTGGCCGGTGGCTTACCAGAGTCTTTACATGCTGCTTATCCTGGAGGTGGCTGCAGTGTCTCCCTCCTCAGCCTTCTGCTTCCCAGAATTCTCCTCTCTCCTTGTCCCACTTACTTCTTGCCTGGCAACCTACTTCCTGCCTGGTCACTGGCCATCAGTGTTTTATTTATATAGAGCAATATCCACAGCAATTCTCATCTTCAGTCATGCTCCAGAATGGCTGCAAGTCAGAATCTCAGGTTGCTAACATCTATAGTCTCAAGTCAAGTCGAATAAGTTACTCCAAGTTCATTGAGTCAAGGAGAAAAATCAACTGGGAGGCCTTAAAATTAGATAATTTCCTTATCCTCAAGAAAAGAAGTGAGTGTTTCAATATAAAAACTCTAGCTAGTTATAATCCATCAATATTTCAGCAAAAATTTTCTTGTAAGTTCCTATTTTTTTCATTTAATGTCATTTGTAATGATATATACTGTTCTATACACAGACTACTCCTTTTCCCATATGCTGACTTGTCTTTGGAAGTCTGTGATATCTCTTCTATCAACCTGTTCCAGATTTGACCCTTAAAGTGACAACATTTGGTCTGGAATCATGGAATAATTTGAAGTAAATATAAACTGCATTCCATTATAACCACTGAGATCTAATTGGTGCCTTTGAGAATTCACTGAATTGCCCTTTTTCCTTTCTAAAGTACTTCATGTTTCTTTACTTATTTTCATCCCACTTGTTCTACTTAATTTAAGGGAAATGCTACCTCAACTTCTTTAAATGATTCTCTACAATTTTTCTGCTGTAGTTCACCAACTGTCACATAAGAAAAAACATTTACTACATATCTCACAAAGGTCACTGGGTACTGTTAGCAAAGGTCACTGGGTACTGTTAGCAAAGATATACCGTCCTCACAAACTCAGAGTTGATGGAATAGATGGAATCTAAGTTCCAATCTGTATTCCACACTACAAACTGTACTTTGCAACAATTTGGCTACATTTTTTCTAATTCATGATAGTATTTGCTGTGGGACGGTCTGTATGTCAAATTGCTCTGATTGGTCAATAAATAAAACACTGATTGGCCAGTGGCCAGGCAGGAAGTAGGTGGGATGAGGAGAGAGGAGAATTGTGGGAAGCAGAAGGCTGAGGCAGAGAGACACTGCAGCCGCCGCCATGACCAGCAGCATGTGAGGATGCCGGTAAGCCACCAGCCACGTGGCAAGGTATAGATTTATGGAAATGGATTAATTTAAGCTGTAAGAACAGTTAGCAAGAAGCCTGCCACGGCCATACAGTTTGTAAGCAATATAAGTCTCTGTGTTTACTTGGTTGGGTCTGAGCGGCTGTGGGACTGGCGGGTGAGAGATTTGTCCTGACTGTGGGCAAGGCAGGAAAACTGTAGCAACAAATGGCGCCCAATGTGTTGGCAAGAGTTTGTACCTAAAACCTGAGAAAAAAGATTCTAAAACAGAACTAAAAACAGCTTCCTAATTGTCTCTCTCAAATGAGCAGCAGCTGCTGGTTTGAGTTCCTGGCGGGTTCCTGGCGTGTGTGCTCGATCTGCAGTATGGCGGGAATGAGGCCTCTGCAAGTGGCACATTAAGCTGCATGGTGGATTTAGCCTTTACTAGTACAAAACAAAAAAAGAGGTTTCTGGGCTACGCGCTGCTTGGATAAAAGCATAGACCCAGGATGGCTCCCAGAGCTGGCGGAAAAGGTACCACCGCCATGTTGGGAAGCTGAAGTGGGAGGAGCCAGCAGCCACAGCGCCGTTTCAGGCTTAAAAGGCTGCTGTTTAAAACAATAGGCTCAAGGTAATATAAAACATAAGCCACATAAAGATGGCTACCACACAGAGAACCTGGATTATGTTCTCTTTGATATTCGTAACTGAAGAGAAACATTTGATTGCAAAAGCTGTTGAGTTATGCCAAAATGTGTATTTTAAAGGTACCTTAACTTCAAAATTTGGATGTAAGGATATGTTGCTTTGGAAAGGAGGCTCTGCTTTTGTTTCCACAGAAAGCCAGAGGCTATGGATTTGTTCCAGATTAAGATACATCAGGTTTGACCAGCCAAGACCACCTGAAAGGTCTCCGATGACACCATGGCCCAGATGATCCAACATCCAGAATCGTTTCAAGGCAACTGGCTCAGACAATACGGTCTCACGGACTACTCCATGATCCTAAAATTTTCTTTGTGTCCCCATAAAATACAGCGCCCCCTCCAGCAGGAAGTAGTAAGAGAAGCTACGCCCAAATTCCCAAATATACCAAGCTGACTTTGGAGATGTGTAAAAGTTAAAACCTTCCTTTTAAAAAAAAGAAAGGGGAAGTGCTGTGGGACGGTCTGTATGTCAAATTGCTCTGATTGGTCAATAAATAAAACACTGATTGGCCAGTGGCCAGGCAGGAAGTAGGTGGGATGAGGAGAGAGGAGAATTGTGGGAAGCAGAAGGCTGAGGCAGAGAGACACTGCAGCCGCCGCCATGACCAGCAGCATGTGAGGATGCCGGTAAGCCACCAGCCACGTGGCAAGGTATAGATTTATGGAAATGGATTAATTTAAGCTGTAAGAACAGTTAGCAAGAAGCCTGCCACGGCCATACAGTTTGTAAGCAATATAAGTCTCTGTGTTTACTTGGTTGGGTCTGAGCGGCTGTGGGACTGGCGGGTGAGAGATTTGTCCTGACTGTGGGCAAGGCAGGAAAACTGTAGCAACAGTATTTGTATCAGAAACAAAAATAATCAATAAATAAATACTGTTACGTTTTCTGACCCACACTTGTGAAGATTGAATATTACTATTCCCACTTCACATATGCAGAATTTGAGACTTAGGTAAATTAACTTTCCTATGATAATATATACAAAGAGTGGGAATACAGAGACAGCAAGTAGAGAACACAAAATTAATATCTTGTCTGTAAGGACACACAGGCTTGGTTATTTCTGTTTATTTTCCCCTAAGCCATGAACTATGGTTACATTGCAGACATATTTTTCTTAGGAAAAGCCTCTGTGGTTTCCCTAGGCTGAACTAGATTGTAAAAACCGTTTCTCCCACTGTTTGTGTTTTCACAGGTTTCTTCAGGGATTTATTCTTTTCCTCCTCAAGGGCCTCCATCATGTTCATAAGGGCTGGTTTAAGGTCTTTCTCTTGTGCTTCAGCTATGCTGTGATACTCAGGGCCAACACTCTGGGCTCCAGTGAAGACATACTGTCCTGGCATTATTGATTGTGGTTTTACACTGACATCTAGGCATCTGGGTTTGGGCAGTTTATTTATTTTTATTTAATTGTTCTTTGGATCCATGCTTCCCAAAGCAGTTTGATTTGGCAGCTAATGCTCTGTGAGACCAAATCCCTTCTTAAAGGCTGAATCCTGAGTCCAAATCTTGCACTCTTTTCTCCTGTTCATGTGTTCCTGAGTTTTTTTTTTTTTTTTAATCTATGAAAAACACATATAGTTTCAGGTTCATTTTTATAGACTTTCTATTTGCTGTCCACTATGCTGGACTCTGGTATTATAATTATGAACATTCATATTTTCTTTAAAAACTTCTTCCTTATTACCCCATCTCTTCCACTTAATTTTCAGTTTAAAAATATATCATTTTCCTATCATGGGACAAAAGAAAGGAAATGTCTTGAGGATAGGCTTATTGGAAAGCATGATAATAAGCTATATATAAGATATGTACTTGAAAAAAATCACTACAATTGTTTTTAGCATTTAATTGTAGAATGCACTGAAAATAGCACTATTAGTAATAAGTAATAAAATGGCAGATTTAATGGTTAAGCCTGTCTTACTAGATAGCTGAGTTCATTGTCACTTACTTCTCTCTTAATATGGAACCAATGCTGTTCTTCATATATGTTCCATGCTGAAACATTAAGTATACAATATTTAGGAGTAGCAGACACATCTCAGCATCCTGATCTACAGTGTTTTTCTTTTTCTTTTTTCCATGAACACTTTCAGTTCTCAATTTACCAAAGTTACATTTTACCCATTATTTACACTGAACAAATTATAGCAAAATTAATCAAACACAGAAATTTCTGTTTCAATTCAGGGGCTTTGTAAGAAGAATGTGTACTTTAAACCATACAACATACATGATGTTCTTTCATAGTTTATCTTATGGCTACATATGTATCTCATTTGTCACCTTTCTTCTTTATAATTTGTAGACATTTGTTTTTCCCGCTGATGTCTTTGTGTAGTCATTTATGTTTCCTTATCTATTAACATAACTGAGCAGTTTTTTGTAACTTTAATTTCTAAAATCTATTGCTCCTCATATGAGTCATACAACTTGAGTATACCAGGAATTCCAAAATGAGACATTGATGGCCATAACTAATTCTATTCAATTTTGTATCTTACAATCAAAGTAGTGTGTTATAGTTACTAAACCTTTCCTGAAGGTTATATAATGAAATAAGCACCTGGCTTACCTGTCAGAAACAATCTTCCCTCAATGATCTTTGCTTCCAGTTCTCTCTCTTTTTCCAGTTTACAATTTTACACTTCAATTTCTAGAAATGTACAAGGAAAAAATTTTCCATAGCTCTCAAATTATCCCACTTTTAGATGACCTCTTTTTTTCTGATTTTTTTTATTTTATAATTTAATTTAATTTTACATATCAGCCACGGATTCCCCTGTCCTCCCTCCTCCTGTCACCACCACTCCTGCCCTCCCCCCGGCCTCCCCCCAGCCTTCCCTCCAGCCCTCCCCCATTCCCATCTCCTCCAGGGCAAGGACTCCCCTGGGGATTCAGTTTAGCCTGGTACATTCAGTCCAGGCAGGTCCAGTCCCCTCCTCCCGTCACCCAGGCTCATCAAAGTGTCCCTGCATAGGCCACAGGCTCCAAACAGCCTGTGCACTAAGGACAGGTCCTGTTCCCACTGCTTGGATGCCTCCCAAACAGTTCAAGCTAATCAACTGTCTCACTTATCCAGAGGGCCTGATCCAGTTGGGGGCTCCTCAGCTATTGGTTCATATAGTTCATGTGTTTCCACTAGTTTGGCTATTTGTCCCTGTGCTTTTTCCAATCATGGTCTCAACAATTCTCGCTCATATAATCCCTCCTCTCTCTTGTAAATTGGACTCCTGGAGCTCCACCTGGGGCCTGGCCATGGATCTCTGCATCCGATTCCATCAGTCACTAGATGAGAGTTCTACCATGACAGTTAGGGTGTTTGGCCATCCAATCACCAGAGTAGGTCAGTTCGGGCTTTCTCTCGACCATTGCCAGTAGTCTATAGTGGAGGTATCTTTGTGGATTTCTGTGGACCTCTCTAGCACTCTGCTTCTTCCTATTCCCATGGGGTCTTCATTTATCATGGTCTCTCTTTTCTTGTTCTCCCCCTTTGTTCTTCATCCAGCTGGGATCTCCCACTCCCCTAAGCTCTCTTTCCCTCAACCCTTGCCCTTCATTACCCCCCCCATGTTCAGTTTGCTCATGTAGATCTCATTCATTTCTCTGTTGATGACCTCTTATTCCATGTCAAAATTTGTTTCTTTTATTACTTGAGGGTCCTACACAAATTAGGCAAGCACTCACCACTGAGAAGTAGTCTTGCCTCTCATTGTTGCTTAATGTAACTTTATTAATGTCCACACCCTATCCAATATCAAAACACTCTAAAACAGTGTTTAAATTAGTACTATATTAGATTTCCCATTTTAATATAGTCTGTGAAGACTTTATAACTAGAGGAACATGGGTCTGGAGTCTCAAAAAAGGAGCTGTAGTTGAAAGGACAAGATTCATCACACTCACACTTCTGGCCATTGTTCACAGCCTTCGACCGGCTTCTTGTAAATATGATCTGAAAATGATTACTTTGGGTGATCACTAATTAAGTCTATTCATGTTTACAATAATACCAATGTGAGAGTGCATAGTTGTTCAAAATTTATGTTTTAATTGATTGTTTCAACTTTCTTGTAAATGATATTATACCATCATAAGTAATTAATTTTCTTACTTTTTCTATCACTGAAAAATGGGTTCAAAGGAATGTCTGGTAGTTATGGAAGAGTCATTCTGATCTCTCTTGCTCAGAGGGAGAGTTTCTAATATCAAGGCTGATATACCTTTCCCCAGTTCAAAAATAACTAATGAATCATCCATGGGAACAGGATCATTGGCAACTGGGCAAAGCATCAAAATCACTTAAAGGAAAACAGTCCAGTTTCTAACAAGTAATTCTTGTTATGTCAGGTGTAAAAGATTTATTGTCAATTTTTATTGTCAATTTGTTATGCAGTGAATAAATTATATAGGTTTACAATAAAAAATATAAAATGCAAGGTTTCTCATGTTTCTTCCAGGTATGATGAGTATCTACATATTTTTTTATTCACTCAAAACTACATACTACTGTGAACAAAACATTCACTCTCTCTCAAAACTCATCTCATTTTTTTATGAAAAGAAGATATTGATATTACCAAGAAAAACTTGGTAACAGTTAGATAATACAATGAAAGATCATAAGATAATTCTCACGATACACTTAAGAATGTCGAGAGCACTATTATGAGCTTTAAATTCCAAAGACTGCCATTTGACAATGTTGGACTATCATTATCCTATGTAGTTGCTTTGGAAGTATCAGGAACCATTGGAAGTCTGACATAAGACTATAAAGTTCCTGTGTATTCCTGTGACCAGTTTATTAATGTGATTTAAAAATTGTCCTTGGAAAAATTTCTTCAGTTTTACCCTTCCCACTCACATGTGTCACAATGTATGAGATGGAAATTATGACTTCATATGTCCCTACACATCTGTGGTGTCACAGCAGACATGCTGGGAAAAAAAATCACTGTTCCTTAGAATTGGAATTTTGTTTTTTATTTTTTTTTATTCATTTTACATACCAACCACAGATCCCCCTCTCATCTCTCCTCATGCTCACCTCACCTTCCCCCTCCTTCATCCCCTCCTCCAACAGGGTAAGTTCTCCCATGGGCGGACAGCTAAGGTACTCGTGTCAATCCCATAGATACAGATCACTGACCACAGGGACAACAGTAAGAGATAAGAGTTACCCCATACAGGGGCCATCAAACACTGCCAGGGGCCCCTCAAACAGACCTAGTTATACAACTGCCCATCATATGCAGAGAGTCTAGGCTGGTCCCATGCAGTTTCTACAGCTGTCAGTCTAAAGTTCTTGAATTCCATTGAGCTTTGTTCAGTTGTCTTTGTAGATTGCCCCATCATGATCTTGACCCCTCCTTGCTCATGTAATCCCTCTTCCTTCTCTTCGACTGGACTCCTGGCGGTTGGCTTGGTGCTTGGCTGTGGATCACTGCATCTGCTTACATCAGTTACTGGATGAAGGCTCTATGATGACAGTTAGGGTATTCATCAATCTGATTACCAGGGTAGGCCAGTTCAGGCATCCTCACCACTGTTGCTAGTAGTCTAATCTATGGTCATCCTTGTGGATTCCTGGGAATTTCCCTAGCACCGGGTTTCTACCTTACCCCATAATGTCTCCCTCTATCAAGATATTTGCTCTCCCATTCCATCCCTCACTCATCCCAACCATCTTATTCCCTCATGTTCTCATCTCCCATTCCCTACCCTCTATTACCCTCTCCCAGTTTACTCATCAGGATCTCTGCTTTTTCCCCTTCCCAAGGTGATCTGTACATCCCTCTTGGGGTCCTCCTTGTTTCCTAGCTTCTCTGAAGCTGTGGGTTGTAGTCTAATTATCCTTTGCTTTATATCTAGTATCCACTTATGAGTGAGTACATGAACCTGATAGAGGAGAAAGTAGGAAGTAGCCTAGAAAACATTAGCACAGGAGACTACTTTCTAAATATAACACCAGTAGCACAGATACTTGAGAGCAACAGTTAATAAATGGGACCTCCTGAAACTGAGAAACTTCTGTAAGGCAAGGACACAGTAAATAAGACAAAACAACAGCCTACAGAATGGGAAAAGATCTTCACCAACCCCACATCTGACAGAGGGCTGATCTCCAAAATTTATTAAGAACTCAAGAAACTAAACAGAAAATACCAAACAATCTAATTAAAGAAATGGGTACAGATCTAAACAGAGAATTCTCAACAGAATAATCCCAAATGGCTGAAAGACATTTAAGGAATTGCTCAACATCCATAGTCATCAGTGAAACACAAATCAAAATGACTCTGACATACCATCTTACACCTGTCAGAATTGCTAAGATTAAAAAAAACTGATGACAACTTATGTTGGAGAGGATGCAGAACAAGAGGAACACTCCTCCACTGTTGGTGGGAGTGCAAACTTGTACAGCTACTTTGGAAATATGTATAGCTACTTCTCAGAAAATTGGGGATCAATCTACCTCAAGACCCAATGATACCACTCTTGGGCATATACCAAAGGGATGCTCAAGCATACCACAAGGACACATGCTCAGCTATGTTCTTAGCAGCATTATTCATAATAACCAGAATCTGTAAGCAACCTAGATGTCCCTCAACTGAAGAACAGATAATGAAAATGTAGTACATATACACAATGAAGTATCACTCAGCTGTAAGAAACATTGACATCATGAAATTTGTAGTCAAATGGATGGAACTACAAAATATCATCCTGAATGAGGTAACCCAGACTCAGAAAGACAAACATGGTATGTACTCACTCATAAGTGAATACTAGAATCGGAATTTTGAGATCATGGAGATCTTCTCTTCATATATGTTTAAAGTCCCTCCCTTCCTAAATGTATGAAGGGGTATAACTAGATAATAGGGTATAACTAGATAATAGGGTATAACAGGGTAGTAGATGGCATCATTACTTAAACACATGAAGTAAGGATACTTGTAGGGTATTTACCTGCATTCCATTTAACCTACCTTATTGTGTTATTGTTCCTCAATTATACTCATTGCCCATTTGAGACCTGTGGTGGTATTGTGTTCCCCAAAATATTGTGCACCCTAATAAACTTATCTGGGGTCAGAGACAGAACAGCCACTAGATACAAAGGCTAGAAAATGGTGGCATTCACACCTTTAATCCTAGCATTCCAGAGGCAGAAATCCAAGTGTTCAAGGTTACAGCCAAGCATGGTGACTCATGCATTTAATCCCAGAAAGCAATCCTTTAATCCCAGGGAGTGATGGTAGGAAAGGAAAGATATATAAGGCTTGAAGACCAGAAACTAGAAGCATTTGGCTGGTTAAGCATTTGGCTGGTTAAACTTTCAGACTTCTAGCAGCACAGTTCAGCTGAGAGCCATTCAGATATGAGGACACAGAGGCTTCCAGTCTGAGGAAACAAGATCAGCTCAGAAGTTGGCCAGATGAGGTTAGCCGTGGCTTGTTCTGTCTCTCTGATCTTCCAGTGTTCACCCCAGTACCTGGCTCAGGTTTGTTTTTATTAATAAGACCTTCTAAGATTCCTGCTACAGAGACCTTTAATGTGACTTGATTATAGTCCCCAATACATAGTTTGTGCACCTATGCAAACACACACACACACACACACACACACACACACACACACACCCACACACACACACACACACACACACACACACACACACACTTTTTATTCTAATTCACAATATGGAATAGCCAGTGAAAAAGATGAATACTCCCAATTCCCAAACATACTAAACATTTTACTTTCTGAAGTCTTTATTCTTAGCTATGTATCTTTGAGCAGTAACATAAAATGTTTAGAAGTAGAACAATAGTGCACTAGTGACATTTTTATCTCAGGGGTAATTAACAACTGTCTAATTGGACTTAAGGTTCATTTGATAGGATAAAGTATTTGCATGGCTGTAATTCTAGCCAAGTGTAGGTGGTTGAAGAGGTCACAGACCCCAGAGGAGAACCAACTACTGCCATTTTCCTAAGGCAATATAATTTCTAAAAGCATACTAAATATTTATCTTTGTATCAGGAGATATATGCTACTCTTTCTTCAAAGAAGCTTCTTTTTACAGCAGATAGATATTATTGTAGGAATTCACAACTAGTCAAAATGCAGAGAATACGTGACTGACAATGAGGTGCCCAATTCCAACAACCAAATATAAACATGTCAAATGAGATCATGATTCCAAAGACTGTCTTTCCCCCTCAAAAAAAAATACTAGAACAAACAAATGAATTCTGCTGCCTTGTTTTAGTATATGAGATTCCCTGTCTCTAAGTTATATATACTCTCTAATTATTTTAACTGAGGCACCATGAATATCTGATAATAGTACAAAAAACATGTTTTGTTGTCCAGATGGCAAGTTTCCAAAACAAAACAGTTTGATGAAAATCCAAAAAGTCTAACTCAAGTAAATTTAGACATGTCCAAATCTGCAGACGATAGAATGGATTGTCGATCAAGACCTAGAGTCATGTTGTTGATGTCCCAGTGTTTACCATTAGTGAGAATTGATAGACTAGAGATGGCACACTGTATAACAGGCCCGACTTCAGAAAAATGTAGGAGTAACTCAGAAAAAGTCTGTTACCTGCCACATAGGCAAGTCACTTTACATGCAAAATGTGACAATATACAATAATAATCACTCCCTGAAGCTGAAATGAAAATTACAGGTGGTGGAGTGCCTAAAACTATGTTTGATGGGATGTGCAATAAGACAGCCAAATTATGGCTCAAATGCTTTTGCTGTTGTTATTAAATATGATTGTCAGTTGTATTGACCTTAAATGGTTCAATATTTTCACATATGAAAGATTCCATCTGGCCACTACCATTCAGATAGCTCTTTTCTTGCTTTAAATTTTTGAATTTATTTGTCTGAGATATTTGAATTTTTCCATGATTTTTCTTAACATTGGCATCTGATCTTCAGGAATAATCCTGTTCAATGTACCAAGTGATCTCATGGATTGTACTTTTATTAGAACTGAACATCCTGCTAGGAAGAATTTGATCATAGATTCATAGAATTATAATTCTTACAGAAACAGCCACCAGGCTGATCTGTCAAAGTGGCCTTTCATATTTTCTTTATACAAGACTTCATTCATTAGTTGCTAAACCAAAATAAATCCCTGTCATTCACTAGACTAATTTAATAAAAAATCTGATTAAATAAAAGTAGTCATGAATGAAATAGCTTTTATTTTCAACTTCTACTGTGTATCATATAAATGGTAGAGCATACTGGTAGAATTAAATGGGTACCCAAACCTTCATAGCTTATCTGAAATTAGACTCCAGGATATGACCTTCATTGATGGAATAAGCCTGCTCCATTCTCTGTAGATTCAATAGGTGCAGCTGGCCACATAAGGAGGACAGCAGATATTATACACCTGCTTCTTGGTCCTTAACAGAAAGACCAAAGGATATACTTTAGGAAAATCAAATATTATGTAAATAGCAATTTATTTAAGACATACAGTTTATAAACAGACCACATATCCACAAATTTCTATTTTCACATTTTAAGTGTTAAGAATACTTGAAGAAGTCTTAAACTTGAGTCAAAATCCTCCATTATTTGATTCTGCTCTACCAGCTCATGTGACCTCACATGAATCTACTGTTCTGCTGTCCGGTTTTTAACATTGACTCCCTTTAATCATCAAGTTTTACCCATCTAACCCTGTCCATATATGGAGGCATGACATCTGACATTCGTGTGGTATAAGTGTCCCTTTCTCCTGCATCCTTGCCAATAATTTTTAAATGATAATCATTCTGACTTGAGTGAAACGAATATAGTTTTGTTTTGTGTTTCCCTGATGGTTAGACATATTGAACATTTTTCACATTTTTATTGGGTATGGGTATTTCTCCCTTTGAGAACTGTCTGTTAAAGTGATTTTTTTATTGATTAGATTGTTTCTTTGTTGGGTGTGTATTTTGAGTTCTTTATATTTTCTGGATAGTATCATCCTATCAGATGAATAATTGGCAAAGATTTTCTCTTTATGTAAGTTATGTATCCACTGTGGTAATTGTTTTCTTTGCTTGAGTACATTTACAAATTTATTTACAAGTAGTTTATTTACAAGAATCAGAAGTATGCATAATCATGATACTATGATCAGTAAACTATGAATCTATTATTAGGATATGAAAAACATAATATTATGACATATCTAACCACACGCCACAGGAATGGAGATTGGAGACAGAGACACCCAGAGATAGAATATCCAAAAGTCTCCCATAGCTGTGTGACATATGAACATGATGACCAAATTTCACACCTCACAGTTACTGAGGTATCTTTGTATGCATTCAATACCAAATACTGGGTAAGTTTTGAAACTATTTCTTCTATCCTTGCTTATTATATCAGAGCTCCTGTGATCCTCGTGATTATCCTTGCCTTCAACTCCTTTGCCATACAAACGACACCTGTGAAGTCACAGAATCTGAAAACCTTTCTGCTTCTTCTGATCCACTACAGCACAGAGCAGACTGCATCCATGAGATCAGAGAATACACAATCCTTACATATACCCCAAACAATTCTTAGAGCAACTTGTGACCCTACCTCTGAGGTCATAGGACATATACACCCTGTCCCATTCCCTAGCTAAGCAAGAATTGCCACATCTATCACATTCATGAATCAGTACCAAGTTTGCCTTCATGGATGAGCTTCATGTAGAACCTAAACAAGCCAAGATTTTCTAAGCCAAGGGAACATCAATCACAGATCCAAGTTCTCTCTCACTGCAGGTGTGTCAGGAAATCCCAACTGACAAACTATGCCTTGATTTACCAGTGCTAGTGCAAAAATAGGAGTAATATAAAAATTCCACTTTTAATAATCTGCAACAAAAAATGAAATTATTAATTTTTCAGGAAAATAGATGGAGCTGGAAAATATTCTATTGAATGTTCTCCCTTATATTCATTTAGTTTTTAGATCTGCATGCTTAACTTGGAATTTTGGTTGATGCCAAGATACTTGAAAATGATCATGAGTAGGAAAAGAAGAATCCTTGTGTAGCAGGGGTAGAAGAACAGAGTAATATAGCAGAAGAATCACTGCATTGGAAAAGGTTAACAGGGAGGAAGCTGTGGAACAGGTGGGGGAAGAAACTGAGGAAGGAATGATGAATGACTGTTAGTGTTAACTAAAACTTGGGAAATGTGAAAAAGTAATATGAAACCTACAATTGTTAAAAGTAAAAAGTAGGGAATATCAATGGAGGTACATTCACAGGTGGATAATGCTCCTTCCAGAAGCCAAGAGTTGTTAAATAAAAACCCCAAGGCCAAATGTGGGATGCTTCACTATAAATTGTTTATCCAGGAGGCCCCAGAGACAACAACAACAAAAAAGTACAGTCCACTTGTTTACCCTCTGGAACTTGTTATTCTGTTTTGCTGAAGGCACCACACACTTTGAAAGGAGAAATTAGAGGCATCAAGCTGGATTCCTCCTCCTTGATATCTAGTTTTCTTAGCGAAACATTACACTTAGAAGTGTTATGCAGTAAACTGTAGGAGAAAAGTTATCAACAGTCTCACCTAGCTGGAGGTCCCAGGTACCACACAACCCTGACACTAGGCAAGATGTGCTCAATGGTGCAATAGTTGCACAACTGTTAATTGAGTAACCAATTGCTTTGCTTTTTAGGTTTAGGCATGCTCAACAAAAGGGAATTGATATCTATTACTATAAACCAGGTCAAATCTCAGCACTAGAGATGTCACAGACCTTAGAGGTAACCTACTACTGCTGATTTTGTAAAGGACAGGTTGTCAAAGTGCCTTCTAAATTTTATGTTTTATCCACAGATTCATGTTGTTCTGTCTTGGTCAGGTGACTTTTCTTCAGTAGTGGTTAATACAAAGAGCCATGCTTGGTCAATATGCAGAGAATAGGTAACTGTGGAATGCTGAGTCTTAAGAACATTTATATCACCCCTCCCAAGCTTGAGGAACATCATAGAATAAAAGATGGAATGACTGTAATCCATGGAGGATGGAGAAGAGTGTTGTAAAAATGCTGTCTTCTGGACATAACATTCCTGGAATAACAGCAGCTGTGGTTACTTGGACAAGACCTCTACAAGAATGGGCACTTCAACATTCTATCATGGAAGAGGAGGGAACTGAGAGGCACCACCATTTCTTAAGAGATATTGGTAGTTAGTGACCCCTCAGGGAGGTAAAAGAAAGAAATTTTCTTCATTGCTCTACCACTGTTCTGTTTATGTTTTAGTAAATAATGTCCCACCAATGTTTATGAAGGCAACTGTACCTAAACCCCATATGGCCCTCATAAATAAATAAATAAATAAATAAATAAATAAATAAATAAATAAATAAATAACATGAAATAGATGAGCAATTTTTCAGATAAATGGGGTTTAGCAAAGTAGGGGAAATAATAAACAGTTATGGGGATGTATCTGATGAAAATACCAAAATAAATATACATGTACAAAAAGGCTAAAAGATTGTTTAAGAGAAATTGCAAGTCAAAAGATATTTCTTAAGACCTTTTTTTGGTTAAGATATTGAATTGTTTATTGTATCATATTTTTGTTGCAAATATATCACGGAAGACCATTTGAGGCTTTATCAATCATTCAGTTGACTTGTAATTTACCTTTAAATTCTGACAATTAGCTGTATTATATAATACTGTTGGAATATACATTTGCATTTTCTCATGTGGTCACTAAGTTTTTCTTGAAAATTAGTTTTTAGGGGCTGTAGAGATGTTCCAGTTGTTAAGAGCACTGGCTGCTCTTCCAGAGGACCTGGGTTCAATTCCCAGCATCCACATGGCAGCTCACAATTGTCTATGACTCCAATTCCAGAGCAGTTGACACCATCACACAGACATACATGTAGGCAAATGCCAATGAACATAAAATAAAAATAAATCATTAAAAATTAGTTTTTAATTGTTTGCTGATCTTTTTAAAAATAAAAATAACCTTCTAAGTTGTTAAATAAAATTCAGTTTGCCATTAGTTAAGGGGGATGATATAATTATATTATAATCTCAAAAATATCCTACAAGATTTTCAAGAAAAAAAATCATTCTAGAAGGTTAGCTCAAAGCTGACAAAGTGTCTTGAGATTTAGGAAGGTAAGTTTACTCAGTTCTCTGTTCTGTCATTCCCCATTGTTAGTAATCACAAAATACAAAGGATGAAAATTATTCCTTATTATATATCTGGGATTCCAAAGTATCTCCACAACTGGGGAAAATTTTTGGACAAATTTTAGGACAAGTTTAATTGACTTAAATAGTTTTATTTGGTACCAGTTTAGGCAAGAACCAAGCAGCAAATCACTTGTGACTTAATTATCAAGTCAGATTAAGACCTGGCAATTTATTTGCAATTAGGTTATAATAATTTATTTATGAAATGGCACTCTATACATTTGAATTTGACAATCCATTTACTTTCAGCCTGGTACTGTGTGTGCTCTATTAAATTATAAAGTGCAAGGTCGTTAACCTGCAATTCCATTTGTGATCATGTTATTAAATTGCATCCTGTCCCCTCTCTGGTTGAGACCAAATTGTTAGATCATTTATCTGTAACTATTTAATTTCCCTCTGAACTTCCCAAAGCTCTTATTATTGCTAATTAAGCAGGTGTGACCTGTGCAAAAGGCATTTGGCACTCCTTGAACGTCTGGCAGGTAGCCAAAATCAGGTCAGGTCTCTTTAGCACTCTAATTTTCCTCTTATTTGCTTTTGGTCATTAGTGATGTTGGCAGCACAATACATGTTTTCATGTTCGGGATCATTAGGGCTTGAGGGACTTTAAAGAGAGCACTTGGCTCAAGCCCACATGGAGTGTGGGCAGGCTGTGCCAGTGAAGCTCTTCCTCTGCTGGAAGCCTAGAAGCCACTTGATGTTTAGTGATCATGGATCTTCAGTGCAGTTCTGTGAATAACCCATCTGGGATGTGTTGATAAAAATTTCTCAGGTAGGTTCTTTCTCACATTTCACACCTAGATCCATGTTCATGAAGGACATGTATTTCCAGATCACAGAAGCGATCTTTTATGTCTCATTGGTTGTGTGCATCTAGGTCAGGGAATGGACAATCCTTTGAGAGTTTATTCCAAAGTGAAGAATGGAGAAAAGAGAGGAGTTATCATTAACATTACTCCTACATATGTATTAGTACTGGATATGATCTTTCCTAGCTGAGCAAAAGTCAGTTTCCTTATAATACACTATCTTACTAGAAGTAAGAGCCCAGGAGAGAAGTATGCTTGCTGAAGTTTGCACTGCTATTTAGCTGTATTTAAAGTCAGGTCTGTAGAACTCCACAGTGCTCCATGACACTATTCCCATACCCTCTAGTACCACATTGGCATAGTTCTCATAGCCCACATAGGGCCAGGGATCCTGTCTGAAGATTAAATGTGTTTGATCTTCAGCTTTGATGACTTCTTTTTTGTTGATTCTTCAATGGCAGTATCATTATGTGTTGAAGTTTTCCACACTGAAGGAAGGACAGAGCTGCCTTAGAGAAAATACAGTCAAATCTTAGATATCAGAAACATGTAAACAACGCTGCATCATGTAATTTTTTTATGTTCCAAAGATGAGAAAGAGAATGAATAAAAGCAGTTATCTAATAAATATACCATTGTTAATGCATGTTTGCATTCCTATATCATTTCTACTTCTATTGTAACAACTTAAACTTAAGGGGAAGAGATTAGGTCTCCCTTACTCATTCCAGAATCTTCTCTGACCTAGTACAGGCCTCTTCATATTCTCAGGGTATTTTATATTAAAATAGCAAATGGATTCCATAAATAGTGCTAATTATGTAGTATAGAATTTGCATGATTTTCCATGGAGATTTTGAAATTGGCTGTTTTTCCATTTACTAATATCTTAACCTTATCATATTTTTTGCTTCTTACATTACAGAATCTATCTATCTATCTATCTATCTATCTATCTATCTATCTATCTATCTATCATCTATCTATCTATCATCAACTATCTATCTATCTCTCCTCTACTCCCTCCCTCCCTCTCCTGACCATAAACCAAAACCTACTTAATGTAGTTTTTCCTATCATATCCCCCATATATTGATACTTTTAGATTTTACTATTAAGTGGGCTGGTTAAAAAATATAAACAAATTAAAATGATAAACTATGTTAATCTGAGTATTAAATATAGAGAAGGCTTATAAATTAGAAAGTTTTAATGAATCTGATTTTTAAACATTTAGCTTAGGTAGTTCTAAGACTACATTTGTCATTTAAGGTATTTTTCTTAGTAGAGCAACACAGGCTTAAAAATTCTTCCAATCTTTGGCAATTCCCATTAGTACTATAATAAAGGTCTCTCTTTTTTTTCAGTCTTAGGTTTAATTGTTATTTTCCTCATTGCTGGCAATTCTGAAGCTTTTTCCTAAGACACACTATGTTATAATCACATTAGTGGCAAAATCTGAGATGACTTGATTTAGTTGTTTCTAAACTCATTTGATTATCAAATGTTTTACTTCTTCCTTTTTTAATTAAGATTTTTTTAATTTATTCCACATACCA
Source organism: Peromyscus leucopus (assembly GCF_004664715.2). Lineage (NCBI taxonomy): Eukaryota > Metazoa > Chordata > Mammalia > Rodentia > Cricetidae > Peromyscus > Peromyscus leucopus. Next base: position 35,484,823 of record NC_051063.1, read on the forward strand.
ACCACAGATCCCCCTCATCCCTCCTTCCACTCCCCCAGCCTTCACCCACAGCCTACCCCCCAGTCCCTCCTCTGAAAAGGTATGGCCTCCCATGTGGAGTCAGTAAAGCCTGGCACATTCAACTGAGGCAGGTCCAAGCCCCTCCACCTGCATCAAGGCTGTGAGAGGTGTCCCACCATAGTCAATGGGCTCCAAAAAGCCAGTCCATGCACCAGGGATGGATCCTATTTCCTGTCAGGGGCCCCGCAAACAGACCAACTACACAACTGTCTTGCCCATGCAGAGGGCCCAGTCTAGTCCCATGCAGTCTCCATAGCTGTTGGTCCAAAGAATCTTCTTCCTTTCTTAGACACTGAGAAAAGTGTCATTTCAGAGCAGTTGCATATCAGGAGGCATTCATTCTCCAAATTTACAATCACAATGGTCATAGGAAGCAGATAGGTATAGCTATTATCCACATTTTGCAAAGGGGGAAATAAAGATTAAATTAAGTCACTGGAAGAGATGTTTGTATTTTATCAGTGTAATTATGTGTCATTATGTTGAACTTCATATTCATGGAGAAGTCATTTGTATTCTTTATTTATTTATTTCAAAATTAATATAATTTATCTTCATAATAATGAAAACTCAATTTTGCACAAATGCAGTTCCAGTCAGTGTCTAATTTTTACCTTGTTTTTGATCCATTCTTTCTTAATGGACTTGTAGTAAAGCTTCACTTACTTCTTAGCTCTTATTCAGCCATGTATTCCAAGTGTATATTTTTAGAATTAATTAGTTTAATGGATCCCAGAAATTCCTGAGTGATGTGAACTTTATCTTCAGAAAAGGTTAAATTGCTGATGGGTGCCCGGTTTTGTAACTGAAATAATAGAAAAGATGATGCAGTACTCTGTGTGAGGTTGGACATCAAATGACAAAGTTAAGGGTGTCTCCAGGAGACCCTCCTATAGGGAATTGCTCACTGGAATGCCACAGCCTGCACAGGGAATTTATCATTGAACTCTAACAACATAGCAGGCCACATATTAGGGCCCAGAAACACAATGATGAAAATCCTGTACATGGTTTGTATTCCTGTTTATGGCTACACAATCATGTGCCTGATTTCAGGTGGTTTGTATTCCTGTCTTAGATCTACTCCTCTCTGTTCTACATAGATGCTCAAGCAAAGATGACAAATATTTTGAGCAATGAGAAAATCCAGTGTGCTACACTTCTCTACATTGCCTCTTGTCACTGGTATAGCACATCAAGTCAAGGAGTGGAAAGATGATTCAACCTCATCCAAATTAATTATTTTTGTATTTAGAAACACATTCTCTCAGCTACACATTCAATCTATGGATTATGAGTTCAAGTATAATTTCTACCAGACCATTCTCAAGGAGGCTGGACATGCAATTTAGATCTGTTTACAGTACCATTCAAAATATCCCCGAGACCTGAAGTAATATCAAGCTTAAAACGTTCTGCTTAGAAGAAACAAATGCAACTGAAGGAGCCTACATTTGATGCTCTTTTCTAAGGCTGTCAGAGAATTTGCTGATTTCCACTTAACATGTGAGTAAATAAAAATATATTAGCACCTCTATGAGTCAGGAAATGCCCCCGCTCCCATGGGATGAGTTGTTTTTTGTTTTTTTGTTTTGTTTTGTTTTTGTTGTTTTTTTTAAAATCTTTATGTAGGGAACTGCATCTGGAGAGAGACAGAAAATCCTTGGAATGGTGTGTTTGTGCATGCACACGCGTGCGTGTGAGTGTGTGTATGCAAATACAACCTGTCTTATGATGTTACTTGCATGTAGTGGTTTCAGTACTGACTACTTGGGCTAGTGAGGGCATGGCCCTAGGAGAAGAGTCTACAAGGTCCACATTACTAAGCCAGAATAATACCCAACTGCACTATGACCATTTTTTTTAACTCAATTGCACAGTTCTAGAGTATTTTCTACGGAAGACAATATCCCATTGCAATATCAACAAGCTGGATACACCCGGCCTGAATGTTCAACTTAGGTCTGGGTTTTTGTTTTTCCTCTTTTCCTCTCCCTAGACTTTATAAACTTGAACAATGTAGACTATGTGTTGCCCACACTTAACTATCTAGTATCTATTATGGAGTATAGTAAGTAGCAGGCACAGAATAAATGCTTTGGAGTAAAATTTCAAGCTGGATATGGTAGATCAAACTCCTATAATCCTGTTACCGAGGAGTCTGAGGCAGGGGAATTGCTACGGGTTCATGGTCAACCTGATCTACATAGTAAATTCTAGGCTACCCTGAGATATAATATGAAGTCCTATCTCAATAAAGTAAAGTAAATAAATGATAAATAAACAAATCAAATGAAATTTTATGTACAGATGTTCTTAAGGAATAAATGAAAACTAGAGTGCACTTCAGAATAGGAATAAGGCCAAGCAGTTGGCATGTATTGTGTTCTTCATGAGCAACAATGTTCATTTGAAATGAAAAGTGAACATTATTATTCTTGGTTTTCAGATGAAGAGACTCAAGGGTCCTGTAAATTGGGTGAATTGGCTAGATTAATATGACTGATGAGGACTATGTTGCTGTCAATTTCATGAAGCCTCCTACATTTTCTTGTGTCAACTGTAATTTGAATCTCTAGTGACTATTAAGGGAACAGTGTAAAAAAAAAGAGATAATTTCCCATCACTAACAATTAAGAACATTATTATGAAAACATCCACTCCAGTGTTATGATATTAAGTACCCTACATGCTGGGCAGCAGTATAATCAGAATCTTTAGGACTGAGAATAAGAATTTATAAAGGTCAGCCAATCAAGCAATGTCTTCTTTTATGATTGCTGGTGAAGAAGTGTTTCATTCTGAGCAATGAAGCTAAGAATGAAAACCTTTGCATGTCGTTTCAGTGTTTAAGTTTGCACGTGATTAAAGATTTACCTCTGGATTCCTGACTTGCTAGCTTTGTTGTGCCTTAAATTAATTTCTTTTTAAATGTTAGCTTTGTGGTTTGTTGTTTCTTATTTAAAACAATGTTTCTGGGAAACTCTCTACCAGTGTTCTATGATTTTCCATTGGAAAAACATTCAAGTGAGGACTGGGAAGGCACACTCCATTTAGCCTACTTGGGGATGTTGGAGCTAGATTGGAACGGCATGTTCTTTTCCATCCTAGTCTGGCATGGTGGTTTCTGAAGTTGAAATATCCGCACTGGAAGTGGACTCTGAGCCATTAACGTTCCCCCTTCTCTTCAGTACAAAGATCTTAAGAAGTGTTCTGTTTTGTTTTTTTCTCTGTATGATGACGACATTCAATCCCTTAATTTAGGTCAATTTAAGCCTCCCAATTTCATAGTTTGATTTGGCTGAGTCAGAAATGATGGAAATATTTAGCTTCTGTCCTATGAATTATTCGAAAAGCTATTCACTGATAATGCCTGAGTATTAAACTTCCAATGGCATTACTATTGAACATCTCAGAACATGTGCACATGTCTGACTGTCAGAACACTTGGCACATTCTCATGTAGGGGTCCTGCAGTTTGCTCATTTGTCTGTGCTAGCAACATAAAAACTTTCTTATTACGGACCATAAGCAAGCTGACTTTAAATAAGAATATAAAGACCCTTGGAAACAATGAAGGTTAAAGTCACATATAAATATCCCTTCATTAGGCTTTGGGATATTGCTGAGTTTAAAGTTTTGTCTTTAAAAAGAGCTTCAGCATGTATGGTGTGTTTCCATGATTAATTATATTAGCTGTTTCATGATTCAGTGAAATTGTAATAACATTTCAGATGAACAATCATTTATTATCCAAGCAGAGAGGTGTATCCTTTTTTCTAGATCAATTTAGTAGAAAATCTAACCTCATAATCTTTCAAGTTTAAATATCTTAGAGAGACGTTTAATTACAACTCATCAAATGCCTCAGTAAGGAATAATTTTACTCACACTAAAAAATTAGAACATTCCATGTGACAAATGATGATTGTTTTGTAATTAATAATATATTTACATAAAATTAGTAATTGCATGAAATTAAATGAATTCTAAGTAATGTGTGAACTGGTATTTAATTCGATCCATTTATTTAATTTGAATCAGGTGTTTACACATTTTATTCAGATCCTCTGTGTGTGTGTGTGTGTGTGTGTGTGTGTGTGTGTGTGTGTGTATTAATCAGGTACTGGAGTTTAACATATACTGTTGCTTGCTTTCTTCTTAATAAATAAGTTCAGAACCAAAATCAAAACAAAATCTCAATTTTGTTGTTGTTGTTTAAATTGGGGTTACTGGTGCAATTTATTTATTTTTCTTTTATTCTGCTTATAATTTTTCATGCAATGTATTTCGATCATGTTTTACTCTTCCCCCAACTCCTGCCAGATCCTTCCAACTTCACCACTTTCCTACCTACTCAGCTTCATATTCTCCTTTCTTTTAAAATATAAAAGAATAAAAACAAAACAAAACCAAAGTTTACAAACAACCATGGAGTCTGTTTTGTGTTGGTGAACTACTCCTAAGCATGGGCTATGTCCTGGACTGTGATGAATATATTTTGTGGCAGTCCTATGGAAAAACTAAACTAAACTAAACTAAACTAAACTAAACTAAACTAAACTAAACTAATTTTGCCTTTTCCTGGCCAGTATCAATTGCAAATAGCTTCTTGGTTGGGTGGAACTTAGTGTTGATGTCCTCTGCTCAGTGCTGGGTTTTTATCTGGTTTGAACCTGTGTAGGTAGGTCTTGTGTGTGCTGTCATGGTCTCTTCAATAGACAATGTTTTCATTACCTTCTCTTTTTCAGTCATGCATGCTGTGTCTGAAAAAGTCAGCATGAGATCTTTGCCAGGATTTTCGAGTTCTTGTTGCACTGATCATCTCTCAGATCCTAGGCTTGGATGAACTCATCTCTAAAGTAGGAAGACTGGGACTGGTCCCTGGGTGTAGCCAGGGAGCCGTAGTCCAGGTGGCAGCCTAAGTGGATGCCCCATTGCCAGCTTCTGTGTCTCTCTGAAATTATCCCTGCTAATTGCTACCTCTTCAGGACTCTGCTTAATGAACATCTGCAGCCACCCATGGCACTGCGGGCCAACCAGTGGCCCTCCCACAGACACTTGTATCCTTCAGGAAGGAGCTTGTTTTGGACTTTTCTTGCAGGCACAGTTAATACAGTTGAAGCTTGTTATGATCTTGATGCTGTTCCAGAATGAAAGAGGCATTCAGCGCCACAGAAAGCATTCAGGTGAATTTAACCTGATGCATAATGAGTGTTGCAAGATACAGGCTGCAAAGCTGCTGCATCTAACAGGCCTGTCATTTACAACAGCATCCACTGTGCCTTGGCAGGCTGTGTAGGAGTAGACAGCAGGCCATTTTTCACCTGGTCAGAATCACTAGGGTGTGGAGACCCAGTCTCTGTTCACAGAAAAAGTACTAGGATTTTGAAAGTCTTTTTGAAAGCCGAATGACTGAGTTATAGTATGAGCTCTTCCTTTTGTCTTTTTTGTCTCCTTCAGTGGCCCTTTCTCTTCTGCAGCTTTTGTATGAATGTGAAAGTCTTCTTATATAAATATGCACATAATTCAGCCTGCATATTTTATGTTATGAATGACTCAGACTTAACAGGATAAATTTGATTAAAAAATTTATGTTATATTATGAACATCGATCTTAACACTGGCAAAAACAAGAACTCTATTTTATTGTTTTTCAATTTAAATGTTGACAATCCTCCAAATCAGTGATAATAATATGTTAGCCCTATTGGAGTTTGGGCTCTATCATATGCTTTAGGTGAGAAACTCAGTTAGATACTTCCCTAATGCAATTTATCAGTATCTATTTACTTGAAACATGTGCAAATTGTTTAAAGGCTTTGAATCACACATCTAGAAAATGTTCTTAGAGGTACATTTACAGATGAACAGAATATGTAGAAAGATGTTTATTTTGGTGCTCACTTTGTTATTAAAATGTCATTGATGGATAAATTTCTTAAAATATCTAGGTATCATTCTAAGTTTCAATAAAATTGTTATTGCTTACACTGATGATAAGAAGCCCTTGTTTGTCACTGGCTGTTATATCTTATCTCCAGGCTTCTGTCATATCCTTTAATCTTTTGTCATCTATAGAAACATTGCTGGCCTTTGAGTAACTTGTGCATCCACAAAAGCTAAATGGAAAAGACTATATTTTTTTAGACAAATAAGTTGATACATAGTTAATAAGTGAGATGAATTTATGAAGATCAGAAGGCCTCCATGACTATATACTTTCCTATAGCTAAATCTGGGGATATATTTGTATGGAAGTGTCTATGTGCACACGTATCTCTGTGTGTTTGTGAGTAGGTTTGCACTGGTAGCATTTGCTCATTTAGAGTGTATATCTCCTGGAGTGGTAGAAAATCCTAAATAATTTCTTGAAGCTACCCTTCCACAGATGCTTTCTTCTCCATAAGGTGGGAAGATGTATGGTTTGCTTTTCATCGTATTCATGAACAATGTTCTTACAGCCTTACCTTCACCGTTGTTAAATCACACTTTTTCAAACTTAAGTTCATGTGATGTTCATATGTTGGGTCCAGGTATTACTCTAACAGACCCATCAATTAATTACTCAATATATCCATTTATGATGAAAGCCAGAGATATCAAATATGTGATACAACCATATTTAAACACAAGTCTTCCTGATTCTTGTGTCCATTCTCATAGCCATTAAGCTCTCAGGCAATAGAAGCTCCATAAATAAATTTAAAAACAGTGCCACCTGACAGAATGCCTTCCCCTGTCCCAAAGTCTGCATTCTAGAGATAAGGTAGCTAAGGGAGAATGGTATAGTTGGATATATCATCTTGAAAGATGAAAAAAAAAAGAATAAACAAAGCTTATTTCCCTGCCTTCCATGTTTCCCAAGCAATTCCTTAGACTTGAGATCCAGTTTCTTGCATGGAACTGTTTCTCTACTCTCCTCAGAAGCGTCTTGTGTTTCTGAAGATTCAAGTCCAGTTTCCCTCAGAGTCACAAGAGCAACCGCTCATTACAGAGTATCTCACCATCCCTGTTGGCCAGCAGGCATCTTTGCTCACAGTGGCGACACCTAGGTCAGCTCTACTGTTTCACTTGTTCCAGGTTTGTGACATCAGGATTAATAGCTACAAAGACATAACTGCCTGTGATTAATAGCCTGGAGTCAAAAGAAGCAACTCCTGAATTTGCACACATTGCTTTTTCTTGCTAATGGGACCCTAACTGCATTTCTTACCTTTTGGGCCTAGCTTTAGTCATCATTTTTACAGTATTGTGGGCCAATTTTTTTTTTTCTCAGCTGTATATTTACATATGTGATTTTATAAATAATTGTGCTCAGTAATGATAAAAATGTGAATAGGTTGAGTCAGGATGTAACAGAATCAAACTATTGATATGCCTGATGAGGATACCTGGACTCCCTGTCTTGGTCATACCACTAACAGATCTGGGCCCTTTAGACTTTCACACTGTATTTGTGGTGGGGCTTCCTGCCACATCTGTTTGTCTAGGGACATTCTCAGATTTTGTCCATGCTCAGGAGCCATGGTTTGCAAAATGTGTCTTGTAGTTACCCTAAATGTGTGGAGAGTGCTGAAATCAACTTCACAGCATTTTGGTTTCAACCAAAATGATTGCTCCAAAAAGTGGACCTTGTGAGAGAGGATTTATTCCACAAGCACAAACACCTCCTTTGGGACACAGAGGAGATGCATACTTACAGTCATTTCCTTGGATCAGAGAAGGGATGTGGTAAGGACCCCATTACTGCCATCAAAAGTCATCTGGATATGAGATGGAGAAAATGTAAAATTATGCAACTATAAATGGCATCTGCTTGTGTTGTTTTCTGGTTCAGGCTGTCTATTGTGCTCAATGGTTTTATTTCTGTCTCTTTCTGAGGCACTTTATCTATTATTTCCACTTCCAATATTCCTCCTTTATGCAATTCATTTCATCCACTGTGTGTGCTTGCTGCTTTGTTTTCATCTGGAAATGTGATTTCTATGAAACAATGGGTGTGCAAGCATTGTGCCTGCTGCTTCTGTCAGTGCACTACTACAGTCTTAGGCCTCTTTTAGCTCTTATCACAAAAGCCTGAATGATCCCTTCAGGAACTGTAGGCAGGTTAGGAAACATACCATATGATAATGATTTTTTTCTAGAGAGTCTCTCTTGAATATCCTCATGAATTTGTAAGCCTAGTAAGTCTCACTGTAGATGTTTATAGTTCCTGAGAGCAATGATTGTATAACGACTAATACAACTGACGGATAATTCTTACATAAAGAGATATCCCCAAATTCAATCAAAGATCTAAATACAATGTATCTAACAGAGAGCCCACACATGTGAGCATTGTTACTCACATGCCACATACATAGTTTCTCACCTGAGCTTCTCCATGACTTCTGAGGGGTTTGATAGATGACCAGGGTATAGAAGGGGACTAGTTATAGAAAAATCTAACTTGGCCTCCACACAGGAGTCCTATCCATAGTTATAGTATTACAGCATCATTTGAACAACAAATGGTTCACACATACACACACATGCACACACGTACCACATGCACAGTCATACACACACGTTCATCATTCTTCAAACTACAAAATAGAATGGTTCAATGACTTCATTAATCTGACCCTTTTGTTTGTGTGGCTATGCCAATGATAATGTTAGTAGAAACATTTTCAAACAACATCATTACATCTTTTAATGGAACTACCTTCCAATTAATTTCATTTGAACTGCAGACAACCAGTATCAACTTTGGTGTGGGAGGGCTGGTCAGTGATGTTTTTGTTCCCACCTCTAGCCTTCTTATGAAAAAGTAGCCAACTGATAATTTGGAGATTATTCAGACAGTAACCCAGTATCTGATTTGTTGGTTAAGCAGTAGTGCTTGTGGCTGGCCGCCGCAGGCATGCCGACGGAGGAGAGTGCTGGATGTATTGGTGACTGAAGAGCCACAAGTCATGGTTATCTTTCTAGAGCTTTATTGAAAGAGAGAGAGACAGAGACAGACAGAGACACAGAGAGAGACAGAGAGAAAGAAAGTGAGAGAAAGACCGCACAGAGGGGGGAGAATATGGAAGGAGAGAGTGCAGGGGGGTGGGGAAGAGAACACAGAGAGAGCATGCCTGCTTTTCAGGCTGGGACGCCATCACAGGCTGGTGACGTAATTAAGGACATAATCCTTACATGATTATGCATGTACATAGCTGAAAATGTCACTTATAGATGAAATTCTAAAAGGTCTTAGTAAATAAGAAACACAGAGCCAAATGCAGAGTTAAAGCCACTTGCTGCTGTCACTTTCCCTGCGAGAGAGAGAGAGAGACCTTCTCTTGTGTGACCTGTCTTTTTATTGACTTTCTGTTCTGCCTTCAGATTGGCTTTAAACCCAACCACATGACTTCCTTGTCACTGCCTGTCTATACAGACCTCCAGGTCTCTATAGTTGGTACTGGGATTAAAAGTTCAGGTCACCTTTCTTGGCTGTGTCCTTGACCACACAGAGACTCTGCCTTCCATGTGATCAGATTAAGGGTGTGTGCTACCACTGCCAGACTTCTGCTTAATGGCTATGACCTCTGAATCTCCAGGCAATTTTATTTATTAACATACAAATAAAATCACATTTCAGCACAAATAAAATATCACCATAGATAATGTCCATCCATCACCTGCCTTGGCCCTCATTTAGTTCACAATACTTATCTAGTCTTGCTGTCTCTCTCTCTCTCCTCCTCCCTTCTCCCCCCATTCCCTCCATACACAGATGGACTTCTTAAACAACAACAACTAAGGCCCAGCCTTATGGAGGTGTGCCAACTTTGTAGGCCAAGGCCAGGAAGTGGAAAGGAAATTGTTTTGTTTCTCATGCAGAATAATCACTACAAGTATCTCTTTAATTTCTTATCTGTGAAGCCACCCTCACATTAACTGAATCATTAGCCTTAATTTTCTTATCTGTGGATGGAGATGAAGTACTTTGAGAATGGAAATTTATCCCTTTGTGGGAGTGGTCCGTGCTGAAGGATACTGCTGCTTGTAACTAAGAGCAGATCGGTGTGTATTTGCTTCCATTTTTTTTTAAAGAATACCAAATTGCCTTGATTGCCTTGATTAAGAAGACTGTTTTATAGTCCAATATGAGGCCATGAGATTTTCTATTGTGTTAAAAAAGCAAGCAAACAAACAAAAAGGCTACCATTCACATGAAAACCAGGTACTCTACCATTCAGGGTCCCGGCACACTGAGAGCCAATCCCGCTCTCAGGTCTCCAAGCGCCTCCCCTGGCCCCGCCTTGTAGTTTCCAGGGTCTCAATGGGGGTTGAAACTTCCAGATCCAAGTTGAAATGGCTACCCACTACACATTATAATTCATACCTTATCAAGACATAAGATACCCATTAGTTCATTGAATCTCTAAGGTCATATTGTTATTAATTAATTTTTTTCCTGAATGAAAAAAAAATCAACACAGAGAGGTTATGACTTACTCGTTGACTCATTCCTACTTAAATGTTTCTCTAGCTATTGAGTTTTATAATGCAGCAGCAGCAGTTTTGACAATGAATTAGAAATAATAATGAAATACTTAAGAGCTTTATATTTCAGGATTGGGTATTTAGCTCAGTGGTAGAGTGCTTGCCTAGCAAGTTCAAGGCCCTGGGTTTGATCCTCAGTTCCAAAAAAAAAAAAAAAGAGTTTTATATTTCATGCATTTATTCTGTTTCTTCAAATTGAAAAGGTTTTTCTTTCTCTTTAAAATAAAGTCATGCTTTTCTCTCAATATCTAAATCTTTGCTTCCATGTCACCTGAGGTTGTCTTTCTATGACCTACGAATTATTTTCAGTGCTATGTAGAGTTGACATTCAGTTAAAAAAAAAGTAACTTCAGCCACAACAATACAATGGGCTATAAGCAAAATATAATAACATTATTTTATCCCTATTGTTAAAAGAATTAATTGAATCTAAAGTGCTTCACGCTATTTATTTTGCTTTTTGCAAGTAACAAATACTAAGTTTTTCCTATATAATCCTTTGTAGTAATAATAAGTAGCCATAGTGTGCATGTGTGGTGTGTATGTGTGTGTGTGTGTGTGAGAGAGAGAGAGAGAGAGAGAGAGAGAGAAAGAGAGAGAGAGAGAGAGAGAGAGAGAGAGAGAGAGAGAGAGAGAGAGAGGGGGGAACTACTTACTTCTGGGACAAAACTTCAGAAAATATTCATTTTCAATTATCTACCCCATCAAGAGGTATGAGGAACAAAATCTATTATATTTTAAGTGAAAACATATAATTTGTACATTAATTTCCAATTCAGGTAGTTTTGAAAATGTCTTAAAGGAACATATTGAGTGGTGCTGTCAGTTTGTACTGGTTAGTATTCTGTCAACTTGGACACCAGGTAGAGTCATCTGGGAAGAAGGAAACTCAGTTGTGAAATTACTACCAAAATATTGGCCTGTAGCTAAGTCTGTGGGGGAATTTTCTTGATTAATGGTTGATGTGGTAGAGCCTATCTACTGGGACACTTTGGTGGTCCTAGGAGGTAAAAGAGATAGCTGAACTTTAGCCTAAAGGAAGCAGTGTTCCTACATGACCTCCTCTTTGGTTTCTGCCTCCTGGTTCCTGTCCTGCTTGAGTTCCTGCCATGGCTCTTGGTCATGATCTTTATCATAACAACAGAGCTCAAACTAGGACACAAGTCTTATGGCCACAGGGTGTAGAAATGAGGTGCCTCTAATGCATGTGCATGAGTTTTAATAATGTGGTGTGTCTTTATGGACTGTTGGAAACTAAACAGAAGTTTGCTTTTCCTGGGTCGAATTATTACTTATTTGTCACAGCACACTAATTAAATGCCTTTTTATTTTTCTCTTTTATTATTATGTTTTTCATACAGTGTACTTAGATCATATTCTTTCCCCTCCTCCAAGTCCTTCCAGATCTTCCCATCTATCTACCCACCAACCTCATGATCTTCCCACCTCCCCCCCAAAAAAAAAAACACAACAAAAAAGGAAAGCAAAACAAACAAGAAAACAAAACAAAGCAATATGACAAAAAATATTCCAAACCAAATTAAAACACACACAAATGCTGTGCCCAGATCGTGATCCCCAGAGAGACCACCAAAGATGAGCATGCCGGAATGCAAAAGCAAGGTTTAATTCTGGATATCCAAAAGCAATAGAAGCCTAGGCAGGGACTTTGTCCAATACATCCAACATAGTGGAGGCTGGAGGAAGTGTCCGCCTGTCTGCAAGCTCAGTTTTTAATGGGAAAAATCACAAGGTTACATAGTTTAGGGGTGCTAGTACGGGTACAATTCTGATTGGCTTGCTTCTAGGGACTTCTAGAAATTACTTCTAAGGGAGTGGTTGCCCACCACCATTTCTCATTGGCTGCCCTCAGGTGGGGGCATTTCTGTGGTCAGTTGCCCTGGAAACCAGGGAGAGGACATTCCATAGTCTGGCAGGCATTACCTCGTGACTTTCTTGTGACTGTACTTTTACACTTCCTGTTTTCTGGAATCTGAACTGACTGGTTTCAGTGACTAATGGCCTATTCCCAAAAGGAGAAATCTTAGGCCTTAATTGTAGGGTGAAAGCATTTTGGTCTTATTTCTAAGATGGCTCAGTTTGGTCTCACAACAAAAACGTGGAGTCTGTTTTGTATCAGCCACTTACTAGGCATGGGGCCTGCCCTGGAGTGTTGATATTCTAAGTGACACTTTAAAGAATAAAATTGATTCTCCCTTTCCAAGAAGACATAAATTGTAAATAGCTTCCTGGCTAGGGATGAGCATATTATCCAATTCCCCCACCCTACACTTGGATTTTGTACTGTCTGAACTTATGTAGGTATTGTGTGCGCAATCACAGTCTTCGTGAGTTCACATGTATATCAGCCCACTTGTATCTAGAAGTCAAGGTTTCTTTGCTACCTACTATCTCTGGCTGCTACAGTCTTTTCTCTTGCTTTTCCACATAGATTCCTCACTCTTGGAGAAAATGATTGAATTAAGTGGTCAAGGTCATGAACACTATGAAAAAACCTACTACAATTACTCTGCTAAATAAATCTAGCAATAAAATGACTTTTAATTACAGACTGCTGTACTAAAATAAACGCATTTCTTGACCATCATCAAACAAGTTTCTTCTTTCACTAAATGGCAATTAACACAGAAACCCAGAACTGGGAAATGTATAGTGAATGAGAGACTTTAGAACACTCTACAACTCTAAATAGAATGTCTTTATAATGAAATGTCCCTTCATTTTTTATTATTCTTTATTTGCCAATTTCTTATGTACATATAATGTATTTTGTTCATATACACTCCGTTACCCTTTCTTATGCCCCATCTCTACTGCTAAATCCCTTCTTCTGAACAAGTTGAATTTAATTAGTGTTGCTTGTGTGAGCATGTGTGGGAAATATAGACTGGATTGTGGACTAACGAACAGCTGCACCATGGAAGAAAATGTCTCCTCTCCTGGTAGCCATTAATTACCAATGCGTTCTCAAGGAGGGGTGGAGCCTTCCAAGCCTGTCTTGTATCTATGGTGTAATGCTAATGGGCACAATCTTTTACAGATCTTGTGTAGGTAACCATGCATGCTGCATGTGGCATCCATGATTTATATGCAAGACAGCATTTTATAAATCCTTTCCCCTACCTGGATTTTAGCATTCATTCTGCCCTCCGTTCTATGATTTTTCTCTAAGCTTTAGGTGGGGTGATAAAGATGTCTCATTTAGGGCTAAGTACTCCATAGTACTTTTCTCAGTACTTCCACTGGCTGTGGGTCCCTGCATTAACCCACACTTACTGCAAAAAGATGCCTCTCTGACCAAGACTAAGGACATCACTAATGTGTGGGTATCAATGCAAATATTTAGAAAGTAGTTTGATAGTCCATCTTTTCCATAAAACAATAGTAGATTGCTCCCTAGAGTCTGCAGACTTTCTAATACATTAAGAGGTATGAGTTTAGTCTTGTTGAAAGGGCAGCTTCAAATCTAACCAGCAAGAAGTTGGTTGTCCCAATAACAGACATGCTGTTATTGAACCAGTGAGTCCACCTTGCTTTGCATGTCAGTATTACAGGTCAAGAGATTCATAACTATTTAAGGCTATTTATGGATTTTTCTCTCCAGCAGCAATGATAATGATGACTGTTGTGAAACTATACAAATGCATATAAGAGATAATAAATATTAAGAGTTTAACAATTGTTTATCAACTATTTTAAATATCTGATTCATTTCAGTTTGACTTCATTTTCCCATTAAAACTATAGTTTTCCTGGCTCTTAGAAATGACATTATTATATTATTATTATTATTGTTGTTGTTATTGTTATTATCAGTATTGTTGTTGTTGAAGTTTTTATAATTTGGATATTTCCTATGGATCCTGGGCAGGTGCCCACAGATGACTCTGAATTATGATTTTAGGACCAAATGTGATATTGAAGATGGAAAATTAAAATATCGTAGTGTGTCTTTGAAGCAATTTTCATCTACTCTAGAATCAGTTTGCTTTCTGCTTTATAAGTACTCTTCCTGGAGGTGAACTGGTTTTCTTCTGTTAGCACTGAACTCCTCTGTCTTTTGTGCTGTCATTTTCCTGATATTGCATTTTAGCCAATCTTAGGAAACCTCAGTCTATTTGAATTTGTTCAAGACTAAATTTACACCAAAGCAACCACCCTCTGCTGCATTGAAATATGAAATTCAGTGCATGTTTTATTTAGCAAATCAGTCTGGCAACATCTCAAATTACTAATTAGTTTATTGCTATGTAATACCTTGTATCATATGGAATGTCAAACTTCAGTATCAATGATCAGGGAAACCTCCACAATGATTTTAGAAATAACTTCAATGTTTTTATAAAAATTTTAAGTATTTTGATGTGTCAGCATGATTTGTAAACTTCATAGCATTATTATTGTATTTATTGCCACCACATGAAGAGAAAAAATGTGTGCTCATAGTGACCAAGTGAGATGAAGGACTTTGCTTTAACAAATTTTTAATTTATGACAAATCCATATCTATTTATTTATACATTGATGTGTGTGTGTGTGTGTGTGAGAAAGAGAGCATGAGCACATGCAAGAGAGAGAAAGCAAGAAAGAAAGAGGAGAGAGAGAGAGAGAGAGAGAGAGAGAGAGAGAGAGAGAGAGAGAGAGAGCAGCGCACTTGTGGTGCTCAGAGGAAAAGCTGTGGAAGATGGTTCTTCTTCTGCCATGTGGGTCTTGGGGGTTAAACTCTGGTTTCCAGGATTGGCCATAGATACCCACTGAGTCATTCAACAGTCCTGGGTAAAGAATTTTAAAGATGTTAATTAATTCTCTCTCTCTCTCTCTCTCTCTCTCTTCTCTCTCTCTCTCTCTCTCATACACACACACACACACACACACACACACACACACACACACACAATCCTGTAAAGTAATATTTTATTATTTCTGTTTTATAGCTGTAATTTACAATAAGCAACTTGTCTAAATTAATTCACTGAATAGTCCCAGATTGTCTCTTTTTTAATCTGTCTGATGTCTTAGCCACATGGCACACCACTTCTCATCTAAAGAATATCTGAGGTGTTTAAAGCAAAGGTCTTGGAACCTGTCCCAGACATCAATTAACTTCTTCCTGTGTCCTTGAGACACACTTACCTATAGAAAGTAGAACTAACCTTTTATACCCACATCCTTTTTGTTTCTCTTCTACAAAAGACTCCAATTACAGGGCAAGTGAATATGTTTGTTCCACATGTACTCTGTGCCAGGCTTTCATATATTTTATTCTTACAGCAATCTTGAAGCTTAGAGAGGTGAGGTAACTTTGCTAGAGCTACAGTAAAACTGCAAAGGATGGCCAGAGACCACAGTCTACTTAGCTACTAAAAAGCCATTTCTAGGATAACTAGAGATTGCCCCACGTTGGGTGCCAGTTGCCCTGCCTGCAGGGCTTCAATGAGTTCTCGACCACCCTAAGGAGGGAATGTAGGGACAGGAGATACAAAGGAAAGACACCAAGTCTGGATTCTGATCAAGGTGCACTTTATTTCTCTTCCACAAAGGTTTATATAGCTCCACAGAGTGGGGGGGAGCAAGAAACTGTCATCTGCATAAGGTGGGGCAAGCTAACAGGATGTTTGTATAGGATGTTTACAGGGTGAGAGGGTCAAGGGCTCTGACTCAATGTCCTGTTGCTAGGCAACCTGACTGTAAGATGATCTAGTTCCCTGTCTTATTGGGGGGTCTGTATATTTTAACTAACTAGAGATTCTGTCCTTGTCCCTGACACTAGGGGCTGGAGAGATGGCTCAGAGGTTAAGATCACTGCTTGCTCTTCTAAAGGTCCTGAGTTCAATTCCCAGCAACCACATGGTGGCTCACAACCATCTGTAATGAGATCTGGTGTCCTCTTCTGCCCTACGGAGATATGTGCAGACAGAACACTGTATACACAATAAATAAATCTTAAAAAAAATAAAGAAGAAGCCATTTCTAACACTGCTGTTACCAGTCACTGATCAGTTGGTGTAAAGATATGAACAGAAAAATGGGCATGTAACTTCTCGGATGAAAAGCTTGACTAGAAAAAGAAAAAGAGGTGAGATAATGAAAGCAGCGTGTTAGGTTTATGGAAAAAGATAGTCTTATGGAATAGTGTGTAGGGAGGTAGAAGCAAAAGTTGGAAAAGGTAGAAAGTATAGGGTTTTTTTTTATGTTTAGCTCATATTTTCTCCAGAAATAAAACTTGGAGATAGGGAGCAAGATGTAAGACAGAGCTGCTCATGACAGACGATGTCTGTTGTTCTCTCTACTTTGTTTTCCATATCGTGGATTTCTTTTCAACTGGTTTGAGTGCCTGGGGAAGAGGGAAGCCACACTCCCATTTTTCTCTCATTTCTGTGATCACTGCGGCTACTGCTGGACCAGTGAGTACAATCTGCTGCTTTAAGTAAGTGCATGCTGTAATAAAATATAATAAACTTGTCAAGAAAAAAATGTTAACAAGATATACTTCTTACAAAAGCAATTATCTCCTTTTGTATCATCATTCTTGGTCATACTGTCTGGTCAAACGTGTATTTGTGGCATTCATTTTTCTTTTTTTTTTTTATACCATTTCTATTTTATAATTAACTTAATTTCACATATCAGCCACGGATTCCCCTGTCCTCCCTCCTCCCACCTCCCAGCCCTCCCCCCAACCCACCCCCCACTTCTACCTCCTCCAAGGCAAGGTCTCCCCTAGGGAGTCAGCCCAGCCTGGCATTCATTTTTTTCTAATAAGCAGTAGATTCAGTGATTTAGAGAAAAAATTACAAAATGACTTATCAAATGGGCTTCAACACTTGGTGATAATGTTCATTTTACAACTTTAAGATTTGCCAGTTATCTAAAATAGTATGACTTTATTGTTTCTTGATTTGTTGGGCACCATTGTTATAGAATTGGTTTATGATGATAAAATAAAATAAATTTAATTCCAGTAACTGATGGAAACAGATGAAGAGATCCACAAATAACCATGTACCAGGCCGAGCTCCAGAAGACCAGTCAAAGAAAGGGAAGAGGCAAAGAGGGGTCAAGATTATGATGGAGAAATCTACAGAGACAACTGAACCAAGCTCTAAAGAACTCATGAACTTTAGACTGACAGCCATGGAACCTGCATGAGACTGGACTAGACCCTCTGCATATGGGGGACAGTTGTGTAGCTGGTTCTGTTTGGGGGGCCACTGTCAGCGTGATCAGCATCTGTCCCCTGGTGCATGAGCAGGCTTTCTGGATCCCATTACCTATGGTCAGACACTTTATTCACTCCTGATAAAGCGGGAAGGGGCTTGGTCCTGCCTCAAATGAATGCACCAGGTGTAGTTGTCCCCCCAAGGGAGAAATGATCCTGTTGGAGGAGAGAAGGTGGGGGAAGTGGGAGGTGGGGGGTGGGTGTAGGAGGAGGGATGAGAGGGGATCTGTGGTTGGTATGTACAATGAAGAAAAAATAGGATAAAATACGTTAAAAAGTAAGCTTAGACAGAGACAGGTCAAAAGAATTGCTGTTTCTGAAATAAAAATGTGATGCATGAGTGGAGACAGCAGTTCCAAAGAGGGTTTAGCTATTCTCAGATTTCGCTAATGACTCATAGTACTTTCCATTCATATGGATGTTGAATTGATCTTGAGTACTTGAGGGGAAATGTGATGACCAGGATAGTTACCACCCAGCTTAATTCTCATGAAATTTTGTCCATACTAATGATATAGTGTGGTCCAAGAATGAGAAGAAATTTCACGTATTTAATAAAAACAAATTAGAAAATGAAATTGTTTAAAACCCCAAATACATGCTGTTATGATTAATTAGGCATCTATTCTCTGATCTGTTTTTTTGGCCAAATATGCTAAATTAAGTACTAATCCACTGGTTTATTAATCCCACACCAATCACTAGTTGAAAAGGAAAAAGAAATGTTGATTTTCATAAAATGAGTGTTGGTTAATTGAATAAAATCATTTGGTTCTCCTGAAAATGTTTGTCAGCCCACTCAAAGTAGTATGCACATGCTTAGGTTCTGAAGATGATATTTATGCAATCTTTTCTACAATCTGAGTGTTGAAAGAGTGATCTCTTTTGTTTGGAGAGACTGCTGGTGCTTTCCAGATGACTGGGGTTCCATTCCCAGTACACACACACACACACACACACACACACGGTGGCTCACAACTGTCTATAACTCCAGATCCAGGAGAGCTGATGCCGTCTTCTGGTGTCTGTGTGCACCAAAGCATTCAAGTAGTACACAGACATATATGCAGGCAAAACACTCATACACACAAAGTAATAACGAAATGAGATAATAAAAAAGAATGTGTTTATTTTAAGTGATTGATGTGTCAGGAATCAATGTGAAAACAGTACAAATTTTGGATCTGTTCATGTCCATTTATTCATGTGAGATAGTAGAAGAACATAGAAAATACCACCTAACTGAATAGACCTCTGGAAAAACATAGTACTTATCCTCAGATGTTTATCAACCACTTCAGTTCACTGGGTATGTTATGAGCCATGAGCATGCTAACCCGGGTTTAAAACTTTCTTCTCTGTCCCCAGTGCACAATCATTTGCAAGCTGCATGCTTCAAGCATCTGCTTCCACAGACTTCAGAGCTCACTTAAAAGTGAGATGTGATTTGTTATTGAATTATGCATTCTTTAACCATATATGTGTGAAACAATGTGATATTTTTATACTCCTACCTTTTTATTTATAATGAAGCATTAAATATCATGCCCCTAATAGCTTAACATCATTGCATTTATTTTACACCTTTGGATAGCATATCAAATTTTAAGAAGACTTTCAAACCATGTAGTTCAAAATCGTGTTTAAAAGAGACAAAGCCGCCACAAGGCTAACAGATGTTTTTATGAACATTTATAAAGGTCTTCAGAGTTGTGAAGAGTGTAAAAATGCTGTGAGGTTCCCACAGAATATTGACCTCTACTGTTCATATAATGGGCATGAAAAACCACACAGGTGGGGCATCTGAGTATAATTTATTATTCTGATTATATAAGACACCTGCTCGAGTGGAAGGTATACATTCTCCCCTACAAATTCTCAATGCCCAGACATAATGGTGGCATGCAGAAACATCAATTAACACTGAGATGCAGAACAAAGGATGAGCAAAGCATGGATTAAAAAGTCAGTTTTCTTTAATGGAATGTGGATACCAACTCCAGGGCTGGCCCTGTGACCTGGAATAGTTGGACAGCACAAAACAAACTCCATTTTTCTCTTGTTTGTGGGGGCTTTTTGCTTTGTTTCATATTTTGTCTTTCATTTTGATGGCTTTGTGGGGTTTTTTAAAAAGATATATACAAAGCATAAAGTTAGAGGGGTATAGAGGTGGGGAAGAACCTAGGAGGTGTTGAGGAGGGAAAAAAGGAACAAAATATATTGTATGAAAAAAATTAAATGCTTTATGGAAAAACAGCATTTTCTTTGTTTGATTCTTTCAAAATTATTCCTAACCATACAATAAATATTAATTTAATCTTTGCTTTTGTTGTAGCATGCTGTCAGTGATCCCTCAATTTAGAGCACCCTCAGTTGCTCCTTTTCAGCAATTATTCTCTCCCATTGTTTAGCTTTTCTGGTACTTATTGGACTGATAATGTTCCCTCAGACCTCAGTGACACTTCTTGGAGACTCTAATTGTCTTTTCTCACCTCCCAGTGGAGCATCAGGCATGAAGCAGACATTTAATGAATATTTGCTGAATAAATAAATATATATAAATATACTGAGTAAGTAAAGAATTCTTAGGTAAAAGTAAAAATCAAGCAAACCTCACAGCTGAAATTGTGCTAATGTATCCTTGTGGGAAAAAGAAATGTATTTATGGGGACTGTTCATTGATTATATTATATTTCTTTTTCTTTTACATTTATTTTGAAAATTACCCTTTAAAAGCTGTATGTTCATTGTTATAAACAGGAAATGAAAATCCCTAAGAAATTGAATAATCTCAACTAAAGATATAGTTTAATGTCTGTATTCTTGTACTCTTTATAAACAAAGCCAAAACTAGAGTACAGTGCATTAATAAGGCGTTCTGTCAGGTATTCACATGTGTATGTCTGGACTGAGTTTCATGTTTCTTTTCTGTCATCTGCAATGGTATTTGGACCATTTTATCTCCACTGTTTTATCATGCATGGCTGTCTTGCCATTCACTTACCTCCCTTCAGATAAGGGCTCAGTTTGAGAAAGTAACACTGGAACAATCATAATTGTCTGTCCTCAGGAAAACACCCCAGGAAACAGTTATTTGGAAGGTAAGTTTATTTGCCTTTAGACACATTCGAAAAGTCATTCTTATGTTGGGTTTCTATTCACTGTGTACCAGTGTGGACGCAGACACTTTGCATAAGTTAGAATGAAATGGAAGAGCTTGTGACTTGTCAGAGAGAGAGAAGCTAGTGAGTCATGGCAGCACATCAGATCCGTATCTGGAGGATATTACAGATGTACTAGCCATGTGAAACAATCTCTTCTTCTATTTGGGCCAAGTCAAAACAGCATTGAAAATTGAGCTTCTTAACAGGATTGCAGTAACTCTCTGCCCTCTGCCTTTTACTGACATAAGCTGAGAGATTTGGTGTTCTTAGTCTTCGAAGAAATGTATCTTGGGAATTAGAACTAAGGTGGCAGGTATGTTCCAGGTGATAATGGAATTGCTGATAAAGTTCCAAAGCAAAGCAGCTTGCAATGTAACCTTGATATAGAATGTTTTATAACTTTGCATGATGCTGGAAGGTAATAAATTAAACACACACACACACACACACACACACACACACACACACACGATTATATTGAATCAAGATAGAGAAAAGTTTCAAACCTTCTAAGAAAATGTGCTTTTTTTTCCCCTCAGAAAACGTTTTCTTTTTCTTTGTTTTGTCCTGTTTTTGTTTTATTTTGCTTTAATGTTCTGTTTTTAGATCCAGACAATTTGAGCAATGTTCAACAAATTTCAACCTTAAGAAAAATGCTCAGCTTTCAGGAAACACTTTCAAATGTAGTAAATAAATACAAGACATCAGTTAATGTCTACAGAATAAAATAATACGCAACAAATTAATACAAGTGAGAGAAGATACTCAGTAAATTGTTGTGTCAGAAATGTGCTTAGCTGTGTTGTGAAACTTAATTCAATTATGTAATTTTATTAACTATTAAAAATAGAAACTGACTGGGTTCCTGATATCAAATGGATAAAATTAATATTCATATGAGGGAATGAAACACAAAACTGCTTTTAGCTTAATACTGGCCATTTATTACTTTATTTTGCAGACTACCTCTCCAATTACAAAAGGCTGGCCTATGTCTGCTACTTATTTGCTAGTTGCAGGTTACTGTGCTACAAGGCACTTGTGTTGGTCATGGCTTCTTCTGAGGTGAACAAGGTTATTCTGAGTAGAAAAAGTTTAATCATCCTTTAAAACTGTATGGTGTGGTTCTACAATGCCTGGTTCATTCAGTTTCCTCATTTTGAGAGGTAGGCATTTACTCCAAGAAGACAGACTGAACAGAATTTTTTTTAAGAGACACAATACTTACACAATTCTTTTATTGCAGTATGTTATTAAAGTTATTTTTCTATTATTGCTTTTAATCTCCTACTATGATGACTTTAGAAATTCAATTTTGTCATGGGCATCGGTTTATAGGAAACAGAGAGGAGATTTCAAACATTCTCATAAAGTCTTAGAACCTAGTGTTGTGGATTAGTAGCAGCTACTACATTATGGATTTTTTTACATAGCTAAATAATATTCTATCATGGGCTTATGTCATTTTTATCCATATATCAATTGATAAGCATCTGGGTTATGTCTACTTTGCATTATAAACAATGCCCTATGAATATCACTAGACAATTTTTCAATTAGGCATATATTTTTACTTGTCTTGAATATATACCTGCATGTATAATGCTAGGTTATATACCCCCAACCCCATTGAAATTTGAGTAATTACCAAAGTATGTTCTATAATGGCTACACTATTTAATAACCTCATAAAAATGAGCATGACTTCTGGTGTTTTTTCTCATATTCATCACCATTGTTTTTAATTCTTACTTTTGTGAGATTGTGTGTGCTATTATTTGTGTATAGTATACGTCAATGCAGTGTTTGTGTGTGTGTGTGTGTGTGTGTGTGTGTGCATATGTGTTCACACAAGTGCCCCTGCACTCTTGCAGAGTAGGATATCCCATTCTCTGCTCTATCATTTTTACTTTATTCCTTTGAAGTAAGTTTTTCACTGAATCCAAGGATAGGATAAAGGCTAGCATGCCCCAGGAGTCCTGTCTCTCTCAACTTCCTTCTGGCACTAGGGTTTTAAGTGTTCACATCTATGCTCACATCATATGTGTGTCCCAGTGATGTAAACTCAAGTCTTTGTGCTTATAAAAGCAAGTGTTCTTAACCCACTGAGTCAACAGTTCAGCCCTTTCCCAGTATTTTGTTTTCTTATTATAAGCATTTAGGGAAGTGTGCTGTAATATTTCTAATTTGCCAGTCACAGGTATGAGAATAAACCTTTAATATTCTTTATTTCTTATAATTTCCCTGATATAATTAATTCCCTTCTTAAGGAAATTGCATTCTAATTTGTTTTGCTGGGGTTATGGTAAATCTTACTTTGTATAAACTTAAAACCAAACACATACTGAATATATGCTGTGGGCAAATACATTTCACTAAACCCCTCAGAGCCACTCTGTCTCTTTTGTCAAAAAAAGAAAATTACAGTACTGGTCTCAATGAATAATTGACAGAGATTTTCAACTTTATTTTAAGAACTTCATTGTGTCCAGATCCCTTGATTTTTCCAGGGATATTGAATTGTCTTTCACATATGTACTCTTAAATATCTTATTAGAGAGGGAATTATTTCTCCAGAAGCCTTAGCACATGACAAACATATGCTAAATTTGTTCAAGCACACAGGCCCATAGGGTAAGGGCAATAAGACAGATGGTTTCAATACAACACCCACAATTTCACTAATGAGATCTTGCAATATAACCCCTATCACTAGGTGCAGGAGGGCATGTTCAGGGGGGTGGTGAGAAAGGGAAGAAACAGTAAAGGAAAAGAGAGAATGATGTTTTACTGGTTGACGAGTGAATTGGGTTGAAGATGAAAGAAAAGCATGAATCCCATAGGCAGCAGATTACCATTGTTCATTTCATCAGTGATGTCACATTATTTCCAGTCCTGAGGCTGGACACAAGAGAACAACAGTCTTCCAAAAATACTTTCTCATTGTATTCTTTCATTTTATAAATGTTTTAAAAAAAAAACAAAACAGTATATGCAAGACCATTTAGTAAAATGCTATCATGGGGTTCATAGTCTGTAATTTTGAAAAACAACAACCAAGGGCTGCTGCACCTCATAAATTATGCAACAATGGGCTTTGAGCAAGACAAAAAAAAGATGCAAAACCTATACTCCCAGTGGGCAAAATATTGTTTGACATTTTTAATCATAACGAAGCCTACAACCTACTGGGACAAAAGTAAAGCACATTTGCATGTCAAATAACATGCTCCATTTAATTATTTTAAGTTTCTTTGTTAGCCTTCCTTATTCCTACAGAATAATTAAAGTTTACAAAGAATACATTGAATGATTACATGGTTGAGAAAGTGTGGAACCAGATGAAAAAGGATAACGGATTCAGATTTGGGAAGGTGTAAAATCTGTGCTTAGAAGCCATTTTTTCCTCCTGTTTCTCTCTATAATACATGCTTGCTTCATTTTCAGGATACATGTATGCACTACTCCTTTCTGCAAAGACTCGGGGATCACTGTGTAAGAGGTGTCCAGGAGAGAGTAAGAGCCAGGGGTGGTGAATGACTACAAGAAAACTGTTTTCTGGACACAGCAGGGTGGGTGCACACTATGAATTCAGTGCAGTTGTGATAACATGAGAAAGGGCTACACAAGGTCAAACCACACAAAATCTCAGCATGGAGGTTGGGGCTGGGAACAAAGACTGCCCCCACCCTTAGATAAGCAATCATTGTCACTGAAAGTTGCTTTCTTTAACTGTGCAGCCCTGGTAGGTAAACCAAGCTCCTGTGAAGGCCGTGTATCTAAGAGCATATGGGCACTGCAAACTGGGAGTGATGAATGATAAAACAAACAAACAAACAAAGAGGGCACAGGTGGGGATGGAAGAAAAAATATATTATAGGGAATTGAGAGAATGAGGGTGAATATGATCCAGATACATTGTATGATATTCTACTACTAAAAAACTGAAAAATTAAAAGAGATGCATTTGTTCTCTTGTCCTAACTGGCAAGGGTAAAATAACACAATTTTGACCTTTTCCTCGAGTAACTAACATGGAGACAATAAGGACTAACATAGTTGGAGCTCCCTGGCTTGCTTATTTGTGTTGCCTCTTCTACTCCACAAGGAAAACTGGACTCCATATTTTCACATAGAGCATTGAGACATTAGGCTACAAATTTGATAAATACCAATTATTAAAATTAAAATTTTTAAAAGATTCTTTTCATCATAATTTTTTATAAATTCATTTTTTTTATTTTTATTGGGCTTTGTCATTTAGTAATTTGAAAAGATCCTTTAACAGCTTGTAAATTGGCATAAAGGTTTAAATATTTTATCTAGATCACTCTTTTTAAAAATTAATATTGTACTTCTTTCTAATTTGAGACAAAAACCTCAAGAAATCTAATCAATTCTTAAAATATTATTTTTACTTATCAAGACTGCATCAGGACTTATGGTTAAACTGTTAATTTGGGGCCGGTCATGGTAGCACATGCCTGTGATACCAGAACTTGAGATGATCAGAGAGGAAGTCTCCTGTGAGTTTAAGACCAGCCTTAATACTATAGTGTTGGATAATTTTTTTGTACACTGTGAAGATGTAACTCTGTTTAATGTCACCTGCCTAAGGCACCTTCTGATTGGTTTAATAAAGAGCTGTATGGCCAATAGCTGGGCAGGAGAGGATAGGTGGGACTTACAGGGAGAGATAGGAACTC
Organism: Peromyscus leucopus; assembly: GCF_004664715.2. Lineage (NCBI taxonomy): Eukaryota > Metazoa > Chordata > Mammalia > Rodentia > Cricetidae > Peromyscus > Peromyscus leucopus. The sequence goes on from NC_051063.1 coordinate 35,510,532, forward strand.
TGGGAAAGGAGCTGTTGATTCTCCATCTAGATGTGGAAGAAAGTCAGACTTACTTACTGAGGAGAGGTAACCAGCCATGTGACAGAATGTAGATTAATATAAATGGGTTAATTTAAGTTTTAGGAGCTAGTTGGGAACAAGCCTTAGCTAAGTCTTGGCTTTCATAATTAACAATAAGTCTCTGTGTCATTATTCAGGAGCTAGTGGTCCAAAGAAGATCAGCTATATTTGGCATCCAACATGGCATATATCCAAGCATAGGGCTTGAGAAAGCTGAAAAAATGGCTACACAAGGAGCCTGATGGTGTTAATAGCAACTGCAGTCTTTCAGGCAGGCCAGTGCCCATGGGCGTGAGGTTCAGATATCACAGAAGAGCAAAGCAAACATTTGTGCCACAATCTGGTAGGTCACAGTAGGTGGCATGGCCCTTTAAGGCTTAACTCATGTGGTCAGAGACAGTCTGCAGGTGTGCAGAAAGCCAGGTCCAGACTGAGGAAAACCTCTGAACAAGTACAGTATGCTTGGAAATGTGCTTAGGTGCTGAAGAAAGAAAAGAAAATGGGTAAAGATAGTCATAGAAAAAAATGATAGTTTGAAAATAATAAAGTGAAGTCTTTAAATAGAGAGTAAAGTAATATAAAAAGAATAAGCCATGTAAAGACAGGAAATGTCATAACACAGAGCATCTGAATCATATATATATATATGTATATATATATATATATATATAATATAATATATATATATATATAGTGATTTATTAACGTTAAATGTTTAAATGCTAATGAACAAAGAGCAACAGCTGTTGAGAGACATTGGTTTTCAGCAGGAAAAACTGCTGAATTAAACCAGGTTGTATACTTTAAGGATGTCTTAACTACAAAATGGAAGTCAGAAAATGTGTTGTATTGGCAGAGAGGTTATGCCTTTGTTTTCATAGGGAAAAAGAAAAGCTATGAATTCCTTCAAAATTAACAAAGTTCATATTTTACCAGGGCAGATATCCTGAAAATCCTGGTTACAGACATGAAGGAAGAAAGAAAAAAAAAAACAAAACTACAAGACAGGTTACATATATCCTCATGCCTTGCTGTGGATATTGTTCTATATAAATAAAACACTGATGGCCAGTGACCAGGCAGGAAGTAGGTGGGACAAGGAGAGAGGAGAATTCTGGGAAGCGGAAGGCTGAGGGGAGAGACACTGCAGCCACCGCCAGGAGAAGCAGCATGTGAAGGTGCCGGTAAGCCACCAGCCACGTGGCAAGGTATAGATTTATAGAAATGGGTTAATTTAAGATATAAGAACTAGATAGCAAGAAGCCTGCCACAGCCATACAGTTTATAAGTGATATAAGCGTCTGAGTGATTATTTTATAAGTGAATTGTGGGACTGCGGGGCTTGGGGAACCTGGAGAGAAGCCCTCCAGCAACAAATGGCGCCCAACGGCTCGAGTTTCCACCTTAAACCTGATAATATTTAATAACAATTCTAAACAGAGCCAAAAACAGGTTCCTGCTTCTTGTCTCATACGGGCAGCTAGACTCCCCAAAACGCAGGTTTAAACACTGGCGGGTTCCTGGCGTGTGCGTTTGACCTGCAGTATGGCGGGAATGAGGCGTCTGCCAGCGGCACATTAAGCTGTGTGATAGATTTAGTCTTTACTAGTATTTAAAAAAAAAAAAAGAGGTTTCTGGGCTACACGCTGCTTTGATGAAAGCTTAGACCCACTATTTCTGAGACTTGATGACTCCCAGAGCTGGCGGAAAACGTACCACTGCCATGTTGGGAAGCTAAAGTGGGCAGAGCCAGCCACACCGCCGTTTCAGTCTTAGATTGGTACAGTTTAAAGCAACAGGCTAAAGTAATATAAAAAATAAGCCACGTAAAGATGGCTACCACACAGAGAATCTGGATTATGTTCTCTTTGATATTCGTAACTGAAGAAAAACATTTGATTGCAAAAGCTGTTAAGTTATGCCAAAATGTATATTTTAAAGGTACCTTGACTTCAAAATTTGGATTTAAGGATATGTTGCTTTGGAAAAGAGGTTCTGCTTTTGTTTCCACAGAAAGCCAGAGGCTGTGGATTTGTTCCAGATTAAGATACATCAGGTTTCACCAGCCAAGACCCCCTGAAAGGTCACTGATGACACCATGGCCCAGATGATCCAACATCCAGAGCGGTTTCAAGGCAACTGGTTCACACAATACAGCCTTACGGACTACCCCATAGGCCTAAAGTTTTCTTTGCGTCCCATAAGATACAGCGCCCCCCTCCAACAGGAAGTAGTAAGAGATGCTACGCCCAAATTCCCAAATATACCAAGCTGGCTTTAGAGGTGGAATTGGCTCACTCCCCCTCTAAACCCAGACATATTGCTTTAAAAAAAAAATGGTTAAGAGATTCTTGTGTCCCAAATCAAAAGAGCCCTCTGGTGTGGGACAGAGAAAAACCAATATTTTTATTTAAAACAGGTTGATTATAAATATGATCTCTTTCTAAAAAAGAAAAGGGGATATGATATATAGGAGGATATGGAGATGATAAGATAAAAGTGTAGATTAATGAACCTACTTTTAAAGAACAACTTGTTTAAAATGTTTTACATTGGTATAGATTTTAGTTTATTGATACAAACTTAAAGTTAATTTTGTTATACTGTATATATGTATTTCTATTCTTGTTTGAGTATTATGTTTATGTAACTCATTTAAAATTGTAATGGATAATTAAAAAATAGATTAATAATTAGTCATCTATGATAATCATATTTGTAGCCATGTTAGTTAAGTCTTCTAGGTATACATAGATATATTCAGATAGATAGGTAATCTTCAAACACTTCATAGACCTAGAGAATATGGCATTTAAATAACTTAAAATTCTGTTGACGTGAGACACAATTGCTCCTGGCTGCACCAATTGATCCCGAGAGAATGTTGGGCTTCTAAGACATTCCATTTGGAAGTTTGTCTTTTTGGCACAAAATGGCCTACTGGGCAAAGAACTGCCCTTGCCTTGACGGCTGACAGTACAAATGCAATGCTCTCCTTTCTGGACAAGCGGGACACAAGGAAAGCAACCACTGTACTCTGCCAAGACAGGGTAAGATGGTCTTTCAGAAATCCTGCTTCTGAAAATGGTCTGTCAGATACTCTAGGCCTGTAGCCAATTTGAATGCACCAACAATGTTGAGAAACATTAGGTGACTGTCCAGGCTGCCAGCTGTCTTGGTCTACTTTTGCAAGATTCCCGAAAGTTGCTTGCATCCATCTACCATTTCTCAGGTACCATTTTGTTCCTTCTCAGGTCTTTGATGTGGTTGAAGACTAGATAGTCATAATTTCCTCAGTTATGATAAAAATAAGTTAGCTATAAAACCTTAAACTCACAAATATAAGATAGATAGGACATCTTCTTTAATATTGTAACTATAATTCTTACTAGGTAATTGTTTTGTTATATATAATTTTACCATGTTAAAGTTAAAACCTTCCTTTTTTAAAAAAAAAAGGGGGGAAGTGCTGTGGATATTGTTCTATATAAATAAAACACTGATGGCCAGTGACCAGGCAGGAAGTAGGTGGGACAAGGAGAGAGGAGAATTCTGGGAAGCGGAAGGCTGAGGGGAGAGACACTGCAGCCACCGCCAGGAGAAGCAGCATGTGAAGATGTCGGTAAGCCACCAGCCACGTGGCAAGGTATAGATTTATAGAAATGGGTTAATTTAAGATATAAAAACTAGATAGCAAGAAGCCTGCCACAGCCATACAGTTTATAAGTGATATAAGCGTCTGAATGATTATTTTATAAGTGAATTGTGGGACTGCGGGGCTTGGGGAACCTGGAGAGAAGCCCTCCAACAACATGCCTCTATATGGGAACAGGTCTGAGACTGGATAAACCATTGTAAATCTTATTGGCTAGAGAGTCCTTATGATTTATTATTACATGTCATTCTTTCATATGGCATGGATGGAAATTCATATTAGACTTTGGTTTTGCGGTCCAAACAGACTTATAAAGTTGAACAAATGCCTTTTATGTGCTCAAACATAGAACAGAAAATCTTGTTTACCTGATTTTTGGACACTAGACATTCCATACTTGTGTTAATGCAGATATGTATGTTACCTTTAAAAGTTTGTGTGTTTTCAGGGGGAAAAAAAAGGACAAGAAACCATTGAAGACAGTAGCCAAGGTGATCTATCCTCTCAGAATGCCTCTGTTGCAGTTTTCTCAAAATTCTACATCCAGGGCTACTTCAAAGTGGCAAGCTAAAATGGTCCAGTCTCTCAGACTACTCTAACTAGAACTTCAGATAAGATCTGCACTTTCCATCATCCACAGACTGTGTAACAAATGATACAGCTAGTTCTCTCTGGACTTGACCCATCATCCCAATTTTATCATGGTTCCCTAAAGATGCCATCACCCCCAGACAACAGGAAGTAATTTTAAGAACATGACATCTACTTTCCCAAGAGGTAGGCTGGGTGGTTTTTTGGTCATTTGGTGGGTTATGGATGTTTGTCATATTTAGGGGAATTGATTGCAAGTTGATATTGGTCATGGTCAGGGAGGAAATTAAACAAAGGATGTTAGATTAAAGGATTCCTTCCTTCCTTCCTTCCTTCCTTCCTTCCTTCCTTCCTTCCTTCCTTCCTTCCTTTCTTTCTTTCTTTCTTTCTTTCTTTCTTTCTTTCTTTCTTTCTTTCTTTCTTTCTTTCTTTCTTCCCTAGGTCCTTCTTTCTCTCCTATCTAGTGAAAAACTGAGGGATATAGGAAAGGTAGGATAAAAGGGTAGATTATTGAAACTACTTTTAGACTAGAAAGCAACTACTAGTCTCAAATGTTTTACATTGGTATAGATTTTGCATATTGATACAAATTTAAGGTTATTTGTGTTACAACATACTATGTGTATGTTTCTACTCTTAAGGTATTGTACCTATGCAGTTTACTTGAAAGCTATTATTATAAACCATTTAGGATAATTAAGCAATACAGGTTAGTAGTTAGTCATCTATAACAAACTTGTAGTCATATTATGTTTTCAAGGTCATACAGAGGTATATTTTAGATAAACAGATCTTCTTCAAAAATTTCAGAGATATACCGAATATGACATTCAAGATGTTTTAATAACATAAGGCTTTTCATGACAGTGAAATACATGTACTTCTGGCAGCACCAATCTACTTTAAGAAAGGATGGTGGGCATCAAAGAAACTCCATATGGAGTTTTATTGTGGCAAATTAGTCACTGGGCAGGAAATTGCCATTGCCTCAATTTGTGGTGGTATTGTGTTCCTCAAAATATTGTGCATGCTAATAAACTTATCTGGGGTCAGAGAACATGACAGTCACAATATTAAACAGAGGATGGGCAGTGGTAGCACACACCTTTAATTCTAGCATTTCAGAGGCAGAAAGAAATCCCTCTGAATCTCTGTGAGTTTAAGGCCACATTGGAAATGGCCAGGCATGGTGACTCATGCCTTTAATCCCAGGAAGTGATAGCAGAAAGCAGAAAGGTATATAAGGCATGAAAACTGTGAACTAGAAGCATTTGGCTGGTTAAGCTTTTAGGCTTTTGAGCAACAGTTCAGCTGAGAGCTATTCAGATGAGGACTCAGAAACTTTCAGTCTGAGGAAACAGAATCAGCTGAGGAACTGGCAAGGCTTGTTCTGCTTCTCTGATCTTCTAGCATTCACCCCAATACCTGGCTCCAGGTTTGATTTTATTAATAAGACTCTTTAAGATTCCTGCTACATCAACTGCTAACAGTATGCTGTCCAAATTGGATGAACAGGACACAAAGGAAGTCAACTGATAAACTTTGTCAAGTCAAGGTAGGCCAGTCCTTTTAAATTCTTACTTCACAGAAAAGTCTGTCAGCTATTCTGACCTGTAGGCTAAAGATGGATGTTCCAACATTGCAGAGGAACCATAGGTGACTGTCCAAGCAACCAGCTGTCTTTGTTGTTTCTATAGTTTTGGAAGTTGCTTGCTGTGCACCTCCACTTTACTCAGGTAATAGTACATATTTCTCAGGTCTTTGATGGAGTTGAAGACTAGATAGTTATAGCGACAGTTTTCTGTGTTACTAAATTCAGAAAAGAAACTTTAAAAAGAGACGTAAAGTTTATAAAGGTTGAAAGACATAAAAGCTTAAGTTGTTTATCTAAGAAAATGTTTTAAGATCTAAAAAGATATTTTTAGGTTGGTATACGAGTTAGGATAGAAAGTGATCTAGGTATAAAACTTTGGACTCATCATAATAGGATAGATAATATAGTGTTTTCTTCAAAGTTGCCAAATACAAATGGACTGGACTTTGGGAATGTAATTCTTATGTGATAAATGTTCTTATTGCATATAGTTTATAGATATTAGAGAAAGAACCTTTTATTGGACTAAAAGGGGAAATGTTGGGATAATTTTTTTGTACACTGAATATATGTCTCTTTATAACCTCACCCACCTAAGGCATCTTCTGATTGTTTTAATAAAGAGCTTAATAGCCAAAAGCTAGGCAGAAGAGGATAGGTTGGACTCCTAGACAGAAACTCTGGAAAAGAATCAGATATGGGTGATTCACTAGCCAGATGTACAAGGAAGTTGGACTTATGGTATTGAGGAGAAGTAACTTGTCACATGGAAGAACGTAGAATAAAATAAATAGGCTAATATAACTTTTAAGAGCTAGTTGGGAGCAAGCCTATGCTAAGGTCAAGCTTTCATAATTAATAAAAGGTTTCCATATAATTATTTGGGAGCTGGTGGTCCAAAGAAAGACTAGCTATACTGTAGTGAGTACAGTTTAAAGCTAGCTATAGATACAATTAATGCTTGTAACAGTTTGTGGAAGAGAGGTTTACTCACATCAGAAATACAGATTTGTCAATATTTGGCTATTGTTAAACTATGTTTTTCATTGAATAGATAAGAGTCTGAAGTGTCATATGGAAACCTGCAGCTTGGAATGTGTGTTTTTGTAGGTCCATTCTTTTGATCACTGTTCCTGGGAATATTAAATATGTTCCCCCAGGGAAGGTACAGTTCTACAGACTAAATACTTGACATTTTCCAGGAACACAAAATACCAGAACCGATCTAAGTACAGAAATGAATGAATGAATTAATATATGTCTAAACATGGGTTCTTGGAAGAAATAGTGATTTTCCACAATTTGGTTTCATTGACAAAGATCTATGAAGTTGTGTATTCAGATACTAAATTCTAGGGCAGTCAAAACAGATAAATCCATATATGGTGAGTTAATCCATTCACATTGGGGGCCTAAGTCTTTACATTTTAAAGCAAAGTTTGCTGGATCCATTTTTTTTCTGTTCTGTTTGCTTGTTTTCAGCTCTTGTTCTTTCTCTCTTTCATTGACTCCCACTGGGGCAATTGTCCAATTGTAGCTCTCCAGGGTAGCCCATTTCCTGATTGTGTTTTTCTTCTGCTATTTACTTGGGAAACCTTATTTAATCTCTCTTAACTAAAGTTCTTGCTTTGTCACAGGGTGTGAAAGATTACTGCTCAGTGTGGAGATTTCTTATTATAACAATAGAAAAGCATAGCAGGAGTGAGTCACAGGTATCACCAGAGGCTGGACCCTTTAAGTTATACCAGAATGGACATCATGGGTCAGGGAGGAGTTCTTCCATGCTGGCTTTTGGTACCTTTGATAAGGCAACCTGTTTCTAGACACCAGCAGTGGAAGCAGACAGCTGGGCCCCCTAATGTTACAGCTGTTGTCAGTACTCAGGATTGCTGTGGGATATCTTTCTATATGCTGTGAATATGTGTTGCTCTGATTGGTTGATAAATAAAGCTGTTTGGCCTATGACAAGTCAAGTTATAGCTAGGTGAGAAATTGGAGGAGGGACAGGAAGGAGAAAGGCAGAGAGGAGAGAGATACCAGCACCACCAGGAAAAGCAAGATATGAAAATATCAGTAAACCATGGCCACAGGGCAACTTAAAGCTTAGTAGAAATGGGTTAAGTTATAAGAGCTAGCTAACAAAAAGCCTGCCATAGGTCATACAATTAATAATTAATATTAAACTTCTGAGTGGTTATTTTATCAGCTGAGGGACTGTGGGCCTGGCAGGACTAGAGGAACATTCTGACTACATTTGTAAACCAATGTGGGGCACAAACCCACAACCCTGAGATTAAGAGTCTCATGCTCTGCCGACTAAGCTAGCCAGGCTCATGTACTGGGACCCAGCTCTTATGCATACCTAGAAGTCTGTGAAGCTCAGCTCTACAAATATAGTTCTTTTGTAGGTCCAGGGAGTCAGGATTCCCTAACCTGTGACAGTGGCTGATAAAGCAAGTTCCAGGCTTAGGTCTCAGAATTCCTTAGTCCTTGACCTTGTCCAATGTTAATAACCCCTGAACCTGAAGTACTGAAACTCTTAGGAATAGGACTTGACAGCAGTCTGGAACTCAGTAGTCAAGGTCTGCAGCAGGCATTTCTCTCTTTCTTGAGCTCCAGTTCTTATTCTCTCATGCTATCACTAAACCCATCACTCTTCTGAGTGATTCCATTCCCTTCTTGTTACTATGACACTTCTAATGCTTACCTCCATTCAAAAGGCAGGGACTGCTGTTTGTTTTTCTATTGATGCTGTGTCTGAGGCATAGATTATCTGTGCATAGGGCCTCTGCATAGCATTTGCACTTTGGCCTGCCAGCTGCTCAGTGATGCCTCTTCCTCAGTGTCAAGAAGGCAGGCACTTTGTTGCTCTTGAGATTCAGCCTTCTAGCTGCTCCATGATCATGGTTTCTTTGTGTAGCCCTGGCTGTCCTGGAACTAGCTCTGTAGATCAGCTTGACCTTTGCCTCCGAAGTGCTGGGATTAAAGGCACCCAGCTGCTTCTTTCTTCATATGACCAGTTCCACAAACTCTACTAAAAATAGTCACAAGACTACTAGAAAGAAATCTTTCACTAGGCTTAAAGATGAAATATTAAGCAACTCTTACCCAGATCTGCAAGTGTGTCCCCAATTCTGCTTTGATGGACAGGGAAGGGGTGTTTGTACCTTTCCTAGCACAATGCAGTTGAAGATTTGTGCTTATAACCATCCCAGCAGCATGTCCACTTCAGTCTGGATGGAAACAGCCACAGGGAAGGGACAGTGCTGTAGCTAGAGTTTTCCTGCCTTGCCCACAGTCAGGACAAATCTTTGTCACCCGACAGTCCCGGAGCCACTCAAACCCAACCAAGTAAACACAGAGACTTATATTGCTTACAAACTGTATGGCCGTGGCAGGCTTCTTGCTAACTGTTCTTACAGCTTAAATTAATCCATTTATATAAATCTATGCCTTGCCACGTGGCTGGTGGCTTACCGGCGTCTTCACATGCTGCTGGTCATGGCGGCAGCTGGCAGTGTCTCTCTGCCTCAGCCTTCCACTTCCCAGAATTCTCCTCTCTCCTTGTCCCACCTACTTCCTGCCTGGCTACTGGCCAATCAGTGTTTTATTTGACATACAGTCCATCCCACAGCACAGTGCAGCTGGCTTGAAACAGTTCTGTCTGGGATAAGCACCCATGTGGTTTCTCCTTGTCATCTTTCCAAAATCCCTGGTTCCTGGTATAAGGCTAGTTCTATACACCATTACTAAAGGAAGCTATAATAGAAAGGAAAGTCTCTCAGCTGCCAATCATGGAGTCAACATACTCCATTCCTGTGATAGCCAATCTTCACTGCTAACTATACACAGTTTTTAAGCATCATGGAAACACACCTTGAGATGTATTCACAAAAATGTTGCTAGAATGGCTTACCTGAACAAGGGAGATTCACACTGAGTAAATAAACAACACTAATGAACAGGGTAGTGTTCCAGACTCAGTAAATTAGGGAAAGTAAATATTAAGTATTAATGTAAGTAATTTAAATGAATTATGTTAATTACTTTCCCAAAAGTTGTGATAATATACCTAGTTAAAACAACTATGGGAAGAAGATGAATTTAAGCTTACAGTTTTAAGGAACATAGTCTTTTCCTGGAGGAAAGCCATGATGGTGGGATTGGCTTGTAACTAGGATCTGAGTAGATCAAGAAGCAGAGAGATAACTGGCTGGGAATCAGGATAGACTATTCCTTCAAGGCTTGCTCCTCAGTTACCCATTTTCCCTAGCTAGGATCTTCCTCCTAAAGTCCCAGAACTTCCCCAAGAAGTGCTACCACCTAAGAATCAAGTGTTGATACACATGAGCCTGTGGTGGACATTTCAAGTTATGAGCTCACATGCTGATGTCATTGAAAGGAGGTGTCTTCTCCAACAATTAAATGGTAACATTCATATGACAAAATGCTTCAACTAAGTTATAATTACACATTTAATTAAAGCATAACCTTCAATGCAGTATCAAATGTTTTAGTATCAATCATTGTGAGGAAGCAACACATTTTGACATTATCATGTCAATTTTCTCTTGGCAAAAGGTAAATCTCTGTATTGAATTTGAAATTTTAATATATATATATGTTTGTCATGTCTATAACTATTTCACATTTTGACTACCAGCTGAAAAAATACTATAATTATTTTCTTTCTATTTTTTTATTTTGATAAAATTATTTTCTATTTTGGATAAATTATATTTCTGATATTAGAAATAAATTAATGTTTATATCATGCCTCAAAGGTACTTTATAAAATGTTCAGTTAAATCAAATATTTAATGGCATTTTTTAAATGTTAAAATAATATTAAGAATACTGTTAGATGTAAAATTTATAATTGCTTATGAAGTTTGGAATTCTAAGAAGATTAAATGTAGCTCATATATTGTGGACTAACCTTATCTGAATCCAGGCATGTAATGTAACTAACAAAAATAAAGCAGTATATAGAAATGCAAAGTATAAATTTAAAAACAGAAAATGACTTAAATTTGTGTTTTGTATACACACCTATGTACTAATGTAAATGATAAAGATATGTTAATTTTTAATGTTGAGTAGAAATCACTGAGAATTTTCTACATCCCATTAAGTAAAAATGCTAAGAATGAACACCTTGCTTTTAGTGATTGACAGTTCTGAATAGGTAAAGTCAAAGTGAAAATTTTATTTCTCTTGATTTAGACATTTGTTAATGTGTAGGCATGTATTTTCTTTCCTATTGATTTTTGCAAGTCAGATATACAGTGCCAACTAATACCAATGATTCCTTACTCTCATAGAGATTGCATTCTAGTTAGAAGTAGAGCCAGGTCTGGGATGGAAAATAAAGATATAAGCAAAGAGTAGATGAATATGGAAATTTGTAATAGTGGAAAATATTCCAGAGAAAGTAAAACTGTGACCATGTTTGGTACGTTTGCTATGTAGGGAATTTTGAACCAAATGGATGGAGAAATGATCTCTAGGAAGCTTACTAATGTATTTGGCTCCCATATTAATCCCATTAAGGATTTCTGATTATCTTTACTATTACTAATGTTTATATGAAAAGTGAATAGCACTGATGGGGTAAGATTTAATGCTTATTAATATTGCCCTTGTACTCACTGCTTAAACATATGGGAAAACTAAACTTCTGAGACTGTAGAAAGGACTCAACAGTTAAGTTTACTTGCTGCCTATTCATGAATACTTGAGTTCAAACCCCAGGACCCAAGTAACAAGATGGGCTTGCTCCCACAGATGCTTCAAACCAACACGAAGTAAGATGGTGACAGGATTTTTGCTGGGGCTTACTTCCTGCCAGCTAACTGGGAAGCATGAGCTTCAGGTTCAGCAGGAAGCCCTGTTTGAAATAAATAGGGTGGAGATATGTCTTAGTTTCACAATAGCCCTCTCTCTGGTATCATTTTTATCTTAATTGTACTTCTATTGCTGTGAGAAAACACCATGACCAAAGCAGCTTATAAAATGAAGTATGTAGTTAGGCTTGTGGTTTCGGAGAGCTAGAGTCCATGATGGCGGAGCAAAGGCATGGCGGCAGGAAAAACTGCGAGCTCACATCTTGATCCCCTAATAGGATGTAGAGCGTGAGAGATAGGCACACTGAGAATCGCATGAACCTTTGGACACATCAAAGTCTGTCCTCAATTATATACCTCTTCCAACAAGATCACACCTTCCAATTCTTTCCAAATAGTTTTATCAACTGGAAAATAAATATTCAAACATAGGAGTCTATGGAGATCATTATCATGCAAACTACCACTAGATGGTTGAGGATGTATACCAGACATTCTGTGGCCTCTGTGTGGTCTATGTTCATCTACACACACAGGTGCATACACCACACTCACACACACACACACACACACACACACACACACACACACTCACACACACTTCAGTAATTTACTTATATGCCAAACTAAAACATCCTGATGAGAGAAAAGCAATTCATAATGTGATGTAGCTGTGTTACTAAGAAGAAAAAGCTTGGTAAATTTAATGCTACTTAGTAAACTGAATTTAGCATATACAGGACACATTTAATGGAAATGTGTTCCATTTGCTTTCATTTTTCTGTAAATATTTTAATTTCTCAGATTTGCATGGTCTTTTTTGTGGATATAAGATCTTAGGGTAATGTGATTAATTTTCAATCATTTAAAAATATATACATTCTCTGTTCTATGACTTTCAATGTTTCTGATAAGAAATGCTATTATAATCTCTCTGAAGTGCTCATGTATGTGGCATGTTGTTTCTCTCCTGCTGTTTTCAAGATTTTCCCATTTTGTCTTTTTAAACATTGAATGCTATGTATCAGCACAGTCTAAGTTTATCTTACTTGGCATTCTTTGAGAGTTTCAGGTGCTTACATCCATGTCTCTAATCAAATTTTAGAAAATTTTTAGCATTATTTCTTCAAATATTCTCTTTATATCTTTTCTCTTCATATTCTTGGGCTTCAGGAATGTGTATATTGTCTCATGGGGTGGTATTTCACAGGTCTCTAGGCTCTATATTCATGTTTCTCCCTTAATCTTATTGCCTTCTCTGCTCCTCACTTGATAATTTTAATCATGTTGTCTTCAATTTTGCCAGTCTTTTCTTCTGCTGGCTTAGGTACATTGTGGAATCACTGTAGTGATTTTTGATTGGCCTTATTTTTTTTTCAGCTTTAGGGGTGTGTGTGTGTGTGTGTGTGTGTGTGTGTGTGTGTGTGTGTGTGTGTTTTATATCACCTTTTATAATCTACTTTTCTCCTGAATTGTCTTCTTCACTTTCATTACTACTTATGTTGGTTTTTGTGCACTGAAAAAGACAGTGGTTGCAAGTCTTTGTCCAATACATAAATCTGGTGTCAAATATTTTAAGGTAGTTTCTATTTGTTTATTTATTGATTTATACATTGCTTTAACAGGAATTATGCTTTTGTTTGTTTATTTTACTTCATGCCTCATGTTATTGAACACTGGACCTCCGAATCAATTAACATAGTAAATGGGAATAGATTTTCTGCTTTCCAAGGTTGGCTATTTTGTTTTGTTTTTGACTAGTATAAGCACTGTCTCTGTTAGGGTATAAAGTTCAGTGTCTCTTTGGGTGTATTTTTGAGATACTGATAGGATTGCACAGTTATTTTTAAACAGTGTTACCCATGCAAGTACTTTTGAATGACTTTGTCAGTAATTCCTATATCCAAACAGAGGACAAACAGGCAAACAGAGACATTGACTTGACACAAAGGAAGAGGATCCCTGTTTCCCTGGATTTTTTTTAAGATGGAGGGAGATACATTTGTTACAAAGGGAAGGTGCAATAGCAACTTTACTTCTCTGTGTAGGTATTTCCATGATCAGAAGCAGCAAACAGAGAGCAAGACACAGACCTAGGTATGGGGAGGACAGGGTATTTTAATTGTACTGCTGCCCTTCCCTTCTGTTACTTCACTGAATCCATGCCTGAAACAGGTAAACACTTGTCTGGCCTAGAGCTGTGGATAGAGAACCGGCAGTAGTTGCTGAAAAATCAGGAGCTGAAATCTAGTAAATTTAATAGTAATTTACTGTTCAAAAATTCTCTTGAAATTGACTTTCTAAATACTTAAATTAGTCAGAGTCTCCAAGTATGGGTGTTGCCTGGGTTTTGAGATGCATTCCTTGGATTCTAACAATGCCAACTCCTCAGAATCTCCCTGTTGGCACCTAACTCTTCCTCTCATTGCCATTCAGAATTACTATGGAGAGCTGTGCATAAACTCATGTTTTCCTATGCTCTGCCTCAATTTCCTGAAATGGAAGAACTGGGTTTTGACAGGAACAATGTAGTTTTCTGTGGTGATACATTGTGCATATAAGGTGTGAAGAAACAGGAACTCACTCTCTTGGGCTGAGGATTACCTAAGAGTGAGAACTTGTGGCTGATCTCTCAGCTTTCATCCCAATATCTGGCTCCGGGGTTTTTTTTATTAATAAGATTGTTTAGTAATTTGTGTTACAGTTTTTCTATTTCTCTTTTGAGAAGAAGTGATCTTGAATCACTTCATGATTTCCAAGGAAAACGAAATGGTTTAAAATATACTTTCAAAATTGAAAATGTGCTAATGTCTACCTATTCATAGAACAAATTCTGTTAGCTATGAGAATACTCTGTCTTATGCTTTTTCTCTTGTAATGTGAGAAGCTTTGGTTCTAAAAACTCAGACACTGAGAGTTCTGATCTCTGTTCCTCTACTGAATTTGATGACTTAGTATAATCTATAAACTTACTAGTATCTCAAGACTTTGTCTGGTACAATAGAAATAATAGCTAACTTCATGGCATATTATATGTTCTTTTTGTTGCAAGATTAGATTCTATCCAATAAAATATATGTGTATGCAGCCATTAGCTGAGTTTCAACTCTTGCTGGATCATTTATCTCCCTAAGACTGCAGTAAGGCTTATGCTAAAACAGTCTCCTGGGGTAATGGGACAAGGAGATGTGATAATCACACCAGGGGCCATCAAAGCCTTTATTTGCTTGCAGCATTTGCTGTTTTGAATATGTTAATAATATTGGTAAGATTTAAATATGAATTCAAATGCAAATTTAACTGATACCATCTCTTAGATGACAAGGTCCTTAACTTAGTCTAATTCCTAAACTAAAACATAGAAACTATGTTTTAGTCCACTGTAATGAATATAGTTCATAGTAGTGTGCTATTTGCTGATTCCTCTCACAGAAGAGTTCACTGTGCCTTATCAATAATGCTGTAATTTTGGCATTTGTTTGTCCCATAATGTATACTTGTTTATTTACCACCATAGCAACTTTGAGAAGAAATTGCACCAGGAGGGCTTCAGCCTCATGGGTTGTATTGATCTTGTTACAAAAAAGCAGTTTGTATGCATTTTGTTTTTCTTGGACCTTATCATAGTTATCTTTAATCATCTACCTGACACATGTTGGAAGGTGAGTCCTCAATTGAAGAACTGGCATCATCACATTGGTCTCTGGACTTGTCTGTCAAGTACATTTTGAGTTGATACTTTATGTTGGAGAGCCCAGCCTTACCGTGGGTAGTGCCGTCCCCAGGCAGGTGGACCTACACTTTATAAGAAAGGCAGTAAGCAGCCTTACTTCTTGGTATCTGCTTCAGTTTCTACCTGTAGGTTCTCACCTTGAGATCCTGCCCTGGTGTGCCTCAATGAAGGATGGTAACATGTAAACCATATAAACTTGATCCTACCTACAAGTTTGTTTTAGTCAAAATTTCATTATACCTGCAGAGATGCAAACTAATACAGCATCCCTGGCATCTGAAGATGAAGTCCTCCTAGGAAGAAAAGAATGTCCTATCTAGTCACTAAATCTTCTGGCATCATGACCTAAAATGTTCCAGATCCAAGTTTGTGAGCCAATAAAATTCTGTACATTATAAATTACTCAGTATCAGGTATTTTGTTATACTGGCCTAAAACAAACTAATGTAAGTATTTTTCATGAGAGTATAGACAAAAAGCGAATTTCCTAAAAGCCCAAGTGGCTATCAAGATAGTTCTGATTCTCACATGGCGGTGGCAGGGGAGGGGGTAACTGTCATCTAGAAAATAGAAACAACGGGGTAGAAATCAAAGTGATAAGGGGGTTATGTATGCAATCCTGTTAAGACATTACTGGAAACACTGGGTGATAACAGACATCAGCACTGTTGACATCTTCATTACAGCATCTATCACCCCCATCATTGTTATCGTCCTCCTCATCACATCTCATCTCAGTCTGACTTAAAGCCACCCATCTCTGATGCAGTCTAAGCTGCGTAAACAGGAAATGTTTCATCTGATGAGAACCATCTGTGTCAATTAACCCACGAGTGACACCGTGAGGGAAGCAGGTCGGGGGAGTTGAAAGGATGTCAAGCAGCAAGTGAAGATGACACTTCATCACCTGGGCCCCACTGCTACTTCTGCTTAGACTGGTTTTCATGGAAACATGCAATACCAGCTGACCACAGAGGAAAATGTCAGTCCCAGAAGGTTCTCCTTGTTGACTAATACTCTGTATTGCACAGTGTTTTTCTTCCATTTTTTTTTTCTTTCTGAGAGAATGTTCACTGATGTTTCCCTAGCTCTTCCTAAAACACTCAAAGCTTTTTGGTGTGTTATGTGTTTGTTTATGATAGCAGCTTGAACAATTAAATTAGAAGAAATTTTGATCTGAACCAAGCAATGTTCCTCACTACATAGTGAGGTGTGTGTGTGTGTCTGTGTGTATGTATGTATGTGTGTTTTTATATGTGTATGTGTGTATGTATACACATGTGTATATATTTATATATGTGTGTGCATGTATTATAGGTATGTATTTGTACATATATGTGTCTCTGTGTATATGTGTTTGTATGTATGTGTTTGTACAGATGTGTGTGTATCACAGCATCCAGGTGTATCACCCTGGAAATACAGATGGTAGCAATCAAGGAACTCCTGTGTTCAGAGTGGTGTTTACAGAGAAGTAGAAATGGCGCCTACATGCTGTAGAACTGAATTGAAGGATTTTATCAGATTGAATCAGCATAACTCAAAACATAAAAATTAACTTAAACTACTGGCTCCACTCAAACGTCAAACCTGTGAGCAAAGTGAATGTGATTGCTTCTACCAGGTGTGTATTGAGTTGATATTGCATAGAAATAAAACATTGGGACAAAACAGAAACAGCTGGCAAGTGTTTGTCTTAGTCAGTGTTCTACTGCTGTGAAGAAACACCATGACTTTGGCCAGTCCTACAAAGGAAAGCATTTATTTCAGGCCTGCTTAAAGTTTTGCAGGTTTAGTACATTGTCACTATTTTGGGGTGCATTGGCATGCAGGCAATCATAATGCTGGAGAAGTTAAGAAGTCTACATCTGGATCCACAGGCAGCAGGAAGGAGAGAGAGAGCCACTAGGCCTGGTTGGCTTTCTAAAACTTCAAAGCCCATCCCCAATGACGTACTTCCTCCAAGGGCACACTTACTCCAACAAGGCTACACCTTCTAATCTCTGTCAAGTAGTGTCACTCCCCAGTGGCCAATTATTCAAACATATGAGCCTGTGGGGGCTATTATTATTCAAACCACAACAAAGAGTGTTGTTACACATTCTATTTCTTTCAGCTATATTTCTCCTTATTATAGTAAGACATATGTTATTTATATAATTAAATGAGTAAGACATTTAAAAACAAATCATTTCCACATACAATTCTTTTGTTATTATGGCCACTATAAAATGTTCCAATTAGGTCACTTGGCTAAGATATGACCAGCCTGGTGGCTCAGGGATGATATAGTTCTAGCAGCAAAGAGGAGTTAAAACGGCAATACTAATAGTGATCATAATAAGCAATATCATGTTTGAAAAAACAAGATAGATCTGCTACTGTGTTCCCTGAGATAACATATGCCATGTCACTGTGGTTCTCTTACAAACACAAAAATGCAGGCTATGGTTATATTTAATTCATCCCAATGATTACTGGCTATCTCTACTTTCACTAGAAATTATCAAAAATTCCTCATCTTAGGATTTAACAGACAAAACACATTTATTTATTGTCTAGTTTCTCTACCTTCCAAGTTTGTAAAAACTTAATGATAGATAACAGATCTATTATATATATATATATATAATCACACTCATTATAACAGAAGTCTATACACCACCAACACAGATGAACGTAGCAGTGAAGGTTAGGGAGGAAGCTATATTAGTGAGATGTGGAGTTTATACTCTCATAAGTTTGAGTGTATTAGAAGAGGCAACCATACATTAGGGATGGGTAACATATTACTGGTGTAATCAATATAAATGTGGCAATTTACAGAGTGAATAATTAATTAATAAATAATGTTAACTTTCCTTTAAATACTTAAATAGTGGAGAAAATACTGAAATCAATGATGAAAAGCAGGTGGACCATTTATTTCTCAATTACAGCTGACATGCTAGTTACAAAATTTTCATGTCATGTTTTTATGACCTACTTTGCAGCTGTGCCCATTGTTGTAATACATAAATGCATAATATTCTCTTATAAGAACAGTAATAAAAAATTCTGTTAGAAAAACCACCCACATACTCATACAATGCAAAAAACCTAAAAGGAATACAAGGGAGAATCTTAACACAACAAAAGAATCAGTCCTGTGATGGCCTAAACCAAAGACTAAAAATGTAATCCTGAGAAATTAGTGACACTTGGTTTTTTTCAAGTGGTTATTCATTCTTGAGATGATTAATAACTCACACAGTCCTTCCAATAATACAGACACATTTAAAATTCTGTAGGAATGTTTCCCAGCAGCAAACGAGAGCTACTGTACTAGATGCAGATGGATGACCAAGTTATTATCTCACTTTCACTGAAGTTTGTATTTCCTAATGGGTGCATAGAGGAAATAAACACAGCATCATATTTTGTGCCTGTATTCATAATTTAAATATAATAGTGGGTTTAGTTTACGAAAACATGGGGGTTGTTCTATTGGCTTTCAGATGAGTTAGTCCGACTACTTAAGAAACTGCCTTTCTTAGTCCTGTGCTAAGAGCTCATGCCACCCATCAGTGTCCCTATGTGACAAATGCTTTCACAGATAGAAGAGTATAAAATACTGTGCACATTTTTACATCCATTTATTTTCCTTGGGTGTTATGTCTTGATTAATTTTCCACATGAATATTCTTTGGCTTACGTTTTTATCTTTAAAATGCTCTGATTAATCTTAATTTTATACACCGAAAGACTTCAACATGGAGGCAGACACATATAGGCAAAGCAAACATTGGAAACAAAGAATTGAACAACATGATCCAAAATACCCTGGGAAGGCTTTGAGTATCTGTGTGTGTTTATAATAGGTAAATACAATTTTCTGTGAAACAGTGTTTTGTGAGACATGAAGAATACAGAATGTACCACACACTGAGAAATGATGAGCACAGGAGAAAAGGAATGCTAGTCTTATATAAGTTACTTCGTTTACAAAAGGAGAAAGCAATTAGTTTTACACCATGAGAAGGAAGACAGGAAGCTTTACAATGAGGTATTTTGCAGGTCTAAAGAGTTCATTTTCAGTGTTTCATTACTTTCTGAACACTAGTCAGCAACAGAACAAAACTGACTTTCCCCATTAGATCTATGAAGAAAGAAGTTAGACTACTAAATGGTATCTTAAAGTTAAAATAGTAAACTGTCTCCAATTATTTGTATTCAACATCTTTGACTGTTTGAAAATTATAGTTTGTTAAATTTCATTTTTATTCGATTGAGTCAAGAACATATCCTTGATTTTATGAAAAAAATTAATTTATTTCCAAATTTGGTTTCATTTTTTGATTTTTCTTCAACATTCCTGTCTTCAATGCACATATTTCTTGTTCTCTGATTTCTTGGTGAATGAATGAGCACAATGCCTCTGCTGAAGAGACTACTGTGAACTACAGCAAAACCAGCTAAGTTCAGGATATGCATGCTGTGTGCACTTATTGGATTCTCTATTCGGAGATTAGACTATCACATTAATAGAATGCACACAAAGCTGTCTTTGAGGCTATACATATGAACAGTGAACTGGAAGAACTAAGGAAAGTAGTGAGAATTATCACTAGGGAAGGAATGTTTTGGGAATCTTTAATATCTGTAAAAAATCATTTACATGTTTCCTCAACTCTATTGCATGGCCTTTGGTTCTATTGCTATTCCATCTGCATTTCATTTGTATTCTACATTTGGTGGTAAAATAGTCTTTTAACATTTCTAGTTTTAGGATGGCAATTTGGTTTTAATGTGCATGTAAATATGTGGCTAATTATTCAGCAAGACCAAAATTACTCAGTATGATTTAGGGGTACTCTTTATAGAAAACAGGAGACCTGAATTATTTGCATGCACCCTTAACAATAGATACAATCAAAAACAAATAAACTGTTAGTAGCAGGGGAGGCTCTTTGTTGATAGAAACAACAGAGGACTAGTGAGCTTGTCCCATGCTGACCTTTCTGTATACATCAATTCTTGTGATTATGTAATCTTTGATCATATTTAAAATTGCATAATAGCACATGCCAGGCACTATATAATGAAGGGAGAGTGCTGCCATTTTGCCCTTGCAGATGTTTTTGTTGTTGTTGTTGTTGTTGTTGTTTCCTACTCTTGCATACATATGTAAGCAGCAGATATTTTGAAGCTGCCTTTTGGTTACATTGCAGTTTCACAGTTTCAGTAGTTGAAGCTTTATAAATACATATTTAGTTTTTATTTCTTACATTGAGCCACACTTATTCTTATTACAAATCCTGTATTTTGATACTTTCAACTCATATCTCTTATTCTTGTCTTAGTTTTAGAGATCAAACTAAAGAGTCCACTCACCTGGCACATTTTATAGCATCTCATGTCATTCTCATGTTGTGACTTTTATTACATTTTTTCTGATTCAAATGGATCCTAAACCTCGGTTAAATTAAAAAATATCCTATTTCCATTTTTTATTCATTTTACATAACAACCATAGATCCCCCTCTCATCCTTCCTCCTGCTCCCCCCCTCCCCTCTTCCAGCAGGATAAGTTCTCCCATAGGAGGACAGCTAAGTCTGGTATATTCAGTTAAGGCAGGACAAACCCCTCCCTGCTTTATCGGGGTGAGCAAGGTGTCCTATCATAGGTAATGGGATACAGAGAGAGGCTCATGATCAACTATGTTCATATCAGCATTATTCATAATAACCAGAACCTGGAAGCAACCTAGATAACCCTCAACTGAAGAATAGATAAAGAAAATGTGGTACATACACACAGTGGAGTTTTACTCAGCAGTAAAAAACAATGACATCATGAAATTTGCAGGCAAATGGATGGAACAAGAAAATATCATCCTGAGTGAGGTAACTCAGACCCAGAAAGACAAACATGGTATGTACTAACTCATCAGTGGATACTAGATGGAAAGCAAATGATAATCTGTAGCGGGTAGCAATCAGACTACAACCCACAGTTTCAGAGAAGCTAAAAAATACTCCTGAGAATTGTATAAAATCAAAACTTTATCTCTAAAACCTACTATAAAGTGTTTTAAATTTTCATAGTCATAATTTAATGAATCTTAGAAAACATCCTATACTTTTCTCCAATGGCTGATGGAGGCAGATGCTGAGATTCATAGCCAAACACCAGGCAGAGCTCCAGAAGTCCAGTAGAAGAAAGAGAGGAGGGATTCTATGAGCAAGTGCATCAGGAACATAATGTAGAAACATGCAGTGATGACCAAACCACACTAGTAGGAACTCATGAAAGTTGGATCAATGGCTGTGGGACCTTTATGGGACTGGACGAGGGCCTCTGCATGGTAAGATAATTGTGTAACTTGATCTGCTTGGGGGGTCCCCTGGCAGTAGAATCAGAGTCCATCCCTGGTGCATGAGGGGGCTTTTTGGATCCCACTGTCTCTGATGGGATACCTCGTACAGCCTTGAGGCAGGGGGTAAGGGCTATGGGAGGTCTTGCCTTCTTGTGGGAGGAAGTGAGGAGTGGATGGGTGGAAAGCTGAGGAAGCTGGAGGAGGGAAGAGGGGGATCTTTGATTGGCATGTAAAATGAATGAAACATTTTTCTTAATTAAAAAAAAAGAAAACATAATATATGGTAGATTTCCATAGCTTCCATTTTAAAGATACAAGCAGAAATCCAAAATACTATGGCCAGCAATAACTCAGAAATTCTGAATCTAAATCTTCATCATTTTTACATCATTACTGTCCTGTGTTTTACACTTTTGTCTTTATTGTTAAGCCTGGAACAAAGATTAACTTACACAGATATTCAGTAATGGAATGCTCTCTTCAGAAGATGAATATAGGCACATTAAATGGTTAATTAGTAAATGTTGCTTGCAAAGAATACAAAGATGAAACAAACACACAGGTTTTCTCTCCCATCAGAGTGTTCACAGTCTGATAATGTCATGTAAATAGACAAACTTCAATGTTAACTTATAAGCGTACTTAATGAGCACACAGGGTGATGGGAGGATTATAGATAAGTTAGGGATTATCTCACTCTCTTCAGGAGTATTAGTTACAGGTTTACTATGGACTTTACAAGTTGCTGGTATTTGAAGGATTAGTAAGGCTTACAGGGTGAAAAGAGACAGCTGATCATTTGTAGCAAGGAAAGCATTATTCACAAAGAGGGTTTTACCCATGTGTTATAATAGCAATGACCATGCTATTATGATGTCTTATGTTTCATCATCTGATGGAGAAATACTTTATTAGGAGAGACTAGATAAACAAGAAAGGAATGATGATTCAAGTCTAGTTATTCATTCTCTATTTAGTATTTAGTCATAGTTTTCATCAAGGTAGATATGATACTTATTAACAAAGATTGTTATAATAAAATCTAGTGATGAGTATTATAATTCAGGACCCTGTGGTAACTGCTTTACAAATTTAAATTTCTACTAATGTCCACAAACTATGACACTTATTATGTGAGAATACCCTCTAGCAATGGTCTATGCCAGTGCCAGCCATGACATAAATAGCTCAACCCCCTCATGCAAAAAGAAATACACAGGCTTCACTCGAGCAGCAATCTGACCCAGGTCCTGAGGTGTCTACCTTTCTTCTTCCACTTTCCTTGCTTCCATTTAATAAGAAGAAATGGTAAATATGGTGGTATTTTATTTGTACTGAAATGTGATTTTAATTGTATGTTAATAAATAAAGTTGCCCAGGGGTCAGAGCTATTAGAGCCATAGCAAGAGTGTGGTGGTGGTGGGGCATGCCTTTAATCCCAGCACTTGGTAGGCAGAGCTAGGTAAGTCTCTGTGTGTTCAGGGATACAGCCAGCATTGGAGACATATGCCTTTAAGACCTGGAGGGCTGTACTTACAGGCAGTGACAAGGCAGTCATGTGTTTGGGTTTACAACCAATGAGAAGGCAGAACAGAAAGACTATCTAAAGACAAACACAGAGGAAGTAGGTCTCTTTTGGAGAGGTAGGACCACCGCAGGAGGAAGGGTAAGGTTTTAGCTCTGAGCTCTGACCTCTTGGCTTTCTCTTTTACATTGGTTCTGTGTTTCTTATTTAATAAGATGGTTGGTTACATCTACAGGTAGAAGTTTCTCTTGTCCCCACCATGCCCTGCGGTCCCTCAGCTGCTTATAAAATAATCACTCAGAGGCTTATATTAATTACAAACAGCATGACCTATGGCTCAGGCTTCTTGCTAGCTAGTTCATATAACTTAACTAAACCCATTACTATTAATCTATGTATCACCATGTATTCTGTTGGCATTTTCCAGCCTGGCTCCATCCTGCCCTGCCATAGGCCCATACAGCTTTATCAGCCAATGGGAGCAACATATATTCACAGTATACAAAAAGACATGAAAATAGAGTAGTTACTGTGATTGAAAATCCTCTACCTTTCCATGGACTTGTTTTCCCTTCATGGGTTGACAGTTTTCTTTGGGTTAGTCCTTTTTCTTTTTTTAATTTTGTTTTTTGTTTTTTGTTTTTTCTTGACACAGGGTTTCTCTGTGTTGTTTTAGTGCCTGTCCTAGATTTCGCTCTGTAGACCAGTCTAGCCTCAAACTCACAGAGATCTGCTTGGCTCTGCCTCCCGAGTGCTCGATTTAAAGGCATATGCCACCACCACCCAGCTTAGTCCTTTTTCTTTACCTCACTTGCTAATATAGGGCTAATTTAAACTTATCTTGACCTATATAAACTTGAGCTTCCTAAGTCCACTCTCAGCAAGTTTCAGACCAAAGATGGAGCTTCCAAATACATATTGAATCAATCAATTAAAAGAAGACCCAAGGGAGACAGACAGACAGTCAGCTGCATGACTTGTGTGGGCATGGAACTCATTTGGATTCTGGTGTCCTTGACATTGTTTCTGATGAGATGCTGCTTTTGTCTCTGGAAGAAAAGACTTTCCTGCTCTAGGGTATCTGCTCTCCCTGTCCACTGTCCTGTATGAGGCTTACAATTCCTGATTTCCCTCATTCCTGTGTTGTACTTTCTGATAAACAAAAAAACTAAAGAGAAAAAAAAGAATACAAAAGAATTGAATCACCTTGCAACCAACTAGACACAACTGACATCTGTCAAGCATCAGAGAGTCTACTTAATGACACATAGATATTGACTGAATGGGTTTTATTCTAGAACAACAAAAATATCTATGAATCTGAAGATGGAAATCATTCATGTTCCTTCTCTTAGCACAAGTCACTTGAGACACAGAACACAACAAGGCAGTTTGAAACATGGCAACTGTGAGGTTGTTTTGATTTGCTACTATTAGTAATAATTAGCTTATGGAAGAAAACATTTCTCCAGAATTTTATCTCTCCATCATTCAATGAGTTAGTTCAGTGATCCACCATCACCTTTGACCTCATTTGAAATACTATTCTAGAGACCAGTGAACAGTGACTTTCCATTTTGTCAAATGCATGTTTCTCTTTAAAAATGGACCTAAAAGAACTTTGGGTTCACTTACTGAATTCTTTCCCATAACTTCCAACTCCTTTTTCTGTTGAACTTTCTCCTGCCAGTTTTTATTGCCTAATCATATTATTCAGTACATTATATAGATTAAAATAAGCATCTTGTTTCACAAAATTTTTGTATTTTTCTGTTTCATTTATGAAATTAGGAGATTTCCTTCACAATGTTGTAGAGATGAAGAGTGATTTGTATATTTTGTGCATGGTTATGAAATAAGATGTGGAACTCAATATCATCACTACAGAACTTATTTCTATTTAGAAATTAGACAATTTCAACCTTTTATTATTGACTAATGAGTCATGGAAGAGGAATTATATATACTAAAATGAATCTTTTTTTTCATTATCTTCCCTCTGGAAGAAGTAGAGAAAAATTGCAGATTTTATTATGCTATAGAAAAATTAGGCTTTTAACATGGCAAATACTGTATATGTAGAATTTCTAGTGATTTTATAGTCAATGCTCTTCATTCATATTAACCTATTCCCTAGAACTATGGTCTCTGCATTGCTTAAGAAATATTCATTCAATATTTACTGTAGTTAAAGGAACTCTCTCACCCTTTCCAAATAATCAATGATAAAGAAACAGGGGTGTGGTTTTCATATTAAGGACAAAGAGCTCCTTGAAATACTGCTGCATAATGTGTTTGTGACATTGAAAGCCTGGCAGTTTAAATGACACCCAGTTTATAACCATGGAAAATAAGGTTAGAGAACTAATGTAACAATGATTTCAAAGTGTAGAATTAATAAAAAAAAAAAGGCCAAAACACAAATATGTTATACTAAAAGGATTATCCTTACCTTTTCTCTGTACTCTTATACACACAAGCACACATGAAACATTATCCCACTCATATGCACACAAACACACTTGTACACTGACATATATACACTTTCAAGTCTACACGTAATACTGCCACATATATACACACAAACACACACCACACACACATACACAGGCATACATGTCTGTCTCCACACTCGTACACACAAATGTGTGTAAATGTAGCACACTCACATGTATGGACATGCTGTATTAAAAAAGTTTTAGGAGTGCTCAAACTAAAGACAATAGTGCTCGTCAACCTAGAAGTAGATTACTAGAATGGATATTAATGAGTATTTTTTAAAACTAGTAAAGTGTTAATATTCAAAAGTCAAATAGATATATGTGACTTCATTAATAATTAACTAATACTCATTTAGTGACTAATTGTGGGTAACATACTACACACCTACTGCAAATTATCTTGGTCTCTGTTTCTTTCTGTCTTTCTCTGTCTCTACATCATAGTCAATATATACATATGAATATACATATACATTCATAAATTTTCATGTTAAAGGATTTTTGCAATGGCTTCATCCATTGGCTTTGGGTATGGGAAAAATGCTTTGATTTTATAATTACATTTCCACAGTAGCTTGCAAAAATAAAGATAATTTTAGAATTAAGTAGAAACTATTATTTTCCTTGCATAAACAGGTGCTTAATACATTGTTGCAAACTTGATAGGATATTATTCTCTTACCTCATATTACTAACGCTATGCACTAAGATTAAAGATCATTGTGCACAAGCAAAATATATATTTAATGAATTTTCTAAAGATATTTTATTTTGTATCACGATGAGTAAAGAAAGAAAACCATCTATTCATTTTCTTTTTCAGTAAACACCAATTTTCAGCAAATAGCACTAAAATTATTCTTATATTGTATTCTACTTTAAGCTGTTTGTGAGAAAAAATAACTATAACAGTCTTTTAATAATCATTAGCTTCTATTTTTTCATGGAGGGTGTGCGTGTGTGCATGTGTGTGTGTGTGTGTGTGTGTGTGTGTGTGAGAGACAGACAGAGATGGAAGGGGGAGGGGGAGGTAGAGAGATAAGGAGAGAGAGAGAAGAATATAATTTCTTAATTTTTTTTGTTTTGTTTTTGTTTTTTGAGACAGGGTTTCTCTGTGTAGTTTTGGTTCCTGTCCTGGATCTTGCTCTGTAGACCAGGCTGTCCTCAATCTCACAGAGATCCTTCTGGCTCTGCCTCCCAAGTGCTAGAATTAAAGGCTTGTGCCACTTCTCACAGGCAATTTCGTAATATTTCTTAGTATTCTTCTTAGACTATAGTTTGAAAACAGCACTAGAGGAAAAAAATCTTCCAAGTACACTTTCTCCAAATTCCTGAGATTTCTACATGACTAAATTAACTCAGGTGAAAAGATATCATAAACTTAACTTTATCCAGACACCATGGTTTCATTATCATTAATAAAAAGTAAAACTAAAATTGAAAGGAGGTATTTTAGAGATGTTCAGAATGAGTCTTGTTTAGGGAAAACTGCTCAATGTTTGTAGAAAACAGATTTATCTTATTGGGGAACAAAGTATAGCACTTAAAAGAAAATACAGTTAAGCTTGATTGTAAAGACAGTAACGCTGCCTAGCTGGAACAGTAACAGAAGAAAACATTCACTTTGGCTTTAATCAATTATTGATACATTTTTCATTTTACAAAGTTCTTCCTATTGGTCATAGTGAACATGGCATCCTAGATGAACTGTAATCACCTCTGGGTTGAAGAGTAAAATGACCTTGCCTCTGACTATGATACGCAACCTTATACTTTTTGGAGAACAAATATGTCTTATCGTCCCTTTAAAGGAAAGATAAGGTTTAGTATGTTTATAATGAAATACATTCTTTAAATATTTAGCTGTCAAACATCTTCCCCTATTATTTTGTAATTCTAGTCATCAATTTTCACTCTTTTCCAGGTGAGGCAATGTGAGTTACAGAAGCTACAATCTATTTTTTGCATAAATTTTAATGGCGAAGTTTTATTAAGTTTCAGTGATATAAAAGGCATCATGTGGGTTAGAAATTATGAGAGAGATATAAAAAGAAATCAGGCGTGAGTAGTAGCTAACCCAGTCAAGAGAAAGGAATATGTAAGGAAAAAGATAGATGGAGTGCAAGGCAGTGAACACCAAGACCCCAGGTGATGAGGAAGTGATATTTCCCCACTATGACAAGGTGGAATCTTTTGGCCTTCAAATAAAGGCACACATGCAAATTCTTTTTTGATCTTTTGAATATTTTAAAATTATTCTTCTTAAGACTTTTTTGGCATCCTGGGCACTTTTCAAGTCATCAATATTTACTCTGGAGATGCCTGGCTGTCAGCAGTGTAGTTAAGTGAAATTTAGAATATAATCCAAGAGATATTGGCATAGTTCTGCAGCTTTGGAATGTGATGGAGAATGAGAATACATTATAAAAAAGAATAATTATCCTGAAATAATTCAACTTTTAATATTAAAATTTTGTATAGGCATATGATTAGAAACTAGATTCTAGGCACTGCTAAGAATGAAATAACATAAAATCCTGGAACCAAATAAAATGAAACACTGGAATGAATAATGAAAGGACTTATGCTCAATTTTAACTGGAGTTAGCATAACAGTTAATTTGAAACTTCCTCATGAGTATGGAAAGAGCCCACCTACTTTCTTGATTGAAATCACAATAAAGGTTGAATGGAAAAGGTTAGACAGGAACATCAGGAACATCAATGTTCTCCTAAAGTTTGCACCTTACCGGTATTTTGGCAAAAAAAAAAAATTTTTTTTTGAGTGTGTGTTCTCTTTAACCGTTCCAGGGGAGTATGTTCTCACCATTATCAGACTTTAAGAATTATGACTTGATTTCCTGGAGGGAGATGGCTGGATTCTACGCTTGCAGTGTCTTTTAAATTCTTTTTATTGTTTTTATATTATTTGTGTGTATTTTTTACCTGAATGTTTGTCTGTGAATATATGGAATCCAGGGAGATCAGAAGCAGGCATCTGATCCTCTGAAACTGGGGTTACAGTAGGCTGTCATATTGGTACTGGGAATCAAATCACATTCCTCTGCAAAAGCAGCCAATTCTCTCAAGTTCTGAGACATCCCTGGAGCCCCTAGAGTATCTTTTATTATGAGGGAATGGTATAATTCCTATGAACCAATCACAATAAAATATAGGAAATGAAGAAAGTAAAATAATTATACTTTTATTAATAATATGGGGAGGGAATCAATTGATACTATATAAAAAATTATTTTAAAAAGCCTTAATCTGGTACAACCATATATGCATTTCTAAAAGTTGATTTTGTCTACACCTGTGTGCACATTAGCACACATGAATGTATGTGCCATGCACGTACAGGTGTCTGCAAAGGCCATAAGATGACATAGAATCTTCTAGATGAAGTGGGTGCTGGGAGCTGAACTGAGACCCTCTTGAAGAACAGAAAGTGCTTTATCCCTTAAGCCATACCTCTAGAACCCACAACCCTTTTGCAAGGACACTGGGCAGTCACCTTGGCTTCAGAAGTTTATAACTATTCATTCAGGTTGATGAACTTGCTTGATGATAATTTATGTCACAGTCTTTTATTTACCTGGTGGCCTTCTTTCCTAGCAAATTTGGGGGATTTTGCTGTTAAAAGTTTATTAACAAGATTGTGTGGTTTTTAAAAATGATATTAGCTTGTCCAAGTATCTATCATCTCTTGCTTCTGACATATCCCTGAAAGAATTCAAAGTACCTTTGTAGATGAACGGTCTTATTAAATAAGAAACACACAGTCAAATGCAGAGTTAAAAGCCAAGAGCTGAGACTAAAAACCCTACCCTTCACTGCCACTGCTGTCCTACCACTCCGCAAGAGAGCTACTTCCTGTGTGTTTGTCCTTTTTATTGACTTTCTATTCTGCCTTCTCATTTGTTGTAAACCCAACCACATGACCTCCTCGTCACTGCCCATCTATACAAACATCCAGGTCTTCTATGGTTGGTATTGAGATTAAAGGCATGTGTCTCCATGCTGGCTGTATTCTTGAACACAAAAAGATCTGCCTAGCTCTGCCTGTCATGTGATCGGGATTAAGGGCATGTGTTACCACTGCCAGACTTCTGCTATGGCTTGCTATTAGCTCTGACCCCCAGGCAACTTTATTTATTAACATACAAATAAAATCACATTTCAGTACAAATAAAATATCACCATATACCTTGAGTCCTATAACAGCATGTCTTCTCTCTCAAACTGATTATTTTTATGTCTGTATAGGCATCTGAGAGAAATAAACACACTAACTGTTGAATTTCTGTGGTATATCCATTTTTCTGACCTTGTCTATGTGCTCCAGCTTATCTATGATTCTATGGAGAGTGTGTGTGAGCTCCAGTTTCCCTGTGAGTGCTCATATTGGGTAGGAGACATGCATGTACATATTCACCTTTCTGTGAAGTAGATTCCATCGTTAACAAGGGAGTGGGGGTGGGGTTTGTGTTTGTACTAGATTATCTTCTTGACTCATATTTTTTTCAACACTGAAGTTACAGGTCACTCGCAGATTCCAGAAATTATTACATCACTGTGGAAGAGCATTAAGGGGGATCTAACCCAAGACTGCAACTCACCTCTGCTGTTACTGCATTATTTTTACATGTTAGGACTCAAGCACAGGGTCTGAGGTATGACCCCTCTTACTTTAATGTCCTGTTCTTTGACTTCTTGTGCTATGTACTGTTTCCTCACTGCAGCTTCTTTTCCTGTATTATCTGCTCCTGTTTGGGAGCTGTGATAAAGAGTAGACTCAAGTGCCTTTTACTCTTTTTGCCTGAGTGTTGAGCATCAATGATCAGGTCATGGTTCTAAGATCATATAGAAACTAAGTTGAAAAATCCTTGCTGTGAATTATGTATTTCTCTCATATATAATGTAAAGAGGGCAATAATTATGGTGTTTCAATACAATACTAAACCCCGCAAAAACAATATAAAATACTGAAGGGTCATAGACTATCTTATGTGAACTTTAAATAAGCAACATTGTTTAGCATGTGTAGCTCTGGTGGAGAAAACTATTAGTGTTGTTTACATTGTCATTACTATAATTCAAAGACAGGGTCAAGATGTTACGTTCTGGGGTGAATGGCAGCTATATTTGTGTCTAATGATAAAGCTGACTCCATCTTATTGGCCTGTAAGTGAGTATGTGCATCATTTTCTTGATCCATGATTGATATGAGAGAACCAAGCCCACTATGACACTGTCACCCATGGAAGAGTGGTCCTTGGAGATACAGGAAAGGTTATTGAATCTAAGCTGGAAGAGCATGCCAGTAAGCAGCGTTTTTTAAAGGGCATTGTTTCAGTTCCTGTCTCCAGGTTCTTTTATGTTGATTTGTTTTGGGGGTGGGTTGTTTTGTTTCTTATAGAAATAAAATGTTCTCTTTATTTTCATTTTGTTGAAAATAACTTTTTTCCTCACATAATACATTCTGATTACAATTTCCCCTACCAATTCTCTTGTCACCAAATGAAGCTTCTAGTACCAGAACTGGATTGCATCTAATTGAACTGTTAGACAAAGGGTTCCATGGGACACCACAAACAAGTCAGCCTGTTACCAATACTATAGGTTGCTCTCTTATGAAGAAGTAAAGTAAGGTGCTCACATATAGCCTTCACCACAGTATGCTAGAGACTTTGGTACAGGAAGGTCATCTGTGCACTACCAAAGATAAACACCGACCCAGCCACAAACCCTAAAATCTGCAATGCTGTCTTACATGCAAGTTGTGGTAGTGCAATGGTGATACAAATATTTTGGAAGTAACAAGTCAATATCTGGTTTGACTTATGGTCTGCTTCACAAAATGGAGCCCATACTTGACACTTTCTGGGTGACCAAGAACCCAGATATCACTGTTACCTAGTGTAAATCATGTATTACTGTTATAAA
This sequence comes from Peromyscus leucopus, assembly GCF_004664715.2. Taxonomy (NCBI): domain Eukaryota; kingdom Metazoa; phylum Chordata; class Mammalia; order Rodentia; family Cricetidae; genus Peromyscus; species Peromyscus leucopus. Next base: position 35,542,345 of record NC_051063.1, read on the forward strand.
AAGAAACAAGAACAATGAAAATGACTCCTAATGACATTCTGCTGTACTCACAGATCAGTGCCTTGCTCAGGTGTCATCAGAGAAGGTAACTCCTGCAGCAGACAGAAACAGATACAGAGACCCATAGCCAGACATTGCACAGAGAGTGAAACCTTGGAACACTCAGCCTTAAATGTGATGCCTCCATCCAATCCCTGGTAGTGGTAAATTTCTCCAGTCCCACCAGGCCCTGCGGTCTGTGTTGCCATATGGCCATGGCATCACCAATCCTGTTGTTCCTTGGTCAGCGGCTAGTATCTTTCCTTCTCTCTTTTCTTCTCTCCATATCTCTGCTTGCATTTCCTGCCTGGCTCTAAGCTGCCTTGTCATAGGCCAATGCAGCTTTATCAATTAATCAGAGCAACACATATTCACAGATTATAGAAAGACATTTCACAACACTTCCCTCTTTCTGTCCAATCAAAAAGGAAGGTTTTGATTTTAAGATAGTAAAATTATATATAACAAAGCAGTTATCAAGCAAGAATTACAGTTACAGTATCTAGCCAATTTGTATTTGGCAAAATTGGAAAATATTTCACCATCTATTCTATTTTATGAGTCTAAAATTTTATATTTAACTTATCTTTTATCATGATTAAAGAAAGCTATAATTATAACTATCTAGTCTTCAACTCCATTAAAGACCCCAGAAGGATATAATACTACCTAAGAAACAGGAAGTACATTGTAAGCAACTTCCAAAAATCTAGACATCTGGCTGCCTGGACAGTCACCCAAAGTTTCTCTGTAATATTGGGGCATCCATCTTCAGCCTATAGATCTAGAGTCTCTCAGTTGTTTCTCCCTGTGTCCTATAGAATGTCTGGCAGTCTCCTCTAAGAAGCAGGAACCTGAAGGACCATCTTGCCTTGTTTTGGCAGAACTCAGTGGTCATTTTTCTATGGGTCCTGTATTTTCAGTTTACACAACATCCTATCAAACAGTCTAGGCAAGGGCATTTTTTACCCAGTGGCTAACTTTTGCCACAAAGAAAGCAAACACCACAATGAGTTTCTTTAATGCCTAGCATCCTCTTTGAAGTAATTGGTGCTTCCAGGAACAGACCTGTCTCACTGTCCAGAAAGGTCTAAGTTCTTAAAACATCTTAATTGCCATATTTGTATGTCTTGGAGATTACTTACCTAATTAAAATATATCTTTGTAAATCTAAAAACTTAACTAACATGACTATAAGTTTGATTATGCTAGATGACTGTATTGTATTTCTTAATTATATATTACAATTTTAAAAGAGCTGCATAAACATAATACCTTAAACAAGAGTAGAAATATACATACAGTATAATAAAATTAACTTTAATTTTGTAATAAACTAACATCTATAGCAATGTAGAAGATTTTAAACAAGTTGTTGCTCTTTAAAAGTAGATTTAATCATCTACCCTTTTATCCTATCACATCTATAATATCCTCTTTTCTTCTTTAGAAAGAGATTGCATTTGTAATCAATCTCCTTTAAATAAAAATAAACATTAATAAACAATATTTTGAGAATCTGGGCATAGCTCCTTCTCCTCCTTCCTGCTGATTGGAGGGCACTGGTAATCTTATAGGGATTCTGAGAAAATTAAGAATTATGGTTAAATCTTGGCTGTAGTGTCTGTGAGAATGCATCATCTCAGCCAGGTGCTTTGAAGATGATTTCGGATGTTGGATCAGCTGGGCCATGGCTGTCATCAGAGACCTTTCAGGAAGTCTTGGTTGATCCAACTGTATTAATCTGGAAGAAATCCACAGGTTTTCATCTTCCGTGGAAACACAAGCAGAACCTCTTTTCCAAAGCAACGTATCCTTAAATACAAAATTTGAATTCAAGGTACCTTTAAAATATGCATATTGGTTTACCTTAGTAGCCTTTATAATCAGATGTCTTTCTGCAGTTAAAACTCCAAAAGACAATATAATCCAGACTCTGTAATTTCCATCTTTATGTGGCTTATGTTTATATTACTTTTATTGTCTCTTTAAAGACTTTAGTTTTTTATATTTATTTATTTATTATGTATTCAGAAGAGGGTGCCAAATCTCATCACAGATGGTTGTGAGCCACCATGTGGGTGCTGGGAATTGAACTCAGGACCTCTGGAAGAGCAGTCAATGCTCTTAACCTCTGAGCCATACCTCCAGCCCTTTAAAACTATCTATTTCTTTATATAACTGTCTGTCCTCCTTTTCTTCTCTCTTCCAAACCTACATATATGTTTACATACACTCTAAACCACTTAGAGTTTTATTCCATCTGAATCTGACTTTTGTGTGTCTATAGTCCTTTCCTGACTGGGAGAGATGTTAAATTATTAAACTGCAGCATGGCTAGGATGAAAAGTGGCAGGCGTGGCTGCTTCCCCTGCCCACCTCAGCTTTCCAACATGGTGGAGGTAACCAGGAGGGTCACACTCACCCTGCCAACTCTGAGGTCCATGTTGACACCAGGTAGGATGCAGCTGGCCTATAAACCATTTTTTTTTCTGTATGAGAAAAATCTAAATCCACCATGCAGCATGCTGCACAGCTTGGAGACAGCTCTGTGTACTGATGTGGGAATCCCCCATGTTGTGCTTAAGACCAACTGTTAACAGCAACTCTGTATGGTGGCCTGCATGAGAGATGGAAGTAGGAAGCTGTTTTCAGCTCCATTATTGTGTGTTTAGAAACCCTTCTTAAACTCTTTTTGGCCTTATGAAAATTTGAGAGCCCCACATTGGGTGCCAGATAATAGTTTGTGGTAGGTTAAAACATTTTTATTTAGTCAAAAGGGGGAGTTGTAGTGGGTGGCTGTTTGAGCCATGCCCTGAAGCACCTCTGCCAGTGAGGTAGCAGGTATCTGTTACACCTGCCTATAACCTTGAAGCACATGCCCCTGGGGCGTGGTCACTGGGGGATCCTTAACACCTGGGATGCACGTATGCTTTGGTTTTGGATGCTGATATGGACCAGAGCAGAGCTCACCAGAGAACTATGTTGGATTGTGCCTCAGCCTTCCATGATTCTGCTACAAATTCCTTTATTCTGTCTTGTGAGTTAACCCCCAAATAAATTCCTTTGATCATTAAGCAAGCTCAGTGGATTGCTAGAGATATAATCCCACTATCTTCTCCCCTCAGATCTCAGGAAAACCCACGTAAGAGGAGGCAGAAAGAGTGTAAGAGCCAGAGAGAAGGGAGGACACCAGGAGAACAAGGCCTTGTAAATCAACATGAGTAACGCTTGTAAGAACTTGGGGACTCAAGATGCAAACAGAAGGCCTTCATGGGTCTACACTATGTCTGCATATGTATTATGCCTTCCAGTTTAGTGTTTTAGTGGGATTCCTGAGTGTGAAAACAAGTGGATTTCTGATTTATCTGCCTTCTCTTGAACTTTCTTACTTCTGTAAGTTTCTTTTGTCCAACTTTTATGTGATAGTTTCTGTTTTATTTTATTATATTTTATTTTGTTATATTTTTTAAAAATGAATGAATGAATGAATAAAAATCTAGGAAGATCTATGACCCCCCCACACACACATACATTCTAGTCCCTTACTCCATGTATTATAGTTTGGTTATCAACTTAGCAATTAATATCCACAAATAAGTGAATATATACTATATTTGTCTTTTTTGATCTGGGTTATGTAACTCAGGACGATGTTTTTCTAGTTCTATCTATTTACCTTAAAGTTTCATGATTTGAGTTTTTTAAAGCTTAGTAATATTCTAGTGTATAAATATATAACATTTCTTTATCCATTTATCTTTTGAGGGACATCTAGGTTGTTTCCATTTTTCTTTGCTATTATGAATTGATCATCAGTGGAAATTGTTGACCAAGTGTCTCTTGGAAGAAGTAAGGTGAAGAACCCTTTGAGTACATGCCCAAAGGTGGAATAGCTGGTTCTTAAGGTAGATCAATTGCCATTTTTATGAGAAACCACCACACTGACTTTCACATGACTGTATAAGTTTGCAGTCCCACCAGAAATAGCTAGGTGTTCCCATTATTCCACATCCTCACCAACATGGGCTGTCATGGTTTATTGATCTTAGTCATTCTCTACCTCCAGGTTCTTGCCTTGAGTTCCTGTGCTTACTTCTCTTTATGATGGCTTATAAGCTGTAAACTGAAGAAAACCTTTTATTTCTATAGGTGCTGTAATTCATGGTGTTTTATCACAGTTACAGAAAGCAAACTTAAGGCATGTGGTGAAAAGGTATTTACTTCTAAAACCAATTTAGATCTACATCTATGCATGTGCCAGCCTATCTACCTAATAATCTATTGTGTATCTATTTATTTACCTACCTACTATCTGTCTATCATCTCTTATCTATCCATTTTTCAATGTATTTCTCTAGTCATCCATCTCCAGATATTGCCTAAAAACTCTCATTATTCAGAAGCATTCCAGACAACATGGCAAAAATATTAGATAAATGACAGGTGTGATTTTAATTTCTCTGTTTACCTGTTTTTCACATTTCATCAAGGAGAGAAAAATACCTACTCAATGTCTGCACACCGGGATCTTATCCTTCTTCCAGCTGTGTGGAGTAACAGTGTAGAGATTTTCTAAAATCCTATCATTTTCATATTTTTGATTAATTATTCAGCAAGCAAAATTTTCATTAGTGAATTATGCATTTTATTTTCTTCATCTGGTATTTTTCTATAAAGTCTATTGTTAGATTTGATTATAATTAGTTTCTAATTGCTGTGTTATGGCATTAATTGATATCACATCAAGCAACTAACTACTTTATTCTGCATAAAAGTCATCAAGTCTCAATAATCACACATGGCCTAAAGTTAGACTATAGTTGTCAGTCTCTTGATTCGGGCAATCATAATTTTTTTCAACACAGAAAAGAAGACTTTTTAATAGCCTAGATGCCTGTAAATTGTTCCCTGCTAAAAACAGATGGATACTTTTGTCCACACAGATTCCTTTCCTTGAAATAACATTTGTTATGGTAATCCAGGTTGCTAAAAGGATTAACTAGTGGTCAGGAAAATAATATCTGTGAGGTGTATCTGATAACAGGCTACTTTGTATCATCTTCAAGGTGAAGATATATTTTCATTAAAACAAATATAAACAAACAGAGGAAAAGTAGTAAGTAAAGGAGATCACAAGTAACCTGGAAAGATAGAACACTTTAACACCTATTCCACTAACTACAGTGTAAAACAAAACCAAAACAAACAACAAGAAAAAGTATGCCCAACATTGGCCTGGCCTTGTTTATGAGCCTTTCCCTTATAGGATTGCATTTGGGTCTTTTGGTTTTGTTTTTACAAGATTCATGCTGTAAGTATAAGAATATATATAGGATTGAATTTCAGACACTTTATTATCTACATTCTCCATTCCTCCTCTGTCTGGGCTGAACCCTTCAATACTACTACATCTTGATGAGCCAACTTTAAAAATAGGGATGTTTAACTGCACTGGGTTAAAGTCCAAATGTTACAAAATCAAATAAAGAAAATTCAAATATATTTAAATTGCTCACAGTACTATGTCTGGCAACTAAGGCTGGGATCTGAGCTTCTTTGGTTTCTCTTCAGCAAATATAGGGACCTCAACCTCCACTGTGACATTTATTATCATCATAATCATCATCATTATCATTATTACTATTATTAAATTTTAACTTATCTCTAACTATTTACATTCACATGCTACTTTCTCAAGGGACAAAACTAGAACAGAACTGGGCATGTTAGATTTCTGCCGACACAGTCTAATAGACCATTCCTCTACATATAAGGCGAACTTCAGTTCTGTCAACAGTTAGATAAAAGGTGACCTGGAGGCATTACAGACTCCTACCACAGAGATATAAAAACACTGTATTATATCCTTGTCCTTTTAAGAATAGCTTGAAATTGATATTCTAGGTGAAATCTATATAATCTTAAATTCGTAAGAATTATTCGAGTATAATCTAATTTAATATTCAAATATAATCTAATAATCTGTAAAATGAACACACTTTGTCAAGCTTTCTTTCTCCAGAGATATGCTGCCAGGTTTTGCTCTGATAGATTCCCTAGGAGCCTGCCCTGGAACCTGCTGTCTGTTCTTGCCTCCAAGGATTGCCTTAGGCTAGACAGTCAATTCAATATATTTTACAGCAACTTAAAAGAATGAAGCAAAACAAAGGCAACTTTGGGAATTCATTTCATTCAGCAATAGACAGTTAATTAATTTGTAAGATATTACAATATAATAAACTCCAGAGTGTCTCATTGTCATTTTTAAAAAAATAAGAAAAAATTTAATTATGCACATTAAAGTATTTATAGCAAAATACTGTGATGTCTTTGACAATTTCAAATTTCCCCAAAGAAATACATTTATATTTTTAAATTTTTCATCAGTTTATAATGTGTGATTCTGGTATAATTGCTCTGTACTACAAATAGGCTCTTATGATAGGATGTCTTTACTGTAACTCTTATATCTCATCTCCATTTTCTACTTTATTCCTATTTTCACAGTAGAGCCAAAATATTTTTAAAGTTTAAAATCTTACCCTCTATTGTCTCCCCTCACCCCCTGTTTACTCAGGAGATATCATCTATTTTCCCTTCCCAGGGCAACCCATATGTCCCTCGTATGGTCGTCCTTATTTCCTAGCTTCTCTGGAGCAGTGGGTTGTAGTCTGGTTATCCTTTGCTTTACCTCTAGTATCAACTTATGAGTGAGTACATACCATGTTTGTCTTTCTGAGTCTGGGTTACTTCACTCTGGATATTTTCTAGTTCCATCCATTTGCCTGCAAATTTCATAAAGTCATTGATTTTACTGCTGAGTAATACTCCATTGTGTAAATGTACCACATTTTCTTTATCCATTCTTTGGTTGAGGGGCATATAGGTTGTCTCCAGGTTCTTGCTATTATGAATAATGCTGCCATGAACATAATTGAGCAAGTGCCTTTGTGGTATGATTGAGCATTCTTTGGGTATATGCTCAAGAGTGGTATTGATTCCCAATTTTCTGATAGGGAATGAGAACATAAGGAAATGGAATGGTTAAGCTGGAACAGGGATGGAGTGGGAGAGCAATGAAAGAGACATCATGATAGAGGGAGACATCATGGGGATAGGGAGAAATCTGGTACTAGGAAAGTTCCCAGGAATCCACAAAGATGACCCCAGCTTATACTACAACAGTAGTGGATAGGGTGCCTGAGCTGGCCCACCCCAGTAATCAGGTTGGTGAATACTCTGTCATCATAGATCCTTCATCCAGTAACAGATGGAAGCAGATGCAGAGATCTACAACCTAACACGAGGCCAATTTCCAGGAGTCCAGTCAAAGAGAGGGAAGAGGGATTCTATGAGTAGGGGGCATCAAGATCATGATGGGGAAATCTACAGAGATAACCAAACAAAACTAGTGGGAACTCACAAACTTTAGACCAATAGCTGTGAGCCTATATGGGACTGGACTAGGCCCTCTGCATAAGCAAGACAGCTATGTAACTTTTAAGGGGAACCTGGCAGTGCAAGCAAGATCTATCCCTGGTGCATGAACTGGCTTTTTGGAGCCCACTACCTATGGTGGAAACCTTACATAGCCTTGATGTTGGTGGAGGTGCTTGGACCTGCCTCAACTCAATGCAACAGGCTTTGCTGACTCCTCATGGAGGCCTTACCTTTTCAGAGGAGAGAATGGGTGTAGATGTAACCAATCGTCTTATTAAAATAAGAAACAGAGAGCCAATGTAAAAGAGAAAGCTGAGAGGTCAGAGCTCAGAGCTAAAATCTTACCTCCTGCAGTGCTCCTAGCTTCCCCGAGAGAGAGAGAGAGCTACTTCCTGTTTGTCTGTCTTTAAATAGTCTTTCTGTTCTGCCTTCTCATTGGTTTAAACCCAAACACATGACTGCCTGGTCACTGCCTGTAAGTACCACCCTCCAGGTCTTAAAGGCATATGTCTCCAATACTGGCTGTATCCCTGAACACACAGAAATCTACCTAGCTCTTCTAACCACCACGCTCTTGCTATGGCTCTAATAGCTCTGACCCCAGGGCAACTTTACTTATTAACATACAATTAAAATCACATTTCAGTACAAATAAAAAAATATCACCATAAATGGGGGGGGATTTAGGGAGAAAAGCTGAGGGTGAGCAGGAGGAAGGATGAGAGGGGCATCTGTGGTTGGTATGTAAAATGAATAAAAAAAATTTCTGAATAAAGGAAAAAATAAAGTTTAAAATCTCAATTGCATGTTTAAGAATGTGTGAATGTGTATAAATGATTATGTATGAATGAGTGTGTATGTAAGTGCACATACCTGTGTGCATGTGGAGGCCAGAGGAGGATGTGAGGAATAGAGTGATGTTGCTTGTAGTTGGACTTTTCTCCAGTCCCACTTGGGCCCATAGCGGCTCAGACCCAATTAAACACACAGAGACTTATATTACTTATATACTGTATGGCCATGGCAGGGTTCTTACTATCTAGTTCTTATATCTTAAATTAGCCCATTTCTATTAATCTATAAGTTGCCATGTGGCTTGTGGCTTACCAGTGCTTTATATCTTGCTTCTCATGGTGGCAGTGGCTGGCAGCATCTCCTGACTCAGTCTTCCTGTTCTCCTTTCTGTTTATCCCACCTATACTATACTTCCTGCCTGGCTACTGGACAATCAGCACTTTATTTATCAATCAATCGGAGCAACACATTCAGTGCATACAGAAAGACATCCCCAGCAGTTGCTGGCAAGCAAGATAAAGAAATGACCTATTTCCATGTTATGATAATATTATTCCAGGAGCACATTCAGCCATGGCCAGCTTTATATGAGTTCTGGGGTACAAACTTCAGTTTATACTTCATGTATCTGCAGCAAGTACTCTTACCCAAGAAGACTCTCTCTAGGATGCAGAAAATAGTTTAATAACTAAAAAATAATACTATTATTATGAAAGTATGTAGAGCCTAATATTAATTTATGACCATATTTCTTTTCTTGTCACTTGCATTGTACTTAAATTAGCTGTTGAAAATTGATATTGAGATTAGTATAATATGGCTATCAGTATTTTTTCCAAGAAGGTCAACCAATTCTGAAAATTACATACCAAGTCTGTATCTGCTGAGAGCTAAATCATAAATTTTCCATTTTATATCCAAGTATCAGAATGTTTATCAATGAGAGTTAAGATAACTATATAATTATAATGTTGTATACTTTTGAATTTTATTTTTGTTTAGTCAACTTGCTTCATTTTGATGGGATCCTGTAGAAGGCAAAGATAATCATTAGAGAAACCAAGAATGTCAGTCCTACAGGGTTGTTTCCTCAATGGAGAAAATGAAGACTTGTTTTACAGCCAGAAGGCTGGAAGTAGATGTTGCTAATTATCTTGTGAGCTTTACTATCTGTACAGCTACGCCTCATCCAAATCCTCTAGAATGTTTATCTCAGACTTTTCCTCCCTGGACCTTTGTCTTTAGCTTTGTTTATCAATCAATAGAACTCATCCTTAGGGGAGATTTCACATGTACTTTCTAGCTTGCTGACCTCTGGTCAGAGAATACAATAGATCCTAAGCCTTTAAGCAATAGAACCCATCATCGTGGTAGAGGAGTTCACATGTACTTAGTAAATGAGTTTTGATGAAGTCATACCTTAAGCTTTATGTGCATATAAGATTGGGATAATTGTTACCAGGAAAAGTTTTTTAAAAATTATAGTTAAGTGTAGTTGGACCTTTTCATCAGGACCACAGGCTCTCCAGTAATGACATTTAAACTTCTTATTAATTATAAAAGCTCAACTGATAGTTTAGGCTTTTTTCTAGCTAGCTTTTAAATTAACCCATTTCTATTAATTTACTTTCTTCCTTGTGGCTTTATTTCCTTTACTCTCTCTTTATTGTGCATGTTGCTTTCTTGCTTCCTCTGTCTCTGGTTGCTGACTTTCTATATCTCTCACTTCTTCTTCCCAGCATCCATTCTGCCCCCAAACCCTGCCTGACTGTTGACAATTCAGCTCTTTATTACATCATCCTGAGTGAAAAACATTCACATTGTACAAAAAGATTATTCTACAACATTTCCCCTTTTTGTCTAAATAAATAGGAAAGGTCATCAAATTTGCTTTATGGTTTCTCTTGAATTTCCTGTTCTCTCTGCTATAGCTGTTTTTATCAACCCCAAGCAGTCTGGTTTATTCCAATAGGCACTTGGTTGTTTAATTGCTTTGAGAAGAGTTTTCTTCTATAATGGCAGGAATGGACTGAACTGAATTTGCTGTGGGGGCCTGCATGAGGTCCATCAAGGAGTTTCCCAACAGCAGAGGTGAAGGATTACCTTGTCTGTCCCTTGTTGATATACATTCATTAGTCCAATGTTCACCTTTACTACATCTTCTACATATTCCAGAAGGGAGGGGCATTCTGTTGCCATTGTTCCTTGAATAAACATTGTTTCTAGGAATGCCCTGTTTATAGTCCCTTTTTAGGTGACCTTGTTTACTTCAATTAAAGCATCTGACATTATCATTTTTCCTCAAAGCTCTTGATATCACCTCTCCTATCCACATCTCATCATAGTCATGAGACTCAATATTAATTGAGTTCCTGATCCAATCTTCCAAGGGTGCTGATCTTGCCTTTAATGGCCTGATTACCCTCTTGCATGCTGCATTCACATTCTCAAAAGACAAATATTCAATTATTATCCATTTAGCTTCTGAATTTGGTATCATTCTATTTACTGCTGAAGAGAGCCTTTGAAAGAAATCCATGAAGGTTTCTTTGGAACCCTTTATAACTTTTGTAATTGATTCAGTTTTCTTTCCCACTTCCCCAATTCTGACTCTGTTCCCAGTATGGCCTTGAACTAACAGAGATACAGGCAGATCCCTGCCTCCTGAATAATAGGATTAAAAACATTTGCTACCATTACCTGACTTCTATGTTTGCTGTAGTGGCTGACTTTTTCCTCTGATCCTCAGATAAATTTTATTGGGGGACATAGTATATTGGGGGACACTTTATATTACCACAGGACAAGTTGAAGGAATTTCAAATATTTTAAAGTATCAAATTATATAGATGTGTTCTTCCTTCTTTATGGTTACTATAATCAATTTATGCTGCAGTAAAAGGAAGTAACAGAAACTGTCTACATTTATATTGGGCTAAAAGCTATGATTTGGGTCCTTCCAAACATTTTTAATGCCATAAAATAGGTCTATATATGGAAGACATATATTTTATTAGGGAGACAAGTTAAAATCTGCAAGACATTTTTTAATTGTATAGATAATTTAACCACATTTTGAAGTTAGCTCTTAGAAGTTTAATTTACATACAACAAATTGACCAGTTTTAAATGCATAATCCTATGCTTTCTGGCAAAGTTATATGATTATGTATCTACTGCTACAAGAAGGAAAAATATCACATTGCTAGAGTTTACTTAGCTCTTTTCTCAGTCTATGCCATTTTGCTGTTTCACTCTTCTGGTCCATATCAATGAAATCTTACCTTGGAGAGTCTTTGTGCCCAGCTTTTGTCCCCCAGTATAATGCTATAAGATTCATTCATGTCATTTCATTTGACAATACCTAGGTTCTTTTTATTGCTAGGTACAACTTTTCAATATCATGATTTATTGGTCTATTTAACTATGTTGAAGAACATATTGGTTATTTCCAATTTGGAGCCACCATAAACGAACTCATATTACCACTTATATGCACATCTTCCTGTATACATAATTGGTATTATCGTTAGTTGAATGGTATAATGTTCTGAAGTGCTAAATTATGTCACAAAATAAAAACACATATATTCAAATTTTCAGGAAACTATAAAAAGCTTTCAAAGGTGATCATTACAATTTTTTGTTCTTTATGACAAATGCATGAAGCTTCTATTTTCTTTGCTTTTAAAAAATTAATGTAATTTTGTGGGTATAAGTGTAGTACTTGCCTGTATGTACATGAATCACATGTAAGCCTGGTGCACAAAGACATTAGAAGAAGTCATCTGATAACCTAGAACAGGAGGGATGAATGATTGTGAGCCACAATGTGGGTGTTGGGAACAGAAGTCAGGACCTCCTTTGCTGTTTTTGTTAAATCAATAGTTCTTGTGTGTCATTTAAATTTTAGCTTTCCTACTAAAAGTACATTAGTAAGTACTGATCCTCTTTTAAAATTCATCTGATTTTCCTTTGATTAAATAACAAATGTATACTAGTGTTAAAACTTGTTTAACTAGAATTTTGACAAATTTAAATAGAATTTCAATATCTGAGGGTAAATGACATTCAAATTTGATGAAATTCAAATTTTTAAAACTTTATTTATAGACGTTATTAGAAGTAAAAAGATTTTCAAAAGAAAAGAACTTAAATTGGTTTGTAATGTAGAGTGAGGCGATATACTCTACTGCATGCAGGTAAATCTGGGACATGGAAAGAAGGGCAGAAAGGAGCATTCTAGTATCTGCACAGTCATATAGAAACTCAAAAAATCTTCTTAGAGGAAGAAATGGTTTTCTAATACTCACATTCTTAGTAAGTCCTCACTTTTAATCAACTTCTTTTGAAAGACTAAGGAATGTGGTGCTAAAAGAGGGGAAGAAATTACTTGCTGCTTCTAAGAGATAGAAATGAAACATGAGCCTGATAGACTTGTATCATAAGGATAAGTTGAATATTCCTCCTCAGCATCATGCTGGGCCACAAGGAAAGCAAAGCAGGGGACCACATTGTGGTGGTATTGTGTTCCCCAAAATATTGTGTACCTTAATAAACTTATCTGGGGTCAGAGAACAGAAAAGTCAATAGTTAGGCAGTGATAGCACATGCCTTTAATCCTAGCATTCCAGAGGCAGAAATCCATCTGGGATCTCTGTGAGTTCAAGGCCACATTGGAAACAGCCAGGCATGGTGACTCACACCTTTAATCCCAGGAAGCAAGCCTTTAATCCTAGGGAGTGATGGTAGAAAGCAGAAAGGTATATAAGGCTTGAGGACCAGAAACTAGAGGCATTTTGCTGGTTAAGCATTTGGTTGGTTAAGCATGTGGCTGATTAAGCATTCAGGCTTTTAAGCAGCAGTTCAGCTGAGAGCTATTGGAATGAGGACACAGAAGCTTCCAGTCTGAGGAAACAGGACCAGCCGAGGAATTGGCAAGGTGAGATAGCTGTGGCTTGTTCTGTCTCTCTGATCTACCAGCATTGACCCCAATAACTGGCCTCGGGTTTGATTTTATTAAAAAGTACTTTTAAGATTCCTGCTACACCATATTTCCTCTCTTGTAGGCCTCTTGGGGAGATCAGAGACTTTGTTTCACAGGCCTGTCCAGGTAAATACTATGGTCTGTCAGCAAGGTAACAGGGATGATGTGGGAGTGGGTCAAAATGGATAAAGCTAGGTGAAGCTTAATAGGTAAGAGAGAGATTAGGAGAGGGAACTTGAAGATGCACCTAACATTTTCTTTGCACTTGCCAAGTGCCAACTGCTTTACATAAATTAGCATAGGCACCAAACACTTTACATAAATTAACTTAGTTTGTTCTTGAAGCAGTCCATGAGTTAGACATCTCACTAAAAGTCCTGTCTCACACAGGAAAGCAAGTAAATAATAGAAAGAGTCTATTGGATTGTTCATTTCAACCTAACTAGGTTGTAATTGTAAACTGTAGGTCCAGGATTTGAGGAGTGGAACTCTTCACTCAGTCTCCTGTGCATCAGTTACTAACTTGTTGGTTGGAAGTGGATTGTTACTAACCATAGCTTTGTGTTTTTGTTCTTGTTTATTTTTTTTTTAATCAGTCAAATCTCCCCTTCTGATTTTCATTTAAAACTGATGTCTATATTACATGCGCGCGTATGCACACACACATACCCACACACGAAAGAAGAGTTGAACTCAGTTTTATTGAACATCCAGGTCCCCAACTACAAGTTGATTAATCTAGTGTGGTGGCCTTTAAATTTCCATAAGTGCAAGAATCACCTTGGGTACCTGTTAAAGGTCACATAGGCCCAGGACTCACCCATTTTGACAGTGTACAGATTTTGAAACTGTAGAATTGTTATTTTACAAGTTCCTATATCTTTATACTTACTTTCTGCTCTCAAGCTCTTTGTTTTTTGACCACTGTGAAAATGTGTTTATTGTCAGAAGTCATTGACCACATCTCTCTAAGGCAAAGTTTCTTCATAAAGTGCCAAAAAGAGTCCACAGACTTACTCTAGCACTGACCCCTGGAGACATGGTTGCCTGTGAGCTTCTCTTTCTCCCTCTGCTCTGAAAGACTTTAACATAATTTCTTGTATGTATTACCTTAGAAGATTTTATATTCTTGGAATCTTCACAGCAACATACTAATACATGGATCCCACAAGAAAATTGTGTGTTTATGACTGACTAAATAAATGAAACAAAGAATGCTTCATATTATGTAAAATACTATTATAACTACCTTGAATAAATGAAGATATCTAAGTGACAGTTGCTTCTCTCAATTTGATGATCACACTATTAAAACAATGAACACCAAAGAAATAATCTAATGATGGGGGATCTAATGATGGGTGAGAAGGCACAAGCCAGAGAGAATACTTATCTTAGAGATTTTCAAGATGTCAGACCACCTTATAGGATGAATGAGGGGTCCATAACATGAGGGAGGGGGTTCCTGCTAGCATTATGGTGGACGGGAGACAAACCAGGAAGAGATGAGAATTAAAAACTTGGTTCAGCCTGACTTCATTTGGCTGGTTCAAATTTCTAGAGAGTCTGAAGCTGGATGGTTCATTGCCAGCATATTTAAACACAGTAAAATTTGGAGAAGTTACCTGGTGTAATATAATCCCCAGTGCACAAGGAGGTATAATTACATCAAAATTTAACTCAAAGTATATATCATTTCTTCCAAGAAGACGGGTTCTAGAGGTAGGCTACATATATAATCTTAAGAGTCCAGGGAAGGATCTGGCATGGTCTCTGTCATACAGATAGCATAAAGGTCATTTGGGCTATCTTTGGTCCTGATTGAGGGAGCTTGGGGGAGACCCTGGATATACAGATAACATAAAGTTCATTTAGACTACTAGCCATCTCCAGTTCTGGTTGTGGAAACTTGATATGTCCTGGTAGAACAGAAAACACAGATCACCAGACTATTTATAAACTTCAATTCCAAGTTCTCCGGGTGGAAAACGGGTTCTATGGCCTTCCTTTGAAAGGATAGTCCAGCATGTTTAACATTCCTGGTTTCTCTGGTGATCAGTGGGCACAAGGACCTTTTGTACTCTCAACACATGAGACTGAAGTCCAGACAATAATGGATCAATGATTGTCAGGACCACATCTTTTCCACACTACTTAGTTATGTTTACTTTTTGCCTTCTATTTAAGCCTTACTCTCATCTCAGGACCAAAGATGAACTGGGAGATAAGTGCTGGTTCTGTTTGTCCATCTTTTCAAAAACACGGTATTGAATAATCTATTTTTGTTTCACTCTTAATTTTTTCTTTGAATTGGCTTACTGAGGACAGGTGGCCTAACCTGGCTTGTTGGGACATAGGCAGTGACCCCAAAGTTTGGTAACCTTGTCTGATGGCTCACTTCAGTATGAAACAATGTTATTTTCAGTTAAATACTTGCAGAATTCATACAAATGATATTAAATTGAAGGTCATATGACCATAAATTAATATACACAAATACAGGCTTAGAAAAACCAAAGAGAAGTGATGGTCAATGATGTCTGAGCCTTGGCCTTACCTGAAAGACTGTGACCATGAGATCAATATTATGTTTTGCACTGTATAGTTTTATGTCAAGTTGACACAAGCTAAAGTCATCTGAGAGGAGGGAAACTCAATTCAGAAAGTACCTCCATAAAATCAGACTACAGGCAAACTTGTAAGGCATTTTCCTAGTGATTGATGGAGGAAGGCCCAGCCTACTGAGGGTAGTGCCACCCCTGGACTAGCAGTTTAGGGTTTTTTAAGAAAGCAGGCTGAAAAAGCCATGATGAGCAAGCTAGTAAGAACCACTTCGTAGCCTGTATATCAGCTCCTGCTTCCAGGTTCATGCCCTGTTTGAGTTCTTGCCCTCACTATTTTTGATAGTGGAATTGATATTTGGTACTGTGGGTGACATAAACCCCTTTTCTCCCCAAGTTGCTTTGGGTCACAGTGTTTCATCACAGCAATAGAAAACCTAAGTCATGTTCTATGCCTGCTTTGTACCATATGTTGCCTTTTGCGGATCAATCATAAAATTGGGCATAATAATTATACTAAAGCTTTCCTTATTTTTCTCTTGCATACAAGGCCATATGTGAACTTAGTGGTCAGAGATGGGTCATATTTGGACCAATTAGTATGAGGGGCTGCATCTCTCATATTACTTCCAAATTATTTTGTTTTCTGAAGAGAGGGAGAGTGCCGAGAGAGTAAGCCAAATCACTTGCCATCCCTTGTGTAAGGTTTATTATAACAGCTCTGGTAATTTATTCATACTTGAATACATGCTTTAAATGTGAATTTGAAGCTCCTTCAATCAAGAAACAGAGTATTTCTTGCCCCTGCAATCTAGATTGGCCTTTTGAATTGTATTGGAAATCAGAATGAGTAATGGTGACATTTTACTAGTGCCAGGTCTAAGGATTAAGAGGCCTGTCACACTCCTACTAGCTCTCTGGAAAACCGGCTACCACAGTGTGAAAAGCCATGGGCTTGCCTGGAGGGTGATAAACAGGTCCTGCCAAGAACAGACAAGCATAGCCCAGATTAGCAGAAGCATTCAGTTAATCCATAGACTTGGGATAACACAAAATGCTAATTGTTGTAAGTTATTGAGATGTGGCTTACTATGTAATAGTTTAAAGGGTGATGACTGATAGTGTTTGCAGCCTCAGATATGACAGCAAAAATGTCACTTCTGTCTCAATCTAATTAATCAACATAAATAAAAAGCCAATCTAGGTGTAAAGTATAGTGTGGTCAAACCCAACTCTAAACAAGAGAAGCTGGAAAGCCACATGGTAGAAGATGTGGGTACAGGAAGCGTTTCAAACAGGACATGTCATTCAATCTAAAAGACTGTAGGCTGCGTTTTCACCTTTCCCCCTCATACTTTATTCATTTTCTTCCTTCCTTCCTTCCTTCCTTCCTTCCTTCCTTCCTTCCTTCCTTCCTTCCTTCCTCCCTTCCTTTCTTCCTTCCTCCTTTCCTTCCTTCCTCCTCTTTCCTTCCTTCCTCCCTCCCTCCCTTCCTCCCTCCCTCCCTCCCTTTCTTCCTTCCTTCCTTCTTCTACCTCACCTAATTTACTTTCCCCTCCATTTCCGCATCTTTCCCTCCATCTCTTCCTACCTGGTTCTTCCCTTCCTCCCTTCCACTCTCTTCACCTCCCTTAAACTCAAACACCTGATCCCCCTTTAAAACATATCCACAGAGACTTCTTTATGCATTTTATAAAAATCCTTGTTTATCTCATATTTTAGTAGAATGTTTTATTTTTATGAGTTAATTACATTAATCTAAAGACAGCTGCTTATTGAAAGTATTTGTTCCATTAAGAACACTAATGTGGACCTATTTGGCCCATATGGTTCTATCTGTGGGACACTATAATGAAACATGGAAATAAAACAAAGTACAGATGATTACAATGATCTGGAAAAGCTCTAGTGCTATGTAGTGAGCACCTGCAATTATATATTACTTGACTTTTGTCTTTGATTGCCACCACTCTTTTCATCACATATATGTACAGAGATGTAAGTTAAGGGCAAGGTTTCATTCAATATCCCCAAGGGTTTCCTAGTAATTAAAGATGGACCACTTCACTTCTAGGTACTAGTATTATAACTGATTTGATATTATAGAATAATTTCATTAAGTAATGCAATATGTGGTCTATCCTTGTGGGCATGCTTATAATATTAGGTATTTTAATTCTTCTAGATGGTATTTTTTCATAAAGAAGTTATCAATCTCCTCAGCTAATTTCTACAAATACACCTCATTTTTTAATCATTGTATTCTTATTTATATTTGTGAAGCGTAACTTTAACAAGAACTAGAAAATGCTTATCCCAAAGCATTGGATCATTATATTTCATGTCAGTCCAGAGATATAACAAGGAGACAAAATTGTTATATCACCTTGTTCAGCCTAAATAAATCGCAGGGTATGGAGGATCTCAGCTTTCAGTAGAAAGGAAATCATCATTATCTCCTTATTTATTTATTCAGAGTCTCTGCTGTACTAAGAAATATGCTAAACAATAAATATATGCTTCAGGTAGATTAGGAAACAGTATTTATGAAACTGCAGTATGTGTCTGGTATTTGATGTATATTATTCCATTTCTGAAGTAAAATTTTTTATGGCAATGGAAGGAAAACCCAAAGGTTAGGTAGGAGGCTTAAGTAACTCATTCTAAATTAAAGTGTAAGGAAGCCATATATCCAGGGTTCAAATCTAGAACAACTACTTGCAAAGCAGGGCCCATTTAGTCTTCCCTTAATTGTTTGTAAATGATGTTAGACTTTGGTTAATAATGCAGCAAATGATTAAACAGTAGTAAAGTGGCATTAATTGGATATACTAGAATTCTATTTAGGAAGAACAAAGTACTTCCTTAAAAGCTCTGCTCAGCAACTCTTATGCATTTTGTATAGTCAACAGAAATGAAAATGATGCCCACTAAACCAGGATGGAAAACATAAACTGAGTGTGTTTTGCTCCTGAGAAATGGAAATACATGCCGGGCAGTGGTGGCACACACCTTTAATCCCAGCACTCGGGAGGCAGAGCCAGGTGGATCTCTGTGAGTTTGAGGCCAGCCTAGTCTACAGAGGGAGATCCAGGACAGACACCAAAACAACAGAGAAACCCTGTCTTGAAAAACCAAAACCAAAACAAAAAAAAAAAAAAAAAAAAAAAAAAAAAAAAAAAAAAAAAAAAAAAAAAAAAAAAGAAGAAAGAAAGAAAGAAATGGAAATACCATCTCACAACAAGCTCTCTTTTCCTCTGGCTCTTACAATATTTCCACCCCAATCTTACACAATGATTCTACTCTTGTTTAAAGTATTTTGTTCATGCAATTCATTTAAAATTGTAATATGTAATTAAGAAATACAGACTAATAATTAGTCATCTATGATAATCAAGCTTATAGTCATGTTAGTTAAGTTTTCTAGGTATACAAAGATATATTTTAATTAAGTAGGTAATCTTCAAACACTTACAGACCTACAGAATATGGCGAACTTAGACCATTCTGGACAATGTCTGCTCCTGGCAGCACCAATTACTTCAAAAGAGATGATATACATCAAAGAAACTCATTACAGAGTTTGCTTACAACGTAAAAAGGCTAGCCATTTGAACTGCTCTTGCCTAGGCTGCTCAACAGTATATTGTATAAACTGAACATGCAGAACCCATTGGAAAATGACCACTGAACTTTGCCAAAACAGGACAAGAAGGTCTTTCAGGTTCCTGCTTCACAGAAAAATAGTGCCAGATATTATGCAGGACACAGAGAAAAATTGACTGATGAACTTTGCCAATAGGTAAGACAATCCTTCAAATTACGTGTTTCACAAAAAAGTCTACCAGAGACTCTAGGCCTGTAGGTTGAAGACGGATGCCTCAATGTTACAGAGGAACTTTGGGTGACTGTCCAGCAGTCAGATTCCTACATCATATCTAGAATTTTGGAAGTTGCTTACAGAGCACTTCCTATTTACTTAGGTAATATTATATCTTTATGGGGTCTTTGATAGAGTTGAAGACTAGGTAGTTATAACTACAGTTTTCTTTAGTTATCATAAAAGGTAAATTAGATATAAAACTTTAGACTCACAAAGATAGGACAGAAGATAAAAATATTTTCTTTAATTTTGACAAATCCAAATAGAAGTTATAACTGTAATTCTCACTTGATAACTGCTTTGTTATATGCAATTTTGCTATGTTAAAATGAAAACCTTATTTTTTTATTAGACAAAAAAGGGTAAGTACTGTGGGATGGCCTTTCTGTACACTGTGACTATGTTTTGTTACCATTGGTTAACAAAGCAGCAACTATGGCCTATGGCAAGGCAGAATAGAAGAAGGTTGGGAATCCAAGCAGAGAAACAAAGAAAAGAAGGCAGAGTCAGAGGAGACTCTGAGTGCTGCTGGGGGAGCAAGGTATAATGAACTACAGGTAATGCCATGTGGCAATATATAGATTAAAAGAAATGGGCTAATTTAAGATAAAAAGAGTTAGCTAGCAAGAAGTCTGAGACATAGACCAAACAAACAGTTTGTAATTAATATATGCCTCTGTGTATTTACTTTGGACCAGGTAGGAAAAAAACTTGTTCCTACATTACTTGCCAGAGATGTATCATATATTCACTGGGTCTGAGCTCTATATAACTGAGCTATATATAACTATAGAAACCAGAAAAATGTAGTCCTTCTCATCAAGGAACTTTCTCTTTCAACAGCTGGAGACCATTATAGATGATGTCTCTAAGGAATGTCAGAAGTTACACCATAAAGTATATTCTTCTTAATTTTATAGGAAACTTATGTTCCTTAACTTTCAAATACCAGGCATCTGGACAATAGTTATCAAACTTAAATGGGGAATGTGGAACTTTTTTCAAAAGCTATTAACACCATGTATAGACCCGGAGGCTAAAATCAAAGTTTCAAGGAAATAAAGTCCCTGGACTTGTAACGATCATGGGATGACTGTATGTATACTTAACAAGTTTGTGTATGGGGTACCTTGAACCATGTATATACAAATCAGAGTTTAGGCTATTTCCATTCAAATGAGTTTGCAGTATTAATTTATTATTTATTACAAATTGCAGCCTTTTGTGGATGGCTGCACATACTCAAAGCTCTTTGTCCACTGTCACAGTACAGAGCAACAGGCCTCCTTCAACAATAATAGCCTCTGTTACAGCTTTCACTTGGGCTGCAACTTTAAACTTGTTTGAAATATTTCTACAACAAAGTGGAACCTCTCCCCCATCTTTCTGTTTTTTATTTCCTCTCTTCTACTGTAGACCTTGGTGAGAACAGTAAACTGTATCCATCCCTCAGCCTGAATTCTGCCTTGCATCTGTATTTCTGCCAACAATTACTCCTGTATGTATCCTCGCTCAAATTCTCAGGACAAGGACAGAATGCAGCTACATTTTACCCCCAGAACATTATATGGCTGGTCCCTTGCCATATTCCTGGCAGATCTCTTCTTCTCTAAAACCCTAATAGCTGAGCCTTTTTCTTTACATTATTGTCTTCTAAGTTCCCTTAAGAAGCTCTTTAAGCTTTGTTTTGTTTAAACTATTAAAGAGCTTTTCCAGCCCCCAAATCAAACTCTTTCACATCCCTCAGGAAAACAAGCTCCAAATCCCCCCAAACCACATGCTGCAGTTTATCAAAGCAATAGCCCCATTTTTCTTTATCAATTTTCCACATCAGGTACTTGTTTCTATGACAGAAGAGCTGACAAATCAGCTTAAAGCAGAAAGGGTTTATTCTGGCTAAGATTTCAGGATATTATCCAATATGGTGAGGAACTCACAGTGGTAAGCATTTGAGATAGTTGACCACAAAGAACCCACACTCAGAATCAGAGAGAAATGAAGGGCAGTGCTCTTCTCACTATCTGTGTTTGCTTCGTGTAGCAATTGAGTCTTCTAACTTCACTTAACCTAATCAAGAAAGTTCCTCACAGACATGCCCGGAGATGTGTCTCCAGTTGGATTCTATATACTGTCAAGGTGAAAATATTAGTACTCATAGGGCTATATCATTTGGGATTTTGTGGTGTCTGTATTTGTTACATTATACTCTCTATCAAGAGATACTGTACAACAGAAGGTTCAGAAAGCAACAGATTCAGGACAACTTTGATTTTGTGTATTGTTTGCTGATATCCTGATTTACCCTCATGTGGGGACCTGCCCCACCGGGAACTTAGGTCACCTGTGAAGAGGTGGCCTGGAACCAAGGAAAGGCAAGTGCATACTGCTCGCCCATTTCCCAGCCTCTCTCTTACCCGGAGACAATCAGACACAGCGGGGAGTCAAGTCAAGCAAGAACTCGTTTATTGATAGACAGTAAGCCTCTTTTATTCCAGAAAATCTCAGAAGCCTAGGAGGGGGTGAAGGACCAACCAATCATTTTAAAGGGCACCCTGTTTACAAGTTGTTTATGTCCTGACACTATCTCTTGTTTTTTAGTGTCTTATCTTAGCATAAATAACTTAAGCTAACTTCATTTCTCACCATTTGTATCCACTCTCTGCGTAAACACTTTAAAGCTTAAGCTCTATTTATCTGAATTTCTCTCTGGCACCCTCTTTGCAGCCTATGTATGCCCCACACCCTCATGCTCAAGAAATCTAACAGGATGCTATGTCACTGAACTCTTGCTGTCTTTCTATATCAGTGTACACTAGCTGTGAATGTCAGCCCTTCAGAGCTTCCCTTAAAAGAGTTGGCATTTTATGCACAATCCTAGTTAATTATTGTTTTTGGTCAGGAGTCATGGGATTATAACTTAATTCCTTGGACATTTGCATTAATGTAATTGTTTTTAGAATAGACCTTGCTCTGATAGTGATTCATTTCATTCAATTTAACAAATAATTTTATATGATTGAATCATATTAATGTTAGATAATGTCAATTTAATTGATAGAATGACTTATTATATTATATTATTTCATACCTTAACTCTCATTCTCCAAATAGAGCTTCAGTGTAGATGGATAAGCCATGTCATTCTTATCCTCTTGATATTGACTGGGTTAGTGACTCAGTTATTGGTAGTAGCCCTTTCATAGAACTTGAGAGGTAATGCACTAGGATAGAATAATTCAATTAATTCAACAAACGTTAATTAAATGGTTATCCAGTATCAGACAATGAATTAAGACCTAAAGGAATAAGAATAATTAGCACAGTCTTGCTTTGGAGTGACACAAAGCTAGTATTTAAAAAGGACTTATAAAAATATGTATATCACATATGTCAAATGTGGTAGTGCACGACTTTACTCAGCAATCAAGAGGCAGGTGAATCTGTAAACTCAAGCCTAGCCTGGTGTACATAGCAAGTTCCAGTATAGAAAGTGCTACATAGTGAGACCCCGTGCTAATGTGTGTGTGTGTGTGTGTGTGTGTGTGTGTGTGTGTGTGTGTTGTGTGTGTATGTGTGTGTGTTGTACACAGCACTGTTCATTATAGCATGTTTAGTAACATGAAGGAGAGCCAGACTTAAACAGGAAAGTAAAAGGGCAACTTCACAAATATGAGATTCTTTAAGGAGCATGTTTTTATATGTTGTTATTTATTTACTCATTTATATACATATATGTGTAAAGAAATGAATGGTTTATCCTTCAATGCAGTGTGATCAAGGATGGTGATGTTGTTCTGTCTCTCACTGACCTTCAACCCTGCACCCAAAATATCCTCTCAGAAGAATAATGCTTTTTAGATACAATCACTCCTTTGGTAGAAATGGTCTTGTCATTCGGTCTTGACTTTTAGAAGTCTATCTGTAGACTCTAAGTAGCTGCAAAAAATTCATTGACATCCATATCAAAATACTCCTCTGAATCTCTCCCCTACAAATTCTGCTCAGCACATATTTCTCATCCATGTTGCATGTGAGCAAAAACAGATTTCAGGTCAAGGTCCTAAACCACTTGCAATTTTTAAGTGGTGTTTCAGATATAACAAAGTATTTTAGATTTGATAATTTCTAAAAAAAATATATATTTATTACATACAGTTATAAATGCTAGAAAGTCCAATAATAGCAAGGTAGAAGCAGTTTGGTGTCTAGTGAGGGTCCAGCAAACACTTCAAAATGGTACATTTTATGAGCCTTCACATGATAAAACGGAAGCTGTTCAGGCTATTTTGTAAAGTCACAAATCATAGTCATTGGGGTGGAGCCCATGGAATTCAATCACCTGTCAAAACCACATTTCTTAATATGATCACATTGGATGTTAGCTTTTAAAATAAGATGGGCTGGGGAGCTGTTTATCAGCATTCAGACCACAGGCATCAGGGATAGGGCAGACATAGAAAGGAAGGGCAACCTTTAATGATGATGAGTGAAAGACAATAATTGATTCTATACTTCCAATACAATACCTTTATTATAGGAAATTAGATGTGATAAAGACATCTTCTAAACTAAAGGAGGTGGTGAAGAGACAAAAACGAACCATGAGTGGAGTTGCAAAGAGGACTTGGTTAAGTAAATGGCAATGTTCAGGCAAGTTAAATGTAAATTCACAAGACACCTGAGTGTTAAGATGAGCAAGATTAATGATTAAGTATTTTTTAATTTATTACTATTTATTAGCTATATCAGAGGAGGGAGATAAAAAGAAAGAGTAGGTTTCAGAGAAAAACCAAATTATTTGGATCATCATGAATGAGAATTTAGAAAACATTATTAATGTATACAAAGAGGGCAATAGAATTATGAGATGAAAAACTCATATCTATATCCTTATTTTAGGGCAGTTAAGTAAATAACCTAGTAGTAGTGGCAAATAGTGGCACCTCAGTACTGAACTCAGCCTCTCATTAGAGGATTTTATAATTATGCCACATCTATATATTTAATTTTAGCAATTTTCAATAAAATTCTACAGAAATAAAATGCTAAGGATGTATTTTATTAAATGTTATAATATGAATAGTAAGAAATAGCATGAATAGTATGAAAAATTCTCTCCTATTCTAACTACTTTATTGGAAATTTTTACCAAGAGACTTACAGTGAAATTTGCAGAAGTGGTTACAGAAAGAAGATCGGAGTGATCAATTAGTTCAATGAAAACTGACCTACCCTCAGATGATTTTCATCAGACCGTGTACGCACTGTTGAAGAAGTCCAGTGTTTGATTGACTTGAGGCGTTACATGAGGAATGGATGGACAGATGGATACAGAAATTGATTGCTGCCATTTCTGTCTAGAAGTCTTAACACATGTCTTCCTGAGTTGTTTCATGGATTTCCAGTGGAAGAGGGTTTATTCTTATGCAGAGCCAGCAACTAATATTTTGCCTGCCTTCTGAAATGACTGCTTCTTTTTTGCATCAAGTCAAATTTATCTCACTAGAGCAATTAGACATTAGCCCTTTTCTAGATTTTCAAAGCAATACAAAGCCACAGGCAGTTCCGTGATTACACAATGACAACATAGCAAAATCTCTACACATTGTATTCTCATGACAAATCATTCACCTTTAAAGAAACTTTTGTTTTGTTTATTGACTGGTTTTCAATTCACCCTCATCCCTATAATCCTGTGATGGCTATTATATCTATTTTGTTTCCAAGGTAATCTGAACTGTCTTATATATAGTCTGTATTAGACATCTCTACGACAAATTATAGTGTTGAAATAATAGTAAAAAGTTTACCATAAATAGAGCTGCATTTGAATCCTTGCTGCAATGCAGGAATGGCAATATCAGTCTCCTATAATTCTGGTGAGATAGTTTATATAAATTGACTGGCATGGTGTTTGATATAGGGAATCCTGTAAATAGGAATAATGATAGGAAATACACCAAAACCTTTGCCAACTATTCTCCTGTACCGGTTATATGTCAACTTCATAAGGAGGCAGAAGTCAATCATCCTTTTGAGATTTTTCTATGAAATGAATTGTTCTTAAAGTTCAGCTCCTGTATCTAAATGCTATTGGTTTACATATATTTACATGCATATGTATGCATATGCCTGTTTGTGTGGCTATACATATATATATGTATATATATGCATATATATTTATAGATCATCTATCTATCTAAAATGTTCTACTTAACATGAACAAATCTCTTGATGTATTTTAGGTACTGATAATCACTCTCTTCAATGGATTCTTTATGGTTTTGTTTTGAGACAAGGTCTCATGTACATCAGGCTAGACTTTAACTGCTGTGTAGCCAAAGATGACCTTTAACATTTTCACTGACTCTACTTGCTTTATGGAACATTCTGAGTATTGACATGTGCTAAAAATCATCTGCATATTGCTAAATCTACCTTCTATGCTTCCACTCAAGAAAGCTAAAGTTACTTTGAAAGAGACTCCTGTGCTCTAGCCCTACATCCCTCATCAAACTGGCACTGAACTTTGAACATCAGATAAGATATGATGAAGTCTGCACCAGGGAGATAGAAATGCCCCAGGAAGGCATCGCTTTTGCTCCTCTGTATGCTGGTTTGTTTTTTCAGTTCCAATTATTTTCTTTAGCTGTGCCTTTTCAGAGTTCCTACCAAATTCTCATAATCCCTGTTCTCAGAGCCCAGAATCATTTCAATAATGTTATACTGAAACTCCTTCTATTTTGTGCCATAGGAAAAGTGAGGTCATTTCATAATTAAGTCAATAAATGAGAATAAAGATTGTGGTATCTTAAATGTATCCCTCTTACAAACTGAGTGACTTGCATCTTCCAGAGTTACTACATTACAATTACGGCATCTCGGGAGATAATGCAATATTCAAACATAGTGGGAGCATACAACTGGTGCTAGTGCATATTTATAAATATGTGTGGAAAGAGGAATCTTAGGCAACATTCCTGAGCATGAATCTGGATCATTATTCCTGTTTCCACTGTGCTAAGAATATCTCTGTGTGTTTCCATTGAAACACAGGGTGCAATGCCTTTGTCAAGTTCTCCATCTGAATTAACAATTTTTAAAATGTTCCTTCAGAAATATTTCTACTATTTTAAAGGAAATATCTAAAGCCAGATTTTTCTGATCAAGAATTCTGTAGAAGGTAATTTTTCTGGAAGAAAACTGGCTCTTAAGACAGAGAGAAGCATTTCTTTGATCATATGTCCTTAGTGAACAAGTTGCTTGTTGGTGTGATGACCCATCATATATTTGTGACACAAAAATGCACATGCACATTGTTCTAAAGATCTTGTATCGTCTGGTAATGTTCTAGTACGCAATAGCATTTGTTGCCATTCTATTCATATAGCTTTTTAAACATCGAATAGTGTTGCTTAAGGACAGGAACAAATACATGGAGGATTAGAAACTAATCTCTCTCCCCTGCTCCATGCTGTGTGGTTTTCTGGTTGCTTTACCTGTGCTTCTTGTGTGTAGTGGGGATGCTGAGTGAGTAGAACTAACTTATGGGTTAAACTGTGTAGCTTTCATCTCTTAAAAGGCAGATTAAAAATCCTTGAAAGTTTTGGAAGACCTCTTAAACAGGCAAAGGTTCTGAGGGTACTACTTTTGAAAAAGACTTCGTAAACCATTTTTTACTCACAGTCTTCCAAGTTTTCATGAGTTAACCTTTTCTGAGGCATATATTTGGTGTGCAAATTTAATCAAATTCAAATTCCCTGGCTGAAATTGTAACTCTCCATTTTTGTTTTCCCATCTTAGTGACCAAATAAAGGGAACCGTTGATTTCTAAACTTTTTTCAGAGCCACTTTATTTCCTAATGTAGAAAAATACAGTGTCCATCTTATTTACCTTAACATTACTATAAGCACTATATTTGTCAATTTATGTTTCAATAATTATAAAATTCAAAAATTATATTACTACAGGAAAAGGTAAACTCTCAAGACAGTACATGGTATGATGTTGAGATGTTACCAAAAAGGCCCTAAAAGTAGGTGGAAGAAATGTTTATCTGTAGTTTATACATTAACTTTCTTATCTACTTAGAATGTCTTAGTGCAAATGATATAAATATACTACTCATGTATAAAATACTGAAAAATAATTAAAAAAATTAAAAATATAACTGAAATTAAAAAATTATACATGAGGATTTTATACATGTGTACAATAAAAAATGATCACATTTACCCCCATTTCCACCTTCCAATCCCCATATCCTACTTAGGAAGTCCTTTTCCAGGCCTCATGTCTATGTTTTAATAACATACTAAGTCAAATTACTGATAGAATATGCATATTGATGTAGGATATTCCATAGGAACATACAGAATCTGACAGTGAGAAATTCTAAAAGAAGAGTTATTTATCTGTTCTTTAGCAACTGTAAATAACCATAGCTTTTTAAAGGGTAGAGACTGTAGATCATCTACTCCTTCTATGATGGAATTTCAGCTGGCTTGATCTTTCTTGTATAGGTCTTAAGCAGTAATCACAGTTACTGTGACTTCGTGTACACACTAGTCTAGAAGGCAGTGGTTCACACCCCTTCTCCCAGTCCTCTAGTTCTCATAGTCTTTCCATCTCCTCTTCTATGATATTCTCTGATCATTGGGAAAAGAGGGTTGATATGGATGTTTGGTTTAGCAATTAAAGAAGAGGACATAAATTGATGAGGTCATCAGATTGGGGAATCTAAGGAGAATTGAAAGAAAGAAATGAGGGACTTGGATACAAACATAATATATTATATGCATGTATGAAATTATAAAAGAATAAATAAACTGTATTCTTTTTCTTGTAAGATATTTGTATACTCTGAAGAAGTATTGCTGTGATTGGTGTTGATGGATGTTTCTCCAGTCCCACCTGGCCTTGAGGCCCAGATGAATCTCCCTACCCATCCCCGCAGCCTCTTATAAAATAATCATTCAGAAGCTTAATATTAATTACAAACTGTATGGTCTATAGCTCAGGCTTTTTGCTAGCTAGCTCTTTTTTGTTTTGTTTTGTTTTTTGAGACAGGGTTTCTTTGTGTAGCTTTGCAGCCTGTCCTAGTACTCACTTTGTAGACCAGGCTGACCTTGATCTCATAGAGATCCACCTGCCTCTGCCTCTCTTGTGGTGGGATTAAAGGCGGGTGCCACCACAGCCCAGCACTAGCTAGCTCTTGTAACTTAATTCAACCCATTTCTATTAATCTATGTCTTGCCATGTGGCTTTCCAGTACTCTCTTGCTTCTCCTGGCAGAGGCTCTCCATTTCTCCCTTACTCTCCTTTCTTTTCTCTCTTCAGTTTGAATGTACTAACCTTATTCTGCCTTGCCATTGGCCAAACAGCTTTATTTATCAACCAACCAGAGCAACACATATTCACAGCATATAGAAAGACATCCCATAGCAGATTGGTGTAATAAAAAGCTGAACAGCCAATAGCTAGGCAGGAGAGATAGGCAGGACTTCTGGGAAGAGAGAAGAAAAGGAGGAATCTAGGTGCTAAGGAGACATGGAGAGGACATAGGAGGTGAAGGATAGAAGCAAGGTAAAGATATGTGGTAAAATGTGGATTAATAAAAATATGGATGTGACATGAATTGCTAAATGATCTTATTAATAAAAAAAAAAAAACCCAGTTTCAGATATTGAAGTGAAAGCTGAAAGATCAGAGAAGAGAACAAGCCCTGTCCAACCTCATCTCACCAATTCCTCAGCCGATCCTATTTCCTCAGCTTGAAAGCCTCTGAGTCCTCACACCTGAGGGTCTCAGTTGAACTGCTCCTGTCTCCTCATGCCTTATATACCATTCTCCACTCAGCATGTCACTTCCTGGGATTAAAGGCATGTACCACCACTGCCTGACTCTGTTCCCAGTGTGGCCTTGAACTCACAGAGATTCAGATGGATCTCTGCTTCCCGAGTGACAGGATTAAGGATGTGTGCCACCACTGTCTTGCCTCTATGTCTAATCTGGTGGTTGGCTCTGTGCTCTGATCCCCAGATAAGTTTATTAGGGTAATATAATAACATATGGGTTAATTTAATTTATAAGTGCTAGTTAAGAACAAGCCTAAGCTATAGGATGAGATTTCATAATTAATAAGTCTCTATGTCATTATTTGAGAGCTGGCTGGCAGGAGAGAGAAAGACTTGTTATATTTTTTTTAAAGATATGTTGCATTGAAGAATGGAAACTAAGAACTTCCTAAACAGTAGTGATCCAAATTCACATTCTCCACTTCTCTCTCTGTATGTGTTCCATCTGTCGGTAAATTATGTTGACTGGACTGTCTGTCCTCAGATGTTACATGCATCTGATCTGTCTATTACTTCCCCTTTGACTTTCTCATTGCCTATGTCTGAATCTGTGCCTGACCCTAACAAACGACTCTGTTCTGTGTTTATTAAACAATGCAGAAAACAGTATGAGAAAGAAATGATATAGTTTTTGTTTGTTTGTTGCTATTTTTTTTAAAAAAGATGTGTAGCATGAATCTAAATTTATAAAAAACAAAGACAGTTATTGTAATACTGATAGAAAAGAACAAGACATATCTCATCGCGATCTATTGTCTTGTTCTCAGATGGAGCTTGATCTATGAATGTTAGCTAATTCTGTAAAACTGATCAACTAGAAATCTAAAAAAGCTTTGTTTTGTCTCATGCTTATATTTTTGTTTCTAACATCCAGATTAGTGTTTGGATTAAATGTGTGTCACATGCTTGCTATTTCCATGTGTTGAACTCAAGATAGAGGATTTCTATCTCTGGAATGCTAGATTAAAGGTGTGAGTCACATTTTCTGTTTTGTATCTAGTGCTGTCTTTCTCTGAAGATAAATTATTAGATACACAATATTTTGGGGAACACAATACCACCACAAAGATGGAGTTTCTCTGTGTAGCCCTGGTTGTCTTAGAACTTGTTCTGTATATCATACTTACTTTGACCTCAGAGATTCGCTTGCTTCTGCCTTCTGAGTCCTGTGATTAAAGAACCATCATCCAGTAGAAATGAGGTATTCTTTACAGCAATCATTAATAGAGTTTTACAAAGGAACAAGTTACCTAACTGACTTCAACTGATACTGAAAAAAACACAAAAGACACTATCAACCTATAATCTAATGTTCTTTTCAGCATTTATGAAATGTTTGCTGTTTAGGCTTGCTTCCAAACTACTGACTGCTTTTAGCAAATCATACACAACACACACACACACACACACACACACACACACACACACACACACACACACACTATTATTGTTTCTGGTGCTTGCAGGAATATAAAATTTAATATTAAAGCTATACATTTATCTTAGGTTGTAAATGTTGATTATATGGAAAACCCCCATATGGTAAGTGGCATCATTCTCTTCAGGTTAGTTAAACTTAAATAGACTGAATGCACAGTAGAATATCATGTTAATTACATACTCTAATAATTATTTAAAGACATGGATTAACCTGACTGCAAGGTCCAGAAAAAAATCATCTCTTTGGGGCCAAGAGAAATTTTCAGAAATATGTGTCACAGCAGTCCATCAATTTCCACTATGCTGGAATATTTGTGCATGAAGCAATGTTAAAATGATTTTCAGTTTGCTATTTAACGCCATTTTAGTTTGAAATTCTGTTTGTTGCTATTGACTGTCTTCTAGTGAAATGTCTCTAATTGGCAGAAAATACAATGAAGTGTCTGCTCACTATTCATTGTAATTGCATGAAGATCTTACCAGGTCTTGCCTCTAAGGAATGAAAAGCTATTTCTTCCATTAGGATTTTCTTTTTAAATCTGTGATATGGAAGACAGTAGTATATGCTGTCGAAGTTGGAGATTAACAAACTTGAATTTAACAGAGGTCGTTTTCAAGATGGCAGGTTATCAGGTTTGTTTTAGATGAAGAGAAAAATCTGAGTTGTTGAGTGGAAGGAGAAGATCAAATATTCAGTTCATTAACTTGTAGTATTAGAATGTGGGGACAGGAAACTTAATCTTGAGAGGAGGCTGTAGGAGGTCAGAGACACTTAACGATCCTGGAGGAAGGTGATAAGGATGTGCAATGTGGATATCCTGACTAACAGAATAAACTATTTCAGTCAGCTGAGGAAAGAGTCTTCCAAACTTTTGGTAAGTGATGAATTGTGTACTATGTGTGGAATAATCCTTTTGTACACAGTGAAGATGTGGTGCTTTCATCATTAATAAAAAAACTGGTTGGCTGATAGCTATGCAGGATTCTCAGGGCAAAGAGGACTCTCGGCAGAGGGAGGAGGCAGAGTCTCAGGAGTCATGGGACATGCAGAGAGAAACAAGATGGAGTTTCTGTGTTGAAAGAAGGTACTGCCACATAGAAGGCAAATAAGAAATATGGGTTAATTTAAAATGTAAGAGTTAGATAGTAACAAGCCTGAACTATTGACTGATCATTTATAATTAATAATAAGTCTCTGAGTGGTTATTTAGGAGTGGTTGCTGGGACATAGAAAAAGTCTACCTATGTGTACTTTAAAAAGAGATGTTGAATACTTAGTAAGAACATCAAGGTAGCATTTATCTTTCTTGGCTTCTGACATTGTCAGCAAGTAGTCCAAGAATTTTTACTAGAGGTGTCGATTAAAGGTTGAGGAAAGCTAATGCAAAGGCATCTAGTTGGCAAAAGGCATAATTTAAATAAAGTGAAGTTTTGAAGACTTCTATTTATCTTTCTGCTCTGGTCTCCACCAAATGATGACTCCATTAGATCAAGATTTAGACCATATTAGTTGTAAGTCAACAAGAGAAATGTTCCTTTTCAAGGCAGTTCTCATAAAGGTATATGAAAAACAGATCTCTTGGACTCATATTTTCTACACTTGAGTTGTGCATGTGTTCTTCAGCCAGTCAGAGGAAATGTCCTGCTTTCTCATTACCAAGTCACGTACTAATGAATGAAGGCAAGAGTAGGGCAACGTATTTCTTTATTTCTTAATCTCAATTGAAACTGGAAAACGTATTGTTAGCAAGAGAACACCAGAGGACCATAAAAAATGGTCCTAAAATGACTGTTGGTCAAAGCAGAACCATTGATCAGTCTATGCTATAGTCCTCTAGATTTGCTTGACAAAAACTTGGCTCCAAAGGAATATTTTATGACTGTGTTTTTCCTTGTCCTGCTCTTTGCCTCACAGCACATGCCTCTGTTATTTCTCTCATGCCTCATTTACCCTGCTCTCTGACAAATACATAACTATATAAACACTGCATTAATTTCATAAGTTACAATTTTTGCTTTGGATCTCTGATGTGCCTGAATCATTTCAGATTTTCTGCTATCTTCCTGAATGCTGTTTTCTGGAGGTTTTGTTTTGTTTTCCCTTGGTATCCTATACCCATCCCCAGGACTAGAGTGATTCCAGGGGACAACAATATCTTCAACATATGTAAACCTGTTGAATAATATGTTTTTTTTTTCATTCTATCAATGAGGGAGATCTATAGAAATCATCAGAATCTTGCCTGTGTTATGTCAAATATCAGGGAGTCCATGTGACTGTGATATATCATGACAATCTGACTGTTCAGTTTATCCTGGAACTAATAGAAGTGATAGCACAGTGTGTGGGAACAGATTTACTAAAGTAGAACTGAAATGATGACCATTGCATATACCTGAGAGAGCCTGCCTTTAAAAAAATCAAGTGGAAGAATACAGAGGCTTAAAAATGGACTCAAATTTCTACAACCTGTCTAGCAGAGAATAATGTAGGGCTGCACATTGAATTGGAAAGCTAACAATGGAAAAAGACAAATTTCTCTTGCCCCTTGCATTTAAATTTTCTACTTAAAAATATTCAATCTCCAAAGGAGATGCTAGCTCTATATCACCTGTGCCACTCCAAGAGAAAAAAGGATGGTGTCTCATACAGAAACCAGGTCATATGGAGTCTATAGTTCTCTCTCTCTCTCTCTCTCTCTCTCTCTCTCTCTCTCTCTCTCTCTCTCTCTCTGTGTGTGTGTGTGTGTGTGTGTGCTGCACGTGTGAGTAATTCATGTGCTTGCAAGTGTATGAACATGTATGTGAAGTGCAGAGGACAATGTCTGTTCTCAGGCTCCTTGTAGCAGGAATCTTAAAAGTTCTTATTAATAAAATCAAACCTGAGCCAGGTATTGGGGTGAACTGGAAGATCAGAGAACCAGAACAAGCCACAGCTAACCTCACCTGGCCAACTTCTCAGCTGGTCTTGTTTCCTCAGACTGGATGCTTCTTTGTCCTCATCCCAACAGCTCTCAGCTGAACTGCTGTTTGAAAGTCTGAATGCTTAACCAGGCCAAATGCTTAACCAGGCCAAATGCTTAACCAGCCAAATGCTTCTAGTTTCTGGTCCTCATGTCTTATATACCTTTCTGCTTTCTACCACCACTCCCTGGGATTAAAGGCTCACTTTCTGGCATTAAAGGCGTGTGTCACCATGCCTGGCCATTTCCAATGTGGCCTTGAACTCACAGAGATCCAGAGGGATTTCTATCTCTGGAATGCTAGGATTAAAGGCATGAGTGCCATCATTTTTTAGCCTCTGTATCTAGTGGCTATCTGTTCTCTGACCCCAGATAAATTTATTAGGGTGCACAATATTTTGGGGAACACAATACCACCACAGCTCCTTCAATTTTTTTTTCAATGAGATAGGGCTTTTCTGTGGCCTAGAAATTGACAGGGCAAGGCTGGCTACAGAGCAGTCACAAGAAACTATCCAATACTGTTTTTCAAGGCTGGATTACACTTATACACCATTATGCCCAGCTTTAGGCTTTTCTGTAACAAATAACATTTCAACTTTTCTAAATTAAGGGGAGTAAGTCAATTTTGAAAGAGTAGGCTTATATCAACAGCTATTCAAACTGTCCATTAGTCATTGGGGAAATGGACTGAAAATGAGCAACCAAGAAACAGTGAGAAGTCGTATAGTCATAGTTAGATAGTCATAGTCATATACACTATGAGGTGCCTGCTGCCTTCTACCATTGCATTACTATCCTTCAGAAATTAGTAAAAGACAGTGACTAAGTCTATCGAATATTGATATCTACCTGATTATTCTATCATCTATCTACCTATTATTTATTTATCATCATCTAGCTATATATACATCCATATATGCATGCTTTCCTGAATTTCATTTCTTCATTCAATGCTTTTAAGTTTTATTATTTTAATTTGGTAAATAAAATTTGTATGCATTTATGGGCAACACGATATGATCAATATTTTAATAGATGTATGTAATAGTGAATGCTTATATCAAGCTAATGCATCTATCACCTCAATTACTTAAAATATTTTTAGTGAAGACACTTAAAAATCTATTCTTTAAAATTGTAGGATATTTATTGCATTATTTCTGACTATAGTTAGCATATTGTATAATGGATCTCAACCTTTTATTTCTTTGGTGTACCTGAAAATTCATACCCCTTGCTCAATGCCTTCCCATTTTCTCTACCTTTTATCTTCAAGTTTTTTGGGACCACTATTATATCTACCTACTTTCATGTGTTTTTTAAATTTTAAATTCAACATGTGTGTGATGTTGTGAAATGTGTCATCTATTTCTGATTTATTAGACTTAGCATAATTCAATCTAACACTTCCATTTTATCACAAATGACAGAATTTCATCTTTGAAGAGGTCAAGCAAAGTGTGTGTGTGTGTAAACATTTCTTTTGAATTTTTATTCCCTGAGGACTACTTATATTGATTTCATGTATTGGTCATTTAGAAAAGCATTGTTATTCCTCCAACTAATCCATTAAGTAATACACACAAAATGCTTATGATCTTAAGTATCACTTCACTGTACATAGTATATGGTACATAAAGGAGCTCGTAGCAAGTGGAGGTAATGCAAGGGTTTATGGTCTGCACAGGGAAACTCACATACAATGCTGATTTGTTTTACACAACATCTGCTTTTAAGTGAAAAAAATGATACACTTTCCCCAGAATCTACAAAACTGTAATATTATAAAATAAAATGTGCTGAAATACTCCGTCATAGACGGTAAATAATAAAGACTTTTCCTACTTTATCTTTCATCAACACAATAAATTCCCTTGTATGTAGTTTGCCTGAGGAAATCACTGGGTGCTACTTGCTGTTCCCACGTCAGTGCCCTTTCTCACTGTTCTTCTACCTGTAACCCCACCTTGTCCATTTTAGATCTTTGCTTTCAAATACCTTCAAACAATAGTTTTACTTATCCAACTTCTTCCCTCTTCTGTTGCCTCATTTATTCTAAATCTAAATATACCAATATTCTCAATATTCATGATGCAGAAGACATAGAAGATAATGGAGGGAATATTTGTCCTGTCTTTACAAATGTTATTTTCTTATGTACCTTCATTCTATTCCTCTTCTAAAATTCAATTCCCTCTCTGAGCAGTGATTCAGAAACATGGCATCAGATGGCATTTCCTTGTGAGTGATGTCTGATAGTCTCCTGCCATATACTCTAATCCAATTATTGGGAGCTGAGGAAGAATCTAAAATCTGGCTTGTACTTTAAAAAAAAAAAAGTAGTGAGTAAACCTTGGACAAGGAAGATAGGGGTTGTCAGTGCCATAGACAAGTTTCTCTTCCTTCATTTTCAGAAGTGTCCTGTGACTTAGATGCTTTTATAGTGAGGAAACAGGCTTAGAGAAATTGTTCTTGGTTATAAAACACCCTTAATTCTGTGCTACTAGATGATAGCACTGACTGAAATAAAGATGTAGAATAGTCACGTAGGGATAATTACTGGTCCATAAATTGCTCTTTCATACCAATGAGTTTGTCTTAGTACTAACTCATTTGAATTCTGGATAGGCATTTTGCACACACTGTTTCATTTAATCACTACAATGATTCTACTGAGTAGCTATGGATGCTCCTAAGCACTGACTTGTAAGGTCAAAAGCAGGTACTTAAAAATGAATTTATACACACCAAGGAACCATTCTAGTCCAAATTATCTTTTATGACTGCGTTTATAATATTGCCTTTGTGTGGACAGAAAAACAAATGGGCGGATTCTGGGATGTCCATGTTCATCTATGTCAATGTAACAATTCACTAAGATTGTCCTGCTGTGTGGTAAAAAGGAGATCTTGAAGGAGTGAACAGCTGTGTATGCTTGGCTTCATTATCAGAAAGATATTGAACAACTCCAATGAAAGTAAATATTTTATACATCTATTATTTACTGTTTAGTTCTTTACATATATGGTTTTTCTTTTGACATTTTTGAAGGTTTATTTTAAAGACAAAAGCATGCAACAGAAATTCCAGTGTTTCATGAGAAAGAGGAAGTTGTTGTAGCAAGTCTCCATCCCCTCAAATAAATTGTCTTAAGAGAATGTAATTCTAGGTGTTTTATTTTAATTATAACCTAAAATCACCATTTCTGTATTTTCCCAGTGAGGTAAAATTACACTACATGCATCCTAGTACAATTGTTGAGACATTCACATACAGATGGTCAGTAAGTCATAGTAATCAGCAAGATATCACAAAACATTTCTTCAAGTGAATGTCTTATTGTTATTATCATTAAAAAAATAATAGAACATTGACTTCCTGTTTCATCTTTCTCATACACATCCTCTGTGGAAAAGCAAGAATGATGCTATTCAACTTCTATGAATTTCCTGCTGTTTCACTTGACAGACATTAAAATCCTAGGAAGAAATTTGTATTGGCAGAAATATGACCACTGTTAGAATATTGCTATATATAAGACATCTATGATTGTTAAAGAATGTTAAAGAAACTTTACATTGCCCTACATTTTCACACTGTGTTGAGTGGACCAGATTAAAGTTCAAAATATGATTAAACATGCTGGAGTTCCATATCACCAAGGAAGTTATTTCATTTTCTGTATTCCCAGGAATCAGGAATCTCCTCTTTCTCCCTCCCACCCATTTTATCCCTGACCCCTCCTCTTTGCAAGTCCCTTTCTCACATTCATGTCTGCGTTTGGTCTTCTGACTCACTGTGTGCAACTAGCGCTACCTGTGTGACCCTGGATCACTGGATTCTTCATATATATATGATATGTTCATATATATATATGTATATATATGTGTGTGTGTGTGTATAATGTATATATAAAATACATGTTCTTCATGAGACTGTGATCACATCTGTAAAATTGTAGTCATGACAACCAGTGTTATAAAGATCATCAAATAAGTTAATTCTTGCTATATATTTGTTCACAAAAGATATTCATTTCTTGGCACTGCCTAGTCCTTCACTAAAAAATATAGTTTTTTTTTTTTTTTAAATCTTCAACCATCTAACTGTTCAAGAAACATACTTTGCCTAGAAAAACATACAAACAAAAATACGCATCCAAATGCAAAAAGTCAAATCCTTTCCTGCATGTGAAGGAAGCAGCATTATTTGTTGAAGGACATGATATCTGCTTTTGCATATAGTAGAAAGCTGATCAAACAATTTTTCTTTGCAAGATCACTAACAGTGAATTTGGTTGAGACTCTTTTTTTAATGGGTGTTCACTTACACCCAAGGGCACCTGTGTGTTTGAATTCATGTGGAGCCTTGAGGGCAGGTTGAATGTTACTATTCTGGAGTCATTTTTCTTGTTTTGTTTTGAGTCAAGTCATCTCACTAGGATCTGGGGCTTGAATTAAGTTAGGCTGGCTGAGCTGTGAGTTCAAGAGTTCCTCCTGTCTCCATCTCCCCAGCATTGAGATTACAGGCATAGGCCTGCCTGCAGTGTCTTTTGTTGTTTTGTTTTGTTTCGTTTTGTTTGAGCCAAGGTGTTTTGTGTTGCCCTGGCTATCCTAGAAATCTCTCTGTAGGTCAGGCTGACCTTGAACTCACAGAGACCTGCCTGCCTGTGCCTCCTGAGTGCATGGATGAAAGGTGTATGCCACACCACCTGGCTCTACATGAGGGTTTTCAGTGGAATTAGAGATAAAATTCAGGTCCTCACAGTTGCATTTCAGTTACTTCATTGTTTAAGCTCTTTCCCTGTGCCTGCATCTCCTTTTCCCTCAACAACAGAAAATGATTGTCCCTTAAGAAGTTACTTTCTCTTGCATATCCTAATTTCCCTGTCCCAGTGACTCATGACTTAGACCTTAGTTTCCAGTTGTAACATTAGACATGTACCAGCCTGACCAATAAGAACAAATCAAGACTCTTTTATTGGAAAGAAAATACATCTCTTAAGATATGGTAAGAAAGATGTTAGGATATGGAATCATTTCATGTGAGAAATAATCTGCCACAGGAACATAGAGTTGTGGCTTATACACTTACACATATGTCCATGGTGCTGTTACTGCACAGACAAAGACTGTCTAAACCTGCTTTGCTTCAGGGACTCACAGAATCTTTGCAAGAGAGAAGATGGAGTGGATTACAGAGAAATAAACTGCAAAGGCAAGGCCACATGCAAAAGTGTGCTATCAAAGAGACTTTAGATATTTAAACATAAAGAATGCAAGAACAGGCTGGGCGGCAGTGGTGCATGCCTTTAATCCCAGCACTTGGGAGGCATAGCCAGGTGGATCTCTGTGAGTTTGAGGCCAGCCTGGTCTACAGAGCGAGATCCAAGACAGGTACCAAAACTACATGGAGAAACCCTGTCTCAAAAAACAAAAAAAAAAAAAAAAAAAAAAAAAAAAAAAAAAAAAAAATGAGAGTAGCTGCAAATATGAAGGGTAAACATTGGCCACAAAATCTGTTAAGTTGAAAGATTTCATTAGATTGAATTTTAAATGTGTCTCTTAACTGTAAAAACAAATCACAAAGCTAAAGCCAAATGATAATGT
Source organism: Peromyscus leucopus (assembly GCF_004664715.2). Taxonomy (NCBI): domain Eukaryota; kingdom Metazoa; phylum Chordata; class Mammalia; order Rodentia; family Cricetidae; genus Peromyscus; species Peromyscus leucopus. Next base: position 35,581,926 of record NC_051063.1, read on the forward strand.
AGACATAGATGATAGGAGCTCAAACTTCCCAAGAAAGTCTGGGACCTTTGACTTGTTTGCTGATTGAAGGAAACAACAGAGCTGTGGCTGTGATGGTTTAAAAGAAAATGGTTTGTTGCACAAATCTTAAATTGTCTTATAATAAAATACCTGGAGCCAGATATTGGGATAAATGCTGAAATATCAGAGAGACAAAGGAACAAGCCATTAGAGAAACTTCTCATCACTACTGAATCCTCAGACTGAGTGGAAGGCCACATCCTGTCTCCACAAATCCTCTGACTGAAAGCCTCTGAGTCCTCAGCCGAAAGGGCCTAGTTCTTGTCTCCTCATGACTTCTCCTCCCAGTTATATCACTTCCTTCCTAGTGCTGGGATTAAAGGTATGTTACCCCTAAGTGTTTGGATTAAAGGTGTGTGTCACACTGCCTGGCTCTGTTTCTCTCCTAGAGTGAATCAATCTCATGTAGTCCAGGGTGGTTTTGAACTCACAGAGATCCAGAGAGATCTCTGCCTCCCGAGTGCTAGGATTAAAAGTGTGTACCACCACTACCTGGCCTCTATGTTTAATCCAGTGGCTGGCTCTGTCCTCTGATCCTCAGACAAGCTTTATTTGATATACAATATATCACCATAATGGCCCCCAAAGGGAGTAGCATTATTAGGAGGTGTGACCTTGTTGAAGTAGGTGTGCCCTTGTTGGAGGAAGTAGGTCACTGTGGGGGCAGGTTTTGAGGTCTGTTTTGCTCAGTGTGATACTCAGTTCACTTCCTGTTGCCTACATATCAAGATGTAGCCAGTACCATGTCTACCTGCACATAGTCATGCTACCCACCATGGTGATAATGAACTGAAATTCTGAAATTGTAAGCTGCCACTTCAGTGCAGCTCACCTCACATGGACATACATGCAGGCAAAACAACAATGCACATAAAATAAAAATAAATTTTAAAAATGTTTTCCTTATAAGAGTTGCCATGGTAATGGTCTCTCTTCATAGCTATGGAAACTCTAATTAAGACAGAAGTTAGAACCAGGGGACTAGGGTGTTATTGTGATAGGCCTGACCATGTTTGTTTGGAGGAACTTGGACTTTGGTGCTTTGGATTAGGGAAGCAGTGGAATGCTTTAAGTGCTGCTTAATGGGCCATACTAGTAGGAGCAAGGAGACAATGGTGCTGAGAATGGTTTGGACTGTGGGGGTCAGGAGGTTTCATAGAGAATAATGGTAGTATGTGGTCTAGAGACTGGTCTTGTGATAATTTGGTGAAGAATGTGGCTGCTTTTTGCCCTTGTCCAAAAAGTCTGCCTGAGGCTAAAATGAAAAGATTTGGATTAATTCTGTTGGCAGAGGAAATCTCAAAACAACCAGTATAGACTCTGTCCTTAAGTTATTAGTCTTAACTCTGATGAAGATTTATAATAAAAAGGAACAAGCTGAGCAAATAAAAATACAAAATGTATGGACATCTAACTTCTGCAAGGCAGCATTGTAGGAAGAGGCATGAGTGTATTCTCCCTACCTGTGATTGGCTGGGCATTACGTTTTATATGTTCCACAAATCAGATTCTATAATGCTTGTTTCTGTACACAAAATATCTGTCTATGGAGAACTTTCCACAGTTGAGAGGATGATCATCATTTGGAAATGATTCTGGCAGGAAATAGTCAAAATAGCCTCTCTCAGATACCTTAGCATGAATCATTTCAGGTGATCTATGTTCCTGCTGTGAAACATCAAATTTTAATCATATATTTTCCATTGAATATCAAATGATTTTCATTTTTATCCTAAGTTTTAAGCAAAGCACATACACACAACTTTCAAACAGAGACAACATCTTTACAATTTTTACTTAATTTTTAAAAATACATTTCACTTAACATATAATTATTAAATCATTTTCTCCATCCCTTTCCTCCTTCCAGCCCTTCTCAAGTCCCTTGTTGCTAAATCCTTCTGTGTTCCTCATCCCTACTCACTCTTTTTAGGGCCTATCAATTTTTACTTTCTTATATTTTCTCTACCACAACCTACATCCTTTTATTTTTGCTTTGCAGTACTTATAAACAAATGCTATATGTAGTTAAAAGGAAGAACATGTTTTAGAGATGAGCCTTTATAACTTCAGATCAGACCTCCAAGACCTGTCATCTTTCACCTTATCAGTTGAGGTCTAACTTCCTGGTTTTCCTTGTTCAAAAGATCAAATGATAACACCCACATCAGGGCAGCTGTTAAACAAAATGAGGCCCACACAGAGAAACTGCTGAACTCTCAGACAGAAATAAGCCACAGATTATCAATGCCACGTTATGTCTATGAACTTGAGTATCCCTTGAGGGCAGCAGCCTTTTATTCTTCCATCTAAATACTTTTCAAAGCATCCAGCTAAGTGTTAATAATGAGGATTCAATACAACAGCGAAAGGATAAGTATCAAGGAATACAGGTGTGAAGAAGTAACAGTCATTGACATTGTGTGACACATAAAAATGCTGAGAGTAGATGAAAAATCCAAAAGTATTAAAAATTATATGCATGCATATGTACATGTATGCATGTGTGTTCATTAGTGTGTGCACATTTGTGTATGGGCCTTTGTGTGTGTGCATGCGTATTTGCATGTTGTGTCTGTGTGTGTACATGTGTATCTGTGCACATGTGTGTATATGTATGTTCCTGTGCATGTGTGTGTATACATGTGTTTATGTATGTGTGTATGTGTGTTCATGCACCTGTTTGTGCCTGTGTATGTGTGTGTGGAATAGGTATCAAGACTTAGATGTCAAATTAAATCAAAATACTTGCTAAAATAGTTTTATTTGTCATACTGTGAGATGAAATCCTCCACTGCCTTTGGTGCTTAGTAGGAAGGAAGGCAGTTTTAATTTACAATAGAGACCTCTACCTACTTACAGCTGGAAACCTGAGATAGCATGGAACTCTTTCAGGAATCCAAGTAATTGCCAGTTGAGTCACACAGTCTTTGGAAGACATGGGCTGTGGAGTGCAGCCAAGGCTGCTTTGGAATCAAGGATAAACCTCTGAGATGCTCTAACCACCCAACTCATCACCTCCCTCATCTTTCCCAGATGGTCATGGTTCTGCCATTAAATTCCTGCCATGTCTGTGTAAATTATATGATGCAGTAACTGATTACAGGGTACAAAACTGCAAAAAAGAGTAAGGAAGTCATCCTCAACTAACTGAGCAGACACAGTCTGGGATAGACCTAGCTAATTGGCTTCCTAACAGAGTGCCCACTATTTAATGAACTTTGCCAGGACAAGCAGCTTCATAAAGTCTGTGTGGTAGTTTGGATGTATTTGGCCCCCATAAGCTCATAGGCCCTGACACTATTAGGAGATGTGGCCTTGTTGGAGGAAGTGTGTCACTGTGAGGGTGGGCTTTGAGGTTTCCTATGCTCAAGATACCCCTCAGTGTCTGAGATCATTTCCTGTTTTCTCCTGATCAGGATGTAGACAGCACCATTTCTGCCTGCATACTACCATGCTCCCCGCTGTGATGATAATGGACTGAATCTCTGCAACTGAAAGCCAACCCCAAATAAATGTTTTACTTATAAGAGTTGCCATGGTCATGATGTCTTTTCACAGCAATAGAAGCCTGTAGACAGCCTGGTTACAGTGTTGTACTGCAGAGAACAAACTGTATAACAGATACCTAGGTTTCCTGAGTCAAACAGAATGTAGCATGAAGGCACAGTGCAGTTTAGTCTTTCAGTGTGCAAATGTGCATACTCACATGTGAATATATGGATACACATGGGTGGGTGCATGTGTGTGTATATGTGTGTGTGTGTGTGTGTGTGTGTGTGTGTGTGTGTGTGCTTACACATGTTTATATATGGGGACACATTTGTATGTGGGTGTATATGTGTGTGTATCTATCTATCTATCAGCTATCTAAATATCTACCATCTATCTAGCTACCTACCTACCTATCTGATACATGCATCTTATTATATACTATAGGCAGGCCTTGAATTCATGACCCTACTGACCTAGCTTCTTGAGTGCTTGGATTATAGATGTGTGCCACTGTGTTCAACACTGAGGTATTTTTAGTCTGCTTTCATGCACCCAGAATGGAAAGGATTCCTAAAACATCTTGGTGATTTATTACTATATTCATCTCTAGTAAGGATGACATAAAGAATTGTGCCAATGAAATTTTCATTCTTGTTTGATTTTTTTTCAAGTTTTAATCCTATTGAGCATTTGTTGTTATTTTATAATATGTTCACAATATTTTTATCACTCCATAAGAAACCTGGTATACATTGCCAGTTATATCCCTTTCCATTAATCAACCCTACAAAAACAATCCACTGTTGCCTCTATGCATTTGATTATTTTGAACAGTTAACATAAGTTGGTTGATATGTTATATGACTTTCTCAGTAATCTCTTTTACACAGTACACATTTTCAAAGATTCTTCCAAATTTTTTCTTATATTGGTAAGGTGTTTCACTGCTAAGTAGTTTTTTTATTTATTTAGTATTTTCCAATAGTGTTTGGAATGTTCTAGATATTACACACAAAATGAAATTTTATACTTCATTGGTTAAGTTTATTTCTAAGCATTATTTTGATGTAATTATGGAATTTTTTGTTAGTTCCAGTTTCAGATTGCTCATTGTTAGTATATGATTATAGTTATCTTTTTAAACTTAAGTTTGAAGATTCACTACACTTGCTTATCAGTACTAATAGTTTTACCTGTTTTGGATTCCACAGGACTTTCTCCATATATAGTCATGCATGTATCAATTGCATTGATTACTTCCTTCCATCCTGGTCTAAATCTAGGACTTCTGAAGCAATGGAGAGAAGTTAGAATAACTATATTGTCTCACTACTAAATCAATAAGAAAGTTTTCAGTCTTCAACAGCTCTTATGGATTTGAAGATGCTTCTTTTGTGGCTTTTTGGGAAGCTGAGGAAGTATGCTTCTCCTTCTAGCTGGAAAATTTTAACTACAAGGAGGTGATAAATATTACCAGAGGCTTAAATATATCTCTTGTGATGTTCCTGCTCTCCCCTTCATTGTATTAATGTGGGGTCTGACATTAATATGTGTTTGTAACGAGACTGACCTTTATTCCCCACTTCGCCTTCGTGTATAACCCTTATAATATACTGTATGATTCTGCTCTCTAGTATGTAGGGTTATTGTTTTTCTTTTATTGAAAACAGTTTTTTTTTTCAATATAATATATCCTGATTATTGTCACCCCACATATGTCTTGCAGTTTCCCCACCTCCTCTCAGAACCGGATCCACCCCATTTCAGTTTCTCATTAGACCACAAACAGGCTTCTAAGGGACAATAATAAAATAAAATATAATAAGATAAAACAAAAACAAACACATTGGATTATGACAAAGCAAACAAACTAAAGAAAAGGGGCCCAAGAGATCCATGAGTAGAAACACTCAGAATCTCATAAAAAAATAAAAAAACAGGAAGTTAATATATATGAAAAGAATGTATGGTGCAAAAAGAGAAAACAAAAAGAAAATATGAAAAAATTAAAAGGTAAAATTTAAAAAAGAAAAATGGAAAAAGCCCTCACATGACATCATGAGACAAGGAACCTCCAAAGATGCCTTTACAATCCTCTTCTGTTGGCCATCTACTGCTATTTATGCAGCCTACCTACCCTTAAGAGTAGTTTGTTTCCCTAGTGAGATTCCCTTGGAGAAAACTAAATTTTCATTTGCAAGTGGTTATCAATTGAAAATAGTTTCTGGGTTAGGAATTGGGGAAATGTTCACTTCTCCTTTCAGCTCTAGCACCTCATCTGGTGCAGACCTACACAGGCCAAGTTCACTCTGTTATTTTTTTATGTGCATTGGTATTGTGTTTAGAAGGCCTTATTTCCTTGGTGTATTATCCCCTTTGGCTGTTACACTGTTTCTGCACCTCATTCTCTAGGGTTTACAGAGCCCCAAGGGAAAGAATTTGATGGAAACATTCATTTAGGACTGAGTGGTACAAGATTTTTCACTCATTGCATATTGCCTGGCTGTGAGTCTCTGTATTTGTTCCTATCTGCTGCAGAAGGATACTCTTCTGATGATGGCTGAGCAAGGCACGGATCTATGACTATACCAGAAGGTCATTAGGCATTTTGTTTTTTGCTATGTTTCTGTAGTTGAACAGTTTTGGTTTTTACCATTGGTCACTGGGCTATTTAATCTCTGGTTCTTGTTCAAGGAAGAAGGCCAATTATGGGATCCATATTGTGGATTGGGCCTTAAGTCAAATTAGATAGTGGTTGGTTACTCCCACATGCTTTGTGCCACCATTACTCAAAAATATCTTGCAGAAAGACACCATTGTAGATCCAGGGTTAGTGCTTTTGTTTCTCCTTTGGTTGAGTACCTTCTGGTACCAAGAATGGTAGTCTGTAGGCTTTAGACAAATAACAGCTCTATTTCTCAGTATTCAGTGAGTTGTTCTGATGTTATCCTCAGCAAGGAAGACTTCTTTCAGTTTGTGGAAAGGAAGCTATAGCCTTAGCAACAGCTTGGGATGATTTATGGTTCCCATGGGCCCTCTTGGACCAATAAATCAATTAGATATAACCCATTCCCATTACTGGAAGTTTTATTGGTAGACAATAGATGTCCACTTGAGGCTCTGTCTCCACCATTATTTGCTGATTTCATTTAGAACACCTTCATATATGTATATATTTTATAAAGCTTCTACTTTATTGTTTCCACACTACTCCTCAAATGGCCTGTAATTTTAGCTGTCTTTCCCCATATTCCATCCTGTTCCCCACTTGATCTTTCCATTCTAGTCTCCTTACCCCATCTGTCCATAACTATCTATTCCATTTCCCTTCCTAACAATATATATCTGCCCCCCCACAGTCCCTTACTTGATATTTATCCTCTGTGGTTTTACAGATTTTAGCTTATTTATCATTGATTTTAACAGCTAATATCCACAATAAGTATGTAAGTGAATACATATAATATTTGTTTTTCTGCATATAGGTTAGCTTGCTCAGGATGATTTTCTCCCTAGTTCCATTCATTATCTGTGAACTTCATTTTTTGTCTGTTTTTTTCTTTTTCTTTTTCTTTTTTCTTTTTTTGAGGCAGGGTTTCTCTGTATAACAGCCCTAGCTGTCCTGGAACCCATTTTATAGACCAGGCCCCTTAACTTGAGCTGGCTTCTGTGAGTTTCTGACCAACATTAATTCAAGGGAAAGAGAAAAGGAACATGAGCAAGGAGGCTAAGAAAACTTGAGAAAATGTATTTCTGCAGTGGCATGCTTCCCTAGCTAATTTCCCATGTTGTTTGTCCTTGTATAATGCAACTGTGTTCCCAATGTGCTGCAGTTCTTTCAGAACGGGCTAGAGCAACTAAATAATGTAAACACAATCAGAGTGGCCTGTTCCAGGGGAGGGGCCAGTGCCTGAGGGGTGAACATTTCAATTTCCTTGCCACCACATCAAAGCAAGTTAAAGCGGCTTCATGTGATTAACAGACAACTCTGCTCACCTCTCTACTCCTTCCCCCAGGTCGGGAAAATGGAAATAAGAGAGTCACTTTTCTCTTTTTCTTTTTCCATTTCAAGCTGATTGAATTTCTCCAAATTAAAATGGACCCTGCTTATGTAAAGATAGGTCCAGCCTCTGTATTTTCTTCATTAATAGAAAACTGACATCTGTCCAACTGTCTCTACTTCCAGGAAGCCATGATGCCTGAGGATGTCATCAGCAATGCCCAGTGGAGCTCAGAACGACACACAAAATCAATTGTAGAGGAATGAGTCAAGCGTGATTTTCTTCCCAATATTTGTTTTATATGCATATCAACACTGTAACTGTAATTTTCCTGGGTTTTATTCTGTATGGCTACTTTAGGTGTAATGAGTCTCTTCAGGAAACAATAGAATCATTGTGTTGCACATTTCTGCCTACTCAGATATTTTGGTTCCTTTGACATATAGCACTAGAAGTCAGGCAGCCTTTGTGGGCCTATTGTGGTTCTTCCTCTGCAGGAAGGTTGTGTAGCCAGAAGTTTTCCTGGTCCCACCCACCTCGCAGCCACTCAGACCCTAATAAACACACAGAGACTTATATCACTTACAAACTGTATGACCATGGCAGGCTTCTTGCTATCTAGTTCTTATATCTTAAATTAACCCATTTCTATTAATCTATAAGTTGCTACGTGGCTTGTGGCTTACTGGTACTTTACATCTTACTTCTCATGGTGGCAGCGGCTGGCAGTGTCTCCTGACTCAGCCGTCCATTTCCCAGAACTCTCTTCTCTGCTTGTCCTGCCTATACTATACTTCCTGCCTGGCTACTGGCCAAACAGCATTTTATTTATCAACCAAATCATAGCAACACATTCACAGCATCCAGAGTGATTAATATCCACAGCAAGGTTGATATTTTTAATTGATATTTTTGTTGATACTTTTCCTATGTATAGCCTCCTGAGAGAGATCAGCTAAATGTCTATTAATAAATATAGCATGATATAAAATGATTGAAAGTTTAGAAGAATGAATAGAGGCTGATGCGAACAGAACAGGGAAGTGTGGTAATGGAGCAGGGTCAGATTCATTATCCGGATCTGACATATGTTAAAGGTATTGTAGGAACTGATTACAAGTTATATATTTAGTGGAATTTTGTATTTAACTGGATTCATAACAGATTAACCTCAAAACTTACACAAATCTAATATTTAAGAAAAGAGATACAAAACAACAGTTGATTTGCAGGTAAATTCATCTTTAGTAAAATAATGACAGCAGAATAATTAAATATTAAATATTAATTTCCATGAATATATTTGTAAATTTATAATTTTTTCCTATTCCAATGTGGTAGTTTTTGTTTTTATCCTATTATCTTTCATTATTATTCTCTACAAGCCAGCATGTTTTCTAATGAGAGACAGAAAAAGGGTAGATGCAGATGGGAGGGGATGTGGGGAAGACTGGGAGGAACAGAGGGAGGGAAAACTGTAAAAAAGAAGTATTAGATGATAAAAATATTTTCTTTTTAAAAAAGATTTTAATTAAAAAAAGAAAAATCAACAGCAAATTAGGAGGCTGAAAAAAATTCATAGACACATGACATTTGATTAGAAGACGGGTACAACTCTCTAACCAAGTAAATCCCAAACAGATTTTCTTTAGATGCTGGCTACTCATTACAGAAGAAAAGGCTGTTTTTTGAATCTTAGATGGTCTTAAAATAAAAAAACAACCAGAGCCAGGCACCAGCCATTAGTTCTTATATCTACAAAATCCTCAGCTTCAAGAGAGTGAGTTCTGGTTTCTTCATGCCTTATATACCTTTCTGTGTCCTGTCATAATACTTCCTGGGATGAAAGGCATGTGTGTCCCCCAAGCAAAGGCATGAGATCTCAAGTGCTAAGATTAAAGGTGTGTACCACCATCACCCGGTTCTATGTCTAATCTAGTGGCTGGCTTTCTCCTCTTATCCTCAAGGAAGTTTATTAGGGTACACAATATATCACCACAAGAAGAATGAATCCCATGAATCTCTCAACATTCTGATATTCATTTATCTAACACATCCATTCAATAAGCTTGCATTAGTGGAGTTTTTGTCTTGATTTTATTTGTCTAGCTTTGACATGAAGTCTATGTAGTTGAGGCTGGCCCAGAATTCTCTATTTATCCAAGAATAGCTTCATACTCAACAATCCTTCCACCTCAGATTCCTGGGTGCTAGAATTACAGGCATACTCCACCATGACTGTTAGATAACTGGTTTTCTTTTTATATTTTTTATTACTTAAAATAAGTTTTAAATTTAAATGTATTTTGATCATATTCTTATCTTCTCCCACATCATTCCAGATCTTCTCCCTCTCCCTACATAAAACTCAGCTACAAATGGATCGAAGACCTCAACATAAGGCCAGGTTTACTGAGCCTAATAAAAGAAAAAGAGGGGAATAACATTGAACTCTTTGAAAATTCTGTAGAATTCTTAGTTGACTATCTGGCCCTGGGATCTTCTGCTTGGGTGATTTTCAATCATTGCTTCTATTTCACTGTAGGTTCTAGGTAGCTCCAGGTAAGTTGCCTATTTAATCTTGACTTAAGGTCAGAGGAGGGTATACATCAGGAGATTTATCTATTTCTTTTTGGTTTTCCAATTTGGTTGAGGACAGATTTTTAAAATAGATCCTTCTGGTTCTCTGGATTTCATTGATGTCTTTTATTATCTCCCTCCTTTGTCTCTAATTTTAATAATTTGAATATTGATTCTCCATTCTTTTAGTTAATTTGGCTTAGGGTTTATCAATCTTATTAATTTTCTTGAAGAACCAGCTCTTTGTTTCATTGATTCTCTATATTGCTTTTTTAAAATTTATATTTTATTGATTTCAGCCCTGATAATTTCTTAGAATCCATATAGTCCTTTTGGGTGTTATTTCTTCTTTTTTTTTCTAGAGCTTTCGGGTGTGCTATTAAGATATTAGTATGCAATCTCTCCATTTTTTAAATGTAGGCACTTATTGCTGTGACCCTGCTTCTTAGAGGTACCTTCATTGTGCCACATAGGTTTGAGGAGAGTGTATTTTCATTTTCATTCTATTCTAAAAAGTTTTCAATTTTGTTATGAATTTCTGTCTTGACCAATTTTTTATTCAATAGTGAGTTGTTCAGTTTCCATGAATATTTAAGCTTTTTATTGTTTTTGTTGTCTCTGTTGATGCTGATATCTATCTTTAATCTGTTGTGGTCAGATAGGATGCAGGGTATTGTTTTAATTTTTGTATCTGTTGAGAATTGATTTGTGTCTGAGTATGTGGTCAGTTTTGGAGAAATTCCCATAAGGTGCTGAGAAGAAGGTATATTCTTTTTATTATTTTATATATTTTGGGTAAAATTTTCTGTATGTATTTCTTAGGTCTGTTCCAACCCTTCTCATATACCTCCCTCCAACCTCTTCCATCATCCCTTAGCCTCTCACAAGTCTATGGCTTCTTTTTCTTTGGTTACTCTTTATACACACACACACACACACACACACACACACACACACATATATATATATATTATATACTTCTGAAAAGAAAACACTTTACTTTGCGTTATGTAACCCCCTTGTTACTGTCAATGTTCCAAACTGGAAAGGAACATCTGAGCATGAGCAGAGAAAAGTATGAGAGGACTCATCAGCAGTGGCTCCACGGAAGAGAGAGGGAATGCATTTAAGCCCATTACTCTATATTTATAAACTAGGTGCAATAAAAAGATATGCATACTTCAGAAAATTTTAAATCTCCTAAGAACAAACTTAAGGAAAATCTACTCATATATACAGTTTTAAATTCTTATTTGCCAGGTAGTATTTTTATTTAAAAATATACAGAGACTTGCACTGAGATTTTTCATATAAAAATTAAGTCCCAATTTTTAGCAAATTGCTTCAAAGATAATAAACATAAGACAACGTGATATAGTAAGTCACTGGTTAAAAGATCAGTGGACTTAAGTTAAATCTTAGGTAATAAAAACTAGCTTAAGACTATCTTATAGCTGTTTTATCTCAGATATGTCTTAGTTATATAAATAGTATTCTGCTCCAATATAAAAGCTTTATAAATTGTGCATGCATGAAAAATAAAATAGAACAAGCTTGAATTACATTGTCACAACTGTGATGCTGCTGTTGATAGGCCACCAAGAAAACAGAAGCAATTCTATCTGTATGTAGAAACAGGATAATGTATATCATTGTGATATACATTCTTTATTTTAGTTAAGTATATAGTGCCTTTGCTCTCAGGAATAAAAATACATGGAGGCCAGAAGTAGGTATTGGGTCCCCCAAAGCTAGGGCTACTTCAATAGATTAAGTAAACCAGAAGGTGGATTTACGAGAACCCCAAATTGTAGGTAGTTGGTCCCAAGTTTTGTAGTCCCAGAACTATGAGCAGTATTTGAAGTGGGTTTATGACTTATAGAACATGCTTAGTAGTCAAGACTGGCTGGCAAGCAAGTCCAAAACCTCTGCTTATCTCCACCTACCCAAGGCTGGGATTACAGTCACATTCCACCACATCAGGTTATTTTTCTAAAGACTGAAATAATGTCCTCAGCTATCTCCCTACCCCAGAATATGTAATTTTCATGAATAATTTTACATTTAAATAATTTTTGTACATAATTTTGGTTTGACTTTGGTTTTAGCTAAATAAGAAATATTGATTTCTGATTTCACTAACTGTTGATTATCAGGCAGCTTTTTTTATGCTTTCTCAAGTATAATTAACATACTTTAAAGGCTTCCATTTTGTACCTATAGTTTTTTTTTTAAGAATTTGCAGATGTATCTCTAATCTAACTACATATAATATCTGTATAGCCCCTTGGTTTCCGTCTAAATTCTCTCTGGCCTATCTTAGACAACTAGGATTCATGTTTTTTTATATACAGCCTTTGATTTCTGAACATTTCACATAAATATAATCATACAATAAGTGGTCTTTATGCCTGCATAATTAAGGCAACATATTTAGTTGAGAATCTCTTATGTTGCATTTTTTCAACCTTTCCCATACCACTGATGATTAGGATTCTACTTTGCAATTATATCATGCTTATTTGTTTGACAAGAGTTGGTAATTTGAGGTTTCTGTAATTTTAACATATTGGAAATAATTTTGACAATTCATATATGGATTTTATATGAAGATAATTTTGGTTTCTTTTAGCATATGTAGGTGGGACCACTGAAATCACAACCATTTTGCAATCCCACAACTGAGTCTTCTTTTTTTCCGTGTCTCTTCTAGTATGTTTTTGTTTTAATTTTAACCATTCTTGTCCATTAGAAGCAGTGTACCATTGTGATTTTAGTTTCTAAAGATGATGCTGAGCATTTTTTAAATTCACTGTTTGGCTATTCATAGGGCTTTTTTTTTTTTAATTATAAACCTACTTTCATCTCCCTGCTAATTTACTTCTCATAAACTCTTTGTATTTAGTGAGAAGACCAGAGGCAGAGAGCCACAAGCTAATGACTATGCTGCCTCTATTTGTTTGACCCAAAGTGAAATTCCTTTGTTTTTCATATTTCCTGGGTGTTTCTCTCCTTTTCATAAGATTATCAGGTAATCTTTCTTTAATGTCAGCCAGCAACAATCTCAGTATAAATATATATGACATTTCAGGATGATTTCCTACATAAACAGACACAAAAATATTTTGCCCTTCTTTTTCTTCCCAAGCCCTTCAACTGCTCTTAAAAAGATTCACTGTTAATTAAAAAAAAAAAAAAAAAAAAAAAAAGTATTATTATTTTCAACTAGCTATTTCTCTACCTCAAGATGACAGGTAAGCCAAATTATAAACTGAGCCTTCAAGCAGTTTCCAAGCACCTCTGTTTTATTTAATTAAACACATCTACTTGTCTGATAATCCAAAAGAAACTGTGTTGACCTATGTACCATCTTTTGTACTCAGAATTTCTAATCATGTGGTGCCCGGCCATAAAGAACGTACCTACTACACTGCTCCTGCGCCTGAGTCTCAGGGAATGCTGCAGAAAAGGAAGCAGAGAGATTTTAAGGGCCAGAAGACCAGAGGTCTGCTATCAGATAGTGTCTCCTAGAAATGAGAGGGAAGCAACATTCATGATACTTTAACAACATGGTTGCCAAAACAAGGCCTGAACAGGGACATCACAAACAGACCTGCTAACATGGAAAGGGGAAGTCTCATGGGACTCCACACCCAGACAAAGAACTACAGCCAACTAATGACTGTTGAGAGAGGAAGAATTAGTCCTCCCCAATCATGAGACCCTTAATTGGCTATTTAATACCAAGTGATCAGCCCAGAAATCATATACACACAATCTAGCAATCGAGAACTAAACAGTAGGTGACGTGTGTGTGTGTGTATGTGTGTGTGTGTGTGTGTGTGTGTGTGTGTGTGTGTGGTGACTAACACAAATCCTAACTGGTCTTTTAATAAAAACTCAGAGCCGGATATCAGGGTATATGCTGAAAGATCAGAGGAAACAAGCCACAAGCCGCTTCTCATCTCACCAACTCCTCAGCTGAAAGGGGGAAGATCCTGTCTACAAGAATTCTCAGACTGAAAGGCCCTGAGTCCTCAGCTGAAAGGGGGCCAAACTCTTGTCTCCTCCTGCCTTAGATTCCTTTCTCTGCCCAGCCATATCACTTTCTGTCTCATCCTTTGTAGTGCTGGAATTAAAGGCCTGTGACTCCCAAGTACTGGGACTAAAGGTGTGAGTCATCACAGACTGTGTCTGTTTCTCTGTTAGACTGGATTAATCTCATGTAGGACTGGGTGGCCTTGAACTCACAGAAATTCATCTGCTTCTGCCTCCCAACTCCTAGGATTAAAGATGTGTGCCACCACTGCCTGGCCTTTATGCCTAACTCTGTGGCTGGCTCTGTCCTCTGATCTTTAGACAAACTTTGTTAGAGAATGCACAAAATATCACTTTGTGTGTGTGGGGGGGGGAGGGAGTATGAAGTTGAGAAAGTAGGGGTTATGTGGAAGGGATTAGAGAAGAAAAGGAAGGAAAAAAGGGTTTAATTACATTTTAATTAAAAAGAAACAATATATTTAAACACACAAAAAAGGCAAACATATACAGACAAATTTTTAAAATGTAGTAAACATGGTTTCCAGAGGCTGGTGCCCAAAGACTGGAAGATGTTGATGAAAGGAAGCAAAACTTTATTTAGACAGAAGGGATCTTTGCAGACACACACACACACACACACACACACACACACACACACACACACATATATATATATATATCAGTGCCAACAGTTAATAATGAACTATATATTTGAAAATTGCTAAAATATGGATTCCAAGAATTATCTCACATGGTTATAAATTTGTGAGGAAAGGCATAGATCCTGATCTGGCATATCATGACATTCACATTTGTCAAAGCCTAATATTTACATGTCAAATGTCAGCAGTCATTTATTAATGACTATAAGAACCATTGCAATTCACTTTTTAACTTCCTTATGAATACATATTCACAAAATGTTAATTTTGTAACATAGCAAAACTGCTAAGTTCCTTAATTATATTTTTAAACTGACTTTTTAATTGATATTCTGCATTTGACAATTATATATGTATGCATCAGACTGTCACAAGAAAGCATTATTTGTAATGACATGATGGTGCATTGTGATATCACATGCAGTAACACTAAAGTTAGGTAAAGGTGGATTGTGATACCACTTTGGAGCTGTGACTTCACATTGAAGTTGAAATAAACAATGAATAATTATAACAAAAGAGCATTTTCTGTTAAAATGGAACATTTTACCATCATGATTTAGCATTTTGCATGCTACTATCCAACAGATAATTTCTATTCAATGATCATACATATGGCACTGGTTAAACCAAGTGTGTCACAAAACAAGCCAAAAGTCATGTCTCTGAGACAGTACTTGTGATAATGATAACAGCAATTGATAGAGGAGTGGGAGCAAGATAAAAGAGGCTGTGGGGATAGAGTATCATAAAACATTGTCAAAGTGTATGAATTTCCTTTTTTAAATAGTACATTTGAGATGGAATGACCCTTAAAACACAATCATCTGTGGTGGTATTGTGTTCCCCAAAATATTGTGTACCCTAATAAATTTATCTGGGGGTCAGAGAACAGACAGCCACTAGATACAAAGGCTAGAAAATGGTGGCACTCACACCTTTAATCCTAGCATTCCAGAGATAGAAATTCCTCTGGATCTCTGTGAGTTCAAGGCCACATTGGAAATAGCCAAGCGTGGTGACACGCCTTTAATCCCAGAAAGCCAGCCTTTAATCCCAGGGAGTGGTGGTAGAAAACAGAAAGATATATAAGGCATGAGGACCAGAAACTAGATGATTTTGGCTGGTTAAGCTTTCAGGCTTTGGAGCAACACAGTTCAGCTGAGATTCATTCCGGATGAGGACTCAGAGGCCTCCAGTCTGGGGAAACAGGACCAGCTGAGGAACTGGTGAGGTGAGATAGCTGTGGCTTGTTCTGTCTCTCTGATCTACCAGCATTGAACCCAATAACTCGCCTCGGGTTTGATTTTATTAATAAGAACTTTGAAGATTCCTGCTACAATCATCCTCTGAGATTTCAATAATAATGTGTTCTAGGCAGTCTGTGGTCCCTAAATCCAGGAGTTGATGTCTACCTATGCAACTTTGCAAGAGCCCCAGGCTGAGGACAAGAATAGGCCTTCTGTTGTGCTATGGACTTCACTCTCTTTGCTGGTCTTCCAAGGATCCAGGCTCTCTCTTACTTGAACCATGTGATCTTTCCTAGCATCTGTCTTCACAGTCTCTGTAAACTGTCTGATGAAAGGATTCACAAATATAAACGAAGTATAGGACCCTAAACTTAAGAGTTTACAGTCTACTCTATTAGCAAAAGAAATAGTATAACATCCATAATACTATATGTACATGTGTAACTGTTATGGGTATGTTGTTTTTGTTGTTTTTTTTTATCTATTTATTTATTGGTTGTTTCGAGAAAGGGTTTCTTTGTGTAGCTCTGGCTGTCCTGGAACTAGCTCTGTAGACCAGGTCGACCTCAAACTCACAGAGATCCACCTGCCTCTGTCTCTTGTGTGCTGGGACTAAAGGTGTGCGCCACCATTGTCTGGCTATTTTATTTTAATTTTTTTATATGGGTATGTTAAAGGAAGAATGTGTAGTATTAAGAAAATTTGCATAGATTGCAGAAGGAGAAAAATCAATCAGATGTATATACAGGTTCAGCTTCTAATGGGCCAGCTTAGTGATAATCTGTGTCTCACGGTGAATGATAAAAAGCTTTTGATACCAGGTGTCATAGCTTTCTGCTGCTCATGGTACAAACTACGAAAGGAAGAAGAATGAATACAAACTGGAGCCCATCTCCAACTCATTCCAAGCCAGCACTTTTCTTTTTCTTCTTGAATGCAGCTGTTGTGTTTAAGTGTGAGTTGTTTTTATAAGTATTTATTGACCATTTTCCCAAATAGGCAGTATTTATTGCTTTGCTCTGTCTCTAATGATGGATGTGTACCATAGTATTTGGGCAGACTTCCAGAGATAACTCAGAAATTGTATGCACTGAATGTAGGTTAATAATGGAGTAGGCATTGTTACAAATCTGGGTTATTATTATTATTGTTACTATACCATTAATATTTTTCAAAATAAAATGGTTGAATATCTTACCTACATCAGCAGAATTCATTTGTTCATAGCAGTACAATTTAAAAATAATAGTTAAGAAAATGTAATTATTCGATTGTAAAGTTGCCTTTACAAATAAGTCTGGCTGCCATTAATTTATTATTAACTTGTCTGTCTGTCTGTCTGTCTGTCTCTCTCTCTCTCTCTCTCTCTCTCTCTCTCTCTCACACACACACACACACACACACACACATCCCCATGTTCTTATTATGTACACTAGGCTGATGTGTAACCAACTTCTGTCTCAGTTTCTCAAATTATGGGCTTAGACATATGAATCATAGAGATTAGCTTTCATCAGTAACCGTCATTTCTGACCCTTTAAAAAAAAAATCCCATTTTTCCTATCACAATGGTATAATATAAAAGTCAATGGATTTGGTGACTAACTTTGCAGACTCATGTCTTATCTGTCACTAATGTCTCTCAGTCACATGCTTAATATGGGTATGTTTTTCTCTCAACACTACAAAGAGGGCGTTTGAATTTATAGGATTTTTAACAAAGATTCTCCTTTGCTCTTAGACCACAATGAGCAGTATATGTTAATCATCACCAGGCTTTCTTGTTTTCTTTGGGTAGAATCTGTATCTGTACGTTTCCTGTATGAAATACTTAGCATGACAATTGTAAAGAAAAATACTCAAAATAATCACATTTCAGGAAAGTAATATAATAGCCACAAAAAAAGAAAGAGAGAGACCTACCATTTCAAACAAAGTATCTCATAGATATTAATGCATAAAATTGACCTGAGAGATAATTATTGATTCTTAGTTGCCAGTACAAAAATATGTACATGCATGAATTATTCAGCTGGGTTTTTGCAAACTGTGGTTATTCATAGACCCAAAGAGTTCTACAGGGACTCACAGCATCAATGTGCATCATACTTCATTTTAAGTAGAATTCAATATTTAAGACCTGAACCACCACCAAATTTGCAGGAATATAGCTATTACTCCTACAAAAAGCAAAACCAAAATGACATTAAAATCTGTAGCCCAGTAGGGTAGCTTCTACAAGAGGGGAAGTCCTATCAATCTCAAGCATTATTTTTAAACAGAAGCTATTCTAGTATGAAGTTAATGTTAGGTCCCAAAATGTTCCTACCCATAGTCTCCCTAGGAGTCAGCCATTTAGATCTGTGGTTCTTCTTAATGGGCCCAGACTGAGGGAGAATTCATAAAGAGTTTAACTACATTTAATGAACATAATTGGGCACTGGAAAAATTTGTTTCGTACTTGGCAATCTTCCTATTCCTTTAGGAATGAGCTATTTAAAGATACTTGAAGTGCATTTCCTTTGTCATAAGCTATATTTTGTACAGAATGGCATAAGCCATTGCTCATAGGATGGTGTGTCATTAAAACAGGGCCTTTATATCCCAGGAAAGAGATCTTAATGCTGATGTATTAGGGATCAAGAATAAATCAATATAAATGCAACTCCATTGGCCATTGGCATCTAACTTGCTGGCGCTTTAGGGATAAGCTACAACCACATTAATCTGACCCTTCATATTTATGTGTCTCTTTATTTTAATAGGCATGTCATATTTGTACATATTCATGGGGTATAGTGTTCCAGTTTGGCACATTTAATGAAATTTGAGATGATCAAATCAGAATAATGCGCAATTCAATCCACTTAAATATTGCAATTTCTAGGTTTAGATATATTTTAGTGGTGAAGAGCCTAAAATCAACAGGTATTAGTCCCTGGGTTCAATTCCCTGTATGGTAAACAAACAATATACACACACACATACACCCATACATCTGTCATATGTGTGTGTGTGTGTGTGTAATTTATATGTACTTTCATTGTCATGTTGGTCTTTATGCTCAGATTTTCTCCCAATAAATTTATGTACAATATTCAACGGGACAATTTGAATTAAATGTTCATTTTCATGCTTCTTCCTTTCACAGTTATTTTTGCCTAATTTTCCCCCTTGGAATTGTGACTAATATTAAAATTCATATATGAAAGTTAGCCTTTTAGAAATTATCATTTTATTACCAAGAGACAATTATCTAGGTGGATTAGCTTTTTTTTAATTAAAATTTAATTGGAAGGAAATTTTGTAAACTCTCCCAGAATCAATCCTCCCAAGGAAAGATACAATCTGCAAGTACACAGTGAGATGTGCCCATCTGAAGGTGGACACCACTGAGAGAAAGACAGTGTGTTGTCTGAGAGAACAGACTGCTGCTCTTCTCATCCTCATTTGTGCTGGACTGAAGAAATTGTTATGGGCATCTTAACAATGGCCAGGTCATATGACAATAATATTAAATCCTGAACAATTGTCTCTCCTTAGACAAGTCCCCTGTGCCTGGTAGACAGTTGGGTTTCAGGACAGGAGATAGATTGTAACTTTCTGTTTTAATGTGTGAAGGTGAACATGTTGCTTTGACTTATTAGCTCAAACTACATAAAGGATCAGTTAAATGCACAGACATGCATCAAATGACATCACTATGTTTAAGAATCCTCATTTTCCTACCTCAGCCTCCTTTGAGTTCTGCTTCCCCTAAACTTTCCTCCTGTTGTTCAGCTTCATTATGAAAATAATTGTGATTGAAGATTCTGTATATGCAATGTATACTACGTGATGATTTGATGTTGTGTAATATAAAATGATTATACAATAAAATTTATATATCCTTTACAGTGTAACTACTATAGTGTGTATGTGTATGTGGGTGTAAGCGCGTGCATGTATTTTTGCGTGTCCGTATGTCTACATGTATGATACAACTAATCAAAATCAAACACTACCCTTTACAGAAATTTCACAGAGAAGGAAGTTTCGCCTGATCATTTTATGGCATCTCTAAAACCTGAAGACAACATTTTAACCTTCCTTGGACTGGAAGTCTTGAGTATGAGTGTCTGTGGTGACAGCTATAGGAATAGGGAAGATCCCTAATGTAATTACTTAGAAGAGGGACCAGTGGCCAAATACTACAATTCACAGCCTGCGATGTTTATAAGAATTTGATCTCATTATTTTTCCTGCAGGCCATTTTTGCTTTTAATTCTTAGATATTTGGAAGGAGAATATGTGAAAGACATCTTGGCACAGTCTCCCTTCCCTTTTGATAACCTGACATGGTGTCCTTCACTGAATTTATAGGGGTTCGTTAACTATTGTTTTATTGCAATAGTGTGTAATTAATAAACAAAACTCTCTTAACCACTCATATGGCTACAATCCCAAACTCTCTTACATCATTTGGGGTCCTTTCCCTCTCTGCTTAATAGGCAGAGCTGCAACCGTGTGCCTGAGCTACAAGAGTATGTGGCCTAATGCCAGATGTCCAAGTGTGAATCAGCATGGCTTCAAATCAGCCTTCTGAATTTGACAGTTTTGTGAATGACTCTAATGCAAAGCCTATGGATTTGGAGTCTGAGATATACACTTCTGGATAAATAGCCACAATGCAAAGTTATGAGGGAAGTCACATTAAATTCTGACTGCTGTAAACAGGGAATATGTATGATAGAAAGAGTTTATGCTGTGTTTCATTTTACACAGCCACCCCACAAATTTGATATTTGAGATTGAAGATGAATCTCAGGGTTAATAACTGCAGATGCTCCTTCACTTAAAATGGGCATAAGTCCCCCAAACCTATGGTAACCTGACATTGTGACAATCTACTTGAGTTCACAACCATCACAGGATGCTGCAGTGCCTTTCAATCATTCTCCTGTCAGTTTGGCTGGATGTGCTTTCTGTGTCTTCCCAGTGGGCGGCTTTCCTGTATTTTCCCAAAGTCCTGGTCCATCTTCCACTGAAGAAGCTCCATGAATAGCTTTGTAAAAAGTATTTCACCTTTTTCATTCTGTGTTATCAATTCCTTTCACAGTTTCCCAATGTCCACTTTTACTCCTTATTAACTCTACAAAATTTATTTGTAAAGTGAAAAAAACAACAAAATGAACAAACAAACCCACTTAAGAGCTCAGACATTGCAAGATAAACTTTGCCTGGGGAAGTTTTTACTGTGAGTGATTAGTGTTGACCTGAAATAATAATAATAATATTATTTATTATTATTACCATTATAGAATTACCATGTTTCTCTTTTCCTACTTTTCAGTGACTCTGGAAACATATCCTTCTCTGCTTTAGTTAAAGGCATTCAGCTCCTCTTAATGTTTAGGTGGAGCTCAGGGAACTCCAAGGAAGATGGGGAGAAAGGATTACAAGAGCCAGAGGGGTTAAGGACACCACAAGAACACAGCCCACAGAATCAACTAAGCGGGGCTCATGGGGGATCACAGACACAAATGACCACCACAGAGCCTCAATGAGACTGTGCTAGGTCCTCTGCATGTATGTTATGGTTATGTAGCTCGGTGCTCTTGTGGGACTCCCAATAGTGAAAGTAGGGTTACCTCTGACTCTTTCACCTGCTCTTGGGACCCTTTGCCTCTTCCTGGGTTGCCTTGTCTAGCCTTGATATTAGGGTTTGTGCCTAGTCTTTTTGTAATTTGTTATGCCATGTTCAGCTGATATTCCTAGGAGGTCTTCTCTTTACTGAAAGGAAACAGAGACAGAGTAGATCTGGGGGAAAAGAGAGGTGGGTGGAGTAGAAGAGGGAGGGAGGAGAAACTGAGGTTGAGATGTAGATGAGAAAATAATATTATTAGACTCTAATATTCCCCAGGAAGTACCAATGGCTTTGGTTAATGTGTTGTCAATGAGTCCATCTCTGCCAAATTTGGAAAACAGTATATGAACAGGAACTCACAATCACTGTATCCAGATCCAGTATCCCTTCTTCACAGTGATAAGTAGATTTATCATCTAACTTGGAGAAGAAGTAATATCATTATAGGACTTCTGTGTGCATATCAAGGGAGAAGAGTACATTCATAACCAGCTTTCTGCAAAACTCAACTCAAAATGGGTCAAAGACGTGAATCACTGAAACTCCTGAAAGAAAAAGTTGGGAGTATGTATCAAAAGATCAACCCAAGTGAGGACTTTACAACAAGGATTCTGATAGCCTAGGAAATAAGTTCCAGAACTGACAAATGGGAGCTCACTAAATGAAGATGCTTCTGTATAGCAGCCAAAACTATCACATAAGAAAAGAGGCTGCTAATGGGATGGGAAAATAATCTTTGTTAATATGCTTCTGACAAAATGTTAATATATACTAAAGACTACTGTGGGATGTTCTGTATGTCCTGTGGGAGCCCGTTCTTGGGTTCCTTGTGGCTTTACCCAGCAGGTCCGCATAGAGGGTGATTAGGACCAGAAGCCTGAGTGCAGGTGTCTGAGATGATCTGCACTTGGCTGTGCTGGGGGATGGTCTGTATGTCAAATTGCTCTGATTGGTCAATAAATAAAACCTGATTGGCCATGGCTAGGCAGGAAGTATAGGCCGGACTAACAGAGACGAGAAATAAAAGAACAGGAAGGCAGAAGGAGTCACTGCCTGCAGCAGCCACCAGGACAAGGAAGATGTAAAGTACTAGTAAGCCACGAGCCACATGGCAAGGTATAGATTTATAGAAATGGACTAATTTAAGATATAAGAACAGTTAGCAAGAAGCCTGCCACGGCCATATAGTTTGTAAGCAAAATAAGTCTCTGTGTTTACTTGGTTGGGTCTGAGTGGCTGTGGGATTGGTGGGTTACAAAGATTTGTCCTGACTGTGGGCAAGGCAGGAAAACTCAAGCTACAAAAGACTCAATAAATTAAACACACACACACACACACACACACACACACACACACACACACACACACACACTGGGCCCTGGAACTGAATAAAGAGTTTTGTCTAATAGAATGGCAAAGAACAATGTGATGGAGGGAACACAATGGAAGGAAAGAGACATAGATACAATCATATTTCATAGTATTAATGAATGAATTTTCAAAAATAAATAAATTTGAAAGAGAAGTGACAAAAATGCAGGTGAAGATGTGGAGAAAGGAGAAATCCTGTTGACTGTTGCAGGGAGTACAAACCTGTTTAGCCATTATGAAAACCAGTGTAGAAATTCCCAAAAATATCTGAAACACCATGACCAAATAGCAAATTGGGGAGGAAAGGGTTCATTTGACTTATACTTCCACATTGCTGTCCATCACTGAAGGAAGTGAGGACAGAAACTCACACAGAGCACGAGGCAGGGCATGGAGGGGTGCTTTCTGGCTTGCTCCCCATAGTTTTGTCAGCCTGCTTTCTTATAGATCCCAGGACCACCAGCCTGGAGATTGTACCACCACAATGGGCATTGTCCTCCCTATCAATAACTAATTAGGAAAATGGCCCTACAGGCTTTTCTACAGCCCAATTTTATGGGGATCATTTTCTCAACTGAGGCTTCCTCCTAACTGATGAGTCTATCTTGTGTCAAGTTGACATAAAACTAGCCAGTACAACAATTATGTGAGAGAACATAAAATACCAAGACTCATGTGGGACACCAAATATACATTCTTGACAAATAGTCCACATATTGTATGCTACACACAGGTGTTAGACTTGCCCTAGGGATTCTTATATATGCAAGGTTGGCTAAATTTGATCCTTTAATTCTCCTGTAATTGTAGAAACACAGGCTCTTCACAATTAAGTTACATTATCACTTACCCCTCCCCCAAGACAATTTTTAAAAAGGAAACAGATTTTATCTATTAGTCTAGAATAAGAGGCATGAATTGAGACCTTTTCTGTTATAAAAACCAGGTTATAAATTTACTTAAAATAAAGTCTGTGATACAGTTCCTAAACAAATTTGTCCAAGTTACAAATAACTTGCCCTTGCACTTATTTTTGTGGAAGGAAATTGAAATGTATAAAAGGCAGCAAAATTAACTTTCAGTAAATGTTCTATCCCCAAGGGTGAAGATAATTAATTTATTTAAGGTATTGGATTTATGAAATCTACAATTACTCTAGCGAAATTTCTGAAAAATTATAGTTATTAAATACATAAATTATCCCATTCTTCAATTTATCTTTCAGATATCTATTAATCTCTTAATGTATGCCAGCCACAGTGTTAGGTATTGAATTTATGGCCATGACAGAGGTATTTATGAGTGTTGACAGAAAAGGGATTAAAAAAACCAAAACCAAACAAACAGACAAACAAAAAAATAGAGAAGCCACCCTGAAGGGGGCATGAAAGTATTTAATATATTAATCAGCAAACAGTTCAAAGCTTTGTTAAAGATGAAGAGACCAGTGAAAGGGAAGAAAAGGTTGGGTCCAGATCTACAAAGGCCATGAAATTTGAGGCTTTCATTTGTACCCTAGAGTGAGTCAGTCAAGAGGTCTACAGTTCATCCTGATACATCAGATGTATCTTTAGGGAAAACAACTCTGAAGATAGCTGATCCTATGAGATCTCTGAAAGAGTTTAGAATTATAAGGACAATGATAAGTGAGCTTTTTGAGCAATAACTCTGTTTTATTATAACTGCTTATTTTGAATTTTAAATTCATATGTGTGGCTATAACATCCTACATTAGTCCCACTCTCTGGCTCATTTGCTTTAGAAAAGTATAATAAAGCTACAATGTATTAAATAGTAAGGCCACATTGCTAGCAAATACTGTTGTTGGAATTTGTGGCGGTTTGAAAGAAAATGACCCCCAATAGGAGTGGCACTACTAGGAGATGTGGTCTTGTCGGAGGAAGTATGTCACTGTGGGAGCAGGTAGCACATATTTATTCCACTTATGGCCTTGGGGTACCAGCCCTTAGGGTGTGGCTTTTTTACTAGCTCAAGATCTGGGTTGCATATATGCAGGGTTCCTTGTTTCTCACACTCTTGGATGGTAAAGACTGACTCAGGTAGCGTGAAGCAGTGTGGGACTAGTTCTTAGCCTTCTACAGTCTCTGTGACTGAATTTGCCTTATCCTATATCAGTGAGTTATTCCCTCATATAATCCTTTAATAAATAGTATTTTTCTCAGTAATCCATGGATTTATTGCATTATCTGGTGCCCAACATGGGGCAATAGGGACTGTGCAATGTAGCTAGAGTTTTCCTGCCTTGCCCACAGTTAGGACAAATCTCTGTCACCGGCCAGTCCCACAGCCACTCAGACCCAACCAAGTAAACACAGAGACTTATATTGCTTACAAACTGTATGGCCGTGGCAGGCTTCATGCTAACTGTTCTTATATCTTAAATTAATCCATTTCCATAAATCTATACCTTACCACGTGGCTTGTGGCTTACTGGTGTCTTCACATGCAGCTTGTCATGGTGACGGCTGGCAGTTTCTCTGACTCAGCCTTCTACTTCCCAGAATTCTTCTCCTCCTTGTCCCGCCTATACTTCCTCCTGCCTGGCCACTGGCCAATCAGTATTTTATTTATTGACCAATCAGAGCAACAGATTTGGCATACAGACCATCCCACAGCACTAACTCAGTTGGCTAACTCAATCAGTAGAGCATGAGATTCAATCTCAGGGTCGTGGGTTCAAGCCCCACATTGGGCGCCAGATGTAGATGTAACCAACCGTCTTATTAAATAAGAAACACAGAACCAATGTAAAAGAGAAAGCCAAGAGGTCAGAGCTCAGAGCTAAAAATCTCACCCTTCCTCCTGCGGTGGTCCTAGCTTCCCGAAAGAGAGCTACTTCCTGTGTGTACGTCTTTTCATAATCTTTTTGTTCTGCCTTCTCATTGGTTGTAAACCCAAACACATGACTGCCTCATCACTATCTGTATGTACAGCCCCCCAAGTCTTAAAGGCATATGTCTCCAATGCTGGCTGTATCCCTGAACACACAGAGATCTACCTAGCTCTTCTAACAAGTGCTGGGATTAAAGGCATGTGCCACCACTGCCACACTCTTGCTATGGCTCTAATAGCTCTGACCCCCAGGCAACTTTATTTATTAACATACAATCAAAATCACATTTCAGTACAACTAGAATACCACCACAGTGCAATAGGTGGGGTGGAGAAACTTGCCAGCAGCGTCAGGATTTGGTTACCACGTCAGGGTAAGGCAAATACAATCGCAGAGTCCCTGGAAGGCTGAGAACTGGCCCCACGATGCTTCATACTGTCTGACTGGGTCTTCACCATCCAAGAGTGTGAGAGAGATGGGGCCCCCACATTGTGTACCCCAGATCTTTAGCTAACCAAGAGGCCATGCCCTAGGGGCTGGTACTCTGAACCCATAGGTAGAACAAATACCCACTACAGGGGTAGACTTTGAGGTCTCTCTCTCTCAAACTTCTCTCAGTGTGACAGCCAGGTGACTTCCTGTTGCCTGCAGGATGTAGCACTCTCAGCACCAGTATCATGTCTGCCTGCATGCTGCTACACTCCCCTTCATGATCATAATGCACTGAACCTCTGAAACTGGAAGTGAGCCACCCTCAATTAAATCTTTTCTTTATAAGAGTTGTCATGGTCATGGTATCTCTCTCTTCACAGCAATGAAAACCCTAACTAAGATAGGATTCATACAAATGCTGACTTCAGGAAGTAGTCACTGTACACTAATGTCCTAAATGAACAACGCCAGAAGGGAGACAATAAATTTGTAAATATGGTGCGGACATAAGAGTTCAGAGAACTTTCTCTTGATATTCATTTTTCAGATTAGATTTTCAGAATCCAGAATGGAAAAAAAAATATTAGAGTGCTGTGACCTTCATGTCTTTGGGATTGGTCTAAATGGAGGAATGGATGATGGATGAAGAAATGACAGACACAGGCACAGAAAAGCTGGATTTGGGTTGTCTGTGCACTCTGAAAAGGATGCACCAGCACTGGCCTGCAAACCCAGTGCTTTTATTATATACAGGACCAGTGAGGAGGAAGCTGGTTAGCTCATCTTGGAAGGAGCCTCTGTAGGATCCTTCACCCCAGGCTACAGTCATCCCGGAAGAGGAAGTTTTGCTTGATACTTCCTTTCTTTTAACATTTAATTATTTATTTTATAGCCAGACCTCAGTTTCCCATCTCTCCTCTCTTCCAAGTCCATCCCGCCACCCCAATCCACTTCTCCATTTCTACCCAGAAAAGGGCATGCCTCCCATGGTTGCCAACAAATCATGGCAAGTTCCACAAGAAGAGCAAGCTACACATCTGTCACTTCTATGCAGAAGGCCTAGATCAGTCCCATGCAGGCTCCCTGGTTGTCAGTTTAGCCTCTGTGAGCTCCTATGAGCCCAGGTTAGTTGTTTCTGTGGGTTTCCTTGCGATGTCCTTGACTCCTTTTGTTTGGCTCCTACAACCCTCCCTCCCTCTCTTAGCTAGATTCTCCAAGTTCAGCCTAATGTTTGACTGTGGACCTCTTCATCTGTTTGCATCAGTTGCAGGATGAAGCCTCTCAGATGATAATTGGGCTAGGCACCAATCCATGAGTACAGCAGAATCTCTTTAGGCATCATTACATTGACTTTTTTCAGACAAGACTTCCAGTGGTGTGTTTGAGACACTAACACAGTCACATCTTGGACCTACAGTCTGTGCTGCCTACATGTTGTGCAGAGGTAAGGACAACACAGAGACTGTGGGAGTAGACAGCCAATAACTGCTCCAGCTTGAGACCCATGCTGTGAGAGTGCAACTACCCTGTCACTGCCTGGAGTGCCAGGGCCCAGAGGATGGATGGCCCAGTGACCTAGGAACTAAACATGACTGGAAAAAAAAAAAAAAGGAAAAGGAAAAGTCAAGGTATTGGTTGACATTTTCTACACCTACTGCTAACATCCATAACTAAGCTTAGGAAGGCTTTGCTATCCCACGGGTCTCAGGCATTGGGGTCCTTGACATATGGCTTTGCTCATATCAAGTATACACATTCACTCTGGACTTCATCAGCTCCCCACATTAGAGAAGATTTTGTGGCCCATAATTTGGGGCACTGGATGTGCAGCAATAACAGCTGAAGCAAATTCTAACCATGGCCCTGTGTGAACTGAAAATAATATCTTAACTGGGGTCGGTGGTACCTGCCTCTAAGAAAGAAGGGAGTTAGGGAGTCTCTCTGAGTTGCAGGCCAGTTTGATCTACAAAGACAGTATCAGCCCAGTCAGCATTACTCAGGGAAACCTTAGTTCAAAAAGCAAAACAAAACAAACAACAAGAAAAATACGTTTCTCACAAGTGACACTGAAGTTGAATTCACCTGTGACACGTTGCTGTGTGTTCATTCACAGCAAGCGTGAGGTGACAGAATAGACAGCTAAGGAACTGCTCCTGAATACACGGAGACAACAATCCTATTGTATTTATTCCAGCTAAACACAAAATTGAGCACAGTGCCTGGAAAAGCATGGGAGTTTTAGGGGAGAAACTCAATGACTACTGGACAGACAACTAAGTAAGAATGATTTGTACAATCTCCCACAATGGGAGATCTTTTACTCTATTCAGTTCTGCAGCTTTTATCAGGCCATTCCTGACACACCCATAAGTTCCTCTGTGGTGATATATTGTGTATCAAATAAAGCTTGCCTGAGGATCATAGGACAGAGCCAGTCACTAGATTAAACACAGAGGTCAGGCAGTGGTGGCACACACCTTTAATCCTAGCACTCAGGAGGCAGAGATCCCTCTGGATCTCTGTGAGTTCAAAGCCACCCTGGACTACATGAGACTGTTTCAGTCTAGAAAGAAACAGAACCAGGCAGTGGTAGCACACACTGTAGTCCCATTACTTGAGGGTCACACTCCATAAATTCCAGCACTAGGAAGGAAGTGAAACGGCTGGGCAGAGAAAGGCATGTAAGGTGTGAGGAGACAGGAACTAACAGCTTTTGGCTGAGGACTCAGGGGCTTTCATTCAGGATTCATGGAGATAGGATCTAGCCTTCCATTAGGCCTGAGGAATCAGTAGTGGTGAGAAGTTTCTCTAGTGGCTTGTTCCTTTGTCTCTCTGATCTTTCAGCATTTATCCCAATATCTGGCTCTGGGTTTTTATTATAAGACCATTTAGGATTCATGCAACATCCCTCCTGCTGTTAAATCTTGTTATCTGCATATGCAGCACAGCAGCAGAAGTGTTTGCATTTTCCACAGCTTTCTGCTAATCTACTTGTCTGTGATGCACTCTAAAAGAAGAACAAAACAGAACTCTAGGTGATACAAAAAGAAGCTGACTTCAGGGTCCCTGGGGTATCAGTGTGCAGATCTGTAGTAGTGACAAAACCCTTGAGAAAATCATTTTAAAGAAAGAAAGTTTAGGACAGGTGGAAAGATGGCTCAGCATGTAAAGGCACTTGCTGCCAAGTCTCACACAGTGGGA
Source organism: Peromyscus leucopus (assembly GCF_004664715.2). Lineage (NCBI taxonomy): Eukaryota > Metazoa > Chordata > Mammalia > Rodentia > Cricetidae > Peromyscus > Peromyscus leucopus. Next base: position 35,611,496 of record NC_051063.1, read on the forward strand.
GGAAAGAACTGACTCCTGGAAGTTGTCCTCTGACCTCCACATACACACTGTGGGCATGCATGCAGCTATGTACATGTGTGCACATACAAATGCATGCATGCACAAATGAATGAATTTTTAAAAAGAAGGAGAACTTTATTTGGCTCACAATTTCAGAGGCTTCAGTGCTCATTTGACTGTATCTTTTGCTTTAAAGCCTGTGGCAAAGTGGTAATATTATGGCAATAGGGTATGGAAGAGGAACGCTACCACTTCATGGCATCCTGGAGGGATAAAGAGAGAAAGTGAGAGAGACAGTTACAGCAACTATGCTGGAATACATGCAAGGGTTAATCACTAGGCTAACTCTCCCTATTTAAATCACCTTCACTTAATTTTTCCCAGCAGCGCATGGAGGTAGGTGCGATTTTCAATTTTGCTCTTTGAACAAATGAAGAAGCTGTGACCAAGGATGGTGATGTAACTCCCTAGAAATAAATCAAGACATAAATGAAAACGCTGACCTCAGCATCCACGAAAGATCTTACAATCACAGGTGTCCTGAAGTGGGAACCCACTTGATTTCTCCTACGTTCTTCTTTCATAAAAACACAACCCTCTTCATCCTCTTCTGGAGTCTGAAGAGCAGAGACATTGCAAACACCACCCTTCCTTCATTCCATTCAGGGAAAGGAACCTAAGGCCTTGCCACGGCACTGAACAAACCCTGGCTCCAGACCAGAGGAAAAGGCAACACAAATTCCAAGGAAGCTTGTATCTCAGCCCCTCACAGCACAGCAGAAGCTCTCTAGCAAAGGTGAAAGGGCAGGACTGAGGAAAACAGATTCAGTACTCCCTGCTGGGAAAGTGACAGAGGCTGGCTTGCCAGGAGCACTGGACAGTTAATAGTGTCTGTCACTTATCCCTAGTCAACCCTCCTGTCATTAAATGGGGCTTTTACCCCTCCAGCACTGTCCCTTTGTGGCCACTGCATCACCTCTTAAAACAGGTTAGCTTATGATCTGCCCAGGATTAAGTCTTGCAAATAAGTCCAATCACTTTAGAACATTTAGCAAGCCATAAATTCATGCACTTCCAGTATGTTTTGCAGATACTTTTATTAAAAATAAAATATTTCAATTGTGAATAAGAATTATGATACATTTGAGGGATTCATAAAAAATCCTATTTTTCAGCATTTTTCTCAATTTACTTATTTTTGTAGCATCACTATAAAAATAGGTTTCAGCTTCTTTCTATCAGATTAAAACCTGAGGCTGAGACACTTTGATCTGTGTGCTATCACATGCTTTACTGTTATCTCTTTGGCATTAAAGGAGTCTCCACCACTCCTTTACAACAGATCTAGTACCAAATAACAATGCATAGTTTTCCAGTATTCATAAAGGTATTCCATACATATTATCTATGTCTGCATTTAAAGGGATGATGGTAAAAATGGTAGGCAGTGTTTACTCAACAGATGAGTAAACTGAGGACAGAAAGTTGTACTATTTGCCTGAAGGGACATGGCAGATTAGTGGTTGAACCCCAGTGAAAGTTGCTATCAGGTTTTCAAAAGAAGTATTGAGCTGGGAACTCTAGTTGGACAACATTAGTCATCAGGGAAATGCATATTGAAACTACTTTGAGATTACATGTTAACCCAGTCAAAATGGCCATCGTCCGGAATAAAAACGACATTGAACACTGGCTTGGATGTGGGAAAAGGGATCCCAGTGTGGTTGTGTTATGCCTGTTCTTCCTAATTGCAACATTCTCTCCTGATTAAAACGTTTGCTTCAGCAAACAAGGAGAGCCTCAGGAGCCTCAGAAAATAAACAATGGCACCTGTCACGGAGAACAGGAAGATTTTTGAGGTCCCCTATTCATCAGTGAGAAAAAAAAAATAAAAAATAAAAAGAGAGAGCATGATCAATTTCTGGAGGAGGAGACTGACCAGCCAGGGCAAACTGCAGAGCAGGGGACTATGACTGAGGCCTGCCCTCGGTTGGGTAGAGAGCTCAGGGTGCAAGGTTTAGTCAGCCCTTGTGATGTCAGGGAGGTCTGGTGATAGTACTGCTTCTGAGTCATCTCTACTCATTAGAATAATCCCCCAATCATACTCCTGTTAGTGACCCCAATAAAAACACATTGATTCATTAAGTTAGACATTGATGTAATTGTTGCTTTGATCTGTCAAGAGCTCCCTTCTGGAGTGAATAGGTGTGTGTGTGTGTGTGTGTTGTATCTGATAGGAATTCTAGCCAGACCCCCATGACCTCTCATGTGCAAGACACTTAGTCATTTCCGGAGCCATACGTCCTACATAATCCATGCACTGCATGGTCATGTAATTTGCATGCAGCATGATCTCATAATCTATGCACATGCGTAGCATAGCTATGTAGGCCCATATGCACATGAGTAGTCCATAAAAAGCAGATCCCATGTCCCTTCCCCCTTCTTCCGCACATGTCTCTCAAACAGGCCTGAGCACACCCTTTCTTGTCCCTTCCTTCTCCTAATAAACTCTTTTTTGTCTGTTGTTTGTTTTGTTTTTCGAGACAGGATTTCTCTGTGTAGTATTGGTGCCTGTCCTGGATCTTGCTCTGTAGACCAGGCTGACCTTGAACTCACAGAGATCCTCCTGGCTCTGCCTCCCGAGTGCTGGGATTAAAGGCTTGTGCCACCAACAACCCGGCTCCTAATAAATTCTTATAGTGAGTTTTGTTGTGCCTCATGACTTTTCCTCGAAGGGTAAACAGAGCAGCATAAAACTAACAGTGTCTCTCCAGGGGGGAAAAAAAAATCTATCACACAGTGCTTTATAACTGCTGGCACAAGGGTGAGCTAGTAAAATGACTTTATACATCAGTCTAGAGGTTTTTCAAAAAATTAGAAATAAATCCAGCAAATGATCCATCTATCTCACTCTTGGGCATCTATCCAAAAACTCTACATCACGCTACAGAGGTACCAGTATATCAAGTTTGTTGTTGCTTTATTCATAATAGTTAGGTAATGGAAACAGCTTATCTGTCCACCAAATGATGAAAAGGTATGAAATGTTATGTAATATATGTAATTATATATATAATTATGAAATTTGAAATTATATATATATAAAATTATGAAATTTGCAGGTAAATAGATGGAATCGGGGAAAAAAAGTTATACTAAATGAGGTAACTCAGGCCCAGAAAAACAGGATACATGTTAGCTTTCACATGTGGACCCTTGTTTTTATTTGGTAGTTTTGTATGTTTAGCCTAAACACTTGTAGAAGCTTAGAAACTAGGAAGTAATCTTGGGGTAGTGTCTTATGTAGCCAGAAATTTCTCTGGTCCCACCCAGCCCTGTGGTCCTGTGTTTCTACAGTCCAGCCTGCCCCCCCAGTCATTTATAAAATAATCACTTAGAGGCTAAATATTAATTTCGATTCTTGCTAGCTAGCTCTTATAACTTAACCCATTAACTTTTTTTTGTTTGTTTGTTTTTTGTTTTTTTGAGACAAGTTTCTCTGTGTAGTCTTGGGGCCTGTCCTGGGTCTAACTCTATAGACCAGGCTGGAACTGAACTCACAGAGATCCACCTGGCTTTGCCTTCCAAGTGCTGGGATTAAAGGCCTGTGTTACCACTGCCTGGTAACCCATAACTATTAATGTATGTATTGCCACGTGTTCCATGGCTTTACCTGCATCCCATTACATGTTGCTCCTCGGATGGTGGTTCAGCATCTCCTTTCACTGTCTTTCTTGGATTTTCCCACCTGGCTCCATCCTGGTCTCCCATGGCCGATGCACCTTTATTTATTAGCCAGTGGGAGCAACACATATTCACAGCATACAGAAAGACATCCCACTGCAGCCTTAATTAAAGGTAGATAGTACAACACACATACAATAAAATTAGAGAAAGACTATACTTGGTATTGAAGGCTTTATAGAGAGAAGAAGATATAGAGTGTGGAGGTGATGTGGGTGGGCAATATTTCACCAAAATGAGGGTGGATGACAGAATCATATGAAAATACAATTTTTAAAAAATGTAAAAGTGGGTTTGAAGGGAGATGTCCTATATGGTTAAATAATGAAACTCTATTAAGTAGTGAGTTTAGAAACCATTTCCAGTACCAGTTTTGGACTTCCACCATAGGAATTGTAGGTCAGGGAGAATCCAAGGCCCCCATGCAAAACCTCAATTACAAGGTTACGGTGATATTTTATTTGTACTGAAATGTGATTTTATTTCTATGTTAATAAATAAAGTTGCCTGGGGGTCAGAGCTAATAGTAAGCCATAGTGGAGCTGGGCGTTCCTGGTGCACGCCTTTAATCCCAGCACTTGGTAGGCAGAGCTAGGTAGATCTCTGTGTGGTCAAGGATACAGCCAGCAATGGAGACACATGCCTTTAATCTCAATACCAACCATGGAAGACTTGGAGGTCTATACAGACAGGCAGTGACAAGGTGGTCATGTGGTTGGGTTTACAACCAATGAGAAGGCAGAACAGAAAGTCTATATAAAGACAAACACACAGGAAGTAGGTCTCTTGGCTGAAGAGGATCGCTGAAACAGGAAGGGTAAGACTCTTAGCTCTGACCTCTTGGGCTTTTATCTTTACATTGGCTCTGTGTTTCTTATTTAATAAGATGGTTACTTCTACACAAGATATAGAGAAATCAAAATGAAAGTGAACTGGTAGCTTCTTCCCTACTGGTTAGCTTTCAAAGGGCCAGAAGGTGTGGGCAAGAAAAGGCATTAGTAGTCAGAAGGTGTGGGCAAGAAAAGGCATTAGTAGTCTTGCCTAGCTATCAATCCTAAAAACTACAACACAAACTTACCAGGTAAGACATGTCCACTTGTGCAATAGTGTTATGGGGTTAACGAAATGTGTTCCTGATTTGATTTGTGGCCCATTCCATAGAAGACAATCCATGCCTAGTATCATATGTCTGGAAACAAATAAACAACTACAACAACAGAAAAATCTAATTCCCGAGGAGCTCATAGGCCCAGAGCTGTAACTTATTACTGTTATTTAACTAAACTGACATAGCATCAAATGACCATCTAAATATCTATATTTATACCAAAGATAAAAAGCAACTCTCGCTGGGCAGTGGTGGTGCATGCCTTTAATCCCAGCACTCGGGAGGCAGAGCCAGGTGGATCTCTGTGAGTTCGAGGTCAGCCTCAAGTGAGTTCCAGGAAAGGCGCAAAGACAGAGAAACCCTGTCTCAGGAAAAAAAAAAAAAAAAAAAAAAAAAAAGCAACTCTCATCCTTAACGGAAGAAGCTTATTTTATTTTTTTTGCAGTGAATGGATGTGAATACAGAGACTCTGGGCTACCCAAAATGTTAACAATAAGTGACAGTTGTGGTTATATAATGCATAAAAGCTCACAGTGCCTACTAAGAAAGAGCAAATTCTGAGGGAGAGGATAGTCACTCATTCAGGCTCAATGGTATTGAAGCTAGAAAGAAAATAAAGGACAAAAGGAATAAATGTCACATTTAAGTTCTGCCTTGCTTTACAAAACTGGTTCTTAAGTGTTATCAATTTTATCTTATTTTCTTATTTCTGCATTGAAATTATAAGCCTAGACAATCACAATCTTGTACTCACACATCGTTATACAAAATTAAGTGAAGTTCTGGGAAGGAGACTTTGTCCATAAATACTACTAGTCTTGCAAACATAAGGACCCAGATTCAGTTTTTAGAATGCATGTACAAAAAACTCATCTGCAGAACTCTAGGACCTCTGGGACTCATACCAGCTAGCCTAGATGACTTCTTGTTGAACATTAGGCCACTTAGAGCTCTGATTTTTTTTTTAAGGGAGAGAGGTAGATGATACCTCAGAAGTAATGCTCAAGGATGACTTCTGTGAACCCCCACCCTCACACATACACAAGGGTGGTAGGAGATCAACAAAGGAAGAAAGGGAGGGGAGAGAGAGAGAGATCACTGGATTACAGTAACCAGCTTGTGAAAGAAATTTGTGGAGGCAGAAGAACGATTTGCCAACAGCTACACTTTGAGTATCTGAGATCAGACACTAGTCATCTCCTCTTACATCTCTATCCCCATTGTCTCGAAAAGCTAAGAATCAGAACATCAAAAGGACAAAAAGGTCATCCATCAGTCTCCATTCTCATCCAAGGCAGGGATTTGCTGTGGCAATGTAACTATTAGGCACTCCTTGAGACTGTCGAATGAACTTTCATTCTCTCGGGAATTCAACTTTATATTGTGCCCAAAGCCCCTTCAAGCCTCAATTTCACCATGGATCAGGTATACTAACCCTGATTTTTCCTCTAATTCTCAAAGCAAGTAGAACATGTCAGCTCCAAGAAGATCCATCTGGCATTCATTTGACACAGTTGCCACTGGAAAGGCTGCACTATTGCTTAATGCATTTTTTCCTTCAGAATTTCAGAAGCATTTTCTTCATCTTTAGAATTTAATACATGTGTAGAATAAAATACCATCATATCCACTTCTGATCCTCCCCTCAGACTCTCCCCATATCCCTAATGCATCTCCCTCACTCCCTGCCCATTTTCCCATGATAACCCACTATGCCAAATTAATATTGTCCATATGTGCATGTGCATGGGTGTGATGTCGAGAAGTACCATACAATGGAATGTGGAAAATGTATTAGTGACCAAATCTTCAACAGAGAATGATTCTCTATTCCCTAGCTTATAGTCATTATACATGATGATGAAATGGTGGATTTCTTATGTCATTCTCTTATGTGTTTATGCATACGTAGCTCATATAACACTCTCATTATCCCCTCTTTCCCTTCCTTTCCTTTCCACTGGACCTTTTATATTTCAAGACAATATTCAATCTTCATATGTATCAATATCTATATTATCTGTATCCTACTTCTATCTTCTGTCTATTGATTTATCATCATCTATCTATCTACCTATCTATCTATCTCTTTATTTATCATCTACCATCCATTATCTGTAACATGCAAACACAACACACACATACACACACACAAATATATGTAAGGAAATTCATGTGTTTTTCATATGTATATGTCTAGTTTGATCCACTTAAAATTGTAATCTCTATTTTCAACTACGTCTGTCAGTTTAGTTCATTTTCTGAAAATATAGAATAGTTATTGCTTTCCTTCATATTCTTTTTTAAAAATTTTCCAGACAGGATTTCTCTGTGTAACAGTCTTATAGCTGTCCTGGAACTTCTCTGTAGACCAGGCTGGCTTCAAAATCACAGAGATCTGCCTGCCTCTGTCTCTCAAGTGTTGGGATTAAAGGCATGCACCACCACCACCCAGCTTCATATTCTTTTCTTAGTCAAGTCAAATAATAACCTCTTTATTCTATTGCACCCTCATGCAACAATATATATTTTCTCATCTATGACTTTTCACTATGTTATAGCAATCTGCTCCTTTTTATAACTTAAAACAATTAATGACTACTTGGACAATTTGTCCCTGAGAGCCTTGTGCTGTTATTGGCATGCACATACCATATACAACCTATATTGAGACTCTCTTCATATACAAATAGTGCCATCTTTATTTTAGGCACCAGGTTAGAAAGTAAAGATGACAGGAAAATGAAGGTGTCCCCGACTTCTGTGTGCCATCTAACCCAGTACCTAACACAGAGTAAAAGCCCCAATATTTTTTTAAGTTATCTCTTTGAATTACAGTATAATATTCTGTGGGAATATTATCAATTTCTTCTGAAATTAGGGTTCTACAATCTTTAAATCCGTAGTGTCTTTTATGAACACCACCTCCTTAGCATACTCATTCTTATATAATCTTCACATATCATCTGACCTGGTACTTGAAATAATTTAATATCAGTAATGTTATCTTCACTATCATTTCCTCAAGTAGGACTACATATCTTTTGCCTATGAGAAAAGGGGGAAGTGTCATCTGTTATAGGGATGAGAAATGTCTGTCTCAGATATACTCCAGGAAAGTTCTCCACCTAGCCAGTTTTCCTCAAAAGAGACCTTCCATGAAAGGAAAACAAACAAACAAACAAACAGAAACAGCTGTGTTCAGGTCTCTTAAGCACATGAATGCTGCAAAGTGAAAGTTGTTTTTATAATAGAAACAATTTTCTAATTTTGGAGATAAAAGTAGTGAAGGAGACCCCAGTAGAGCTGGCTTCCTTCAGGACACCAGATTAGGCACAGACTACACCCAAACACCTGTTTTCAAACAGAGATCCTTTATTAAGCAGGGAAGAAAAGTTAACATGGCTGCTCTCTGACTCAGGCATAAAAACAAACAAACAAATAAAATCTCAGCAGCAAATGGCCTTGCAGGTGTAACTTTTAAGAAGACAAAAAGGGAACATCTGTGTTGGATGGGCTATGATGTGGTGGTAAAGGTGACAGAGGATGAGGGAGAAGGGGAGGAGACAAGGGGAAGGGGGCAGAGGGACAAAGGATTGCCCTTGGATAGAGAGAGAGGAGACAGACATGGCTTATAGAAAAACGGCAGCTTATAAAGGTAAAATGATAAACCCCATGATAGGATGAGGTATTTAAATTTTAATTAGGCATGTTAATTGGGTGAGCCAAAGGTGGCTTTTGATTGATGGACTTTAATACTTTGATAGCTGGACCTTGATAGTCAGCCTCAGGAGGAGGAAGTAGACAAATAAGGGACTTTAGTGACCAGCTTTAGGAAGGTAATCTAATGGTTTTTGGAAAGGCAGGGGAGAAGGGCAAGGCCATGTTTGTCAGGTCCCCGGGCTGGCCAGAATCCCTTCAAGTCACACAAATATTTAACAACTGTACACAGAGACACAGATACATGGACACACACACACACATGCACACACACATTTACTCATGTATGCATGCACAAAGAAACACACACACATATACATCCTTTTTCTGTGCTCTAGATAAAAAACTTTATGATGGAAGGCTGACTTCTAATTATCTTCAAGCACTAATGAATTTTCCCCTTTGATTTTGTATATGAAGTTCTGCATCTAGAGATAGGCACTCACCAGAAACTTAAGGTGAGAAGAGCTTTCCTCCTTGGCATCTCGTCAATCAGCATCTGTAGCTGTTGACATCCTTTTCAACAATAAAACAGGTTACCCCATTCTGGTTATGAGCATAATGTCAGAAAAAAGAACAAGAATTAAGAATATAAGTCCTGTCAGACTTCCTAGAATCAAAGTCTGCCTCGTACTTTGTGACAAGTTGTCTAGGGGAGATCAGTTGTCAATTGAATGACAGATAAATGTTCTGCATTCCCCAGGAAGAGGATTCATGTATTTTATATATTGTGTATCTGAACAGTTAGTCTACTTTTCTGAATCTCTTTAGCCATGTATGTTTCAGGGCCCAAGCCTGAGTCTTAATAGACTCCTGGAAAAAGGATGTTTCCATTTTTATTTATAGATTCAGAGAACCTATCCAAGTAGTGACTGCACCAATGTCCTACTTGTTGAACCAGTGAGTTCTTTTATTGGAGTTTCTAACAGCAGTATAGATGAGGGGTTACTGACAGGGATGTGGGTAACTCAGAAGCAAGTGACTCTGTAAAGCTCACTGCTTTTTATCATATTACATTTTACCTGTATTTCCACAGCAGCTAGTGAGTTATGGAAGATATTGGTAAATCCAAGCTCAAAACCCACAAACAAGGCTGCAATAAACACTTGCTGAGTTTAATTATCAAAAATGTACTTTTTCCTCTCTAAAGGCATTTATCAATTATCTAATACTGAGTACTTTGTTGAAAAGATGTTACTAGAAGGAGAAAAGGCATTGCCATTAACCTTTGTTGTATGGCTTTTTCCTCAGAATTGCAACATTATCTCCTTCCAGATTGAAACATTTGTTCAAGGAAAGAAAGGGAGGCTCCTGGGCCTCAGAAGACAAAAAAAAAAAAAAAAAAAAAAAAAAAAAAAAAAAAAAAAAAAAAAAAAAAAAAAAAAAATCACATGTTGGGAAAATAGACATGGAAGGGTTCCTGAGGCCTCCACCAACTGTGCAAACAAATTTAATACTTAGGAGTGAAGATTCTGACCAGCCTAAGTGAAAGGACCTGGGTAGAGAATGCTGAACTACAGGGAAGCTGGATAGAGCATTCCAGGGTTGCAGTTTTCCAGAGTCCCTTGTGCTGTGGTGGGCTTTATAGAAATTTACCTACCTTTGAGTGATCCTGGCTCCTTGTCAGTAACCCATAACCCATAATCATGCTACTTAACTTCAGTAAAAGAACTCATTGGCTCATGAAATAAACATTGGTGCATTTGTTATTTTGCTCAGCATGGGCTTCCTTTCTGGGGTGAGTAGATGTGCATGTATTATGTCTCCCCAAGAAAAGCCTGTCACAGAATATTCACCTTTTTTTATTAATTTGAAAGAGGACAAAAAGTGCATGAATTTTTATTCTGAGTCTAGAGCAAACCACTCAATCTTGTGGGGTTGGTAAAGGATTTTATTTTTAGCAAACTGGAGTCCATTCTCTTCATAGTAGTGCAGGAATGTGTTTATTACGTAGCTCTTTTAAGGAAGTAAATTGAACTATATTCTCTGGAAGGGATTTACTAGGAAGTAACTGATGTTTCAGAAAACAATAAAGTCAATTGTGCTTGAATATTCCTTAATTTCAGCTCTATGTACTTTTAATAATTTTCTTTCTTAAATTTAGCAAAACCTTTCTGGAGATGCATGCCTATCACTTGAAATTTGGGTCCCCAAAAATCTCAAACCCCCAAGTTTTTGTAGTGACAGATGTTGGGTTTTATGGACTGTAGTAGAAGAGTCCAGTTGCCTGTGAAACCCTATGCTGTGGAGTATTTGAGGGGTAGATGATGTTTCTAGGCTGTAACTTTAGCTACAATTATGTGGATCTATGACTACATAAGCATCATACCCTATAACCTGGTTCCTCATGTTGAAAATTATTAAATCTATTGTGTGGAATTCAAAATGCAGTTAGTGGGATAAATACATACAATGGCATTGTAAGTTAGAGCACATTAGTTCCTGAATGTTATTTAAGTAAAAGCAATGATTGTTGCTCTTATCTTCCAGCTTCAAATCCAACCTTATACTATATATTTGCTACCTTGAATTCCATATCTGAAATGCCTTATTTCTGGCTTATAGGCTGATTCCTATGAAAGTCTATAAGTTGGATAAACCTATGGGAGACTAGAATTGAGGGGAAAACCAAACACAGATGGACTGCTATCTTAGCATCCTGTGATTACTTTGCTGTATCTTTTGCTTATTTGTTTTGTTTTGATCAAGTCTGTTAATAGCCTAGCTGAGGAATTCCACCTCAGCACTAACACTTAATTCCAATTTGAGCAACCGATTTTACATGGAAGATAACTATACTTGCAGAGTTCTTTCTAGTCCTAAAGAGTGGGCCTTAATTCAGACACAGGGACATCTGCTAAGATGTCTCCTCACAGGTCTGAACTTCTTTGGAAACTCTAGCTTTCAAAGTTAAAACAATCCTGCTGTGGGATGTTCTGTATGTCCTGTGGGAGCCCGTTCTCGGGTTCCTCGAGGCTTTACCCAGCAGGTCCGCATAGAGGATGATTAGGACCATGGGCCTGAGTGCAGATGTCTGAGATGGTCTGCACTTGGCTGTGCTGTGGGATGGTCTGTATGTCAAATTGCTCTGACTGGTTAATAAATAAAACCTGATTGGCCCGTGGCTAGGCAGGAAGTATACGCGAGACTAACAGAGACGAGAAATAAAAGAACAGAAAGGCAGAAGGAGACACAGCCAGCCGCTGCCAGGACAAGCCGCATGTGAAGATGTAAAGTACCAGTAAGCCACGAGCCACATGGCAAGGTATAGATTTATAGAAATGGATTAATTTAAGATATAAGAACAGTTAGCAAGAAGCCTGCCACGGCCATACAATTTATAAGCAATATAAGTCTCTGTGTTCACTTGGTTGGGTCTGAGTGGCTGTGGGACTGGTGGGTGATTTGTCCTCACTGTGGGTTAGGCAGGAAAACTCTAGCTACACAATCCCCATCTCTTCTTATTGTTCCTCACCATTGGACTTAGTGACCACTTTCAGCAGTGTCCTGTTATGTTCAAGCTACTTTGTTTCTCTCTACCTCTTCAGTTCTTCAAATGACATACAGAATTTTTTTTATGTGTCTTGGACCTCTATTTATATTGTCAATTTATGAGTCAGGATTCCTTTTTAATGTTAGTACTTGATTGCATATTTATTCACACAGGAACACTTCAGCACTTAAGGGACATTATGGCTCTCTGGTTGGGTTGTTCATTCACTTGTTCAATTCACAGTTAAATTCTTATTCTCCCAGTCTAGCTGAAGGATCTCACTTCTATGGGGATATGAATCTATTAATTACTTTTGAAAGAACTGAGAATGTGAGAGCATTTGTATTTAGGGCAAGTGTCTCTTTACTTCATAGTTGAAGAGTAATAGGGAGTGACATGGTGCATGCAACCTGCAAAGTGACTTCTGAAGGAGCAGCCTTTGTCTTTGCTATGGCTGACTCAAGAAAGAAGTGTGTAAATAGTATTTATGACTCATTTATTTTCTACAACGACCTGGAAATTCAGATTTTTACTTGTGTATCTTCACTTTTGAGTGTTGGCACCTTTTAATTTAAACTTGCCACAAACATTGGGCTTCCTTAGTAGAGGACATGAAAAGCTCATCTGTGAACTGGATTTTATCCTCTGGATATCAGACGACTTTTGTTTGATGAAATTTAAACCCTATAACTGACAGCCTAAATTAAATAACTATTCTCTCTTCTCCTTTGTGGAAATGATGAGAGTAGAAGAGGGAAGAAAAATATACTCTAATCAAGAAGATTTGGTTATTAATAGAAGCAACTGATGACATAATTACGATCTCAAAAGGATACGTTATTGAATAAGTGCTCTCTACTCTAGAACAATTTAGGAAAGTGGAGCATTTGCAAGAACCTCTGTTGAGAACTTTTAGGAACTGATGAAAAATTATTATAATAGACTCATAAAATATTATTTTAAAATCACTTGAACATAATTAATATTTTATTCCAAATGTAGAAGTGGAAATACTAATAGCATATTTTAGATACATAACTCTTGGAGCATTATACTTACATGTATAAGCAATAATGTCCTCTGTGTGCATTATAACCTTCAGTTCATGTTGACAGAAGCCTACAGAGGATGACCTTTTGGGAAACAGATTTTCAGAGCCGTTTTGGGGGAATTAGGAGTATCCTTACAGATAAAGAAATATTTTGCATATGGTGATTGTAGTAATGAGTTTCCTTTTTGAAGTTTAAATCAGTTCTTAATCATTTAATTAGAAGATTAATCATTTAAATTGCTATTCCTACTAATGGCTTTAAAAGGATTTAGCATCACATTTCTCCTCTGCTAGTGTATAAGATTATTTGCTTGTATATCAGTCTTCCTCTCCTCAAAGCTTCTTCATAAAGGTGGAATATCCATCAATGTACTTTAAGCTTATTCTACCCGTAGACTATGCTTAACAATGGTGCAATGAGCATAGAGATGTAACTACCACTTTGATGTCATCATTTAAATTATTTTGGAAAAGAATTTCAGAAACTGGATTGTTGTATCATAACATAGCTCTAAATTTTTTTTAAAAAATCATGTTTTTGTTAATTCTTTGAGAATTTCATTCAATGTATTTTGATCATATTTACCCCTCCCCCACTTCCTCTTGGATTCTTTCCCACCTTCCTACCTACCTAACTTCATATCTCCCTCATGAGCTTATTCATGACTAAAAAGCATCTGCACAATGAAATACTATTTTGCCTTTAAATTGAAATGATGAAATTCACAGACAAATAGATAAAGCAAGAAAATAATCATCCTGAGTGAGGTTACCCAGAACCCCAAAGACAAATACTGTATATATACTCTTAGATATGTATGTTAGCTTTTAAGCCTTCAATAGGCATGCTATAGTCCATATAATAACACAGGTTAAATATAGAGTAAGAGACTAGGTGAGGGACAGATTCTGTTTCTCCCAGGAAAAGGGAAATAGAATATATAGTCTTGTGAAGACAATACTTCAATATCTCATTGAACATTGAGCTGATGGCTAACTAGAACCTTCACCCTTATTGACTAGTATGTGTGGTACTGGAAGTTATTTTCCACACTACCAGAAGAGAAAGGTAACCACCAACACAATTACAAACCCTTTGTTCTACAATAGTGACCTGCTGGCATGATATGCTGCTGCAGTAGTGTCACAAATGTTGTAGGAGTAAACAATCACTATCTGATTGGATTTAAGGCCCATTCCATGAGATCTGACAGATGCCTGACACTGCTCATGTGGCCAAGAACCTGAAACTGGGTAGTCATGGACCTAAGGGAAAACCAAATACTATTGTTCTGCTAAAGGAATAAAGAAATAAAATGAGTCCTAGAAATAAAATACCCATAGATGTTATCTTGCCCAGCCATCACCAGAGAAGTTTCCTTCTGCAGTAGATGGGAACTGATACAGAGAACCACAACAGGATAATGTGTAGAGACTGAGAGACTTTGGAACACTCAGTTCTAAAAGGGATGTCTCCATCAAATCCCTCCTCTCAGATTTCAGGGAACTCTGTTGAAGAGACAGAAATATTGGAAGAGCCAGAGGGGATGAAGAATACCAAGGAAAAGTGTCTTCCAGACCCAGACTGATGCACATATAAACTCAAAACAGACTGTAGCAATGTGCACATAGCCTGCATAGGTACAAGCCAGATGGGGTCTTGAAAGGTGGGCACAATTTCTCATGCCTAGTCCAGAACCTATAGCCACTTGACAACTAACTGCCAAGGAAAATTTAGTTTTCCCAAGGTAGCCTTACTGAACATGCAATCCACACTTAATGGAAGACCTGACCCCCAGCAGCACAAGGCCAACAGAAAATGAACTCAGTGATGTTCTTGTAGAATTTTCTTTTGTCTTATATTGTTTTGCTTGGGAATTTTTCTTTTAATCTTATTGGTCTTTTGATTATACATTGTGTTTCCCAATTTGTGTTTTGATTGATTCTGTTTTTAATTTTTGTGTGTATATGTTTCTTATGCTTTTTCATTTTTTTAAAAAATTATTTTTGTTTGTTTTTGTCTTTTGTTTCCTAAAGAGACAGAAAAAAAGGTGTGGAATTGCATGTTGGAAAGGTGGGGAAGGTCTGAGAGATGAGGACAGGGGAATCATGATCAGAATATATTTTATGAAAAAATATTTTTATTATAAATAATAAATTAAGAAGCCCCTTGAGTTCAATTTGTATTGGCTGATTACATCCACCATGGAGCTTGTCCTGGAGTTTGGTCCATGTACCAGGTGTCACATCACTGAAGAAAACATATTTTCTCTCAGCAGCATTCAAATGCCAAGAATAGCTCCTCAGTGAGGAGCAGAATTTAATTCACACCTCCTCTCCTCCATCCTGGGATTTTGTCTGGCTTGTGCTTGTACATTCCTTGTGCATTCTGCCACAATTGCGGTGAGTTCAATTTTCCTTGTACTTTTCCTCTTGGATCTGAAAAACATAGTTTCCAAGAAATCATATGTGGTGGTTTGCATGAGAATGGTCCCATAGGCTCATACAGAGTCAGTGGGGGTGGACTCTGAAGTTTCAAAAGCCAACTCTAGGCCTAGTCTAACTCTCTTTCTGTCTTCAACTTTGCCAATCAGATAGGAGTGCTAACCTTTGCTTCAGCAGCATGCCTGCCTGCCACCATGCTCCCTGCAATGACATTAATAGATAAGCCTCTCTCTGAAACTGTACATAAGCCCCTATTAAATACTCCCTTTTATAACTTGCCTTGGTCATGTGTCTCTTCACAGCAATAGAATACTAACTAAAATATCCACCACCTCACTATCTCTTACAGTCTTTCTGCCCTTCTACACATTATCCTTAAGTGTAGAAGTCACTCCATTTGGGTCTGAGCACAAAGCAAATTCATTCTCCATACATTGACCAGTTGTGGGTCTCTGTGTTAATTGTTCTCTAGTGCAAGAAGAGGCTTCTTTAATGAGAGTTAAGATAGGTATAATTTAAATTTGCTATCACCATGGTATTTTCTTTTCTTTTTTTTTTTTGCTAATTCTTTTCTTAAATTTTATTTTGTAATTTAATTTAATTTTACATATATGCCACAGATTCCCTTGTCCTTCCCTCTCCCGTCACCCCCCCCCCGGCTCCCCCCAGCTCACCCCCCCCATTCCCATGTCCTCTAGGGCAAAGACTTCCCTGGGGATTGAGTTCAACCTGGTTGATTCAGTTCAGGAAGGTCCAGTCCCCTCCTCCCAGGCTGAGCGAAGTGTCCCTGCATAAGCCCCAGGTTCCAAACAGCCAGCTCATGCACTGAGGACAGGTCCCGGTCCCACTACCTGGATGCCTCCCAAACAGTTCAAGCTAATCAACTGTCTCACTTATCCAGAGGGCCTGATCCAGTTGGGGGCTCCTCAGCTAAACATCCCTAATCATCAAGGAAATGCAAATCAAAATGACTCTGAGATACCACCTTACACCTGTCAGAATGGCTAAGATCAAAAACACTGAAGACAGCTTATGCTGGAGAGGATGTGGAGCTAGGGGAACACTCCTCCACTGCTGGTGGGAATGCAAGCTTGTACAACCACTTTGGAAATCAATATGGCGCTTTCCCAGAAAATTGGGAATTAATCTCCCCCAAGACCCAGCTATACCACTCTTGGGCATATACCCAAGGAATGCGCAATCATACCACAAGGGCACTTGCTCAGCTATGTTCATAGCAGCACTGTTTGTAATAGCCAGGACCTGGAAACAACCTAGATGCCCTTCAAATGAAGAATGGATAAATAAAATGTGGTACATATACACAATGGAATACTACTCAGCAGAGAAAAACAATGACATCATGAGGTTTGCAGGCAAATGGATGGATCTAGAAAAAATCATCTTGAGTGAGGTAACCCAGACTCAGAAAGACAAACATGGTATATATTCACTCATAGGAGGATACTAAATGTAGAACAAAGATTATTAGACTGCTACTCACATCTCCAGGGAGGCTACCTAGAAAACAGGACCCTAAGAAAGATACAGGGACCATCCAATGACAGAGAAATGGATGAGATCTACATGAACAACCTGAATGTGAGTGGAGGTAATGAAGGGCAAGATTCGAGTGTAGCTACAGTTTTCCTGCCTTGCCCACAGTGAGGACAAATCTTTGTCACCCTCCAGTCCCACAGCCGCTCAGACCCAACCAAGTAAACACAGAGACTTATATTGCTTACAAACTGTATGGCCGTGGCAGGCTTCTTGCTAACTGTTCTTATATCTTAAAGTAACACATTTCTAGAAATCTATACCTTGCCACGTGGCTCGTGGCTTACCAGCATCTTCACATGCTTCTTGTGCTGGTGGCATCTGGCAGTCAGTCCTTCTGCCTTCCTGTCCTTTTATCTCTCCTCTCTGTTAGTCCCGCCTATCCTTCCTGCCTAGCCACAGCCGATCAGGTTTTATTTATTGATCAATCAGAACAACTTGACATACAGACCATCCCCCAGCACAGCCAAGTGCAGACCATCTCAAACACCTGCACTCAGGCCCATGTTCCTAATCATCCTCTATGTGGACCTGCTGGGTAACGTCACAAAGAACCCAAGAAGGGCTCCCACAGGACATACAGAACATCCCACAGCACTTCCCCTTTTCTGTTTTTAAAAAGGAAGGTTTTAACTTTTACACATCTTTAAAGCCAGCTTGGTATATTTGGGAATTTGGGCATAGCTTCTCTTAACTACTTCCTGCTGGAGGGGGGCGCTGTATCTTATGGGGACACAAAGACAATTTTAGGATCATGGAGTAGTCCATGAGGCTGTATCGTCTGAGCCAGTTGACTTGAAACGATTCTGGATGTTGGATCATCTGGGCCATGGTGTCATCGGAGACCTTGGAGACCTTTCAGGTGGTCTTGGCTGGTCAAACCTGATGTATCTTAATCTGGAACAAATCCATAGCCTCTGGCTTTCTGTAGAGACAAAAGCAAAGCCTCTTTTCCAAAGCAACACATCCTTAGACATAAATTTCAAAATTGAAATACCTTTAAAATATACACATTGATTTAACTGAGCAGTCTTTACAATCACATGTCTTTCTGCAGTTAAAAATCCCAAAGACAATGTAATCCAGACTCTCTGTGTGATATCCATCTTTACATGGCTTATTTTTTATATTACTTTTACTTTCTCTTTAAAGACTCTATTTTTTTAAACTCTCTATTTCTTTATATAACTGTCTATGTTCCTTTTCCTCTCTCTTCCAAGCCTATGTACATTTTTACACACATTGTAAAGCATTTAAAGTCTTGTTCCATCTGAATCTGTTGCTTTAAACTGCAGCATTTGTGACTGAAACAGCTCTATGGCTGCTGGCTCCGCCCACCTCAGCTTCCCAACATGCCTGTGGTGCCTTTACTGCCAGCTCTGGGAGCTATCGTGAGTCTATGCTTTTATCCAAGCAGCGTGTAGCCTAGAAACCTTTTTTGTTTTGTACTAGCAAAGGCTAAATCCACCACGCAGCTTAATGTTCCACTTGCAGAGGCCTCATTCCCGCCATACTGCAGATCGAGCGCACACGCCAGGAACCCGCCAGGAACTCAAACCGGCAGCTGCTGCTCATTTGAGAAAGACAATTAGGAAGCTGTTTTTAGCTCCGTTTTAGAATCTTTTCTCAGGTTTTAGGTAGAAACTTTTGCCCCACGTTGGGCGCTACAGTTTTCCTGCCTTGCCCACAGTGAGGACAAATCTTTGTCACCCTCCAGTCCCACAGCCGCTCAGACCCAACCAAGTAAACACAGAGACTTATATTGCTTACAAACTGTATGGCCGTGGCAGGCTTCTTGCTAACTGTTCTTATATCTTAAAGTAACACATTTCTAGAAATCTATACCTTGCCACGTGGCTCGTGGCTTACCAGCATCTTCACATGCTTCTTGTGCTGGTGGCATCTGGCAGTCAGTCCTTCTGCCTTCCTGTCCTTTTATCTCTCCTCTCTGTTAGTCCCGCCTATCCTTCCTGCCTAGCCACAGCCGATCAGGTTTTATTTATTGATCAATCAGAACAACTTGACATACAGACCATCCCCCAGCACAGCCAAGTGCAGACCATCTCAAACACCTGCACTCAGGCCCATGGTCCTAATCATCCTCTATGTGGACCTGCTGGGTAACGCCACAAAGAACCCAAGAAGGGCTCCCACAGGACATACAGAACATCCCACAACATTTGAGGGAAAGAGAGCTTAGGGGAGCGGGAGATCCCAGCTGGATTAAGAACCATGATATTTTCTAAAGCACTGCTACCAATTCATATTCCTAAGGCAGATCTGATGATAACCAATTTTGATAAAATTTTTAGAGGGAAATATCATAATTTTTAAGGATAGTGTTGCTTAGTATGGTATTCTTGGTTAGCAAGACTTCTTCATGACAATTTCCATTTCCTTATGTCTTAGAATATTTTTGCTAAGAATTCTTCTAATTATTTTATAAACAGTATCTTACACATGAGTTGTTATGCTCTTGCTATTCTCCTTAGGTTCTCAATTTTTTCACAGTTTGTTAGTAATGTATGATTGTGAATGCATTCTTGGGTAGGCTTCTTGTCACTGTTGGAACTTCCAAGATTTTCTAAATCTAGATGCCTGTCTTTTCCCAGATTTGTAAAATGAGTTATTATTTTTATTAATTTTTAATCTTGAAGTCTTGAAACAATTTTTCCTTGATTTTATGTTCCTTTCATTCGGATCAAATTTTTATTTTAATGGTTTACATTAGTGATGGATTTATACATTAATTGGGAAAAACTGATAATATAAAACTGCTGTTTAGTATGTTCCTCTGAATGACAGCTTTCCCTCCAATTTGAAATCTCTGTTCCAGAAGGAAAGATTAGGATCACATGTGTGAGAGAACAAAACCTTGAAGGGCTCTTGAGGTTCCTGCCCTACATAATAAAAGGGAGTAAACAGTTTCTGGGGGTGGAGACTACAATCAGCACCATTGCTAAAAGAGAGGTTGTGGGAGGGGCTTGTAAGCTGCTTGGAGAGCTCCAGGGGTTCAGTTTTCTGGAGTCCCCACCCATGTTGGGGTGAGATGATCAGTGATATATCTTCTTTTGAATTATCCCTGCTCTTTGTAAGTAGCCCCTCACCCATACACGAGTTAGTGGCCCAAATAAAATCCTCATTGGCTCATAAAATTAGACATTGATCAATTTTGTTACTCTAGTCTGTAGTGGGCTCCCTTTCTGGGGTGAGTAGACATGTTTGTGTTGTATTTCCACTGGAAAAGCCTGCCACAGAACAAGCATGGTCATATCTCTGTCTAAGCAATATAAGAATGCTATAATTTATTCATTAAATATTGTCTCCAGGACCTAGCACATAACAGGCATCAGAACTGTTTTAGAGAGTTTCCTCTAGCATCATCTGATTTGTGATGGAGAAAAATGATCCTCACTGTACTATGAAGATAAGCCAACAGAGACTCCTCCTCTTAACTAAACTTTCCTCAGATATTTGAGCATAGCATTGAGAAAAGTGATTATACTGATGACATCAATGAGTCTAGATAGCTTAGACACTCTCTTAAATTCATGACCAACCTGATATAAAATATTTCATGGGCATGTGAAACCAAATATAATTAGACATGATTGTCTTGGGCTTATATACACTTGAAGTCCTTATAATTTAAACAATACTCTTGATCATCAGTTTTCCCTCTATAAAATTTCATTTTACATGTTTTTCTTATAATACTAAAAGACATCTTTATTTTTAAAATAATTTGATAAATTGTCTCAAGGAAGTACATAGCAAACCTCAGAGAATAAAACATAAACAATTAAAAATATGACATTTCAAGTTCTGCTATATCACACTAAGTCAAAATCCCTTTTAACAAAGAGATTAGGGGGCTCTAACCATAGAAAAGTCTTTGGAAATGAAACTAGACCATCTCCATCTGGATATACTTTGTGTGTTAAAAAGAGTCAGAAATATGATTGAGAGCATGCTGCAAAGGATAGACCAAAGAGGAAGACAGGAGGATTCGAGAAATGGAGCTGTCAGACTATGATATCATTTCCATCATACAGGAAGCAAGATTGCTTAGTGGAATTTTATATTTCATGTTGGAATTAAAATATCTAGAGTCTTGTCAGTCATTGGCAAGAAATCTGACGGAGCTCAAATACTGGCTGGGAGCACAGGAGTAAGATATACCCTCAGCTGTCACTGCATTCACCAGCCACTGGTGGTGCTCATTTTATAAGCAGTATGGTCTCAGCTTCAAGGCAAGAATGAATGCTTAAGCTTTTAATAATGAGACTATAGCTACTACATTACTTTGAATAGTCTGATTTCTTGAGTAGGAATCTAAATAATGCATCCCATAGATGTGTTATATAATATCATCCTGGACCAGTAGAATTGTTTTGTTTAGCATTGTAAGTTGGTATAAGCATGATTTGCATTTCTTTTTCTTTCAGAAAACATCTCATGTACAATCCAGCCCCCACATACTTCCCTCCCATTAGCAGGTCTTTTGGCAGCAAACATTTCATGAGGTACCCTCCCCTATGCTTGGATATATTCTACAATTCCTTCAATGTATATTAAACTCTATCCATGCGTCTAAAAGGCAAAATGATCTAGAATAAAGGAGTTTACTGGAGATGCCGGCTGTGGTATCACATAACTTTAATCCCAGCACTCAGGAGGCAGAGACAGGTGAATCTCTGTGAGTTTGATGCCAGCCTGTTCTACAGAGTGAGTCTAGGACAGCCAAGGATACAGAGAAACCCTATCTCAGAAAAAAAAAAAAAAAGTTTACTGGGACAGTAAGTATAAAACTAGAGGATATTGGCTTTCATAAGAAAAAATGATATAAACTACTAAATTGTTAATGATTTTCTTGTCACACTTAAATGAAAGCAAACATAAATTGAGTCGCTGTAAAAAGTGATAGAATATCCAGAGGGCCTAGTCCGGTCCCATGGGGGCTCCACAGCCACCAGTCCACAGTTCATGGGCTTCCACTAGTGTGGCTGGTCATCTCTGCACATCCTCACATCATGATCTTGACATCCCTAGCCTGCAGTATCACTCCTCTCTCATCTATTGGATTCCCGGAACTCAGCCTGGTGCCTGGCCGTGGATCTATGCATCTGCCTCCATCAGTCACTGGACAAAGGCTCTATGATGACAGCTAGGTTATTTGCTAGGCTGGTCACTAGAGAAGACCGGTTCAGGCACCCTCTGGACCACTGCCAGCAGACCAAGGTGGGGTCAACCTTGTGGATTCCTGGGACACCCAGGCAGGGAGATCGGAATCTATCCCTGGTCTATGGGCAGGTTTCTGGAATCCGGTGCCTGTGGTATGACACCTTGCACAGCCTTGGTGCAGTGGGAACGGGCTTGGACCTGCCTAGGCTCAGTGTGCTGGGCTCTGCTGACTCCCCATGGGAGACCTCGATTTGGGGATGCGGGGTGGCTTGGAAAAGAGGGCTGGGGTGGGAGGAGGGAGGAGGGGGGAATCTGTGGATAGCATGTGAAGTGAGTAGAAATTTTCTTAATAAAGAAAAATGAAAGAAAAAAGTGATAGAATAGATACCACAGAAAGTTCTGGATACCCAAGTCAATGTATTTAAAAAAATCTTACAATATGTATTTATAATTATTTACTTTGTGTATATGTGTATATGAGTCACACAGAAGTCAGAGCACAACTTTCAGGAGTTGTTTTTCTCCTTTGCTGTGAGAGTCCCTATGATTGACCTCTAATTGTCAAGATTGGCAGCAACTCATTGGTCTTCAAGCGACTTTTTAATCTCATTTTGCCGTGTTTTTGTAATCCTAAATTAACCCATTTGTCTCTAAGAATCATTAATTTCATAAAAAAATAACATTAAAATGACTATCTGGTTTAACTCTTAAAAATTAAAAGTCAGTGTCATAGTTATTTTGGCAGAGTTAATGTTGGGAAGATCCTCAAAATGCTTCTAGGATTTGATAGTGTTCTGGGTTTTGTTTGTTTGTTCATTTTAATTTGGATACTGATTATATGAGTATATTTACTTAAAGGGAAAATTTATTATATCATGAACTTATTATTTGCTTATATATGACGTACATACATGGTTTTATAAGTTTATATTAAAACAAAGTTTCATAGCTACCCCAAATCTTTGAGGAAAGGGCTAGATGTAAATATTTATATCTATATGTCCTGCTCTAGATCCTTGTTAACAGAAGTTACTAGTAGCCAACAGAACCCCACAGTAAATGCACAACTGTCAGGCAAAATAGGAGTAGCAGTAGCCATCTCAGTGCCAAGTCAGAATGGGATGTTCTGTGTAGTAAATCCTTGTTTCAATAATCATTTAACACAATATTTCTTCTGAAATAAGGGCCAAATTCTCCATAATCCAGTTTATTGTATTGAAGTGTGCTTTGGGGCATTGCATATTTAATAAATATCACTTACAGAGCATTAGGTGAAGCCTGTGGTTTTCCAGAGCTTTAATTCTCAGAATCCATATTACTGCCCCGTGCATTAGTATCCAGAGGAGAAAGAGAACTCCTATTAAGGTAATCAAGACACAGGGAGACAAGAAATTGTGAAGCAGATCACTATCTGTTGAAACAGATAACAGTTAGATTAACAGAGTCCTTTATGTGCCATTAAGGTGAACTTTCTATTATAGAAAAAAATGTGTTTAAAATGAAATGGCTCATAAAAATTGAGGGTTAAGAAATTGAGTCTCATATACTTTGGAAACTAAACAACCTCAATGGTTTCAGGTTATAAAACAACATTAAAAAGAGAGAATCCATTCAAAAGAAAATGTGCTTGAGTAATTATACATAACAGTGAATTACAGAATGGGAAATATAATCTCTTAAACAAGCTGAAAGAAATAATGTCTTCACATATATGTCAGTGTCTAAAAGGCTAAAAATTAGTGTCAGAAAAGTATAGTGTTACAAATCGTAAAGCCCACTTGGAAGGTTGTCTGGAAGACTGTCATAAACTTGAAGCCATCCCAGCCCTCCTTTCCCGGAAACAGTGAGTGGACATTTCTAGCACTTTTGCCACGAGGACTTGGTAATAAAATATTGTGGACATCAATAACAAAAGCATTAAGACCCCAGGGACTGTGTCCCTTGCAGATTTTACTCCTTTCTGGTCACAAAGCATATGGCTGTTCATCAGAGTTCAGGCATTCCCACCCAAGCAACAGTGCTGGTGGAGGTTTCTGCTCTCTGTCTGTGAGATGTCCAGTCACTGGCCAGTCTGAAAACAGGTGAACAGGAACAGCCATTTTCTCTGTCATTTATTCATTTATTTATTAAAAGAACTCTTGATTTTCTTTTTCAATTTTTCCTTTGACTTTTACTTACCATTAGAATGGAAAGGACTTCCAAGATCTTTATATTTCATGCTGTAATTGAAGTCCTGTTGGCAGCTAAAACAGAATCTACTGAATTCTGAAATAAAATCATGTTAGCCTATGTATACTCTCTCTTATGGTGGACAAACTATGGTAAATGAGGGCATGTAAACACTAAAAGAATACCGAAACAATAAATATAGGGCTTTTTATTATATACACATTAACTTTCTTTACATGGTGAAATTAATAATTTGGTACTTTCCTGCTTACAACTACTTTATCCTAAACATTTTATACAGTGGCTCAAATTCTGTGTAAACATTTGCTTGCTGTTCTGTATTATATGTTCACTTTATGTTTTTTCATTGACTTATTTAGAAAAGTAAATTAAAACAGAAATATTTTAACTCACCTAAAATTTCTGGAGGTAATTTAAAACCAGGAATCAAGTTACTGATGCATAAAGTTCTATTTCTCTCTAACCCTTGAAAGTAACATATAGAAGGTATGTCCATGTGTCTGCCATGTATTATATACCTCCCACCTACTAATCTATATTCTATATATCTATCATATTACCATATTCATACAATGTAATAAAGGATTGGATTAACTCCTGTGGATATAGATCTATAACTTTTTTTTTTTTTTTTTTTTTTGGTTTTTTGAGACAGGGTTTCTCTGTGTAGCTTTGCGCCTTTCCTGGAACTCACTTGGTAGCCCAGGCTGGCCTCGAACACACAGAGATTCGCCTGCCTCTGCCTCCCGAGTGCTGGGATTAAAGGCGTGCGCCACCACCGCCCGGCTAGATCTATAACTTTTAATTCAAAATCACTAAGTCTTATATTGTAGCACTGCTGTGGGATGGTCTGTATGTGCTCAGATTTGTCAATAAATAAAACACTGATTGGCCAGTGGCCAGGCAGGAAGTACAGGAAGGACTAACAGAGAGGACAATTGAGAGAACAGGAAGGCAGGAGACACTGCCAGCAGACGCCATGACAAGCAGCATGTGAAGATGCTAGTAAGTCATGAGCCACGTGGCAAGGTATAGATTTATAGAAATGGATTAATTTAAGATATAAGAACAGTTAGCAAGAAGCCTGCCATGGCCATACAGTTTGTAAGCAATATAAGTCTCTGTGTTTACTTGGTTGTGTCTGACTGGCTGTGGGACTGGCTGGTGACAGAGATTTGTCCTGACTGTGGGCCAGGCAGGAAAACTCTAGCTACATAGCACCATATATTTCATGATCAATTTTAAATGATTATTAAAACTTCATAAAATATTAAACTTTAAAATACTTTGGAGAAAGCTACATTGCTTTGTAGTTTGAATACATGACTCAAGACTACTGCTATTACTCAGAAGTAGAATCAATGAATAGATGTTTCTGGGATAAACTACATTAACTCAAGTGGATCATATATACTCTATATACTTCTCAATGCATGTGGAAAGTCAATGTGACTTGTAGCTGGAAGTTTTCCTGTGTCTCGGACTGGCCAGCAGTCAGGAAAAATCTCTCCCACTTGCATTCTCCCATGTAAACACACACAGGCTTATATTAATTATAACTGCTTGGCCATTAGCTCAGGCTTATTACTGACTAGCTCTTACACTTAATTTAACCCATATTTCTTATCTATGTTTAGTCATGTGACATGGTACCTTTTCTCAGTTCTGCCTTGTCATCTTGCTGCTTCTGTGTGTGGCTGGTGACTCCAGACTCAGCCTTCCTCTTCCCAGAATTCTCATTGCCTGCTCTATCCACCTATACTTTCTGTGTGGCTACTGGCCAATCAGTGTTTTATTTATCAACCAATCAGAGCAACACATATTCACAACATACTGAACAACATCCCACAGCACTTGCCCTTTTCTGTCTAAGCAAAAAGAATGGCTGGTTTGGGTGGTGGTGGTGCACGCCTTTAATCCCAGCACTTGGGAGGCAGAAGCAGGTGGATCTTTGTGAGTTCAAGGCCAGCCTGGGCTACAGAGTGAGATCCAGGAAAGGCGCAAAGCTATACAGAGAAACCCTGTCTCGAAAAAACAAAACAAAACAAAACAAAAAAGGCTTTAACTTTAACATAGTAAAATTACATATAATAGAACAGTTATCAAGCAAGAATTACAGTTACAATATCTAGTCTATTTGTATTTGGCAAAATTAAATAAAATATTCTCTCTATCCTATATTTGTGATTCTAAAGTTTCATATCTAATTTATCTTTTATCATAACCAAGGAAAATTATAACTATCTTGTCTTGAACTACATCAAAGACCCCAGAAGGATATAATATTACCTAAGTAAACAGGAAATTCATTGTAAGCAACTTCCAAAATTCTGGAAATGACAGAGACAGCTGACTACCTGGACAGTTACCTAAAGTTCCACAGCAACATTGGGGCATCCTTTTACAGCCTATAAGCCTAGAGTCCCTCAGTCACTTCTCTCTATGTCCTATAGAATGTCTGGCACTTTCTTCTGTGAAGCAGGAACATGAAGGATCATCTCATCTTGCAAAGTTCTGTGGTCACCTTCCTATGGGTCCTGCATGTCCAGTTTATACAACATTTTGTCAAACAGTCCAGATAAGAACACTTTCTTGCCCAAATGGCTACTTTTACCAAGAAGAAGATAAACTCCATATGGGATGTCTTCAATGCTCATCTTCCTCTTTGAAGTAAATTGATGTTGCCAGGAGCATACATGTCTCATTGTCCAGGAAAGGCTAAGTTTTTAAAACATTTTAAATGCAGGCCTTTAAAGTGTTTGAAAATTACCTACCCAATTGAATTATATATATGTATACCTAGAAAACTTGACTAAGTTTGACTATCATAGAAGACTAATTATTAATTTGTATTTCTTAATTATCCACTACAATTTCAAATGAGCTGCACATAGTACCTTAAACAAGAGTATATATATATATATGTGTGTGTGTGTGTGTGTGTGTATACAGTATAACAAAATTAACTTTTAATTTGTATCATTAAACTAAAATCCATAGCAATGTGAAACATTTTAAGCAAGTTGTTACTCTTTAAAAGTAGATTCAATAATCTACCCTTTTATCCTATCATATCTATATCCTATATTTCCATATCATATCCCCCTTTCTTCTTTTAGAAAGAGATTCACTAAGACCAACAACAATTTGTAATCAACAACCTAAACAAAGACAAACATCCATAATCTACTTTTTGGGAATGTAGGCATAGTATTCTAGCTACTTCCTGCTGATAGTAGGTGCTGGTAATCTTTTGGGGATCTTGAGAAAATTAAGAATTATGGTCAAGTTTTGAGAAGACTGGCTATAACCTTTGTTGATAGGTACCATTTGTTAAGCTTCGTGAGGTTTAGCTTGATCAAATCTGATCCATCTTAACTTGAAACAAATCCATAGCCTCTGTCTTCCTGTGGAAACAAAAGCATAGCCTCTTTTCCAAAGCAACATATATCCTCAGATATAAATTTGGAAGTCAAGATACCTTTAAAATATACATATTAGTTTAACTCAGCAGCCTTTATGATCAAATGTCTCTCTCCAGTCAAAAATCCTAAAGACAACACAATCCAGAGTCTGTGTAATCCATCTTTACATGGCTTACTTTTTATATTACTTTTACTGTCTCTTTAAAGACTTTATTTTTTAAAGCTTTCTATTTCTTTATAAAGCTGTATATATTCCTTTTCCTCTCTCTTCTAAGCCTATGTATATTTTTATACACACTGTAAACCATTTAAAGTTTTATTCTATCTAAGTCTACCTTATTGTGAATCTATTGCTTTAAACTGTAGCAGCTAGTACTGAATCAAAAGTCTTGGCTGCTGACTATGCCCACTTCGGCTTCCCAGTATGGCAGAACTACATTTCCCACCAGCTCTGGGGGAGCTATGCTCATGGCTGACTCTGTGAAGCAGTGGGTCCATGCTTCCATCCACCAGTGTGTAGCCCAAAACCCTTTTTTTCCCTTGTACTAGCAAAAGCTAAATCCACCATGTAGCATAGTGTGTGGCTTGGAGACACCTCTGTGTACTATGGCGGAAATCCACCATGCTGTAGGTCAAGCCCGTATGCCACTATGAACTCTCCATACTGTAGCTCACAGCTCACCGTAGAGACACATCTAGGAAGCTGTTTTTAGCTCCATTTTAGAATCTTTTTTTAAACTTTCTCAGGTTTTAGGTGGAAACTCTTGCTCTGCGTTGGGCAGCCAAATGTAGCCAGAAGGTTCTCTGGTCCCACCAGGCACCCGCAGTCCTGTGGCCTGCTTACAAAATAATTACTCAGAAGTTTATATTAATTATGACTGCTTGGCCATTAGCTCAGGTTTATTACTGACTAGCTCTTACACTCAGTTTAAGCTGTATTTCTTATCTATGTTTAGTCATGTAGCTTGGTACCTTTTCTCAGTTCTGCCTTGTCATCTTGCTTCCTCTGTGTCTGGCTGGTGACTCCTGACTCAGCCTTCCTCTTCCCAGAATTCTCCTTGTTTGCTTGTCCCACCTATACTTCCTGCTGGGCTACTGGCCAATCAGCATTTTATTTATCAACCAATCAGAACAACACATATTCACAGCATACTGAATGATATCCCACAGCAGTGACTGCTCCATTTGAAAGCAATTGAGTTTGTAGAAACCCTTGACCATGTAGTTTGTCACAGACTCAATACTAAGTTCTGTCTGAGTGAAGACAAGTTGAATAGGAATGTACTACTGTACAGACAAGAAAGCAAAAGCAAAGTGAACTGCATGAATTTCTCCAAGGCATAGTGACAACCAGTAGATTATACTGGAAACTGAGCAAAAGAAAAGGCTGCTGGAGGTCATTCAATGGACTTCTACATTACAGAGGTGTGATTTCCATGTGACCATACTGGACAGACAGCACAGTGATGTCAGTGCATTTCACAGTGAAATGAAACAGGAAGTGTTGCATATATTCATTCTGTTGCACATTCCAATGCTCTGTCCTTCACCACTCAAGATGAGATGAGAAGCTGAAAATTGTCCATGATGACAAAGATGTGCTTTTATATTAAATTCATACTTTGTGTTCTTACTTGTATCTGGGGTACAAAATGTTATCTTAAGTTCACTTAGAGCATTGTCTAGCACATTAGAACAATACACACATGCACAAATCAAGTATATATGTAACATATGTATGCATAGTATATATGTATGTATATAAAATATGCATGTAAAATATATATACATAAAGCATACACAAACATGTAAAGTTATATGTCATAGGTACTTATAAAGGAGGAGACCTTGGTTTACAGGTTTTTACATATCAAGGTGGAAGGTAGGGTGGAGCAAGATTCCTGAGGAGGCAGAGAGCTGAGTGGCCAGGGGAAGAAGAGACAGGTGTTTTCTGTAGAGGCAGAGAGAATGGCATGACCAGGGAAAGGAAAAGAACACAGAAGTTTCATGGATGGTAAGGCAGAACTCTTGTAGAGTTCATCAGAGCGAGGAGTAGAGAGCGAGTAGAGATGGAGGGTGAAGAAACAGAGGGAGAAGATAAGGCTGGAAGCGTAAGAGCTTAGTTGTTAGCAGGACTATGAGATGACAGTAAATGAGGGGAGAAAGAGGAACTGAGTGTCAGGATGGAACTGAAGCTATGTAGACAGGATTTCATCCCAGAGAAATAAAGTTAACAGATATAAGAGCATAGTGTACATAGATTTTTTTTTCCCCCCTCAGGTACCCCACGCTGGATGTAGCATCTTCCCTGGACTCTGGAAAATCCATACTGAAACTTCCAGTTTTTCAGCTGAGTGAGTCAAATGGAGATGTGTCAGTTACATGCAGTGCCTCTCAACTTGTAGCAGAATGAAACTGGTTCCTGGTTCTCATTCTTGTTGTAGCACTGTGCTCCAGTTCTATGTGACTTAATATTCATTTTTATGATACTGGGAACAATTGTGACAAGGAGCACACACATACTTTACTCTACATTTGATGTTTTGAGTCTCCTTAAAAATTTAGCTACTCTGGAGCAGTGTGTAGCCAAGAGTGGTTTCTATCTGTCATCAGGAAAGAATAAAGCATTTTTATTTTGTACCAAAAGCAAACCTTTTACATATGAAAACTGGGACAGGAAAAGTATATTAATCCTCAAGCAAAACAAGCATCAGCACCTTCAGTGGAAACAGTCACAATAAAATGAACATAAGGCCACAGGTAGATTGTGAGCTACAACCTTAAGAAAATGTTTGAAGATGTAAACTAGACCCTTATTCCTTATGCACATGGTAACTAATATTGCAAATCATTTTTAAACATTAACGTGTGTTCTTGACTTTTTTCTCAGATTGGAACAAATGTTTTTTTTGGTTGTTGTTGTTGTTGTTGTTGTGTGTGTGTGTGTGTTTCTCAGACTGGAAAAATGGGGAATTCACAAACAACAGGTAAATCAAGTGAATAATGTCATCAAATTTTGTCCTATTTTTAGTCTTGATTTGTTGTTAAACATTTAAGTGTCAGTTACAGGAGAGAGGAGGAGGAGGGGTGGGAAGAGAAGGCAAGGCAGAGGGGAATAAGGCAAGAGAAGGCAGTGAGGTTAGGAATGTGAGAGGAGGCTGCTTTCAGTGCATTTTGAGCTATGTTGAAATATGAGGTCTCAGCTTCTTGGAGTCCAGGATGAAGCCCAGGCTCTGTGTGTAGGTTTGAGTTATGTTCCATTCCCTTTCAGATCATGTCAGCCAAGGATCTAATCATCTCAGGATTCATCAAGATTCTTTAAGTTCAGTGTTCCACCCAGGTTCTTTTATTGGTGAGGACCATGGCCTTAAAACTCACCAATCCCCAAGCATGAAATCCCACCAGTCCCTAGGCTTGGCTTGAAATCTCACCAATCCCCACTCTGGAAATCTCTACCCTGGAAAATTCCTTTCCCCACACAACCCTACATAAGCCTGTCTCCTGCTCAGTTCCCTGCTGCTTCTCACTCCAGCAGAGGCAGCTATCTTCTTGTTTCTTTCCCAATAAATCTCTTATGTGATGTTTGTTGTGTGGTGTGACTCTGTTGTATTCCTTGGTTCCCAACGGCCAGGATACTTTTCTTTTCAGAGCTGTAACTTTTGCTTTAGGGAAACCTTCCCTCTCAGAGCAGAGCTGTAACACTTCCACTGGGGAACCTTTCCCCTCAGTGCTGTAATACTTGGTTACCCTTCTGGATCCTTCTGACAAGGGTACTGTCCAGGCTCTTTCTGCTTCAAGATTTGGCCCAGGCTCCTTTGTAGAAAAGGTTGGCCAGGGTCAGGGTTCAAGCCTGGCTCTGCTTGTTCCAGCTAAGACCAGGACTCCACTGTATAGTTAGGGTTTTTCTCTGTGGTTCCCACCAATCCCTGGCAGTCCTGTAGCCCACTTATAAAATAAACATACAGACACATATATTATTTAAACTGTTTGGCCATTAGCTCAGGCCTGCCACTGTCTAGCTTACTCTTATACTCAGCCCATTTCTGTTAAGCTATGTGTCACCACGTGTTCTGTGACTTTACCTGCTGCCTTTACATGATGCTTCCTGGATGGCAGGCTGGCGTCTCCTCCTCCCTGTCTTCCTGTTCTCCCAATTCTTCTCCCTGCTAGTCCCGCCTATACTTCCTGCCTGGCTACTGGCCAATCAGTGTTTTATTTATCAATCAATCATCCACAGCACCATTTATCTCTGTCTTTGTCCCTGGTCTTGGCTCAGGGTGGGGCTTGTTTTATTTTAGATTTTTGCCTTGGCTCATTTCTGTTGGGAACATGGCCATAATACATTCAATTCTGGCTTTTCTCCCTTTTCCTTTCAGCTCATCTGTGTTCCTGTTTTCTTGTAGGTTGGGGATTGGTCTAGGCACCATTAAGGTCAGTGTTTAACTGTGGCTCTCCTAGTTTTAGGCTTTGGCTGGGCATCATTTGAACCTTTTGCCCCTGCTACACTTGTATATGTGTTGAGTTGGGGACACTTTTAAGTCATGCTTGGACCTGTGCTATAAAGATCTCAGGCTTTAGTGCAGTCTCCTTTCTGAAATGGTTTGTCTGGGGTTATACTCATTTTGATGTCTAGCCATGGCTCCTTAGATAGGGTTGGGTATAGTCTCCTTTTGGTGATAGCTGAGGTTAGTACTCCATTTCTTTCAGTCTTAAGTTTTGGGACTGATTTTACTATAGCTCCTTTGTGGAACACAAGGATTAGTGCAGGCAGAAGCATTCTCAGGCTTACCCTGAGCCCCTTTGGGCTGAGTATGAGACAGGGCTCCCTATCATTCAGTTTTAGGCTTAGAGCAAGCTCCTTTTAAGACAGGGATAAGGTAACATTCAGAGTTCATGCTGGGTTCTGAAAAGCTCAAGCTCAGTCAATTACAGGTATTGTCCAGGTTTCTTCTAGGTTAAGGATGAGTCTGGGCTCTGTTTTAGTTTATCTTTGGCTTCTTTTGGTAAAGACTTTTCCAGGGCTTCTTTAGGGTCTTGGTTGAGTCCAGGCTCAATATAAGAAACCTGCTGTGTTCTTAGTGCATTAGGGACAAGACCGATCCCTTATCTGTTTCTGGCCAGTGGTCTTTAGGGTTTGGGATCACCCCAGGCTCCAAACTTTTCTTTCTCTTCTATTTCTTCCTTCCTTCCTTCCTTCCTTCCTTCCTTCCTTCCTTCCTTCCTTTCTTTCTTTCTTTCTTTCTTTCTTTCTTTCTTTCTTTCTTTCTTCCCTTCCTCCCTCCCTTCCTTCTTTCCTTCCTTTCTTTCTTCTTTTGGACCAGGATTATTTTGGTTCAAGGTAGATCGAAGGCTCCAAATCTCTGTGTCTTCAACCTGGGCTCTTTTAAGGTCAAGGATGGGTAAAGTTTTCATTCCTGTCTGTCTTAAAACCAGGCTATGTTAGGATCAGGGGTGAGCCAGGATTCCATTTCCTTTTGACATCCACCAAGAGTCCTTTAGTGACAATGGTGAGCCCAGCTCCTTTTCTCTTAACCAACAGCCCAGCTCCCTCAGAAACAGGGATGAGCCCAGGCTCCCCCACCCCAGCCTTTAGCCCTTTGGGAGGAGTGAACTGTGACTCCACAGCTGTGTGTCTTTGGTCAGGGCTAATGTTAGGTCTGAGTTGAAGCCAGACTCCTTGTCATTTTTGTTTTTGACCTGGGATTTTTAGATTCAAGAATGATACTTGGGTCCCACTTTTGTCTTCAGTCCAGACTCCTTCAAGGTCAGCAATGAGTCTAGCTGCTCTGTCTGTCTCTGTCTCTGTCTCATGAATCCAGGCTACTTTCTGGTCAGGGGTAAGCCTGGGCTCTATTTGTCAGTGTTAGACTAGGCTACTAGGGGTCAAGGATTAACCCAGGCTCCAAATCTCTCCTTGTCCTGGGCCCCATAATTTTCATTGGCTCATTTTCCTTTTGAGTCAGGAAAGAGCCCAGTCTCCATTACTGTCCATCATCACTTGGGGTTCCTTTAGGGTCAGATGGGGACTTGGGCTCTATTATTTCTGCTTTTGGTCTAGGCTCCTTTAAGGCAAGGATTGAACCTGGCCTTTATTTGTCAGTTTTTTATCCCAGTCTCCTTTTAGGTCAAGGATGAGTCTAGGCCTCAAATCTTTTACATTTGAGCTCCTATAGGATCAGTGTTGAACTCAGGCTCTACATCTTTAGGTCATCAGCCTAGGCCCTTTTATGGTAAGGGATGAGCCTGGGCCCCATTTGTCAGTCCAGCCGAGCTCCTTTTAGCCAAGGATAAGTCTAGGCCTTAAAAGGTTCCGTGTTAGGCCTAGGTCCCTAACTGGCAGGGGTGGAGAGGGGTCCATTTTTATCTGTTTCCTTTAGGGACAAGGATGATAACAGGCTCCACATCATTGTCTCTTCTGCTCGACTACTTTTGGGTCAGAAATGAGCCCAGATGCTATTTCTGTCAGTTGTCAGCCTCGTCTCCATTAGGGTTGGGTTTTAGCTCAACTTCCTCATCTTTGGTTTCACCCCCAGGCTCCTTTATGATATTCATTGAGCCTAGCTTTGATTTTTCAGTCTTTAGCTGTGTCTCCTTTGAAGTCAGGAGTGAATCCAGGCTCAAATCTGTTTTTGACCTGGACTACCTTAGGGTCATTGATTTACTCATACTCTGCTTCTTTCTGTCTTTTGCTTGGGATAGTTCTGGACCAAGATTGAGCCCATACTCAATTATTTTTCAATCTTCAGCTCCAATTCCTTTATGTGAATGATGATCCTGATAACACAACTTTCTGTCTTTGGCCCAAATTAGTATTAGGTCAGGGTTTAGCCAAGGCTCCAAATCAGTTCTTTGGCCTGGGCTCTTTTTAGGTTGAGTGTGATTCAGGGCTCTACTTCTTTCTGTGTTCAGCCCAGATTCCTTTAAGGGCAGGGGGAGTTTAGCACCACTTCCTTTCTTTGCTCCAGGCAGCTTTTGGGTCTATGATGAGCTCAGGCTCTATATGTTAGCCTTTAGCTCAGACTCATTTACTTTCAAGGACAAGCCTATAGTTGCCACCAGCCCACAATAATGACATTGAGACTTATTAAATAATGAAAGCTGGCCTTAGCTTAGGCTTGTTCCTAACTAGTTCTTCTAAATTAAATTAACTGATATTTTTTAATTGACTTGCCTTTGCCTCTGGAGCCACTGACACCATTTCTGCAAGAGTATTTAAAGAAAACTTCTTGTTCTGTTGCTCTGGTAAAGTGCTGAGAAGAAGGGACTTTCCCAGTGCCACATATCCCTGCAGCTGCAGGGTTGTCGCCTCCCACATCTCTGCTCTTACTTACCTGCTATTGAAAGTGCAATCTATTTCTAGTTTATTGATTTCACCCCCAAGTTTGATTATTTCTTCCAGTCTATTCATTTGGGGTGTAATTTCTTTTTGTTCTAGAGCTTTCCGGTGTACTGTTAAGTTAGTAGTATGATATTTCTGTTATAAGTTTATGTAGGCACTTAGAGCTCTATATTTGCCTCTTAAAATCATCTTCATTGTGTCCTGTAAGGTTGGGTATGCTGTGTACTCATTTTCACTCAATTCTAGAAAGTCTATAATTTTTTCTTAATTTCTGTCTTGACCCACTTTACATTCAGTAGTGAATTGTTTAGTTTTCCTGAGTTTGTAAGTTTTCTCTTGTATCTGTTGTCATTGATATCCAGCTTGAATTCCTGGTCGTCAAATAGGATACAGGATGTTATTTCAATTTTCTTATATCTGTTGAGACTTGCTGAGATGGAAGTTTCTGTCCCACCCGATCCCACAGCCATTCAGTCCCAAACAAATACACAGAAGCTTATATTAATTATAAACTATTGGGCCTATTGCTCAGGTTAATAACTAACTAGCTCTTATGCTTAAATTAACCCGTAATTCTTGTCTATGTTTAGCCGAGGTTGCTTGGTACCTTTTATCAGTCCAGCATTCTCATCTTAATTTCTCTGCATCTGTTGGCAACTCCATCTCTACCCTTTCTCTTCCCAGCCTTCTGCTAGTCTGGTCATTCTGCCTACACTTCCTGCCTGGCTACTCGACAATCAGCATTTTATTAAACCAATTTGAGTGACAAATCTTTATAGTGTATAAGAGCATTATCTGACAACACCTCGCTTTATGTCAATTTTGGAGAAAATTCCATGAGGTCCTGAGAAGAAGGTATATTCTTTGTGTTTCCATGAAATGATCTGTAAATACGTTAGGTCCATTTGGTTTATGAAATAAGTTAGCTCCAGCATTTCTCTGTTTAATTTTTGGCTGAGTGACCTGCCTATTGGTGAGAGTGGGGTTGTGAAGTCTCCCATTGTCAGTGCATAAGGGTCAATATGTGATTTACCTGTAGTAGTGTTTCTTTTATGAACTTGGCCACCCATGTGGTTAATGCATACATGTTAAGAATTACAACATCCTTTTGGTGGATTTTTCCTTTGATGAGTACAGAATGACCTTCCCTATTTCTTATGATTAGTTTTGGTTTGAGTCTGTTTTGTAAGTTATTAAAAATTAAAAACACTGGCTGGCTTCTTATTTCCATTTACTTGGACTATCTTTTCCCATTTTTTGAGCCTTGATGTTAAGGTGCATTTCTTGAGGCAGAAGGATGGATCCTGTCTTTGCATCCATTCTCTTCATCTGTGTCTTTTTATTGGAGAATTGAGGCCATTGATATTGAGACATATCAATTAGCAGTGTTTGTTGATTCATGCTATTTTTCTCTTTCTCCCTCCTTTCCTTGTGTGTATCTGTGTGCCCACACGTGTGTGTACATGTGTGTGCTTATGTTTTTCTTCTATTGATTTGCTGGTCTAGAATTATTTACTCCTTGTGTTTTCTTAGGTGTGGTTAATATCTGTAGGCTGGATTTTTTCTCAGGCATCTTCTGTAGTGCTGTATTGTAGATCGAAATTGCTTAAATTTGACATTATTATAGAATGTCTTATTTTCTCCATCTTTGGTGACTGAAAGTTTTGCTGGGTATAATAGTCTGGGCTGGCATCTCGGTATCTTAGAGTTTGTAGAACATCTGTCCAGGATGAGAAATCAGTTGTTATTCTAATACATTGATCTTAGTACTTACTTATTCTTTTACTCTTTTGTTTTTAATATTCTTTATTTGTTCTGTTCTTTTAGTGTTTTGATTATTATGTGCCAAATTGAATTTCTTTTCTTCTCTAGTCTATTTGGTGTTCTTTATGCTTCTTTTACCTTGACAGACATCTCCACCTTTAAATTAGGAAATTTTTCTTCTATGATTTTCTTGAAAATATTTTCTGTGCCTTTGTCCTGGGTTAGACTTAAGGCTCACACCAAGAGATAGAACTCATATCTTACACGGCTTGAGTGACCAGAAGCTAAGACTAAATAGCCCAGGGACCTATGGTAAAACAAATATCACTGTTTTAAAACAACAACAACAACAAAAACAAATACAAGAAACAAACAAACCAAGTAGCAAGGAAATTACTTCTATCGACATTCTGCTATACTTGTAGATCAGTGCCTTGTTCAGCCATCATCAGAGAAGCTTCCTCCTGTAGAAGATGAGAACAAATACAGAGAGACCAATAGCCAGACAGTATGCAGAGGGTGAGAGGCCTTAGAACACCCAGTCCAAATGGGATATCGCCATCAAATCCCTCCACTCAGGACTCAAGAGACCCCATAGAAGAGGATGTGGAAAGTGTATAAAAGTCAGAAGGAATGAAGGACACTAAGGAAACAGGCC
Source organism: Peromyscus leucopus (assembly GCF_004664715.2). Classification (NCBI taxonomy): domain Eukaryota; kingdom Metazoa; phylum Chordata; class Mammalia; order Rodentia; family Cricetidae; genus Peromyscus; species Peromyscus leucopus. The sequence continues at coordinate 35,649,177 of NC_051063.1, forward strand.
CTCTAATTTAACTCATATAAGATTGAAGAGGGAAACTCCGGGCCTACACACATCTGTACCAGATGGGGTCCTAGAGTTGAAAGAAGAAATGGACACATATCCCCTTTTCTAACCTAGAAGCTATCTCTAATAATAACCACTTGCAAGGAAAATTAATTTTCTGCAAGGGGATTTCACTAGGGAAACAAGCAAATCTTAAGGGTAGGTTGCATGCCCATCACTAGATGGCCAACAGAAAACAAATTCAATTGTGTCTTTGTAGATCTCTTGTCTCATAATGTTGTCAGAATATATATATATATATATATATATATATATATATATATATATTCTCTTTCTTTGCCCTATAAATCCTTTTGAATATATTTGGCTTCTAATTTACTGTTTTTATGGCATTACTGAGTGTGTAAATGAGTACATCTCTTGGTCTTTATCTGCTTCATGTGTCTTTTCTTGGGCTCTTTTGTTTCTGTTTGTTTGTCTTCTATTTGAATGTATTTATTTTTGTTTTACCTTATTTTAGGTACTCAAAAAAACCAAAATATTATTTCTACATATAAACCATAATTTACTGTGAATTGAGAAAGAGAGAAAGAAAGAAAGAAAGAAAGAAAGAAAGAAAGAAAGAAAGAAAGAAAGAAAAAGGAAAAATCTGTCTGACTCTGAAACTTCACATTTATTAGAACATTATTGAAACCTTCTATAGTTCCACTCATGCCACTCTGGGACAGATTAGTTTCTATTCAGGGTAAGCTATAAATGATGGAAACTTGGCTTTCTCTGTTGCTATTTCATTTTCTAAAATTTCCTTCTTTTCTATGGAATCAACTGTTTTCTAACATCAATGTTGCACCATCACATATTCACTTTCAAATATTGCTGATTTGTTCACTAAAGGTTCTAATCATTGGTGCATGTGTGTGTGGCCAACCATTTTGAATTCTGTGATTTTAGATAGACAGATCCCCCATGCTCATGGATAGGCAGGATTAACATAGTGAAAATGGCAATTTTACTAAAAGCAATCTACAGATTCAATGCAATCCTCGTCAAAATTCTAACACAGTTCTTCACAGACCTGGAAATAATAATACTCAACTTCATATGGAAAAATAAAAGACTAGGATAGCTAAAACAATCCTGTACAATAAAGCAACTTCTGGAGGCATTACCATTCCTGACATTAAGCTCTACTATAGAGCTATGGTAATAAAAACAGCTTGGTATTGGCATAAAAACTGACATGTGGCCCAATGGAATCAAATTTAAGACTCTGACATTAATCTGCACACTTATGAATATCTGAGTTTTGACAAAGAAGCCAAAAATGTACAATGAAAAAAGAAAGTATCTTTAACAAATGGTGCTGGTGTAGCTGGATGCCAACATGTAAAAGACTGCAAATAGATCCATATCTATTGCCATGCATAAAACCCAAGTCCAAGTGGATCAAAGACCTTGACATAAATCCAGTTACACTGAACCTGATAGAAGAGAAAGTAGGAAGTAGCCTTAAGCACATTGAGTCAGACCGCTTCCTAAATATAACACCAGTAGCACAGACACTGAGAGCAATTATTTTTATTTGTTATAGAAATGATGCCATCATTAACTTTAACTACTATCATGGTTACTTTTGACTGTCATCTTGATTAGATTCTGAAACACCTAGAGAATTTGGTGAGGCACACCTCTGTATGTGTATGAAATACTATTTACAGAGAGAATTAACTGAGGGGGAAAAAATCCATCCTGAGTGTGAACAGCACTCACCCTTGTGCTGGAATCTCTGACTATAAAAATGTAAAAATTATGAAGCCACCAGAGCACCAGCACTCACCTCTGTCCACATCCTGAGAGAGCAACAGGAATGCTATACAATCTGTTGCTGTACCTTTCCTTCCAAGAAGGGTTGTATCCCCTCAAACTGTGGACCAAATAAACCATTCTATCCTTAAGTTATTTTTGCCAGATATATCCTCTTAGTTGTAAGAAAAGTAAGTAATATAAATGTCTTCCTGGATTGCTCAGATTCTGACAGATTATTATCTTCAATTCTGCCTTACTCTGAGTCTTTGAACATATTCTGTGCTAGAACCACCTGATTCACTGGAGAAGATCTCTATGTCCTGTTTTTATCTTATTCAGACCAAATTTTACTCTCACAAAGAGAGTTAAAATAATATCTAAAAATTGAATGAAAAATTTCTGTGCCAAATGGATATGACTTATGTTCTCTGTAGAGAAAAATTAGCTGGTGACTTTTTAAAATTCCGCCTATTCAAAATGTCTCATTATTAAGCTCAGAAAACAAAGCCATAGGATTTCTTAATAGTATTGTAATTAATACCCCATGTGATTTCTCATTTTATTCAATTTATACATTTATACTTAGCATGCCCTGACAAAATGCAATAAAAAGAAAAGCTTAAAAAAGAAATAATAAATTATTAAAGCAATTTTCCCCCTGAAGCATGATTTAAGTAAAATTGAGCTATTGCAATGTCTTTCAGGGCATTTCAAGATTATATGTTTTAATATTAACAAATATTTGAACTGAGGCTTTTGCACATGGAATAGTAAAGAATGTTATATGCATCTATTCCTTCCCCTTTGTTTAGGGGCATCTAGGACATTTCCAGGTTCTGGATATTACAGATAATGCTGCTATGAACATAGTTGAGCATGTGTGTCCTTGTGGCATGATTGAGCATTCCTTTGTATATGCTCAAGAGTGGTATAGCTGGGTCTTGAGGTAGATTGTTTCCTAATTTTCTTTTTTTTTCCTTTTATTTTATTTTACAATACCATTCAGTTCTACATATCAGCCACGATTCCCTTGTTCTCACCCCTCCTGCCCCTCCCCTTCCCCCAGCCACCCCCCATTCCCACCTTCTCCAGGGCAAAGCCTCCCCCAAGGACTGAGATCAACCTGGTAGACTCAGTCCAGGCAGGTCTAGTCCTCTCCTCCCAGACTGAGCCAAGCGTCCCTGCATAAGCCCCAGGTTTCAGACAGCCAGCTCATGCACTGAGCATAGGACCCGGTCCCACTGCCTGGAGGCCTGCCAAACAGATCAAGCCAATCAACTGTCTCACCTATTCAGAGGGCCTGATTCAGGTGGGGGCCCCTCAGCCTTTGGTTCACAGTTCATGTGTTTCCATTCATTTGACTATTTGTCCCTGTGCTTTATCCAACCTTGGTTTCAACAATTCTCGCTCATATATACCCTCCTCTTTCTCGCTAATTGGACTTCCGGAGCTCGACCCGGGGCCTGGCTGTGGAACTCTGCATCCAGACCCCTCAGTCGTTGGATGGGGTTTCTAGCACGACTATTAGGGTGTTTGGCCATCCCATCACCAGAGTAGGTCAGTCCCGGCTGTCTCTCGACCATTGCCAGCAGTCTATTGTGGGGGTATCTTTGTGGATTTCTGTGGGCCTCTCTAGCACTTTGCTTCTTCCTATTCTCATGCGGTCTTCATTTACCATGGTCTCCTATTCCTTGTTCTCCCTCTCTGTTCTTGATCCAGGTGGGATCTCCTGCTCCCACAGGCTCTCTTTCCCTCGACCCTCGCCCTTCATTACTCCACTCATGTCCAGGCTGTTCATGTAGATCCCAGTCATTTCTCTGTCATAGGGTGATCCTCGTGTCTTTCTTGGGGTCCTGTTTTCCAGGTAGCCTCCCTGGTGATGTGAGTTGCAGTCCAGTCATCCTTGTTCCGCATCTAGTATCCTCCTATGAGTGAGTACAGTAGCCCTCCTATATACAATTGATAAAGAACCTGAGAAAGAAATCAGAGATACATCACCCTTTACAATAGCCACAAATGGTAGTTAGCAAAAAACAATGACACTGAATTGTATTGTTTGATGTTCACCAGGACACCTCTGTCCATGAACTCCCACCACTACCACTACCACCACCAACAGCAGCACCGCCACCACCACCACCACAACCACCACCACTAAACACACAATGCACACACACCTGAACATATATGCACATATGTACACACATACACACACACAATTTTGAGCTAAAAAGATGTCAGCTGTCTATATCTGTTTATAATTGTATAAAGCAAAAAACTTCTGTTAGAATAATTTTTGACCACCATCTGTTATATAATAAATGTTAAATAGTTAAATCTTTTGCCATTAAAACCTCACTAAATAGATATTCAGTATTCATTCAACAAGGAAAATCTACCTTTCATAAGTAACCCAAGCCCCTTTTCTAATTTATTCATCATTAAGACAACAAAAGATCTTAGATAATACTTCATTCTTAAACTTAGTCATAACTTTCTATTGACAGCAAAAACAAATAACAAAGGAATTCCAGGTAGTGACACATTACTACTGGTACCTTGCCTTGAAGGAGCCAAATACATTAACACTACTGTGATGAATTGCTTAAGAATTATTAATGATGAAAATAAATGCTCACTGCCATAGAAAGACTGATGTGTTAGTCTCTGTACACAGCAGTAACTAAATGTTGATTGCTGCAGTGAAAAATAAATACAACCATAGCAGCTGGAGGTGTTATTCTTAATCATATAACATGGGATCTTTGTTTACTTTTTATGAGAGGAGTAGAATGTCACTGGGGACATTATGATAGAGAAAAAAAATGACTTTCAGTGTCTCCCCTGTTCATGTTCACGGATTTTGTTTCTGCTCAAAATGTAAATAAGCCACATGGATCATTTACTAGCATTGCAGGGGTATGAAATCTCCAGCTTTTGTAATTATACTTTGGTTATATAGGACTTTAAATATTAAAGAAGTTGGTTAAAGGTATTCTATGCTTAAAAAATGAAAATGTATTTTCTTGAAGGGTTCAGTTTTTCTGTCACCAAAGACGATAAAGAAAGATAAATTTGAAGCTGACAGGTAAAAACATTAATGATTGGCCCAGTTACTCCCAGGAGTCATTGCTGTCACTGTACCCCAGCTTGCTATCTAGGACACTCTGATCCACTAAAGGTCATAGGCAGCACTTCCAAATTGCTATTGTGGCCCTTTCCAAGGCCCCCACTGTGTGTAAAACACAGTATAGCTGTATTTTAGAAAGGTGGTCACCTCTGGAAACTGCAGCCATCTATTGCTCCGGGGCTCAAAAGCTACCATGACTGCCAAGAAAATGGGAAGTGAGAGGATTTACTGCTGCAAAGTCTTCTTAATAAATCATTAGTGAGCAGAAATGCGTTTCTCTAATTTATAGTGGAAGTGATGAATCACTGCAAAATGTCTTCTTCCTATTAAAGTGAGTCACTGGACTTTTGCCCAGAACCTCCTGGTCTGGGCCAAGGTCGACTGGAGCTCTACTGGTGCCCTCAGAGTCCTGAGAAGTGGAGTTCAAGCCATCAGGTATGCATCTCTCTCCCCATCTCTCTTTCTCTGTGTGTGGGGAAGAGAGAATAGAGGGAAGAGATGTTCACATAATACAGCTTAGGTAGCATATATTTTGGAAAGTGAGGCAGCAACAGGAGTTAATACATCTCATATCTGAGATCAGATGTTTATCAGAAAGGTTTGGACACTTGATGGTGACGAATATCCAGATCCTGAGAGTAATGTAAGAGGCTCTGGCTGCCAAAACTCCACTTTTCTTGCAGAATACAGGGAAAGAGCAAGGCATATGTGACATCTTGAAACAACAGAAAAGAGTAACAACCATTACAACAAAAATAATAAAAATTAAAGACAAGTCTCTTTGTTTCAAAATTATCTGAAATACAAGTAATTGAAATCTAGAAATAAAATGTTTCTGTAACTGCTCAATGGACCACTACTTTATATAAATCCCAATCCTAATTTTCAAGTAGCCTGTTACCCATCAGAAATGCATCTAGTATGTATTCTCTGACTAATGAAACTAAAATCTCCAAGACACCCAGAGAGACTGACAGTCAGCCAGTTCACACTAGATTAAGCTCACTAGAATTGTTCTGATGTACCAGAGGCAACTCTGTAGGGTATTTGTTTTCCTGGCTGACAGGTCAAATAAATCTGTTACTCGACAAGACAAGGGAATGTCTGAGCATGTGAACAACTGGGGATTATTCTTTTTGAAGTCTTCCTAAAGATGTCTTTTATGGTTTGTGAATACTGCCTTTTCCTCTCTGCACTCAGTGTTTAACTTTGGGGTTCAGTAATGACTCTCAAAGAAGCCCGTGGTTCTTACTAAAATTTCACAGTACTTCTAATATCAACCTTATGCAGTACCATGATCCATTGGGTCTGAAAGTCTTTTACCCTTCTAGTGTCACTGTCAAGTTGCAATGGTCAATTCTACTTCTGAGAGGTGAAGCCAGGTTGCTGGCCCAGAAAGAGGACCTGGAATTTTGAGAAATAGTTTATAGAGTTTCTGCAAATATTTTCACTTTGCTCTTTTTTTCTGAAGGCAGAGAAGTTTTTTTTTTTTTTTAATTATTCTTGTTGTTGCTTTTTGTTTGTTTGTTTTGTTTTTACATTTTTTTCCCATCCCATATTATCAGGTTCCCTGAGCCTCCTGTCTTAAAATTGCCATCCACTAGGTCCTCAGCTTGCTGTGAGCCCTGCAACTTTCCTTTGCAATTTAATTGATACTTAAATATAATAGCTGCATTCTGTATAGTCAACAAAAACAATCTTCTTGTAGCATATATGTCTATATACTTTTGTTTTGCATTACTGTTTACATTTTAAAATTTTATTTTGTTTTGTTTGGGGAAAGGTTTTACTGTATACGCCAAGATGGTAGTCTGTAATTTACTATGTAGTCCAGAACTCAAACCTTCAGCAGTCAGTCCTCTGTAAACCACACACACACACACACACACACACACACACACACACACACATATATATACACACATGAAAATAGTGTCTATGTTGCCTTCAATTCATTAAGATATAGAATCTACCTTTTTACCTATGCACATGAGCACTGACAGAAAGCCAGTTTATATTACTACTTGTCACTGAGCAGCAGAGTCCTCTTACATTTACCACTTTGTCTACTATTAGAGTTGTCATAGAAATGTACAAACCCCCAGACTACTCCAATATATGATCCAGTTGTATCATAAACAAGTGCCTTGAAACTCTCATAATTTTCACAGTAGTCTACTTTCAAGTCCATTTTCCACATTTGAAACTAAAGCTTGCAGAAATCAATTCACTTCAACCATATCATAGAGAATCCAAAATGAACCAAGAACTTAGTACTTGATACTCTCATGCTGGGTAATATCTACATTTGTTTTATATTTCTGTTTATGTTTTTTTTTTTTTTCAGGTTGAGAAGAGGTTTTACTATGAATGCCAGGATGATCTTCATCTTATATTGTCCAGAACTCAAACCTGCACCAATCACCCTGACTGAGCCTGATTAACTAGGATCACAAATATGTATTTGCTGTGGGATGTTCTGTATGTCCTGTGGGAGCCCCTTCTTGGGTTCCTCGTGGCTTTACCCAGCAGGTCTGCATAAAGGATGATTAGGACCACAGGCCTGAGTGCAGGTGTCTGAGATGGTCTGCACTTGGCTGTGCTGGGGGATGGTCTGTATGTCAAATTGCTCTGACTGGTCAATAAATAAAACCTGATTGGCCAGTGGCTAGGCAGGAAGTATAGGTGGGACTAACAAGATGAGAAATAAAAGAACAGGAAGGCAGAAGGAGTCACTGCCAGCCGCCACCCTGACAAGCAGCATGAAAAGATGCCAGTAAGCCACAAGCCACATAGCAAGGTATAGATTTATAGAAATGGATTAATTTAAGATATAAGAACAGTTAGCAAGAAGCCTGCCACAGCCATACAGTTTGTAAGCAATATAAGTCTCTGTGTTTACTTGGTTGGGTCTGAGCGGCTGTGGGACTGGCGGGTGACAAAAGATTTGTCCTGACTGTGGGCAAGGCAGGAAAACTCTAGCTACATGTATTACCACACACAGCTAATGAGTTTCAAATTTATGTCTATTTTTGTGTCATTTGTAATACTCTCCCTGATACTGTATCATAGGAATATCATAATAATTAACAAATTCTTGGTTCCTTTCCATTGAATATATCATATATATATATATATATATATATATATATATATATACATATATATATATTCTATTATCGTCAAATACTGCCAATAGTATCAAATATTTACTTTATATCAATCATCAAGCTACACTGACTGGATGCTTTAAAAAGGATTAGTTCTAGAAGAGATTTAGGAGAGCATGTAAATATTGTGATAGCTGGTATTTGACAAAGATACCAAAAATACATGGTAAAGAAAAGACAGCATCTTAAACAAATGGTACTGGGGAAACTACATGTACATATATAAGAGAATCACACTGCACATAAATCAGTTTGAATGTATCGAAGACCTCAGTGTAAAACATAAAAAACTGAAAGTGCTAGAAGAAAACATAGTCATTATCCTACAAGATACAATATAGGGAATGACTTTCTGAATAGGACTCCATTTGCTCAGAAATTAAAGCCCCAAATAGACAAATATGAACTCATAAAAATTAAGAAAATTTCTGTACAGCAAAGGAAACTTTCAATTTGGGTGGAGAGAAAATTCACTGAGTAGCTCTTTGTCATTTATACATCTAGTAGAAGATTAACTTCCAAAATGTACAAAGAACTAAAAATTAATAAAATGGCCAAGAAAACAAATGGCATAGTTAAAAAATGGGCTTTCAACTTGCACAGATGGTTCTTAAAAGAAAAAGTAAAATGACTAAGAAACATCCTTTAAGGTATTCCACATCCTTAGCAATCAGGAAAATCTAAATTAAAATTAGTTTGAGATTTCATCTTACTTTAATCACAATGGCTAAGATTAAGAAAACAACTGACAACAAATTCAGTCAAAGGTGTGGGAAAATCTACACTGTTGGTCAGATTGCAGATCATTGAAGGCCCTATGGAAATCAGTGTATAAAATTTCTCTGAAAGCTAGAAGTACATCTATATGACTCTGCTTTACTGGTACTCAGCATGTACCCAAAGAACTCAACATCCTAACCTACAAGTACTCATTCAACCATGTTAATTATCACTCTATTCATAATAAGTAAGGACTGGAAATAATCTAAAAATCTTTCAACTGATGGGTGGACAAGGAAAATGTGGTACATGTGCTGTGGATATCATTCTATATAAATAAAACACTGATGGCCAGTGACCAGGCAGGAAGTAGGTGGCCAGGCAGGAAGTAGGTGGGACAAGGAGAGAGGAGAATTCTGGGAAGCGGAAGGCTGGGGAGGAGACACTGCAGCCACCGCCAGGAGAAGCAGCATGTGAAGACTCTGGTAAGCCACCAGCCACATGGCAAGGTATAGATTTATAAAAATGGGTTAATTTAAGATAAAAGAACAGTTAGCAAGAAGCCTGCCACGGCCATATAGTTTATAAGTGATATAAGCGTCTGAGTGATTATTTTATAAGTGGATTGTGGGACTGCGGGGCTTGGGGAACCTGGAGAGAAGCCCTCCAGCAACATACATGCTCACAGTGGAATTTTATTCATCTGTAAAGAAATGAAATGATGGAATTTGTAGGTAAATTGATAGAACTAGAAAATATTAAACTGTGTGAGGTAACCTAGACTCAGAAAGTCAAATGCCACATGTCCTCTCTTATGTATGAATCCTATTTCTGAATCTTTAGCTATGTTTGTAAATAGGTACCATGGTAGCTCAGTGAGGGAGATCTAGAGAAGGGGAAAGTAGGTCATAGGTGCTATGAAAGGGAACATAAGGAAAAAGGGGTGGGGACTTTAACTGGGGAGAGGGTGGGTGGGCAATACAGAGAATTGGGGAGGGTGTGGGTGGGCAACATGTAGAGATGAGGAAAGTGAAACAATAAGTAACACTAAGAATGCTTTTAAAAGCCACCAGGAAAACATTATTTTAGAAGAATGTTTAACATATATTATACTTACATAATGTATGCGTGTGTGTGTGTGTGTGTGTGTGTGTGTGTGTGTGTGTATGTGTGTGTAGTTTAAATTAAGATATATCACTTGAGGTGATATTAATCCTCTGGCAGAAATCCCAGTGACCGTCACAAGGAACCTCTCTTCTAGCTGTTGGTCACAGGAATAAAAATGATTCCTGAAACAATACAGCCGATTGCCATTGCCCTTGGTTGCCCCCTAGAACATGAAGGTTAGACCCTGTTGCTAAAGACACAACACACTTTTGAATTGGATGTGGAGGATTTGAGCTAGAATGGGCCAGGAATCCTCCTTCCTTAGGAATAACTCTAATAATATCTGAAGGTGGTACATAAGCTGCCAAAGGAGAAAATAAATCAATAGTCCTCTCTAGCTATAAGGCTTACAAACGACAATGACCAGACCAGAGTGATAGCCACACAGATATGTGGCACTTACATCTTGGAGGAAGCCAATAGATGTCTAATTGGACCTAGGGCCTGATTAGTAGGAAGAAATGTATGCCTAATACTACAAACCTAGCACACTATCCACAGCTGTGGGTGGGGTCAGGGACTATGGAGAGAAGCTACTATTGCCACTGCTCTAAACCAGTGTAATTCCTAACTCCATTCTAAATACCCATCCTTATACCCTTGAACAAGTGTAGCTCTCACCCATCTTAATAACAAATAATTATTATTTATATTAATTATAACATTTAAATTATATTAATTATTATATAGGGATTAATTATTAATTAATAATATATTACTATATATTATTATATATTATACATTAATATATTATATATTATATATTATATATTAATTATTAATATATAGTTATATAATAATTAATAAACTTCATTTTGCAGCATACAGATTATCACACAAGTTCACAACTGTTCAAAATGCTTAGAACAACTGAAGATGGTGTGCCCACCACAGTATGTGTAGCCCTGACCCTCAGATTCAGGGGACATTGTGGTAGAGTGGACAAAAGGACTGTAAAAGCCAGAGGATCAGGGTACCCACTGCAGTAAGCTGTTTTCATATTTGACAGTGGTCACTAAAACAAGACTGGTACACTGACCATATCATCTGGTGTGCCAACATGGATGGAGGAAATCTCACCAGGGCTTACTCCTTCATGAAAACTACAGACAATTAATGGTTGCCAAGAGAAGGATGTTGTAATATTTTATTTGTGTTTTAATAAATAAAGCTTGCCTGGAGATTAGAGGAAACAGCCAGCCATTATAAGTAAACACAAAAGTTATGTAATGTTAGCACATGCCTTTAATCCTATCACTTGGCAGGCAGAGATCTGTCTGGATCTCTGAGTTCAAGGCCACACTGGAAACACCTAGGTATGGTGGCACATGTCTTAAATTCCAACTCTAGTTAACCATGGAAGTCTGGAGGTCTGTACAGACAATCAGGAAGTAACAGAGCTGGGCAGGAAGAGGAAGTGATGTAGCTAGACAGAAAAAGCAAATCAGATGGCAGAACAGCAAGGCATATAGGCATGGGTAGGCAGGAAGTAAGCCACATTTGGAAGCTGCAGAGTTGGTGAGGTAAGGTTAGCTGTGGCTTTCCCTATTTCCCTGATTTCTCAGGTTTTCACCCCTATATCTGGCTCCATGTTTTTTATTTAATAAGACCATTCAGAAATTAATCTACAGAAGGAGATTCATCCCTAAAAGCATATACATATGAATGACACTAAATGAACTAAGTGTGTGTGTGTGTGTGTGTGTGTGTGTGTGTGTGTGTGTGTTAATTAAAGATGTCATGAATTTGATAAAGAATAGGTGGGATACCAGTACAGTGTGAATGAGGAAAGGAAAGGTTAATAATGATATAAATGCAGTACTCATAAGATTGGAAAAAATGAATAAAGAACAAATAATTGTAAATATGCTGGAAGCCACTATATTTTTAAAAGGTTAAAACATGAACTTAACTGACCAAGTAACCAAAAAATGTGAATGAAATAGAATAGTTGTATCACCAATGAAAAGAGCAAATGACAACTGTTTATAAAGAAATACTCAGAATCAATTATCTCCAGGGAAGTGAAAGTTAAAAGAACTGTGCATTACCAACTGACCTAACCACAATCTCTATTGATTACAGGCAAGGAGGCATAGACGCAGGGATTTCAATTGCCACCTGTTAGGACTACAAAGTGATATAACTACTTTGGAAGAAAATAATAATAATATTTTTCCTCAAAAGCTCAATGATATGCTTAGCATAATTTAACAATCATACTCCTATATATTCATCCAAATGTTTAAAAACTTTGTCTTTATTAAAACAAAGTTTAATGTACCTTATTATTATTGTCAAAAAAAAACCCTGAAACAAAAGAACACAATATTCAGTGGGAATTAGTAACAGTAGCAAATTGGATAAACTGTGGTCAATCTATCTTTTCCATTGACTTTTCTTTATTAATAGATACTAGTGATTAGAAATATGTGGACAAATTAAATGTATACTGTTATGCAAACAAGACTAATTTAAGAAATTAACAGAAAAATATCAGTGATTTCCAGGGATCAGGGAGAGGAAGGGAAAGAAGGAAGCTGAAACATCTGATGCATGGGGGCTTTTAGGACAAGAAATTATTAGCAGAATAATGCAATCTTGCAATCTTAATCACTATGTAATTGTGAAAACACTTAAGACTGTGTAGGACAAAGAGTGCTATATAGCTTATCAGGTCACAATATACCACATAACTTGCAAACGGATAGAACACTGCCTATATAAAAACATGGACAAGCCCAATGAAGTGGATAAAGAAAATAAAGCAACCCTGGAATTGAGTGGAATATTTAAAGGGGAAAGTGGCATTCAGAATAGTGTTCCTGTCTTTGAAAACCTGTTTAAGGGGAATATTGGTTAACTATTTTGATACTGTTATTGCATTTACTGCAACTGAACAATTGAGTTAGCCAACATCTATAATACTTTATTAGTACAATGTTCTTACAGTCCCAGGGATGAGTAGGTCATACAAAAGCTATGGTTTGTATTCTATATGTTATCTTTGAGTATCATACTTTATTCTGAACCGCTTCAGAAGATTAAAAAATAAAACAAGAAAAGTAATTTTGATCAGGTTTCAGGCACCATAGTACAGTTCTAATGTGGGAGAATTAATGACAATAAAAATAAGTCTTTTTTTCTCTTTGTATATGAAGTGTCAGACTTACCCCTGACATTAAGTGGATGAAATATAAGTTGTCATGTGTTATTAATATTACTTGATTGGGAATCTCTTAGGAGATATTAAGCAGCACTTACTCAACTCTATTGTTGGACGAGTCTGATTTGCACAGACACACAATTACTATTTTAAGGGAGCCGTCTTCCTTAGATGATAACACATAAACATGTTAATTAAACATTACAAGAGATACACATCATATTACTAGAACAATACTGAAAGAATCACAAAGTAATTAATTCTCAACAGGTATTTATTTAATTGAATGAAATTTTCTATAACAGTAAAAAACAATAAAATATTTAGTGTTTCATTGTAGATCTTCTAATTTTATGGAGAAAGTAGAAAAAGCATTACCATCCCCCAACAAGGATTCAATATTATCATAAAGAAACATGAAGTAACATGGGGAAAATAAGGGCAACTTGAGAGACAGGCTTTTGCGGGGGATGTCTACATGGGTGGTAGAGAAGTGGGGAGCAAAAGTGTTCAGTATGTACTCTGCATATAGGTAAAATTGTCTATGAATAAGTTTAATTAATAAAAATATCCCAGAGCACCCCCACATTTGGTGTGAAGATAAAATAGTTATTAAGTAAGGATTACAGTAACAATATCCAATCCATTCGTATTTGACAAAATTAGAGAAAATACTTAATTATCTATCTTATCTTGGTGAGTCTAAAGTTTTATATCTAATTTACTTTCCATTATAACTAAGGAAAACTATAACTATTTAGTCTTCATCTCCATCAAAGACCCCTGGAGGGTGAAATGTTACTTAATGACAGGGAAATCAGGATGCCTAGACAGTCACCCAAGTTCCTGTGCAACATTGAGGCATCCATCTTTGGCCTACAGACCTGGCTTATCTGACAGACTTATCTGTGAAGCAAGATTTTTGAAGAACTGTCCCACCTTGTCTTGGCAAAATTCTTCAGTCATTTTCTTTTGTGTCCTCCTTGTCCAAACTTTATATTTGTATCAATAAACTAAAATCCACACTGATGTAAAATATGGAAGATTAATAGTTGGTTTGGGGGTTAAAGTAGATTTAATAATCTATGTTTTCTCCCCATCATTTCTATATCATACCCCCATTTATTCTTTTAAAAAGAGATTGACTATGAGCAATAACAGTTTGTAACCAAGCCCCCTAAACAAAAACAAACATCCACAATTCATTTTTTGGGGAGTGTGAGTGTAGTTTTCTAGGCTATTTCCTGCTAATTGGGGGCGCTGTTAATCTTATGGGAATTCTGAGCAAATTTAGGATTATGGTCAAGTCCTGACTAGAATAGTCTGTGAGACTGAATCATCTCAGTCAGCAGCCTTGAAGCCTTTCTTGATGCAGAACTCAGAAGAAACTGCAACAGAGGCAATTTAAAACATTAGATAACCTGGGCCATATGCTCCCACTGGAGATTTTTCAGGGGGTTTTTCTCCATCAAATCTGAGTTTTCTTAACACAGAATGAATCAACAGCTTCTCATTTCCTGTGGAAATAAAAGCATATAACCTCTTCTCCAGTGTAACCTAACTTTTGACTTAAATTTTGTAGTCAAGGCATTTTCAAAACACATAGGTTGGATTAATCCAGCAACATTTATAATTAAATGTCTTCTAGCAACTGTTTTTCCTTCCTCAGCTGGTCAAACAATTGAAAGACAACACAATAATATACAGTATGCAAACTTTCTGTGTATTTTCCATATTTACATGGCTTTTTTATATTTCTTTACTCCATTTTTAAGGACTTTATTATTTTAAAACTATGTCTTTCTTTTTTATGACGATCTATACCTTCTCTTTACTTTCCCAAGCATACATATATCTTTAAAAACACTGTAAACCATTTAGAGGTTTTTTGTTTTTATCGGAATCTGTCTTTACTGCATATCTCTATCTTTTGCTGACCACATGAGTATTAAATCTGCTAAGCAGATGTGGCTAGGATTAAAGTAGCTGGCTTCACGCCATTTCTTTGTTCCCTAAGTGCCTAGCTTCATGGCAGAGGTACTGGGGGGAGCCATGTATAATGCCCCAATTCTGGGAAGCAGTACTAAGTTGTATGTAGTTGTGTTCTTAAGCCCACAGCTGTCCACTCAAGCCCACAGTCAGCAGCTGGGAGAAGCCTCTTTGTACTGTGACCTGTGAGAGACCATGGGAGTCTTCCATGTTCAGCTGAGTCTCACCATGGCCAGGGGATATGGTTCTGTACTATATCCCTGAATGAGAGATGTGAACTACGAAGCTGCTTTTGGCTCCATTTTAGAACCTTTTTTTAAAAGCTCTCTCAGTTTTCATGTGGAGATTCTTACCCCATGTTGGGTATCACATGTCCGCAGAAGTTTCTATGTCTGGCCAGCAACTCCTAAATACCTGATAGCCACTTCTTAAATAATTAACTTGGAGGCTTCTTCATCAATACCCAGCAGCTGCTTCTCAAATAATTGACTCAGAGATTTAATATTACTTATAAATGCTCAGCCTGTAACTCAGGCTTATTACTAACTAGCTCATATACTTAAATTAACCCATAATTTTTATCTATGTTTAGCCACGTGCCTTGGTAACTTTTCTCAGTCTGGTATTCTCAACTTGCTTCCTCTGCATCTGGCTGGTGACTCCTGACTCTGCCCTACCTCTTCCTAGAATTAATTCTCTTAGTCTGGTCACCCCTCCTATACTTCCTACCTGACTACTGGCCAATCAGCATTTTATTAAACCAATTCGAGTGACAAATCTTTACAGTGTACAAGAGCATTATCCTACAACATTATGCTTTTCCACTCAATGTTCCCCATTATACCAATTTATATTTGCATATTTTGTTTTAAGCTTAATGAGGATTTTAATGGATGATTTTTGCATCAGCTTTACTTGCCTAAAACACACTCAGATCATCAAATTGATATTCGAGACAGTCAAAATGCATACCTAGACGTATGTTTGAAATTAAGCAGAAACCTCTTTGCAAATCCCCAGTGTTATCATTACTCATGCCAGAGGCCTGTTTAGGAGCTTTTCATCCTGAAAGCTTTTCATCTCTCCATGTTACGACTAAGATTTTTTTATTTTTTTCTTATTACTTCTTTTACTTTTTGAGATTATAATATAATTACATCATTTCCTCATTCCTTTTCCTCTCTTCACTGTTTCTTCTCTTTCAAATTATGGCCTCTTTATTGATTTTAATTAATTTACTTTTTTTTTTTTTTTTTTTTTTTTTGCTTGGGAAGGAGGTCAGTCCTTGAAATACTGAGTTAATGTCATAGACTGTATAATGACGAAGCTAAGAATGTTCTTTGCTTAAGAAAAAAAAAAATGAGGATATATTAAAACTTTACTTTCACCAGGGAGAAAGTTAGGTTATTGTGAGTTCACAGGACACACCAAGAGGAAACAGATCACTATGGCACATCCCGGAAGAAAGTCTCCATTTTTTACCATTTAATTTTTACTTTGAATAATTTGTGCACCAGAGCTCATGGAAGGATATTAGTCCTTGCCCCTGTTGAGTGGAATCTACAAGTTTACCAAGAATAAGGAGTCCACATTTGTTCACCTAGAAACATATGCAACAATTTTACATGGTGTAGTAAAACATTTCAATGCTTTTCCTTTGGGTACTTTCTTGCCATTTGTTACTTTAGTTTTTACGATTGTGGGCTCTAGATAGACAGTGTTGACTTTACTTGCAGCATTGGTTTTGTGTAGCAATTCACTCTAAATCCTGGTACATATTGGAATTGCTTAGATAACTTCAGGGAATAGGAGCAGCTATTCTTTCATTTATTTAGCCAGTTATAATTTCCTTCTGCTTTCTTCTCTGAGTTTAATTTTCTCTTCCCTGTCTTTAATGAATGTCATTTGATCAAATAAAAATCCCTGTGAAAATGTATAGTACAGACAGGAGAGATGGTCACTGGTTAAGAGATGCGGCTGTTCTTCCAGAAAACCAGAGTCCAGCTCATAACAATCCCATCAGGTGTCTCACAAGCACCTACAACAATCCAACACAGTCATCTGGACTCTGTGTGTATCCACAAGCATGTGGCATATCCTTACAGAGGACACATACACACACATACATTCAAATAAAAAGAAATCCTTATAAAAATCACAGTTATGAAAAACCATCCATTTCCTTCTAAGCATTGGTGTTACAGTACTCAGAACTGTGTTGCAGTGTGTCTTCGTTTTCCTTTATCACTAAATGTTTATCTGCTCTGAGTTTTGTATTTAGACATCTCAGTTCCTTATAATGTGTTAATTTCCAGGTTTGAGACTATACTAAACTTCTGTCTATTACAATTTCAAACCTGAATTTCTTATTGTCATGTGACTCTATTGTCAGTAAATTTATTGTTTTAAATTGAATAACATTGCACATTCTAGGTAACAGTTCATAATACTTGGCGATACATGTGAATTCTTTGCTATTGTGTAAATTTTTCCATAAATATCAATTTTGTCTCCTTAGTAATGTTCAAATCATCTACTTCATGGCTGATTTTCTGTGTAGTTATTGTTTTCACATTTCAATACTTTTTGAAATTTCAGGTTACTATGGCAAACTTTGTATATATCATCTCTAATCATCTCAATGTATTTTAATTAATATATTTAAGGCTATTTTTATATTTGAGTAATCTTAAACATTCCATGTCTTATCAAAATCAGACTAATTAGCAGAAAATTCCACATTTATCTCTAAAAATATTATTCTTTTGAAAAATATTTTTCTTTTTTAATTATGTGCATGTGTGTGTATCTATGCAGGAGTATGTGTACATAAGTGACAATGGAGGCCAGAAGAGGATATCGGATCCCCTGGGGTTGGTGTTACAGGCAATTGTGATCCATCCATTATGGGTACTGGGAATCTAACTTGGGTCCTTTTAAGAGCAGTTCATGCTATTAACTACTGAGCCATTTCCCCCATCCAATCTTTTTTCTTTAAAATATGTCTGATACTGATATAAATATTTCAACTATCTTCTGATAGATTTTTCAGATTTTATTTTTCTCTTTCTTAGACTTTAGAGGCCTCCTTTATTTTTGAAGATTTATTTTCTTTGTTTTTTTTAATTACGTGCATACATATCTGTCTGTGTGGGTACACACATGTGAGCCCAGATGTCTGCAGAATCCTGAAGACAGTATTGGATCATCTGTGCCTGGAGTAAAAGGCAGTCGAGAATTCCCTGACATGGGAATCACACACAGGTTTCCTGCAAGAGTAGTATGTCTCTTAACACCTATGTCAGCTCCCCAGCCTGACTCCCAAGGCTTTCCTGTGTTTGAATCTAAGAAGTGTCTTTGTTACAAGACACACTTTCAAAGCTTTAAAAAAATCAAGTTCATAACCTCTGCCCTTGTATTAAGACATTTAATTCATTTAGATTTTATCTTATCACTGATATATTTAGAATTGTTTCTGTTGTTTTGTGTCATCTGCATTTTACAGATTTTGCTTTTTAGTTCTCATATTGTGTTTATTTTAATTGCATATTTTCTAGTTGTCCCTTTGAATTCTGTCAGCATTATAATTTTTTTCTTTCAATTAGTGTTCCTAGAAACCACAATTATTTTCTTAACAAAATATAATTAGAATAATACCTATTTAATTTTTATTTAAACTATGTACAGATCTTTCTATCTAATATAGTATTATGCCCTTTTGTATTATAGAGCCATACAAGCTATAAAAGATCATAAATCCATCAACACTTCATTATAACTATTTTTAAATTTCAGTTGTTTTTAGAATTAGGTAGAGAAAATATAGACTACTAAGTCATAATGTCTTTATGCTTATTGATGGTCTTTTTTTACATATAGATTTGAGTCACCATTTAACATTCCTTCATTCAGCCAGAGACTTACAGCTTTTTAACGTTACATTTATTTGTTTGTTTAGTGTGTGTGGTTTTATGTGTGTAGGCACATTAATGTCACATTGTTTGTGTTCCACTGCATGTATTTGAAGATAAGAGGGCAACTTGTGTGAATTTTTCTCCTATCACAATTTGGATTGCTACCAGAAATGGCACTAGAGTGGTCATGCTTGGCAGCAAACCCCAATACCCATTAAGCCATATGACCATCCCTCAGTTATTTAAATATTAAGTTTTATTTTTTGAATAATTCCTTTGTAAGCGGAGTGGTCACAAAGGAAGGGATTGTGTCACTGAAGAAAGAGTATTGAATTCAGGATTATTGATGTGATCTGAATAATTCTGGGGTATCCTTAAATTATGAATTGACAATGCTTAGAGTAGAGTATAATCAAAAATAGAGAAGGAAATAAGAATCAACTGAGAGAAAAATTGTGGAAATTTTACCAAAGATGAGCACAGAATGGATTTCTTTTTATTTTTTTATTTACCAGTCATGTCTTGTGTCAATGAAAGGAAGCTCAATTAGCATATCTTTCAGACCATAGAAAGAAAGCAGAGCAAAGTGTAGGATGGGTCCCTGAAAATACAAAATTAATAGTTTGTAAAGTCAGTTTTTAATTATTGAAAGAGTATTTCTTTGTAAAACTTTCATGGATAATTTTCTTTTGAAGATATCCATTTCCTTTTATCCCTTCAATGTTTTAAGGGTAAAGGTGGAAATGTGATGGTTCATTTACAATTGCTGAACGCAGAATCTGAAGTGACTCACCCTAGAGTTCGCAGCAGGCCCTTCACTGTTCTCCATATCTTTTCGCCGTAGTTATTAAGAGGGATGCCTTGACACTGACAGACACATTAAAGAGGATTATGTTCTCTTCATTCAGGATCTTTCTCAATTAGACTCTGTCAAACACATTAGATACCAAGGGGCTGAACAATGTTGAAATAGACAAAGGACAAACACCATGTTCTGAATTTAATGTGAGAATGAGTGTGGCAACTTTGGAATTAATTTCAATGGAATATTCCATACCATTCAGAACTTTAGCTTTATGGGGATTCAATGGCAATGGCCTCCACTGAAGTCATGTGGATGCATACATAGTCACCACACACACACACACACACACACACACACACACTCACATACATATACACACTAAATTTAAATCTTTAAAAATGTATTGTGATGTTGGCTTTTCTTTTTTAAATTTTTAGTTGTGTCTATTTAAGTATCAAAATATAGTAATTTGGATGACTTATGATAGATAGAAGTGCAGTTAACTAATCAGAATAAATTTAGTTTGTTTTGTTAGTAAACTAGCTAAAATAAAATTGTCTATAAGTTCCAGGCATATGCCACTCTATAGACAATATTTTGAAAATGACAATATTTTCAACAATGATCTATGAGATTGTTTAGGTAGACAGACCTAAAACTTACAACTGTTTATAATATGCTGCCTCTCATACCAATTATTATACTATTATTTTACACATAAAAACAAGAAAAAATAACATACATGTACAAATTCTAGCATATGTATTTAAAAATGCAATTTCATAAATTTTATAGTCATCTTTAAGATTCATGAAATATCTTAGGAGCATGGATAAAAGCAATTTTCCTCTTCTCATAAATTAATAACTAGTAAAGCTCAAAAAAGCATCTTCACAGGGTTTTGTATGAAGCCCATTCTAGTTTCATTTCTGTCACTGTGAAAAATCACCCTGATAGAAAGCAACTTATTGAAGCTGACGATTCTAAGTTTTATGGGGCTGTATATAATGGTTTCATCATTGAAGGCAATGCACAGAGGCAGGAGCTTGAGGTAGTGGCTCACACCATATCCATAGTCAAGAACACACAAGAAAGGATGCAGCTGCATTGCTAGCTTTCTCTTGTATACTTCCTGACATCTGTCGAGAGAATGGTTCCCTCCCTCAATGGGTTGGGTCTTCCCACATCAAATAACAATCAAGAAAAACCTTCCATAGATGTTCCACAATCTGGATAATTCCTCAACTGAAACTCTACTCTTTGGTGATTCTTGGTCGTGAAAATAGATATCTAAAATCTAAACCTCTGGGCTAGAGAGATGGCTTAAATTGTAAGAACACCGACTGGCTGCTCCTCCAGAGGACCTGAGTTTGATTTCCAGCACCTACATTGGGTGGCTCATGAAACACCAATAACTGTAGCTCCAGGTATCTGACATGTCTGGCCTCTCTAGGCACCTGCATTTAAGCACACCACACCACACACACACACACACACACACACACACACACACACACACACACACAATTTAAATAATAATTATGATAAATTTAAAACATTTATCCCTCACAACACCTAATGACTGGAACATCCTAGTACTTAAAGGCAAAATAAATCCACTTTAGGGAAAACAAATTTTGGAATTCAAGGTCCTTTTTAGTTCTATGACTACCATTGTCCAGTGAGGAAACCCCCTCCTGCCTAGAGCAGCAAGACTCTCTTTGTGTATGAATTATTCTAGGTCTCCTCCCTACGTGCAGGGAGATCAAGTATAATCAGGATCCTTGTGTTAATGTGTATTTCCTCCATTATACTATTCAGAATTTAGAGAGGAGGTTATCATTTTTCTCTCTCTATCCCATAAAGTGTTCTGCACATTGCTTTCCAATAAATAGTACAAAGTCAATAAAGTTTTGTGAAATGGGACGAGAGTGCCTGCTCTATTTCTTTCCTGTGCCTTGTTCTCTCTCTTCCTCTTTTTCTTATTCCATCTTTAGTTTCCCATTTTTTTTTTTTACTTCCTCCACCTTTCAGTTTAGTCACTGGTGTCTTTCTGCTTTATAAAGACATCTCTGTAGAGAACAGCTCAGGAAAATAGATCCACTTTCCATACAGATTTGGAGATTCCAAACATCTAACTTTCACTGGAAATTTGGCCACACAGAGTCAAATTGCTACACAATCAAAATGGTCAGTTTGTGTGTATGTTTGTATTGTTGTGCCTAGATCATGACCCCCAGAGAGACCACCAAGGACGAGCATACCAGAATGCAAATGCAATGTTTATCTTTGTTACAAGTTGTGCAACAGGGAACATATCTCAAGCATTCACTGGCCTCAGCCCAGTGAGGCAGGGAGGAGTTACTCTTTCTTGGGGAAGTTAGTTTTTATAGGCAAAACCCATACAATTTCTTAGAGGGAAGGGGGTTAGTATGGGTCCATCCTTGATTAGTCCAGTTTTTCCCGGACCTGGACTTTGTCTTATTTTAGCTTATCTGTTTGCCCTGTCAGGAGTTTTACAACTCATCTCCGGGGTCTGGTCATGTTACCTCCGGAGAGGGGCATCTCGTGGATAATCGGTTACCACCAGACATCCTGACTTGTTCTTTTGAAAACACCTGACTTGACCCTCTCCAGGAAGGGGGAACTGACTCACTTTTAAGATCTCTCTTCTCTCAGCTCTTTTGGGTTTCTGGGGGAACTGTGTCTGGGTCTTTCAGTATGGCATTTTCTAGGGTCAGTTAACTACATAAGCTGGTCAGATAAACCTAAAATATATAAATGATTTTCTTTTTTCTTTTTCTTTTTCTTTTTTTTGGTTTTTTGAGACAGGGTTTCTCTGTGTAGCTTTGCGCCTTTCCTGGGACTCACTTGGTAGCCCAGACTGGCCTCCAACTCACAGAGATCCGCCTGGCTCTGCCTCCCAAGTGCTGGGATTAAAGGCATGTGCCACCACCGCCCGGCTTTTTTTTTTTTTTTTTTTGGTACAAATGATTTTCTTAAATGTAATATTTTTATTAATTCTTTGGGAATTCATACATTTGTGCCATGTACTTTGAGCCTATTTTTCACTGTCTTCTTCTTCTTCACTCCTCTAAGATTCACTTCTCACCTCCCTACACCTTCCCAACATGTTATGCTCTCCCCCCCCTTATGACTTTATGTTAGTCTCTTACTCACATCCTCCAATAGCCTGGTGTCTCAGAAGCTGAATCATCCCAGGTTGTTTCTTCAATAACACAAATATCTCCTTTTACCTGATTATAATTCAGGTTTTATAAGATTGGGAACTTCATTTTTTTCTCTTGTTCATTACTGCAACTTCAATATTAGAATTCTTAGGCCAACATACATCAGACACTCCTCATTTAATTCTTTAAAAAATGAAAACAATTAATGGCAAATGTCAAATTGTAAGGAAAAGAAGTAGAAATTGAGGCTAGAATGATGTTTTCTGTCAAATTGTATAATATGATTCTTTTTAAAGCGTCATGTAGTCAGTCAGATATAAGGAATATAATTGAATACTAAAATAAAAGTGCACATTGGCTGATAATTTAGAAGGATATTAAACTAATAATGCTCTGTTCTCCCAATTTTGATGTACCTTTTAAGAAAGAGTGGTGGTGACATGCACTTAAGTTTTCTAGGCTCTTGTCAATAAACAAACAGGCTGACATATGTACAGCACTGTAACATTTAGCCCCCATACCAGATGCTTCTAAAAATAGGCATTATGTACTTATAAATGAAAAAGAATAATTATATTTTTTCTTGTCATTAAGTAAACAAAAATATAATGAGTTAGAGACATTACCCAAAGTAGTGTGCTTTAGACTACATATTTTAACAATTTTGTTATTGCTGCAATTGTAATGGTGATTGTGATGGTTAAATTTATATGTCAGATTGACTGGGCCATGGTGTGGCTAAGGATCTTCTCAAACATTATTTTGAATGATTCTTTGAGTGTTTTTAAATGAAATTACCATTTAGATTGGTTGACTAAAGCAGATTGTCCTCTCTTATGTGGGTGAGTCTCATTTAATTAAGAGAAAGGGCTGGCTAGAAAACAAAGGCTGACCTTCCTCTGAGGAAATGAGAATTCTGTTTTACGACTCTTTGTAGATTGAGACAAGGGTCTTTTTCCTGTCTTGGGATGAAAAAGAGATCTACTGTTGGATGCTAGCCTGCTTTTCTCCAGATAGAAACTATACCGTAGAAAACCTTGCCTCTCAAAGCTTGGGCTGCAATGCAACTAAATCATCAACTTTTCAACATATCTAGTTTGCTGGAATGACTGCCTACAAAATTTAATTAGCCAATTCTTTGTACTAAATAATATACACACAATGTATAATTCCATTATGTGAAGTTATGTATGATATTACTCATATTTAACATATACCATGTACCTTTATTTATATATACAGATATAAATATATATGTGCATCTGTTTATGTGTGAGTGCTGGTTCTGTTTCAATAGTATACCCTGATAATGCAGTAATGGAGTGGATAACAAAAATATGTTTTAACACTGGTCATCATTTAAGATGTTGCCTTGAACTAAAACATGAAAAAAATTAAATTTTCTTGACTAATTTTAGGCATTGATACCAATCTTTAATTTCATGTACTTCAAAGTATTAATTATTCTAAAAGACAGACTTGAGTATGTTAAATTTAATACTTGCAGGAGTAAAGATAGTAGAATAGCCAATAGTATTAACTTTCAGTGCTGAAGAATAATAATTACCTATTCCCAGAGACTAGTACATAGGAACCTTAAAAACAGTCAGAGTTTGTAACTAAATGTGAGCAGAGCTGAATCCGTGGCTGACTTTGAGGTTTAATTTTTGGTAGTGGTGAATTTGACTCACACTAAGAGGAGAAAGGACACAGAACTAGGTGCTTCTGTGGGCATATGCCAGCTGCTCCACTGAGGGATAGGCCTAGATTGAGTATTTTAGGAGCTATTTTCTACTGACTTTGCCCACAGCAATTCATAAAAGCCCCACCCTTTTATAAATGCCATGAGAGCTCTTTGAATAAGATATTTCACTTCTGAAATAGAATCACTGAAACAGATCAGTCTTGAAACAGTCTAAATTTGCAATGGCCTTTACTTAATGTTAACAAAATGCCTATCAAGAAAGATTGTTTTCAAGCCTATCACAAGCTTCAGACTTATCAGGAGTAGAGGCCATTACCTACTTTCACAATTGAATTAGCAGAGGTCCAACAAACTGAATCATACATAGAATGTTAAAATACTGGTTCTATGTTTTCTTGATTTTATGTATCTCTTTGTTACTCCAACTCTATCTTGGTCTGTGTCTTCCTCTTTGTGTGAGTATTTCAGTGTCCTTCTGTATATGCACATGTATATATGTGTCATATATATATATATATATATATATATATATATATATACACATGTTTGTCTGTGGCATGTGTATCTCTGAGTGAGTATCTGCGTGCATGCATGTGCTTCTCTGTGTGTTCAAGTATATGTGTGTGTCAGCATCTTTGCCTAAATCTGTGTGCTTACTGTTGCATGGATCTATTCAATAAAGAAAACTTTAAACTTGATGATAATTTCAAGAAAGTATGAGTTTGAGTTCCTTGTGGGAGAATTTAGATATGAGACAGTGTCTTCTGAGGAATGAAACACTCACAAGTTCAAATCTCAGGGGAGAGTAAAACTTGCATTAATATTTTTTAGTAAATGACTATTTTATTTGTTTTACTTCCTAAGATCTAATATACATTGAGGTTATATTTAAGGGCTCTTGGTATTACTGTAAAGGAAGGAAATACATTCTGGAGACTGATTTTTATGAATATAATATGACCCGTGAAGTATTAAATAACATCAGGGACATAAAATGTAAGAGGATGAATATTAAGTATTATAAGTAAAAATTTCTTTTTAGTGGCCTAGTCTATAGGTCTCTATTTTTTTTCTCCATTCTTACTTCTCTACTCCAAAAGGATTCAGGGCAGACACAGACTATGCATTTTTGATCTATGCTTCTTGAGTCAAAATTGTGGAGGAAAAAAAATAAAGTTAAAGCATCAGACCTTGCTGTTCATTTCAAAATAAAAACTTGTAAATTATAATAATTCAGAATAAAGTAGATGATGAAGAAGAGGAGGAGAAAAGGAAGAAGGGGAAGAATCATTGTCAGCAGCAGAGTAGTAGTCAAAGCCTTATCAGGAAACATATACAGTTTGACACAATTAATGCTCAGGTTATTTATGGCTATAAAATTCTGGACACAGAAAAGAATCAGAATCATTGTGTACAGTGTTCTCTTGTTGCACAAAGTAGAGACCTTGGGTTGTATTTAATGATATTTTACTTTTAATTCTTCTTCTCTAAGAAAAGACCAAAATTTAATCAGGTTACATCACAATGTGGTAAATAACTTTATAATTAGATGGTCATCTGTTCACCAAGACTGAACTATAGCTATTCAAGAAAATGGATTTCATTTGATTGTTTCCATTTTACTGAAAATTGCTTTTTCATATAATATATGCTGATTACATTGGAGTTGAATAAGAGAAACACACAGAAGGAAAAAAGACTAAGCAAAGGCACAAGAACAGAGAAATACTCATTTTCACACTCAGGAATTCTCACCTTAACACAAACGAAAACAACAACAACAACATTTCATGAAGACATTCCATTTAGAGCTATCTGTTCCAAGGACTTTCTTTTTTTGTGTGTATTATCTGGTTGTGGGTCTCTGTAATTTTCCCTGTGCTGCAGGAGAAAGCTTCTCTGATGATGACTGCACAAGGCACTGGTCTATGATTATAGCAGAATGTCATTAAGTGTATTTTATTGCTACATCTTTTTTTTTTTTTTTTAGCTTGGGATGACACAATTTTAAAATTTATTTATTATGTATACAATGTTCTGCCTGCATGCCAGAAGAGGGCACCAGATCTCAATTGTAGATGGTTGTCAGCCACCATGTGGTTGCTAGGAATTGAACTCAAGACCTCTGGAAGAACAGCCAGTGCTCTTAACCTCTGAGCCACCTCTCCAGCCCCTATTGCTACAACTTTTTTAAACATTACTATTTGGTTGTATCTTAGGTCCCTGGACTTCTCTATTCTGATTCTTTGTCACCCAATCCATGTCTGATACAGTTCCATAAGGTCTTAAGTCAAATCACACATTGATTGGTTACTTGCACAAACTTTGTGTCTCCATTGTCTTAGCATATCTCAAAGGCAGGGCACTATTTTAGATTAAAGGTTTTGTGGCTTCCTTTGTGTTTACATTTCTCTTTTGGTAATGTGTAGAGTACCTTCATGTACCAAAGACACTAGGACCAGAGGGCATAAAAGTTCTGTTCAGACACCAGCTCGACTTCTCCATGTCTAATGAGTTGTGGG
The DNA here is from genome assembly GCF_004664715.2 of Peromyscus leucopus. Taxonomy (NCBI): domain Eukaryota; kingdom Metazoa; phylum Chordata; class Mammalia; order Rodentia; family Cricetidae; genus Peromyscus; species Peromyscus leucopus. The sequence goes on from NC_051063.1 coordinate 35,676,465, forward strand.
AGTGTTTTCTTTAGCAATGGGACCTTGTTTTCAGTTTATGGAGAGCAACCTATAGTCTTGGCAGCAGCCTGAGTTATTTGGAGATTCCTATTAAACTCCTTTGACCAACAACTCAATTAGGTGTAACCCAATCCTAGTACTGGAAGGTTCATTTGGTAACAAAAGATCCCAGGTGGCACTCTGTCTCCCCCATTATTTGGTGGTTTCATTTATATTGCCTTCATATAAGTATATACTTTAGGAAGCTTCCACTCTGTTAGGTTTCTGGACTACTATATAAATGGTCCTTAATTTTAGTTGTCCCTCTTCTTATTTCTTTCTTTTCCCCTTTCCCCTCTCTCCCTTTCCACTTGATCTTCCCATTTCAGCCTCACACCAAAAGTGTTTATTCCAGTTCTCTTTCCTAATGAGGTCTCTTTGTATCCGACTTGCTCTATACCTACCCCCTTGTGGTTCTGTGGATTGTAACTTGCTTATCATTCACTTAACCACTAATATCCACAAATGAGTGATATATACCATATTTGTCATTCCAGGTCAGGGATACCTCATTCATCATGGGTTTTTTTTCTGTTTTTTTTTTTTTTTTTTTTTTTCTGGTTCCATCCATTTTCCTGTGAGTTTCATGATGTCATTTTTTTTAAAGAGTTGACTAATGCCCATTGTGTAAATGTACCACATTTTCTTTATTCATTCTTCTGTTTTCAGTTTCTGGCAGTAAATATGGTTTAGCAGCAATAAATATGGTTTAGCAAGTGTCTCTGTGTTAGGATGAAAAATCCTTTGGGTACATGCCCAAGAGTGGTGTAGCTAAATTATATGGTAGATTAATTCCTATATTCCTGAAGAACTACCAGACTAGTTTCCATAGTGTCTGTATAAGAATGCATTTCCACCAGCAATGGATGAACTTTACATCCTTGCCAGCATGAACTGTCGTTGCTTTTTTGTTCTTAGTAATTCTGACAGGTGTAAGATGAAATCTCAAAGTATCCTTGATTTACATTTTCAGATGATGAAGAATGTTGAACATTTCTTTAACTGTTTCTCAGTCATTTGGGTTTTCTCTTTTGAGAATTATTTATTTAGATCTATATGACATTTTTAATTGTATTATTTGTTGCTGGGGGATGTCTTTTTGGACACTGTGAATATACATTCTTCTCATTGGTTAATAAACAAGTTGCTTTGGCCTATGGCAAGGCAGCTTAGAGAAAGGTGGGAAATCTAAGGAGTGAGACAGGGAGGAGAAAGGTGGAATGTAGAGAGACACCAGCACCACCAGGAGAAGCAAGATGTGCAAGTACTGGTAATACCACGGCCACATGACAACTTATAGATAAATAGAAATGGGTTAAGTTATAAGAGCTAGCTAGCAAGAAGCCTGTCATAGGCCATACAGTTTGTAAATAATATAAGCCTCTGTGTGTTTGCTTGGGTCCAAGTGGCTGCCAGAGAGATTTGTCTGGACCACAGGGGGGCTGGGTAGGACCAAAAAAACTTACAGATACAATTTATTTTCTTGATATATAGATTTTTTTCAGTTGTTTATATTTAGCTTAATAGCCCTACAGTGTAGCAAGAGTTTTTCTGGTCCCGCCGGGCCCACAGTCAGGACAAATCTCTCTAACCCGCCAGTCCCACAGCAGCTCAGACACAACCAAGTAAACACAGAGACTTATATTGCTTACAAACTGTATGGCCATGGCAGGCTTCTTGCTAACTGTTCTTATATCTTATATTAATCCATTTCTATAAATCTATACCTTGCCACATGGCTCTTGGCTTACTGGCATCTTCACATGCTGCTTGTCATGGAGATAGCAGGCAGTGTCTCTCTGACTCAGCCTTCCACTTCCCAGAATTCTCCTCTCTCCTTGTCCTGCCTATACTTCCTGCCTGGCCACTGGCCAATCAGTGTTTTATTTATACAGAATTATATCCACAGCACTATAGCAGACTTATAGTTGGTATAATTTTTTTCTCATAGGCTGCCATTTTGTCAGAACAATGGTGTCCTTTGCTGTGCATAAAATTTTCAGTTTCATTTGGTATTATTTATTAATTGTAGATCTTAGTACGTGTTCTAATAGTGCTCTGTTCAGAAAGCATTTTCCTGTACCAATGAGTTCAAAGCCATTACCCACATTCTCTTCAATCAGGTTCAGTGTATCTTGTTTTATGTTGGGATCTTTGATCCATTTGGTGTTGAGTTTTGTGCAGGGTAATAAGTATGAATCTGTTTGCAGTCTTCTACCTGTAGTCATCCAGTTTGACCAACACAATTTATTGAAGATTCTTTTTTTCCAGTTTGTGTTTCTGGCTTCTTTATTAAAAAGCAGGTGTTCATAGATATGTGGGTTCAAGTCTGGGCCTTCAATTTGATTTCATTGATTTGTGCCTATTACTGTGACAATACCATGTGTTTTATTTTATTTTTAACTCTAGCTTTGTAGTACAATTTGAAATCAGGGGTGGTGCTACTTACTGCAGTTCTATTATCACTCAAGAGTGTTTTATCTATCCTAGTTTATTATTTATTTATTTATTTACTTACTTACTTATTTTGTGTGTATGTTTCCATGTGAAACCAAGAATTATCTTTTCAAGATCTGTAAAAAATTGTATTGAAATTTTGATGGGGATTGCATTAAATCTGTAGATTGCTTTTCTTAGGATGTCCCTTATTACTTTATTAATTCTACATATCTTGAGCATGGGACATCTTTCCATCTTCTGGTATCCTCCTCAAATTCTTTCTTCAATGACTTGACATTCTCATCATACAAGTCTTTCACTTGCATGGTTTGAGATACCCCAAGATTATGTTACATTGTTTAAGGCTACTGTGAGAGGTGGTGTTTCCATTTTCTTTCTCAGTCTGTTTTTTTTTTTTTTTTTTGTTTATATGAGGGCTACTGATTATATGAGGGCTCCTGATTCTTGGGTGTTAATTTTGTATCTAGCTACATTGCTAGAAGTGTTTTTCAGCCATAGGAGTTCCCTGATAAAATTTTAGGGTCACATATATACTATTATATCATCTGTATCTCCTTTTTCTTTTTCAGTTGTCTTATTGCTCTAGCTAAGACTTCACTACTATACAATATTTTTTAATATAGAGCATGAAGCACAGAGAAGTAAAATCTCAAAGCCATAAAAATGCTGATAAAAATTGTCAGATCATGGCACAATTAATATTTGTATTAGAAAACTCAATGTGATAATATGGACTGAAGCCCAGAATGTTTTTGTTCACAGCCATTACTCTGAGTCTTTGTACTTTACTGTCCTCTGTCAAGGATGCTCCTTTGAGTTGCCAACTGGAGATAGTATCTCCTTTCCTCATATGGCTTTATGTCTATAAGGAGTACAGTTGATACCACAGAGTCCCACATAGATGAGGAATTCCCCATCTGAACATAATTATTGATTCTTCTCTTGGGTGGAATTGACCTAAACTGGTACTTATAGGCCGATATAATGAACAGGTCTCTAAATCATTTCCATATTATCCTGCTCTCTGTTCTGTCCTAGAATATAGTACTAATTTGATTTGGGCATTAGATCATAAGGAAGACTTCTACATGTTGAAATAATTTTTTTTTGGAACACAGAAGGAAAGACTTGTTTTGGGGGGCATTAGTCATTTGATCCTTTCTCATATTTGTAACCCTATTTTCAACATAACCACTAATCTAAAACATACTACAGTTTTATTCTGGTTTACCATAAGGTTAGAAGAGCCCAAGTGATGTAAGACTTTGGCATGGTTAGTTATCTAGGGGGCTAAGAGTAAGATGACAGACACCTATAACCACAGCTCCAAGAGGGTCTGATGCCTGTGATCACCACAAGCACCTATAGTCAGATACATCTATGCATACACATATACAAAATTAAAAATTAATCTTAAAATGTTATTTTTTCATGATCTGTTAATGTCTATCAGCATCTTTATTGGTTTGGGAGACTAATGGTAAGTCAGGCTATTTTAGTATTGCAAGGAGGAGTTCATCCTTGTTCATTATATGACAAATCAAATTGGCAGAAACAGATGTTTTTATTGTACTGATTTAAGGTATTAAGGTTCACACTAATATATATGTATGTAGCTGTCACAAATATTAAAGGCACAGGGCTGAGGAGTGGAGAGAGAAGGTGTGTTGGAGAACTTGATCAAAATGCAAGGTATATATGCACACATTTCTCAAATGATAACAAAGCTAAAGCCATGCAGTATCTGCAGTTTAACATCTAGGATTGTTGGCATATGGCACATTACTCTATAGTTGAGTAAATTTTAGAAACAAATGAAATTGATATTTTCAAGTAATCAAGTCTCTGTAAACAGACATGTCCTTAACTATAGTATTGTAAATGGAAATTTATTCATTTATCTTGATAAGTACTATATTATACATCTTTTAAGAGACATAAATACATCTGGATTGTAACATGACCTGGAAGTCAATTAGGCACAGTCTAGCATGTTGGTTTCATTTCTTGACATTCCCAGTGATCTTTACAGACTATGGCTGCTTTGTAGAGAGCTGTTTCTAAGGAACTATTTGTTAATGGAATAAATTTTTGTTTAAGGCGAATGTGAGAAAACCCTTTGCATCAGGCTCTAAGTGAAAAGGCTGTCTAGCTCAGACAATTCTCTGTTCCTGAGAAATAAAAAGTCTGCAGCCATAGGCAGTTCTCAAACTAAAACATGTCCCATGTCTTCCCTTTGTAGATTACTGAAACTATGCTTCATTGACTTTATGTTGTTTTCATTTTTTAAAAAAATAACATTGTGCTGGGGGTGGTGGTGGTGGTGGTGGTGATGGTGGTGGTGATGGTGGTGGTGCACGCCTTTAATCCCAGCACTCAGGAGGCAGAGGCAGGCGGATCTCTGTGAGTTTGAGGCCAGTCTGGTCTACAAAGCGAGTTCCAGGAAAGGCACAAAACTACACAGAGAAACCCTGTCTTGAAAAACAAAACAAAACAAAACAAAACAAAACAAAAATTGCCTCTGTAATTTCTTTTTTTTTTCTTATTATCCCTAAAATGTTTTTCTTTCTTTTTTTTTCTCCCAATATCACAGTTATCAAATTGCTTCCAGAGATTTTAGAGGAATTTATTTACTGAAAACAAATTCATGAGAAGGATTTATGCAACTTCTCTATGAAAATGCAGAACTTGTGGGAGTGGCCGAGCAAGGACAGGTCTAATTTGAGGCCCACGCCAAGAGAAAGAGTCCATGTCTGACAACTGCCTAGCTGACCAGGAATTGGAGGCTGGATAGCCTAGAGACCTATGATAGAAGAAAATCAATAAAATGTTTCCTAATGATATCCTTATATGCTAAATATGTCAGTGCCTTGCCCTATTGTCATTAAAAAGGCTACTGCCCGAAGCTGATTGGAGCAGATGCAGAAACCCACAGCTGAATATTAGGCCAATCGAAGATCTCCCTCTGACCCCTTCCTTTAGGTCTGGAGATCCTCGTGGAAGAGGGAGAGGAAGAAATATAGGAGCCAGAAAGGCCAAGGACACCAGGAGAACTTGACCCACACACTTCAACTAATAGAGCTCATAGGGCCTCACAGAGACTGAAGCAGCAATCCTCAGCTTGTATGGGTCTGAGCTAGGTCCTCTGCATATGTGTTATGGTTTGGTAGATCCGTGTTTTTGTTGGACGCATGACAATACTAAGAGTGGGGCTGTCTCTATCTCTTTTGTCTGCCCATGGGAGCCTGTTCCTCCTACTGAGTTTCCTCATCCAGCCTTAATATGAGGGTTTGTGCCTAGTCTCATTGCATCTTCTTATGCTGTTTTCATGTTCTGTGGATGTTCTTGGGAAGCCTGCTCTTTTCTGAAGGGAAATAGAAAAGGAGTGGATCTGGGGAAGGGGAAAAATGGGGGGTGGGGAACTGTGGTCAGGATGTATTGAAAATTAAAAAATTTAAAAAAAAAAAGAAAGAAAAAGAAACTCTAGGTTCTGCACCAGAAACTAGACATCCCGTAATAAGAAAGCTAGGACATCACTGCTACTGTAGATTTTACAAATATTTTGAAAGTGATAACTTATAGTCATATTATGAACAAATACAGTAAGAAATTATTGAATATCAAATATAACACAAAAATCAATATGTATTTCTATAAAATGTCACATAACATTTTAAGCCTTTTAGGTCATCCAATTACTGTCACACTTACAAAGTCACTGTGGGCAATATATAAATTAATAAACTTGGCTTTGCTAAAATGGACTGTGATTGTTTAGAAAACCAGATCGCAGTGCTTCTGCGTCAACAACTGCAGTATCCTGACCCACTGGTATAAAGCAAAAAGGACAGAATCATCCTTGATAGAAGGAAAGAACTAGTGAGTGGAGAGTAATGCTGAATGCTTGTTTAATGATCACCTCTTCTGTGACAATCACTGCAGTATAGTCACCTCCACTTCCAAATAAAAGCCAAGTAGGTAGACTTCATACCCATACCATGCAATGTCCCCAGCCTTCAAGGGAAGCTCTGAGGTGGAAATAATATAGATCCAATGAGGCAGAAAAAAAGTTTCTGTAACAGACAATTTTGGGAATGTGTATTCTCATGATTAATCATATGCTAAAGTGGAGACAGTAAATCATGAATTTCAAAGGACACTTTGGTGGTCACTTCTATCAGAACATGGACTTATCACTTTGTACTCATTACGATCCTGACTCTCTGTGATTTTGACAGGTTGACCGACCACTCAGGAAAATACTCGATCATGCGTCTTCCTGATTCTTGGTTAACAACATTATTTTCTCAACATAACAGAAGCCTACTTAGTTCCCCTCTTCGGATTTCAACACTGACACATCATCTTTGTACTGAGTTCATATTTTGTGCTGTGGAATCACCCAGAACAGACAATGGTTTTGTGAGCTATCGTATATGCTGACATGTTGATCATAATGGCATGTATCGTAAGATTAATGTTTACACTAACTGTTTACAGAAATGCTTTAAGGCAACTGAATCTATTCTTGTATAATCAGTTAAATTGGAGGAGTAATACTTTCCCTGTCATATGATTCTATTGAAACAAATATAACTCTTAATTGAAATGTTTTTTTACATTCTCATACATGAGTACTATATTTATGTCATTTCCACCTGTCCCCCTCAAACTAACTTCTTTATTAGTTATTATTATTTCACACATGATCTACATTTTAAGTATGAAATATGTGTACCTATTGCTTTGAAAAATATCCCCTAATGTTATTAACACTCTTCCCTACCTCTTGCTCTCTATTTCCCTCCCTCACCCCTCCACAAGTAATCTTTCTATTTTTTCCAATAATATCTGTGTGCTGCTCTCCCCCACCCCCATAGGATCCCACTCCAATGGTCCTATTATATTTTTTCTAATTTCTGTACTTATGCCAGGCTATCTATGTGAAACGAGGAACCACGATCCTGAGTCTCTATGATTTTGACAGGGTGAAAGAACATGTGGCATTTGTCTTTTTGGGTCTTGGTTACTTCAATTAGTACACTATTTTCTGTTCCATTAATTTATTTGCAAATTTTATGAACTCATTTTTGTTTGCACCTGAATAAAATTCCATTTGACACATTTTCATTAACCATTCATCAGTTGAAGGACATTTAGGCTGATTTTACTCTCTAGCTATTGTGAACAGAGGGGCGAGAACATGGCTGAACTCTATTGGAGAATGTGAATTATGAGTGAGAAAACAACTGAAAATAAATGATGGTGAGGATATGGAGAAAGGGAAACTTTCATCCACTACTGTTGGCATTGAAACCTGGTTCAGTTGTCCTGGAGTCAGTGTGGGGAATTCTTTAAAAGCTAAAAATAGAGCTACAGCATAAACATCACTCTTTGACTTTCACTGTCTTTTATGTTAAGCAGTCCCTATCCAATTGGCATACATTTTCATGATAACTTCACTGGCTGGGACTTTTTCTTGTCCTCTGAATCCTTCAATTCTTCTGCCTGTTCCTCCAGAGCCTATTTTGTTTTGGCTTCTATAGCAACCTCTTACCCAACCATACCATGAAGTAAGACTTTCCTTGCTATCATATCTGAATTATTTGAAGTACTTAGGTCAACTTATTAAACCTGTTCCAATTACATTTGACTTGACCGAGATTAGTAAGTTCCCTAAGAACACGATACCTGCAGCCAAGTTCCATATTTTGCGTTGGCAAAATGGGAAAACACCAGCAGAGTGCTATTTCTGTTATATGATTTGAGCTATGCTGCCAAGCAAATAATAAGCAAGAATCCAAATAAATCAAAAGATGAGGCTTTATAATTAGCATGAACCTAATAAAAATTGTGAAACAGACAAACACAGCTAAGGATAACAGTAGATTAATTGTAATGTTACTATGTATGTCCTTTTTATTTTTCTCTTAAACAGGTTTTTGCATCCTTGATAAAATTTTTGTTAGTGATGTGCAACATAAGCATATATACTTCATTTAATCATATATACATATTTCGGAAGAGTATTTTATTCTGAAAATGTCTAACTACATGTGCATGCTGAAATGTAATCGATAGGGCTGTATCTCCTGTGTTGTGAGCTCATGATACTTAGATACTATACACGTAGAAGAAATGCTTGACAGGCTATCTGTATGAAGGTAAAGAGCCAAGTTTCTCACTGTTGAAATATGAATACAAGCAAAAGTAAGAAGGAAAAATAATGTGTGTTGTTATGAATTAGAATTGGAGATATCATTAGGACTTCAAATTCATGTTCAATATATAATAAACACATATGGTTACATGTAAAATAATAGATATACTTGTGCATAGATTATATTATTCTTTTTTGGTTGAAGAAGCCTAAAGAAACAATTCCCTAATTACTAATAGGAACACTTAGCATGCAGAAATTGTTCTGTTTTTAACTTTTAAATTTCATTTTACTTTTATTTATGTGAGTGTATTTCAACTGAATGACTTCTCAGTCACCAAAGCTGGGATAATTTAAACATCAAAATTGTTTATCATTGGTTTAACACCAAAAGTATAAAACATGGAGCCATAAGTCTATGCTGTTATGTGTGAAGATGATGCTTCTTCAGAGAATACTAGTAGCCTAGAATGATTAACAGCACTAATCAGAGAATGAAGTGTGTCCGTATTGATAGCAAACTGAAAACTATTCCAAATACCTTCTAGGTGTGCCTGTATTTGATCCCAGGACATTTCTGATCTACTGAAAGGCAAAGGAGTAATACAAATCCACCAATATTTAGCAAGACAGAATGTGGTTAAGTGTGTCTTAGTATTTTGAATCTGAGTCCCCATGTAAAGATTGGCTTCTTTTAAAACAACCCTATCTATTAACCATAAATCAATGTTTTTCTGAGTGATCAATGGTAATGAACCATTTCTGGATAAGAGTTCACATGACTAGTGGTGTACACCTGCTGAACCAAAGCTGAAGCTGAAGCTGACATAGATCTCAAAATTGTAATTAAAGCAATGAATAAACTGTTTTGGCTATGAGAGGGCAGTAGCAGCCGGTTTCAATGCATACACAGCAAGATACTCAGATTAGCTGGCAAAAGTACTTATGGAGACTGTCTGATTATAATATATGTATCAAGATTATGAAAATGATTTATATAATTAGTAATAAATAAAACATTTTTGTACAGTAACCCCATCCTCTGGGCTGGAGAGTCCAGGGTAGAGGATAGGGCATACAAGCCATACGAGGTAGCAGGCAGGGACTGAAGGAACTTGGGAGAACCTGACAGCCAGGTCCAGCTTTGAGGTGTTAAATAGGCACCTCAGTCATATCCCAGGTCTGGAACGTAACACCTCTTTTTGTTCATAATAAATGAGTGACAAGCTGTGCCAAAATCGTCCATGACTACTTCCTGCTGACATTGGGGCATAGCTGCCAAAAAGGCAGAATGTTGACCGAGTCTGGGAAGAGCAGACTTCTTTCTTCACTGGCCTTGCTCTGCAGGACCATCCCCAGGCAGTAGGTGGAGCAGTCTTGAGCCTTCAATTGATTAGAAAGCTGCTGGAACAAATGTATATTAATGGACAGAAAACAAAGTTAAGGAATTTTAGGGGGGAAATTTTTTTCTTAAGGATTCACTTGAAATTTCCACGTCTACAGTCTTGGCAGTTAAGAGAGTGGTGTCCCAAGACCAGGGAAAGGGGAAGAAGTCCCACCCCCTCAGGAATAGGCAGGTGGGGAAACAGACTGCTGATTAGCAGTACTTACCTAGAGTCTTTTGACTTATGAAAGGTGGATCCAAGTTAATTTCTTGAAGCTTATAAGAACCTTTTTTAAGAGGCAAAGATCAGGATATGTTAGCATTATTATTGTTTGTAGTCTGTATTGAAATTCATATTGTAGGAAAGACAGTAGACTTATGTCTTTGAGTCATAGTAAAAGGGTTTTGTTTTGTTTTGTTTTTTGAGATAGGGTTTCTTTTTGTAGATTTGGTGCCTGTCCTGGATCTTGATCTGTAGACCAGGCTAGCCTTGAACTCACAGAAATCCACCTGCCTCTGCCTCCCTAGTGCTGGGATTAAAGGCGTGTGCCCACACTGCCCGGCATAGTAAAAGTTTTAAAATGTAATATGATTTTGGTTAAAAGCACTAACATTATTTCTTCTATCCAGAAGATCTGGTGTATAAAGATTATGCAGATGTTTATAGCACAATGAAAAACATTTTTATAATTCTATATTTAGAAAACAACCAAAAGGAATTTAAAATCTCGAGCTTGTGACTATAAAAATAAGACGGTGTTTACCAGAGCTAGATTAATAGCTTATCAGAGCTTTATTGATTAATGTCAAAACTCTGAACTTTACAAGTTTTAATATAACAATAGCATAGGGATTGAAGAAATCTGAAACATTTTTTTATTATTTTATGTATCTTAAATCATTTTCTATCATAATTTAATCTTGTGTGTCTTTAAACCTTTATAAACTTGTGCTCAAACATTTCAAAACAAGTTTTTTAGCTGCTCCGTGGGTAAAAAGGGGGGAAAGTTCATTCCAAACTGTCAAGACTGTCTCCTGGAAAAGCAAGGAGAAGTGGCAGGAAAAGATTTGCGGGGTTCAAAGAGAATTGGAAAATGCAGGCAGCTCTTAGGAAAAGGTAAGGAAGTTGCAGGAGGGAGCTAAAAGGAATTTTGAGGAAATTTCTCAAATTTCAAAAGAAATTTGAGAGGGTAAGTGTCCTGGTAACAAGAGTTTCAATCTGGAATATCTCCAAAGGAACCGAAAGACTTGTCAGATAAAAATGTCCCAAAGAACCGAGGAGAGGTATCCTTCTCCATGTGATGTGGGCCAAGTAAGGCTAGAAGAAGCTTCGTGGCACATCAGTGTGGCTTTCCTAATAGAAGTAAACAAAGTGAGGAGCTCCATAGTGACACTCACCCAGTAGGAGGGGGGACAAGCGGTTAAAACAAGAAGAGTGGAAACAGCTGGAGAGATGAGGAGACAGAATTGCTGCTAATGCTGGGACTAAAGTCGGGGATCACCTTTTGAAATTCCTGACCGTCAGAGGCCTGGCACAGTGCTGCAGACATGGTCAGCAAGGCTTGTTTTGTTAGCTTCAGTTGAGCAGCCATTCCAAGCTATTTTACCACTCTCATCAACATTTTGTAACTTAACTCTTTCTTTTCTTTCCCCAATGATTCTCCTTGCTGTTGGGCCTGACTAATGTAGCAGCAAATCCCAGTGAGCCCTTCTTATATTTATCAGGGGGTTCTGTGGAGTGATTCATGGTCAGGCATTGCAGGGGAGACCAATCAGGACTATAATATTTTGCTGCTTCTTTCTTAGATGCTGAATGAGATAATGAAGGAGTTCCCTCACGAGGAGGGAGAGCAGGGTGCTCTGGGGTACACATAGGCTCTTTTTCACCTAAATGCTGGAAGAGGCATGTCCTTTACTCCATCCTCCATATACCAGTTCTTAATATCTATACTGTATCCCAAGTTTCTCAAGTTCCCTGGTCTGGAAACTGGGGACTGACTGCATAAACTCGAGAAAATCAGTCAGCTGACCAATGTTAACCTTAATAACTTTATTAAGTGTAAGTTTAATAGTATCAATGAAGAATTGACTTTCCTTAGACTCTCTCTGACCCATCCTGATGGAAAAACAAACACAAGGGGAAAAAAACTAAGAGGAACAACTGGATTACTTACTTGTCCTTACCCAGCACTCACTAGTCCAGAGGCTGCAGCTCGTTGGGCAAGACTCCAATCCATGGTGACCATTAGAGGGTTGTGTCTTCTTCCTGGACAATACCCAGGAGAATTGCCACACTCTGGACAATCTCCAAGAAAAGCTGCCCCTCTCTCCTGGGCAGTTCTCTTGATTGCCCTATTCAGCGTCCCTGTTTCCTGCTGCAGGTACTTCTGCTCTGAGGGCCACCATGCAGCAGCTCAGGGACTGGGGTAAACCAATGGAGTCAGAGGTGCACTCATCTTGAGTTTTCTATCTGAGTAAAACGAGTAAAACTTAACTCTCGGGGGCCAATGAGGGGAGCTGAACTTAACTCTCTGGGGTCGATAAAAAGGGAAAGACACACACACACACACACACACACACACACACACACACACACACACTACAACATGTCAGGATCTTACCTAGGGTGCTGATGAATGGCAAGCCTTCAACAGGTCAGAGAAACTGAGGAGGAGATGCAGAGCAGGTGAACTACTGGACAGAGAGACACTAAAGGACTTTTCTGAGGGCCAAAGCTTAGTTCTTCATTTTATTATTCTTACTGTTGGTTTTTCTATTCTATTCCTTTTCTGTTCTGTTTCTCTGCCCTGATGTTTTCTTTTCTGTCTCTCTTGATGTTTTCCTTCTAACTAACATTATTTTTTCATTTACAGCTTATATACCCCAGCAAACTATTTTAAGCAGTATAAAAATTGCAATGTGGTTACAATCTATTTTTTCAGTGAATGATTACAATGAATACAAGTAAAGAACAGTATGCTTTCCATATCCCTTACATGATTAAATATTTTATGTATTATGGGTGAAAAAAAGTTGTCCCAACAACCTACATGCATTCATACCCAAGCAACTTGTTACAGATTAACAAAGTGTAAGCAAGAAAGATGGTTTTTTTTCAGCCCGTTCTTTTACTGGCAGGTGCATTTTGCAGTTACAAAGACAGGATCAGTCATTTTATTACTTATCTTAAAATGTAATCTTATAAGGACTCTTAAAACAATCACAAAGCTAAACTTTTATATGTGAAAAACAGTCATTTCTTCTTTAAATCTTCAGGGTACATACCCATATGGCAACAATTTTTTATATCAGGAAGCTGAGAGCAGAAATGAGTACAAGGAATTAATCATCACACTTGATCACCAGCCCACCCTAGCAAGAAAGTTATATCAGTCATCAATATCTAAGCTACCATAGTTCCTGCTCCCTGACCTCATGGAGTCCCTCCCTCAGCTATTAAAAGTGTGCCTTTTAAAATTGTGTTTCAAGATTTTCTACCTCAAAGCCATTAACAAAAACACCTTAACCTAACCTTAAGTCATATTGAAAGCTTTGTTTTAGCTATGATGCACAACAAAACTCGTGAACATACCTCTCAACATTAAGAGTGGAGAACTTGAGCTAGCTGAGCTTCCAGGATTCAATTGTTTTTCTGTTTATTATTTGTTTGTTTGTTTGTTTTCATTTTACATACCAACCACTGTTCTCCTTCCCTCCCCTTCTCTCATTCCCTCCACCTCCCCTCATCCCATCCACCTCCACACCTCATAGGGGTTAAGACCTCCCTTGGGTATTTAACACAGACCTGTATGTCAATTGTTTTTCTTAATCACTAACCTAAGCCACAGTCTATAGGGCTCCTCAAGAGAAACTGGCTGTGTGACACTTCCTTGTTCTTATTTTCTATCCTCTGCAGGCTTTGCTTTATAAGGGGTGGGGGCAATACCATATCTTACTTTAACTATATTAGTTTTCTCACTAAGCTAACCTATCATAATCCCTTACTATATTTATTAAAGACCCTTGAACATCAAAATCCTATATAAACTAACACTATTATTGTATAAAATCATTGCTTCAGTTAAATAGTACAGCTTAGGAGGAAATCATCTTCATAATAATCCACAGGTAAAAATGCCCAGTAGAGCAGGATATTTCCAAGAGATGACGGTACTGCATTAAGGGCAGTGGGGGATCTCCCCATGCCCATTCACACTGTGCCAGATACCAGAGAAAAATGGCATCAGCAAGCATCCAAAGACACAGCAGTAGCAAGAGACATTCTGGGGCCCAGGCTCTCAGGGCCTAGCCTATCTGAGATTCATCCATCATATGCTGGTGGGCCAGTCCCTTGAAGTCATTGCCATCTACTGCTCTCTGACATGGCCACCATCATCTTCCTATCAAGCCTAACAACCTGGGGTCAGTCTTGTGGAAATGTGGTGGAAGGAGAAAACTGGCTTCTGCAAGTTGTCCTCCGTGGTCATCTGAGAGCCTGGCACACACATAGCTCCGATTACCAACAAATTAAATTAATTTTTCAATGAAAAGAAATTAAGAGTATTGCTATCCTAAGCAATGACTATCTAGAAAAATGTTTTACCATATTTTATTTGATATTTAATTTCCAGAAGCTTTCCAGAAAAGTACACATTATCAGGCTGCACTTATTTCTATAGCCTTAAAAGTAAAAGTCATAGACATCTGAGAAATAATAGTCTGTATATTATGTGTCCCCCTGGTACACATACATAGATTCCATTAAGCCAAATCATAATAAGGCATTTAGTATTGATGTTTATGTCACAGAACACCGGCAGGATTTCCCCTACCATTCAGTCTCATTATATGGCCTGTGATTTTATAGTTGTTCTCAACACTGGATTAATGAAATAAATGAATCAAAAAGAACTCCCCATGAGGCACCTGAGGCTATGCCCTCTCTGCCTACTGTCTCTATTGTAATACTCATGCCATAGTAACTTTTATTAGCCCTTTACTTTGAGTTTGAATTTTGTAAAACCAAAGAGATTTATGCTTTAAAAATTTTGTTTCTGGCTTTCAGAGGTTTCAAAACAGCTGGATAGTTAGCATTTGACCAAGAATCAAAGTATATATATATTCTTTAACCTCTAAAAATCACTCATCTAGCTTATCCCTTTAAAGAGAAGATTATATACCTCTGGATAATCAGTCACATCAATTAGCAGCTGATTTAAATAGCTGCTACCTCCCCTGCCAACCTCTTGTTGCTAAGAAGTATGGTGAGGCTTGTTGGGGCTGCAACCTGCAGAGTGGCTGCATGCTCTGTGAAGAAGCCTATGAAGTTGTGAATGCAGAGGTGGAAATTTATAATTATTTGAGTACCCTCACAAAATTCACTGTATTCTATAAAATCTCTCTTCTCCAGCACCAGATGTGGCTACCCCTTGTGTGTACTTTCTTCGGGAGTTGCAACTAGTCTGGGGAGAGGAAAACAACTTTTACACAGCTATTTAGAAAATACTTCCAGTAGTCCCCTAACCCTTCTTGTCTAGTGATGTGTTGAGAAAATAAACACACACACACACACACACACACACACACACACACATACACACCCAGATTCATACACATGTATAGTTTGCACATTTCATATTTAAATAAGCATATGTATAAAGTTGTTTGTGAAGGAAAATACAAGGTGAAAACCCAGGAAGTGACTAATTAAGGTTCAGCTTACTTATTGTGTATGTGGTTTAGGCAATTTGCTTCTAATTCAAATGACTTTTTTCTCTTTAATATGGGAAAATACTTTTCCATGTTGGTTTTCTGAAGGTCAGAATCTGCCAAACAAATGGTAATCCAATGCAGCTACAACACCTTGTGCAATACATGACAGCCCTTCTCTTCCCTTTACTAACCCTGAGACCAATGACCAATTTAGGAACTCTCGTGACCTCCCAGTTAGATTTGCTCTCTCACTAGATAGACCCGATCAATTGTCAGGCCCCCAGGTATCACACCACTGAAGCTGCCAAGGCCGTAATTTGACAGTCTTGGCTAAGAAGACTAGATTTCCATAACTCTCACATTAACGTTGCAAATATATGGTAATGATAAGCTGCCCATCACATTTTTCATCTGTGTTCTGAATGGGGCTCTGAGTTTATCCCCTCGTCTTTTCTACTCCTCCACAGGTAGATTAACCTAGATGTGTCAAATGGCCTATTGGGAACAGTCATGAGAGGTAGGAGAATATGCACAGAATCTCTTCTGGAAGACAGCACCCATACACTACCACTCAAGTGCAAGATTGCTCTGCCTCTGCTCTACTCGACAGCATATGATATGTCCTGAGTCAGTTTCATACAGTAAGATATAGAGTGGCAATGCTGACATGTATGGATATGTGAAAATTTAGGATGGTCTTATTTCTAAGGAGTTCCAGGGTGTTACTTTTTCATCACTCATTAATCTTTTCAAAATACTTACTTAGTAGATGGTAAGGATCAGTACTTCTGAGTATCTTTTTGTTCATATTCTTATTGCAGAGTTATTGTCCATATTTCTAGAATTAGTTACCAAAGGGCTCATCTCCTATTTTTATTCTCTGTTCCTCTAATATTGCTATATTTGGTATACTGTCTATGCAATGTAGCTATCAGTTTATTTTTAACATGATTCCTTCCTTTAATAGATAACTCATGTTAATTTTCTCATTAAAGCTTTTAACCAGTTTGTCTGAATGATAGTATTATTTCAGCCATCTTTTAATGTAGATGAATGGAAGAGTGAGTGAAGTCTTCATAAAGGCAGCATCTGCTTTGCTAGTTTCCCAGACTGCCTGTCAGCAGCCATTATACTTGTGTCCATTGGACCAGGTTTTTCCCTTTGATTGACCTACTAAGTTGGGTAAGTTACAATACTGATTCCATATTTTGGCGGGAATCTTAAAAGTTCTTATTAATAAAATCAAACCTGAGGCGAGTTATTGAGGTCCATGCTGGTAGATCAGAGAGACAGAACAAGCCACAGCTATCTCACCTCACCGGATCCTCAGCTGGTCTTGTCTCCTCAGACTGGAGGCCTCTCTCCTCAT
The DNA here is from genome assembly GCF_004664715.2 of Peromyscus leucopus. Classification (NCBI taxonomy): domain Eukaryota; kingdom Metazoa; phylum Chordata; class Mammalia; order Rodentia; family Cricetidae; genus Peromyscus; species Peromyscus leucopus. Next base: position 35,693,589 of record NC_051063.1, read on the forward strand.
CCAGAATGGGTCTCAGCTGAATTACTGCTCAAAAGCCTGAATGCTTAACCAGCCAAAATCTTAACCAGCCAAAAGCCTCTTGTTTCTGGTCCTCACGCCTTATATATCTTTCTTCTTTCTACCACCACTCCCTGGGATTAAAGGCTGGCTTTCTGGGATTAAAGGTGTGTATCACCATGCCTGGCTGTTTCCAATGTGGCCTTGAACTCAGAGATCCAGAGGAATTTCTATCTCTGGAATGCTAGGATTAAAGGTGTGAGTACCACCATTTTCTAGCCTTTGTGTCTAGTGGCTGTCTGTTCTCTGACCCCAGATAAATTTATTAGAGTACACAATATTTTGGGGAACACAATACCACCATACCATCTAAACCATTTTCTTATTCTTTTATGAAGATAAATATGCCAGTTTTACCACAATTACACCCTCCACAAAAATGGGTGCCTTTTATAATTTTGGAATATTTAGAAAGAGGAGGCAGATAGATTGCAAGAGCCAGAGGACCCAGGATGTCTCCTGCAAGATAGTGTCTTCTAGTTCTTACAGGAAAGTTGCACCATGAAAACTCAACAATATGTTTCCCTAAAAAATCCTGCACAATGAGAACTTCGCTTCTCATGCTAATTTGGATGGCAGAAATTTCACAAGGCCCCATCCTTAAATGAAGAGCTACAGGCAGTCAATGGCTCCTGAGGGAGGGAGAATCAGTTTTTTTTTTTTTTTTTTTTTTTTTTTCCTAGGCCCTAGCAGATTATCCAATTATAACTGACCAGCACTAAACAGGAAGAACCAGTTTTTTTTTTTTTTTTTTTTTTTTTAAGATAAAAGAACAGTTTTTTTTTTTTTTTTTTTTTTTCTAGGCCCTGGCAGATTATCCAATTATAACTGACCAGCACTAAACACATGTGCATATATGCAACTCTAAATGAACTTTCTCTCTCTCCCTCTCTATTCCTCCCTCTCTCTCACTTGTGTGTATGTGTGTGTGTGTGTGTGTGTGTGTGTGTGTGTGTGTGTGTGAGAGAGAGAGAGAGAGAGAGAGAGAGAGAGAGAGAGAGAGAGAGAGAGAGAGAGAATGCTTTTAATCCTAGGCAGGCTCTGTGAGTTTGAAGCCAACCTAGTCTGCAGATCAGGACAACCAAGGCTACACAGAGAAACCCTGTCTTGGAAAAAAGAAAATTAAAAAACATAGCATCTGTGTCTCATTTCTTTTATTTTTAAATACTTTAATATAATTACATTTCCCCCTTCCCTTTCTTCTCCCCAAACCCTCCCATGTACTTCCTCGTTTGGCTCATTTTTAAATACCTAGATTCTTTTTATTTAATTGTTGTTACATACTAAGCAGACAAAAAAAAAATCTGTCTATTAATCTGCAAATCTCAAAGCAGAGAAATGATTTCACAATTTGGCCTTGACCTTTTAGTGTAGGTAATGGAATTAAATACATTTGAGTGGGTCAGAGATAAAGGCGTGAACTAGAGTGTTTAGATGAAGTCTAGATCTGATGGAAATATGTGGACATAATTTACAGTTTGGGTCCTTTTATTCACAGTTCCCATGGTAATGCAATGTTTTTTCCCTAAATAAGTCAATTAATTATTTTTTCAAGTCAGATTTGATCTAGGCATATATTGATGATGGTATAAAAGAATATATGTTAGCACATTTTCCCTTGAACTCACCATATGGTCTGGGAGATAAGTTGTAAGGTTATTTTAACATTAGAAGGGTAAAGAATAGTTGGATAAGTTTGATTAGATTTCGTAGGCTCTGTCCCTAGGTGAGATGTACTGTAGACTCAGTTACTCTATACAGGAACAGAAACGGGGGCATTTGGAAATCCCTCCAATCTTGTTTAAGTACCGAAGATGTGTTTCTTCTCCCACAAATGACTGTTAGGCATAACACTTATTCCCCACTGAGAGGTTGTTTTGTGTTAGTAAAGCAGGCTGAGCAGAGTCATTTCAAAGGCTGCTACTGCAGATGGTCAACTCTCAGTTCACTCTCCACCCTTGGGACTATGTTGAGTCCTTGTCATTGATTTGACAAATGTGATTTTAACAGTGACTGCTTTTAATTGTTTAATTTCCCCTGATATATTGACTTTTCCATTAATCTCCCATAGTGGGATCTTTGAATTAAACCTGGGTTTAGAAATAGATTTTGTATGAAAGCTCTCATGGAGGAAGTTATGTAGTCAGCCATTCAGGTGCTTTGATAGATGACCCAGAATCATGATTTCAAAGACTGACTTAGCACTGTGGCCACAGGAGAACATCGTTGAGGAGTGAGGAAAGCACAGATCCACTATCAAGCAAGTGGGTAGATTTTATTAATTAAAAATGACCGCATCAACTGAAAACATTAAAGCCATTTAAGTGATAGTTTTAACTTCTGTTTATGTCTAACTAATACAAAATCACCTACAAGGGTATTTCTTGAAGGGAGCATGCATATAGAAAGTCTGAAGAATGGCAAGGGCACAACCATGTCCCTGGAGTCTCTCTCATTAAGCCTCTTTCCTCTACAAACCAAGAGCTTATTTTTCCATAAACAGGATTCTGTTTTATGAGCAACAATTGCCTACCAGTTGGTTTTGTGGAAATCATCTTGCAAGAAATAAATTACTCACTGAAGACAGAGTCTGTGTATCCAATGTTAGTTGGGCCAGTTTCTACCATCCTGTACTACCATGGACACAGTTCTTTTAATCAACTTTTATTCATGGGCTCATTTTGATCTTAAATCAATGTTGCTAGTTGATTTTGAAAGTGTTAATATGTATAGTGACATGTTCTCCAACCCTGATCTCCAATGCAGCCAACTCAGTCTGAAGTAAGTGACATGGAAGAAAGAGTTTATGCTGCTTTGTAAAGGACAGTATCACTTAAAAATGTTCACCTGCAGACATCACTAAAATTATACGAAGGGCAATAAAGCAGCTCATTAGTGTGGAGTCAGACCCATCCAGTTTATGAGGTCTATGTCATTAATTATTAAAGGGTAAGGCATTTGTAGAAATTACTAAAAGGTCATGGTGTTTCAGGTTAAATTTGATCCACCTTCTGCTTGTTTCTAAAGCTCTTTATTCTGTGATAAGCGATGAGGCCAAAGACTATGCTGGATGTCTAGATCAGATTAAAAGAATCAGTGGAATTTTTCCAACCCACTTTCCTGATAATAGACTTCATCGCACAAGGCATTTTCAGTTTCATACCCTGACATGCTTAATGTGAGCCTAAGGTATCTCAGCTTGAGCATTAGTGACTTGGTCCTTAGTCTTGGCTGCTGTTTTGTAACTGTGTGACTTGACATCAGACAACTGACTTGTAGGATTCCTCTCTTTGGATTTTTCTGCTGTTCCTACTTCTTTGGGGGATGGTAAAGATTTCATAAGATATTAAAGCCCCAGACACAGAAATTCCTGATCCCATAGCATATGTGCAGTGCCTCTTCGTTGAATCTTTGTGCACTTGCGTTCAGACCATGTTTCCAAGTCAGGAGTTCTAATGACTGTCAATGGGCAGGCTGTAATTGTGAGAAAATTCTATTACCTTCAACATGTGATTCAGCACTTTGAAAGAATTTGGACTTTGTATCTGGGATACCCTCTTATGCTTTGGAATAAGTATTGAAGGGTACTTTCTGCTTCACCTTACCCAAAATGATTTTTGGGTAAATGAGATTACTCTTGTTCTAATCACAACTTCCCTGTTTAATAAATAGCACTGTACCTCTCAGATGTGCAACACAGGATGCACTCTGAATGAGACTGCTTGACTTCAAAACCTGTCTTTTCTTTGTACTTTACAATCTTACAGAATGATATAAACAAGTATTTTCATTACTATCTTTCCTTCTAAAGTGAGTATAGTGATCATAGCTGATTCGTATGCTTATCGTGTGATAATGATAGAAATGAAACATTTTGCACAGGGTCTGATGCATAGACACTCAGTACATCTGACTTGATATGATTCCTCTTTCTTAAAATTCCCAAAGCAAAAGTCACATCCAAGGCAGCTTTTTATTTTCTGAGGAGTCTCTTCCCAGAAGACTTAGGGAAATTGTTTTTGTTTGTCCTTCAATAACCTGTGGGCTATGGAAAAAATTTTAAAGTACCTCACAAATAGTAAAGGAACATGATTAAACTGCCATGAAGAAAAATTGAAAGAATGGAAGAGAATGACAAGCAAAGGGAGAAGCAGAAAAAGGTGGATCAGCAGGGAGGAAAGGGGGCTGTGGTGGGAGAGTGTGAGACATGCCTGATCGATAATCATGCATCGTGGACTTTGGAAGGATGTTCCGCATGTATTCTCACAATCAAAGGCTTGTGTACAACTCAGGTAGTGCATGCTTTTATTGTTTGGCATGCAAGAAATGGTCCTTTCTTGCTCCATGACAGTCCCTAACCTGTTCAGATGCAGCCAAGCTAAGGAATTCTAGACGGTGTGAATAAATTGGAAGGACCTCCCAGGGAATGGTCTAGTAGCATCTTCTTTCTGAGAAATATGATATTGCATGAAATATGGTTAGGGGCCTTAAGAAAAAAAGTCACTTGTGAAGTTTGATGGACCAGTGGAAAGCATTGTCATTTCTTCCTGTCTGTTCCTCATTGTTATCTCGTTAATCTGTGAGTGGTTTATTGTGCAGACCTCTTGGCTTGAAGATAAAATCATGATGCACTGAAATACAAGGTACCCCTAGTTCTGTTTATAGTTCAGTCAAATGAATGAGGATGAACCCAGCTGATGTCTCTGAACACTCATTACTGTATTATTGCTTTTACTTTGAATATTTAGATATGAGGGAGCAGCAGTAAAATGCAAGGCCATGCAGCAAAACTCTTGCTGATGCATCCTAAGCCCTCTCCCTCCTCAGGATCAGGGAATGTGTGTCTAGCTCTGGAGTGAACTACCCTGGCTGAAGAACATGTTGCTCAAAGACTCAGTATCTGGAGCTTTATATGCGTATAAGGCAAAAAGATTCCATGGTACATTTTAAAGCAAATATGGGTCCTTCTGGAACTTTAACCCCAGAAAGGTTCTGAGGCAAAATAATTAAAATTTCCCTAAACTTCAATACATCCAAATTTTAATTGTTCATTCCTCAAGGTCAGGCAGAGATATTCACCATTTCTATCCTGATGTTGCATTCATTTATTCTCATGCTACTTCTTTCTTCTGTTACAGTAACACTAGGAGAATATCTCTGGATAATGTCACTAGTTGTGTTAATCACATATCTCTGGTGCCTTATTTTTTCATGGTGTGTTAGTAGTGGGTGTAGACCCTCTGATAAGCATGAGTGACTTCATTGTGGTGAAGTGCCATAATCTGCTTCTCTGTTCTATTTCAGTTTATTTTTAAAGCCTCTGAAAAAGGACATTTGAAATTCCAATTAATTTGAATAGATAATATCACAGTGTGGATTTCCTTCTAGAGAAATAAGTTGAAAGAAAGATCATTATAACTGTGGTACACAAGGGGACATCTTAAATTTTCCATTAATTTGACATTTTTTTTAAATTTAGAAGTTTCAGTAGGCCAATGAAAAGCAATAGTTATAAATATGAGAGTATCTTTTTTAGTAGTGCATGATAGCACAATTCTGAAATTTCAGATGTAAATGCTTTAGGCAAAAGGATCGGTGTTAATGCTGTGCAAGCCTGGGCTACAGAGCGAGACCCTGTCTAAAACCAACTAAGAAATAGACAAACAACAAGCAAGCACAGAGTGCTTTTGCTGAGCCATCATCTAGAGTGCTTCTTTCTCCCTTAGTTATTATGAGGAATTCATTTGCAAACAGGAGAAGTAAATGATCAGGTGCAGCACAGCAGGTGCCCTGCAACGCCACAGAAGCCTGTGTAGCAGAAAGAGCATTGTGTGACTTCCTACAAAATGTCAGGTGGACATTTGGGGCCCCCGACTCTGTAGGTAAAAGAACATCTTAATCTGCCTCTGCTTCATGAGGCATGCAGAAACTTAGCCCACAGAATCTGATGCTGTGTACAGACATAGAGGGAGAGAGAAAGGGAGAGGGAGAGGTGATACACGATGCTTTCTGGTCACCACACTAAGCAATGCAGTGCTTCCTCATATCAGGGGACCAGCAGCCAAAGCTGGAGCTGGTATAATGGAGATTATATTCATTGTAAAAACGTACATTCAGTGCTAGGTGAGAGACTCTGGGGACCTGGAACAGATCTTATAGGACCACAAAGGTGTCTAAGGTCACACCAGAACTGTGGATTACAAGAGGACAAGACAGATATAGCATGGAGCTTGCAAGCAGGGTCCCAAATCAGGATATTCAGGGGATGTATGGGCACTAGTTCCAAATGAGAGAGCTAGGCAGGTGATCAAAATTCCAGAAAAGATTAAATATCTGGCAGGAAGCAAGGAAGCAAAGGCAAATAAATATTTACTCCTAGTGTGTGTGTGTGTGTGTGTGTGTGTGTGTGTGTGTGTGTGTGTGAGTTTGTGTGTATGTGAAGAAGCCACTGTCTTCATTCCAGAAGTGTGTATTTCTGCGGTGGGGATTTACCCTCAGTAGGAGAATGATGAAGCATCTTGAGTGATAAGAAAAATGCCTATGGGAATAGGAAACAATTGGAAACATTGGCTAGATCTATCCCATGTGTAGATGTGTTCAGATATATTCATACAACTGTATATATTATGATTTTCACAGAACATTATTTCTACTTTGAGACATGTATTGTTAGTCTATTTCATGATTTACTTACCCCATTCCATACCTCTATCTCTCTATCTATCTTTCTATCTTTCTATCTATCTATCTATCTATCTATCTATCTATCTATCTATCTATCTATCTGTGCTACACAAACCTATTCAATTGTTTTCGTTAAATCCTAAATTCTAACGTTGGTTTGAATTCCTCTAAAATGTCAGAAAGACAAAGCCTCTGTTTGGTTGCTCGCCAAGATACAGTTAGTCCTGTTTGCTGTGTTTCCAGTGGTGAGCCAACACAGTGGAACACATTAGTATCTGCCAGAAATCCAACAATAGGAATGTGGACTGAACTGTTCAACAATGTTAGAAATACTATGAAGTACAATGATCATTGTATTTTCCTTTAACCTTACCACATTAGGTATTTCTAAAATTAAAGCAAGGTGGTTAATTTGCAAATAAGCAACCTAATAAAGAATGGAAACACAAGGAAAATGATGTATTTACTTACTGTACATGGAAGGTATTTATCATTCAGAATCATAAGTCAATGTCAACCCCATTGGTTATCCCTTTCATCTCACATGGTACCTTTAAAATAATAGTTTAGATGACTTTATCAATCCTTTCTCCCCTTCTTTCCTATAATCTGGTCTAAATTGCTGTCAGTGTAAAAGCAATGTTCAGGACTATTCCTCAGATCTTTGCAGAATAGAAACAATTCTTCAGACTTGCAGGGTATATTTGAGTCATTAGAGAAGATCAACCTTGGATGACTTTGACCACAATTGCTTGTGTATCTAATCTGATATGTTCCAGAAGAATGCACCTGCAGAAAGATTTCTGGTTGAATGACTGGACACATAGTCATCATCTCATTCGTCTGCCATCCTCTCCTATCCATGATGACCTTTAGGCTTCTTTTTCTTTGCAAAAAGAGATACAGATTAGAGCTGATTCACAGCTTAAAGAGACTATAACTTCAGTGTAATGGTAACTGCACTGAGGGTTTACCTGTCAGCTACACCTGTCACTTATCAAGGCAGCCTTAGAGAGGTTCTGTTTAATTGGCCAAATCCAAGAAACAAACAAAAAAAAAAAAATCCAATACACTGGTGCCTTGATCTTGCTTGGGTTTGCCTTGAGTTGACATTTAATCAGAGAAATAAAATAGACAAGAGGCTTCATAAAGATTATAAATACCAGAATAAAATTGTAATTTTGGTGGAACACAGAGGGAAGATAATAAGATAGAAAATGTGGGTCAAAATATACTATTCTTTTTACTTTTGTACAAATGATACAGATTTTTGGATAGAAAAAGGAGGCACTAGATTAAAGTTAGTAAGTAACTCCTAGAAATAGCTCTTATTTATTTGATTTTCATTTTCTATGCTTGTTATGAAGATTTATTGGCAATCAGCAGAATTTCACAAAAGGGTTCACATATAGGAATGCATTCATCTAACACAACAGTTGCTGATTTCAAAGGAGTCATTTATTCTTTTGCTGACAACCCTCATCCATGAAATTTGTATCACAAAAAGTTACCCCAACTACATTCTGACCACTGGTTCTCTAACCAGAGAGACTTTTTTTTAAAATTTATTTTTAAGAAGGATTTGTCTAGTTTATTTTGTTATTTTGTTTGCTTATTTGTTTTAGCACACATGTATAGGCATGTGTACATGCTAAAAGAGTGGGAGGTTCATGTGTGAGAATTCCAGAGATCAACATTAGGTATTAGTTACCAGATACTATTCTTTTTACCTATTATTTTGAAGCAGAATCTCTCCCTTGGTCTGGAACTCATTTTTTAGGTTCTGTTTACTAACCAGTGACAGATCTGCCTATCTGTCTGTCTGCCTGACTTCCTTTTCAGCCCTGTGGTAACAACCACATGCCACCATAACAACCTCATTTTTAATGTAGGTTATGGTTATCTAATGCAGTTCAAGATGTTTGCATAGCCAGCTCATCACTGACTGACTTAACACCCCAGCCTTTGCTCATCTTTATAAGGTAAGCAACAGCATTAAAAAAACTAACTAAAACACACAATGATATAACCCATGACCTAAAGTTGTCCCCTGAGTACCATGTCATGATCCTTTATGTTGCAACCTTTGAGAGGACATGCACACTACTTCTGTAAGACCTACTACTGCACATCGTCTTGAGTGCATGATTTCCTGAAGGCTGGATAATTTTCAAAAATAATCACAGTAACAAAGCAATGTCTTAGTTAGGGTTTCTATTGCTGCCGTGAAATATGATTACCAAAAAGCAAGTTGGAGAGGAAAGGGTTTATTTGACTTATACTTCCACATTGCTGTTCATTACTGAAGGAAGCCAGGACATAAACTCAAACAGAGCAGGATCCTGGGAGCAGAAGCTCATGTAGGGGCCATGTGCTTTTTGACTTGCTCACCCTGCCAGGACCACAGCCTAGGGACTGAACCACCCACAATGGGCTGGGATCTCCCCTATTGATCACTAATTGAGAAAATGTCTTACAGTCAGATCTCATGGAGGAGGCCTAACTGAGGCTCCTTCCTCTCTGATGACTCTAGCTTGTGTCAGTTTGTCACACAAAACCAGCCAGTACAAAAAAATCACTTATGTCTACTAACATATGGTTGAATCAAAATGGCTTTGAAAGAATGAATAGGCCATAAAAGCTTATGTCAGAACATAGGGATTCTTTTAAAACCAGGATATTCTATGTTCTCTCATTTTGATCCATAAGCAATGACATACTTGGACTCTGAAAAGAACACCATGCAAAATATAGTCAACCTCTTCCTGTGGTAGATGAGAAACTTGAGTTCAAGACTTAAGTTGCAGCCTCATGTATTGACTCCTGTCCCCTATTTATGGGTAAAGGCTCCTTTCCAATTGCTTATTTGGCCCCCGATTTCTTCTGAATCCTGTCTTCTGAGTGTCCTTCCATCACCCTTCTCTAATTTCCTTTTGAAAGTCTCCAGACTTCTACTAATCTTTTCAAATCCATTCTCTGATTGAGCTCAGGCCTCACATGTATATTTACAATTTTCTCTGATAGTTCTAGTTGGCACTCCCTCCCCTAAATCTGTACCATTCAGTTTCAGTTTTACTCTTATCCAGCCATCCTGTTTAATTATTACATAGTAATATTCTTATTTTAGTTTAAAGGCAGCAGAAGGGAAGTCACAGCATACAACAGAACTCACATGGGAGGTTTACTGGGGGAGAAGAGGAGACACAGAGGCAGTTGGGACACAGCAGAGGAGAGAGAGGGAGAGAGCAGGGAGGTGGGAGGGGCTTGCCTTTTATAAGGGCATGAAGTGCACATGCACAGGGAGTGGCTGTACCTGATTAACTTTCCTGCCAGGCCCCCGATAGCAGACCAGTGCAAATGCCTGAATGCTAACAGTTCTCCTGTGTTTCTGATGATAATAACATTTCCTCTGTACCAAGACATGAAATCCATTGGTACTGGCATGTAAGGAATGCTTAATGAATGAATGATCACTTGTGGTAAAATTAGTAAACAAATATTTAAAATATTTTAGAATGGTGGTAATTGTGCAAAACTTCCAATAATCCCTGGGAATGTAAGCTTGGCCAGACAGCATAATGTTTCTGAATTCCAGATTATGTCTTATGTAAATCTAAAACAAGAATAAGACCTAACTCAGAGAACTGTCATAGAAAAATGAAATGCTCCAGGTTAGGCCTGACCACTTGCAGTTGCATAGACTGATCTAGCTGAGAAGTCTCTATGTTTATCACAAGCCCCAAAGCGTTGGTGGTTTCACATCTGGACTTCCTACCCTATTGCAAGTGTAGTTTGAAATGATGACTAATAGCCTCTAGAGGCTCTAAGGCTGAATTGGCTTAGCGATTAATTCAGAAGCCCATAAACGATCCCAAGTCAGCTTGGGAGAATTTTAATACTCCAATTATAGCCATTTATTTTATTTTTCTCATTTTATTTTCCCTTAGGGTTTCAGAGTCCCCTGAGAAAAGTTTACATTTTACACAGAGTTTTCAGTCTGGTAATGCCTGAAAAGGGATGAGTAAATTAAATTTAACCCTTCCCATTACTTCTTGTACTAGAAGTTCACACAGCACACATAAGAAATTGTTTGCCTATCGAACAGTTACAATTTGATTTGCAAGAACATCACAAGCTTAAACCTATGATTTGGCTACAAACAACTTTTAAACTGTTTTCCCCCCTTTTTAATTAAAAACTCACCTTCAAAAGACTCAATTCCCTTAATAACGGGAAGGGAACCTTTTTCTTTTTCCACAAAGGTCTTAAGTATTTTCAGCTTTAAGGACCATGCAAAGTGCAATTACATTGAATGGAGCAGCTATAATCTTGATCCTTAATTTCTTCGTCCCTTAACCATTGCTGGGTTTCTTCCCTGAGGTCTACTTGCCCATCTCCTCATACACCTTTGACCTTGTCTCTTTTTCCCTCTTAGCTTCATAAATTTGAGTCTGAGAATGCAGGAAATCTCATAGACTCATGTACAGAACAGTTTCCTCTAGTCCTATGTATATATTGATCCAAGTTTGTGCCCTGTGTGTATGGTGCCTGGACAAAGAGTGTGAAATTTTCTTCTCATGATGATGAAAGACATAGGGTCAATAAAAACCTTCATCTAGGATTATGGAAGCATTTTTGGTGGTTAGAGATGAGTGCTTTCAGGGGTATAAAGAGTAGAGATCAGAGATTCTCTGTTGCTAAATAATAATGGAAAATTATACAATAGCTGAAGAAAATGTAGAGAAAGTTCCAATCTCTAAAAGCCATCTCTTTGACCTACCAGTTACTGAACTGTCAATATTCAGAGTAAGAGCTTGATCATGTTTCTTTTTGCCTCAACTCTCTGAAATGTAAAGTGAATTTACTGTCGTTTTATGTCTTAGTTAGGTTTACTGTTGCTCTGATAAAATACCATGACCAAAAGCAGGTTGGAGAGGAAAGTTTATTCGGCTTAGGCTTCCACATCACTGTTCATTATTGAAGGAAGTTGGCAAAGGAACTCAAAACAGGGCAGGAACCTGGAGGAAGGAGCTGATGCAAAGGCCATGGATGGATAATGCTTACTGGCTTGCACTCCATGGCTTGCTCATTACATTTCCCCCTCCTATTGTTTATTATTTCTGGTTAGCAAATTAAAACTTTCTGATTAAGTGTAATCCTTTTCATTTTGATTCTCCCTAACTTTTTTCTTTTCTTTTTTAAATTTTACTTTACTTTTTTAAAATAACATAATTCTTTATTGATTCCTTTGGAATTTCACGTCATGATATACCCCGAATCCTGGCCATCTCTCTGTCCCTCCATATCTGCCCCTCACCCCTACAGTGTTGCCCCAACTGCCCACAATTAATTCAAAATAAAACAAAAACACTTTGCTCCTCTGTCTTTCCCACTTCTCTAACACCTCCTCATTTATCCTAGTGTCATTGGGAGCTACGGTGTGTCACATAGTATATCATTCTGTCCAATCAGCCCCACTGGCTGATTTTTCAATTCAATGAGTCATTGACCTGGTTCAAGGTCTCTGGCTCTGGCACACTGTCATCATTGAACCCTCACCAAAACTCCTCTCAGATATCCTGCTGTTGCCCTGAGTCATGGATTGTCTATGTCTATTGTTCTGCAGGACCAATCCCTTCACATGCTCCAGAAGGTCATAGATGGGGTAGATGTTAGGCTGGAACAACCCAAGGCCCAGGATATGGACCTGGTAACTGAGCTGGTCAGTCAGGGACTCTGGGACTGCCCCTTTCAGGGGAGGGGCAGATCCAGCTCTCCTATTGCCATGCCATCTGAGTCAGCTCTCCCTTGCCTGTGGTGAAGGATGGGGCCATTTCTCCTTAGGTGTGGTGGGAGCTCAGCTCTCCCATCAGGAGCAGGGCCACTTCTCCAGCTGTAGTGTCCAGAGCAGGCAGGAAGAGGCTATTTCATGGCCAGTGAAGGGCAGGGCTGGTTCAGCATGGCCCTCAGACTTCAACATGTATGGTTCCTATGTCCCCCTGTGGTAACACAGGTCATGGACATCATCACAGACCCCAACTGTAGCAGGACCACCGAGCCAGGCAAGGCCCTAGGTGGAATATCTCAGACCAGGATGTCATTATGATCCCTGGTGGTAGCACAGGTCACCCCGATCAGTATGGCCCCAGTGACAACAAAGCCCTCAGACCACAACATGGCCTCGAATGTTGGCCCAGACCTCTGGCATTGGCATGGTCTTTGATGGTGATGGAAACCACAGACATCCACACACATCCTGACTGCTGTAGGGTCCTAAACCCTGGCCCTATGCTGCTGCAACTTGGACTCAGATATCACCCTGGCCCTGGATGGCAGCACAGGCCACTCAGATCAGTATGGCCTCAACAGCAGCATGGTTCTCAGACACCAGTATGGACTCAAGTGGCTGACCAGAACCCTGCTCTCAGTGGTTCCTAAAGCCAAGGACATCAACATAGACCCTGGCTGCTGTAGAGCCATGGACCCAGATATGGCTCTTGATAGCAGCGAATTCATGTCTGTGGTTGTCTTCAGCCAGCCCAGACTGTGAGGACCCAGGTGTCTTTCACTCCCTTGAGCCAAATGGCACCAGGTGGGTCTGTGGATGTCTTCAGGCAGCCCAGATGGTAAGAGCTCAGTCTACTTTCCTGTAGAAGCCAGAACCATAAACCTAGGAGTGGCCCCACCCACAATGAGTCACCATCAGTCACCAATTAAGAAAATATCCCATGGAATTTATGGAAGTGTTTTTTCAGGTGAGGCTTCCTCTTCTCTGATGACTATAGCTTGTGTCAAGTTGACATAAAACTAGCCAGGATAATGTGTATCTATGGTATGACACACATGAAGCACTCAGGAAAACACACCTGATTTGGAAGTAATGACAATAAATGCCATATATAGGTAGCACACTCCCTGAAGTACTTTAAGAACCATCATGCATTCTGACTACAGTCCTGAGGTTGGTAGACTGGTAGAATGTCAAGGATCATTCTGATGAAAACTGACATGCCCAAATAGCTCAGCAGTAAGGGGTAGGAATCTATCCTACCTTGGAGATACTTGCTTATTCATGTTCACTGTGCCTCTATTCACAATAGTTGGCCTAGTATCCAATAACTCATTAATCGATAATGAAAATGTGGTACACACATATAATAGAATTTTACCCAGCTATAAGGAAATGAAATTATGAAGCTCACAGATATGTGGGTGGATATAAAAAAAATTATCTTGAATGAGGCAAGCCAGGCACAGAAAGCATTGCCTTATATGTGTGTCCTACCTGTAAAAACTTACTCTCATGTGTTTACTTGTAGTAACTAACAGAAAATGGGAAAATATAAAGAGGCTGTTGTGAGGGGATTCCTTTAGTTGTTTAAATAGGGGTTGTTAGAGAAGAGGGGACACAAGAAGGTGGAGGAAAAAGCCACATGAAAATATGATGGAATCACATGACAGACATAGCTCTCCAGGAGATGACTTCTTTGGTGAATCAGCTCAACTTTATTCCAGAGTACAGGGAATATATAGGATTGGGAAGCCTGGGGACAAACCCTAATTTTCGTTAAGTGGCACTCACCTGTCATAAGGCTTTATATGGGGTAGCAGGGTCCTATAGCAAAGCTCCTATTACAAATCTTAGTTACCATATGTGCAGCAGGAGAGGCTTCTAGTAGGAAACTGTTCCAAGGGTCATGCTAAAGATAAATCAGGCATCCAGGCTTAGAGACAGCTTTCAGATAAGGTCAGTCCTCTGCCCCCAGGGACATTCTATTCTCCACATAAGGGCAGGTAGAGAGCAGGAATTTTTGCTGTAGGGAAGGGAGTCAACCATGTTGCCAAGCTTAGAGAAAGCTGCCAGGCTATGGGAGACTGCAAACACTGATAAGCAGGGCCTCCCAACAATTTTGTAATACAAATTTAAATATATTGTAAGAAAATGTTTGTACTATTCCAGTCATAGTTTCGATATCTCTTGCTCATAGAATCCCTCCCCTCTTTCATCTATTGGATTCCTGGATCTCCTCCTGGGACCCAGCCTTGGATCTCTGCATCTGCTTCCATCAGTCACTGGATGAGGGTTCTATGATGGCAGTTAGGGTATTCAGCCATCTGATCACCAGAGTATGCCATCACAGGCACCCTCTCTACTTTTGCCAGTAGTCTATGGTGGAGTCATCCTGTGGATTCCTGGGAACCTCCCTAGCACTCTGTTTCTCCCTATTCCCATGGTGTCTTCACATATCATGGTATCTCTTTCCTTGCTCTCCCACCCTGTTCCCTTTCCAGCTCAAACTTCCCACTCCCCTAAGCTCTCATTTCCTGTCCATTGCCCTCCATTACCCCCCTTTCCCCCAGTTTGCTCATGTAGATCTCATCCATTTCTCCATCACTGGGCAATCCATGCGTCCTTCCTAGCGTCCTCCTTACTAGCTAGCCTCCATGGAGCTATGGGTTGCAGTCTGGTTATCCTTTGCCTTATATTTAGTATCCATTTATAAGTGAGTGCATACCATGTTTGTCCATCTGAGTCTGAGTTACCTTACTCAGGATGATATTTTCTAGTTCCATCCATTTGCCTGCAAACCTCATGATGTCATTGCTTTTTCTCTGCTGAGTAGTACTATTGTGTATATGTACCACATTTTCTTTATCCATTCTTTAGCTGAGGGGCATCTAGGTAATTTTCAGGTACTAGCTATTACAAATAATGCTGCTATGAACATAGATGAGCATGTGTCCTTGTGGCATGAGATGTACCTTGAGCATTCTTTGGGTATATGCCCACGAGTGGTATAGCTGGGTCTTGAAGGAGATTGATACCCAATTTTCTGAGAAAATGCCGTACTGATTTCCAAAGTGGCTGTACAAGTTTGCATTCCCACCAACAGTGGAGTGTTCCCCTTGCTCCACATCCTCTCCAACATAAGCTGTCTTCAGTGATTTTGATCTTAGCCATTCTGACAGGTGTAAGATGGTATCTTAGAGTCATTTTAATTTGCATTTCCCTGATGACTAAGGATGTTGAGCAATTCCTTAAATGTCTTTAGGCCAAACTAGTGGAAACTCATGAACTGTGGACCAATAGCTGAGGAGCCCCCATGGTACTGGACTCAGCCCTCTGGATAAGTGAGACAGTTGTTTAGCTTGAACTATATAGGGGGCCCTCAAGCAGTGGGATTGGGATCCGTCCCTAGTGCATGAGCTGGCTTTTTGGAACCTAGCACCTATGGTGAGACACTTTGCGCAGCCTTGGTGCAGGAAGGAGGGGTTGAACTGGCCTCAACTGAATGTATCAGGCTCTGCTGACTCCCCATGGGAGACCTTGCCTTGGAGGGGGTAGGAATGGGAGGGTGGGGTGGGGGGGAAGTCTGGTGGGCGGGAGGAAGGAGGACAGTGGAATCTGTGGTTGGTATGTAAAATGAATAGAAAATCTCTTAATAAAAAATTTATTTAAAAATGTTTGAAGTGTGACTAGAAACCATGTTTTCAGCAGCTGTGGGTTATTAATCAAAACTACAATACAAGGGGACAGATGATTGTTTTTATGAGATGGTAAGAAAAACAACCAAGGCTCCAGAAACAATATAGGTTCTTGAACTTCTTTCTAGTGTCCCCCTAGAACTAGAGGACAATGTCCTGTTATTGAAGATGTCTTAAACCCTGGATTCATGAAATAGAAAAATAAAGATAAAATATAACTAAAAGTTTCTTCTTTGCTGGCTAGCACTCATAGTCCTCAAAGATGCTATACACGCTGTTGGGAGAGAAAAGGGACCAATCCTTATACCCACATTTATCCTGTAGCCTATGAGAACTACTACCAAGCAGGATATGCCACTTGTGTAATAGTGGTAATAGTGGTGCTAGTGGTGTAGGGATAACCAATGACTCTGTGATTGGATTGGAGGCCTGCTCCACAGGCAGGAATCTATGCTTGGAACTGGAAATTTGGCTAAAAGAATCTATCTCAAGAGGATTATAGACTCTATGAGGGAAACTGATATTGTCTTTCCTTATTGAAAATAGTTTTTTTTAATATAATATATTCTGATTACAGTTTCCCCTCTTCCTCCTCTTCCTCCCACTACCACAACAAAAACTACTACTACTACACCCAGCTCTTCCCTATCTTTCCTCCCATCTAGATTCACTCCCTTTGTCTCTCTTTAGTAAACAATCAGACATTAAAGGAATGATAATAAATAATGTAAAACATAAACAAGCAAATTGGAATAGGACAAAACAAGGAGAAGAAAAAGAACCAAAGAAAAAGCACATAAAAACACATATACAGAGATACACATGTTCTCACTCACAGAAATCCCATAAAAAATGCATTAAGTGGAAGCCATAATGTATATACAAAGGACCTAAGGTTTAAAAAAATCCCCAACTCAACACTCACGCAAAGAACCTCCAAAGATGCTGTTGAGTTCATTTTGTGTTAGCCATCTTCTGGTGGCATCATAATTGCAATGGCTGTGTCTTTTCCAGTAAAAGACATTTTGCAGCTCTTTTATCTAACTCCCACTTTCAAAAAATTTCCCACCCTCTCTTCTGCAATGTTCACTGAACCTAAATGTGGATGGGATAAATTTATTATTTAGAGTAAGCAATTATCCATTGCTTATTTTCAGTATGCTGTATACTATGAGTCTCTGCATTCATCACCATTCATTTTAAAGAGAGGCTTATCTGTTAAAAGCTAGAGTAGTATTTGTCTATGGCTACAAATATGCAGAAGACAGTATGGTAACATGCCAATTTGGAAAATGGAATTCTGTAGAAGGCAACTTCTTCTTTCAAAGTACTGGACTCTGTAATGGCAAACACACTCGACCTCAGAAATTTTGGGGTAGAGAGGGCAGAAAGGGAGGGATGATTTGCAAATGAACGCAGGGTTGGGGCACCAGGCAGGCAATACCTCAGTCTCCTTTCCCTGTGGGGACTGAGAACATTGTTGAACAAGTCACCAGCCATGGAAGAAAGCAACTGTGCATCTTGCAAGAATATCCCAATATTAGTGTTTCTTTTGCTTAAAGGATTTTCAGTGTCTGTAGATGGTCTCTGTACTGACAGTGAGTACAGTTCTTAACACTGTGCAACTCTTTCCACCTCTAGAAAATATCCAGCCCAAGTTCTTAAAACTGAGGACTTATCTCTAGATTTTTTTTCTGTATGTATCAACTTTCTAGAAGGGTGACATAACTTTGGAATCACAGGTATGTTGTCTACCCCCTTAAAACTAAGAGTTTTGTTACTTTGGATGTGGAGCAGTTCATTTTCCTTATTAACCTCATTGACTAAAAGATGTCCAAATGGTGGTGAAAGTTTTTTCTGGTTCTGTGTGTATAATTTCTAGAAGGGACCAAGTTTTAAATTGGTAGATTTATTAAAGAAGTTCTGCCCCTACCCAGTGCAGGTGGGTATCATCTAGCCCACTGTAGACTGGTTAGAATGCAGAGTAAGAGAATATGAACTTGTTTCACTTGTGTTGGACACATTGTGACTCAGGTGTCGATGTTTTGGGTGCTGGGTCTTCAGATTTGGACTTTGACTCATGTTATTGGTTCTGTGGATTCTTAGGATATAATATTTGAACTTTAACCATATTAGTTTCTTCAAGTACATCAGATTTCAGAGAGAAAAAGAATCTTCACAGAGTTTATAATTATGTGAGAAAATTTCCTATGATCTATTTATATATCTATGTATGTTTCTTTGTATCATCTGTCTATATATCATCTATATAACTATGTATCTGTTTATCATCTATCTATCAATCATCTATCACCTATCACTAATTATTTATCTATCATCTATCTACTTACTTATCTTTCTACCTTCAATCCATCCCATTTTCCTATTTCTGTATAGATTTCTGACCAATGAAGACATGATTTTGCCTTCTTTAAACTTTACCTGCTTTATTTCTTTAATTAAGTTTGAATAGTTTAAAATTGAACCTTGTAAATATATTATAATAACTGAACTCAATAAGTTATGGATGCCTTGCACAAAACAGATGTTCAATGATTATTTATTTTCTTTCTTACTTTTCTTATAACTGGAGTTCTACTTAATAATTATCTTAAGATTGTTACCATATTATTAAGGCTGCATTCACTTATATACACATGGAGGTCAGAGGACAACTTGGGATGTTGGTTTTCTCCTTTTTTCCATGTGGGTTTCAGAGATTGAAATCAAGTCTTCAGTCTTGAGAATAAGCACCTTTATCTCACTAGCCAATGTGTTCTTATTTTCAGATGATGTGAGTAGATTTTCCTTCCACCTGGAAAGATAATCTTTATCCTGGACTCTTATGGTACCTGTACCAGGACATGTACAGTGTTGTTCCACTTTCCAATACCACTGCTGTAACCATGAGTTTATATCGCTTCCTGCAAAATGTATACAGTTAGTTGCATTTCTTGGGTCATGTTGGTTTATTTCCAACATCTGGCGTCTCTATCATCTCAAGTCACGAGAGATACAGTTTACATATTTGGTGTGAATAACTATTTATTTGTATAATAAAAGAAGTAGGGAAAGTAGCATTGTCTATCCCCATCATTAGCAAACTGATGCAAAAACCATCATGTTAGGAAAACGGATTTCAGTAATAGCTCCATGTACCAAAGCCAGGAAGTAAGTTTCTAGCAAAAACAAAATTAGCTGAAGTATTGACCTTGAACTTCTAAATTCCAAAACTTTGAGAAAATAAATGTCTGCTGTTAAAGCCTTGTGTCTGTAATCTTTGCTTGTGGCAGTCTTCTTAGACTAGTATGGTCTTGGATCATGTTTCACTTTTACAAGAGTAACTGATCATTCTAAGGAGCACAGTTCCATCTTTTGAAAAGCACCTCTTGCCAAAAAATAAATCTTAGGCTAACCTTGTTTAAAATATGGAACTGTACAAAGATGGCTTTCCTAAAGAGGGCTTTGTTGTATGTATCTAGGGAAGGTAATTCTGAGAACATAAGGCCATTTCTTTGAATAGGTCTTGTTGAAGGTGCCATTAAAATTTTCATTTGTTCTTTAGACAATATTGTTTTTAGTTAGATTCCCTGAGAATTTTGTTTAACATTTCTTCTTCTGTGTAGACCAGATAAATAAAATATATTTCTTCATTTAATAAAGGTATATATTCTTTTTTCTACATTGTGTTCTTAGGGCCAGAAGTTATACATGTACATATAAGCTGATGAATTCTGGTCAACATAGATACAATCTTCTGTGAACTAGCCACCCACCTCAAATTTGATTTAGTCCTGAAGGTCAAGTGTGTTGTTCAAAGTCATGTAGCAATCCCTGGTAAACAAGGAAATATTCAAGGCACTAGAACCTCAGTCTGAGAAAATTTGTCTTTTCAGGTTCTTCATATACAGATAACCACCATAGATCAGATATTACTGATGGGAGTAACCCTTCCCAGCTTACTTTAGGATGCCAGTTGTTAAATACACCTTTTATAAAATTTTAAAATGTGTATGGTCTTTATTTGGTCCATGCCACAGGTGAAAACAGCATTTCCTACTTATCTGTTCCAGTCATTTTTGGAACATTTTGCTATTTTGTAATTTCTACCTTCAGAATGCATATCTATCTTTCTCGAACTCTTCAGGCTACCTGCTACCAATCACTTATATTGTATTATTATATCATTATATTTATTATATCTGTATCACCCTTCTATTACTATCATTCTAATGTTCTTTTGTATTGTAGAACCAATTTCTTTTTACCCTCTTTGTTATGAAGTCAAACATAGATACTATCTCTAAATGCCAGTGTCCACATGTGATACTAGAAATAAACACAAGAATAAGACACATCCTCCTTGCAATTAATGAGTTCATAGTTAAACTTGAACTGACACCCTCTTAAATTACTACACCATGGTTCCCCTTTGGGGAACGTTTTAGATAGTACAATTATCTCTCACTTTCTTCTGTTTTTTTTTTTTTTCCTTTTGTTTTTTTAGTCCATTGCTAGCCACTTTTCACTTCATTGTTCATCTATGGCCTTTTTCAGCAGGGTATCTGAGATGTTCTTGGTAGGATCAATACAGATCCCTATTTATATCTGTCACCTTGACATATTAGTACCAATGCTTGATTTAGTCTTAAAAGTATCCTAGGTGGATAATTATTGGATTACTTGTGTTTTGCACATCAGATATCAATATACAAATCACATGTAAATGTGAATTTAACTTCCATCTTTTCATATATTCATTCACTGACTATGTAAAAGTTTCTTAACACCCTGTATAATTTTCCTTCTTTAAAATAGAACATGACAGTATCCCCTTACAGCATTGATAAAGAAGTTCCAAAGATCCCTAATATAATCTGCTTAGTGCCAAACATAATAAGAGGAAATTGTTATTCACTATGTCGTGTTTCTAGAAGGTCATTTCTCTTGGCTCTGGTAACTTCCTACTGTTTTCTGTTACTGACATACATCTTTGTGTTCCATTCTGTCAGCTGCCACTTTCTTTTTCACACTTATATCCCTATCCTCTGCTGTCCTTGACTAGAGCAGCTATTCTTCATTGCTTTGCATTTCTGCACAGATGAGCACAATTGAGAAGACTTGCCAGAACAGCACACGCGAACATAGATGAGTGCTGTGTCCCAGGAGCTGGTGAAGGCAAAGAGAAGGTGGAGTGGAGAAGTCCATTCACAAGCTATAGTGGAAGATGACTGATGATGACGTTCACTTGGAGTGAGTGAATAGAAGAGTCAAAAGGAGGGGCTCTACCTTAGGTCAGCATACTGACATGGGTGGCACCTCCAACTACTTACTGCCTTCCATGAGAGCTAAACCTTTTTACAGGATATATTTAACATATAAAACACAAAAATAGGAAGATCTTTACCCTGTAGCTTGGTTTTTGTATAACATTTTTCCCTGTTAGGGCAAAGAATGAAAATTTGGGAGTGTCACATGACTTTAGTATACAGTCTTCTTCCACTTGTGAACCTCAGGGGAAGAATCAATCATCTTGGGCCTTAGTTTTCTTACCCAGCCTTCAGAATAATTTGCAGATGGTCTGACTTGGGTTTATATTCTGGTATCCAAATTGATAGCTTTTGACATGCAAAGTTTCCCAAACATTCAATTGTAAAATAGGAATAATAATTGAGTTGGGATTATGAGGAAGTTCAATTAAACCATGTAAAGAAATGCTCTTTAGATTCAATTACATTATCATCATTGCAAATGTTATTTCATCATTACTCCAAAGTTCATGCTCCTAAAATAAAAATAGGAAACACTTCTATGGACTTTGGGTAGACTAATTGGGCTGCTACCACTTGTAAATATTGGATGTACAATGATCACTAGATAAATCATTGATTCACAACCTAAAATATTATATAGCACTAGCTGATAAAACATTATTTTGGGACTAGAGGAATGGCTCAGCTCTTTAAAATTACTGATTGTAGGACACAAGTTCAGTTACCAGTACCATGTTGGCAGCTCACAATCATCTCTAAATATAGGCCCACTCACATGGTGCACAGACATACATGCAGGCAAAATAGTCATACACACAAAAAATATAAATAAAGGTTAATAAAATTATGGTCACCTACTACACAGTTTTCATTTCCACTTCTCCTTCTTTTTCCGACTTTAATGCCTTTCTCTCCCTTCCCTCATCTTCTCTTCATACAATATAAACTCCAGAAAGCTAAAGACTGTAGACACCTCTCAACAGCTGTGTCTCAACACTTGCCACAGTCTCTGGCACTTAATAAATGCTCAGCACCTAAAAGTTAAATTAATATGAAAATTAAAAAAAAACAATTGGGGGAGATGAGGCTTAGTAGAAATTATATAAAGAAAATCATAGGTGATATCATTGGTAGAATAAATAAAATCAATCATTTACAGACTTTGAAATGAAATCTCTCCTGTACACTTTTTGATTCACAGTCGAAAAAATTGTTGCTAAGTCATAATTTGATATAAGAGAACCTCCCTAGTAATGGGGTCCTGGGCTACTGAACTAATTAATACTGGATGGAAGATGCTTTGGCAATTATGAGTCATGCTATAGGACATAGCCTTGAATTAGGCCCTAGATATCTAAATCAGGGATGATTCAAATGAATATGTATGTAATATAAGTCTTCAATGTCGGCTGTTTAGTTTATTCCTGTGGCACACAAGGCTAGGGCCTTCACAAGAAACTAATTGAACATTTGTTAAAAGTTATGACAAATCCAGGCTTCTTCATTTGGTATAGAAAGTGGTTTTATTGCTTTCACACTTAAATATCCTCATGGAAGAGAATCATGTGATGAAAGTGTAAGATACATAATAAGATAAAACATGTCTCTGTACTATGAAGGACACAAATAGATGGAGTATGCTAAGTAGATTAATTTTGGGCTATCTTAATGTAAGGGGTCTTCATTTTTATCTACCTATGAATAACCCCCCATCCTCCTAAGGGTAAAAGTCACTGTCTGTTTCAAAAACAAGATACACAAATACAGTAATAAAATGCAGCAAGAGAAGACATTATGCTTATTTTTAGAAGAATCACAAATAAATGCAAATGTTATCTGAGCTTTTGACCCATGGGAGAAACATATGCTGGCAAGTGAGGATTTATTAGGAAAAAACATACCCAGTGGGTGAAAATATAATTGGAATTATGACTTCCCACTTTTAGTTAAGTTAAATTTATTTTTAACTGATACATAAATACACAAAAGTTGCATATATTAAAGGGGAGTCGTGTGATGGTTTGATGCTTGTATGCATTACACAATGTTTAAATTAGGTTAAACGCATAATGTCTCAGATATGGATCATTTACTTATGATGCAAATATTCAAAATTCCTTCTTCCATCTCCTTGAAAAAGAGAGCATAAAACTGCTTTCTGTGGTTAACCTGTTGTGCAAAAGAACCTCAGAACTTCTTGCTATTATCTATCTGTAACTCTTCAGTATTCTGTTTTTTCTTCTTTATCTACAACCTTGCCTGTCCATAGCCAGGGTGCTGCTATGAAGACTCAAGCATGTCTTCAAAGCCAAATATTAATCTTTTGTAAAAGTATAGTTTCATATGGTGTTTGTGATCACTTGAGAAGTTTATTCACTTGCTGAAAAGAGTTTCCTCAGTATTCTGGTGGAGCCATTTTCTTTGTTTATCCATGCAACTAATATTTGTCCAATGATGCTATAGTTGAAATAAGATGGGATGGACCTAGGAGATGTAGTGCTTGCAC
This sequence comes from Peromyscus leucopus, assembly GCF_004664715.2. Classification (NCBI taxonomy): domain Eukaryota; kingdom Metazoa; phylum Chordata; class Mammalia; order Rodentia; family Cricetidae; genus Peromyscus; species Peromyscus leucopus. The sequence continues at coordinate 35,717,595 of NC_051063.1, forward strand.
ACATAGAGTTGAATGTATTTTTTTTCCTATTTTCTAATTTGTCCTCTGGTATCTTTGAATTTCTCCTCTTCCTCCTTTTCATGCCAAAGTAAAATGAAAGAGGACTTATGAATAAAACACCTGTGTTTAATAAAAGCATGGGGTCTATATATGTGCAAGTGTGTCTAAAAGTTCTGCCTAACCCCTGAAAAGGCATCAAAATGACACATCCCCTGAAAAACTAGGAATCTTGTTCTGGTTGTAGATATGAGGGAAGCCTGAAAAAGAGAAGAAACATGTACAACAAATGGAATGCTTTCATTGTGTATGCTAGTTTCTCTGTACATCTATGTTGAAATGAAGCTGATTCAGAAAGTGAGAAAAAAATCTTAAAGTTGTTTGCTTTGCAGACATCTTGGAGATGTACAAGGTTTTCAGTTCTGCCCTTAAGGAAGGACAGTTCAACTGAACTGAAGTAGTGTGGCAATAAGTTTGGTTATCATTTTTAAAATTTCAGTGATAGCAAAGAATAGGTGACAAGATGTCTGGGTTGAAGCCAGGGTATGGTACAAATCACACACTAACTGACACAAATCTCATCACCTTGCTAATCATACTGTGTTGCCCATTGGGACCACATTGGTGGTTTCAATGAGAATGGCCCTCATTAGGCTTATATGTTTGAATACCCTGTCTCTATGTGGTGGTACTATTTGGGGAGAATTAGAAGATGTGGACTTAGAAGAGTTGTATAACTGAGGTTGGGCTTCAAGGTTTCAAAAGCTCATACCATTCCCAGTTAGCTGTCTCTGGTTTATACTTCTGAATCAATATGTAAGCTCTCAGCCACTGCTTCACTGCAATACCTGTCTGCTTGTGGCCAAGGTCCCCCACCATGGGGGTCATGTATTCTAACTCTCTGAAAATGTAAACCCAAATAACCTTTTTCTTCTATATGTTGCTTTGGTTATGCTGTCCTACTACAGTGACAGAAAAGTAACTATGACCCATTTCTACGAAAATTAATAAAAAGCCACTTTATTTCAATAGGACATGTTGGAAAAGATGAAGCAAAAGGCATGTAAATACAAAGAGAATGATTTCAAAATCTTTTTTTATTAAGGAATTTTTTATTCACTCTACATACCAACCATAGATCTTCTTCTCCTTCCTCCTCCCACCCTCCAGCCTTCCCCCGCAACCTACCCCCATTCCCTCCTCCAACAAGGTAAGGCCTCCCATGGGGAGTCAGCAGAGCCTGGTACATTCAATTGAGGCAGGTTCAACCCTCCCCCACCCCCTGCATCAAGGCTGTGCAAGGTGTCCCACCATATGTAGTAGTCTCCAAAAAGCCAGCTCATTCACAAGGAATGGATCCTGATCCTACTGCCAGGGAGCCCCTTAAGGCAATCAAGCTACACAACTGTCTCATTTATGCAGAGGGCCTAGTCCAGTCCCATGGAGGCTCCACAGCTGCTGGTCTAAAGTTCATGAGTTCCCACTAGTTTGGTTTGGTTGTCTCTGTAGGTTTCCTCATCATGATGTTGATGTCCCTTGCTCAGAGAATCCCTCTTCTCTCTCTTCAATTGGACTCCTGGAGCATGACCTGGTGCTTGGCTGTGAATCTCTGCATCTCTTCCATTGGTTACCGGATTAAGGCTCTATGATGACACTTAGGGTATTCACCGATCTGATTATTGGGGTAAGCCAGTTCAAGCACCCTCTCTACTACTGCTAGTAGTCTAAGCTGGAGTCATCCTTGTGAATTCCTGGGAACTTCCCTAGCACCTGATGGCATAGCCATATCTGAATGGAATGGCGGAAGTCATAAGGCCAGTACAGCTGCTTGACAAAGATCCAGCAAAGCTGAGCCACATGATGGCTGCCATGCCACTTTTGGTTTTCATCTCCACCTGTTACATATTTGGGGCACTTTTAATATTTGTACAGTTTGAGAATATTGGGTTGATGAAAAATTCCTTATGAGTCATTTGTCTTCTCCCAGGAATGCTGCTTCTAAGCTTACCCAGGAAAGTTGTAAACATACTATTTTCCCCCACTTTTAGGGAGATATTCTTATCTACTTGAAGGTCTTCATTATGCCTTGGAGGTTGTGATAATAAAGAAGCCAGAGGGCTCTTCATGAGACTATGAGACATTCTTGAAACATCTGTACCTGTACTTACACAGGAACAAGATATTCAAAACGAAGTAAACTTTAAAAAGTCAACAAGATTCAGTGGGCTAGAGGAATTGTACACAGTTCAGATTACAAGCCTCTTCCCACTGTTATGTGGCATACAACTCTGCCCTACATAGAGACATACTGATGAGCAAAGTATGGAGTTGAAAGATGATAAAAGTATGAGGTGTCAGGACCTCCCTCTCTTAGAAAAGTTAGCTCATGTAGAGCCACTATAATGTCATATGATCAAGGAACAACAGAATGCCAGGATTAGATATACAGACAAATTCTATAAAGATCTAAATGTGAGCATTGATTGTATTATGCTAGAATTTGAATAATAACTGCACCAGCTTTGGCCTGAGGATTTTTCTTGAGCACTCTGAACACTAAGAGTTAATAATACACTGCTTGAGACAAGGCAAAATGCCCAGGGTGGCTGAAGATTTTGTTTTGGTATAGTATCCTTGAAGCAACCAAAGCAACCAGCCTGAGCACAGGCTGTCATATGCCTCTAGATTCCCAAAAATTGGGTTATAGGGTTAACGAGTAAGAATGATAACTCTGTTTATTAATGATGTCAAAACTTGAGGGAAAATGATTGGAAATAATAACTCTATTCTGTCATAGTTTATTAATGATGACTAAAAGATGAGCAAAAGGAAGTGAAACACATGTCCAAAAACAAAAATGATATGATCTACATTTTGGAACATCATGAATGTATCCCTGCTTAGTAATTCTATATAAATAAAGAAACACTCTGGCTGCTAGTCAGTCAGGCTGCAAGATTCTCCTGACCACCATGGCTTGGCTCACTTCCTTCTCCCACTGACTCCTTACATCCTCTGCAGTACCCATCCACTGACAACGATGGCTCCCAGCAACCTGATTTCTCCGTATCCCTATGATGTCTTCTTCTATCATGGTATTTCTTTCATCGCTCTTTCACTCCATCCCTGTTCCAGCTCAACCATCCTGTTCCCTTATGTTCTCATCCCCTGTCCCCTACCCTCCATTGCCCCACCTCATCCCCAGTTTACTGATAGAGATCTCATCCCTTTCCCCTTCCCAGAGTGATCCGTTCATCCCTCTTAGGGTCCTCCTTCTTAGCTAGCTTCTCTGAAACTGTGGGTTGCAGTCTGGTTATCCTCTGCTTTACATCTATGAGTGAGTACATACCATGTTTGTCCTGCTAAGTCTGGGTTACCTCACTCAGGATGACATTTTCTAGTTCCATCCATTTGCCTACAAATTGCATGATGTCACTGTTTTTTTGTTAACTACTGAGTAGTAATCCACTGTGTATATGTACCACATTTTTTTTCACCCATTCTTTACTTGAGTGGTACCTACGATTTTTCCAGATTCTGGTTATTACAAATAATTCTGCTATGAATAGAGTTGAACATGTGACCTTGTGGTATGACTGAGTTTTCATCTACTCTTCAGTTAAGGGGCATCTAGGTTTTTTCCAGGTTCTGTCTATTACAAATAAATCTGCTATGAACATAGTTGAACATGTGACCTTGTGGTATGACTGAGCATTCCTTGGGTATATGCCCAAGAGTGTTATGGCTGGATCTTGAGGAAGATTGATTCCCAATTTTCTGAGAAACTGCAATTTTGATTTCCAATTTTAAAATCTCAGTATAATTCTTGAGAGCAGTAGTGCTAAAGCAGAATAACAATGTTGGATGGGGAAAATCATCCTCCAACATTCACACAGTCTGTGCTTTGACATCAGGTAAAGGTTACTTTCCTCTTCCCATGTTAATCTTCCCTTAAACTGCCTTCTTCAGTTTGATGTTTAATTTTATTTCAACATATGCAGTTACTCATTTCTTAAATCTCTTGCTGGAGATATATCACCCAAATCATTCTGGGAAGAACAAGTGTCACTGCCTGTCAACAGATCACTCATCATTTGTCTGAACTGTAAATAGATATGTGGTATAAGAAGATGCCCATGTCTACTGGCTGGTCCTGATGTGCTGTGGATATCGCTCTGTATAAATAAAGTGCTAATTGGCCAGTAGCCAGGCAGGAAGTATAGGCAGGACAAGCAGAGAAGAGAATTCTGGGAAGTGGAAGGTTGAGACAGAGAGACGTAAGATGTAAGGTACCAGTAAGCCATAAGCCATGTGGCAACTTATAGACTAATAGATATGGGTTAATTTAAGATATAAGAACTAGATAACAAGAAGCCTGCTGCAGCCGTACAGTTTGTAAGCAATATAAGTCTCTGTGTGTTTACTTGGCTGGGTCTAAGAGGCTGCAGGACTGGTGGGTGAGAGAGATTTGTTCTGACCAAGGGCCAGGCAGGACTGGAGAAAACTTCAGCTACACTGATGGGAATAAGGAAGGTTCTTTTCTTTTGTATCTCTATGAGTAAAGTCAAGAGGCAGAAGCCCTCTGGGCACTGCAGTGGGTGATGAGGTGTTTCAGAGCTTGAATCACTGTTTAGCTTTCCCTCTGCCCTATCTTGCTTCTAAACCTCAATTTCACAGGTGTTGATAGCTAAAAAGTATTATTAATACCCAATTTCATCTCAGCATCTGCTTCCAGAGATTGCAACCTGCAGCCCTCACCACCACTGTTAACTTTTGCTTGAGTAAAAGGACTGTCATTACAAACCCCAGGTACCAGTGATCATCTGCATCCTCCCTAAAGGTATAGCTGTGACTTATCTAAAGGGGTATTTTAAGGCTTTGATTGTCTCTGTTATAATGCACAAGCTACTGCTCAGCATAACAAGAATAAAAATATCCATTGCCTCAATCCCTAAGAAAAGAGTAAAATAAAAGGCATCAAGTTTTGAATGTCTGCATATTCTCTGTCCAGTGCTGTCTTCAGAGTTTATTATGCCTAAGGGTCTACAATACACACACAAGTCAAATGAACAAATGAATACAGAAGGAAAACATCTACCTAGGGCTTTGTTTTTAACACCAGTGGGAGTCTGTTGATGGGGAGGCATATGGTCCCAATGGGAAGCCAGGCTGGCGAAGGTCAAAGTCCTCTTTATGTCACAGAGGTTCTAAAGTTGCTCAGGGGGAAAGAAAACAATTTAAAACCAGGAGATGAAAAAATAGTTGTGGATGCACATCACCCCAAGAAACTGTTTCTCCTCTTCATCTGTTACCCCACTTGAGTGTCCAAGGAAGTTACATTTGGACCACTGCCTGGAGTTTCTCCTCACTCTAAATCTCGCTTTGCATTGCTTATTGAAATGTTATACTATCAACAATCCTCTCCAGTCACTCATGTAGTATATTTTAAGCCATTTATTATGTTAAGTGGTATTAGAAAACATATTCTTAAAGCTATGGATTTATACTATCTTCTCTACTCTCTTGAATTAAGTCAAAACCAGAACTGGAATTAGTAAGAGCAGATATTGAATATTTTATGTTTCCTTTTGTATCATCACTGAATAGGGTAGAAATGTCTCTTTATGAAAGTTGCTATTGCACACAATTCCAAATGAAGAGAGTTTAGCAGCACCCTAAAGATCACCTTCAGACTTAAGGCCATGGTAAGTTAGGATCTTTATCCAGTACCAGTCTGATCCAGATGCGTTATCTGTGTTTACAAGGCACATTCCCTTCAGAGGTACTCAGTGACAACTCACAAAATCTATTTTTCTTCTCTTTAAAAACTAAGATGATACCAGATCTCTTTCAAGTATAATACACCTGATTCTTTATACATTCATGTACATATGTGTGTTCATTACATAAATATGTGTGTGTATATACATATATACATATATATGTAACTTATGAGAAAAATGAGCACTGCTGTTTCCATTTTTTCCTTTTCAACTTCTTGTTCTTTGTTGTTTTCAATGAACTAAGGAGCCTGGCTTCTATTTTCATTTGCATATTTTATTTCTCCTTACTTAATTCTTCCTTACTGAAAAGTGTATATCCCATCTGTTTATTGTTTCATTGTAATATTATATAAAGGGTAGTTATAGTTACTATGTCAGAGACAAATAGAGTCAGCTGAACTATGTACTTTAAAATATATAACAATGGTGTATACTGTTTTTAATGCCTCTAAACATCTCAAACATGAACAATGGTCAAGTAATAGCAAACTTTTTGTTTAAAGAGAAATATAGTACAGCACTTCCACTAATTGCACAGAGGCCAATTGGATTTAAATAATGTATTCATAAAAATAATGCTACACAAAAGTGTATTTTAAATATGCTATTTTAAGCAGCATACCTTTGTAATCTCTTCTGAATACTAATTTTAATATCAATCAAAATGTGAAGTAAAAAATACATTTAAAACACTTTAAAAGAGAAAATAATAGGTGAGTATGCTTTTCTGTGTTTGAGACTGATTTATGTGAAAGCTGCAACAGGTCTACCTGTAATCCTGGGCGGCTCAGTCTTTCAACCTGAACCTCCTTCTTGGCAACTTAATCACTCAGGAGACTCTGATGTACCTCTACGGCCTGTGTGTGTAACAGCAAAAGCCAAAGCACCACTTGGGAGTCAGTCACTGAACCTTAATGTTGGTCCATATTTACCTGTCCTTATCCTTTTCTTTATGTGTGATCTCTCTTTGCACACAGAGTAACCATCTGTATTTCTTTGATCCTAGAAGATATGGCTTTTACAGAGAAATTGGTTCTCTATGGTATTTTGTTCTTATCTTTGATTATATTCTGAAAATGTTTCTGAAGAGAAGTTCCTGTGTTGATATGTTTTAGGAAATTCCCTCTGTTTCAAAGTAGTTTGTTTTCTTCTTGACTGATTTCCTATGGGGCTGTGTTGCATTTTTTTTTTTGAGGTACACTTGACTGTGTTTCAAAGTTTCAGACAAAGCTGTTGCATCTCACTTTGAATCTTTGAGTTTCACATCGTGAAAAAGTTTGCTCAGTTTGGAAACACATTTGTCCCATAAACTGTAGTGGGTAACTATTCCAGCTTTGACCTGGAAGTACTATACTCAGTGATGTTTCTGGTAACTGTCACGCCTACCTATGGCCTGCCACTGAGGCGCAGCTGAGAGGGGAGCCCTTAAGACCCTAGATATGGATGTGCTGGCTCTCTTGGTTCCTGGTAATCCTGGATATTGGATGGCAGACAGAGCAGAGTTCTCTGGAGAACACCACTGGACTGCACTTCACCTCTCCCAGATGCTGTAACCTATCCCTTTACTTGTAAGTAAAACACCCAAATAAACCTCCTTTTTAACTACATGGAGTCGCCTTAATACTTCCACCAATAATAAACTCTTCATTAATTCAATTTTTTCATCTGACTTTTCAAATACTTCTTCTTTTCAAATGCTTCAAGACATATAATCTGACAAGATCCATGACCTTTCTTGAAATCCTATTTTCTCTGTACTCTACATTTATTTTCTGCTTTGTTCTTTCTTAACTCATAGTTGGCCCCATCATCAAGTCTTTACTGTGAGGGCAAGCACTGGTGCCTAGACTTCAGCATGGTTTTTGATATTTTCACTGATGTGTTTATCAGCATGCCTTGTTTTGTTTATTTCCTTCTGCTTCCAGGGGATGTTCCATGTGCCTTCAGTCTCATGATTCCTCAAGTAAGCAATTCAAGTTTCCTGGGTTGCTATGATAATAGATTACTCCAGGAGAGTATGCATGGCCAATCTGGACCCAGCTTTTCTGGTATATGGTTTCTGTCAGTTCTTTAGTCTCTGTCCTTTTCTTCATTCAACTGATGGTCCTGTCAAGTTTCCAGGCACAAGTCATGCAAGTTGAAATATGTGATGCCTGAACATCCACACTATGGGGAATTTGCATCTGTCAGTCAGAGGAAGGGACACTCCTGAAACAAATGGACAAAAAAAGGTAAATTCAGGTATAAAAATAAAATAAATGTGTGTGTGGGGGGTGTGAATTTATATTTGTTAGGTGAAAAACCCGAAATAAGTAGGATCTAGAAAATATAGGTAGTTATATGTTGGTCTTTTGGGGCAATTTGGGGCAACCTCAGAAGTAAGGTTAAAATGCATGGTAGTTTTATTGGCTTCTAGATTAAGTCCAGAAGACATGCCCTTGGTTCCCAAAAAGGAAGGTAAGATTGGCTTCTTTTGAAGTAATAAGAGAAGGATTGAGGAAAAAGCATGTGGGCAAAGGATCCAAACATATCCTCATTTTCACAATTGATTTGTGGAGTCTTGTATGTGTAGAATTGGATCTCAGGGAGGCTGGCCTTGCAGGTGTTGCCTCTTGGGCTATGAATGGCTTCAACCAATCACACTACTCTTTGAAGCCTACCAAGAAGTCAATAAAGCTACCTTAAGGGCATGGAGAAAATTGCCCAACAAAGAAAAAGCATAAAATAAAATTAAGGATGATTGCATTAAATAATGATGATGATGATGATGATGATGATGATAATAATAAAACTTAGTGCTAAGCTGTGGCATGCTGCTAGGCAAGCCAGCAGTGGCTGCTTGTAGTCATGACTTCCTGTTGTCTGGCTTTTAAAAGCAGATCCAAGAGAGGCACATTATAAGGGAATGCTCTTACTGGTTTCTGAATTTTTCTAGTTTTTAACCAGTGTAAACAAATGATCCCAGCCAGAGACCCTATGTTTTAATATTCTCTTCTCAATCTAGTGTTGAGCACTGCAGCAAACCATCTCTGGACTAAGAGTTAAAATTCATCATGAATTTCATCATCTAGGAAATAAGGAAGAGGGAATGCGGGTTGTTGAGGAAGCCTTAAGTGAATATGTAAAGAGCAGGTCAAGTCCTGAGTAAATGTGTGTTTTTGACATTGGCTAATCATTGGTTCTCAACCTGTGGATCATGACCCCTTTGGAAAACCTCTGTCTCTAAAAATATTTACATTATGATTTGTAAAAGTAGCAAAATTACAGTTATTGATTAGCAACAAAAACAATTTTATGGTTGAGAGTCAGCACAACATAAGCAACTGTATTAAAGGGCCACAGCCAGGGGAAAGTTAGGAACCACTGGACTAATGCTGGACTAATGGGTATATGGGTATGTGAGAAATTAACAACTTTATCATATGGTTTAGGCTCTGAACAACAGAGTCTTCTAGTCCAAGTATGAGTATTTATGAACAACTGATCAGTATGTTCAAAATCTAGTAGCTGCAGCTTTCTCTTCCTACATGTTTACTGCCTCAGATTACTTTCCTACACAGACTTCCTACTGAGACTAGCTAACTCCTCCCTCTGTGCTGTGCTTAATAAATGCACTGAGGTGCTGGATTGTTGAGGTATTAAGTGATGCTCCAGGAAATTGTGCATGGCCCACCTGACCCTAGCTTTTCTGTAAGCATGTCTGTGTGTCTGTCCTCATTACCAAGTCACATTTCCAGACCTAAGTCATGTGGGTCAGGATGAGAAAGGGCTGATCAAATGCATAAAGCAAGTGGAACCATGGGGGCACTATAGGTCCTACTTGGGCCTGAGGAGAACTTAAATGAACAAAGCCATTCAAGCTCTACACAAGAACACACTAAGGTATTATAGTGGAGTGAAAATGAGGAACAAACATTACTGGTGGATGGTCACTGACTTAACATTTCCTTTTGTTACAAGAAGTTCAATTCACATACAGATAGAGTCATGAGGATATTCCAATCAGCAAGGTCCTTATCACTATGCTAAGTGAACATATGAAGGCAGGAGGAAGGAAAGAATGTAGATGTAACCAACCGTTACATCTTATTAAATAAGAAACACAGAACCAATGCAAAGAAGAAAGCCAAGAGATCAGAGCTAAAAGCCTTACCCGCCTGCTGCAGCTAGCCTCTTAAGCCAAGAGACCTCTCTGAAAGAGACCTACTTCCTGTCTGTTTGTCTTTATATAGACTTTCTGTTCTGCCTTCTCATTGGTTGTAAAACCAACCACATGACTGCCTCATCACTGTCTGTTGTACAGCCTTCCAGGTCTTCTATAGTATTGAGATTAAAGACGTGTGTCTCCATGCTGGCTGTATCCTTGAACACACAGAGATCTACCTAGCTCTGCCTACCAAGTGCTGAGATTAAAGGTGTATGCCACGAACTCCCAGCTCTGCTATGATTTGCTATTAGCTCTGACCCCCAGGCAACTTTATTTTTTAACATACAAATAAAATCACATTTCAGTACAAATAAAATATCACCATAGAGAAAGTGCCACTAGTCTATGGTAGAGTCATCCTTGTGGATTCCTGAGAACCTCCCTAGTACTGTTTCTCTCTATTCCCATGGTGTCTTCATTTATCATGGTATCTCTTTCCTTGCTCTCTCACTCTGTTCCCATTCCAGCTCTAATTTCTTGCTCCCCTAAGCTCTCATCCCCCATCCCTTTCCCTCAATTTCCTCTCCTCACCCCCAGTTTGGTCATGTGGATCTCATCCATTTCTTCATCACTGGGCAATCCATCCATCCTAGGGTCCTGCTTACAAGCTAGCTTCCATGGAGCTGTGGTTTGCAGTCTGGTAATCCTTTGCTTTATATCTAGTATCAACTTATGAGTTAGTACATACCATGTTTGTCCATCTGAGTCTGGGTTACCTCACTAAGGATGATATTTTATAGTTCCATCCATTTGCCTGCAAACCTCATGATGTCATTGATTTTTTTTTCTGCTGAGTAGTACTCTATTGTGTATATGTACCACATTTTCTTTATCTGTTCTTCAGTTGAGGGGCATCTGGGTAATTTCCAGGTTCTGGCTATTAAAAATAATGCTGCTATGATTCTGAGATACCATCATAAACCTGTCAGAATGGCTAAGATCAAAAACACTGAAGACAGCTTATGTTGGAGAGGATGCGGTGCAAGGGGAACACTCCTCCACTGTTGGTGAGAATGCAAACTTGTACAGCCACTTTGTAAATCAGTATGGCAGTTTCTCAGAAATTTGGGAATCAATCTTCCTCAAGACCCAGCTATACTATTCTTGGGCATATACCCAAGGAATGCTCAATCATACCACAAGGACACATGCTAAACCAGGTGGGAATCTTTCAGTCTGAAGGAAATATAGACAAAATACATACATGACTTTTTCCTCAAAACTACTGAGGGAAATGGTCTCTTCTTATGATGAACATAATAATTTTGTGTAACATACTATTATATACATAATTATGTACTTTCTTGAATCTTTGCAACATTATACTAGGTAGAAATAAGTTAACATATCTGACTTCACTCAAAGGAAGAAATGTATACAAAGGTGTGAACACAAAAAGGTGAGGGTCAGGAAAGATAACCCATAATCTGTCCATTGTGGCTGCCAAAAATATTGAGCTTTGAATCTTATCTTGACAGTATGAGATTACACTGAATTATTTATTTAGATATCTCATCTTGCGAGAGCAGAGTCCAAAGGCATGAATGTACCACAATGCCTTTTGAAAAGTTTTCAGTTTCAGGATACAATAAAGCTGAAATGTAAATGGATGACTCTAAAGTGAGACCTAGGGGATAAGAATACAGAAAACACGATGGGTTTTGTAATGGAAGATAGATTTCTTCTGGTAGATATAGAAATTTTTCATTAGGTTTATAGAATGGATGGGCTTGAGGCAAGGAAGAATGCAATTATGAAAATAAATCCCTTCTCTCCTAAATATTCCAATAGAGTCTTGAGAAGTTTGGTTGAATTCTATATATGGGAGCTTTAAACATTTGCAGATCTTTGATTTTCTGAAAGCTAGTTAATGTGTGCATTGAAACTAAAGACAGGGTTATGAAGATAAAATAAGATGGTGTCAGGGATCCAAAGAAAAATTAAAAGCTTTCCAGATAATTTTCTGCTAGGCCAGTATCCTGTGATACAGCTAAACTATATCACAGTGACAATACAAAAATCCCCAATGATATTTCTGAATACATTATTTGAATCTGTATTCTAGGTGCTTATCAGCTTCACACACAGAAATCACATCCTTCAAGAGTGAGCATGGATGAAAGCCTTCTTTATAGTACAGATTTAAGATGGGTTATGAGAAGCATTTTTCTAATTATGCTTTATCAATAAAAACACAGGAGCCAGATATCAAGGTAAGAACCTGATTGATCAGAGAAGTGGCCAGGGACATCCTTTCTCCTTCCTCTATCTGAAAGGACCAAGAATCTTTCTAAGCCCCTCCCTACCACTTACTGTGTCTCTTTGTCTTCAGTCCACCAAAACCTCTAGAACTAATTTTGGTCAGCTAGTAGCTAGCTCTGCTCTCTGATTCAAAGTAAACTTTATTGTCAGTCTTGGGAGTGTCAGAGTGAGATCAAAATATCCCAATTCAGTTGTGACACCATGTGGGTTTTTACTTAGTGGCCTTATTATCTTTATCAAAGAAAGAAATCAAAATTATTATTATACCCATTAATTAATGTATCTCTGAACTCTCAGAAGAACGGCTTCTATTTGTATTAGATGGAAATTAATAGAGACTCATAACTGGTAAAGGTGCAGAGAAAAAGACTGAGCAATCTTCAACCCTAAATGGGAGAGGGATGTATATTCTATACCACAACTTTTACCCCCAATCTCAGGGATCACCAAAGAAGAAGGAGCAAAAAAATAGAGTCTAAGGGCAGAGGTGGTAATGATTACAAGGAAACTGTTCTGGATACAGTCGGGCAGATGCACATTTGAGTTCCCAATGCTTATGACAGCATGTACAAGACCTGTGCATCCTAAAGCCAGACCAAATGATCCACTGAGAGGGGAGTAGAGATGAAGTCCAAACCTAGGCTGAGGAGCGATGGCACACAGTTAGTGCTGGGAGAGAGACGGAGTTTCCTTTCAGAGTGTAGCCCCTGGTGAGCCAACCACTCTCCAGCAGAAGGCCACACATCTAAGAGTACAAGGGCAGCACAAGTTAACTTAACGAGTTAAGAAATAAAAGTGGACACAAAGTTGGAAAGGAAGGGGCTGTATCTGGGAGGACTTAGGCAAGGATGAATATGATTAAAACGCATTGTTTTAAATAAGGAACTACTAAAAATGTAAAAAAGAAAAAGACAGAAAGCGAAAATAAGCTTTCTTAAATGAAAAATCAGCTATTATCTAAATGCCTTCAGAAAAATGGTGAGGAACATTTCAGGAAAGCAAAAAGCCACAGGAGAACATGAAGGCAGTTGGTGTCCTCAGTTATAGATTGTCTCATACATAACCTATCAAAATATCAGCACCTTTAACATTTTATTTTATTTAAATTATTCCAGAGATAAAAGTATTTTAAGACTAAGAAAAACATTCCTATGCCTTTCATATAGGTTTCACAACTCTTGATATTTCACCTTTTATTTCATGAATCTTTAAATCTGTGATATAAATATACCAGTATATGTATAAATTTGAATGATTAAAGACTATGTTACAAAAATTATGCTTTAGTACCCTGAGAACTTTCATATTTACTACTTACAATGAATGACATTTTCATACATAGCCACAGTACCATGTCCAAAGAAATAATTTATTAGCATAATAATCTGATCTACAAATTTTATTTAAAAATTATGTAATTTATCAGCAGACTTGGTCTTAGAAATGATTAACTCTAAGGTTAATGTAAGTAATATAGTTATAATTTTTGTAGTGTATTTAAAATACTTTGACAGTATTTTTTGAGATTTTTTTTAGGCTGAAAGATCATAAAAAAATATATTGTCAATCGTTTCCTGATATTCAGTTTTAGAATTTTATTGGCTGGTTCCATGTCATGTGTTTTGTTCAAAATGATTAAAAAAAAATGAGACTGCTTTTGGGTTGAAGCCCACATATTCTCCACATTGTCACAGTGCATATATGCCCTGTTATAGTGATGTCATCATTGACATTTAGGGAAGTGGGCATCTTTCAGCCTTCCCTTCTGTGCATCTCTTGCCCATCTCCTTTGAAATTAATAAACACTTTTTGGGAAGATACCCTGAGATTTCTGAAATATTTCTGCTTGAATCAAGTACTACTATGAAAGTTTTCAAATGTTTATTTTCCTAATACCATTATTTCTATTGAATCTACTTGTTATCCTAAACTACAGTAATTAATTTTTTCACTTAGTTGTGCCTTAACCTGTAAGATGAATTGCTAAATGGTTTTATTAATAAAAAACCTGAGTCAGATATTGGGGTGAAAACTGAATGATCAGAGGAATAGGACAAGCCACAGCCAACCTCACCTTACTAACTCCTCAGCCTCCAGAGAGAGCTATTTCCTGTATATTCACACCTATATCCTTTCTGTCCCTGCCATCTCACCTCCTCTCTCCACCCAGCTACATCACTTCCCCTTTCTGTCCGGCTCTATCACTTTTTGTCTGTCTGTCCAGACCTCCAGACCTCTATGGTTAACCAGTGATGGGAATAAATGTATGTGCCACCATGCCTGGCTCTGTTCCCAGTATGGCCTTGAACTCACAGAGATCTGGATGAATCTCTGCCTCCTGAATGCTAGGATTAAAGGTGTGTGCTAACATTGCCTGACTTCTATGTTTAATATAGTGGCTGGCTTTTTCCTCTGATCTCCAAGCAAGCTTTATTTATTAGAACACGCACATGCACGCGTGCACGCGCGCATACACACACACACACACACACACACACACACACACACACACACACAAATATCATTGCATTTATTGTTGCAATATTATACTGGATGAGCAGGTTATATTTATGTTTTTAGAATCACATACACATACATATATTAGAACAATTAATAAAAACAAGGCCATGGATTATAAAGGGAAATAGGAGAGGTATATGAGAGGGTTTGAAGGGAGGAAAGCAAATGGAAAAATGGTGGGATTATATTATCATTTCAAAAGACAAAAAAAAAATTTAAAAATATACTTACAGGATTTTTATTTTTTATATAATGGAGTCTTACCAACATTGTTTAGTTATGCTCAAAACCATCTAAGTTGGCTAGTGGTAAATACTTTCAAGCTCACTTTTGAGTCCTTTGACATTTTCCTCTTATTCTGTGAACACATTTCCCCTAGTTGTCACAAGATGTTCCAGCTTGATTTGGACATCTGTTGTTAAAGTCTTAGAGTCATTTTTCCATAGAGCTGTAGTTATGGTAATAGATGTGATAATTAGAAACGAGCATCTGATTGCTATGTGCACTGATGACCAATTTTTTTCTCCCATTGGACAGAGTTTGACATAATGTATGTGTACATTATAAATTTTTTGTATCCTATTTATATCCCAATTTATCGAATATTGTTTGCCTCAGTATTTGACTTTGAATTCAATGTGTTTTGTTTCCTTCTGGCTCTCTACTGTTGTTCATAACCTACTTTCCTGGACTTAAGGAGCTTGGATCTTTTTATCCCATTCAAACCATTTTCTTATTTGCTAATTCTCTTCACAAATAGCTGGTTGACCAGTCAACTCTTTGTTATGGAAGCCATTTGAACTTGACTTTTTTATTGAATACTGAAGCTTCAGTATCAGTTACTGAGACACTTGCTGTGGTAAGCCCCACATCCTGTTGGACCTGCTTTAAGGAGATCTAAAACAAATGTTACCCTCAGAATCATTGGGGTTTGAAGAAATTTGTTTGGAATTGGGTTGGGAACTTTTGGGGACTTGTCATTTCTGTATTAGTTGTGCATTATCTTTACCCCTGAGAAAAAGCCCATTATCTTACTCACAAATGTGGCTGATTTTAATCTGTATCTTGCTAGGTAGAAACTAATAGGGGGAACAATTTTCTTTAAATATTGGGTTTGGTGGCTCAGGTTGTAATGTAGAAGATAAGTGCCCATCTAACATGTGTAAGACCCTAAGAAAGATCTCCAGAAATGAAAACAAAAGTGATATTCTGGGCATATCTGACCCAGTCTACCATATGGACAAAAATTTAAACCTGTATGCTAAATTCAACAATCTATTAATAAGATAAACATTTTATGAGACTCAGCTTATCTGAGTATTCTTGAATAGCCAAAACTATAGAGATCAACTGTAGAGTGGTGGGTATGAGAAACAGTGATAGAAGGGAATGGAGAATTAGCATTTAAATAGTAGAGAGCTTCAATTTTGCAGAATAAACAGATAAGTGATTGATTGTTGTGGCTGCACAGCAGTGTGAATGCTCTTAGTGATACTCAGTCATTTCTAGGAGTGGTTAATGTACTGACTTTTAAGTTGTGTGCAGTCTGACATAACTTAAAAATGAATAGATTAAAATTGAATATATCCAAATACTAGCATTGAGATATCCTACAAAGACTGCTACTTCCATCTATTAATATGCAAGATGGTGGGACTCTGAATACATGTTGATCATCTTAAGGGCAGTTAAACTGACTTATAGGTCTTATACTCTTATTTGGCTAGACTTTGCATTAAAAAAATGTTTAGTAGAAGTTATGTGAGAAAGAAGAAAAGGGATAAAAATAGAATTTCATAGTCTCAAAATCAGACCTTTTTTCTATCTCTTGAAAATTCCTTAACTAGGATTTATGCATTAGCTATACTTGAAGTCAATTCATTGAGAATTGTAAAAAAACAGATACGACTTGGAATGATAGCTCTACTTTTTATAATACCCCCCAAGTCTCACCCCAAATTATTGTTATTTTTTCATACAGTGAGATTCAAGATCTAGCAACTTGATTTTTATTTTGCATCTGTTTGGTAAACCAGTTGATTTCCATTAGAATCTCCTTTGGTGGAGAATGTGGAACTTTTAACTTGGTGTACTTTGCAGGCTTGTTTGTATCATATGTAGACTGGAGAAAGATGAGTCTAAGGTGTGCACAACCTTGATAAGCATTTCCATCAGCAATGGGCTGAGGATTCCTCAACATTCTTAGTTCTTTTCATATAAAGAATTATGTGTTCAGTCATACTTTGTTCTGCTTTCATACCAATGAAGAAACATGTTTCTAACAAACTTTGCATGTTAGTGGTTAAAATGAAAGCATTTGTTTTGACATTATGTTACATTTGCTTATATCTTAAGCTGTAAGAATTATCAGGAACTTTAATTAGCTAATGTGCATTGAAGATCTTCACATATATTTGACGAATTTGCTCTTTCTTTGATTATTTAGCAAAAGTCTAAATAATCCCCTTTGGAGATAAATCTACTCTATGTGATTCCTCTCATGTTTCTATTATCAAACAGATCTGTTACAGGGGTAAAGTACTATTGTTAAATTTTGAAAAAAATGTGGAGAATTATTATTACATAATAAGTTTTTCTACATGTATCTTGGCCAGTGTCCACCTTGCCTGATGGATGTATGGATGCATTCAAGTAGATTACCCTTCTTTTTTTCTAGGAAATTCTACTAAATGGTATTTTTTGCTTGCTAATGAATGACTGATCCTTCTGAAAAAGATGATGAAGGAAGTATACTTGTTCAATTGTTGTTTGCCAACATGTAAACTTTCCCATCTTCCCTTGTATAGTTAGAAGCAGACTTGGGAGGCAAGTTTTGTTAATGTAGCACCACCAAAAATCAGCTGAAATTACAAATTTGAGTAATGTTTTGCTTTCTCCATAGGAGATAAACAGGAAAAGGAGTCTGTTGTAAGGGAGTGTGGCATGGTGGTAGAAAGGATTGGAGCAAGGAAAGAGAAAGAGGGAAGTGATGTAATTACATTTTAATTAAAGTTCTTAATTGAAAAGAATATTACCTTGGACTTAAGATGAGGGTTATATACTTGGTACTTACATAATAATGATAATAATAGCATAAAATACTATGATATTATTGTGATTGTTTTAATTATTAATTGCTATTTTAATTAATAGTTTTAATTATATCCTTATTTAAGATAAACATTTCTTCCTAACCTAACTGGGATTAAAGTTGACAGGAGGAGGGTACATTCTAGTGAAGGTATTCCACTCTGAGGTGGGGATGTCCTGCTGCTTAAAGCTGGCAACATCATGCAGATATCACTTTGAATAGATTACACAAGTCCTCTTGGTTGAAAGTATAACTTGACAAACGTTGTTTTACTAAGCATAAAATCATCCTAGTGTGTGTATGTTTGGGTTGTCTTGATCTTAGTTTATGTAAACATAGTCTTACTTTTCTCTATATGAACATTTATCTCTCAATATTGTGAACAGTGTCTGAGCAGGTGAATACATTTTTTGTTGATGATTATAAAGCCATTCTGTTTGTTTTTTAATTATTGTATTTCTCTTCATTGTTAATCAAATACAAAGCAGAACAAAGATGCCTGAGAAAACGTCTGCTCAGTTTTCAGTGCATCTAAGGAAAGATCTGAGTGAAAAATGCAGCAAATGAGAAAAGTACACAGTTGCATGAGGATTTGCTTTTCTGAAGTAATCAGTGCCTCCTTAAGCTGCAAGCTTCGTGGGAGCCTTTGAAGTGGGATTCAAGACACAAAGTAAGGCTTTACAATGGCTTTGAAAAAAACAAAAGATCCTAGTTCTTTTTGTTCTCTGTTTCTAGACACATGTCAGTTCATTCAAAAGAAGTGCTGGGGGAGGAGTCCAAGGGTGCACATCCAGGCACTCAGTCTGTTATAGGGAATCAAGTTGTTTGAAATGCTGTACAATCGTAATTTCAGAGGATGAATCATCAATGTATGTTGTGGGGTAAGGGCTTATGTATGAATTTCACATAGCAGCTGATGTTCCAGCCCTAGACATACAGTATAATCATCTTGTACTAAGGGCTAAAATCTCAATGAAACATACCGTAGTTTGTAGATGTAACAGTCTTATTAAATAAGAAACACAGAGCCAAATGCAGAGTTAAAAGCCCAAGAAGTCAGAGCAGTAGTTAAGAGCTGATACTAAAAACCCTTTCTTACCCTTAGCTGCCGCTGCAGTCCTCCCCCTGAGAAAGAGACCTACTTCCTGTGTGTCTGTCTTTTTATTGACTTTCTGTTCTGCCTTCTCATTGGTTGTAAACCCAACCACATGACCTCCTCGTCACTGCCTGTCTATACAGCCCTCCAGGTCTTCTACGGTTGGTATGGAGATTAAAGGCGTGTGTCTCCATGCTGGTGGTGTCCTTGAACACACAGAGATCTGCCTGTCATGTGATCAGGATTAAGGGCATGTGCTACCACTGCCAGACTTCTGCTATGGCTTGCTATTATCTCTGAAACCCAGGCACTTTTATTTATTAACATACAAATAAAATCACATTTCAGCACAAATAAAATATCACCATAGTAATTCTTCTTCATACTGTATATTCCCTGGGACTCAGAAATATTACATCTGTTGCTTTGGTATTTGGGAAGATAGTAGAAAAAATGATGACAGAAGAATCAGTCAATCTATGTGTTACCTAGTCTAAGCTCCTTAGTATACCAGCCTATCATGCATACCTCTACCAACCTACCACAGCTACCTATACCAACCTACCACACTAGTCTATACCAGCCTACCACAGCTACCTATACCAATCTACCAAACTTGCCTGTACAAGTCTTCAAAACCTGCCTATATCATCTAACCACATCTACATATAGCAGCCTTCCACTCCCACCTACATCAGCCTTCCACACGTACCTATTCCAGCCTGCCACACCTGCCTATACCATACATCCACATCTACATATAGCAGCCTTCCACACCTACATACACCAGCCTTCCACACCTACCTATACCAGCCTACCACACCTACCTATTCTAGCCTACTACATCTGCCTATACCAGCCTTCCACCCCTTCCTATACAAATTCCACTAGTTACATGTTTGATTGTCTTGTTTTGTTCACTTCTCCCATTAGATTATTTTAGGAAGAGAGGAGAGCTTTCAGCTCTTAAGTGTTCCTTTCAACAATGTTGCAGTAAAGACTA
This sequence comes from Peromyscus leucopus, assembly GCF_004664715.2. Classification (NCBI taxonomy): domain Eukaryota; kingdom Metazoa; phylum Chordata; class Mammalia; order Rodentia; family Cricetidae; genus Peromyscus; species Peromyscus leucopus. The sequence continues at coordinate 35,737,554 of NC_051063.1, forward strand.
AGTTTCTACATGACTTTTAGAGGAGAAAAAAAACATTCAAATGAGAGCAGAATATAACCAACACCAAATATTATAGAAAAATAACTAGACTGTTAATATGAATTCTGCAAACACTATGGTTTTCTTATGCTTATGTGAATTTATGTTTTTTTTTCTTTACAATCAATATTTAACATATTTCTGGGTCTCTAGTAGAGACATACCAATATTTTTGGATGTATCTGTGTTTAAATCTTCATTATAATCCACAGACTAGTATGCTATGGGATGTCTTTCTGTACGCTGTGAGTGTGTGTTGTTCTGATTAGTTGATAAATAAAGCAGCATTGGCCTATGGCAAGGCAGCTTGGAGGCAGGCAGGAAAATCCAAGGAGATATATGAAGAAGGAGAAGGTTGCCAGAATACTGGTAATATCACAGCTATGTGGCAACTTATAGATTAACCCAGATGGGTTAAGTTATAAAAGCTAGCTAGCAAAAATCCTGCCATAAGCCATACAATTTGTGAATAATATTAAACCTCTGAATGATTATTTTATAAGTGGCTGTAGGACCATGGGGCAGGGCAGGACAATGGGGCCAGGTGAGACCTGAGAAACCTTCCAGCTACATTAGTATTCTTAGGAATAGAACAAAATATCTTCTGACGTCCCAAGTGTGAACAGTGGTTTGATGGAAAGGATATGGGGATGAATTGTTTAGTGTTTTTGTTTTTTTTTTTTTTAAAGATTTATTTGTTATGTATAAGTATGACTGCAGGCCAGAAGAGGGCGAAATATCTCATTACAGATGGTTGTGAGGCACCATGTGGTTGCTGGGAATTGAACTCAGGACCTCTAGAAGAACAGACAGTGCTCTTAACCACTGAGCCATCTCTCTAGCCCTGTTTAGTGGTTTTTAAGCTATAAACAATGACACTGTAGACAATGACCCTGGAGGTGATGAGTCTAAATGTATTGTGAGGATTGGAGAAAAGGGCACCCATAAATATGAATATATAGATCTAGTACTTGTTCATTCAGTGACAGAAACAAAATGAGACTGGAATGCTCCTGACATAGTGTTGATTCTATATCAGCTATACTACACTGTTTTTCCTTTTGGTGACTTAAGTATGTCTACTTAAAAGTCCAAAATTCTATTTGAAACTCAAAAATAGAATTGCTGGCCTCAGAATTTTCAGACATTGTAGTCCCAAGAGACTTTGATTCCTCACATTATTATTTTTACAAGAATAAAATAACTATTTTTCTATGAGAATCAATATGGGAATCCTGCCCCTCCACTCTAAGTTTCTGTATTGATAAGCAAGATCTCATACATGCAAAAGCAGATTCAGGATGGGAATTCTGCAATGTCCTATTTCTTCACAGCATTGACTTCTTACTCAGAATGAAGGAACCTTGTAGGAAAATGAAAACAAATCATGTTCTTGTATGTTCTGGTTTATTAAAATATTTTCATGAAAGTTCAAAGTACAGTCTAATCAGCCAGATATTTCCTTATTTCAGCAAACAAGTAAATCAGTTCAAATTACATAGGCCCCTACATAATGATAGTTGTGTGTAGCTAGAGTTTTCCTGCCTTGCCCACAGTCAGGACAAATCTTTGTCACCCGCCAGTCCCACAGCCGCTCAGACCCAACCAAGTAAACATAGAGACTTATGGTGCTTACAAATTGTATGGCCGTGGCAGGCTTTTTGCTAAATGTTCTTATATCTTAAATTAACCCATTTCTACAAATCTATACCTTGCCACATAACTCGTGTCTTACCGGCATCTTTACATTCTGCTTGTCCTGGCAGCGTCTGGCTGTGTGTCCTTCTGCCTTCATGTTCTTTTATTTCTCCTCTCTGTTAGTCCCGCCTATACTTCCTGCCTAGCCACGGGCCAATCAGTGTTTTATTTATTGACCAATCAGAGCAACTTGACATACAGACCATCCCACAGCACAGCCAAGTGCAGACCATCTCAGACACTTACACTCAGGCCCATGGTCTTAATCATCCTCTATGCGGACCTGCTGGGTAAACCCATGAGGAACCCGAGAGCGGGCTCCCACAGGACATACAGAACATCCCACAGCAGTGTGTTTACTATGTCTCTATATTTACAGTGGTGGGGAACTGTATCTATTCAACAATGCTTCTGCCTGTTTATTGACACTGCAGGAGATAGACAACATTCCATAATAAGAGCAACCGTGATTGATGGCTTTTCTACCGGAGGCTAAAATGTTGTGAGGTTTAAGGACTACTAGCTAAGCTGTGGCATTTGGTAACTTAGAGGTATTAAGTGCTTTCTCAACTATTTTTCAACACTTGATGTGTTTATTGTACATTGTACATTAAAGAACATCTACAGTCACAGAATGTTACCTTTTTGTGCAATATGGATGCCTTTGAACTATGTTATCATGACATTCGGTTAAAGCAAACTGAAAATTTCCCACCTAGCCAGCAATCTTTTATGTGACCAATATTTTTAGTTATCTCTTAAAAACCACATTTCCCCTCAAAACTTATCTCTCAATATTGCCACTTTTCAAAAGGCAACTTATTGATATAAATTTTGCTGTTTGAAACACGATGCAAGATCACCAGACCCTGACTATGAAAAAAAGTAAATGCTAGGTTTTAACTTGGCTCAGCTTAAAAGAGCTAATCAGAAAGTGACCATTAAAGAAGTGTTATCAAGATTATATTCTCTAAAAAGCAATAACAAAAGAAAGAAATGAAGGGAGGGAGGGAGGGAAGGAGGAAGGAGGGAAGAGAATTAGGCTATAGGGGTAACATGTCATAAAAGCAAAGTCACCCTGAAGAGGCTTCTTCTATGCAAACTGCATAATTCTGTGCAGCCTTTTCCAGCCACAAATGTTGACTTCTCAGGTTTAGTAGAGACTCAAAGGGCATTTATTTCAACTTCCCCCTTGAAGTGGCTTTCAACTTCATCTGTTCAAGGGATTGTCCAATATTAAATTGAAAATTCATAACATTTAAAATGTCATATGCTTTAGCAGCTAATTTCTTCTTTAAAAATCTGGATAAAATAATGTTCATTGAGAGGGACACAGGGAGATTTCTCAGTAAATAAAGTGCTTATTACACACATACACACACACACACACATGCATACATTTACATGTACACATGTACACAGGAGACACACAAAGGCACACGTGCACACACACATACAGGAGACACACACAGACACAGACACACACAGGAGACACACACAGGCACACATACTCACAGGAGACACACAGGAACATACAAGAGACACACACGGGCACACACAGAGATACATACACATACACACACACACATAGGAGGCCCACAGGTACACATACACAGACACATATACACACACACAGGAGACACATACACACACACACACACAAACACACGTGAACCTGAGATTGAATCAACAGCAACCTTATAAAAATCTGGTTATGGTTCCATATAACTTCAGCTCTGGAGGCAGAGTTAGGTGGATCCCCACACTCAATTGTCATCCTGTCTACCCAAACGATGAGCTACACATTCACTCAGAGTTGTAAAAAATGAAGTGGAGAGAGACAGAGAATACCTGTTATCCACTTCTGGTTTTACATGACTGGATTAATGTTCAGATGCACAAGCATATATGTGTGCAGACACACATGCATCATACCACAGAAAGTGTTTTTGTGAACAGAAAAGCAGTTGGATTTTCAGTTTACAAAGGTGATAAAAATGCATGAAATAATAATAAACAAATGTCTTTCTCATACTCAGAGATTTTGATTTAAAGGCTTTTTTATTTAACAATATAAAAAATTAAATTATATTAAGCCATTTAGTGTGAAAATTTTCTTGAGGATTTATTGGACACTGATAAAGAAGTATTTCTTTCTGAAACAGCTGCTATGTTTCAATTTTACCAGGTGATGTGGAGGGATAGACTAGCTATTTATGACCCAGAATAAAACAGAATGATGAAGTTTTGACTGTATGTGATGTATTATATCAAGTATTAATGCAAAATCACATTCTATTACACTGGTAAAATTTGATTCATTTTTATTAGTTTATATGAATTGTACAAAGGAATTTCATTACAACACTTCCATACTTGTATGTCATACACCTTGATCATTTTATCCTATTACTTGCCCATCTCCTCATTCCCTTTCTTCCTATTCATTTCTACATTCTATCACTTGCCTTTATATTGTTGTTTTTTTCCCTCTTTCTTCCACCTATGAAAGAAAGCATGGACTATTTCTATTAACAAGATAAAATCTGTTGATGGACAGCTAGGGTGATTCTTTAATTTGACTATCAATGGGACTCTTGTAATAAACACGAATACATACTGATATCTTTGGAAACTTGGCTATAATGTTTTGGAGTACATTTAATGAAGTCACATGAAGATAGAGCATAAACCAAGTTATATATTTAATTTTTTGACATGACTCCATGCTCATTTACATAGTGTTTGTATTAATTTGCTTTCCCATCTGTAGTCAGTCTGTGAATACAGGTTCCTCTTGTCAAGCATCCTTGACAACATTTATTAGTTTCCTTTGATTTTTATTTATTCATCTTTCTTGTTTTTCTCATATTTTCATTTTTTGAGAAATTCATGCTATGTGTTTTGATTACATTGATCCCACACACAACTCCTCCCAAATCTTCCTCCCTCCTTCCTTACCCATCCAACTTTGTTCTATGTTTTGTTTTGGTCTCATCAAGTCTAACTTGTGATGTCCATTTATTCTTGGATTTGTGATCTTCTACAAGGGCATGGTTGACCTACTGGGGGCTACACATTTTAAAGAAAAGACTCTCTCTCCTAGAAACTATCAGTCTTCAATAGTTTCCATGCTAAGAGGCTGGAGGAGTTTCATGACCAGCACTTTCTTTATGCTGAGAGCTATCCATGCACAGGTTTATTCATGCTATCACAACTACTGTTAATTAATATGTACAACTGCCTAGAAGTGTCTAGAAGACACTGTACCCTTACAGTTTCTAACTGCCTCCAGGATTTATAACCTTTCTGCTCCATATTTCACTCTGATCCCTGAGCTTTGGGAGTTGGGCATGTAATATAAACATTCCATTTAGGCCTGACTATTCCACAGTCTCTTATCCTCCTTCACTTGAACAACTGTAGATCTTTGTGTTGTCATCTACTGAAAATAGTTGCTTCTCTGGAGAGAGCTGGGAGATCCTTTAATCTGGTGGTATAGTGAAAAGTAATTGAGAGTCAGTTTTATACTATCTCAATTTCACAGAATAAGAGCAGTATGTTCTTCCTAGGACCCAAGTCCTGTCTAGTAAAGCTTCTTCATCAAGACACAGTTTAAAAAAAGGGTTTCATCTTGTGCTGGGGGCCTAAAACTGAACAGAAAGTGGTTGATTCTCCCCATTATATTCGTGTCTTTGTTGCACCAGAGAGAATGTCTTACCAGGCTGGTCATTGTGGCACAATGGATCCATAGTCTGGTAAGGTTGGTGACTTCTTTACTCTTCTAGTTGCAGCTCAATGAAAACTACCTGAGTGCTGAAGCACAGCCTTTCATACACTTCCCACCCTCTCTGCCCACATCATGTTCCAGTTCCTGACAGAAGATGTAAGTCTTATGTTGTAGGTAATCATATATTGAGAACCTGAGCATTCATCAGCCATGCTTTTCTTGGGAAGATGTATCCCTTGTGTTCAGCTTGGTTGCAGGCTCATGATGGGTTTGGTCTCCAGTGTAACTCTCTTGTTATGTTTTATAAGCTTTGATTGACTTTGGATAACGTGGTTAGACTGTATCTGGCTCAGAACTATGATATGCCAAACCATGCTTAAAAACTTGAACCAATTAAAAAAGGCTGGTGGTGATGCATACCTTTAATCCCAGCACTCAGGAGGCAGAGGCAGGTAGAACTCTGTGAGTTCAAGGCCAGCCTGGTCTACAGAGCAAGTTCCAGGACAGGCTCCAAAACTACACAGAGAAAAACTGTCTCAAAAAACTGAAAGAAAAAAAAAAAAAAGAAAGAAAGAAAAAAGTGGGAAGGACCTGGAGTGGAAGCCAAGAAGAAACCACCTAGCTCTTGATGTCTACCCAGCACTGCATTCTGAACCCACCAATTCCCTCCTGAGGGTTCTCCCTCTGTCATAGCCGAATCCCAAAGCTATATTCCTCTTGAATCTCAGACCCTGTGTGTTTTCTCAGAGCCAACATGAAGCTAGCAATTAAGAATTACCTATATGTTTCCAGCTGCCTCTTCTCCTCCCACATCTTCTATTCATCTACTTCTGAGTCCTAAGACTGGAATTATGATGCTAGATTAGCAAATACAACCTTTATTAGCACTCACTCACATGTCTCTTGGAAGTCCTACCATCTGTTGTCAACAGAGAAAAATGAATGACTTTGGATAACTGATTTCATTGACTAGTAGTTATGATAGGAGTTTTTTAGATGTTTGTTACTCAATTTTGTTGTCAAAGTAATTAAAATCAGTACATTCAAGCCAAAAAAGAAAGAGAAAGAGAAAGAAAGAAAAGAAGGAAGGAAGAAAGAAGGAAAGCAAGCAAGCAAACTACCTTGTAGGGATGGATCTTCCTGGCAAGTTCTTCTAGCTTGATTTTTCCATATTCTAGGGCTTGAATGTATGGTATCTTCAGCAACAGGGTCTTACTTCAAGTTCTGGAGAGTAACAGATAGTACTGACAGTATCCTATAATGTTCAGGGGCGGGGGGTCTTTGGGACCTCACTGGCTAGCAACACCCAAAGAAGTAACCCTTTCCCATTGTTGGGCTTTTTATCTGTTAACCTGAGGTACCTAGTAGAGTATTGTCATCCTGTTATTTAGTAGATCCATTTTAATAGGGGAAAGTAGTATAAAGAATGCAAGGGAATGATTAAACAAGGAAAAGTGAATTGTGGTTGGGGTGGAGGGGAGGGTAGAGGCAGCAGCACAAGAAATAATGAATACTACTTAAGATCTTTCAGTTATATAGGAATCTATTACTGTAAAAGCTTCCATATATGCTAACATATAAAATGTGTTGTGCTTTTGTTGATAGCCATTCTGAATTGGGTGAGATAGAATCGCAATGTAGTTTTGATTTGCATTTCCCAGATGGCTGAGAATGTTGAACATTTTCTCATTTCCCTCTGTTAATGTTGTTCATCTGGTTTTGTATATTTTATGCCTTTTCTTTTAAAGCTTTAAAATTTCAAGCATTATTTTCTAATCCTGACATAACTATTGTAATAATTACCTCCCAACAACTGTAGTTACCTCCACTGGGCTCACATGGTAATAGCCCTATCAGCTATAAGTAAAAGGATGAAAAGAGGTCCATGTGGGGATATCCTTTACTTTGAATGACTGGCATTAATAGACTCTGGGAGAAAAAAAAAAAAAACCTTCTGTCTTTAGTTGTGCACCCACTGAGGGGCTAACCAGGCTCTTACAGATAGCTCCAAACTCATGGTTACACAGGTAGTCCTGATTATATTCAGTGGGAAAAAAATAAGTAGTCATGAACATGTGAAAGATTTATGGTTAGGATGGTATTGACAGGGGGTCTTAAGGAGGTAGGGATTTAGAGCGGTCAGTAATCACACACATGTGTGAAATTATCTAAAACTATTTATTTATTTATTTATTTAGTTAGTTAGTTAGTTAGTTAGTATTTATTTATTTGGCATCCCAGCTGGAGTTTCTTCTCCTTCCTCTCTGCCCAGTTCCTCCCCCTACCTGCCTCTGTTCATACCGCTCACTCAATCCATTCCTCCTTTTCTGTTCAGGAAAGGGCAGGTCTAACATGGATATCAACAAAATAATGACATGTCAGTTTGCATAAGACTAAGCACCTCCCCATGTATCAAGGCTAGACAAGGTGGCCCCATAGGAGGAGCAGGGTCCAAAAAGCCAGTAAAAGAGTCAGAGACAGCCCCTGCTCCTACTGTTAGGAGCCCTACACAATTGTATTATATGTGCAGAGGGCCTAGGTCAGTCCCTTGCACGCTCCCTGGTTGTCAGTTCAGTCTCTGTGAGCCCCTTTGAACCCAATTTAGTTGATTTTGTGAGTTTTCTTATGGTGCCCTTGTCCTCTCTGGCTCCTACAATCCTTTCTCCCACCATCTTTCAGGATTCCTCAAGCTCTGATGTAGATTCCATACACCTATAGATACCTGATTTTCCACAATTAAGCCAAAATTATACAAAAGAAAAAGAAAGCATCTTTAACAAATGGTGCTAGTATAACTGAATGTTGGCACATAGAAGGATGCAAACAGATCCATATCTATGACCCTGCACAAAACTCAAGTCCAAATAGATAAAAAAAATCTCGATATAAACCCATATATACTGAAACTGATAGAAGAAAAAGTGGGAAATAGCCCTGAATGCACTGGCATAGAAGACATCTTCCTGAGTAGATAACTGGTAGCACAGACACTGAGATGGACACTTAATAAATGGGACCTCGTGAAACTGAGAAGCTTCTGTAAGACAAAGAACACCATAAATAGGACAAAACTGCAGCCTACAGAATACGAAAATCTCTTCACCAACCCCACATCTGACAGAAAACAGATCTCCAAAATGTGTAAAGAACTCAAGAAACTAGACATCAAAAAATCAATTTAAAACTGGGGTACAGTTTTAAACAGAGATTTCTCAACAGAGGAATTTCAAGAGGAATTTCAAATGGCTGAAAAACCCTTAAATGTCTAAATCCTTAGCCATCAGAGAAATGCAAATCAAAAGGACTCTGAAATTCAATCTTATACCTGTCAGAATGGCTAAGATCAAAAACACAAGTAACAGTTCATGCTGGAGAGGATGTGTCTAAAAGTATTTTAATTAATGAAATAAACAAGCACAAATATGCCAATCCACGTGAAATGTAATTTGGACTCTGATGATTTCTTTTGTAAAGCTCTTCTCCTTTGCTTTTTATTTATTATTTTTGATATTATAACTTTGTTGTTGAAAGTTCAAATGGTTTTTAGGACAATAGGTACTCAGAAAATTGAGAATTTACTATAACTTGTCAAAGAGTTGGACATTGCATATGATTTGCTATGAAGACCAAAAGGCATAGATTTACTCTTGTGGCTTTGTTTTTCTCTTCTTCTATAATTTTAAGACTTTTTTCATGCCTGTCCCTAGATCAATTGAATCTTCTACATTTTTTTTTCAAGCTGCAATCTGTTACCGTTTTTACTGTAGCCTGATTCCATAGTAGTACAGGATTTGGAAAATATGGTGGGTTTTCTTCTTCTGATTAGTGCTCAGTAGTGTGGAGCAGAGTGTATCTGTTTATCAGAGATGTGGTCTGCACTGTGCTTCTGTCACTTCTCCAAGAAACAGAATTTTATTTTTTATTCTTGCTAATGTCTCTACTGTACTGAGTATCTGTAAAACTACCAATCTTTTCCCTTAGAGCCTCAGAACACGCATACACACACACACACACACACACACACACACACACATGCACACACATGAACACGCATATGCATACATGCACATGCATATGCACACACATAATATAGAATACATATATATATAAAATGTGTAGAAGGGCAAGGGTGGATTGGGACAGGAGCAGAATAGGATAAAATCCCTTTGTTCCTCCTGAAATTTCCTTACTTGCTAGAGAACTTTCTAAACAGTCTCTTCCCTCTATTCTACACCAAGTGGAAGATGTTTTACATTTGCCTTTTCTTCTAGACATGAGCTGGTGAATGATAATTTAGTTCTAGTAGGAAAAGTCTAAAGAAATGTAGTGATCCACCTACGTCGGAAGCCTACAAGCTGTACACACATCACACCAGCATTCCATGGATTATTTTAATGTTTATTTGTTCCTATCATATTATGGTACCTAATTTTATCTAATCTAGATAATCAACTCTTACTTCCTGTGTCTTCTTTGATGCCTGCATCTGCAAATTCAATATGATAGTTTACCCTGAATCCTTAATGTAGTCAGAAGTTTTCCTGTGTCCTGCCTGGCCCACAGTCAGGACAAATCTCCCCTATTCGAGTCCTAAAGCTGCTTAATCGCAAGTAAACACACAGAGGCTTATATTATTTACAAACTGGATGGTCTATGGCTCAAGCTTCTTGCTAGCTAGCTCTTATAACAACCCATTTCTATTTATCTATAAGTTGCCACATGGCTTTGTGACTTACCAGTACTTTTACATCTTACTTCTCCTGGCATCGACTCACAGCATCTTTTCTGCCTCCCCTTTCCTTTCCCTCTCTGTCTAGTTGGAATGTATCTTATAACCTTATTCTGCCTCACTATTGGCAAAACAGCTTTGTTTATCAACCAATCAAAGCCACACATATTCACAGCATACCAAAAGACATTCCACAGAACCTTAAATATGTGATAGGGAAAAAAAAAAAAAAAGATGTTTCTTACTCATTTTTTACTTCTCTTTTTCTTTGTAAGGATAGATATACTTTTAGCTTTATATAACTCTTTAATGAACCCTAAATATCATCATGAAGATTGTAAATACCTCTTCAATAGTATACAGAAGCAGTGTACCATAACATAAAAGATTTTGAATTTAATATAGGCCATACTGATGTCAATGTTTCACTTAACTAACCAAACAAGTTATTAGTACCCAGCCCAAAGAGTGTGGAAAATATACTAAGTTCAAATTTTGTTTGATAATTTCAAAGTTTCATTTTTCCAATATGTTCTTTAACTCTTATGCGATATGTTTAAGGTATATTTCAACAAATATATTGCATGTAACTTTTGGAATATATTGTATTGTATTTGGCAATTACTGCACCACCACCACCACCCCAGTGTACTTCAAAATCCATGGTATGCTGATACTGGGTCTTACTATATATTTTAAAGCAGTAAGCCTGAACAGATGATGTAAATAGTAACCATGGCCTTATAACATCTTTATCTCATAAGAACACATAGGGTATCTAGGCAAGCCTACTGAAAGGTGAGGTCCTATTCTCTGTTAAGAGGCAAGGAGAATTTTCAATTCGTCCACATCATCTGACCTATTTCTGCCACAAGTTCCAGGGTTCCATCCCTTTCTAATGGATGTTCTAAGTTTGTTTTTCTTTTCTTTTCTTTCTTTTTTCTTTTTTTTTTTTTTTTTTTTTTTTTTGGTTTTTCGAGACAGGGTTTCTCTGTGTAGCTTTGTGCCTTTCCTGGAACTCACTTGGTAGCCCAGGCTGGCCTCGAACCCACAGAGATCCGCCTGCCTCTGCCTCCCCAGTGCTGGGATTAAAGGCGTGCGCCACCACTGCCCGGCTCTAAGTTTGTTTTTAACTCACAAGTTTGGATAAAAAATTCTTTGGTTATTTTGTTATCTTAAAAGATTGAGTTTTATTTTAGGTAAAGAAATGTACATGTAGGTGCTGTATTATATGTAGATTGAAAACAGGAAAGCCTAAATATTGAGAGATATGAAGGACTTGATGCAGGAAAGGATAAAAAATATGATAGGACATGTAAAGCTACCTGTTTTTCTAGTTTTAACTGTCATAGATTTTGTAGTTTTTATGATTGATAAATGTGTTAAATGTATATTCAGTAGCAGCAGTATAAAATCCTCTGTGAAGATCCAAATCTTCAAAATGGCTACTCTAACTGTATAGATGTTTATTGACATGTATAGACTTTGGACCTTACTCATTTATGTGTGTGATATTTTACTTTGCAAGATTTTATAATAAGGGTAAAAATAAGATAAAATTTCAGAGTTAAAAAATAAAGACTGCTTCATCATGTAGCTAAAAGTAACAAGATCTTTTAGTTAAGTCATAAGTGGTTCTTAGATCCATTCTTTTACTTAAGTCATAAACGTTTCTTAAGCAGCCCATGAACTAGGAATTAAGGCCCTAAAGCCCAAATTTATTTCAAGGTCTCCAATAAATTTTAAAGCAACAAACAAAGTATATTATGCAACTTATATTCACTAAACTACACTGAGGTAACAACCACACGTGTCAACAGAGGACTGTTTATTTAGCTGGTTTACCAGTACATGCTGTAGACTAATGGTATTTCATTTGGGAGTGGCAATAGATTAAATTAAAGTCTTTAAATCTAATCAAATCTATGAACCATTTCCAGATAACCAGTAATCAGTTCTGTGAATTTATCTTTGCATTTTTTACCTCTGGAACTACTCCCACTAATGACTTCTTTATTAGTCACAGCTCATTCTGAATTAAAACCACTGGGAATGTTGTAATGTAATGGATCCATTATGTGGTTTTATCACATACAATCTCCAGCTCTTGTAAGGTAATCTTAGTTTGCCTGTTATTTCACTGATATTTTAAATCTAAAACCACAGGAGCAAAATAGCTGAAGTTGAAAGGTAAGTTTGAAGTTGGAGAAAATAGTTACAGTGGTATCTGGCAAAGAAAGCTACCCTCCTCTCTCTCCCTCTCTCTCAAAATTGTGTTGATTTGTGTTAGGTCTCTTTCTATTTACAAGCTTTCAAATTATCTAATGCATGAATTTCAAAATAACGTAGATATTTGTACTTCCACCTATATGACTTGGTTCTTGAAACCTGGCTGGATCAGCAAGAAAATGAAGAGAGGACAGGCAGACAGACAGACTGACAGTCAGTCAGACAGACAGACAGACAGACAGACAGACACACACACACACACACACACACACACACAAGAGCTTGGGTCAGGGTGTCAGGGGGCAGGTGTGTACTCTGACAAGGGCACTTCACAACATCTCAAAACCTAAGTATATTTATTAGGTACAGCATGGAAGTAGGGGTGTGTTAGTTAGTCTCAGTAGATCTCTGTAAGTGAGCAATCTCAAGCTGCAACCATCTAGGGGGAGGAATCTGCTATTACTTATTTTTGTACACACTGCCAACATTTGCACTTGGACCAGAGGGACACTTTGACATCCCTCTGAGCCTCACCAGTGTGGGAGAGGATCTTCATTGGTTTGAGGCATGGTGTCTTGATATGGCCATGTCCAGATCAGAAAATGTATATTCCCTCATGACGTCATCCTCCAATTACACATTCACTAACAGATTCCTCACCTTCCCATAGATTTGGCTATAGAACTGTTTGGACCAAGATTAAAACATGTTGAAGATGATTCGATGTAGCTGGAGTGATTGGCATGGATTCACTTTACAGCATCATAATGAAACATATGATCTAAAACGTTTATTATTTGCAGCAGGCACTGACCTACATTGACTTTCTGAAAGTTCTTGTTTTAGTCTTACCTTCCAAACCTCTTAACATTCGTGTGTGTGTGTGTGTGTGTGTGTGTGTGTGTGTGTGTGTGTGTGTGTGGTATTCAGCTAAATTAGAAATAAATAAGCAAAGGGAACTAAAACATAGTTCAGTTTTGTATACTGGACACATTACAAAGCCACTATACCATTTCACATACTCACTACCCAAGAAACATATAATGATACTGTTCATTCATTTTACTATTAGGACAGTGATATTGGATTTTTGTCTGCTTTACATGTGTTGCTTCATCCACTGTATTAGAGTGGAGCAAATGGCACAAATGTACAGTTGGCCATCCTAATTTCTATCCTCTTGATGATTGGTGAAGATGTATTTTTTTCCAAAGTTGTAGTTTTCTTCTGACGTATTAGGAGACAAAGATTTCCCATGGGTTCATTCACTTCTTTTTTTTTTTTTTTTTTTTTTTTTTTTTTTTTGGTTTTTTCGAGACAGGGTTTCTCTGTGTAGCTTTGCGCCTTTCCTGGAGCTCACTTGGTAGCCCAGGCTGGCCTCGAACTCACAAAGATCCGCCTGCCTCTGCCTCCCGAGTGCTGGGATTAAAGGCGTGCGCCACCACGCCCGGCCGTTCACTCACTTCTTATCCAATGAGAAAAAAAAAATCACATTTCATTCTTATGCAGATACAATTCTCCATTGAACAGTAACACAACATTCATTTATATGAAGAACATGTACTGGACCCTTTCTTTGGCATAAATATTAAGAAATATTTTTATTTCTCATGGAGATGAGAAAGAATCTCAAACCTACAACATCTGAGCATCCTGCTGAAGAGTGAGATCTGGAAGCTGAGAGTATAAAAATGCCAAATGATACACATGCCACATTGCCCACCAGAGTCCACTCCAGTCAGACAATCATCAAGTAACCTGCTTCAGAAGATATTCACCCAATTAAGCAGTCAGAGACTGAGTTGTAGGGAACAAGGATTAAAACCATTTATAATACAAAATAATCTACATAGCAAATACAATATCAATGACTATATTCTAATTACCTGAGATTTCTGTCCTTGTTTTATTTAGAATTTTTCTCTCAATGATTGACAATTTGCCTCATTTCCCATGCCTTATTATTTTTATTCTTTTATTTGTCTGTAAATAAATACTACAATAAAGTAAAGAATACTACAGAACACATATTACATTTTTATAAAGCAGTTGCTTTTTTATACCTATGTATCCCTTTCTGTTTATCAAACTCATGCAATAGGTATGAAGATTATATGTGGAATTCCAATAGTTATAGTGTATTAGTTATGTATCTTACAAATGAAAAGGAGACTATTTGCTGAAGTCAAGGATGTGAGCTTGAGGGAACATTTTTCTCTGTTGTATCCAGAGAATAATCTAGAGGCTGTTGATATGATCATCCTCCTTTGAGTAAGAAAGGGGAGGGCCAGCTTTTTGCTACAACTGAAAAATTAATTAAATTTTCCTCCCCATTGAATTGTTGTCAAAATAAAATCAATCACAAACAAGTTCAGAAAACTACAAATTTTCTGGGAAGATAGCAAGTACATTGCTATTTAGAGGGCATGGTAGTTCTCAATTCCAGATGCACATTAGATACTGAGGAATCTTTGTAAAATATTGATGTTCATTCTGCCACAGAGCATGACACTATCTAGTCCTTCAGAAAGTTTGATTGTGATGTATAGTAGGTAGTAGGTTTTAAATAACCCCAGTAATAATATGTTGTTCTTCCCCAACCTTTGTTAGTTTCTTTGATTTTTAAATAGACTCAAAGATATTTGAGTAATCATTTCTGGAGCTAACTTAACTTCATTCATTTTTAATTTAATTTTTTTTGTTGTTGTTTTTCAAGAAAGGGTTTCCTTGTGTAGCCTTAGCTGTCCTGGAACTAGCTCTGTAAAACAGGTTGGCCTTGAACTCATGGAAATCTGCCTGCCTCTGCCTCCTGGGTGCTAGGATTAAAGGCTTGCACCACCACCACCTGGCTAAAACTTTATTCTGGTCTTTGTAAAATAAGTATCAGACACTTGTGTATATCCCATAGACATGGTAATACAAAAATGTTAATTTCATCCACAGGCAAACACAAGGATACATTGGTACTTCTTTATACATAGAGATAGATTCACAGCAGTAACATACAGAGAGTCATACTGACAGAGAAATTCTGAAAGATGACAAAGATCCATGCATAGACAATGTTAAAGGTGTACACACAAAACTGTGTGTTTGAAGCTTTAACTGGTTCTGCTATAAAGAATGTTGTTATCAGCTTCATAGTTCGGCTGTCTGTATGATTGTATGTCAAGTTAGGATCAGGTGTCTTTCTCCCAACTCTGGCATTTGTTAGAGATGGTTAAATAGGAACTGTCACTTCCAGAGGAAAGGAGTGACATCATTTTAGGAAGAATAATTCTAAAAATGTAATCTTGCCTCTTGGAAGAAAAAGTGAAAATGTCATTTGACTTTGAGTTCTGGTCAGGATAACCCATTTGTGTTTCTTGTCTTGTGATCATAACACTCCTGTCTGCCTGTGTCTTCACATTACCTCTTGGTTCTCTCTTAGTCTTATCTTGTCTGAATTC
The DNA here is from genome assembly GCF_004664715.2 of Peromyscus leucopus. Classification (NCBI taxonomy): domain Eukaryota; kingdom Metazoa; phylum Chordata; class Mammalia; order Rodentia; family Cricetidae; genus Peromyscus; species Peromyscus leucopus. The sequence goes on from NC_051063.1 coordinate 35,753,428, forward strand.
CTGCCACCTGTCTACATTATAAGGAAACACACTCTTGGATTTCTGACTCACTGAATAATCTGCATATCATCTCAATATCCTTGCAATATCTATAAATATTATTTATTATTTTTATTTATTTATTTATTTATTTACTTTTTTCCTTTTATTTTATTTCATAATACCATACAGTTCTACACATCAGCCACAGATTCCCTTGTTCTCCCCTCTTGCCCCCCTCCCCTTCTCCCCAGCTCAATCCCCATTCCCACCTCCTCCAGGGCAAAGCCTCCCCTCCCCCAGGACTGAGATCAACCTGGTAGACTCAGTCCAGGCAGGTCCAGTCCCCTCCTCCCAGACTGAGCCAAGCGTCCCTGCATAAGCCCCAGGTTTCAAACAGCCAACTCATGCAATAAGCCCAGGACCTGGTACCACTGCCTAGATGCCTCCCAAACAGATCAAGCCAATCAACTGTCTCACCTATTCAGAAGACCTGATCCAATTGGGAGCCCCTCAGCCTTTGGTTCATAGTTCATGTGTTTCCATTCATTTGGCTATTTGTCCCTATGCTTTATCCAACTCCGATTTCAACAATTCTCGCTCATATAAACCCTCCTCTTTCTAGCTAATTAGACTCCTGGAGCTCCACCCAGAGCCTAGCTGTGGATCTCTGCATCCAGATCCCTCAGTCGTTGGATGGGGTTTCTAGCACGACTATTAGGGTGTTTGGCCATCCCATCACCAGAATAGGTCAGTTCCAGCTGTCTCTCGACCATTGCCAGCAGTTTAATTTGGGGGTATCTTTGTGGATTTTATAGTATTATTATAAATAGTATTTTTCTTAGTAAGTTAACATTTACATACACTTGAATTAAAAGATTTTTGGAATTTACCATTATAACTTATATCTGATATCTACCTCAGGCATGTGGCCTGAAAGGCTATGATCTTGACTTATATTAAACACTATCTGCATAGACTAAGGTAGAGACTGACAAGATCCCACCAAAGAGCTTTGTCAACCAAGGTTTCCTAGGAGGAAGTCTAATCTATGAACTAATATTTGGATTCTAAGCTTAGAAAACATTTCTCCAATAAGATCACTTACTAGTCTCTGTATGAGCCAGTTCAAAGACTAAGTAGACCCTTGATTCTAAGGGCAAATGCTTAGCAACAAAAATAAAAAGAAAATAAAATAGACAGCAACAACAAAAAATCCCCAAAACTGTGTGGCTAAGGTGCCTGGAGAAACTGCAGATTTGGGTACCAGAAACATGAGCCATTTCTGTGGACATGAGTTTAGATGAATGACAAATACTAAGCAGAAGGACAGACCATGTGGTCTTTGTAGGTGGAGTTTCTCTGTGTCCCAGAAGCTACTTCCAAATAATCAGACTGAGTCTTATTATTAATTACAAATGCTCAGTTGATAGCTCAGGCTTGTTACTAGATAACTCCTAAATTTTAAATTAACCCATATTTCTTTTTTAAATTTTATTTTACAATATAATTTAATTCTACATATCAACCACGGATTCCCTTGTTCTCACCTCTCCCACCACCCTCCCCTTTTCCCCAGTCCACCCACCATTCCCATCTCCTCCAGGGCAAAGCCTCCTCTGAGGATTGATATCAACCCAGTAGACTCAGTCCAGGCAGGTCCAGTCCCCTCCTCCCAGGCTGAACCAAGTGTCCCTGCATAAGCCCCAGGTTTCAAACAGCCAACTCATTCACTGAGCACAGGATATGGTCCCACTGCCTGGATGCCTCCCAAACAGATCAAGCCAATCAACTGTCTCACCTATTCAGAGGGCCTGATTCAGTTGGGGGCCCCTCAGCCATTGGTTCATAGTTCATGTGTTTCCATTTGTTTGGCTATTTGTCCTTGTGCTTTATCCAACCTTGGTCTCAACAATTCTCGCTCATACAAACCCTCCTCTTTCTCGCCAATTGGACTCCTAGAGCTCTACCAGGGGCCTGGCCATGGATCTCTGCATCCAGTTCCCTCAGTCATTGAATGGGGTTTCTAGCATGACAATTAGGGTGTTTGGTCATCCTATCACCAGAGTAGGTCAGTTCCAGCTGTCTCTCGACCATTGCCTGCAGTCTATTGTGGGGGCATGTTTGTGGATTTCTGTGGGCCTCTCTAGGACTTTGCTTCTTCTTATTCTCACATGGACTTCATTTACTATGGTCTTCTATTCCTTGTTCTCCCTGTCTGTTCTTGATCCAGCTGGGATCTCCTGCTCCCCTAAGCTCTCTTTCCCTCGACCCTTGCCCTTCATTACTTCCACTCATGTCCAGGCTGTTTATGTAGATCTCATCCATTTCTCTGTCATTGGGTGATTCCCTTGTATTTCTTGAGGTTCTGTTTTCCAGGTAGCCTCCCTGGTGTTGTGAGTAGCATTCCAGTCATCCTTGTTCCACATCTAGTATCCTCCTATGAGTGAGTACATACCATGTTTGTCTTTCTGAGACTGGGTTACCTTACTCAGGATGATTTTTTTTAGATCCATCCATTTGCCTGCAAACTTCATGATGTCATTGTTTTTCTCTGCTGAGTATTGTGTATATGTACCATATTTTATTTATCCATTCTTCAGTTAAAGGGCATCTAGGTTGTTTCCAGGTTCTGGCTATTACAAGCAATGCTGATATGAACATAGCTGAGCAAGTGCCCTTGTGGTATGATTGAGCATTCCTTGGGTATATGCCCAAGAGTGGTATAGCTGGATCTTGGGGGAGACTGATTCCCAATTTTCTAAGAAAGCACCATATTGATTTCCAAAGTGGTTGTACAAGCTTGCATTCCCACCAGCAGTGGAGGAGAGTTTCTCTAGCTCCACATCCTCTCCAGCATTAGGTGTCTTCAGGGTTTTTGATCTTACCCATTCTGACAGGCATAAGGTGGTATCTCAGAGTTGTTTTGATTTGCATTTCCCTGGTAATTAGGGATGTTGAGCAATTCCTTAAATGTCTTTCAGCCATTTGAGTTTCCTCTGTTGAGAATTCTCTGTTTAGTTCTATAGCCCGTTTTTTCATTGGACTGTTGGACATTTTGATGTCTAATTTCTTGAGTTCCTTATATATTCTGGATACCAGTCCTCTGTCAGATGTGAGGTTGGTGAAGACCTTTTCCCATTATGTAGGCTGTTGCTTTGCCTTGTTGACCATATCCTTTGCTCTACAAAAGCTTCTCAGTTTCAAGAGGTCCCATTGATTGATTGTTTCTCCCAGTGTCTGAGCTACTGGTGTTATATTTAGCAAGTGATCTCCTATGCCAGTGCATTCAAGACTACTTCCTACTTTCTCTTCCAGCAGGTTCAGAGTAGCTGGACTTATGTTGAGGTCTTTGATCCACTTGGACTTAAGTTTTGTGCACAGTGACAGATAAGGATCTTTTTGCAGCCTTCTACATGTTGATATCTAGTTATGTCAGCACCATTTGTTGAAGATGCTTTCTTTTTTCCATTGTACACTTTTGGCTTCTTTGTCAAAAATTGTATGTTCATAGGTGTGCGGATTAATGTCAGAGTCTTCAATTAGATTCCATTCATCCACATGACAGTCTTTATGCCAGTACCAAGCTGTTTTTATCGCTGTAGCTCTATAGTAGAGCTTAAAGTCAGGGATTGTGATGCTCCAGAGGATGTTTTATTGTACAAGATTCTTTTGGCTATCCTGGGTTTTTTGCTTTTCCATATGAAGTTGAGTATTATTCTTTCCAGGTCTGTGAAGAATTGTGTTGGTATTTTGATGGGGATTGCATTGAATCTTTAGATTGCTTTTGGTAAGATTGTCATTTTTACTATGTTAATCCTGCCTATCCATGAGCATGGGAGATCTTTCCATTTTCTGACATCTTCTTCAATTTCGTTTTTCAGGGACTTAAAGTTCTTGTCATATAGGTCCTTCACTTGCTTGGTTAGTGTTACCCCAAGGTATTATATCATTTGTGGCTATTGTAAAGGGTGATGTATCTCTGATTTCCTCCTCAGCTGGTTTGTCAATTTATATAGGAGGGGTACTGATTTTTTTGAGTTGATCTTGTATCCTGCTATGTTGCTGAGGGTATTTAAAAGCTGTGTCAGTTCCTTGGTTGAATCTTGGGGGTCACTCAAGTATACTATCATGTCATCTGCAAATAGGAAAAGCTTGACTTCTTCCTTTCCAATTTGTATCCCCTTAATCTCCTTATGTTGTCTTATTGCTCTAGCTAGAACTTCAAGTACTATATTGAATAAGTATGGGAAGAGCAGACAGCCTTGCCTCATTCCTGATTTTAGTGGAATTACTTTGAGTTTCTCTCCATTTAATTTGATGTTGGCTGTTGGCTTGCTGTAAATTGCCTTTATTATGTTTAGATATGTTCCCTGTATTCCTGATCGCTCCAAGACCTTTATCATAAAGGGGTGTTGGATTTTGTCAAATGCCTTTTCTGCATCTAGTGAGATGATCATGTGGTTTTTTTTCTTTGAGTTTGTTTATATTGTGTATTACATTGATGGACTAGGGAAGGCAGCACTTCCCATCATGCCTCCTCAGTCCCTTTGTTTTTGTTTTTTGTTTTTTTTTTTTCCAGCACCTTCACAACTGCCCTTTTCTTTCAGTCCTTGTCTGCTTTCTACATCCTCCAACTAAATGAGTCAGCCTCCTAAAAACATGCTCTGACACTTACCTTCCATATACACTCTGAACGCTACTGCTCTCGTCATCCTACTCCAGCTTCTCTTTATGTCCACTCTCCCACTTACTCTCCCAATGGATATTCATCGAGAACTTTTTCTGTAGGCACTGGCCAAGTGGAACCAGAAATCAGAATGTAGTGATCACGGAAATGTCTAAGGGAAGATCCTTTCCTTCCTCTCACACCCTCATAAATGGATCTCTTCTCTGAATAGTTCTGTTCTTCCTCGTGACTCAGCTTTAGTCAGTGCTACGTCTTTTGTCAGGCCTATGCTTTCACATATCTTTGTTTCACTCCATCCTTTATGGTGAAGTGTGACCGGATCTCCTCAACCCATTCCTCACTTACCTGAAAATGCTGAAGTGTTAGTACTTCAACATTCCTGTCTTGGTAAGGAATGCAATGATTTCAACAAAGATCTAGCTAGAATAAGAGTAGCAGACATAAGCATTTAATATATTGGCTTAAATAGACAAAACAGAACAGCCAACTGTAGGCCTGGCTTTAGGAAAAAATATGTATAGAGCCACTAAAAACAAATTACTCATGGATTTATTATTTACTTCCTCTTCAGACCCCACCTCTCACCTTCAGACCCTTCTCCCACAATCATTTATTAGTTTCTCACTCGTTTCCTTTATTTGCAAACACTGAGTAATCATCAAAGTTTTTTTCAGTCTTGTAAACCTTCTGAACTGAAGAGACAGAATTTGACACTAACTCAAATGAGGGGAAAATGTACAGAGAAAGACCCTTTGCTGTAGCTTACTTTTTTAAAACTAGATTTATTTACTCATTTGTTTGTTTGTTTGTTTACATTTGAAACCAGAGAGGTGAAAGAACCAAGTAGATATTCAGAGTTGTAGCACAAATCCTAATCAGTATTAATAATAAAAGCCCGGAATAAGATGTAGGGGTAAATGATGAAAGATCAGAGAGACAAAAGAGCAAGCCACAGCCACCAGCTCTTACCTCGCCAAGTTCTCCGTCTGAAAAAGAGTGAGCTCCTGTCTCCTCCCGTTTTATATTCCTCTCTCCGCCCAGCCATATCACTTCCTGTCTCCACCTCCATAGTGCTAGGATTAAAGCCCTGAGATCTCGAGTTCTGGGATCAAAGGTGTGTGCCACCAGTGCCTGGCTCTGTTTCTCTTTTAGACTGGATCAGTCTTGTGTAGCTCAGGGTGGCCTTGAACTCACAGAGATCCATCTGCCTCTGCCTCCCAACTGTTGGGATTAAAGGTGTGCCACCACTGCCTGGCCTGTATGGCTAACTAGTGGCTTAGCTCTGCCCTTTGATCTTCAGGCAAGCTTTATTTGTTAGATCACAAACAAAAATATCACCACAAGGAGTCACATACCCTTCTGTTGGAAGTGAAAGAACTCTCTCAATGAACAAGGCAATTATTTATCTGGGGTATGGGGAAAGAAGAAAGGAGATAATATGGGCTAATGAAACACTGAGGATTTCCTGGCCTTTGACAAAGACTCATGGCATAGGATAGGAAGAGTCCACACCCAGATAAGGGCATTGTGGAGGTCTATGGTATAGAGTTATGGTCTGTTCTCCCCTACAGTGCTGACAGCATGTCTCAGAGACTGTGCCAAGTTCTGTGCACAGCACATTTATGTATCAGCTGCCACATTTCATATTACAAATTCATAAACCCATTTCCTTCATGAAGACTCAGTGTTTCTATTCTATTTTTGTGGCAGGCTTGTCCTAGAAGTAGTCGTGGATGGGTATTATTAATGCCACTCTAGAGATGTCTGCAGCATGCAGTGTCATGCCTTTCTCTGAGGTCTATGTTAATTTTGGGGCAGTTACTGATGCTGTTATTTTCAGCTTTTCCCTGGGCTACACTTTATCAGTCCAAATGTCATTTACTTCTAAGTAAAAAGCTTGGGCTTCCCTGTGGATACCCAAGCCCAAGCCTCTTTCATACTTTGGGAGTATAAATAATCAACTTCACTTTCTTGTTTCATCCACCTCTCATCATCCATTCTCAGCACTCAGAGGACACTGGCTGACTCAGTATCACCTCAGCACTGTTTGTGTACAATAGTTGTGAACTGCATCACTTGGTATCATTTTCATGTTATTCACACATGGCATTAGATGTTTGAAATCTCACACACTTACCTCAATCTTTTTTTGAACAATCATTGATTCTTCTATCAGATCCTGGATCTTCTTTTATAGTAAAGAATCTGTGAGTTAAACTAGTGGAAAAGTTTTGGGGATGTGAATGATAAATCACTGACAGGAAGGTAACAAGAAAACATGAGAACTATCTTGTCTTATGTCAAACTAAACTTTTATTCTTTGAACTTTTGAGGGTTTTTTCTTTTTAAGAATCATTTGAAGAAAAAAAGGAGACACTTGAGTATATGCTACCACTACAATTAGTGTAGAAATTTAAGATAAAACGAGTGACTTTTGTAAAAATATAATTTTTTTGAGTTTTACATTTTGATAGCATGTGTGTGTCATATGTAAGATGTTTTATGTGTTTGTATGCATGTGTAGGCACATGTTCATGTGTGTGGATGTGGGTACATGCACACATGCTTGAAGGAAGAGGTCAGGGGTTGGTCTTTGCCCTCTGCCTGTGTAAGACAGGGTCTTTCTGTTTTCCACTGAACCTGCATGTTAATGACATGTGATCTGTACATCTTCATGTCTCAGTCTTTCATCTTTCTATAGGAGTTCTGGGATTAGAGATACTAGTGTTATGAATTGCCTTTTATGTAGATTCTGGGGATTTGCACTCAGGTCCTCACCTTTATGGCACAAGCATTTTCATCCACTGAACCATCTCTTCAGCCCTTCTGATAAGCTTTTCATATTATATGGTAGCAATAAATATGTTATCAATTGATCTGTAATCACTTTTGACTACTAGATTGGCTTTTTTTTTGTAATCTACTCTTTGAAAATGTTATTGAGGTAGAAAACAATATTAACTTTATTTTTACTTTATTACTTTATTTTTTTAATCTACCTCCACATCTTCCCCACCAATCTATTTGTGTGTCTGCTCCTTTTTAAAACATCCTTCGGGACAAATGTGGCTTGCTCAAATATTCTTGGACATGTGATCTCCCAATAGAGAGTGGTCATTTGTCAGAGGCTACACCATCTCTTCTCTTAGCTCCATGGTTTAGAGTGGGATCTAGGTGTCCAACTCCTCGCTCTATGCTGTGATTCTGTCCTGTTCAGTTTTGTTTTTGAGACAGGGTTTCACCATGTATCTCATGCTGGTTTTGAACTTACTATGTATTCCACAATGGCCTCAAGTTCATAACAATCCTTCTGCCTTAGTTTTCTGAGTGCTGGGACTTCAGATTTGTACGAAGCTTGTTGATATTTCAGACACACACAAACATACACACACACACACACACACACACACACACACGCACACGGAGGGAGGGAGGGAGGGAGGGAGGGAGGGAGAGAGGGAGAGAGAGAGAGAAAGAGAGAGAGAGAGAGAGAGAGAGAGAGAGAGAGAGAGAGAGAGAGAGAGAGAGACAGTGTTGTGGGATATTTGTACACTGTGTGAAGATGTATTGCTGTGAATGGCCAACAGCTAGACAGGAGGTATTGACAGAATTTCTGGGGAGAAAAAGGAAGAAGCAGAGAAATCTAGGAATATTAGGAATATAAAGAAGCTAGGAGACACAGAGAGGAAGCAGAACATGCAATATGGAAGAGAGGTAATGTCATATGATAGAATGTAGATTAATATAAATTGGTTAATTTAAGTTATAAGAGCCAGTTGGGGACAAGCCTAAGCTAAAGGCTAAACTTCCATAATTAATAATAAGTCTCAATGTTATTTGCAGACTGGTTGTCCCAACAAAAAGTACTGCTACAAGAGAGAGACAGAGAAAGAAAGGAGAAAGAAGGGAACCAGAGACATACAGAGACAAAGACAATAACAAAATAACTCTTCTCTGCAGAGAGCATGACCTGAGGAAGATACACTTTCACTAGAATGATCACTCAAATGCCATGTGTCCTGAGAAGAAAATGTGTGCTCTCTGTTGCTCACTCATCCCTCCTGTGATCTTGTTCCTTGTCTTTGCCCAGGTTACATCCTTAGATCCTTGAACTGAGCCTTATATCAGCAATCATATCACCTGCTTGGCATCTCCTGTTGTTATCCATCACCCTTCCTACATTTTTTTCCTTTTGTTCCCTTTCTCAATCATATATGATGTTGATGTATCATATCTATTTGTATGACCCATGTAACAGTTGTAGAATGTCTATATTAGCATAATACAGTGGAAATGTTGAAGCTACAAATCCACTGTGTGTACAAAGTTTAAAATTTCCTGGTACCTACATTAAGACATGTGAAAGTGAGCAAACAAACAAACAAAAAACAAGTAACTTAATTTGAATAATGAATTTCAAGTCAATGTGAAAATTATAAGGGCAACTTTAAACCAACATAGGAATTTATTGTCATTGATTTGAGATTGCACTGTTCTTGGAAAGCTTGTCTCCACATGAAACAGCCATGTTTCAGGCAGGTGAGAGGTATGTGGAGCTAGCGGCTAGTATGTACAATTATACACCTCTGTATCCAGTCCTCTCCTCAAATTTGCTTTCTAAATTTCTTAGCCTTTTGTGCAGCAACTTTAGATTAAAGGGTAATCAGCACTCAATCCAATGGTGAACTGTCAGAAAACTGAGTCTCTTAACAAATAATTCAGCTATGCAGCCTCTGATAATGAATTAATTGGCAAGGGATAATATAATTGGCAAGGAGGGAGTTTTATGTTTGTTCAATTAAATAAAAATGGAGATTGTAATTACTGATCTCTTTGAGTTAATCCAGACTATGGGTATCTTCCATTCTGTGAACATGGGAATCAACAGAGCTGATTACTGATGGAGGAATAATAATCACCTGAGCTGTGGCAAAAAGCCAGAAGAGTGAACTTCCTTCTCCAGCTATATCTGCAGGTCATTTATCTGTGTGTTCACTCAGATCTGTAAGATGATGGGGTGGCCTGAACTCTGCTTATCAGAGAGTGTATAGACTAGATAGTTTCTTCTCTTTTTCTCTTTTTCCTACATTTGTGTATGTGAGATGCCAATTTAGTAATAATCATACAACTAGAAATAGCTGTTGTCCATCATGTTTTACTAAAGGGTAGAGTGAGCCAGTGAAAATAGGAAGGGATGGGTTGGTTCACCACTGAAGAACACTCTGCTTTGTTAGTGATGCTTGCACAGAAATTTACTTTTACAATATACTTTCTTATATAGCCTATCATTTCTTATGTCATGTTCAATGTTTAAAATTGAGTCAGGCTGTTTACCCCTATTTCAATAATAAGCTTTATGAGTCTGACGATTTTAATGATTGTTCTTGATTTTGACTGGTACTTTGGTAAACTTTCTACCGTGTCACTGTTAGAGTGATGATTCAGGGTACAAAAGTCAACTTTATCATATCCTGCCTAAATTACTCCCTGCTGCTATAGCCATGGGCCCAGCTACTAGACAGGATACATTCATACATCTGTGATCTGGGTCCTTGTCTCATTTATGCATACATGGGATGATATTTATACTGGTCTCTATGAAAAATTATATTGGGGTGTGCTCATCTTATTTAAAACACTAGAATAAGCTCTTGAGATCTTATTACATTTTATTGCTTGACTACCTCAATCTTAAGATAAACGTTGGCTTATAATTGCACACTGACTTCTCAAATGCTTCCACAAATGGATTTTTCATACAATTTGTGCTTTTGCTACCCTCAGCCTAAACTATCTGATTCTGCCCTGGACTCAAATCAAAATTTGAGCTTAGTCCAGTTAAAGTGCTTATCACTTTAACTGGCTTAGGATAAATATATCACATAAAACAAGTGCTGTTTTAAGTATTTATAATTTCCACCAACTATTATTTTAATAAGTAAAATGTTCACAGCTAGCACTGTCCTTAATATTAGACAGACCCTTCAAGTCTAGGGCAAGTATCAGGAATGATGGGGCTTGGAGATCATGGTGCTTGCATTGGTCTTTCTATGTGATGTTCTCTCATAATCCCACAGCAGTCCATGAACTGTCCCAAAACAAGAGCCAGCATGGAGACATGTAGGGATTTGGTTGAGGTTTTCCAAAATGCAAAGTCCATTACTTGCCTGAGAAGGGAGAGGCAAGGATTGCAGTTCAGAGTCTGTAATTTCAAGACTATCGTCTATTTTGTCCTTCCAAGCTCAAAGTAGAATCTTACTTGCTAGCACAATTAACATTACGTGCAATTGAAAAGGACAAAGGATTCCCCTAACAGAAAATTCATTGACGAAGTTCAAATGTATTCTCACTCTCTTCTTGATGTTTTTATTGTTTTAATTTATCTTCAGTCTGTCTAGAATAGATACTTTTTAATTAGTCATTTATGTTTTTTGAACAATGATGATATCATAATTATATTTACTAAGGATCCAGGACTCGAGTTAAATAATACCATTACTATTGGTTTAAATATTTGGTTATTTTTATCTCTACAATTAATTACATAGCAGTTCTACATTTCATAAGGAAATGTAACATCCTAAAATATCTTCTTGCTTTAGCAATTTGGTCATATCCTAGTATTGATGATCTTCTGTCAGGAACATTCCTGGTAGATACAGAAAAGAATGAATTGCTCCTGAAATGACCATGGTCAGCACACAGCACATCTACTGCACTCTGTGCCTTGTAGCTGTCTTATTCCTCAGATAACAGCATCTTTTGGGTCTTCATAGGATGTATCCTTACAGAAATTTGCAGGAAAAAATTTACTGTGACAAAATGGAGTCTCTGTGGGTAGAGCTGGCTTCATGCTGCAGCTGATACTAAGAATGTCTCTCTGATGCTACACAAATATATCTTTCATTCTTGTCAGTACCTCTGATGGGGTTAGGACTCAGCATGTTCGATTCAGTAAGGTCTAGAGTCTTGAGCACTATGAGCTTCTCTGGACTTATCATTACATTTGTCAGTGTATCCCCCAAATAGATAGGAAAGCACAAAGAACTGATACCTGGGTACTCACACCCTTGCTCCCCTCATATTCTGGGACTCTATTCTACATTCCGATTTTGTTAAAGCAACTTTGTATATTCCTCATTTGAGGTCATTTGTCCTGATAATATCAAATATTTTCTCAGCATACGTAGCCTTCAGTGACTAGGTCTTGTCTCAGTGTTTAAGTTTACTCTGTCTTCTGCTAAGTTTCCATCTCTTTAAAGAACACGATTTTCAGTTTGCAGGTGATGAGAACAATAATATTGTCTCACAAAGAAAATCTGATTTTCAAATGTCACATTAAATTTACTTTAGATAGTCAGCAGCTTTATTTTATAGGATACAGCAATGTAACTTCTACAATTTTACTTAAGTTAAAAGTGTCAGAATGAGGTGCTTTAAACAAAACTACCTTGAATTATATATTACCCAAAATTAAATACAGGCTAAAGATGAAACTGATGAAACACTTTTTCTGTTCATCATGTGCCTTGGAATCTAGATTATATTTTCCAATTTTAAGTCCTGCACATAGTTCCTCCATTGTTCCATTTCAAAATGACCTCACGGGGTATAATTGCAAATTGGTTTCTAGAAGCCTGAAAAGGATATGATGGAGATTGACCAAAACTTGAAATTAGAATGACACGGAACTTAATCACATGACCTGAGAGACTCATAATGTACCTGTCTCCTGTCAAGAGAAGGTTACAGACAACAGATTTGATTACTGAGGCTGTATGTCTGATTCAAACTTTGATACAGTCCCACTCAAGAGTGTTCTTTGTTTAAGAGTGTGATAAACATCTTTCTTACAAATCTCTCTCTCCCTCTGTCTCTCTGTCTCCCTCTGTCTCTCTCTGTCTGTCACACACACACACACACACACATTTTGAAGATACACATAACATATTTATAAATACCAAATGACATCTGCAAATATTATATTTATTGTCTACATTTTATGTCTGCTTCAATCATTTATATACCTAGAAATGCAGATGGCTTTTTCTCTCAATTCTGTGCATTATAACTATCTGTTTATCTCTAAAATACTGTAATGGAACATTGTGAATTTCATGGTAGGCATTTGATTTTGTGATGACCAATGATCCTTTGTTATTAAATATTGACACCTGAATAGGAAGAGTAACCCATGTCTTGATCATCCTTTCTCTGGCCTTTTTTTTCTCCAGTTTCTCTGTGAACTGCACAGTGTTTGCCCAGAATTTTGATCATTGTACACCACTTTCCTCAGCTATAAAAACCTTTTTTCCTTGCACTAGGTGTTCATGAGCCAATGTGTCTTCCTTTTCTGTACCTGCCCTTTTTCTTGTGTCTCAATTGCTTTTTGAGACTTAAGAAAAGCTATCTTTAGACTAGAAGGGTCTCATTTCCATCTAAAGCTAGTATTAGTGATAGGGAGGGAGTTGATGTCAAGTAAGGATACAGCAGGTACTGACCAACAAGAAGCTTTGAGATTTAACACAGTTAAATATTCCAATGATAACACAGGGCTTTTGTCTTTCTGTGATTGACTTATTTACTTAATGTAGTGAGCTCCAGTTCTTTTTATGATGCTTCAATTGGTAGAATTTCAGTTTCATATCTATATAATACATTTGTATATGGCAACAAAAGAAGTGTATTTCAAGGAAATATAGAGTATATTTACCAGAACTTTACAAGGGAATGAGGGCATGTAGAGAAAGAATGGCCAACATGTAAAGGAGTGTTTTAGATAGGAGGAATGATATATGCTGTTTTAAAATACATATTAAAGTATGTGATATATGTCATCTTGGAACCAATAATTTTTATAAAATGAATACAAGATTATAAAAAATTAGATTATTATTGTTGACAAAAGCCAATTTAATTTTCAAAATAGCTACAATGTAGGGTATTTAATGTTTTTTTAACATGAGTAACTGATGTAACTGAGGTGGTGTCAAATACTGTAACATAATCATTAAACATTGCATTCATGTATTGAAATATTAAATAGTATTCCATAAAACTATGCAAGTATAATTGAAAATAAATCAAAGTAAGTTTGTTGCTAACCATGCTAATCCTCAATGTAAGTACTAGATGTTCATTAAATGATAAGTGAAGTTGACCCCTCAGCTTTACTTCTTCAGATGGAGTTTTGCTTAAAGCATCTCCTTGGTACACAGCTTAGAGGATCCTCAGAAATGGTCCATTTGGTGCTTATCACTGTAGCAGTTCTGAGAAGTGTGGGGATCCTATTTCTATCTTTAATGGAATGTCAGGATTCAGAAAATCCTTTATGAAAGTGACTTATTTCCACATATTATACAATAAGAAATTAGGTAAGGTTTCTACTCTTTTTTCAAATTACAAAATATTTATTATAGCAATAAAGACTGTGCACTACACAATATAAGATATAATAAAGTAAATATAAGGGAAAGTAAAATATGTTAAGTGAAAAAAATAATTGTAATTAATATGGGAATATCAAAGAGCAAGAAAGTTTTGTAATAAGTTATTCTTCAATATGGACAAATGGAAGGGGAAAGGGAACATTCAAAAGGAGTGAGCAGAGGCCTGAGACATTTTTCCTCAAGGTTCAAGCTCTAATCTGAAAACATCACCTTGGATGCCTGCCTCTGTTGGTTCATGGTGACAAGTTCAGTATCTTTTTGAGGAATTTTCTCATTTCTGGACAAAACCAGAAGATCCAAACAAATTCTGTCAAATTCAAAAAAAAAAAAAAAACACTTTAGAAAAATAGTTTGTAGTGAAATAATCAATAAAATGAAGGACAAATGGAAGCTAAATGTACTTCTGGGGACTCAAGTCTTTAGTTGCTGAGGAAATCAGAGACAAGACACAGCTTGGTCCATTCAGATGTTGCCTCAGTCATCACCATCCTACAGTAGTTGGTTCTGTAGAGCACTGTGATGCTTAATGGCACCAGATGAAGAGGTTGTTCTGTTTTCACTTCTGTGGGACCTTCCTCCTGAGGAGGAGCAGATGGACTCTTCAGTATTTCTTCATTATCCTGAGGACAGGTCCTTCATGATGATAGCCACGGTTGTCATCACTAGCATCCTGAAGCTTTCTCCATGTTATTGCAACTCTTTGGACTATCTCTATGAGTCGTCCCCCCCCCCCATTGTGAGGAGGAGCAGTTGGACTCATGGGCACTGCATCATTGTCTGTGGGGCATGCCCTCTCACTGGGTGGGACAGCTGCTGTCAGAATGTTCTTAGTCCTTCATTCACCAAAGTCACGTAAATTGTTTAGGGACCCTGAAACCTTCTATTTATCAGGGCAAGACATTGAGCTATCACCCTGAAGTAGTCATGTCTTTTCCAAATATTTTCAGAGAGTTTTTAATAAGAAATTTTACAAGAGATATGTTTTTGGAGACATCTCCAAAAAAGTTTCTACTTTTTAGAATATAACAATTCTAGTTGCCCTTTTTTTGTATTTTGAGAATATTCACACACACACACACACACACACACACACACACACACACACACGAACTGCGATTGATTATGAGTAATAACACAATGCACAGTAAAGTCCATCTAACTTATAATGTATATCTTCTTCATGATAGTCACTAAATTCATAGGCATACTATGTGGCACATGTTCATTTCCTTCATGTTATGGTCAGAAGGCCATAGTTGACTCATGAAATGTCACTCAGATAATTAGTCCAAAAGTACTGCAACAGTATCTATTAATTGCAAGTTTTATGCTTTGCCAGTGAGCTCTGATGTACAGCAGACAGAGGAATCAGCACCACACTCAGGACCTGGGAATGAGTCAGTCCAGGGGGAAGGGCTGCAGGGTCATCACATCTGAGTTTCTTGACCAGGAGAAGACTCATTCCTTTTGATGGATTTTGTAATACTCTTGAGGGGATAGATAGGACTTTCCGTTACCAGATGAATAGACAGGGTGCATACCACAGAGAAAATGTCACACATACTAGGGGAGAGAGTTCTCATGGTGGAAAAATAGCTTCAAGCCAAGAGCAAGAATAAAGTACCTTATTAGCAATTTATATGTGCTCTGGCACTGTGGTGTTTTGAATAGAAATGGTTCTTATACATTTGAATGCTTAATCATCATCAGTGGTTGGCACTGTATGAAAAAGGTTAGAGGCTTAGGAGTTAGTGTTGGAGGAATTGTCTCACTAAGAGTTCCACATCAGGCCCCAGTTTCTATGCCTCTCTGTCTCCTGTGAATCATGACATTTTTGCTTTCAGCTACCTCTCCAGTACCTGCCTGCATGCCTCCATGATCCCTGCCATGGTGGTAATGGATTTAACTTCTGAAACTGTAAGCAGATCTAATTAAATGTTTTCTTAATGGGTTGGGCAGGCTGAATGCCTGAGGCCAGGTTGGGGCAAGATGGAGGAAGAGAGTGACCAAAGAGGTTTTAAGAGGGGGCCCATTTTGTGGTTAGGGAGAAATTTGTTATTAGGGAAAACCCCCAGGAATGCACAAAGACCACCCCAGCTAAGACTCTAAGCAACAGGGGAGAGGTTGCCTGAACTGGCCATCTGCTGTGATAAGATTGGTGACTACCCTAATAGTCATCAGAGATCCTTATCTAGTAACTGACAGAAGCAGAGATCCACAGCCAAGCATTAGGCTGAGTTCTGGGAGGCCTGCTAAAGAAAGGGAGGGGTATTGTACTAACCATGGGGGAGGGTCAAGATCATGACAAGGAAACCCACAGAGACAGCTGAACTGAGCTTGGGAGTGTATGTGGGCTCTGGACCAACAATTAGTGTGCCTACATGGGACTGACCTAGGTCCCCTGCATGTGTGTGATGATTGTGTAGTTTGGTCTGTTTGTAGGACTTCTCACAGTGAGATCAGGACCTCTCCCTGGTGCTTAGCTGGCATTTGGGAACCTATTCTTAATGCTGCATAACCTTACCCAGCCTTGATACAGGGAGTGGATCTCTGTCCTACCTCAACTTAATGTGCCATGATTTGTTCAAGGCCATGAGAGCCCTGCTGCCTTCTGAATGGAGATGGAGGAGGAATGGATGGAGGAGGGGGTAGATAGGAGGCTGAGGGGAGAAACTAAAGGAAAGGAGGGAGGGGAAAGTGTTTATGGTGATATTTTATTTGTACTGAAATGTGGTTTTATTTGTATGTTAATAAATAAAATTGTCTGGGGGTCAGGGCTAATAGCAAGCCATAGCAGAAGCTGGGTGGTGGTGGTACACGCTTTTAATCCCAGCACTTGAGAGGCAGAGCTAGGCAGATCTCTGTGTGTTTAAGGATACAGCCAGCATGGAGACACACACCTTTAATCTCAATACCAACCATAGAAGACCTGGAGGTCTAAATAGATGGGCAGTGATGAGGAGGTCATGTGGTTGGGTTTACAACCAATGAGAAGGCAGAACAGAAAGTCTATATAAAGACAGATACACAGGATGTAGCTCTCTTGGCTGAAGAGTACAGCAACAGCAACAAAGGGTAAGTTTTTTAGCTCTTAGCTCTGACCTCTTGGGCTTTCATCTCTACATTGGCTCTGTGTTTCTTATTTAACAAGACAGTTACATCTACAAGTGTTGTTGGTATATAAAATTAATGGAAAAAAGTTAATTAAATTAAGTAAAAAATTTAAAAAAGGATTTGCTTGGTTATTGTGTCTCTTCACAACAACAAAACAATGACTATGTAGGCACTTATCAGATGTCTCTTGCTCAGTCAAGGATTTCACAATGACCAGTGCTACACTATTATAGACTTTCACTTTTTCCATTAAATAAGAAGCATACAAAAATGAGACAATTAATGTATTCTAAACTTTCAAAACCAGGCATAAATAGTAAGGATAGAAAGCTGCTAATTTCTCAATGACCACAATCTTGAACTGGGCAGACAGGGCTCTGGAGGGATGCAATTACTCAGTAGTATATTCTATGCTGCGGGTACACCCAGAGAAAATAGTTCAGACACAGGTATATATGCACATATGTGGTGAGCCACAAGAATATATTATAGAGATTCAGCTATGTACTAAAGCTATACTTTGACCTGCCAAGGTATGTCAAAAGACAAGCCATTTATTGTGAATATTTGGTGTTATTTAGCTTTTAGTATTTCAGATGTCTTCTGCTATGAAATTCTTGCATGTCCAAGTATTCCCAGACCATTTGGCAAACAGTTCAGCTCCTCAGACCTGCTGAACTTTTAGGTAACTCACTCCCCCACTGAGCCTAGGAGACAAGCTACTGGAAGACACATAACTTTGTTTCTTGTGCAAATGAAGCTGAGACCATACCCTTGCCTTGTGGCCTAGTGGCTCTCCAGAGCAATTGACTGAGAACAAAAGAGGTTTTTACATATCAAGGTGGAAGATAGGGTGGAGCAACATTCCTTAGGAGGCAGAGAATAGCGGGCCAGGGGAAGAAGGAGCAGGTATTTTCTGTAGAGAGACAGAATAGCATGACCAGGGAGAAGGGAAGAACACAGAGGTTATGTGGGTTAAGTAAGGCAGAACTTTTGTAGAATTCATTAGAACCAGGATTAGAGAGCAAGTAGAGAAGGAGGGCATAGAAACAGGACAAAGATGAGTCTGGAAACATAAGAGCTTAGTTATTAGCAGGACTATGAGAGGGACCTGGGGAAAACTGAAGCTATGTAGACAGGATTTCATCCCAGAGAAATAAAATAGAGGGACAAAGAGCTTGGTGTATCTAGATTTATTCCTGCCCTGAATACCTGACGGAGCTTTAACTGTGAAGATAGAATTTTGTCTTAGAGGAATAAAGTTAACAGACATAAGAGCATAGTGTGTGTTGTGCCCAGATCAGACCACCAAGAGAGACCACCAAGGACAAGCATACCAGAATGCAAAAGCAAGGTTTATCTGTTACAAGTCATGACAGGGAACTCATCTCAAGCCATCTCAAGTGAGGCAGGGAAGAGTTCCTCTTTCTTGGGGAAGTTAGTTTTTATAGGCAAAACCCATAAAATTTCTTAGAGGGGAGGGGGTTAGTATGGGTCCAACCTTGATTGGTCCAGTTTTTCCCAGACCTGGACTATATCTTATTCTAGCTTATCTGTTTGCCCTGTCAGGAGTTTTACAACTCCTCTCCTGGGTCTGGTCATGTTATCTCTGGAGAAGGGGATCTCATGGTTAATTGGTTATCATCAGACATCCTGACTCTGTTCTTTTGAGTTCCTGGGGCTGGCGCCATCATTTCTGGGGACTTGAAACTGGCCTGGGTCTTGTGCCTAGATCATCCCCCAAAGCCGCCACTGGAGACTTTAGGTACAGAATGCAAAAGTAAGGTGTTTTCTAAGTTTACAAGCCTCCAGGGAGGCTCTTCCAAATTTCCCACTCACAGCAGGGAGGTTGGAAGGAGCTCTCCCCTTTCTTTGTGAGGCTAGTTCTTAAAGGCACAGACCATATAATTTATTTTAACCCACCTCTCTTTTTAGTCTTTTGGTCGAATATTCTGACTATGTTTTCCAAAGTCCCTGGAGCAGATACAGCCACCTGGGGAAAAGGGGTCTAAGTTCTTATCTACACTTAGGAATCCTGGTTTAAGCTTTTCTTTGTCTGTAGGGGATAGAGTGGGGGGTTTTACTGAGGTATCACATTGTGCATAGTTTTTTCCCTCAGATATCCCATGCCAGACATAGTGTTTTCTGGGCAATCCATACACATACTATTCACACACACATTAAGACCAGTATAAATGCTAACAAATCACTACTGAGAACAATCCTCACTTTTGTTGTAAAATTCAAATGATTTACTTTTCATATCATCTTATAATTTCATATTCACTGGAACAGTAACCACATAAAACTTTTTTTTTTCCACTTTACATTTGCTTTTTCCTGAATGTTTGCATTGTCCTAATTCTCCCTTTACTTTGGTCTTCTCTGTTGACCCCACAGTTTCTTTTCTAAGGAATATGCCCTGTTTGCTTTCTACATCCAATAGACACATGCTGGAAACTAAACAACTTCTTGACATATTCAAATGCTTAATTTCTCCCTAATGGAATACTATATTGTAGAAGTAACCATCTTATTAAATAAGAAACACAGAGCCAATGCAAAGATGAAAGCCCAAGAGGTCAGAGTTAAGAGCCTTACCCTTCACTGCTGCAGCTATCCTCTTTAGCCAAGAGACCTACTTCCTGTGTGTTTGTCTTTATATAGACTTTCTGTTCTGCCTTCTCATTGGTTGTAAACCCAACCACATGACTGCCTCGTCACTGCCTGTCTGTACAGACCTCCAGGTCTTCTATGGTTGGTATTGAGATTAAAGGCATGTGTCTCCATGCTGGCTGTATCCTTGAACACACAGAGATTTGCCTAGCTCTGCCTCCCAAGAGCTGGGATTAAAGGTGTGCACCACCAACACCCGGGTCTGCTATGGCTTGCTATTAGCTCTGACCCCCAGGCAACTTTATTTATTAACATACAAATAAAATCACATTTCAGTACAATTAAAATATCACCATACTATATGGTATATGTGTGACAATTTTTGTCATTAAATTTTAAAGCTAATTCATGTTCATTTCAGACCTATTCTTGGTTTGCATAAACATTTAACATCACTTGAATACTTTGATAAATAGATGTGTGTGTGTGTGTGTGTGTGTGCATGTGTGTGTGTGTGTGTGTGTGTGTGTGTATTAAAAATAAAAGGGTAGAAATGTAAGTGGTATAGTCACTGTGGAAATCAGTTTAGAGGTCACTCAAAAAGTAAAGTTTATGGGTGTAGCTTCTTATATTACTAGGAGATAGTCTCACATCACTCTGACTCTTACAATGAAATAAAGTTATTTCATATATGAATATTTTGGTACTCGGCTCTACAACTCTTCATTTTGATTGTGGTTTTCAGTAATACCTTCCCAGAGAAGAAGATAATTTGTTAGCTAGTACTAAATGGTTAGTCATGAAATCATATTACAATTAACATTATACAGATTGAGCAAATCATATTTAGCGATATATATGTATGTACGTGCACCTATATGCATGTAACAATAAAAATGTAATATAAAAAGAGGCCATAGAGTGAAAAATAAATCAAGGAAAAGTATAAGGGAGATTTGGGGGGAAGAAAGGGAAGAGAGAAATGATATAATTATATTATAAACTCAAAAAGGAAAGAAAATAGTAAAGAGAGGACTCCCATATGCTTCATCTGTAACACTTGTCAGTATTAGATATAGGCATCACCATTAGTACATCCTTGAGCTAACTGCCTATCTGCACTATTCCCAAGAACCAGGGTGCAGAATCCACTTAGATTTCCAACAAAAGATGAATGGATAAAGAATAATATTATACACACACATGAATATGGTATAATATTATTTATCCATAAAGAATTATGAAGTCATACCATTATACCATTTTTTAGGACAATGTAGATCACAATGTCAAGCAAAGTAAGTCAAACTGAGAAATACATGTTTTCTCTCATGTGTAAAGTACATATTTTTTAAATTTGCCTTCTAATTTGTTGCCCCACTCCTAGATACAGCCACAATTTAATAATTTCTGAGTGTAATATTTTCATGGTTAACGCAAAAGTTTTACATGCTCCTGTGTATATCTTATTATTTTTCTATTCATGAGCTATCTTTATTTTCTTCAATGTTATTAGTTATTTTTTATCTATTTTGACATTGAACCAAAAGACAGAATCTTAATGAGATGAAATAAGGAAGACTTGTGTCCATATTCCAGTGCCCTTGTTTCCTCTGGTTTAATTTCCATGCAAATGTAACATTGCTCCCAAACCACAGATCAAGAAGCAGTCTCAGAGACTGAGGCCACCAGAAACACAGAGCCCTTGTGTCAGTCATTCAGTCTTCCATTGCAGGGTGAGATGCAGAGTAATATCCAGGATATTCTGCACAAACACAGAGCTCAGGCAAAATTAAATGGTGTCTAGGATGCTGCGACATGACTTGTACTCCTTCCCTCACCTCTGCCCACACCTGAGCAGCTTCATCTTGTATAATCAAACCTGGAATGTTACAACTGTCAAAATAAATGAAGTACAACATAAATTTCATTGTTTTATCCTGCAGCATAGGGGCTGGATTTCTAAACCAATTATTCAAAAATGCAGCATTATTACCTTGTCTCCTTAGGGCAATGGTTGAAGGCTTACTATAAATCAATGCCCAAATTTCATCTAGATTCAGCCTGTGGCTGATTGGAGATGTTTGGAGGGCAAAGATATTTCTTATGGAGATTGGTGATGGCTCGATTTAGATGGAGAGAAACATCTAAAGACAGCAGATAACCAAAGAATATACTTTAACGTCTGACAGGGAGCAAGCTGAGAGAACACACTCATCAACAGAAATGATCTTTTAAGATGAGAAATGCTTTTAACTTGATTTATAAATAAATTTTTTCATCCACATAGATGGTACAATGACCAATATAACACCACCATGTTTTAACAAGAAACATGCAAAAGACATGTGAGAATAAAGAAGAGGGAGAAATCTGAAATACTGAGAAAATAGGAACTGCTGGTAAGTTGGAATGAACTATGTTGGCTTCTAAAAGTACTACGTACAATAACATGATTTTTAAAAATTTTTTCATGTGTAGATGTGTATGTACACATGTGTGAATTTGTCCTGTATGACTACATGTGTGTGCAAGTATGCCCATGTGTGTATATGAAGTCCTGTAGGGAATGCTGATGTCCTCTTCTACCATGATCCACCTTGTTAATTTTGACATAGGCTGTTTAGCAGAACCTGGAACTCATGTTTTCAACTATGCCAGTAGCAAGTTACCTTTAGTGATACTGCTGTCTCCACTTCTGCCATTGCTGGGTTTGGAGATGTGTATGGAATCACGCCTGGCTTTAACTTGGATGCTGGAGTCTGAACTCTTGTATTCAGGCTTGCACAGCATGTGTTCATAATCCCTGAGACATTTCTTAAGCCCCTTAATATCATTCTTTTCTTCATAAACTTTTTTGAAGGCATCACAAGACCACAGCTATATACTTTACAAATAGCAAGGACTGG
Organism: Peromyscus leucopus; assembly: GCF_004664715.2. NCBI lineage: Eukaryota > Metazoa > Chordata > Mammalia > Rodentia > Cricetidae > Peromyscus > Peromyscus leucopus. The sequence continues at coordinate 35,776,185 of NC_051063.1, forward strand.
ACAAGGCATCCCACCATAGGTAATGGGCTCCAGAAAGCCAACTCATGCACCAGGGATAAGTCCTGATCCCACTGCTAGGGATCCCTCAAACAGAACAAACTATACAGCTGTCAGCCTTGATGCAGGGAGGAGGGACTTGGTCCTGCCTCTACTGAACGCACCAGGCTTTGCTGACTCCCTATGGGTGCTCCTACTCTTTTGGAGGAGGGGATAGGGGTGGATCATGGAGGGAAGGCTGGGGGAAAGTGGAGGAGGGATGAGAGGGGGATCTATGGTTGATATGTAAAATGAATAGAAAAATTTCTTAAATAAAATAAAATAAAAATAAATAGCAAGAACTTAGCATTTATTATAATGGGTTTGGATTTTTAGCTTCCCAAAACCATTTTATTGTTGTTCAGTGACTTGGATCTGGAGATATTGCATGAAATAAGTGAGGTAGGATGTTCAGATGGTGGAAAAATATCCACAGATTATGAACAGCATATTGAAACTGGGCTTTGAGTACCATTACCTATTTTTCATTATGTTATTGTTATTAATTAAAATATAATTACATCATATTTCTCTTTTCTCTCCTGTCTCCAACAACTCACTATCACTCTCTGCTCTCTCTCAAATCTAGGCCTGTTTCTTTTAATGCTTTTGGTATGTATATAGCTTCAACCTTCTGAGTTCATTTAGTGCTGCTTCCAAATATCTGCTTTCAGGACTGACTACTTGGTATTGCTATTACATAATCAGCTAGGGGGTCATATTTGGGGAAGACTAATTGTCCTCCTCTCAACATTCCTTGTTTGAAATATTTTTGTTTAGGAGTGGGAGTCCCTTGAGATTTCCCCCTCCCACATTAAGATGTCTATTGGTATTGACCTTGTTCGGGTCTTCTTTTCGCAACCATATTGTTGAGGGATCATGGACGTAGTATCCCTTCCATTCCTAGAAGACATACTCTCCCAGCAGACTTACTAGTACTCTGGCTTTTACAATCATTCTGCCTGCTCTTCCATAATTTTAATTGAGCATTAGATACAGGAGTTTAGTTGTGGATATTTTCATTGGAGCAGGGAATACTTCAATCACATGTTCTCTGCATTTTGACCACTTTTTATTTTTATGTGATGGTTTCTTGCTACAAAGAGAAGTTTCTTTGATGATGTGCAAGAACTGCATTTATGTGTGAATATAAGGATAAGTGTTAAGAATGCAGTTAAGAGTTATTCTGGTTTGGTAAATAGCAACAGGCATCACATCTGGGAAGGACTATTGGTTGGTTTCTTTCCTTGGCCTCTTGTCCAGCACCATCTTGTACTATGAAAGCTAGTCTTCAGCGGAGGACACTGTCAGGTCAGGTCTGGCTCCAGTCCTGGGACTCAAGTGCATTGTGTCTTTAGCAATGAGGACTTAGCTACAACTTCTTGGAGGCAAGTCAGGGAAACAGCAATAACCAATATTGTTTTGAGAGTATCATGGACTACCCTGACCAACAACTTGAAAAGATGCTTCTCATGCCTAATACTTGGGTTTTGCAAGATAATCTGTGACTCTTGAGAGAAGCATTGCCACCCTAAGTGGTATAACTTGGATTAATCATATATATGATTATGCATATATATACATTATGCATATATATATATTACGGAAATAAAATAATGATTCCTTATGACTTTTCTTTTCAGTTTTAATTTCCCCTGTAGTTCTCCCTCCTTTTGTATTGACCTCCTTGCTGCCTCCCTTATCAAAGTCCTTCTCAATTTTTCCATTTCTCCATTCATATCAGTTGAATATCCTTTTCTTTAAGCCTGTTTCTTAAGTTGTGTCAAATGTCAAAATAACTAAACTAAGTCACTTGCATTTAAACATATCTATGCTATTTTAATAGTACCATTTACATTTTCTCTTTTTTGTGCTTAGATAATATGGAACTTTTTTCAGCTATATTTCAGTTTCTTTCTTCAAAATACTTGTAGTGTTTATTATTTTCCATATACCCATAGAAATAAGATTAAATGCATTGAACATACACTAATACATAAATATGCACATATATACTCACATATACACACATAGATGCACATACACACATGTGTGTGCATTTACACATACACAACTTAATATATATATATATATTTATAAACATGCATGCATCATATGTATGCACATGTACACACATATACATAGGCATATAAACTCCATGATAAGCTTTTCAGGATATTTATTGTCAAGTGAATACTGGGAAATGTAGTTTAGATTTTGAAATTAATCATATTTAGATAACATTTAATCTAAGATATCTGACTAATAACTAAATTTACCTCAGCTTAGTTTTTGCTTTAATATTATTAACAAATCTATAATATAATAAGTAAGAATATTTATAATCACTCTTGTTTATTATTGTTCCAGAACATTTTTCTATAAGTAATAATAAAAGTTGGCTATCAGAAGTAGAACTGGCTAAATAGAAACTTCTCCCAAATTAATGATGGAGTTGATTAGGAAATGGATTTCAAACCCACAGCTAAACAATAGTTAGCAAATTAATTGATATATTTCATTGTACAAATGACAATCAACTACATCACAATGAGGGGACAAGCATGAATGAGTGAATGGCTTAGTAAATGAATATAAAGGCAAATATTTGAATATTATATATTAGATGTTACTTTCCTTGTATTATTTTCTTTTATTTGATTGGTATACTCCCACTTTTCATTTTTTTTTTTTTTTTTTAAGCTACATGGAGCTCGAGTTTTCTCATTGAAATTGGAATAGCCTTGGCCCATGTAATAGTTTGTAGCTTGCAGGACTGCAATGGATGTTCAATGAATATGTACAAGTTTAGAACATAACATAACCCTACACAGAATGGTTAAACACTGACTGTTTCCATGAAGACTTCAATGAAGATTGTCTCTTTTGCTCTTGGAGAGGTTTGCAGTCAAATACAATGTAAAGAAGGAGTAAGTGTCCTCTCCATTTCAAACACTCACTGTAGCTCTGTTCTCTGGAAGACACAGAGTTAAGAACTGGGACTGGGAGGGAGTTTTGAATAGCAAAGCTGGATAACCAGTTTCTGCTGTCAGATCTAACCGCCCTCTGCTTTCTACCACTTTCATTTTCATTTCTTCTTATCATTGTTAACTCAGATTGAAACTGCAACTCAGGCTCAACCTTGAAAAAAATAGTTCCATCATTGCTCTGTGTCTTTCTATTTGGAGAAACAAATGCATTTGTTATCTCCAGGACATGGTGACTGTGTGGAGGTGATTGGAACTGCCTGTCATTCATGTGAATTTATGGCCCTGAATGCTACTGTTCAACTACTGTTCTCTCTTCTTATTTTGAGAAAAAGGCCTCTGAAGGTAGTTAAGACAAGAGGATATTAAGAGAAAAGTAATCAAAATGCAGTGATGAAAGAAACTCATGACTGTCTATAATCATGGTGGCAATTGTGTTAAAAGAGTCTGAAATACTTTTAGGATAATGCTTCAGGCTCCATGCACACTCTTACTCATTAGCTTCACATTCTCCTTCTGTGTCCGTATTACCTATGGTGATATGGTTGACTTCTGAACCTTCATTTGAAATCTACACGTGTATTTTCACTGCATTCCAGGAGCCTTATAGCACTAATTTTTAGGTAAGGATTTTAAGCAAAGCAGAGACCCTACTGCAACTGAAAGCAGAAAAATCAGGTCATAAATACTATTCAAATGAGAGTTTGAAGCTAAGATTCATTTTTAACAATTGTCATATCCATTAAACAACATCTCATAGTATAAATCTCAGGAGTCAATGTTAGGATTTTTTGTCAACACAATAATATCCACATGGTCATATTATCACATCTTAGGATTTGAACCCTGTAGTTTAAGTTTATTAATTTCATTGATGCTGTCTGTCAACTATTATAGAAACTTAAGTGATGAGAATCAAGTGACTGTAAGTGTACAGACTTAAAAAGGACATTTTTATCACTCTCCAAAGGCTCATAGAACATTTTAGAAGAGACCATGGAAAGAATACAAGGGCTGGGAGGTGCTGTCCTCTGGTCATGATGTGGTTATTGCCCTCCTGAACTCAGAACTGTGGTTATTTGCCAAGATCAAAGTCATCTAAAATTCCCATATAGACTGGGGAGAAGACCATGAGGCTCCGCCCTTAATGAGGAGTTATTGGCCTTTGATAGCTACTAGAGGAGGGAAAACTATTCTTTGGGTGGAGAGTGGCTACTGGTTGGTTGACAGTGGTCAAAGGGATTGTCACATACCCATGCATGTGTGAACAGCATTGTTTGTACTCAGTGATTTATTTAAAATAAATGATCATGAGATCAATAGGGATCACACTTGGTAAGGTAAGTCAGATGTGAGAAATGGGGCCTGGATATGATTATATTTCACTGTGGTGGGTCTGTATGATATTATCAAAGAATATATTTAAAAATAAAGGCTTCAGTGGAGGTTTTACATTCAGCTACAATGCTGCCTTTCAGAAATCCATGCGCCTGCCCAGCAGTTAGGTGGATATATTAACATGCAAATCTGTTCCTATTATACACCCCCTTCGTTGCCATGGTAAATATTTCAGTGGTTCCCTGCTATTCTCACAACACAGTTCTCAGCTAAGAGTATGAAGCTTACTGTGGTCTTGCCACTGCCAATGACTCCAGCTGCTTCCTCCCATTCTACCCTCTTCGTGTTCATGATTTCTGCTGCTGTCCATGGTTTCCCAAGTGCACTGCATTCCTATGGCCTCAGGACTTTAGTACTGATAATTCCTCTACTCTGACTCACTTTTCACAGCCCTTCTCCCACTGGATTTTACAAATCCAGGTAATGATAACTTTCTCCATAAATACTACATAAATCTCTCAGATTGTCTCACATTGTGTCCATAGCTGTGTTCTTGATAAGTTCATATCCTCTTAAACATATATCATTTTTTGTCTTGAGTTCCTTAGGGCAGTTGTAACTGGGGCTATGTTTACTGATGTGAACTGCCTTTTTAAAAGGCATTATGATTTACTATTATGTGACTGGTTGATACAAGGATGGAAAGTAGAGCCTAATTTGTCTAATCACAAAGCCTCTGATATCTATGTCAAAGACAAATTTCATCGTGGCAAGGAGGGCTTTGTTAATACTATATAGTTACCTAATCTTCGTTATCTAATTCTGCTTCCACACCTTCCCTCCCACAAGTGGCTATATGCATATTAATTTATATTACTAGCTCCATATTAATCCCAATCTATAACCATTTTCTTCATCTTTTTCAGATTTTTTTCCATTACACTCATTAATTTCATGAGTACAAAGGCGATCCCAATTTAATTTTTTAATTAAGACTTAATTAGAACATTGCCCCTTTCACTTTCCCCAGGACTTCTTCTGTGTATTAGGGAACTGCTCCATACTGAGATACCCATCTAGTGTCCAGGTTTTTGTAATACAAGATACTGCACTCTGTTTTAGAATCTGAAGAGTGATAATTCATTTGTTTGACTGACTTTTCATTTCTTTCATATTCATGGAAGATGTGGTACAACTGAGATCATTTTTTTAAATTGAAATTTTTGAGTCTGGTATCCAATCAAATATTTCTGTTGGCAAAAAGTGCTACAGTATGGATTAAGGGAGGGGAGAGATCATGAGGACTCTCCCCTAACTGAGGAACTATCAACTCTCAGTGCATGAGGCTCCACCCCTAACTGAGGAACTGTCAACTGACAGTTGATAGCTACTTGGGGAGGAGAATCGTTCTTCTTTGGGTACTATGGCTTGCCTCAGATTTGGGGTAGATTAGATTCTGTGTATGTGTTTGTGGGTGTACCTATGGCTTGCTTTAAAATATTCAGCCTTAAAATTCCTTGGTAAACTTGTAGTGAAAATGAACCTTCACCATCACCTCTACACATTAAAGTAAATAGATTTTTTGGTAGTCTACAGAATTGAATGGCATGAACATTTTCTGTTATCAGTACTTCAGTACTTGATGGTGAAATGTCCAATGCCTCTCACATAGCCATGTGACCTTCACATCCTAGATAAAAATACTCATGGAGTCACAGAACATAAGTATGAATTTCAAATGATCTGAAACATATAGTACATTATCAAATATTAAATATTTGGAGTCATAGAGCTTCGTGGGCCTCAAGTATGCCCAGTTCTTTAATCACCTTCTCTATAGCTTTGAGTTTAGCAAAAGCAGGAAAAGCAGTATCTCAATATTTTAAATTTTTCTGAATGAAATATATGATTGGTTAATGATTGGTAATTGGTAATAGAATAATTGATAAATACTTTCAATAAATGATGGTTTAATCTATGAATTTTTGAATTTAGAAGTTCCTGCTATTTTCTGTCTTTGTTAAGAACTGTAAGCACCTCATAGACCTTTGTTATAATTGAGAAAATGGCCAAATACGTATTTTATTACCTGTGTAGCTCTAAGGCAAATTAGTGTTCTAAGAGTGTTAATGAAAATGGATAGCACAGCAGTAAATTCAAGTTGACTTTCACATATGCATTCTAGTGATCTTCTGATCAGTGTTTTATTCTTTGGATGGCATTGGGCAGGCCAGTGTTCTTTTGTGATGAATATTATAGCAAAATCAGATTATTTTTATAAACAGTAACTTAGACTATGTTAGATTAGTCTTCCTTAAAAGACAATGAAGAGAACCGTTATAGAATAGACAAAGAGATTTTCCAAAAAAATTTACTTTATTATTACTCACTGTTATATAACAAACCACCCTAACACTAAACTTCATTCATTTGGTTAAGTCTTATTTGTTGGTTGTTCTAGGTAAATTGAACTATTACATTCCATAGTGTCAGTGCTCCTCTGTTCTGTCTATACCTCTGTCTCCTCTCTTCACCTTTTGTTCCTGGCTCCATATCCATGGCTTTACCTTCCTCCATAACTCCATCTCCATCTCCAGCTTCCCATACTGTCAAATCCTCAAAGATTTTTCATGGGGTTTCTAATTTTTGGAGTTAATGGTCTCAGACAATATATAGTGATACAATATTATTATATGCTTAGAGGCTTTTAAGAAATCAGAAACAGAAACTGCCAGGCCCAACCAGGGAAGAACAAAGTCCAGAGCACACAGAATATAATTTCCAGTATAATTAGTTGATTAAAGCTGTTAGATGATGAATCACATTTCACTGAATAGATAGATAAATATTTTTTTAATTGCAAATAGATTCTTCCTTCATACAATACATCCTGACTACAGTTTCACCTCCCTCCATTCTTCTGGCCTCCCCTCCACCTCCCTTCTCCCAAAGATCCACTCCCCCTCCGTTTCTTCTTTAGAAAAAGCATGGATCCAAGAGGTAATAGCCAAACAGAACAAAACAAGATACAATAAGGCAAGAAGTCTTAACTAAAAGTTAACAAGGGTGCATTTTAGAATATCCTATAAGATGAGAGATACAAGAGGCTCACATCAGCTCATGAGCAACATCTACACCATCCTATCTCATTTCAGCTCTTCTCTATCTGTACCAATCTGTGTAGAACTGCTCTCTAATTTCCAGTTATTTTAGTCCTGAGTTGGTATGTTTAAAACAGCATGCAAAATATATAGCTTTGTGGAATATAATAAGCAAATTTGATAATTTTCCTTGGCTGAAAAGCACTTTTCTATTGTTTTTACCCAGTTTGGGCTTAAAATGTGCTTATAGTAATATATCACACTTTGAAAGAAATAGTTTTACTTAAATAGCTTAAGATGGAATGTGTTTATCAGCATTTCCTGAATACTAATGTACAGCAGTATTTTAGCATACATTATTCATTTGGAGGACTATGTAAGATTATCTGTGGTTAGTTACCTCTGCTGCATGAAATTTTATAACGTCATTAGGAAACAACTCATTTAAACTTTTCTCGACCCTTTGCCTTGTTCAATAAGTAGTTCTTTTAATTATTGATCATACACATCAATTTGTTTAGGATGCTGACTCAAAGTTACATGTGTGCAAACCAATAAAGTGAGAGATTTATACTGTAGGGAGTGTGGAGTTGTATGCCTAGTTGGTTGTGGGACATCAGAAAGTTAGGAAAGCAATCTTAGTTTCAGTTTTTATACTGCAAAGGAAATTCCTTGTAGCTGACTCTCACCCCAGTCTTTCTTCTGCCTGCATGAAGTTGTAATGAGTAAAGAAAATATTATCTATATTAAGCAAATTGTAAGATGCAATATATACTGTACATACACATGTATCTATTGTCTGTTACACTTGCCTTTCTTCTGTAACAGAAGTTGATGAAGCATGATGAAATTCATTTTAACTTTGAAACAGCTGAAGTAAAAATTAAGTTTTATGGATGACAAAATCAATTTTAGAGGTATACCCTTTCATGCCACTCTGAATACTTCTTTCTGAAATTCAACAACTTTAAAGTTTGGAGAATAGCCTGCTAAGTTTACCCATTTTAAGCACTGTGTCTCCATAAAAAAAATACTAATATTTATAATTGCCAAAGATATGGTTAAGTTCTTATAGACTTACAATATATTGAAATGCTAATTCACAGTGACTGATCAATCAGTTCACTTACTAGAAAAACACCAGCATTAGAGTCAGACATACTTGATTGTATACTTAGCAAGTTGTGTGACCTTAGCCTAAAATGTCTATATCCCAATTCTAACCTCTAAAACTGAATCATTTTAACCTCTAAAACTAAAGCTATTATTAAGTTTGGGAGTTGACTTACACAGCTTGCTTATACCAATAACCGCTATAGCGCTAATCATTATCTCATAATACCATGTACCCTATAGTTTGTGTTTGCCTGTGTCATCAACAGAATTATAGTGGTTACACAGGGCTGCCTTAAGGCAAGTCCTTTATTCTCTGCAACACGTAAAATATGTCTGAGAATATAGCATTGTAGATGCATAAGAAAAATTCATTGGCAAGAAAAAAAAACCTAACCTTTGTTCAGTTCAAATTAAAACACAAGAGCTTGCATTCATGCAGATTAATTAGAGATTTAGTGATTCTTATGACACTTTACCAGTTATTTCCAGCATAAAGAAAAATACTTTGTATAATCAACCAATGGAGCCTATTGTCTTGCAGATTCTTTTCAATGAAGTTGTAGTGAGCCTTCCTATTTGAGTAAGGTAATAATAGGGTTTGGGCTAGATACCAGTAACAACATTTTTGTGACAATTCTGAAGGGATCAATAAGAAGACCTACTTGAGAAAAAGAGCCAGTGGTCCAGGTTATGTGATAGAGTTCAGGACGTAATTTAAGTATTTGGATGTAGAATTTTAAGAACTTGGAAAAAACTAGAAAACTGGCTAGAAAGTGGAGAAATTAAGGAAATTAACTACAGAATGACAATAATAAAGACTGTGGCAGGAAGAAGTTCAAGTGTGGGCCTTAGAACTGTGTTCATGTTCAGAACATCTAGAAGATTGGTACTCAGGCACAATGCAGTGCACTTTTAGTGGAGTATAAGCAGAGATTCGGGTCTCTTCTCCTTGGCGGTAGCAATAGTCCTGTGAATACTACTCAGAATAACACTATTTTGTCCTGCTTTATTTTGTTTTGTTTTCCTTTTATGGAAAATATTTTTTTCTCACATAATGTATCCGAATTATGGTTTTTCTACCCTCTGCTCCTCCCAGTTCCTCCCCATCTCTCCTCCCATCCAAATCCACCCTTTACTGTCTCTTATTAGAAAACAGACAACTAAGGGATAATATTAATATATAATAAAATGTAAAGCAATTTAAAAAAATATCAGAATAGAACAAGCAAACAGAAGGAAAAGAGCTCAAAAAAGGCATGAGAATCAGTAATAGACACAGAGATCCACTCATTTCTACACTCAGAATCCCATGTAAACACTAAACCATAAAGCCATATGTGTATACACAAAGAACTATATGGTAAAAAGAGAGAAGGGAATATGTGTGTGTGTGTGTGTGTGTGTGTGTGTGTGTGTGTGTGTGTTTTAATATGTATATATTAAAATAAAATAAAAATTAGACAGAACTAAAGAAAAGAAAATTGTTGACACAGCATAATGAGAAAAACAAACCTCCAAAGATGCCATTTAGTTCTTTTTATGTTGGCCAGCTGCTGCTAGGCAAGTGGCCTTAAGAGTAGTTTGTTGCCAGGTGGTGGTGGCACATGCCTTTAATTCCAGCACTCAGGAGGCAGAAGCAGGTGGATCTCTGAGTGTTTGAGGCCAGCTGGATCTACAGAGTGAGTTGCAGGGCAGCCAGAATGATTATACAGAGAAACCTTATCTCGGGGAGGGAGGGGCAGGGGGGGAATTGTTAGTTTGTATCCACAGTGTTTGCAAGTGGTTATCAATGGGTGATATCTTCTGGCTTAGGGATGGGGTTACATACCCACTTCTCTTTTTAGATCTAGGGCCCCATCTAGTGCAACCCATGCAGGGCCTATGCATGCTGCCTTAGTGTCTATGACTTCATATGTATACTCCTCCTGTCCTTTTTTTAGAAGGCCTAGTTCCCTTGGTGTCCTCCATCTCTCAGGCTTTTATACTCTTAGCACATCCTTTACTGCAGGGTTCCTTGAGCCCTTAGGGAGGGATTTGATGAAGACATCCCACTAAGGATTGTGCTTTCCAAGTTCCCTCACTCTCTTCATATTGTCTGGCTGTGGGTTTGTTTATTTGTTCCCATTTGCTGAAGAAGTCTTTTCTGATGATGGCTGGACAGGGTATTGATATATGAGTATAGCAAAATATCATTAAGAGTTATTTTATTGCTACGTTCCTGTAGTAGAACAGTAGTATTTAGTTTTACCCTTGGTCCCTGGGCTATATAGCATGAGGTTTTTGGTCACTCAAGCAGTATCAGGTATAGGTTCAATCTCATCTCAATGAGTAAGCTTTAAGTCAAATCATATATTGGTTGGTTAATCCCTCAGGCTTTGTGCAACTGGTATACTAACATTTTGCAATCAGGACACCTTTGTAAATCAAAGAGTTTCTATATGGGCTATTGTTTACACTTCTCCTTTGGTAGCATTCAGAGTCCTTTCCTGTACCAAAAGTACTAGCCCACAGGGGTGATGGCTGTAGGTATGTACCAGCTTGAATTTTCCATGTTTACTGAGTTATGAAGGTGGTGTTTTTTTTAGCAACAGGGCCTAGCTGTTAGTCTATGGAGAGCAAGTTATAGCTTTGGCAACAGCTTGAGTTATATTTGGGTTCTCATGGGACTATTTGACCAAAATCTCAATTAAATGTACCCAAATACCAGTACTGGAAGCTTTATTTGGTGACAATAAATGGCCAACTGGGGCTCTCCCTCTTCATTATTTGGTAAACTCATTTAGATTGCCTTCACATATGTACATACTTTAGGAAGCTTCTACTATCATTTTTTTTTTTTTTTTTATCGAGACAGGGTTTCCCTGTATAACTTTGCGCCTTTCCTGGAACTCACTTGGTAGCCCATGCTGGCCTCGAACTCACAGATATCCACCTGGCTCTGCCTTCTGAGTGCTGGGATTAAAGGCGTGCGCCACCACCACCCGGCTCAGGTTCTTAATGCAAGTGAAATTCATCCCCAGAAGCCTTTTCCTAAGTAAAGATTACTAGGCAAATTCCTTCAGTGAAATTTTGAGGACAAAATTATAGATCTTAGCATCCACTAAGTACAAAGAAGGCCAAAATATCTTCTCCACAATATAGTATGACTCTTGACTAGTTCATGAGTCCTTCGCTCAGACCACCCATTATAGAAAGATCTTTGTACCAGTTTTGAAAAAAGTTGGATATGAACAAAGTTAGTGAAAGCAACATTTCTTTTTGCTGCACATCTGTGTTAGGGATGTGGATGAGATTTCTCTTCCAGTCTGTTTCTGATGGGGTTTTTGAAAAGCTGGAATTTCTAAGAACTTCAAGGCTTAATCACCTATTCACGTGTATGATGCCTATGAAAGGAAGCCATGAGTAACCAGGAGTTAGAATACCTGGGTCTTGTTTCCTGAATATGTCATTACAGTCCCCAAATATACTTTTCCATTATGGCAATTTACCAAGGTCATTTAGGCAACAGTAGAATGGAAAAGTCTAGGGCAATGTGGGCTGCTGAGTGAGGAGATGATGAAAGCTATGCGTTCTCTGTCTAACACCTGGAGATAACATCATGTGGATAATGTTGAACTAAATGAGAATTTATTCAATTAGAAGTCTCAAATTAAGATAAATATATAAAATCAAGTAGTAAATAAAATGATATTAAAGGATAAGAGAAATATTGAATTCCCGAAGACACAAGACAGGGGCAAACCAAAACTGTAGTTACAACCCAAATAAAATGTATGAATATTTGAAGTTCTGATTTATGTTAAATGCACATTTTCCTGTGCAATTGTTATTTTCATGGACAGTCTCCCTCTGATGATGATCACAAATGACACAGTTTCGTGAGAGAAACAGCTGGAAGGGATTCACAAAGCAGTATGAAAGAACCGGGAAATCATTGTGTCTCAAGAGTCTTTTGGTTAGAGAACCTATACATGAAGCCAGCATTTCTTAACTTCTAAGAACATTAGTTGATGTCATTTGAGCTAATGTCTTAAAGGATGTGCGCACTGACTTTACATCAAGCAATTCTGTTTGATGCCATTCCTACAGAGAAAGTTATCAGAAAGGGAGCATCCCTTGAAATATTCATTAAGGATAGCTAGAGGAATAGAACAAGATTGGCAACTGCTTTGATCCTGACTCAGAGTTGAAAAGACTTTATATTAGTTTAGTACCTGAAATCAAGTGGCTATGTTGAATCTAGTGCAGATACGTATTTATCGAAAATTATTTTATGTCCCTGCATTCATTGATAACTGGCCTGGAAATAATACATTCATTATTTTCTTTATTGTACTTTCATAAATGCACTGTGGCAATTTAGAGAATGAAAACAGTAATCTAAAAATATTGCTAAAATATATACATTAGCTATGTATGTTTGTTTTATTTAGATAAGTCAAAGTCTTGAAAAATTGAATTCATTTCAATTTTATGAATTTTAAAAATATTCATCAAGGACTCACTGACACTGTTAGCTGTTTTGAAATTTTGTATTTTAATGTGGGGGTCACTTGGATTTTATAGAATGAGAGGAACCTCACATAGAAAACAATATTGAAAAAGCTTTTAAAAGCTGAGTTGGGAATGAGTCACACAGGAAGATTCCTGTATGTCCCAAGCTCCTGCCTGGGAATGTGAGTTTTGATCACTTTCATCACTCAGATGAAGGCATCTCTACCGACCAAGTCATGCCGTTGTGTTTATCACTTCCCAGTGTGTAATCATTGCCTGTTCTTTTGGATATTTGTCTACTTATATTCTTTTATCGTGCATCAGTTTATAAAAAGTATTCCTTGTAGCCCTTGCCTTTCCTCACATTTATGTCAAGTGCACTACCACAGAATTGTTACTATTTTTCAATAAATTAATAATACTTGCTTTGTAGGATCTCATCTTTGCTGTTTTGGACATACTAAAGACTTCATGAATATGTGTCTCCCACATGAAAATTCTAAAGATCTAAAACTGTGTCAGCAATTTCTATAATTTTTTGAGTTTGAACTAATCTACATTGTTTATATTTTAGGTAGTCAGTCTAAAGTTACAAGACTTTAGATTGTTTTTCATTTTTATTGTGTTCATATTCCATCAATCTTTACTTCCATTTATGACTAGATATTTAAGATACCTTGAATAGCTGCAAACACTGAATGGATTTGCTGTATTAAGGCCTTAGATCAAGGGCTTAAAATCTGATATTAGTCAATGGCTTTGATAACTTCCAACTTCATAATTTAGTGTTTTTCCATCTTTGTCTATTTATTCTCATTTGAAAGTTATCAAGACTTGATTAGTCACATTTCATTGAATTATTATTATGTAACAGAGAACATGTTCTAGGTCCCCTGATGCCTCTTATGTATCAAAAGCAAATTCATCTTTACCTATTTTCATCATGTTAGATATTAATCCATGGAAAGTTACTTTTAATTTTGTTACAGAATAAAGTTTTTCAGATTATTTAGAATTTCCCATTCCTAAAATATGAATAAAACAATGAATAAAAGTAAACCTGATAACAAAATCCAGTCACCTGACTACTGTATGACCACTCTATTCTCTTTACAGCCCGATGCCTATTCTTTGACTCTAGGAAATCATTATACACGATTGAAGATATATAAGCACATGCTCAAAAGGAATAGATTCTTATACCAAGAAAATGAAAATGAACCACATGTCCTTAGTAAGAGACTTACAAGTTTAATGGAGATTATAAATGAAATGGAAAAGTTTTCTTCCTTTAAAATGTTGACATTATGATTCTCCTGTGTTTAAAGTCTCTGTACAATCAAGTAGGGTTAAGTATATGCAGTGATGTTCAGTATTATAGTATGCATTTATTGAGTGTGCATACTTTTAAAATTGTTTTATTAACACTGAAAATTGCAATTATTTACAATGATCATTTACTTTTCAATCAAAATGTTTTCTAAAAGAAGACTTCAAATTCTGATTTGTCATGTCTTTGTTTAATTGTTCAAACCAGATTTTTTTTTGACATTTTTAATTGGCCTTCAGGTGGGAGCTGACAATACTGGCTATAAGACATTTTTCTGCTCATTTGTTTTTTTGCTTTCTAGATAAATAAAACCCTGGAGTTTTTTTTATTTTTTGTTTGTTTGTTTGTGCTGTGGGATGTTCTGTATGGCAAATGTGTTGCTCTGATTGGTCAATAAATAAAACACTGATTGGCCTGTGGCTAGGCAGGAAGTATAGGCGGGACTAACAGAGAGGAGAAAAGAAAGAGCAGGAATGCAGAAGGAGTCACTGTCAGCCGCCCAGGACAAGCAGAACGTGAAGATGCCAGTAATCCACAAGCCACATGGCAAGGTATATATTTATGGAAATGGATTAATTTAAGATATAAGAACAGTTAGCAAGAAAGCCTGCCATGGCCATACAGTTTGTAAGCAATATAAGTCTCTGTGTTTACTTGGTTGGGTCTGAGCAGCTGTGCGACTGGCGGGTGACAGAGATTTGTCCTGACTGTGGGACAGGCAGGAAAACTCTCCACCTGTTTTTCTTGTTGTTGTTTGTTTGAGACAGGTTTTCTGTGTAGTTTTGGTGCCTGTCCTGGATCTCACTCTGTAGACCAGGCTGATCTTGAACTCACAGAGATCCTCTTGGCTCTGCTTCCCGAGTGCTAGGATTAAAGGTGTGCACCACCTCTGCCTGTTGAGTTTCTTATCTTTTATTTTTTATTTTTTTTTAAAGATTTATTTATTATGTATACAGTGTTCTGTCTGCACACACCCCTGCAGGCCAGAAGAGGGCACCAGATCTCACTACAGATGGTTGTGAGCCACCATGTGGTTGCTTGGAATTGAACTCAGGACCTTTGGAAGAACAAGCAGTGCTCTTAACCTCTGAGCCATCTCTCCAGCCCCTGAGTTTCTTATCTTTTATTACAGTAGATAAACATAAGGCTTAGGAGTCATTTTTCTTTAAGCTAAACACATCATCTTACAATCAGGAACATTACTGAATAATCTAACCAAAGAGAAATCTTCATACTTTTGCCTGAAAATGTTCTCTACATTTTATGGCTGTATGATCTTTTTAAAAGTATGAACAACTTGGGAGTAATCATGCTTCTCAAAAAACAATGGTAATTGTGACGCTATTCTGCAAGTTAAAAGGAGGTCTTAGAATATAATTTTAAACACATTTCTTTTGTGTATATTTTAAATAAAATCTAGCTATGAGAGATCATCTAATTTTTTAAAGCTATTTGAAGGATGGAGGCATTCAAATCTTTCTCTAAATTTGTGCAAAGGGTGACATCACATAGGAATGAATTAACCTTTCATTCATAGATGTTATGTAGATAAAATCTGAGATTTAAGAATCGCATGGGTTTTTTTTTTTTTGCTATTGTCAGTTAATATGTTAATTGCTTTATAATGGTGCTTTACAATGAAATTCAAATGAAATAAAATCAACCAAAATAATAGTGTCTGAGCACAACAGATCAGGCTGGCCTCGAACTCACAGAGATCCACCTGGCTCTGCCTTGTGAGTGCTGGGATTAAAGGAGTGTGCCACTGCCACCCAGCCAAGAATTTCTTATAATATATGTTGATCATACTAAGCTTCTTCCCAATTCTTCCCAGATTTACTACCATTTCCTTAGCCAATCAACACTGTATTCTATTTTTTAAAATTATTTTTAAACTATATAGGATATCTTGGATCTGTGGCCTTTCATTAAAGCATGGATGACTTCTCAGGATATGCACTCCTAAAGAAAAATCTATCTTTCTCTTAGTAGCTCCTTGGCTAGGCTGGGTTTCTGGCTTAAGCTTGATCAGGTCTTAGGTACACTGTTATAACCACTGTAAATTCATATGTGTGACTGCCTTGCTGTGTCTGGAAAACTGTTTCCTTGTAGTCATCTGCCACCACTGGTACTTATAATCCTTCTACTCCCTCCTCACAATATTCCCAGAATTTTGGAATGTGCAAGTGTGATATAAATGTTCCATATAAGGCTGATCATTCTGTATTCTCTTGTTTTCATTAATGAATCTTGACCTGTGGTGATATTTTTTTTTTTTGTGCACCCCAATAAAGTTTATCTGAGGATCAGAGGAAAGAACCAGGCACAATAGTAAACATAGAGGTCAGGCAGTGGTAGCACAGGCCCTTAATCCTATAACTCGGGAGGCAGATATTCATCCAGATCTCTGAGAGTTCAAGGCCACACTGGGAACAGAGTCAGGTGTGGTGGCATATACCTTTAATCCTAGCATTAGTTAACCATAGAGGTCTGAAGGTCTGTACAGACAGATAGAGAGTGATAGAGCTGGGTCGAAAGAGGAAAGTGATGTAGCTGGGCGGAGAGAGGAAGTAAGAAAGCAGGGACAGAAAGGCATATTGGCATGGGTATACAGGAAGTAGGTTGCTCTTTGGCTGAGGATTTCTAGTGGTAAGAACATATAGCTGTGGCTTGTTCTGTTTCTCTGATCTCTCTGCTTTCACGCCAATATCTGGCTCTGTGGCTCTGGGTTTTGGGTTTTTTTTTTTTTTTTTGTATTAATAAGTCCTTTTAAGATTCATCTTACATTGACCAGTTGTGGGTCTCAGGAAGTTTCTCTATTGAAGGTTGAGAGTTACATAATGGAAGTGTGTGTATAGTCATTGAGAGTTGGTTTGATACTATGCCTATTTGGTAGAGTGGAACATAATTAACAGGTTCTTCCCTAAGGCCTGCTGTGCGATAATGCCTTTGTACACTGGTTTAATAAAATGCTGATTGGCCAGTAGCTAGGCAGGGATAAGCAGACAAGAGAATTCTGGGAGGAGAAAAGCTGAGTCAGGAGATGCCATCCAGGGAACAGCATGTAATGACACACAGGTAAAGCCATGAAACACGTGGCAACATACAGATTAACAGAAATGGGCTGAATTTAAGTGTAAGAGATAGTTAGTGGCAGGCTTGAGCTAACAGCTGAGAAGTTTTAATTAATATAAGCCTCTGTGTGTTTACTTGGGTCTGAGCAGCTGCGGACCGGGTGGGACACAGGAAAACTTCAGCTACAAGGGCCTGTGACCTGTCTAGCATTTTCCCATGTGAGTTCCATAATGATCACAATTAAATGATTAAAGCTACAATTATCTCTATTTAGCAAACAAATTAATAGACTCGCATATTTCCATAAAATGAAAAAAGACAGCAAGGGTGGATGATACAGTTTATTTATATTTAACTGACAAAACTTTATGAAGTTATATAGTATATTCATGTGATAGCTTAAGAATCTACATTTTTTTCTTTTGGGTGAAACATATATATATATATATATTTGAAATACTTTCAGTTTGGCTGTGGATGGGCATTTGTGCCCTGTGCACTATAGTTAGTCACTGTCATATTCTTGTAAGTTCTTTGATAACCATTTTTCTTCCATTTGATGGAAATTGATTATTTTGACACTTTCTAATTTTCTTTTTTTTTTTCTTTTTGGTTTTTCAAGACAGGGTTTCTCTGTGTAGCTTTGCGCCTTTCCTGGAACTCACTTGGTAGCCCATGCTGGCCTCGAACTCACAGAGATCCACCTGGTTCTGCCTCCTGAGTGCTGGGATTAAAGGTGTGCACCACCACCTCCTGGCTGCAACTTTCTAATTTTCAATGAAAACTCACAGGTTTAACACTGTCTCTTAATACTCTTCTGAGTGAATAATACCTGGTACAGTCTAATCTTTCAAGAAGGGGAAACTATGTAGCAAATTTACCAAATAAAATACCAATTAACACTATGATGTTGACAATGAAGGCCATTACCACAGTATAATAGTAAAGCTAATAAATGAGTTTTGATCAGACAAGTTCAACTTTGGCTGAAAACTGCAAGGGACATCCTGGCTTTAGGCAGGCTCATGGGTGGTGGTGAAAGTGGAACATGTATTCTTTTGCATCATTTCCAGTTGCCCATTCTAAGAGTGGGAAATAAACAGATCTTGTCATTGCATGAGTTTGATTCTTCTCCCTAACATTCCTGTTACCTCACACTCCGTTCTCTTTTCCCTCAATGTTGTCCCATTCTTCTGGCCAGTTCTACCCAGCGTCAGTGTGTTTTCTGAACAATTATTGACCCATGGGTGCATTGCATTCTGCCAGTTTTACAGTATTTATCACAGTCCTGGCAGAAACTCTTCAAGTTTCTGAGGGAGTGAATTGTTTAGTATCAGAAGCTTAAATTTGACCTAAAAAAGAACTGAACTTAGCATTGTCTTTTATAGAATCCTCACAACAGAAATACACTCTCTGGTAAGAATTTGATCTGAACTATCTTTTTGGAATATAATAATGTATGTGACATTTTATTATTACTCTTCTCGTTGAGATTTGTTTATATTTGTAGGGGCTTATGGTACTGGTGATGAATTGGTATTCTTCTCTGGATATTTTATGAAGCAATTGACAATTTAAAAAGCACTTTTTGGTCAATGTATTTCTCCTTTATTTTGGAGTGGTATCAAATGGAAAAATGTATTAATTTGCTTACATGTAGGTACACATTTTTTACTACAATAATGAGGCTTATAATGGGTGACATCTCTCTCCATAAATGAAAAACAGGCTTTTGTTTGAGAAGAGACAGTTTATTTACTGTTTCCCAAGGGTGATTTTTGTAAACAAGTGGTATTATGACCAACTAAGCTTTTGTTTCATGTAAACAGTTGCTTGAACATTCTATTGTCAGAATGGACATTTGAATTATTTACTTTTATGTTGTTATGGCTTGGCAAATTTTTGCATGACCAAAGGCAACTTAAGGAAGGGGTTTATTTGGACTTACAGCTCCAGAAGCCGAGTTCATAGAAGAGGGGGTTGGCATGGAAATAGTAAGAGGAAGCTGAGATATCACATATTCAACAGCAACCACAAAGCAGAGAGGGCAAATTTGAAGTGAAGGAAAAGCCATGAACTCTCAGATCTTGCCTCCAGTGACAGATTTCCTCTAGAAAGCCTATACTACCTCCCAAACAATGACACCAAGTATTTAAATACCTGAGTCTGGGGGCAGGGAGCTTTTATCATTCATATCACTATAGACTAGAATGCAGGAAATTTACTTTATATGTTTATACAATGTATTACACACACACACACACACACACACACACACACACACACGCAGGCACGCACGCACGCACGCACGCACGCACGCACGCACGCACATTAAGTCAACATTGGCATTCATTCATTGCAAGGTAGGGCATCACAAGATAACTGGAAACCAGGAAACAAATGCTCAAATTTGAAGCATTAAACCAGCTTTGATATAAATTTGTATCTCTCCTGTACTAACAAAGGCAGCTGATTCTGTTAGGGGTAAATTGAATTCACTTGGAGACACCATTGTGATATTTTCAAGAAAGTCTGGTACAGTGAATCATTTGCAATTTTAAATTCTTTGGAGTAGAGGATCAATCTGAGGTTGTTATTTTGATAAAACAGAGACCAAAACAAACAAATAAAAAAAAAAACCTTTATTTTGTCAGAAAATGGCCTGGTCACATGATGAAAATACTCCGTTTGTGATCATGGAGTGCAATAAAACAATTCTATCACTACCTGACCTCATTTGCTAAATTATTTTGTATACTTATACATTGATATGAAATTTCTGAGACTCAGAAAGATTAATTTAGGCCTTCAATGGTAACTAAAGGAATTATAGACTTATAGTATTAGGAGAAACCTCTGTGACAATCTCATACTTAGAAACACTTTATTATTATTATTATTATTATTTGAATGAGAAAGCAGTTCTAAGGAATGTTTCATTGTATATTTCTGGTGTCCAAAAGTTATTTGAGTTGACAAACAACAGAAAGTGAAGTATTTTAGATTTGTTTAAACAGGACCAGAAATAAGTCAGTTGTGTCACTGAGTGAGGATGCCTTCTCTATTCTACTCTGATATCCTCTTTCTAAGCAAAACTATTACCATTGGTAATTTCATCTCTAGCATGATTTCTCTATTGTTCCAAATTGCACGCTGCTGGAGACTTGGGTTTTTTTCCTCATTTATACCCAGGGTGACTATTCTTCGTAATTAATATAGTTGAAATCAAACATTTATGCCTGACTTTTCTTCATCTAATGTTATAGTAGGGAATATCAGAATGGTACCCTTTTAAAGGGTGAATCCCATTGAAATTCTTTTCCATAATGGCTTAGTTCTTCATCAGCTCAATGGACAGTTTCACTGGCTCACATTTGAACTCACAAGATTAACAGTCTTAACAATATTGGTATGTAAGTATCTGAGGTACTTGCACCCTCTCTTTTACATATATACATATAAATAAAATTGCAGTATTCTGTACCAATGCTACATTTTTAATTTTTTAAAAATTTTCTTCAATGGTATCGAGGTTTTTTAAAAACTTATCTTTGAGATTAATATAATTACATTTCTTTCTTTTCTTTCCTCCTTCTAAACCCTCCCATATGCTCCTCCTCACTTTTCTTCAACTTAATGGGCACCTTTCCACTAATTGTTATTGAATGAATCTATGTATATACACATACACGCAAGCACACCCCTCCCATCCACCCCCCACATACATATATCCCTAAATATTACCTGTTAACTCCATTTTAATGTGCACTGATTGGCGCTGGAAAAACAATTCCTGTGCTCCTCCCTGGGAAGGACCACCTCTCCCACTCCAGGCTTTCTTCACCTGGCTATAGTTCTTTGTGTAGGGTTGAAGCCTGTGGACTTTTCTTCTTTCACTTGGGCATGTCTATTGGTGCCATTGTTTAGCTCACTTTTGGGCAGTCATATTGGTGAGACATTATAGATTTAGCTTCTGATATATATATATATTTTCTTTCTGAAACCTCTGAACTGTTTCCCTTATTGGCTGTACAATGTCACATTCCTGTCTATGGCACACAGAAAGTCTAAATTCTCTATATTCTTAGGAAACAGCTTGTAGTTTCTGGTTCAATGATTTATCTTTATTTTGTTTATAATGAGGCCTCATTTTCAGTGTGAAGTGGTAACTCGTTGCGGTTTTCCCTTGTCGTTCTCTAAGAGACAATAAGCTAAGGCAATGCCGCATAGGTACATTGGTGTCCTCGTTACTTTCACTCATCATTATCATGGTTCCTCTCTGCTCTTTCCAGTTTTCTGTACTTTGTCTGCTTCATTTCTCCTCTCCCTCTTCTTCCCTCCATTTCAATCCTTTTCTTCCTTCCCCCATTTTTATTTCCCTTTCCCCTTGCTCTTTGAAGGACAAAAGAAGGTAGGAAACAGCTCTGCCAAATCAGGGGTTTGTTCCCTCCACACCCAGGAAACTTTCTGAAGCTATGTGTCTCCTAGGTGACAATTCTTGTTCAGAGCCATTTCTGTTTGATCACGACCCCAATCTCTTAACATTTTTTCACATGCGCTTGAAATAGAAATCTTTATTATTTGCTTAAATAGATCTCATAAAAGGCTACTGGGTTACTGGCATTTTTTTAGGTGCTGATTTTTTTTTTTTTAAGCAAAGAAGACAGTCTCTACATTCTTAATACTCACTTTTTAAAAAGGAAGAACTTGGCACTTTTATGGATTTTGTGAATAGTAAACAAATGTGTAACTTTCTCATTTTCTACATTTTAAGTTTGGGGTCTTTTTTTTTTTTTTTTTTTTTTTTTTTTTTTTTTTTTTTTTTTTTGAGACAGGGTTTCTCTGTGTAGCTTTGTGCCTGTCCTGGATCTCACTCTGTAGAACAGGCTGGCCTCAAACTCACAGAGATAGGCCTGGCTCTGCCTCCCAAGTCTTGGGATTAAAGGCATGCGCCACCACCGCCCAGCGGGGGTCTTCGTTTTGTTTGTTTGTTTGTTTGCTGGTTTGGCCAGTTGTTCTAGTGAGGACCTGTAATTCTAGCACTAAGAAGGATAAGTCAAGAAAATCATTGTGAGTTCAACACATATAATGTAGTAGGAGCTACGCAATGCAAAGCAGACCGTTCAGGGATTCATGATAAAGCTCTATCTCAAAATCCAAAACAAACAGGAGAGTAGAATTGCTTTATTTTCACTTGTCATTGCCTCTATGTTCCATAAGAATTTATTTTTAAAATGTAATTTCCCCCATTCATTTCCTAATCCCAACCAGTGTACCATTTGTCTACTTTTATTTCCTTTCATTTCATGTCAGGAATCAAAATGCCTTTTGTAGTGTTGTGTTTGCCCCAGAGTGTGCCCCATATGTAAAGAAGTACATACCTGAGAGGTGATCAGATTAATGCCATAAAAGAGCTTGGATATGCAGAAGGATTTTGGCCAGCTCTAATCTCTTCATTCTCTCCTTCTATGTTTGCCAAGATGCCAAGAGCTTGCCATATTGCTGGAGGGCTTCCTGCCATTCTCACAGATGGGCACAGATAATGGGGTTAGGAAATAATGCGTCAGAATCAAATGAAGTCATTAGAAATTATTGCCAACAGATGTTCATGAATTTCTCTAAAAAGAATTGATCTGCCCATTTGGGTCACTGAAAATGTCATGGGTCAATGTGCTTAAGTTTTTCAGTAAAATGATATTCATTAGGCATTTCCAATATGAATATTCCACAATAAAAAGAATTTGTAAAATATTGAAATGATAATGTCAGAATGTCGGTTTGGATTTTTCCCATGGTATATTTATTTAAAACGTATTTCAAGCATCTCTCATTGTCAAACATTAATTTTCAACAAATACTTTATTCATTCAATAATATACTGACATATTTAATATCAAATTTATTATAAATAACTGAAAATTATTTCTCTAAAGTAATTCACATTATTTACAGGAAGTAAATGAATGGACATGAATGATTATTTTGAATAATAATTGATTGTAGTATTGAATGTCAGAAATACACATATGTAATAGTGGTAGTATATGTATGATGATCTTGTATTGAGAGACACCTAAATACAATTTAGAAATGTGTTTATTTTCAAATGGAAAGAGCGTAACAGGTAAATCGGAGGAATTGAGGACTGTGCTTTATTTGGAATTTGTAAATAATACAAAGTTGTCAATTTATTAAGTAATGAATAGAGAAAAATAAACACTGATTGCTTTTATTTCTGCAAGGAAAGAATATATTCAACCATCTCCAAAAGTATACTTGGCTTGCTCTCTGAAAGGACCCAACATTTTATTTTCCTTTCCCTTTGAAGGATCTAAAGCTTCAAAGGTTGCAAATATGTAGATGATCAAGGATAAGCCTGTGACTTGCTAGGAAAGTATAAGATTGTTTACATAAATGTATCTAAAGTATTTCATGTTTCCTAGGAGATGAAACAACATGTAACTAGGTAAACTGCCTCAGTTTACCAAGAATAATCCCCACATGGAGGTCTTTTTCAGATGCCTGTTTAATACTGTGCTCTCCTAAACCACAATGTTGAATGATACATTTGAAATTGCTGTACACAAAGCAAACGTTTTGCTTGTTTTTTTTTTTTTTTTTTTTTTTTACATTTTTCTTGTATGTTAAATTCCAAACTGAATGTGGTATTCTAGCATATTAGAGGGAGAAATTTCAACAAAGCAGCAGGAAATGGTGTATGTGGCTATGCCTTGTGAAATTCACTTGACAGCTCAGGTATTTTCATATATCGTAAAGACAACTAGAATGGTATGTGACTGCTTTAGAGGAAGGAGAAGATGAAGGGAGTTTAGGCAGAAATAAAATGGCAATAAAGCTTAGCTACTTGAGCAAATGGATCTCCGTTTCTGATACAAAGGGATATAGGTGTTTAATAGGCCATGGTTAAGCACTATGTGGTCATGAACAGAAAATTGCTGGAAACAGCAGAAAGATATTACTCTCCAGGCTCATAAGTATGCTGTTATCAAAAGGAATCAGACAAAAAGATGTAAGAAAAATTAGGGCCACTTTCTTTAAAAGACTGCCTGGTAGAAACTCTTGAGGTCTCATCCTACATGTAACTGAGGCATTCTAAGAGCAGGAAAAATAAACTTCCCAAGAAAGGAGCAATAGTCAGCCCTGAAAACATACATCTTCTTAACATTATACTGATCAAGTTGTTTTCATGTATTGAGGAATAAATATGTATATACATATACATGTATGCATGTAACCACAATTAATGAAAAAAGAGATCCTGAATTTGAAAGAGAATAAGAATGGGCATGAGGGGGAGTTTGGAGAGAGGAAAGAGAAGGGGGAAATTATGATATAATTTCAAAAATAAATGACATAATTAATAAATAAAAACCCCTTATTTAAAAAGATAATGTATCCATCTCTGGTGCATGAGCGGGCTTTGTGGAGCCCACTACCTATGATGCGACACCTCATGCAGGTTTGAGGCAGGGGGAAGGGCTTGGACTTGCTCCTATTGGATCTGCCTCCCCATGGGAAGCCTTGTCTTCTTGTGGGTGGGAGTGGGGGGAGGGCTAGAAGGGGGAGACTGAGGGGTGCGGGGGGAGGGAAGAGGGAGAACTTTGATTGGTGTGTAAAATGAGTGAAATTTTTTCTTAATAAAAAAATAAACAAAAAGATAATGTAGTAACAGGAAGAGAAAAATTAGATATTATAGAGATTTCAGTTGATTATTTTCTTTCAAGTAAATAGCTGTATCATCTTAAACATTATTTCAAGTTTTGATTTTATACTATCTATAGTGTAGGATATGACTCTGTTCATAGGGATATCAAAAGATTAAATGGAATTATGAATGTGGGCACTGACTGACAAACATGGTAGATAGTATGAGTTACTGACTAATAACTAGTAAGAGTTTATTATATTTTGTAACTAACACTATTGGTGTGCTTGAAACTGACAGTTTCGAAATTCCGTTAATTTGATTGACTTTCTTCTTTAATTACATTTATCCCAATTCTGGCTAAATATCATTCAAGGTTAGATATATTATTATTTTGCTGGATATAGCTTTAAGTAATATATGATGTTTTTTAGATATAAAAGGCATATTTACTTTTCATTTTAAAAAATATATTTTAATTGAAATAGGATTATATAACTGCCTCCTCCAAACTCCCCCAAGTACCCTGCCTCAAATCCCTCCCATATCACTCTACCCAACTCTCAATTTGATAGCTTATTTTTATTTGATTATTATTGTGACATATATGTAGTGTATGTAGATGTATATATGTATACTTATACATAATTATATATACATACATACATACATATATATATATCTGGCAAGTCCATTTTTGTTGTTTGTGTGCATATATTTTTAGGGATGATCACTACGTACTGGACAACCAATAAGGGGCAGATTTTTGAAAAAGAACTGTGCATACCATATATCATTATTTGTAGACTTACCTTTTCAATTTGTGATTCAATGTTTTCCTTGGACTCACAAGCAGGTGAATGTCCTATATTTCAGAAGCCTTTTTATTCCTGTTTTTCTCCATTTTTTCCTCTTATACTCCAGGCCTCTCTTTGTCACCCTGTGCTTGAGTTCCATGCCAGCCTACATCTGTGATTGCTACTGTAACCACAGCAACTCCAAGTATACTTTCAGAAGGTTTTTTTTTTTTTTTTTCCTTGATTTTGGAGTTTTTAAGAACTGAATATAGAAACCACCAGCTCTACCTCCTCCAGTGTGGGTGTTCAATGTCAATAGCTTGAGGAAGACAACAAAGGAAAAATGAAAAAAATATAAGAAGTCTCTTAACACCTTAAAACTGAATAAGTAAAAACCAAAGTGGAGAGAATTATTTTATCTAATCTGCTTTGGAATTCAATGCAGTGCAAGGCTTTCTTATGTCAAAAGGAATTTGAAAAAGGAAGTAATACGGCCCTGTGTGTGTTGTCTAAACACAGAAATAAAAATGGGTTGCTTCATTCCTAGGAATAAAAAATACTTGAGTTAAAATTCCGTTTGACTCTCTCCAAACCCAATATTTGAGATAGCCCATTCATCCCCAGTGAAAACTTGATTTTCTCATGTGTGAAATGTTAGGAGTAACTCCTCCTTTACCGGACTGTTACATAAAGTGGGAGAGATCATGCAAGAGGGCCAATGAGAGAGTGTTTTGGCAGCAATTAGTGCTCAGAAGTTTAAGTTATACTTGATAATTTTGTGCACTGCTTCTCATTTTAGAACATCTTAGGTCACTACTCATTCCATACATCATCTTATTTAACCCTTAAAGTAAAATATTAGATGAACTTAATATCCACAGTTAATACTGAGTAAGTGAGGACTCAAATAATTAAAATAAACAACATGGTGAAGACCACTTACTCTGAAAAAAAAGGAAAGAAAGAGATTTCACCTCAGTTTGCCAGACCCTAAAAGTCTCTTGTTTCCCACATAAGATATGCAGCATCTAACGCAAAAGCCATTCTTACCCCAGTTAGACTATCCCTAAACTGCTTGATACCTAAAGCAGTGTTAACACATTCATAAATGTATATATGTGCCACAATTAATGGAAAAAGAAGCCATGAGTTTGAAAGAGACCAAGAAGGGGTATGTGAGAGTTTTGGAAAGAGAAATGGAAGGGAAAAATTATATAATCATATTATATCTCAAAAATAAAAGAAATAATACCTTCAAAATACCTCTGCATTGAAAAAAATTAAGAATTAAAAACTTAAAGTCACATGAAACAGGTATATGCTGTTTAATAATAATTTAAAAGCAACCACTGGATAACATTTACTTATATAAACAGTTGAGAAATAAATAGAGATTATTATAATTACTTAATCATTCTTTGCATTTATGTATATTTTATAGGTAAGTATTATATGATGTTGTAATAAAATAAGATATTCATCCTAATGCCAATACCCATAAACTAGAGCAACCCCAGCTTTCCTGCTACATGGTGATAAATGTCTTTAAGTGAACTATACAGAATTCACTTGTGATATTATAAACATATAGATATGAGTGAGAAATTTTAAAAATTACAGCAATTAAAAATGACTTAGAAAAAATTTTGACTAGAAAATTATAATATTTCATCTTAAATATTAGATAATTATTTTGCTATCTAATATTTACTAAATATCCTGAGGTTTTAGGGTAAAAATTTATAAATATTATAGATATTCATTATATAAATATATTGAAAATGCAGAAAGTAGGAAAGGGCAAAGTTATTTTGATATCATATGTTTACACTTAGGCTAATGGTATTGCATAAGAATATTGTGTAACAATTTTGCAGACATAAAAAAGAACTGTATATAAATAATTTATTATAAAAGTTAGATTTTGGCAGTAGAATCTCCATCATGCAGGTCACAATTTAAAATGAAAGCTCATTGCTAGCAGGAACAAGTTATTAGATCATTAATCTGTTTAATGGTTAGTGGAAAACTAATTGTTACATTTGCTCTGTTATCGGACATCCAACTGGAGTATAACCTAATGAAAATCTCATTTGACATAAGCTTCTGATATCTTTTAGCGTTCATGTTAAATAAACTAATTCTAAACTTCTTTGAATTGTTTTCTGTAACAGTCTTACTTCTACTGTAGAATCTCCATCTTTAAATAGTTTACATATCCTTTTGTCTCTCTCAAGAATGATCACTCTTTTCCATTGTGAAACATCTTAAATTTTTGACCAAACATATATTGTACTGGATGGATGCTGCCATCACCTGCCAACTTCCTTATGTGTTGGCTTAGCCTTCTAGTTATGAGTCATCATTCAGTCATTTACTGAGAAAGATAAAACTGCAGTGTTTAAAAATCCCAGTGTCTTTAAGAAATTTTAATGCTTGATGTAACATGGATATAGTTTGATAATGTGTAAGCACTAATTAGAATTTTGAAGACTACGTTGGGACTGGGTGTGTGTGTGTGTGTGCACGTGTGCCATGTACATTTATCTTTATTTGGTTCTTGAGGCTTTTGTGAAATAGAAATTGAGCTTATTGATATGCTACATGTTTATAAAATAACTGTTTTAAATTTAATCCCATAAAAACAAGGCAGTCTGATGGGAGAGTCTATTGGATTTGTGTCTCTTCTCTAACCACTCATGTGATGTGCTGAAGAGAGTATTTCTAATGTTTGACACCTGGATCCTCATAGTTGCTCCTTTACTCTAGCACCCTTTGAATGTAGTTTATTCTATCTGTCCTCTCCCTTTTTAACTACTTTCTGTATCCTGTCAAAAACCCTACCTCATATTTGTTTTAACAAAAGTCGACCACTGTTCTGCTAACAGAGAATAGAGTCCTATTGTTCATAATGTTCCATGCTGTGTGGTTTCTCCACATTTGTGCTCATCCTTCAAGTTCCAGCTTAAGCACTTTCTCTCTAACAGTCACTGGATTTTGTCACTTCTTCCATCCTCAAGTTGATTATCATAGTTTTACTCTAGCACTGATTATGTATAACAGTTTCCATGTATGGTTAGTTTCTTTTAAAATACTTCCATCATTTTTATCTTTGCAAAACAAACAAAATTGAAACAGAGCACCTTAAAGAAATAACCGTTGATGAAACTCTCAATTCTGAACATTGGAAAATACATCTGGGTTAATCTGTGAAGTTATTGGCTTGCTGGTCTTAGTTATTCCCTCTCTCTTGATGTCATTAGTTCACCTGGAAAATGACCCAGTATATTAACAGTATTGCAGTTCTACAGGATTATTTCTTCTGTGCAGTTACAGGAGACTCTGGTTTCCTTCACACTGTGAACAGATCTGAACACACAAAGCAGGTCTAGAGCTATTCCTTTTGTCTTACAAAGTAAATTAATCCACATTACCAAACCTAAAGTAAGTCTTTAATGAGAGATTAAATCTCATACTATAATAAAATGAGCTGAAAAGTATTAGGGCTATTGTTCTAACATCAGAGAGAGAGAGAGAGAGAGAGAGAGAGAGAGAGAAACATAAAACATACACACGTACTTTGCGGTTATAAAAGGGAAGTTACAAATTCATCTAAAATTATAGGGGTGAGTGAGATGGCTACCCAGCTTTTATTGAACATGATCAGTGATGGTGTCTCACAATTTCTTACATAGTCTATCCACATTTAGAATAAATACAGGTGATACATATATTAGATTTTTTTATCTCCCCCTTTCTTGACTTCTGTGGATATTTGGGATAAGCTTAAACCTTTAACATCAGTATCTCCCGGCAGCTTTTATCTGAACTGAACCATCACTTCCAGAAGCTACATACTTCTCATCCCATTAGCTATGCCAAACAGGAGATAATCTTCTTGTCAGCCTTGCCATGGTCTCTGGATGCATTCCAGTGAACTTCTCTTCCCAATTCTTTTATAATATTCCAGAACTAAAGAACATTATTCAGGATATAACCTTGTCATATTATATTACAGTGGAACTGCTTCTGAAATGCCCAGGATCCAGGTTAATTTGGCAGTTTCATGAAAACCTTGTGTAGACTATTGAAGAGAGCAAAATGATGGGGACTAAGGTAAAGATTAGGTCTGATGAGGACTTCTCATTATTTTAATAATTCCAAGTTTTATTCTTCTACAACTATAATCATAAATTTATAGATATATGCCATCTTGTCTCCATGACCAAATTATATTGATGATGATTGATGTCACTGAAAAAATTCATTAAAGTCATTTATATAAATTAAAAAGAGACCATTTATTTATCCCAAATTGAATGTCATAGCTTTCTTAGAGTTTGCTGAAAACATAGTATATTTTAAAGAATTTATGTGTACATTTCATGAATGTGTCTTGCATTTATTATGTAAATTGTTCCAGTAATCTTTACCATGTGATCTGAAATCAGAATATCAATATGTTCAATTAATTTACCAGCCATTTAAAGGCTCAACTTTTAAGTTCAAAAGGATATTATGGAATTTAATGGCTTTAGGACTGCATGAAGAAAAGCATGGGGCTAGGGAAGTGAGGCAGAGAAATGGTAACTTGAGCACATACTGCTTTCTACTTAGCTGCTGATGTGCCTGAACATAGCTGCAGAGAAGACAGTGTCAACATTGGAACTCTAATTTCTTTGTAAGGATAGAACAGGTACTTTAGTTGGACATTTCAAGGAACAAATAAACTTTATTGGTTAGGAAAATGAAATTTAAAAATGTGATCCAGTAAGTCATTTCTTGGTTATATGTGTTACCTTAGTGAGTTCTACACATTAAATATATAACAATATTTTTGTTCTCTAACTAATCTTAAAATTTATGTTCTTTTGTATTGCAATTGAAGGTTTAGGGTTAGGATTAGGGAATTGATAGTTTTTCCAATAATTATTTCCTTCCCTAGATTGTAGCCATGGTTTTGTTAAGCAGTAGTCTTTACATAGTTCATATGAGTGTTTGGATAGTCACATAGAGTATTTATCATCAAAGAAAGACATGGAGATGCAATTTAATGCAGTAAGATACTATTTTAAGTATTGAAAACAAAAATGGCCACCTATATAACTCTGTTAATACAAACATGGCAGTAAAGGGTGTAGCATATCCAATATCTTGTAATATTTCCACTGCTTCAGATGGAAATCTCTTCCCACAAATCTATTCTGCATATTTAAAATTTGACCTTTTTTTTTTTTTTTAAACTTAAACTGACTCCCATTCCCCCAGCAGCTGTCAATTGCCAATTGCTTAAAGATTAGCAAAGGAAAGTTCACCCTCTAATAGTCACTTTGAAAGTAGCATTTTTTTTTTTTTTTGTATTGTGAACATGGTAACTCCCAACAACGAAGAGCAAATCTTGAAGATAAACACTAGCTTTCAGTCAGTTTTATAAATTTTCAGTCAGTTTTATTCTAACAAAAGATACTGATAAAAGGAATATGAGTCATCAGATAGAGCAGGGTCTGTTTGGAGGATGCTGGAGTCTCCAGAGATCTGACATTTTCCCTCTGCATCTCTGGCTTGCATTTCTCCAGGCTATTTGCTCATCTTATCCATTTTAGATTTTGGGTCTTTGATCATTATGTTCATGTTTACTAGGTATGCTCTTTCTGCTCTCCTGTGCAGCTTTTAGTCCTCTGTTGAATCGTTAGAAGACATCTCTAAGGAACTTTTATTTGCTTTGATATGGCAAGGGTACTGCCTTGTTATTCCTTAGACATCTATGCATGGACTAATTTCTACATAGTATTATGTATATTCTAGGAACTTCCTGTAGGCTTATAATTGTAAGTGAATAAGTGTTTTATTTGCTACAAGATTCCATGCTGTCTTCATTCCCTTTAGGTGCTAAAGAGCCATACTTTGTGAACAGGGAGATTTGTTTACCACTCCCTCTTAAGAACATTCCATTTAGTATTACTTGCACTACTACTACTACTACTACTACTACTACTACTACTACTACTACACACACACACACACACATACACACATACACACACACATGCACACAATTTCAGGTCTGACCACAAGGTCTTAGATAACCATTAAGGAACTCATCTCTGAGTTTCAAACTCTCAGCAATTCTTAATCATCTACAATTTATTGTCTATGAGTTGAATCCCATGAAATTTACCCCTTCCATATTAGAATATATATTGGTCTTCTTCAGATCTTTAGTTTCATCTACATTGCCTACTATAGATATAATGAGACCATGATACATATAGAGTGTATAATTATAAATATAAAATATAATTACTTCTCAATAATTTACTTTTCAGGTTGTTTGTTGGATTTATATTACACAATGTAGCCCAGCACAAGGGGTCATGTACTCAATTTAATTTCTATAACCTCTGTTAAACTTCTCTTCCCCAACAGCAAAAACATGAGATGGGTTTATTTTGTAAATGTGTTTAATGAAGAATTAAACATACTTGAGGGGTAAGGGTCTAGGGAGGAAGACTGAGTTAAATATAATGCCTGTGGGAGTCAGGATTTTCTTGTTGCTTCTGATAACACAGAAGTTACTTGGGTTGTTATAAAGTACAATTGGCATCTCTTATAAGAATGGATTTTATGAACTAAGAAGCAGTGTTTGAACTCTAGGGGAGAAAGTCTACGATATAAGAACATAATAATCTGGGAGATTCTGGAGAAGCCTGGATCTACAGATAGCAAAAGACCACCAGGTCATAAACTACATCCCTTCTGAGAATTCTGGGTGGAAGACAGGTAAACATCTCTTTCCTTTGAAGAGAGAAGTGTATATGTTTAAACTTATATGTCTTCTCCATTGCTCATCTGTGTGTATAAGGACCTCATGGCCTCTACAGTTTCACTCATATTATTTTCCTTTTACTGTTCAGAATCAGCACTGTTTATCAGAAACCAACATGATGTTTTTATGAATTATTTTATTTTTTAAATTTCTATTTAAATTTTAATCATATTTTCCCCTTAACTCCTTTTCCTTCCATATTTTCATTTCCCAACTTGATATTTTATTATCTTAACACTGCATTAACTCCATGTTTTCCAAGTGTTGTTTCTTTATTTGTAATGACACATTTTGAAATTAAAACAAATAAACTTGTGTGCAGAGTACAAGGCTTTTGCTTCTGTAAAATGCCAGCTCCTTAAATTAAAAACAAAATCATGAGTGTAAGTTTGCATAAATATCACTAACAACTTACAAATCAATATCTGGGGTCTGTAGACATTCCTTAGTGCTTAAAGCAGGTGTGTTCTTCCAGATAATTGGAGTTTGGGTCTGGGAATCTATGAACATATCCCACAACATTCTATAAAACCAGGTCCAGGAAATCTGACTCCCTTTTCCTGGTCTCTGTGGGCACCTGCTTGCATGCAGCATATGTGCATACAGATAACTCAAAATGAAAAGTCATACACTTCTGATGATTTCAGATATTATTAACTAGAGAGGAGATGGGTAGAAAAATGGTATGATAAAAATGAGAAAATAGGAATCCATAATTAGTTGCAATTATCTCATGTTTCTCATGATGATACCAATTCACAGTAATGTTAAGCATTAAGAAATTAATTTCCAAATTTATTGCCTAAAGCTTAACACCTAATTTACTGTGGTCCACCTCAATCACAAGCTAGAACTTGCTCTAAGTGCCTTGTAGGTATGAAGTCCCTCATTAACAAATACTGACATGAATCTGAGATATTTTTAAGCTCATCTTGGGTCATAGATAGCCAGTTGATGTTTGTTGCAGAATTCTACCTTCTACAATTTGGCTATAGCATCTATTCATGATCTTAGGCATCCTGTTTCTCTTGCATACCAATTCTCTGGTGGATGGAGAGTAATGGATATTTCCTGGTTGGGCTGGTGAGTTTTACTGCCCTTGGGATAAGCTCTCATCTTAGATCAATAGCATCTTAGGTTTAGAAGACTTTGAGAACTTTAACATCCCTAAGGTGCTAAATTCTAGTTCTAGAGGTAAAGGACAAAATATTCCAAATGACACTGCACAGGTTCAGAGCACTAAAACAGCCATATGTAAAATACTGATGCTCAGCCGTGGGAAGCCTGTGGAAGATTTTATTTGTACTCTTTCTTCTGTGCATAGAACATCATACAGTGTGTTTACAGCATGTGCCGATTTAGAAGTCAGCAACAATAGTTTAGTTGTTTCAGTTAAGAAAAGAATGGTGTGAGATAGAATGCCAATGCTGATTTTATTTGTATTTCTCTGGTGCCTACTGTGGGAAAAATATATACTTGTACACACACTTATATGTACTAAAGGAAAGCAATCTTTCTATGTCTGTGCTCTACAGTTTGTATGCCAGCCTGTTTTCCACTCCTTTGCGTGTTTAGAGTTGTCTGCAACCTATGACCTACTTTCATCTCTTTTCACTTGTCTCTGATCATTCTTCACTCTCAACTTTCTGAAATTACCCTTTTCATAGCTACTTAGACTTCCACTTTGCTGAATGTAATTATTATTATACCGTCTAACTTGATCTTTGAATAGTTTGACTGCTCATCTTATCTTTCCTGGGTTATTTATAGTACCCACTTACACCTTTCAATGTGTTCTGGAGTGCACCATCATTTGGACAGGTCTTTCTAATTCATAGCAGTCATTCCTCCACAAAGCATGTCATTCTTGGACTCCATGTCTACACAGACCAGGTTTCTCCCCTTTCATGCTTGTCTTCTCCTTATTTGTCTTCAGTAAATGACTCTTAAGGTACTTTCACATATACTTAATTACTCTGGCACTCATTAATTGGAATAATTGTATTTTAATATATCCTTTTGCCTTCAAAATCTCATATAATTTTTGACAGTAGTGATGAAGCTGAAAATTAATATCTATTTTCCATAACTCAGGTCTGATTAATATTCTATGCCACAAATCCAAAGAAATGTATATTATGCAAGTATATGCCAAAAATCAAGTGGCTACTTCTACTAAATGTATTGTCCTTATAAATCCTTGTAGAAACTATAGCTTGAGTTTTCCTGCCTTGCCCACAGTCAGGACAAATCTCTGTCACCTGCCAGTTCCACAGCCGCTCAGACCCAACCAAGTAAACACAGAGACTGATATTGCTTACAAACTGTATGGCCGTGCCAGACTTCTTGCTTACTGTTCATATAGCTTAAATTAATCCATTTCCATAAATCTATATCTTGCCACGTGGCTTGTGGCTTACCAGCATCTTCACATGCTGCTTGGCCTGGTGGCGACTGGCAGTGTCTCCTTCTGCCTTCCTGTTCTTTCTTTTCTCCTCTCTGTTAGTCCCGCCTATACTTCCTGCCTGGCCACTGGCCAATCAGTGTTTTATTTATTGGCCTATCAGAGCAACAGATTTTACATACAGGCCATTCCACAGCAAGAAACATTTTATTTAACCATTTCATTTTTTCAAGTTCTTTGATCATAAAACTTATCATCAATCTTCAATCATTTTTCTCATGAAAAATTTATAAAAATCTTTTAAAAAAGAAAAATCAGCAAAAATGTTTTCTTTATTTTCTTTGTGAAATTTCAAGTAAAATTTGAGTTTCTTATCTCTGCATTACAATAAGATATACCTGAGGATCTCAGCACATAGATGTTCAGTCAGAGGATATCACGGTGACTCTTCTTGTGTTTGAAACACTAAAATACAGTCATACAATTTGAAAACCAGGCAATAGTTGATCTATGCCTATATTCTCAATGTTTGGGAATGTGAGGCAGGGGCATTGAATGTTAGAGACCAGATTAGAATCTTCAGACTATACTGGAGCATGTAGCAAGTCACATTCTCAAAATTATAGCTGTGTATATAATACACAAACATATGAGTGTATCACTGTTTACCCACACCATTTGTCAAATATCAAAATTCACAGGTTTAAACATACCCAAGAATTATTCCATATTCACTCACCAGTAAAGATCTTTCCAATATTTTCTAATCTTCTAAGTGTTCTAGTGTCTGAAGCCCCAAAAAGTCATGTCCACATCTGACATCCATTTTGATTGAACAGTATCCAAGCTTCTACAGCAATGAATCCTTTTGACTCTTACTTTTATCCTTCCTGGAACCAGAAGAATGAAGTGCTTGAGTTTTGACAAATAAATCATCAATGTTAATTGCCAATATAAATTTTTCTGAGCTCTCTCCAACTCATTTTTAACAAGGGATGTCTGCCACTTCATTCTCTGGATGATTAATTTTTCTTGACCATACTCAGTCATATGTTTAAAAAATAGTTGTATTCTTTTGTGACTCAGTAGCATCTTCTGTATCAAATTACAACTTGAATATTTCCGTTTATATTTAATTTTCTTTCTTTAGCATTATTGCAGCTCATCCATCTGTCACTTGTGGGTATAAATAGTCAACAACTAATTTTGACCTCATTTAAATTTCTTATTTTCTTTTGACTCTTTCTTGGGAATTAAGATTAAAAAAGGAAACTGAGGAATACATTTGTCATGAACAAAATTCTATTGTAGTGTCTGGGGAGATCCTGGGAGGAAGAAGGACTGCTTCACTTTAGGTCTTCACATGTATGAGAGGAATAGGGAAAAACAATGAGCAGTCATGAAATAGAAAGCAGTTTGATAAACCATACACAACTTTAAACAGAATCTTTGCAACATCTCTTATTGACTCACTCATTTGCTACATTTTTCTTTAAATTTGTGATCACTGACTACCTTGCAAAACTGCATCCTATATGCTCTTTGGTAGGCCAAGCATGTATGTATATCAATAAGTTGCCAACTTCTTCATAATAATATTTCAAAATATTTTTTGTCCAGTAGTTTTGAAGGCTCTGTGAGAAAAGCCTAGACAAAAGAATCAGAGATATGGATTAATTTTTTTTCCTAATTTTGAGTAGCTCAGCTTTGTCAGAGTTTTCATGATCTTCTAAGTAGAATAAAAGTCTTCCAGCATCTAGACTCAACTTCCCCCAAAGAAAATCTGCAGTGACTTACTGAGGTTTGGATCTATGACTCTGAGATCTTCTGTGAAGGAATTTGTTTTTTCAACCACATAGAGACCTCCTTTCCAGATAAATGTTCTCAACTTTTAAAAATAGTTCCAATGATATAGTAACAAGCAGTGATTTTTGTCATACGACTTTCAAAATGCACTGAGGATGTTGGCTACAGTTGTTTCTAACAATACGTTTTCAATCCAAAACCACTTCATTAATTTAAAAGATACTAGGTGAATCATTTTTGCCTGTAAATATATGCAGAAGAAACAAAGACATAGTTTAAGAGGACAGGAAGAGATATTTGATACATTGTCATCTACTAAAGGAACTCATTGAGAGTGAAGTGATGGAAGTGCATATAGAATATCATCAATTCAATTTATGGTCACTAATATAATACTTAATGATGACTTCTTCATGTCAAGTTTGATGCTAGGTTTAAGATGTTAATGAGAAATGAAAACATTCTCTCCAGCAGTTTTGATTCAGATAAGATGCTATTGGTCAGTCTTTTATAGTTTCACAGTTACTCATAATGCTTTCCAACATCTATTAACAACAACAATAAACCATAAAATTTGAAGCTAGCTTACAATTTCAGAGTTTTAGTCCATTATCATCATGGTAGGGGGATGGCATGCAAGAAGGCACAGGAACAGTGGCAGAAAGCTTGAGAGACAGACAGAGAGAGAGAGAGAGAGAGAGAGAGAGAGAGAGAGAGAGAGAGAGACTGAATGAGACTAAGCCTGGCATGGGGATTTAAAATCTCAAAGCCCACCACAATGACCCACTACCTCCAAAAAGGTCATACCTTCTACTCCTTTTCAAATAGTGCCACTCCCTGATGAATAAGTGTTCAAATATGTGAACCTATAGTATCCATTCCTACTCAAACTGTCACACTGGGTAATTGCAATTTGATTTGTGAATGAATCTTAGCTCTGAAAGAGTTGACATTTAGAAGCTATGGCGGGGATCCCACAAACATATATTTGTCTCTATAAGAGGAAAAGTGATGTTTTCCAGAGATAAAATTCTTTCCAGTTTACTTAGCCTGTGTCTCATTTGTCGTATCCTCTGTGGAATAATGTCTATTTTACCATCTGAGTTAAAGCAGGTGTACTTCAACTACCCTTTTGTTATTGCTGTGACCTGTGTGGGTTCTGTTTCCTGCCAAGCCACTCACCAAGCTCCTTTCATTTTATTCTTTAATGGAAAATGAATAGTAAAACAGAATGGTCATTGCTGCAAAGAGCAAATTAGCTATATCTAACATTGGTTAGAAAGATGAACCATTGAGATCTTTGTGATTTCATAGATAACAAATTTAAACCAGTTTTACCCAAACCTGACTTTACTGTAGTTGTTTTTTCTACACTGATATAGACTTTTGGTAGATAACTTCTTCCCCTTCATTCAGTTAAAAACAAAATCAAAAACGAAAAAACAAATTAACAATAACAACTACAAAAAAAAATTCCCAATTGAGCTCTGATTGCAACTCCTTTGTAAAGGCCATGTTATAACCACTTTGAATCTGGTAACTTAAAAGTAAAATCGGTAGAAACATTTCAAATCGATTTCCAATAAAATCCAATTGTTACTAATATTAAAAGCTAAATATTTCTAGTTACTCCTCAACATACAGAATAATGAAGTTAGACCTCTTTGTAGTACTGGCCATGAGTAGTTGCTGTTGGAGGGAGAATTACTCTTTATTGAGGGTATGGCCACTGGGAGATTTCCATATGCAAATGGATGTAGCCACTCATGACAGAAAGCTCCCACTGGACATAGTGGTTTAATTTTTTTAAAGATATGAATTTGGTGGGGAAAACATGTTGGAGTGATAGGTGGTAGTTGAAGAATGAAAGTGGAGGCAGATGTGGTCAGAATTCACTGTATATATGCATAAAATTCCCCAAAAGAAAGAAAATAAACAAATAAATAAATATTGCTTCAAAAACAGAGATATAGTATTAATAACTATTAATGTGACCTTGTTTTCATTTTGAAGAAAATATTTCTAGGAAGTATATATTCACATTAATAATAAAATATTCAAAGAATATGTTTGGGGAATATTCAAAGAACTCTAATAAAATACACCTATATTTTCTTTTTAATATCAATATCTTTTAACAGTATCAGTGGCAAAATAAAGGAGAACGCCATTCTGAAATGCAGTGTTTCCCATGAATGTTATCTGAAAAATCAATAGCTCATTTGACAAAGATGGTCAATGCTTTCACCACCTCTTCCTGGTAAAGCTTCCTGTCTCCCCCTTCCCCTCTCCTCCTTCACTTCTTGCTATATTCCTTGCAACAGAAACCCATGCTTCTGCTCTTTACATACAATGCCAGAAGTTTTTGTTTTTTTCAAAATCAACAACAGATTCTCTCTCTCTCTCTCTCTCTCTCTCTCTCTCTCTCTCTCTCTCTCTCTCTCTCTCTAGTTCTCTATGCACATGCACGCGCGCACACACACACACACACACACACACACACACACACACACACAATCTCCAAGGGACTAAAAAACTGTAGGACTCTTGCACAGTACTCATTTTGACCTGGGTCATTATATCAAATTTGAAGGACCTAGAGATTTGGAAGCAAAGACATAAATTATCTAGGTTTTAAAGCTTTTTTTTTTTTCCCTAATGTTGACTTTCATCTCTGCATTGTTGGCAAACAGAAGAATGCTGATATCAACTATCCTCAAATCCTCCTCTGTTTGTAAGAGGAAATCACTACTCTTGTTCTGCTGAAGACTGCACCTAACCAGCACCAGTACTTTCTACTGGATAAGAGAAATATTAAAATGAAGCAGCAAATTCTAATAATGGCTTTATTGAAAACGTAGTTTCCTTATTTCTGAACTTATCTTACTTGGATGATATTTTATGCTGTGGAATATAACGATGAATGAGCTTTTTAAATGGAAATTTCTATTTTAGAAAAATGTTCCAACTTCTATTAAAAAATCATCAAAGCCCAGGTTCCTGCCTTGGTAATTAAACACTAAAATAGAACCTCCATGATGGTAGCAGTGCCTTAATTACTTGTGCCTATGCTTGTGCAGATGCCTGTTTATACCCAGGCTCAGCTTCAAGTTCATTACAGCGATCTTATATTAAAATATCATATTTTATCCAAGGAATCACTCAGCATGGTAAAATTGACTCTTGAATCTCTGAAGCTATGTAAGATAAACCCTGGTATGAATTACAGAGCTTCAAATTATTAGTTTATTTTATAGTCACCTACCACCCAAATAAAATAATAAAAATACCCATGATTCTGCAGTGTGCCATTAACTTTTCTACCTGAAAATGTATCTCTCCCTCCTCCCTTCCCATATGAATAATATGACAGTAGAAAACAGTAACAAATATACAATAAGACTTAATTCATTAGCCTATGAAAGTATTCAACTAGTACATCCTAATTTTATGTTGCTGACAATTCTGTATAACTTATCCAATCACTGTTTAGCATATCCATGTCAAGTTCTATAACTCTGTTGTAAATCTTTAAAGATTTTGTTTCTGTGTCATTAACTTGAAAATCTCCTGTTTTCCAGAACATCAGGTGAGCACAAAAGCACCTTCTTTAGTTGCCTAATACCAGACGTGATATCATAGTTAATGTGAATAAGGGGTCAATATAAAGTATGTAAGTTTGATACATGACAATGCTCACAGAGTGTTTGAAGTGATAGGCAAGAAGAAAACAGTAGAAATAAGGAAATATGATAATTCAGTATTATTTCTTGCTAACAGTTCATTGCATTTTTCTATATATGTTTTGAAAAGTTTACTCTCCTGTTCCTTAGCTGCAACCAATAATACATTTTAGAGGCTGTGACTATTGTTTCTCTGTGTCATGTTACTAAATTTGAATTGTAATAAACTCTGTAGTGGTGTTGTGAAATATAACAAATTGGCAGAAGCAATGAACTATGATCTATATCTTGGATCCAAAGCTGCCTTTCCATTCCTATATTCACACAACTTTATTGGGCATTCTGAAAAATCAGACAAACTACAACACAGCATCTTGATGCTTTTTACTATATATGAGATGGAAATAGTAACAAAAAGAATTGTAAGTTTACTTATCTTTATAACTATATCATACGACATACATAAGAAAATTACTAAGCATGCATGCTTAAGTGCACACACACATATATGCTTGTATAAATATGTAATTAAAGATTCTCTGGGATAGTTATATACTCTCCTGTCTGTTAATGAGAATTCTGAGTTTATCTCCTGATTCAAAAGATGTTGAAGAGTGAGATTATTCTGTATTGTGCTTCTTTCTAATTGTCTGAATTGTCCCTGAAGGAAGCCGTTAGCACAGTGAAATTGGAGAACATGAAATGCAACATTAGCTGCTAATAATGCATGTATATGCAGTTTTAGAACTCACTGAGAGGGTGAGTACCTTTCGTAATTGGTTCCACCTTTTATCCACAGAGCTTTATAGCCTTACAACACTGAAACTTATGAACTGAAGAGGAGATCGTCTTAAATAGAGACAAAGAAAGGAAAATGCACCCATCTCTGTCCACCACCAGCCCACAAAAGCTATAGAGGTGGATGTTAGCAATAACAAATGATTTGTAGTAGCAGTGAGTTACACACATGCCTTGTCATTGATGTCTTCACATCCGGCTCTTTGCTCATTTGGTTGATTCACCAGAATCTAATCAGTGACAACCGTGAAAGATGAGTGGTGTTAAATACTGAAATTCTTTGTGGAATAACTGGTTGTAATAGTTAAGGATTTGTTTATGTTTAAGTTATGTGTGCATCATATGCATGCGAGTACTCTTGGCCTAGCTCCCCCATGGCTACTCTAGTTTTTGTTTCCACATCATTTTTTAGAAACCAATTTTTTAAACATGTAAAGAAATGTTCTTGAATTTTGATGATTATTGTATCACATTTTTAGATTAAATTCAGGATAATTTATATTTTTTTCATTTCTATTTGGTTTCTATTTTTTTAATTTTATAATTTAATTTAATTTTACATATCAGCCATGGATTCCCTTGTTCTCCCCATCCCCTGCCTCCCCTCCAGTCCACCCCCCATTCCCATCTCCTCCAGGGCAAAGACTCCCCCAAGGATTGAGATCAACCCAGTAGACTCAGTTCAGGCAGGTCCAGTCACCTCCTCCCAGGCTGAGCCAAGCGTCCCTGCATAAGCCCCAGGTTTCAAACAGCCAACTCATGCACTGAGCACAGGACCCAGTCCCATTGCCTGGATGTCTCCCAAACAGATCAAGCTAATCAACTGTCTCACTTATCCAGAGGGCCTGATCCAGTTGGGGGCTCCTCAGCTATTGGTTCATAGTTCATGTGTTTCCATTTGTTTGACTATTTGTCCCTGTGCTTTATCCAACCTTGGTCTCAACAATTCTCGCTCATACAAACCCTCCTTTTTCT
Source organism: Peromyscus leucopus (assembly GCF_004664715.2). Classification (NCBI taxonomy): domain Eukaryota; kingdom Metazoa; phylum Chordata; class Mammalia; order Rodentia; family Cricetidae; genus Peromyscus; species Peromyscus leucopus. Next base: position 35,818,617 of record NC_051063.1, read on the forward strand.
CACCAATTGGACTCCTGGAGCTCCACCTGGGGCCTGGCCATGGATCTCTGCATCTGGTTCCTTCAGTCATTGGATGGGGTTTCTAGCAAGACAATTAGGGTGTTTGGCCATCCTATCACCAGAGTAGGTCAGTTTGGGCTGTCTCTCGACCATTGCCAGTAGTCTACTGTGGGGGTATCTTTGTGGATTTCTGTGGGCCTCTCTAGCACTGTGCTTCTTTCTATTCTCATGTGGTCTTCATTTATCATGGTCTTTTATTCCTTGGTCTCCCTCTCTGTTTTTAATCCAGCTGGGATCTCCCGCTCCCCTAAGCTCTCTTTCCCTTGACCATTGCTCTTCATTAACCCTACTCATGTCCATGTTGTTCATGTAGATCTCATCCATTTCTCTGTCATTGGAGAATTTATATTCTAACATTACCAAGTTTTATAAACCATAGGTTATTATGTCTTTGCATTCATGTAAGTTTTATTTGATTTTTGAAAAATTACTTTATTTTCAATACTTTTTGCACATATTTGATTATGCATACACCTAGATAGTCCATTATTTAATTTTTTATGTTATGAACATTTATTTTTCTGCCTGTATGTCTGTGCACCATGTGCATAATTGCTTATGAGCCAGAAGAGGCTGTTGGATCCCAAGAACTGAGTCACTATGTCCATTCTGAGAATCAAACTTGGTCCACTGGAAACAACCAGTTTCTTTAACTACAAAGCCATATCTCCAGTCCTAGTTCATATTTTAATTACTATTTTAAATCATATTTCTTAATAGTTTCCATAATTGATTGCCAACACACACACACACACACACACACACACACACACACACACACGTCTGATAATCTGCTTATAAGAAACTTGTTTGTTTACATTGTTATTTTATAAAAATCATGATATTTCTTCCTTTCAAAATTTTTGGCATCTTGTTTTCCTTGCACAGTTAAGCTGGAAGTCTCATTACATGGCACTGAGAGGAGGAAAAGGACATGTTTTCTTTGTTCTGATCTTGGACTTAGAGAGAGAGAGAGCATTGATTTCAATGATTAATGACATTATGATATTACCCAGAAATCCATTAGCAAGCCTTGGAGATACCAAGTTTCTCTAGGTTGACAGCAGCATTTATCAAGATTTCGGATGAAATTTCTTCAAATGTGTTAGAACATTAATGATGTGATCAAATATTTTTTCATTTTTATTGTTTGTAAAGTATTAGAATTAAATGTTAAATCAAAGTTGCATTTCTAGAAGAAATACTATGTTACTAGAAATTATTATCATTTATATATTGCTAAATAAAATGAGCCACTATTACTTAATTTTTAATGAGGAATACAGGAATGTTATTTTCTCCTACACTACTTTTTTCTGGATTACTCTTTAAAGAGGCTGTCTTAGAAAATAAGTTAGGAATTTGTTCTTTTCCTCTACTTCCTGGAAGAGTTCGTATTAGATTTGATATGTGCAAGAGAAGGCATGCAGCACTAGAATTTTCTCTGTTAGAAAGTTATTGTTGATAAATTCATTACAATTTGTGGAATATCTTTCTCTTTTTCTCACAGATGTAAATATGGAACTAGATGGGTTTTCATGTTCCAGAAGAAACAATAGAGCTTGAGCCACTTAATAAAATAACAGTTTTTGTAATTTCTTACATTTTGTAGGTACATATATTTGTAATGTTCTCTCTTTACCTTATCTGTTCATATTAAGTTTGTAATCTTGTCCTCTTGTTCACCCATCATATTATCAATTTTGCATACAATAATTTTTCATCTCTCTATATAAATTAAATATACATTTTGTTATTTTTCCTTATTTCTTCATCTACTTTATATGTTATTGTATTTACTTCTAAAATTATTTTATTTTCTCAACTGGTTTGGTTTCTTAATTATATTATAGGCAAACTCATATATTCCCCCCTCCCTGATCACACACACACTCTAGAAGTAAGTCAAAGGTATAAGCAATTAAATCATGAGAACTGTCACACAGCTGACACATAATTTTTAATTTCACAGTCTATGCCCCAAAAGTTAGACATCTTCTGTTACAACATAAGACGTGATAGCCAACCAGAAGAAGAGCTCTTGTTACTTGGGTATTAAAAAAAATTAACAGAAAACTTTTAACTTATTAATAGATGAAAGTGTATTTTACTAAGAGCCTTCACTAAGTTAACGATATAATGCTAAATTAAAAGAAAGTGACTATCTTGTTCACAAACCACACAGGACTACAACTACTGGATCAGAACGTAAGGAGTATACCAGGCTTATTTTTCTCTCTAAGGTTTTTGGCAACATTACTAATCTATTTCTTTTCTATCCAAAATATAATTTCAGAATAATGATTACTATTCAAATTAAAATATGTGAATTTATATAGATGATAATATTAGCAAGTCATTTGTAATAGCTGGACAATTACCTCACAGTACAGAAGGTAAAAATGAGGAAAGCATATTGTCCAAGGAACTTGGTTTCTGAGAATGAGAAAGGAGCATCCAAGGGATGACTTAAGTCAGCCTTGCTGACATCTGAACAGGGTTGTGGTGCTGTGCTGGGCTGTCATGCATTTGTCAGCTCAGCTGAAGTCCTGTCAAACAGTTCACATGCTTCTGCTGCTTCTTGGCACTCTTTTCAGGATGAGTCTGGGACAGCTGGTCTACCAGAGATTTACCATTCCAGGAACTGCAGAGTACAATCCATTGTACATAGTCTTTCCCTTTGGGAAATTTGGTGGCATTGCTGTTTATCTGTGTGGGTTATTAAAGCTGTCCAGAAAATAATCTTATTTACCAATGCAATTTAAAGCCAAATACTGAATATTGCTCCTTTTAGAATTTAGTCCTTCAGTTAGTTATTTATGATACAAATTGTTTCAGAAATTGCAGATTTTGTGGGTTTTTGCTTTTAAAGTAAAATCTGTTAAATGAACAATTCATTGACATTTGTGTTATGTTGACACAAGTGAATATAATTCGGATCCTAGCACTGGGGAGATGGCTCAGTGGACAATGCCCTTGCCTATAGGAATGATGATGAGGAGTGGAGTTTAAACTCCTAATACTCATGTCAAACCACCTGTATGCTTACTCCTCTGGAGGTTGAGACAGGGGCTTTCTAGCTAGACTGAGAAAATTTGTAAGTGCTCAGATCAGAGAGAGACCCTGCCTAGTAAAGTGAAGACTAATAAATGAAAATTCCTGAAGACAGGTTCAGACTTCCACAAACATGTACACGCATATTTATCTGTGTTCAAGGGGGCATGCACAAGCATACATATGCTGCCACAAAAAATATATTCTTATAATTTGCATTTGCTGCCTAAGACTCTTGGACAATAAAACTTGCTATGATTTAGCTTCAGCTTTAATTTTCCTTTCTTCTTTTACATTTAATATATTGTTTTTTGAGAATGTCTTGCACAAGTGAGTATATATATATATATATATATATATATATATATATATATATATAAAATTTCTAACCCATAGTCTCCTCTGTCCTACTTACTCCTTTTGAGACTCTCCCTGACCCCTCTCAATTTCATGACCTCTTACTCTTTAATTATTATTGCTACATAATGTGGTGGTGTGAATAGGAATGGCCCTCACAGACTCATGTGTTTGAATGCCTGATCCATAGGAAGTGACCTCTATTGTGAGGTGTGGCCTCGTTAGAGTAAAAGTAGCTTTTTTACATGAAGTGTGTCACTAGGAGATGGGCTTTAAGGCCTCAGAAGCTCAAGCCACTTAGCTTCCTGCTGCCTGTGGATCAAGATGTAGAATTCTCAGTGCCTTCTGCAGCATCATGTTGTCTGCATGCCAGCAATGCTTCATGCTGTGATAATAATGGACTGAACTTCTGAAACTGTAAGCAGGCCCCAATTAAATGTTTTCTCTTTATAAGAGTTGTCTGGGTTACGGTGTCTCTTCACAGTAATAGAAACCCTGGCAAAGATACATAATAAGCTGCTGAATCCATCTGGTGTTGATAATAGGTATGTGTTTAGGGCTGACCAGTTGAAATTGGGTAACTTATCAAAGGATTTGTCCTCAGAGAAGACTGATTATTCCTTTCTTGCAGCCATTACTTGTGCACAGCTCTTCATCTAAGCATGGGTTCTTTCTTGATTTCTTTCATCCACATTGGGATATCAAGGTCTCAGTTAGGCAATCACATTGTTAAGATTTCATCCATGCAACTACTTCCTGCCTGGTACTTGGTACGACTGTTAAAATAAATGAATTCAATTTTACAGAGCCTGTGTATTTAGGATATTTTCATGTTTCATCATGTAGGTTAAAAAAAAGTGAATATTCATTACTACTTGAGAGACTTTACAATTAAATTGAATTCTTATTTGCATCATCAATGTGGAGTGGCGGTTAGGAATTGTCCATCCACAGGTTGATTTTTCCGACTTGAAACTTCTATCTAAATATTTTAAGTATCCCTTAATAGAGGTTCTGAGCTAAATAACTGCAAACTTTTCAGCCTTCCTCTCTGAACGCACATTGAAAGCCTGGTTAATAATGTGGTGGTGAACAGTAATTCAAAGCTGACTGTGGCCTCTTGGAGTTTATCATGTAAGAAAGCACATTATGTTATGGTTCAGTAAGCTCACTTAGCTCCAACAATGCATCTTCTTTCTTTAGCAATCAAAGATAATTTTCATGATTGTAGATTTGACTGAATTTTACATTTCCTTATTGCTTTTTCTTTATTCTTCATTGTTTGAGCCACCTATTGTCAATTTTAAGCAAATCCAATTTTTCCTTCTCTTCCTTGTAGAAGTGAATTATGTTTTCTACTGCTTCCTCGGTTTGTAGCAGAAGAAGTGAATGCAAGTTGGTCTAATGCTGTGCTGTTCTAGGGCTACTCCACATTGTGATGATAAATCATAAAGGCAAAAACCATTTGTCAAAAATACATTTAGTTGAATCAAATTTTCTCTGCATGCAAGGGGTGCTGGATTTGAGTCCTAGGCAGCTTACACGCAATAATTTCTCAAACTTTGATTTCTTAAAAATGTAATGAAACAATCCACAATAAAATTAAATGAACATTTTAAAACCTGGAAACATTACATTAGTTAGATGAATTTTGTAGCTCATTATAACACTACAAATACTGTGATACTGATTTTCATAGTTAAGAGGCTTATGGTACATTTCAAAGTAGACATAATAAATTCAATTTAATATAATTATATTAGTCACTCTTGATTTTAAAATGGTTGGGATTTTTAACTTTTCCAACTTTTCCATCTTTCTGTCTATTCCATACTTATTTTCTACAAGAGACTGGAAAAATAATTGTAATTTTGTGTACTATGACAAAGATTTGGGTTTTCACTTGGTCCTAACTTAATTCATTACCTAAGGAAACCTTACTCTTCATTTACCAGTAATCATTAAAAATTAATGCTTAGAGAAAAGTTGTTTTGCTACCTATTAACCTAAAAATTCACTCTGATTCATAGAGAAAATATGGTCTCATTTGTAAATATAATGTGCAGAGAGGCCTATAAATCTCAGGCTAGTGATTTTCCACAATTTCCTTTTTCCAGACAAAGATGTCCAAAAGAATTATAACATTCACTATAACATAGATGTTAAATATGTAGATGGAACATTTTGGTTCTTCTATATTAAAATGGCAACTTTCTCAAACTTAGCTTTTTACCATATAAATTCCATCCAAAGGCCTGAACATTTCTTCCTTGGATTTCTGGCATAAGACCTGAGTTATTAGACTGAGTTGCTGAACTCTAGTTTTCTTCTTCTCTTTTTTTATTTCTCTACCCCTTTCTCTCTCTCTCTCTCTCTCTCTCTCTCTCTCTCTCTCTCTTTCTTTCATTCTTCCTTCCTTCCTTTCTTTCTTTTATTCATTTTACACACCAACCACAGTTCCTTCCCTCTCCTCCCCCTCCCTTCACCTCCCCCAGCACACCACCATCCACTCCTTTCTGGAGAAAAACTCGCTGATGGTAAAGGGAGTCAACAATGCCTGTCATGTTCAGTTGAAGCAGGACCAAGCCCCTCCCTCTCAGTATCAAAGCTGAGCAAGGCATCCCACCATATGGAATGGGCTTTAAAAAGCCAGGTCTTGGACCAGGTATAGATTCTGGTCCCACTTCCAGGGGTCCCCCAAATAGAACCAGGCTACAAAACTGTTGCTCACATGAAGAGGTCCTAGTTTGGTCCCATACTGGCTTCCCACTGACAGTCTAGTGTCCCTAATGCTTTCACAAGTTCAGGTCATCTGTCTCTGTGGGTTTCCCATCATGATCTTAACCCCTCCTTTCTCCTATAATCCTTCTTTCCTCTCTTCTACTGTACTACTGTATCTTGGCCTGGTGCTTGGATATGGGTCTCTGCATCTGCTTCCATCAGTTACTGGATGAAGGCTCTATGATGATAGTCAGGGTATTCACCAATCTGATTACAGAGGAAGGCCAGTGCAGGCACCATCTCCACTTGCAAATAGATCCATATCTATCTCCATGCACAAAACTCAAGTCCAGGTGGACCAAAGACCTCATCATAAATTCAGATACACTGAATGTGATAGAAGAGAAAGTGGGAGGTAGCCTTGAATGCATTGGCACAGGAGACCACTTCCTAAATACAACATCAACAGCAAAACCACTGAGAGCAACAATTAATAAATGGGATCTCCTGAAACTGAGAAGCTTGTGTAAGGCAAAGGACACCATAAATAAGATAAACCAACAGCCTACAGAATGGGGAAACACCTTCACCAACCCTACATCTGACAGAGAGCTGATCTCCAAAATATATAAAGAACTCAAGAAACTAGACATCAAAATACCAAATAATACAATTTAAAAATAGGGCTCAGATCTAAAAAGAGGATTCTCAACAGAAGAATTTCAAATGGCCAAAAGACATTTAAGGAAGTGTTCAATATCCTTAGTCATCAGGGAAATGCAAATCAAAATGACTTTGAGATACCATCTTACAGCTAAGAACAAAAGCATTGACTACAGCCTATGTTGGAGAGGATATGGAGTAAGGGGAACACTTCTTCACTGCTGGTGGGAGTGCAAACTCATACAGCTACTTTGGAAATCAGCATGGCAGTTTCTCAGAAAATTGAGAATCAATCTATCTCAAGACCTAGCATGATCACTCTTGGCATATACCCAAAGGATTCTCAATCATACCACAAGGACACTTGCTCAACTATATTTAGAGCAGCATTATTCATAACACCAAGACCCTGGAAACAACCTAGATGTCCCTTAAAAAAGAATCAGTAAAGAAAATGTGTTACATTTAGACAATGGAGTATTTTTTTTTTTTTTTTTTCGAGACAGGGTTTCGAACTCACAGAGATCCGCCTGGCTCTGCCTCCCGAGTGCTGGGATTAAAGGCGTGCGCCACCAACGCCCGGCGACAATGGAGTATTACTCAATATTAAAAAACAATGACATCATGAAATTTACAGGTAAATGGATAGAACTAGAAAAAATATCATCCTGAGTGAGATAACCCAGACCCAGAAAGACGAACAAGGTATGTACTTACTCATAAGTAGATACTAGATGTAAAGAAAGGATAACCAGACCACAATCCACAGCTCCAGAGAATCTAGGTAACAAGGAGAACCTTAAGAGGGATGCATGGATCACCCTGCAAAGGGGAAAAAGATAAGATCTTCTGGGTAAACAGGGAGTAGGGGCCAGTAAAGGGGAGAGGATGGAGGATGAGAACATGAGGGAATGGGATAGTCAAGCTGAAGGAGGGATGGAGTGGGAGAGCAATGAAAGAGATATCTCCATAGAGTAAGCTATTATAGGGGTAGGGAAAAGTCTGATGCTAGGTAAATTTCCAGGAACTCTGTTCTTCTTGACAAGGCCTTAGACATTCCACTTTGATCTTATTGTTGACCCCCTCCTGCAAAGATGAATTTCTCTTTCCATCATCAGCCAGAATTGGTTTCTTGTAACATTGGATAGATTACACAGAACCATAGTAATTCCAAATAACTTAGAGAACACTGCATTCTTGGGATCCTGTTGCCATGTGTCTGGGTTAGATCACCATAAACATCAGAACATATATGAAAGTCATCCAAGTTTTACATGACATTTGGGTATTTGTAAAAACATAGACGTCTACAAGCTGAATCATTTTGCTATGTAATTTTCTTTTAATATGAACAAAGTTTATTACCACTCAATGTGGGTCATAGTAAATGACATCTAGCTTGCTTTTAAATGAAGGAAAACTGTAGTTTTTAAATATGTAAAGGACTCTGAATTTCCACTTGGTTCTCGGTGACTTTTTCTCCAGAGCTGGGAAGAGTTGATGATAAATCTGTAAAACTTATCCTTGGGTCATCTCTTGTCTCCATGCTACAAAATGCCATTATTGAGCAGAATTCCAAACATCACAGAATTTTTATTATACAAAGGTTAGAGATGCATTGTTTTGTACTTTGTACAGTTTTAACTTGATGAATCATTTCACCATTTGGATTTTGGGAAAAAAAAAACTTTGTTTCACCTTTGACTTACCTTTTTAAAAAATAAATGGTATGCAATAGAATGCATATGCATACAGTGTATATTTGGATATATTTGTGTCTATGTGCAGATGACAGAATCTGTCACTTACAGCAATATAGCACATATGCCTATTGTCCCCAGTGCATTGTTACCATTTAATACATTCATCTCCTACTTTCTCAGACCCTCCAGAAAAAACTTTGATTTGCTTTCTGATACTGTAGAATATTTTTGTTACTGTTTTTTTTATATACTTTCATAAAAAAGTATGTGTTCTCTTTCTCTAGATTTTTTTTTTCTTTTTTCTTTTCTTTTTTTTTTTGGTCTTTCTAAACAGGGTTTCTCTGTGTACAGTTCTGGCTGTCCTGGAGCTTGCTTTCTAGACCAGGTTATAGTCAAATTCACAAGATCCTCCTTCCTCTGCCTCTTGAGTGCTGGGATTAAAAGCATTCCCCAACACTGTGTGGATGTCTGGATTCTTTAATTTAACATACTTACTTTGAAATCCATCTGTGTTGTGGACTACATTAACAATTACTTCTTGTTATTGCTTAGTCATGTCCAATTGTTTCCATAGGTAGGACAGATTACAACTTGTTTCTGAGGGACAACTGAAATAGTTTGTCTTCTTGGTGTTATAGTTCAGGGCCCAAAAAGTTCTGTACAAGTAATTTCATAGGTCTTTGTTTTAGTGATCAAAACCAGAGTTTTTGATAATTGTGCCATCTGGAAAGTGAAAGCTTAAATTTTTAAGAAAATTGTCAATCAGTATATACCAACCAACCACTAGAAAGGAGGTTTCTCATGCTTGGCACTGAGGTTTTGTTAGTCTATGTTTTTTGTTGTTGTTGTTTTGTGGGGAGCAATGCCAGTGTATATGTTATGGTTTCCAATGTAGTGTTTTTAACGAATTCCTGAGTATGCAAATGGGTGGATCTCTGCATATCTCTCTATATATAAATATATATTATATTATGTTATTATTGTATTATTTGTATATCTAAATATATATAATATATGTTTATATATGATATAATGTTATTATATATGTTGTAAATATTATATATATTTAGAGAGAGAGATATACCTTTTCTTGGGCTCTTTTCTTTTTGTTTATTTTATCCTATTTTGATGTATTAGTTTTATTTTCTCTTACTATAGTTTACTTTACTATTATCACTTAAAAGTCTGTTTATTTTCTGTTGTGAAAGGACTGGATCCACATGGGACTGGACATGGGGAAGAACAGGGAAGAGTAAAGGATGGGGAAAACATAATCCAGATATGTTATGTGAGAAAAAAATCTATTTTCAATAAAGGAAAAAAATTGAAGGCTCATATTTGTGCCAAGCAACTTATCTTTTAGTAAAGCCAGATCCAGTCAAATTGGCAATGAATACTGGTTATCAAACTTGGTGTCTACATAGTCCACAGAGTACGTTTTCTCATTTACCAGTTTCACCACAGGCCCTGGTAGAGACATTATCTTCACCTCAGTTATGTGTATGAGAAAACTGAACTTTATTAAATGTGCAAGTATAATGAAATCACACAATGGTGGTATTTGGAACCAAGTCTATAAATTATAATTATCATTTTTTCTGTTGTGTAATTATGATATATTATTGTAGCAAACACATGTTTTCCGAGCATGATTATTTTTATAAGTTGGGGTTCTGAAATGTTTTCCTCCAAGGAAATAACCTCACAAACCACTTCTGCTACTAGAAGTGTACATCTTGGTTGATTCCGTATCCAATCAAGTGACCACACCCAAAGATTCACTGTCACATCAAGTGTCCTTTAAAAGAGGGTTGGCTGATCAAACTATTAGGAATATATTGGCTAGGATAGTACACATATGTCAAATAATTGAAGACACTTTACCTAAATATTATAAAAGCATTGTAAGATAAATTTCTTTATGAAATATAAGGACTCATGATCACAATAGACAAAATTTGTTTAAAAGGAAGACAATGAGAATTGATATTTAAATTTTGTCCCACTTTATTCACAACAGAAAAACTTACTCAAGAATCAATTTAGCTATAAGACACTGTCACTCACATGGCATGCCATTGAATATGCAGTTAAGCGGTTATCTAAGAAAATGAGAATGAAATCTGAATAAATCAAAAGCAAGGGAGGTACTGAGTCTTTCACTATGTGGTTCTCTGATGCATATAAACATTTTTTCCTAATCTTTAAGCAGCCTATAGTTACTACACAGTCACATATCAACTAAGAAAACAACTAATGAGAGAAAAACATCAAACAAGGCTCCGAACCTCATATTTTAGACTCCAATTAACTTTTCAGCATGAAAGTGTGGAAAAGAATGGAGGCTAATATGCATCTGTGCACACTTGAACCCTCTTGATATCACGAATTCTTTGAAATCTCTGTGAGACATTCTGCCTAATTCTGGCTGTTGCCTACCAGTCAAAGTTCAATGTTTTTCTGAGCCACAATGTGCATCTTCATGAGATCTTGATAGTGATAGACAGAAATAATGTTAATTGGTAAGGATCTCACTCTCATTGTAAATCTTCTCTGTGTTCAAGCTGTCCGAGGAATGGAAGCTGAAATGATATGTGCACCTGCACATGAGGTCCATTGTGACCCTTCATTGTACTTTGGCAAAAGGTACAAGTTAGGAGAGTGGAAATGATACCAACCACTAACATCAAAAGCAAATAAACTTCCTCCCTATTGTTTTTCTATAAAGTCATATCAAATAGGTAATGGCATTTAATTAGTCAAAAATTATAATGCACTAGTCCACTTACATTGTGAAGATGAGTAGATGAAGGATGGGAAGGAGTTGTGGATGAGAACTTATGGTGGTATTTTATTTGTACTGAAATGTGATTTTAATTGTATGTTAATAAATAAAGTTGCCCAGGGGTCAGAGCTATTAGAGCCATAGCAAGAGCATGGCTGTGGTGGTACACGCCTTTAATCCTAGCACTTGATAGAAGAGCTAGGCAGATCTCTGTGTGGTCAGGGATACAGCCAGCATTGGAGACACACACCTTTAAGACCTGGAGGGCTGTACATACAGGCAGTGACGAGGCAGTATTCAAGCAAAACACACATACATATAAAATAAAAACAAATAACTCTTTAAAGGAAATTCAGATGGGATTCAAATAGACCTGGCTGAGTATTCTCTCTGCTACTAGTAAGCCCTCTAATTATCTCCAACCTGAAGTTTTATTCTTTATATAGGTGAATGATACATAATGAGGCTTTTACTTAAAACATGATACCCTTTTGAAGCAATTTGTTTAACAGGTCCAAGAAAATTAGTGAGCGAATGTTTTTCATGTACTTTCAAAACCTCTTTGAACTTAATGTTTTATTCATCATTTCCAGTCTGACAACAAAAGGTCCTGTTTTCTACCAAAATATATTGTTTATCTCTTTGCATCATATGACCTTATTAGAGCAACAGCACACTGAAATTAACATTAGTTAAATTTTCCTGAAAGCCTTATTTTTTCCAGATTTATGGCTCCCTTCTTTGGCCTTTACCACATGTCCTCCCCACTGGATATGCACACTTAATTGTTAGAGGCTTGCACATATTTGTCTGTCTTGGCCTGGGTTTTCTTTGGTTTATATGTTTTTCAGCTCCATCAATTTTCCTGCAAATTTCATGTTTTTTTTTTTTTTTTTTTTTTTTTTTTTTTTTTTTTTTTTTTTTTTTATTTAAATAGCTGAACAAACTTCCACATTTTCCTTCTCTATCCTGGCCATGGCTCTCTACTTGATTCCATTGTTTTGTGTTTGTGTAAAGAACAGTGAGAAACTTGATCTTGCAAGGATCTTTCTTAGTTTTTTTTTTTTTAAACTAAATATCAGTTTGCATCTCTTTGACTCTGGTAAAGTATATACTTTGCTATGTCCTTAGAATGGATATTTCATTTTTGTTTTACTTTATTTTTGTTAAAGAGTATCTGAAAGTGCTTTACCACTCCAAATAGGGTTTTTTTTTTTTTTGCCATCATGTAAGGATTGTGTTTAACAAATTTTAAATCTAATAACAACTTCCATGTTAAAGTTAAACAGTATTGACCAATCAGAGAAGGAAAATATCAGAATGAGCAGTAAAAGCAAAGTCATGACTGTCTTTTATTCTTTTATTATTGACTCTATTTCATGGAGCTTCCACGCATAAAACATACCCAAGAGAACAAGAAGCAGTAGTAATATTACAAGTTACCACTAACAAACTGAGCACCTACCTCTGGTAACAGGCCTTATGGTAGATATGAAAGTACATTCCTCCTGATGACATAAGAAGGACATGTATTCCAAGGAGCACAGTAACTGGTATGGTCACTCATGCCACAGTCCATCACTATCCAGAACCTACAATATTAACCCTCAAGGAGCTGAGTTACTTCACATCACTCTCATATAATTTTAAGCATGATGCTGAACCTTCATGTACAATGATGTGACAAAGGTTACTTAGTGAAGCATTGGACTTTAGGGAGGCTGCTTTCCTGCCCATTTCCTTTTGATACAAGCAACCTTTGCAGGGGTCTCCATAGCAAGAGTATAACTGTGTATTTATACAAGTGTGAACCAAAGCAATGCTCATGAAATCATCATCTGCCAGCTGTGTGTGAGGTTGGAGCTTCAAGTTTTATGTGTGAATGATACATTTGCCTTTTCTTATGAGCAGAATAGTGCACACAGCCATAGACACCCCAGGTTTCTTAAACCATCATCCTTTGTTTATGTAGGATTGAGCTCTCCCTGTGATTTTCTTCAGGCAATGGAAAGAATGTCTGTGGTGATATTTTATTTGTGCTCTAATGAATAAAGCTTGCCTGGAGATCAGAAGAAATGCCAGCCACTGTATTATATAGAGGTCAGGCAGTGGTAGCATACACCTTTAATCCTAGCATTTGGGAGGCAGAAATTCATCCAGAATGGAGTATCATTGGCTTCTTTCCTGGTAGGTTGTGGGCTCTCTCTGGATCCCCATCTCGGACTGCTACCATATTAGGCATCTGTCTTGAAGCTCCCTTGGGCTTCTACTGTTCTACACAGTCAGTAGACTTGTTTTCTGCAGGAAACCATGCCTGAGCCCAACAGCTACTTTGAAGTCTCCAAAAAGATGATGAGGCCCCACAAAAACAATCCCACCAGGACAATGATATTACCATTAAGCTGACAAACACCACACAAAGAATGACTTTGGACTACAAACTACTCAGGACATTTATGAGATGGTTAGCTGAGATGATCCAGCCTCATAGACTACCAGAGCAAGGATTTGAGATAAGCCCTGTATTTTTCCATTATGCAGAGACTGGACAACAAATGATACAGTTAATTCTCCCAGAACTTGACAATTAACTCAAAAAATTTTCTTTTCAGGATCCCCAAAATATGCTGTTTCACCTAGAAAGCAGGAAGTAATTTTAAGAAAACGACACCCACATTCCCAGGAGGTAGGATGGGTGGGTTTTGGTCTTTGAATGGGTTATGGATAATTGTCATTGTTTAGGATGGTTGATTACAAGTTATTAATTGTTAATGGTCAGAAAAAAAGATAAACAATGGAGATTAGATTTAGGGGTCTTGTTTGAAAACAAAAGAGGATGTAGATAAGAGGTAGATTATTGAATCTACTCTGAAAAGAAAAAAAGAGAGGATATAGATATGTTAAGATAAAAAAGTAGATTATTGAATATGCATTTAAAAGGCATCTACTAGTTTTAAATATTTTACATTGGATTTGATTTTTGTATATTGTATACAAATTAAGTTTATTGATACAAGTTTGAGATTGATTGTGTTAGAAAATGCTGTATATATATTTCTAATTTTGTTCAAGGTATTGTACCTATACAGTTCATTTAACAATGTAATGCAAATTGCTAGTCCTTTAAAGTTATTATTACTAACTAATTAGGATATAAAGAAATGAAAGTTAGTAGTTAGTCATTACAATCGAACTTGTAGTCATATTAGGTATGTTTTCAAGGTCAAACATAAATACATTTTAGCTATATAAGTCATCTTCAAACACTTCAGAGATCTACAGAATATGGCATTTAAAATACTTTAATAACAGATTTTTTTCTTTTTTTTTAAATGACAATGATACATATCAGTTCCTGGCAGCACCAATCTACTTTAGAGAAGATGGAGTTTACTTTCATTGTGGCAAAAGTTAGCCACTGGGGGGAAAAAAAAGGAAAAAAAAAATGACTTTGCTTTGACTGCTGATAGTATGCTCTCCAAAATGGACAAGCAGGACACAAAATAAAGGACTGCCTATGTAGCAGGAATCTTCAAAGTTCTTATTAATAAAATCAAACCTGAGGCGAGTTATTGGGGTCCGTGCTGGTAGATCAGAGAGACAGAACAAGCCACAGCTATCTCACCTTGCCGGATCCTCAGCTGGTCTTGTCTCCTCAGACTGGAGGCCTCTGAGTCCTCATCCCAATGGCTCTCAGCTGAACTACTGCTCAAAAGCCTGAATGCTTAACCAGCCAAAAGCTTCTAGTTTCTGGTCCTCACGCCTTATATATCTTTCTGCTTTCTACCACCACTCCCTGGGATTAAAGGCTGGCTTTCTGGGATTAAAGGCGTGTGTCACCATGCTTGGCTATTTCCAATATGGCCTTGAACTCACAGAGATCCTGAGGGATTTCTATCTCTGGAATGCTAGGATTAAAGGTGTGAGTGCCACCATTTTCTAGCCTTTGTATCTAGTGGCTGTCTGTTCTCTGACCCCAGATAAATTTATTAGAGTACACAATATTTTGGGGAACACAATACCACCACATGCCTATCCTTGCCAAGACAATGTAGGAAAGTTCTTTTGAAATCATGCTTCACAGATGAGTCTGTCAGATATGCTAAGCTTGTATGCCAAAGATGGATGCCCCAGTGTTGCAGAGAAACCTCGGGTGACTGTCTAGGCAGCCAGCTATTTCTGTCATTTCTCACATTTTTGGAAGTCACTTGTTTACACTTTCTGTTTCACTAAGTGGTATTATTTCCTTCTTAGGTCTCTGAGGGAGTTGAAGATTAGATGGTTATAGTTATAGTTTTCCTTGTTAACAATTTCAGAAAAGAAACTCACTAAAGATCTGTAACATATGGAAGTTTGAAAGACATCAAAAGATAGTTTTCAGTTGGTAATACAAGTTAGAATAGAAAGTGAATTAGGTATATTTTGGACTCACTGAAATAGGATAGATAATGGAATATTTTTGCTGAATTTGTCAAATGCAATTTGACTAGACATTGTTGATGTATTTATTGCCTGTGTATTATATATAGTGGATGTACTTATTGTATATAGTTTTTCTTAGCTATATATATATATATTTTTAATTTTAGACAAAAAAGGGGAAATGTGATATTTTATTTATGTTCTAATGCATAAAGCTTGCCTGGGGATCAGAGGACAAAGCCAGCTACTATATTAAATATAGAGGTCAGACAGTGGTAGCACACGCCTTTAATCCTGGCATTCAGAAGCCAGAGATTCATCTGGATCTCTGTGAGCTCAAGGCCACACTGGGAACAGAGCCAGGCATGGTAACACATGCCTTTGATCCCAGCACTAGTTAAACATAGAGGTTTCGAGGTCTATACAGACAGACAGGAAGTGATACCACTGGGTGGAAAGAGGAAGTAAAGTAGCTGGGTGGAGAGAGGAAGTAAGATGGCAGGGCACAGAAATGCATATAGGCATGAGTGAGTATACAGGAAGTAGCTCTCTCTTGAGACTGAGGATCTCATAGAGGTAAGAACATGGCTGGCTTGTTCTCTTTCTCTGATATTTCAATTTTTTACCCCAGTATCTGGCATTTTTTTTGTATTAATAAGACCTTTTAACATTTTTGTTACAAATGTCTCTTTAACTTTTCTCTTGGAGGCCCCCCTTTCTGGCCATCTTATTTCTCACATATTGTGCCTGTTTTCTGGGCTCTTCAGTGATTTTCAGATTGCCTATTTTTTTTCCTTCAAATATCAAAAATATTTTGGCTAATTCTTGACTGTATGTATCTAGAGTTTTCCTGCTTTGCCCACAGTCAGGACAAATCTGTGTCATCCACCAGACCCACAGCCACTCAGACCCAGCCAAGTAAGCACACAGAGACTTATATTGCTTACAAACTGTATGGCCGTGGCAGGCTTCTTGCTAACTGTTCTTATATCTTAAATTAATCCATTTCCATAAATCTATACCCTGCCACGTGGCTCATGGCTTACTGGCATATTCACATGCTGCCTGTCATGGTGGCAGCTGGCAGTGTCTCCTTCTGCCTTCCTGTTCTCTCAATTCTCCTCTCTATTAGTCCTGCCTATACTTCCTGCCTGGCTACTGGCCAATCAGTGTTTTATTTATTGACCAATCAGAGCAACAGATTTGACATACAGACCATCTCACAGCAGCTGTAGATTGAGTTCTCTAGAAAAATGATGGTAGACTCTGGTTGATGTGGATGATGGATGTGTAATTAATCTCCATTTTGAGACAAGTCTACTTGTCACTGCATGTGATATATGCTATATCAGTATTATGTATCAAGTGCTTGTTGTATCTAAAAACTTTCCTTAATAAATTTTCATGTATTTTATTTCTTTATTACATAATTCTACAGTGTTAGTCTTAATTTCCCTTTTCCTACATAAATTGTAAGAGTAAAAAATCTTTGCCTACTGTCACACAGGTAGAAATTACTTATATAGGATTTAAAATCAATAAATTATTTCCAACATATACTTCTAAATACACATATAATAAACTGAAATATCTTAAAATCCACACCTTAGAAATTTCATAATTCTTTGAGTTTGACCTTTGCTTTTGGCTTCCTCTCTTTTATTTTTTATATTTGATATTATATGTTTATTGTTTATGGATTTATTTGTGTTTTCCAGACAAGTCTTATGAACACTATGCTGGTCTCAAACTCATTGTATATATAAGGGTAGCCATGAAACAGTCTTCTTGCATCCACCTCCAAACCACTGGAATTACAATTGCGTGTTACCAAGTTTGACAATTTTTACTGTTTTTAATGGGCTATTTAGGAAATCAAGTCAAAATTTCATACTAAATTCTAAAGCCAAGTAATTGAAAATTTTTAAATTAATGTTTCCTTATTTCTTTTATCTTTTCCTTAAATATCATTGCTAGATTCTTTATAAAATATTAATTTTTCAAAATACATTTTTAGTGTATATTTTCTATTATCATTCTATGAGCTTCAGCCATTTTTACATTATAAAAATTAATTATAACAAGATAGGGATTAATGTATGTTTTGTTTATCTTCAAGGAATGGACACATTTTAGAATTGGTAAATTCAGCAAAACTTAAAAAATTGTCATAGGAAATTCTAAAATGTACTCGATGAACACACTAGGTGTTTCTCATTTGTCAAGGCAATTTGCCATACTACTTATATTGATCAACAGATAAATTAATACAGCATAACCTTGAGAGTGTTTGGATATTTTAATAGAAGGCTGAGTAAAGAGAGCAGAATATCCTAACTGAAAGACATGTACTTTAAAGCATATTTGGCTCATTCAGTGTTTATTAGAGAAAAAGATGCAGTAGGCAGATGGCAACTTTAACTCTTGTGATGACATGATTGAGAAGTCTAGACACAGGAAAGCCATTCCATGGCTCCAGTACCAGTTCCGTGGTCAGAAAAGTGAAAAAGCAGATATTCTGTATATGGATATTCTTTACATTTGTCTAAGTATAAAGTCAGGAGATCAGTGTTCCCACTTGAAGACAACAGGCAGAGAGAGATAGCTTTTTCTTTCTCAGTCCCCTAATCTATTTAGACCTTAAAACAGTTGAATAAAACACACCCACATGAAAGCAATATACTTGATTTTATCTACAAGTTATACCAATACCATCCATAAATACTCTTACAGACACAATCATAAATAACATGTAATCACATAAATTTAACTACATAAGGGTACCCAATGGCCCAGTCAAATTTGAATTTAATATCAATTTATCACCATCTATCATTAATTTTGCATATATTTTTGCCAGTGTTTAATCTTCACCTGTTGTCTCCCATTTCACTTAAAGAAGAAAACATGCTAACAACAGGAAACACCACTGCCTGTCAGACATGTTACTTTGCAAACAACACACTGGGACCAACCATCACACTGTTATCTATGTGAAGAACACAGTGTTAGAGAACATGTCTGAATAATGATTAGCCAGATGCAAGTGTTAAATTCAGCTACTAGAAATTTAAGAAGGAGCCGGGCAGTGGTGGCCCACACCTTTAATTCCAGCACTTGGAGGCAGAGGCAGGCGGATCTCTGTGAGTTCAGGGCTAGTCTAGGCTACAGAGTGAGTTCCAGGAAAGGTGCAAAGCTACATAGAGAAACCCTGTCTCGAAAAACCAAAAAAAAAAAAAAAAAAAAAAAAAAAAAAAAAAAAAGAAAGAAAGAAAGAAAAAATTAAGAAGGCTTTACCCTAGCATGCCATGAAAACAATATCTTCTTTCTGTGTTTGTTGGTCATTTATCCAACCATTAAGCACGGGGCCAAGGTACTTCCTGACCTCAATCTTCCAGGAGGAAAGCCAGTCACTCAAAGAGCCTCCAGCTCTTGCTTCCTTTGGACATATTTCCCACCATATCCATCACTGCACAGAGTGGCAATCTCCTAGGAAGAAAAAAAAAAAGAAACATCTATGTGAGGGTAAATGGGGAGGGGACATGTTTCTAGAATATCCATTTTGTGACAGTTACTATTCTGGGATATTTCAATCAAATATAATTTCATAAAAGCAGAACCTCTGTTGCATTTATCTGGGTTCAATGTTTAATTACTTTAAATAATTAAAATTTGGGAAAACATACCTTTGATTAGTCTGTCCACTTCACTCAAATGTTACCATTTTATAAGACTGCATATGAGCTTAATTCCAGAACAGGAGTGCTGTGCAATGTTCTGTATGTCCTGTGGGAGCCCGTTCTTGGGTTCCTCGTGGCTTTACCCAGCAGATCCGCATAGAGGATGATTAGGACCACAAGCCTGAGTGCAGGTGTCTGAGATGGTCTGCACTTGGCTGTGCTGGAAGATGGTCTGTATGTCAAGTTTCTCTGATTTGTCAATAAATAAAACCTGATTGGCCGTGGCTAGGCAGGAAGTATGGCGGGACTAACAGAGAGGAGAAAAGAAAGAACAGGAAGACAGAAGGAGTCACTGCCTGCAGCAGCCTCCAGGACAAGGAAGATGTAGAGTACCAGTAAGCCATGAGCCACGTGCCAAGGTATAGATTTATAGAAATGGACTAATTTAAGATATAAGAACAGTTAGCAAGAAGCCTGCCACAGCCATACAGTTTGTAAACAAAATAAGTCTCTGTGTTTACTTGGTTGGGTCTGAGCGGCTGTGGGACTGGCGGGTGACAAAGATTTGTCCTGACTGTGGGCAAGTCAGGAAAACTCTAGCTACACAGGAATGTTAGCAAAATCCACAAAAGTCTATGTAAGAGGTATCAGGGATTTATTAATATATGAAATGGGGACAGACACAAATACAGGATATAGTAAATCCAGTTCCAGTGTCCTTGGAAAGCTGGGGAACAATCACAAGCTGGTTCACACCACCTGACCTGGTCTTCGCCATGCAAGACAGCACACCACTGGAATCCCTCCACTCTTAAGGGATCATGTATGCAGATAGAAAGCCACACCCTAGGGTTTGTACCCCCAAAGCCATTGGAAGAACAAATTCTCACAACACAGGGGTGTTGAGAGGAAAACTAACTGGAGTTGTTCAGCTTCATATTCTTCAAATGTCAAGAGAGAAGCCACCAATTTTAGAAATGAACAAGTTTCTTTCTTGTTTTCTAGATAATGTTTTTTTGTTGTTGTTGTTGTTGTTGTTGTTTTTTGAGACAGGGTTTCTCTGTGTAGCTTTGCACCTTTCCTGGATCTCGCTCTGTAGAACAGGCTAGCCTCGAACTCACGATCAGCTTGCCTCTGCCTCCTGAGTGCTGGGATTAAAGGCATGTGCAACCACCGCCCAGCTGATGATGGTTTTTAACTCAATTTCCTGTGATATCAAAAGAAACATTCTGTGCCTCTTAGGACAGTTGTCCACTTGCCCTATGAATGAGGTGACCAGATTATAAAGTTTATTTTTTTCTCCTCCTGCCACAAAATGAGGCAAAGAAGTTTGGTGTCCCTGGAGTGTTTTCAGTTTGTGATGATGTTTGTGTGACTTTGCTGTTGTAGAGGATGAACTCCTTAAGTTCAAGCAGGTACACCAAAGTTTTCAGCTATTTCTAATCCATATGTAGGACCCTGTGGTTAAATGCTTTCCTCTGTAGACTTCCATGAAGGGGTTAGTATGTCACCTTTTGTGCCACAGCAACTCAGAACTTCAGTCTTCCACTGATTGCACAGTGAGTCAAATTTAATGTTCCTCCTTGACGGATTTAACATCCAGCAGGACCTGGGGAAAGAGCATCTGCCAAGCCTGAGGATTAACTGTGTTCTGAGGGAAGTGAGGGAAAAGGTTTCAGCAGGAGTGCTTAACAGGCTGAGACACATAAACTTATTAGGAAACTTTCCTCTGGTGTGCAAGAAATCAGCCAAGGCTTTTAATGCCATTTTGAATTATGTACTCTGCAACATAGATACATCAACTATTCCTCATTTGTTAGCCAATCATTTGGATGACAAGCATGGACTACATGTTTATGTCAATCGGCTTCTGCACTCCTGTTTCAGTTTTAGGGTGACATATTGCAGCTATTATGTTAAATGCAAACCTTAAGTGCAAAGTATCTTCCATTATGCCCAGGGTGAAGTAATCTGTCCTATTGACAACATTCTATATTTTACTGATTTTTTTTCCTTTAAGCCAAATCTGTAACATTTCCCCCACCTCAACTCTATTGTGTATTTTAAAATAAGCTTTCAAATAAATTTAAGCCAGTTACACATTCTTTTTAATAACTATTTTTATTTTATAATTAATTTAATTTTACATATCAGCCACTAATTCCCCTGTCCTCCCTGCTCCCATCTCCAGCCCCACCCCCACCCCCACGTCCACCTCCCATTCCCACCTTCTCCAAGGCAAGGTATCATCCCCTGGGGTTTCAGCCTAGCCTAGCAGATTCAGTTGATCCAGTCCCCTCCTCCCTGCACCAAGGCTGAGCAAAGTGTCTCAGCATAGGCCCTAGGTTCCAAAAAGCCAGCTCATACACCAAGGACAGGTCCTGGTCCAACTGCCTGGGGGCCTCCCAAATAGTTCAAGCTCATCAACTGTCTCACTTATCCAGAAGGCCTGGTCCAGTTCCATGGGGGCTCCTTATCTATTGCTTTACAGTTCATGTTTTCCACTAGTTTGGCTATTTGTTCCTGTGCTTTTTTCAATCATGGTCTCAATATCTCCTCCTCATATAATCCCTCCTCTCTCTTGCCAGTTGGACTCCCGAAGCTCCACCTGGGGTTTGGCCGTGGATCTCTGCATCTGCTTCCACCAGTCACTGGATGAGAGTTCTATCATGACAGCTACGGTGTTCGGCCATCCAATAATCAGGGTAGGTCAGCTCAGGCACTCTCTCGACCATTGCCAGTAGTCTATAGTGGAGGTATCTTTGTGGATTTCTGGGGACCTCTCTATCACTCTGCTTCTTCCTATTCCCATGGGGTCTTCATTTATCATGGCAATGATATCATGAGGTTTGCAGGCAAATGGATGGAACTAGAAAATATCATCCTAAGTAAGGTAACCCAGACTCAGAAAGACAAACATGGTAAGTACTCACTCATAAGTGGATTCTAGGATAACCAGACTGCAACTCACAACTCCAGGGAGGTTACGTAGTAAAGAGGACCCTAAGAAAGACACAGAGATTGCCCAGCAACAGCGGAATGGATGAGATCTACATGAGCAAACTGGGGGGGGGGGGCAGTAATGGAGAGCAAGGGTTGGAGGAAAGAGAGCTTAGGGGAGCAGGAGGTCCCAGCTCAATCAGGAACAAGTGGGAGAACAAGGAAACAGTTACAAATTCTTTATAAGTACCTTATAATTTCTTTATGAGTTGCACCATCCAAATAATTATCTTGTGCACAAATTTTCTAACCTAAAAATGAACAAAAATATCCAAGGTCATTGCCTCAAAATCAAAACATTTAGAGAAGTATATCAGATTATTGTATATTTAATATTTGTTTGTGTATATGCACATTAGTGTTGTTTGTGCACTAGCACATGCCACGGCATGTGTATGGATATCAGAGGACAACATGCAGCCACAGGATTACTCCTGCTGCCATGTGGGTTATAGGGTTGAACTCAGGTTCTCAAGTTTGATGGAAATCACTTTTACCTGCTCAGTCATCTTACTGGCCTAAGTAATTTAATCGTTAACATTATCTTTATTCTGCAGATGGTCAAATTAATTTTCATAGTCATAAATAGCAAATACAAAGAAGCACAGCTGACCCAAAACCACAGTGCAGTGCAAATACTTTTGCATCTTTTTCTGCTACCTATATTCTTATGCATGTAGCAATCTTGCTTGGGACAAAAGGCAGACTTACCATGCAAACCTGGTTACATTTCCCAGGACACACACAACCCATTTCTCCAGCTGCTATGAGTATCTTAGTTTTCTCTTTTCCTAGATTATAAATTGACAAGGAAGGCCTTTCAAAGATAACAAGGACAGGTTCTTTGTAGTTAAGTAGTGATGATGATAGTGATATGTGATATTTATAATGACTATATTCTGAAACAAACACTATTGTTAAAAATCAAAAGAAAGGATTATATGACCAGTGGCTTTGATTTCTGGTTATTTGTAACATTCATGTTAGTGTTGTAAGCATAAACAAGCCAGTGTTTAAAGGCATTGTGGTGATATTGTATTTGTAATGAAAATGTGACATTTTATTTGTATGTTAATAAATAAAGTTGCTTGGAGATCAGAGGTCAAATAGCCATTAAGCAGAAGTCTGGTGGTGGTAGCCCACGCCCTTAATCTGATCTCCTGGCAGACAGATCTCTGTGTGGTCAAGGACACAGCCAAGTGTGGTGACACAGCCTTTAATCCCAGTACCAACCACAGAGATCTGGAGGTCCATATAGACAGGCAGTGGCAAAGAAGTCATGTGGCTAGGCTTAGAGCCAATGAGAAGGCAGAACAGAAAGGCAATAAAAACACAAGTCAGGCAGGAAAATACTCTCTCTGGGGAAGCTACTGCTGGTGGTAAGCTAAAGCTAGTCATAGTTATTGCTCTGATCTCTTTGGATATTTCCTCTGTATTTGGCTCTGTGTTTCTTATTTACTAAGACTGTTTAGAATTTCATCTACAAGGCATCACTATAGGAACAAGCTATACTCTAGCCCACTCCCAGAGAATACAGGATAAGGTTAAAACTGGGGACTTCCACAAATTCAGCCTAATCTATACACAACCTTTTGAAAGTAAGTTTGAGAGCTTTCCCTAGTGTTTGGGTAAGTAAAATATAACAAAGGGTTCGATTGTCTTCTCTTCCTAACCCATTCCACTCTCAACAAAGTATGATGTATGCCTCCATTAGTACACTTAGACAGATCTTGACTTTTTGTAAAGGTAGTTGTCTTCTTTCTTTTCCCTTTCTAGGAAACAAAATCACTGAACCTATAAATGTATTGCCCTGCTTTGACACTTTATTAAATACCATAAAACCTGTTTGTTTGTTTTTTCTTTATGCTGCTACTTAATTTACCCACCAATGGGCCAGTCAGTAATGTTCCATCTTGACCCATGACATAACACATAGAACTTGTATTTAAAAGAACACCTTCAAGGAGAGTTTAGAATCTACACGTCACTGAAACTAGATGCTGATTTTGCTGTCAAGCTTCTTGCTGCTGATAAAAGAGAGAAAATCCTTGCACAATTTCCCCTATGCATAATAAATGGTGTTGGTGAAAGAACTCCCAGGGGTCTAGACGCTGGGTGAGACTGGAAGTTTTACTTCAGACACATCTGGACTTAAATTCAGGAATCCATACTAAACAATCATTTGACTCTAGGAAATTACTTTGCCATTTTGATAGATTTACTGACACCAAAATCCAAAAGAGATATGTTTATAAATTAAAATTTCCCAGGATAATAATGAGATTTAATAACATGTATGTTCATCCTAGGGATAGATGCAGAAAAACCTTCCAAAGTACAGGTATTATCAAATGATCATTTTCTTGGAATGGGTGGTGTTGATTTAAATGCATTCATTCAGGACATATGGTTAGCCCCATATTTCATCTGGTTTTGTATAAATTATGCCCTACTTTGAATTTTCCCTGAATGAAGCAATGAAGTTGAAATTCTTCTATAATGGTCTGGAGGCCAGACTCTACCCTGCAGAGAGCTGCCTTTATTAATTAGGCTCAGCACAGTGCATTGTTAATTGAATTAGATTTTATAGCCTGGATTGAGAAAGCCATATTTTGTTGTCTGCAAAGTCAGAATATCTATGGCTGCAGACAAAGCACTTTGGTTAGCTGATCTCTGGCTTCAGAAGGTGCATCTTGTTGTCTTTAAAAAGGTCATTTATAATTCATTGGGATTGAAAACATCTCCATCTACCACCTTAATTTAATGAAATATCTTGTTAACTAAAACAGTGGTGCCTGAAATAGCTATTGATTTCATCTTTCACTTAAGGGAAAGATCATTTCCTATGGCCAAGGATGAGGAGGGAGTTGGAATCAGACTGACAAATTGAGATGTATTCTCAAGAACTAACTCTCATGATCCTTTCCAAAGCCAGATGCCTCCATTAATCAAAGCAGCCAGCCACTGACATCACAGGTATTAACAAGCAAGGAAACAGATGCTGTAAAACCTTTGCATAAGAGGAAACTGGCTAGCCCCCAAGGCCTATGGGTTCTTGAAAAAAAATCCTCATATCCTCTGACAAAATTAGCATGTATTGTTGTGCATCAAAATTAAATAACAAGAGCTATTTGCTTTCTTTCAACATTTTTTTACTAAGCTTCTGGCATATCAGAGGAGATGGGAGCATTAAATCAAGTGCATTTATCCAGCTCACCTGGAATAGGGCATATAGGAAGGCACCATGAACTGTAATATCATATAGGTTTTGTAGAGATCACTCTCAAAAATATCATCTGCAGATTTTTGCTGTATTTTTCCAATGTGTTCAATGTGGAAGACTACTTTAAACATGATATTTTCAGGCTAACTAAGGAGTGTATTTGGTTTCACTGGTGGACTTAATCACTAGGTGGAGTAACTAACTACATGGAGTTTTACAGCATTAGGAGAAAGGAATTCTGACATTATTATGTAAGTGGATGTAATCATGTTGAAGTAACTGAGGAGGGCATTGCCCCATGATTCTTCTGGTTCCTTTCTTTTTAAAAGGTATTTTATTTAATATTTATACATGCATGGTAGTGTGATTTGATATTCCTTTCCAATTGCTTCCTACCTTTGTCTCTCTGTTTCTCTCTCTCTCAAAACCACTGAGCTTAATTAGTGCTGCCTATATGCACATTTTACTGGAATATAGGTAACCTTTCATGTGCAAACCCCTGAAGAAAATAAAATCACTTTCCTTTGGTAACCATCATTGTCAACAACTTCTACTATAGAGGTGGTATTTCATGAGCCTCTCCTTAGTTCATGCTATGATTTTTGCAGGCTTGATCTTGTGCACATCTTATGTGTGCAGTCTCAGCTACTGTGAGTTCATGGATGCAACTGTACTAACATGTCAGGCAAATAGAGTTCTTCTGCAGTTCTTATTGCCTCTGACTCTTTCAGTCTTTCTGCAATTATCCTTGAGAACTTTGGAGGAGAAGCTATGATATGGTCCTATTTAGAGCTGAGCATTCCATGGTCTCTTATTTTCTACCCAAAGGTTGTTTTTTTTGTTTCTATGTTAATCATCATCTAGTGCAGAAAGACACTTTCCTCTGATTATGGTTAATAGTTGCTTTAATCTGTAGCAGGCTTTTTTGAAAGCTTCCCCCTAATCATGACATGGAGACTTACTCATTATAAATGCTTGGTTTCTTGCTAACTCTTACAATTTATTTTAACCTATTTCTCTTCATCTATGTTTTGCCTGAGAGCTTTTTATTGTCTGGCTGGCTAATGGCTGCCTGCCTGCCTGGCCCTTGCTGTCTCCCTCTCATTCTCCCTTGTTTTCTCTTCTCTTCTTAGCATAATTCCTCCTACAAATCAGTCTCTCTGCCCACCAGCCCTGCCTACCCTCTACTGCCTAGCTATTGGCTATTCAGCTTTTTATTAGACCAATCAGATACCTTAGATAGGCAAAGTAAAACAGCAACTCATCTTTGCAAAATTAAACAAATGCAGCATAAACAAATGTAACACATCTTTACATAGTTAAACAAATGGAGCATAAATAAGTGCAATACATTTTTGCCTAGGTAAAGTCTTATTGCACATTTCTGTGGTGGTATTGTGTTCCCTAAAATATTGTGTACCTTAATATACTTATCTGGGGTCAGAGAACAGAAAAGCCACTAGTTAGGCAGTGATAGCACACGCCTTTAATCCTAGCATTCCAGAGGCAGAAATCCATCTGTTCAAGGATACAGCCAAGCATGGTGACACACGCCTTTAATCCCAGAGAGTGATGGTAGAAGGCAGAAAGATATATAAGGTGTGAGGACCAGGAACTAGAAGCATTTGGCTGGTTAAGCATTTGGCTGGTTAAGCTTTCAGACTTTGGAGCAACACAGTTCAGCTGAGACCCATTCTGGATGAGAACTCAGAGGCCTCCAGTCTGAGGAGACAAGACCAGCTGAGGATCCGGCGAGGTGAGGTAGCTGTGGCTTGTTCTGTATCTCTGATCTTCCAGCTTCACCCCAATACCTGGCTCACAGGTTTGATTTTATTAATAAGAACTTTTAAGAATCCTTCTATACATTTCTCACTTTTTGTCTAAATAAAAAGGAAGGTTTTAATTTTAACATAGTAAGACTATCTACAATAAGAACAAGTACCAAGTAAGAATTAAATTTACAATATCCACTCCATTTGTATTTGGAAAATTCAGAGAAAATACTCCACTATTTATCTACCTTGGTGAGTCCAAAGTTCTGTACCTAATTTACCTTCTATCATAACTAAGAAAAACTGTAACTATAACTATCTAGTATTCAACTCCATCAAAGACCCCCAAAGGGTGTAATATTACCTGAATAAACAGAAAGTGCAGTGCATGCCACTTCTAAAACTATAAAAATGACAGAGACATCTGGCTGCTTGGACAGTCATCTAAAGTTCCTCGGCAACCTTGGGGCATCCATCTTCAGTCTACAGGCCTAGAATATCTGGCAGACTTTTCCATGAAGCAGGAATTTTGAAGAACTGTCTTACCTTGCCTTGGCAAAGTTCAGTAGTCTTTTTCTTGTGTATGCTTTTGTCCAGTTTTTACAGCATACTGTCAAGGCAAGGACAGTTTCTTGCCCAAATGATTAACTTGCCACACCGAAAGCAAATCCCATATGAAGGTCCTTCAATGCCCATCATCATCTTACAAAATAGATTGGTGCTGCCAGGAGCAGATGTGTCTCACTGTCATGAAAAGCTGTATGTCAACAAAAAGTTCTAAATGTCATTTTGTAGGTATTTGAAGTGTTCAAAGACCATCTTTCTAGGAAAAATATCTGTTTATTCTTGAAAACATACCTAATATGGCTACACGTTTGATTATTATAGATGACTACCAACCTGCATTTCTTTTTTTTGCCTTTTTAAAATTTTATTTTATAATTTAATTTAATTTTACATATCAGCCACGGATTCCCCTGTTCTCTCCCCTCCCGCCCCCTCCCACCTTCCCCCCAGCCCACCCCCCATTCCCATCTCCTCCAGGGCAAAGACTCCCCTGAGGATTGAGTTCAACCTGGTAGATTCAGTCCAGGCAGGTCCAGTCCCCTCCTCCCAGGCTAAGCAAAGTGTCCCTGTATAATCCCCAGGTTTCAAACAGCCAACTCATGCCCTGAGCACAGGACCCGGTTCCACTGCCTGGATGCCTCCCAAACAGATCAAGCTAATTAACTGTCTCACTTATCCAGAGGGCCTGATCCAGTTGGGGGCTCCTCAGCTATTGGTTCATAGTTCATGTGTTTCCATTCGTTTGGCTGTTTGTCCCTGTGCTTTATCCAACCTTGGTCTCAACAATTCTCGCTCATACAAACCCTCCTCTTTCTCACCAATTGGACTCCTAGAGCTCTACCTGGGGCCTGGCCATGGATCTCTGCCTCCGGTTCCCTCAGTCATTGGATGGGGTTTCTAGCACGACAATTAGGGTGTTTGGCCATCCTATCACCAGAGTAGATCTTAATTATACATTACAGTTTTAAATTTGCTGCATAATCATAATACCCCAGACAATAGTAGAAACATGTATACTCTATAACAAAAAAGCTTTAAATTTGTATCAATATACCAATACTCATACCAATGTAAAATACTTGAGGTTAATAGTTGTTTTTTTTTTATCCTATATTCTTTTATTCCCCCTAAACAATGAGAACAACCATAACCCACAAAATTACCAAAAACTACTTACCATATCTCTTGGTAATATGGGGATTGTAATCTCTAGACTACTTTCTGTTGTCTGAGGTTGATGGCAACTTTAGAAACTATGAGAAAATTGAGATGATGGTCAAGTCCTGGGAAAGCTAGTTATAACATTTGTTGTCTAGTCTCAGAACAGTTCTTATGCAGAGGGATCTGCTGTGGGATGTTCTGTATGTCCTGTGGGAGCCCTTCTTGGGTTCTTTGTGGCGTTACCCAGCAGGTTCGTATAGAGGATGATTAGGACCATGGGCCTGAGTGCAGGTGTTTGAGATGGTCTGCACTTGGCTGTGCTGGGGGATGGTCTGTATGTCAAGTTGTTCTGATTGGTCAATAAATAAAACCTGATCGGCCGTGGCTAGGCAGGAAAGATAGGCAGGACTAACAGAAAGGAGAAATAAAAGGACAGAAAGGCAGAGAGAGATGCTGCAGCCGCCGCAATGACCAGAGATGCTGCAGCCGCCGCCATGACCAGAGACACTGCAGCCGCTGCCAGCAGCATGTGAAGACGATGATAAGCCACCAGCCACGTGGTGAGGTATAGATTTGTAGAAATGGATTACTTTAAGATATAAGAATAGTTATTTGTAGAAATGCGTTACTTTAAGCTATAAGAATAGTTAACAAGAAGCCTGCCACGGCCATACAGTTTACAAGCAAAATAAGTCTCTGTGTTTACTTGGTTGGGTCTGAGCGGCTGTGGGACTGGCGGGTGACAGAGATTTGTCCTGACTGTGGGCAAGGCAGAAAAAACTCAAGCTACAGGGATCAGCATATATGTCATATTTCCAGCATATATGTCATGTTTTGTGGTTTTTCTTGATTTCTTTATGTCTGTATCCAAGATTTTCAGGATTATCTCTATTAATCTTGAAGGATTTCATATCCTTTAATTTTCTGTGGAAACCAAATCATAACCTCTTCCCCAATGCAATAAATATATTTTCTGACTTCCAATTTACAGTTAAGATATTCCTAAAATATCTAGTTTTTTTTTAATCTGTAATCCCTTTACAATCCAATGTCTCTCATCAGCATGAAAAAATTCGGAGTCAACACAATAGCATGTAGATCCAGACTTCCTGTGTATTACCTATCTTTACCTGGCTTATTATTTTTATATTACTTAACTCCCTCTTTAAAGATTCTATTTTAATATTTATAAACTATTTCCATTTTCTATGACTTTCTCTATCTATTTTATTTTTCTTCCTTAAGCATATGCACATTTTAAACACACTGTAACATGTCTAGAGGTTTTTTTTTCCTCTGGACCTGTCTTACTACATGTCTCTAGCCTTTTTTAGTGGTGATATATTGTGTACCCTAATAAAACTTGCTTGAGGATCAGAGGACAGAGCCAGCCACTAGATTATACATAGAGGCCAGACAGTAGTGATACACATCCTTAATACTATTACTAGGGAGGCAGAGATCTGTCTAGATCTCTGTGAGTTCAAGGCCACACTAGAAACAGAGCTAGGCAGTGGTGGCACATACCTTTAATCCCAGTACTGGGAAGCACACACACGCCTTTAATCCCAGGAAGTGATGGCAGGGTGGAGAAAGGTATATAAGGCATGAAGAAACAGGAACTAAAGCATTTCAGCTAAGATCCTTTCTCAGTTGGGTGAGGACTCAGAGGCTTTCAGTCTGAGGAAACAGGATCAATTGGCTCAGGAGTTGGTGAGATGAGATTGGCTCTGGCTTGCTCTGCTTCTCTGATCTTTCAGCTTTCACCCCAATATCTGATACATTTTTTTTTTATTATAAGACCATCTTAGATTAAAATAACATTTTCTGACTGAGTGAGCCAAACCTTAAAGTGCCAAATGTCTTTGCACTGACAACTGGGTCCACCCTCCTTGGTTCCATGAGAACTGAGCTTTACACACCTGAACCTGAGAGCTACCTTCAACTGGGAGCTACATCTAACCACCCCAGCTCTAGGAAGCTGGTGTCTCACACTGTGGCGAGCATTTTTTAGTTTTCTGTTTTTACTTAATGTTCTAGCTATACAAGTGTTCACTGTACGGTTGATCCTCTTAAAGAAGTCATGCCTTTTTTTTTTTTCGGACTCCCACATTGAAATGCTAAATGTATCAGGTTTTCTTTTGGACCACCAACCCCTAAATTATTATTAGCTATGAATGCTCAGCCTTATTTAGCTTAGACTTCCTTCTTACTAGCTCCTATAACTTATTTTCACCCATTTCTCTGCATCCATGTTTTGCCTCAGCCTTTTTTTTTTTACCTTTCTTTATCTCTTTATGTCCTACTCTGTGTCTGCCTGGCTGGCTGGCTGAACCTGAGTGTCTCCCACACTTTCTCCTTTGTTCTATCCTCTCTTCAGAGCCTAGATTCCTCCTGCTTCTCTCTGCCTGTCAGCCTTCCCTGCCACTCTACTGCCTAGCTATTGACCATTCAGGTTTTTATTAGACCTATTAGGTGCCTTAGACAGGCAAGGTAAAACAGCAACACATCTTTACATAATTAAACAAATGTAGCATAAACAAATGTAACATATTGTTATATACATAGTTAAACAAATGCAGCATGGATTTGCATAAAGTTATATTCCATAACATTAATCTAGTGGTATAAAGTTAAGAACTTATAAGAAGTTCATTACTATGTCCATTTAGCAGAATAATATGAATTGTTCCTCCTAGGTCCCATGACTCAGCCAGCTGTGTGGTTTTGGCCAATTTAATAGTAACAAACTTGTTCCAGTTCTGAATACTGCTTTAAATCCAATTGTCAAGTTGTTCAATGCTCATATAGCATTCATGGAGTTAATTTTTGGTTATACTTGGCAGGAAAAGTTGCTATTTCAGCCTTTGCCTACATGTTCACATGGTTTCTCCACTGTGTCTCTGTGAGTATCACTCAGCTTCAAACTCTATTTATACTGGTGAACTGTAATAATGTCACATTAAATTGATGGTGTCTACAAAGGCCCTGTTTTCAAATAAGGTTACTGTCTGAGGTAGCAGAAGTTAGGGCATTAACTTACATTTGAAGGAGACAAATCCCATCCCATTATAAGGATTCATAAAGCAGTCATTACACTGAACAAGTTCAATTGACTTTCCAAACTCCTAGTAAAGCAAAGATTTTTTTCACATTAGTATATAATCAAATGGTAAATAGAATATGAACATTATCATGATTTAAAGAATAATGATAATAGGTGGAAGGAACCCATCATTTCTAAAAGTAGAATTCACGGTTAAGAAACTTCAAGGCAGATTTTCTAGATATATATTAGAAGTTTATATATGTCGAAGCCACTTCAAAATTTCTTGAAAAAGGAAATAGTCTGTATTTCTCTCTTTCTTAGAATCGATTTGCCACTATAAATTTAGTTTTGTTGGTAAAGAACTAATCTAATGAATCTTATCCTGAGTGATTTTGTTTGTGTATGGGATATTTTGAGATTTCTGCTTGCTTATTTATTTGTTTTGTTTTATGTGGTAGTAGACAACTGATAGTGGATAACTGCTCTCTCATAAGAAAATGTTTGGCAAATCTCATACCAATTCTCCATCTGCTAAATCCTGCTTTTTTAATTCCACCTTTTCTTCCTTCATCTTTTGTTAGCATTTGTTTTTTCAGACATGTGATTAATTCTCACATAGGCAAACCCATTTATTCTTTAACCAGGGGCATATTTTTTTTCCTTTTTGGGGGTATCCCTTAATTTATCGATCAAGGAAGATGGATAAAGCTTCACTCAATAGCCACTCAGGAGACCTTCAGCTTACTGTATCACCCTTGGGAGTAGGGGAGGCTCTTAGTGAAGGCTGAGCAGACTTGATCATGAATTCTACAAAAATTGTCTCTCCCCTATGGCCATCTGGATAATTGTCTCCTCTGTTTGGTCCCTATATCTTGTAAACTTATCCGTATTGACAGTAGTTTTCTTCTGCCGTAAGAAAACACTTTCTTTCTTTCTTTTTTTTAAATTTCTTTCAGTCAGTAAATCTGGAATTTTTGTCAAAGAAGAAAACATGTGCTCTGAAATAGCTTTGTTTAGTGTAGAGTCAATTGTAGTCATGATATTTGTACATTGAAGTAGTATTGAGACAATTTTTAATATAGAGTATATACTATTAAAAATTCTGGAAATATGAACACTTAAGACAAAATACTATAAGATTTATAACCAAACTTCTTTGGTGTATTTTTAAATCAACAAATGGTATAAAGGTATCATATACTCACAAACTAAATATCTTTTTAGTTTCTTTTTCTTTTTGTTTCCTATCTTAGTTTTAAGTTTTTTTGGGGGGATGGGAGGTGGGAAAGAACTTCATACAATGAGTACTGCATCTAGATCATTCCCACCTTTTTCCTCCCCACTCCTTCCAAGTTTGTTTCTCTTTTTCCCAAATTCATGACCTCTTTTTCAATTAGTATTAAAATGTAATCTTTTGCAATTTCACATGTCATGTTTAGATAGTATCTACATCCTACAGTGACTAGAACAGCAATGAACGTGAATTAGTAAGCATTAGTGTAGTAGAATGTACAATACTTTAGGTATATGCCTAGTAATGGAATACCTTGGTTACATGGTAAATCTATTTCTAGAATTTAAAAAACCTCCACCAGATTACCAGAATGTCTGTACCAGTTCAGACTCCTACCAATAAGTTCTTGCCAGAATTTGTTGTCCTTTGTTATTTTATCTTATCTATTCAAACTAGGATATGATGAATCCTCAAAGTAGCTTTAATTTGATTTTATTTTTAAAAATAGGTGTTATAGAGATGGATCAGTTGTTAAGAGCATATACTGTTCTTTCAAAGGACCTGAGTTCTGTTCTTAGCACCTGTGTCACGTGACTCATGATTTCTAATTCTAGCTCCTGGGGATCTTACCTCTCCCAACTTTATGTCTTCTTTTCCACACTTTGTTTATTGTTTTTTAACCCACTGAGTACAATTGGTGCTGCCTATGTATGCATAGGTATAAGGCCATCTACGGAACAGAGGCAGACAACCCACCTTGCACTAAACCTCTGAGGAAAACTGATGCTCTGTACCTGAGAAGCCATTAACTTACAATAGCCTCTCACCTGAGAATGGCACCTCCTCATTTTTCTGGGGACCTCCCTGATATTTGGCTCTTAGGATCTCTCTGTTCCCTCCTCTAAAATTTTTCTTGAACCCCGAAGGGCAGAGGATGTGATGTAGATAACTCATTTAAGACTGAAAACTCCAAAGCCACAGTCTCTGTATTTTGACCAGTTGTGAGTCTCTGTATTAACTGCCAACATCTTCAAAAAGAAGCCTCTCTGATGAAGGGATACAAGAGAGATGAACTAGTCTATAGACACAAAGATAAGTATTTAGACAGCAATTAGATGTAGTGTCCATTTGGCAAAATAATAGCAGTAGGTTCTCCCCCAGGACCTCTAATCCCCCAAGCCATTGGTTATTGGTGAGGTTTAAAGTAGAAAGCATGAAGTGTCCTTCTGTAGAGTGTGCTTGAGATCCAATTAGAAAGCTGTTGCTTAGCCTCATAACATAACTATTGCTCCAATGGATATGTTGTACGAGGCTGATAATTATTGTAGATCACAGGACTTGTAGCTAGGTAAGATTATTGAAGGCTTTTATCCCCCTGCAGCCTTCAAAACACCTTCTTTCAGTGTGCTTAGGCCATGTGGTGGTGGCACAAACCTTTGATACAATGATAGCCTGGGGATTGCTGGCTGATGCAACTTTCTTACTAGAATGGACTCATGGTCAAAGATGATGATTAATTCCTTGTACCCTTTTCTGCCATCAGCTTCTTGATATGATTTAATAAAACTGCTGATGAGTGAGTATGCACCGTGAGGATTTAAAGACTTCCTGTAGGGGGCTGGAGAGATGGCTCAGAGGTTAAGAGCACTGGCTGCTCTTCCAGAGGTCCTGAGTTCAATTCCCAGCAACCACATAGTGGCTCTCAACCACCTGTAATGAAATCTGGCGCCCTCTTCTGGCCTGCACGCATACATGCAGGCAAAACACTGTATCTGTAATAAATAAATAAATTAAAAAAAAAAAAAAGACTTCATGTAGGCAGAAGGAAGTCATCAGGAAATACACAAAAGGAAAACATCAGGGTAGAAAAACAGTAAAGAAAAAGAATAGAGTAGAACAAGCAACAGAAACGATAATAAAATGAAGAACTAATATTTGGCCCTCAGAAAAATCCATAGTGTCTGTCTGTCCAGTAGTTCACCTACTCTACATCTTTTCAGTTTCCCTGACCTGCTGAAGCCACAACACTCATCAGCACCCTA
The DNA here is from genome assembly GCF_004664715.2 of Peromyscus leucopus. NCBI lineage: Eukaryota > Metazoa > Chordata > Mammalia > Rodentia > Cricetidae > Peromyscus > Peromyscus leucopus. Next base: position 35,854,110 of record NC_051063.1, read on the forward strand.
AGTGAGATACTGACATGTTGTAGATGTGTGTATGTTTCCCTTTTCCCAGGTCCAGAGAATTAAGTTTTGCCTGATTTGCTGGCCCTAGAGAACTGTTTACTCCCTCAGATTGAAAAGTCAATTGAGTAAGTAGTCTGCCAACTCTGTGGATCCCCTTCAATTCCTGAGCTGCAGAGGACTGGTTCTTACAGCATCATTAATGGCTATATTATTATCCCTTACATGAATGCAATGGCCACCTTATTGCTTCCAATGTAATTTGAATATAGTGAACATTTTTATGAAAAATCTTCTGAAGTTACTTTTCTTTTCTTATTTCTTCCTTCCTTTCTTTCTTTGTGAAGTTGATTTAAGAAGTTTCTTACACTGTATTTCCATAAACATTAATACTGAATCAAGGATCACTCCATAACACACAATTTTGTTGGCAAATATGAATAACTCCTCCTTTTCTCATTTTCTCAAAGAATAAGAATATATTCATCATCAACTCAGATATATATGCATATATATGTATGTATAATTCATTTCCGTAGATAAAGAAACATATGAAACTTAGAAACAACCAAATTTTGCACTGTGACTGTTTATATGGTCTATAGCCATGTGAACATGCAACTTCTCAAGGGCCTGTAGAAGATGAAGAGAGGCTGTACTCTAACAATTGCTTGAAAATGAGTGTGTAAAACTATTCTGTCTAGGGTATATTTTATGTTATTAGCACAAAATGCCATCTGTTCAACAAGACCTGTGCCCATATGGAGAGAATGATTTTTTGAGGAGTATAAAACCTTCCACAAAGCCTGTCATGGCTCTTACAAGAACTCCAGGGATGCTTAAAAGAGGGAAGTGTGGCAACCTATCTTATGTTTTCTTTGAAAACCAAGGTCTGTTCCTTGAAGCTGAGCAGTAGGAATTGGTAAGGATTATTGTTCATCTAGGATTCTCAAGCACCAAGGGCCTAGTGGTTAAATCTCTCCAGCATTTCTGTCCATTTCCATCCATTTGTGCCTTTATCTATCAGGTTCTTGGTTCTTTAGCAGTTATGTGCATTTGTCCAACTGTGCTCAACTTTCTCATTTTGCTCCCCATTTGTTTTCTGTTCCTTATGCTTTCTAAGTCTTCCTGGTCTTTAAATACAAAATTTGTCTTACTGTAAAACTTACTGTGCTCTCCTTACTTCTTGAATTTGAATCAATGCCATTCCTTATTTTGGGAAGCTCTGAGACATGTAAGCTTTAAATTGGCCTAGACTTGAAGTTGGCCCATCATTTGACTGCAGAGAGACAGAAATAAGTTTTCTTCTCAATTTTCTCATAGTAAAATCAATGAATTTGGAGACATTGTCTCTTAGGTTCTAGCACAGAGTAATTTAATTCAGTGTAACACTTGGAAAGTAATTTCTTTTTGATTGAGTTTTGTACATTACAATTCATGTTTACTAAATTTTGCTATTGCTATCATCATGATCATGATCATGATCATCATCATTACTAGTATTATTATTGAATCAGAGTCTCACTTTGCAGCATAGGTTTGTCTGTTGTCACTGTAGTCCAGGCTGGCCTGGCACATGGTGTGATCTTCATACCTCAGGCTCCTGAATACTGGGATTACAAGTGTGAGTCACCGTGACTGGCATTATTCTTTAAAATTTTGCAATCAGGAATTCTGTTGAAAGTATTATTTCTATTAAGAATTCTTTCAGAGTTAGTTCATTAAGTGTGGTTGATTTAAGTGGCTGAATTGATGCCCATTCTTCTTTATTTTTCTTCTTTTTCTGTTCTCTTATATGAAACTTGGGATGTTCCAGGTATAAGAACATGAAGATCATTTGTCTGAACTCAGGTACTCACAGAAGAATAATTATGAACAGATGTAATGTAAACAGTGTTACAAGAGGGATGAATATGTACACGAGGCATGGGAGGTCAAAAGTGAACATGTCCTAGATTAACTAGGGAGTGATGTATACCAAGTAGAGCCAGACTCACAGCTGCTTTGACAATTTCTGTCAACATACATCTAGTAAGGCAAAGACAAAATGAAAGCCTAAATGATAGGCTGTTTTCCTTGAAAACATGGCCATAAATACCACCCTAAATTGAAGAGAAAGTCAATTGCTCTTTTTGAGTTTCCTTATCTACCACAGATCTATATTATATTTTATACTTACTTATATACAAACAAGAAAAAGAAAAAAAATTTCTTCTCTCATTTGTATTTAGTAGACTCAGCTATCACTTTTTCCACTGAGAGGCAGTGATTGCATATGGAAGTAAATTCATGACTATATTGTCTATATTAATGACTTTTATTTTTTCCTCATTTAAGAATGAGCCAGGCATTGAACAAGGTATTGTGTAATTGAATCATATTAAAGAACAGCTATTTAATTGCAATTAGTGTAAAAATAATTTATTTATGAAAAGCTACAATATGCATTGATATTCTATCATTCATTTATTTCCAGTCTGGTGCTGTGTGTGCCCCATTAAATTGTAAAACACAGGGTCATCAACCTGCACTTTTACTTGCAGTTACTTTACTAGACTATGTTCTGTTCCTCTCTGTTTGGTATAGCACCATTAAGCTCTTTTGGGCCATTTATCTGTAGTCATTCAATTCCTCTGTGGTCATCTAGAGATTCTTTTCAGTTCTAATTAAGCAGTGTGATCTGGGCAGAAAACAGTCGGCTTTCCTTGAACAACTGGTGAGGAAGCAAAATTGAACCAGAATGTTAGCTCTCCTCAGTTTCAGCATTAGCAATAAGAAGTCCAGCATATTATTCACATTCTAGGTCATCAAATGTGGAGTATTTTATCAGAGTGCTTGCCACTGAATAAAGTGTGTGAAAACTAGAAATCAAAACTCAGGTCTTGAACCTGAGAAACTACTTGATCATTTTTCTACTCTTCTTGATCATTGGTTGAAAGAATGGTTAATTCAACATAAACACAAATCTGTACAGTTGGTTGTTTTTTCACTCTTTGTTCTTTTTTTTTTGGGGGGGGGGCTGCCACCCACTTCCCCAATAAATCACACAGAAACTTATTGTTTCTTATGAGTGCCCAGCCTTAGTTTGGCTCATTCTTTTTCTTTCTTTTTTTTTTTTTTTCTTTTCGAGACAGGGTTTCTCTGTGTAGCTTTGCACCTTTCCTGGAACTCGCTTTGGAGACCAGGCTGGCCTCAAACTCACAAATATCCACCTGCCTCTGCCTCCCAAGTGCTGAGATTAAAGGCATGCACCACCACCACCCATAGAACAAGGTAACTTAAAAGTCAAAATAACTGAGATTTGTCTCTTTTGTGAAAAATTGATATACTCAACCCCATTGCTAATGACTGACATAGTATAAGAATTAGAGAAAAAAACTTTCATTATTAAAAATTCTATATGATTGTAGACCTTTTATATGGTTACCTAGTTAATTTACTTCTAAATAATGGATAATCACATATATATATATATATATATATATATATTATATATATATATATATATATATATAACACACACATAGCAGCAGTACATATAAGAAAAAAGATGGCATTTTAGGTAGCATATGGTATGTACCATTCATAAGTAAGGATATGGTATCAGATGGGCTTGAAAATATCCAGACTTGATGAAAAAAGTCATTTTCTATACCAAAGAAGATCACTATTCTTTTGAGAGTAATAACTATTAGAAAGATACAAAAACATTTGCAATATATTATGGGGGGAGTGAGTGACAGAAGGATTTTTACAAAATATTACAGCATGTAATTTCCTATAATCAGAAACCAGAAAAAAATCTGATGACAGGCAAAATGCTTCACAGTATCCAAGATGAAAAGGAAGTTGGAATTTCTATCTAGCTTTTGTGCCAGGGTAGTAACAGATTGAAAATAAAATAAAATAAAAATAAATGTATGTCCAGGAGACAGTGTTTGGCGACATCCTGACATCTCTGAAATTCCCTAATTTCAGTGAACACTCTTGATTTTTAGAAACATCTTATTCTTTGTAGATAGCAACCAGTGTTTCTCTCTCCTCCTCTGCTCTGTCATGATCCACATCCACTAAAGATAGATTGTCTCTTCTTCCTTTTTTCCAGAATCTGCTTTGTCTGGATCTTCTTTTTCTCCTTGATGCCTATAGTGGTTCGAATGAGACATTTTCTGTGAATTTTAACATTTGAATACTTTATCTCCACTTGGTAAACCTGTTTCAGCAGACTTAGAGGGTGTGACTTGCCTGAGGATGTGGTCACAGGGGCAGAATTAGAGGTTTCAAAAGCCATGTGTGTGCTTCCAGTGAGCTCTCTCTGATTCTAGCTTGTGATGTGAGTTTTCAGCTCTCAGATATTTTTTCCACCATGTTTTCTCTCAGTTATCAGAGAGACTAACTCCCTGGAACCATGAGACCTGTCAAACTCTTTTGTAAGTTGCCTTCATCACTTTCTTTTGTTATAGGAATAGAAAAGTAGCTAATAACAGTGCCAGACAAACTATCTATCCAAGGAGGATTGAGAATAAATTCTGAGTGTTTGTGAGGGTAGAAATTAAATTGAGATAATGGACATTTTAATGATTTAGTAGGAATGTACAATTTTACTTGTAACATACTGAAATAAGTCGTACTAACATGCTGCTAAGTGGGTACCTATAACATTGCTGAAAGTGATGTTCTGTGTAGAGTAAAGCAATGAGGCTGGGCTGGCGATGGCAGATGGCAGGAAAATGGATAAAAGCTTCAGAAGAACATCTTTCCCTAAAATAGTAAGGCCATAAAATTACCATATGGACATGTTGTTCAGGAGGATTTGGAGACTGTTGCCAAGGCAATGATGAATAGGTTGGAGAGTTGGGTAGTAGCATGGTCTGAAAATATAAACTGTCCTTTCTCTTAGAAAGGAGGTGATATGCCCCTAAAGGAGTAGGAGAGAAGTAGCTGCATTAAAGAGTAGGGAAATGTCAACAGAAATTTTGATGGGTATTAAGATGAGAGCTGTAGTCAGAGAGTTTTGAGTGGCAGATAAGGCAGATAATATAACAGTTTCAAGGATTTGGTAATTTTGGGAAAAAAGAGATTGTCAGTAGCAATATATTTAATATTTTATACAATTACAAAACAAGCCTGATTTTTGATATACTGGGAGCGCCTGCCTCCCATCTCAATAGTCATAATTCCCCATTTGATTTTATTTTGGCATTTACCCAGAGAACCCACACTAAGGATTCGGGGGTATCCAAACATAGATAATCAATGTATCCATCCCCAGTGCTACATTTGTTATTTGTACTTTGCATAATGACTCTTATAGTGGAAAATCATAGAAATAGCTCCTTCAACTGATCCTAACCCTCAACACTAAAAAAGAGAACAAAATGCTTACTTAACTGGCATGGTAAATCTATCTTTAGGGATTTAAAAGGCTCAGTTGTGGTTACTCCTATTGTATCTCTGATGGGTCACTAGTCTAATTAATATATGAACCACATGTTTTCTGTATAGTCCACTACCTAGAGACTCAATCCATCAACATATGTATATACTGTGTCAATCTACAGATGGCATCCTTTCCCATTCAATCTGAAAGAAAACTCAGATATTCTATTTTTTTACTAGAGCAATATATTTTCTTTACATGTTGTTGTATTAGGAGCCTGATGTTCTCACTTAATAGTAGAAAACCAAAATTTGTCATTTCTTAAATAATTAAATATCAAAAACTATTCATGAATTAAAATAATGCATAAAATTATGGATGTAAATTCCAATATTCTTAATTCAGCTCAAGTAAGAATCCACTGCACTCAGGAGTGAAAACACTAGAACTGAAAATGGGTCCTAATGCTTGGACATTCTCACCCTGTCTGACCAGCAAGATGGACCTGAAAGCTGGTTTGAGACCATTGACACCTTCTAGAAATTCTGAAACAGTCATAAACATCCTGCACAGATCACTGCATGCTTCTCACACAGATCATGTGGCTGGGATTTCTCTTCTAGAGTGGGTTCTCTTCAGCTACTAAGTGATTGAAATGCATGGATCAAGGACTTAAATCAAGATGTGCACAGCATATGAAATGCATGCAAAGGGAATAGTTCATTTAAACACAAGATCAAATATCAGCAGAAAGTCCAATGATCCAGTGCTGACATCAGATATAATCATCAAAGACAACTGTCTTTCCAGAGGCTTGTTATGGTTTCATGCAGGTAGCACAGGGTTCCAGGGCAAAATGCCACATCAGAATCACCTTGTGCAGTAGATATCTGGCCACCTGCTCAGTTCCTCAGTTCGTCTAGAACCATTTGTCTGGATGACTGAAATGATTGAATCATCATGCTCATGTTTGCTTAGCCATAGTTGATGGAAGTTGGGCAATGAGGCTTTGACATTTGTTTCATGTGACCAAGAAGCACTTATGGTCATGTATGTAAAAGGTTTGACAAGATATCATTTGTACTTCATCACAAGCTCTGATGGATCCTCACAATAAGAGTCCCTAGACTTCTGGAGCAAGGACAGACTGGCAATAGTATAGAACTATATATTTCCTTCAAAGATAGTTTCTGAGCCTTGAAGAAAATACATCACCATTAGAAGGTATCTGCCTCCCCTTTGATTCATAAGCAAAGGAAGGTCCAACAGAAATATACTGTCACTGAGTGTTTCACACACAGAGTTAGCCTAACTAAGATAAAAGATGGAGGTGAGAGACCTCTAGTTAAATTATCATGCCTTTTCTGCATCTAGTGAGATGATCATGTGGTTTTTTTATTTGAGTTTGTTTATATGGTGTATTACATTGATGGACTTTCGTATGTTGAACCACCCTTGCATCCCTGGGATGAAGCCTACTTTATCATGGTGGATAATTGTTCTGATGTGTTTTTGGAGTCTGTTTGCCAGTATTTTATTGAGTATTTTTGCATCAATGTTCATGAGGGAGATCGGTCTGTAGTTCTCTTTCTTTGTTGTATCCTTGTTTGGTTTGGGAATCAGGGTTATTGTAGCCTCATAGAAGGAGTTTGGTAATGTCCCTTCTGTTTCTATTATGTGGAACAATTTAGAGAGTATTGGTATTAACTCTTCTTTGAAGATCTGGTAGAATTCTGGGCTGAAACCATCTGGTCCTGGGCTTTTTTTGGTTGGGAGACTTTTAATGACTGTTTCTATTTCCTTAGGGGTTATTGGACTATTTAAATAGTTCATCTGGTTTTGATTTAACATAGGTATGTGGTACCTATCCAGAAAATTGTCCATTTCTTTTAGGTTTTCCAGTTTTGTGGAATAGAGGTTTTTGAAGGCATCCTTCTTTAGCCGATATGCCTAGAGTTTCTCAGTTATTTCTCTCTGTGTCCTGTGAATGTCTGGCGGTTTCGTCTGCAAAGTAGGAATCTGAAGGACCATCTTGCCTTGCAAAGTTCAGTGGTCATCTTCCTATTGGTCCTGCATATTCAGTTTATACAACATACTGTCAATCATTTGATGCAAGTGCACTTTTTTGCCCAGTGGCTAGCTTGTGCCACAAAGAAAGAAAACTCCATAATGAGTTTATTCAATGTTCATCATTTTCCTTGAAGTAATTGGTGCCATGAGCAGATGTATCTCATTTTCCAGAAAAGTCTAAGTTTTTAAAACATTTTAAATGCCATATTCTGTAGGTCTTTGAAGTGTTTGAAGATTACCAACCTAATTGAAACATACCTATGTATACCTAGAAAACTTAATTTACATGACAATAAGGGTGATTATCATTGATGACTAATTATTAATCTGTATTTCTTAATTATACATTACAATTTTCAATGAGTTGTATAAACAAAACACCGCAAACAAGAGTAGAAATATACATACAATATAACAAAATTAACTTTAAATTTGTATCAATAAACTGAAATCCACAGCAATGTAAAACATTTCAAACAAGTTGTTGTTCTTTAAAAGTAGGTTCAATAATCTACCCTTTCATCCTATCATATCTATAATATCCCCTTCTCTTATTTAGAAAGATTGCATTTATAATCAACCTCCTTTAAATAAAAATAAACCTTCATGAAAATATTTTGGGAATTTGGGCACAGCTTCTCATACTACTTCCTGGTGGTAGGGGGCGCTGGCAATCTGTTTTTTCATTTTTCTTTATTAAGAAATTTTCTACTCATACCACATACCATCCACAGATCCCCCCTCCTCCCTCTTCCTACCCCTAGCCCTCTCTCCCAAGCCACCCTGCATCCCCACATCCCCAAACCAAGGTCTCCCATAGGGAGTCAGCAGAGCCTGGCACACTGAGCTTAGGCAGGTCCAAGCCCCTTCCTACTGCACCAAGGAAGTGCAAGGCATCACAGCACAGACACTAGATTCCCAGAAGCCTGCTCATGCGTCAGGGACAGATTCCAATCCCTCTGCCTGGGTGCCCCCCAAACAGTTCAAGCCAAACAACTGTCTTCCATATCCAAAGGGCCTAGTCCAGTCCCATGGGGGCTCCACAGCCACCAGTCCACAGTTCATGGGCTTCCACTAGTGTGGCCAGTCATCTCTGTATGTTTTCCCATCATGATCTCGACATCCCTTGTCTGCAGAATCCCTCCTCTCTCTCATTAATTGAATTCCTGGAGCTCAGCCTGGTGCTTGGCTGTGGATCTCTCATCTGCCTCTGTCAGTCACTATACAAAGGCTCTATGATGACAGCTAGGTTATTTGGTAGGCCTGTCACCAGAGTAGACCAGTCCAGGCACCTTATGGACCACTGCTAGGTGCTGGCAATCTTATGGGGATCCTGAGAAAATTCTAGATAATGTTCAAGTCCTGGGAAGACTGACTATAATCTTCATTGATAAGTACCATCTGTTAAAGTTCTGGAAGTCTGGCTTGATCAAATCTGATCCATCTTAACCTGCAACAAATCCATAGTCTATAGCTTCCTATGGAAACAAAAGCAGAGCCTCCTTTCTAAAGCAACACATCTTTAGATCCAAATTTTGAAGTCAAGATACTTTTAACTTAGGAACCTTTATAATTAAATGTCTTTCTGTAGTTAAAAATCCCAAAGACAAAAGCCAGTGGTGGTGGCTCACGCCTTTAATCCCAGCACTCAGGCAGCAGAGGCAGGTGGATCTCTGTGAGTTCGAGGCCAGCCTGGGCTACCAAGTGAGTTCCAGGAAAAGGCGCAAAGCTATACAGAGAAACCCTGTCTCAAAAAAAAAAAAAAAAAAAATCCCAAAGACAATATAATCCATGCTCTCTGTATGAGTTCCATCTCTATATTTCTTATTTTTATATTACTTTTACTTTCTCTTTAAAGACTTTAGTTTTTAAAACTTTCTATTTCTTTATATAACTGTCTATATTTCTTTTCCTCTCTCTTCCAAGCCTATGTACATTTTTATACACTTTGTAAACTGTTTAGTGTTTGTCCCAACTGAGTCTGTCTTATTGTGAATCTATTGCTTTAAACTGCAGAGCAGTTAGGACAGAGAAGCAGCAGCCTTGGCTGCTGAATCTACCCACCTCAGCATTTTAATATGGCGGTGATATGTTTACCCCCAGCTCTGGGAGCCATGCGTATCACTAATTCTCAGAAGCAGTGGGTCTATGCCTCCATTACAGCAGCATGTAGCCCAGAAATCTCAATCTCAATCTCTCTCTCTCTCTCTCTCTCTCTCTCTCTCTCTCTCTCTCTCTCTCTCTCTCTCTCTCCTGTCTGTACTAGAAAAGGATAAATCCACCACACACCACACTGCATGTCTTGAAGACACCTCTGTGTACTGTGGTGGGAATCTGCAACCATGCAGCTTAGTTCATGGCGGCTGGTGGCCAGCTCTATCTTGCAGGCAGATGTTGGGAGACAAGTGTGTGCTGCTGCTGGCATGAGACTGTGAGACTAGGAAGCCTAGTGTGGGTCCATTTCTGTGTGTTCATAGACCTTTTTTGGGTCTATGTGGATCAATGCCCCACATTGGTTGCCAATTGTAGTTGGAAGTTTTTCTGTGTCCCACCCAGCCATGTGGTCCCTCAGCTGCTTATAAAATAGTCACTCAGAAGCTTATATTAATTATGAACTCTATGGTCATTAGCTCAAGCTTATTACTGACTAGCTCTTACATTTAAATTAACCCATAATTCTTATCTATGTTTAGCCACGTGACTTGGTACCTTTTCTCAGTTGTGGCTTGTCATCTTGCTTCCTCTGTGTCTGGCTGGTGACCCTTGACTCAGCTCTTCCTCTTCCCAGAATTCTCCTTGTCTGCTTATCCCATTCTTCCTGCCTGGCTACTGGCCAATCAGCATTTTATTTATTAACCAATTAGAGCAACACACATTCATATCATATAGAACAACATTCCACAGCAAGCCACCTTGAATAAAACAATACTATTCTAAAGGAACACAGAAAGAAAATGACTCTTAGTGACATTCTGCTATACTGATAGATCAGTGCCTTGTTCAACTGCTATAGCAGATGGGAACAAATATGGACACCCATAGCCAGATATTGTTCACAGAGTGAGAGTACTTGAAACACTCACACCTAAGCAGTATGTCTAGAGCAAATCCTTCTCTCAGGGTTCAGTCAGCCCTGTGAAGACGGGGGGGGGGGGGTGTTTATATGAGCCAGAGGGCATGGAAAACACCAAGGAAATCAGGCCCTGTAAACCCACATGATGAATGCACATATGAATTCCAGAGACTAAGGTAACATGCACAGGACCTACATGCTTCTATACTGGATGGGGTCCTAGAGCTGAGAGATGTGGGCATATGCCCATATCCCTAACCCAAAAGCAATTTCCAATTGGTAACCACTTAGAAATGAAAATTAAGTTTTCTCCAAGGAAGTCTAACTCAGTAAATAAATTACTAACAAGGATTGGCTACATGCCTAGCAATAGATAGCCAAAAGAGGGAGAACTCAACATTTTTGGAGATTCCTTGTCTCATAATGTTGTATCCTTATCTCATAATGTTGTCTCATAAGGTTGTATCAGAGGGACAGGGAAACTTAATCTGTGTATATTATCTAAAAAATATATTTTTTCCTTTATTTATTTATATTTTTTCCCTCTCTCTGTCTTTCTCTCTCTTAACCCTACTGATCCTCTGAGTATGTATTATGGCTTCTGCTTTTTTATTTACGGAATTAATGAGTGTGCAAGTGAGTAGGTCTCTGCTACTATATCTGTTCCTTGTGCAGCTTCTTAGGCTCCTTTCCTTCTGGTTGTTTGCTTTGTCCTCTTCTGATATACTTGTTTTTTGTTTTATCTTACTTTATTTTATTGTTATGCCATGGAAGCCTGTTTGTTTCCTACTGAGAGGAAGAAATGGAGAGGATCCAGATAGGAGTCAAGGCAGAGAGAAACTGGAAGGAGAAGAGGGAAAGGACAAAAATCAGGGGATATTATATGAAAAAAATATATTTTCAATAAAAGAAAAAAAATCACTGAGAAAACTCCACCTCCTCCAATTGGAAATAAATCAATATTGTATATTTAACATAGAGATAGCAAATAGTACAAGTTTAATGAATGTAAGCCATTTGTTGCTGTTTGTTAGCAGTTTAGAGGTTAGAACCCAATTATGGGTTTCTTAGACCATGCCATAGACAGACTAATGTTACAAGGTGTTTATGGCTTTATATAACTGTAGAGTCTCCACAACACACAGTTATCATGACTTCCATTGCAAAATTTTATAGTCACAGAGAATTACCCTTGTATTCCTTAAGCTATTTCTTTTAAAAAGATAAAAGCATCCATTAGTATGGTAATTAGTATCATATTTCCTTTTCAAAGCAATAAAATCAATTTTTTTGTATGAAACATGGTATCTTTATATGCTCATTTGATTTTCTTTTTTCCTGTCTTGCAATAAATGGCTTTTAATGATGTTTATGCTTTCCATTGAAAGCCTATAGCTTGCCCTTAATTCCTGTTGTGGCTTGTTCATTATTGATTGACCATCACCAGCTTTCAGAAGACTCTTGGAGTGTGTCATTGCTGATCTCAATAGAGGATAGTTTGTTGAGAGATTTTCAGTATTATCATTGTGTTAGAAGCAGTGTGACAGATGCTGACATCATGAATCTGTTTGTACTTCTCGCACAGAAATATCTTCATATCACTCAAAGTTAATGTGCTAAAAGATGATTTAACTCCATTCCCTGAGATCTGTAGAATTTGTATTTATTAGCCTACTCCCTCAGCAGATTTTTTCAGTTCTTAAGCATGTGGAGATAACTGAGGGCTCAAATTCACTTTTTGCTTGTATACATGTCCAAATAGCTAAGTGAATGAGATGGCTTCATTGACAGCAGCATTGGCTATTCCCCCTGGAGTTGAAAAAACAAGAAGACTCAGAGATACTGAGTTCAGGGAAAGAAACGATTGAGCATGTAGTGGTTGCACTTGTCACAGGTCATTTTTCACAGGACAACACAGTCCCTGGGGTGTGCCAGGTGAAGAGCTTCAGCAGAGACTGCTGCAGGATTCTGCGTCAGATAGTAAATAATTGGCACCCACACTCATGCACTATGATACTATATTTAGTAGAATGGGTTATTTCCATCTCCATCCTGAATTCCCACTTGGTTTTATTTCATTCTATTTAATTTTGATACTTAATGTTCTTTCTGCTTTTAGTTTCCATAGCATATTTGTGAATTTATGAGCCTAGGCAAAAAATATATATGTATACAATCAAACTGCATTGAAGGAACATTAATTTATTCATTCAACAAATATTCTTTGTAAACATCTTGACCAAATACAGAGAAACTGGACTAAAGCACTCTTTCTGTTTTGAAAGAACTCACTATACACAAGTTGAACAATTAAGCAGATATTTATAGTAGAGATAAAAGTCTTGAGATGTTTAACACAAAGAACATGTCTGGAAAGATCTGGCAAAGCTCTAGAAGAAAATTAATTGTAGAACTACCTCAGGAATTGATAGGAATGAGAGCAAAGCTAAAGTGGGGTCAGTTTCTGGTGGAGGTTAGAAGAAAGCAGCGGGAGGAGTTTTGACAGTGAATAACACCTAGTATCATGGCCTAGCCATAGGGTTAGTTGATGGCTCAGATGGAGAGAACTTGTGTTTATGACCTAAACAGGCCAGGTGACCCTGGCAGTAGGGCTTCTCATTATGCTATGGTTTTGGATGAAATTGCCTGTAGCACAAATCTTAAATGGTCATATTAATAAAATCAAACCCAGAGAAAGGTATTGGGGTGAATGCTGGAAGATCAGAGAAGCAGAACAGGCCACAGCCACATCACCTTGATCATTCCTCAACTGGTCCTGTTACCTCAGACTGGAAGTCTCTGAGTCCTTATTCAGATGGATCTCAGCTGAGCTGCTTCTTGAAATCCTGAAATTTAATGAGGCACTAGTTCCTGGTCCTCATGCTTTATATACCTTTCTGCCTCCTGCCATCACTTCCTGGGATTAAAGGCTCTTGTTACCACACCCTGGCTGTTTCCCATGTGGCCTTCAACTCACAGAGATCTAGATGGATCTCTGTCTCTGGAATGCTAGGATTAAAGGCATGTGTGTCACCATTTTCTGGCCTCTATATCTAGTGGTTGTTCTGTTTTCTGACCCCAGGTAAGTTTATTAGGATGCACAATATTTTGGGGAACATAATATCACCACGATTGCCTCCCACAGAACATCTGAAAATGAGTATGGAATATTAAGAAAGATGAACCACTAATTTTCCCTGTTTCCTGTAAAAATATTGCTCAAATACAAGTGCTAGAGAAAGGAGCTAACTTTATGTTGAATTTTAGTTTAGTGTCTTTAACTTGTCAAAGATTTGATTTTGTGTGTGGGGGGTGTGCAAAAAGTGAAGTGCTTTGCCAAGATGTTTCATTAAAGTAAGATCTTCTCATTGATTGTTGCTTTTTGAGTGTTAAGATAATTTTCATTTTTTAGTTATTTATTTAACTTTATTCTTTTAATTTCTTTTTTACTTAATATACTGACTACAGTTCCCCCTCCCTTCTCCCCTCCCACTAACCCTCACCTCCCCAACCCACTCCCATCAACTCCTCAGAAAGGGTAAGGACTCCTGGCAAGTTCAGTTCAGGCAGGACCAAGCCACCCATCCCCAACCCCCACATCAAGGCTGATCAAGGCATCACACTATATGGAATGGGGTTCAAAGAGCCAGCTCATGCACCAGGGATAGATCTTGGTCCCACTGCCAGGGGTCCCACAAGCAAACCAGGAAAAAAAAAAAACTGTCGCCCATATGCAGAAGTCCTAGTTTGGTCCCATGCAGGCTCCCCAGTTGTCTGTCTAGTGATCATATGCTTTCACAAGTTCAGATCATCTATCTCTGTGGGTTTTTCCGTCATGATCTTGACCCCCCTTGCTCATGTAATCCCCCTCCTTCTCTTCAACTGGACTCCCTTAGCTCAGCCCGGTGCTCAGATGTGGGTCTCTGCATCTTCTTCCATTAGTTACTAGATGAAGGTTTTATGGGAATAGGAAGGGTATTTACCAATCTGATTATAGGGAAAGGCCAGTTCTGGCAGGCTCTCTACTATTGCTTTGGGTCTTAGTTGGGGTCATCCTTGTGGATTCCTAAGAATTTCCCTACCATCAGGCTTCTCCCTATCCCTATAATGGCTCCCTCTATTTAAGTATCTCTTTCATTGCTCTCCCACACCATCCCTCCTCCAACTGGACCATTCCATTCACGCGATTTCTCACCTCTCATCTTCTCCCCTTTACTGCCCTCCCTCACTCTGTTTACCCAAAAGATCTCATCTCTTTCCCCTTCCTAGGGCAATCCATGAATCCCTCTTGGTGTTCTTTTTGTTACCTAGCTTTTTGGAGGCTGTGGATTGTGGTCTGTTTATCCTTTGCTTTACATCTATTATCCTCTTATGAGTGAGGGCATAACTTATTTGTCTTTCTGGGTCTGGGTTACCTCACTTAGGATAATTTTTTTGTAGTTCCATTCATTTGCCTGCAAATTTCATGATGTCGTTGTTTTTCACTGAGTAATTAGCTGAGTAATACTCCATTATGTAAATGCACCATATTCTCTTTATCCATTCCTTTTTGAGGGACATCTAGGTTGTTTTCAGGTTCTTGCTATTATGAATAATGCTGCTGTGAACATAGTTAAGCAAGTGTCATTGTGGTATGATTGTGCATCCTTTGGGTATATGCCCAAGAGTGGTAGGGCTATGTCTTGAGGTAGATTGATTCCCAATTTTCTGAGAAACCACCCTACTGATCCAAAGTCACTGTACGAGTTTGAATTCCCACCAGCAGTGGAGTTCCCTTTATTCCACATCCTCTCCAGGCTGTAGTCAATGTTTTTTATCTTTGCCATTCTGACAAGTGTAAGATGGTCTCACAGAGTCATTTGGATTTGCATTTCCCTCATGACCAAGGATGATGAGCATTTCCTTAAATGTTTTTTTGTCCATTTGAGAGTCTCCTGTTGAGAATTCTCTGTTTATTTCTGTATCACATTTTTAATTGGATTATTTGGCATTTTTGTTGTCTAGTTTCTTGCGTTCTTTATATATTTTGGAGATTAGTCCTCTGTCAGATGTGAGGTTGGTGAAAATCTTTTTCCATTCTGTAGGCTGTCATTTTGTCTTATTTATGATGTTCTTTGCCCTACAGAATCCTTTCAGTTTCAGGAGGTCCCATTTATTAATTGTTGCTCTCAGGTTGGTGCTGCTGGTGTTATATTTAGAACGTGATCTCCTGTGCCAGTGTGTTAAGGCTACTTTCCACTTTCTCTTCTATCACATTCAGTGTAACTAGATTTATGTTGAGGTCTATGATCCACTCGGAGGAGTTTTATGCATGGTGACAGGGATCTATTTGCAATCTTCTACATGTTGACATCCAGTTATGCCAGCACAATTTGTTGAAGATACTTTCTTTTTTCCATTGTACATTTTTGGTTTCTTTGTCAAAAATCAGGTGTTCATACATGTGCAGGTTAATGTCAGTGTCTTCAATTTGATTCTTCTGATCCATGTGGCTGTTTTTATGCCAACAGCAAGCTGTTTTCATTACTATAGCTTTAGAGTAGAGCTTGAAGTCAGGGATGGTGATGTGCCCAGAATTTCCTTTATTGTATAGCATTGTTTTAGCTGTCCTGTTTTGTTTTTGTTTTTTAACATATGAAGTTGAGTACTGTTTTTTGAGGTCTGTGAAGAATTGTGTTTGGTTTGAATCTATATTTTGTAAGATTGTTATTTTTACTATATTGATCTACCTATCCAAAAGCATGGGAGACCTTTCTATTTTCTGATATATCCTTCAATTTCTTTCTTCAAAGACTTAAGGTTCTTGTCATACAGACCTCTCACTTATTTGGTTATAGTTACCCCTAGATATTTTTTGTTATTTGTGGCTATTGGAAAATATGTCATTTTTTGATTTCTTTCTGAGCCCATTTATGATTTGTATATAGGAGGGCTACTGAATATTTTGAGTTAATCTTGTATCCTGTTACATTACTCAAGTTGTTTATCAGCTGTAGGAGTTCCCTGGTAGAACTTTTGGGTCATTTATGTATACTATAATATCATCTGCAAATAGCAAAAGTTTGACTTCTTCTTTTCCAATTTGTATTCACTTGATCTCCTTTTGTTGCCTTATTGCTATAGTAAGAATTTCAAGTACTATACTGCATAGGTATGGAGAGAGGGCTCAAACTTGTCTTGTTCCTGATTTTAGTTGAATCACTTTTAGTTTCTCTGCATTTAATTTGATGTTGATGGCTGGTTTGCTATAAATTGTCTTTATTATGTTTAGGTATATTCCTTGCATCCCTGATCTCTCCAGGACCTTTAACATGAAGGGGTGTTGAATTTTGTTGATGGCTTTTTCAGTATCTAATGAGATGATCTTTTTTTTTCTCCTTCAGATTGTTTATATGGTAGATTACATTGACAGATTTTTATATGCTGAACCATCCCTGCATCCCTTCTCTGGGTAAAGCCTGCTAGATCACAGTGGATGATTTTTTTCATGGGCTCTTTGATTTGGTTTGTCTGTATTTTATTGAGTATTTTTCCATCAATGTTCATGAGAGAGATTGATCTGTAATTCTTTTTCTTTGTTGTATCTTTGTGTGATTTGGGTATCAGGGTAACAGTATCCTCATAAAAGAAGTTTCCAATGTTCCTTCTGATTTTATTGTTTGGAACAATTTGAGGAGTATTGGTATTAGCTCTTCCTTGAAATTCTGGTTTAATTCTGTGCTGAAACCATATCTGGACCTGGGATTTTTTTTTTCTTCTTCTTCTTCTTCTTCTTCTTCTTCTTCTTCTTCTTCTTCTTCTTCTTCTTCTTCTTCTTCTTCTTTTTTTTTGGTTGGGAGACTTTTAATGACTGCTTCTAGGGGTTCGTTATGGTCTATTTAAGTTGTTTGTCTGGTCTTGATTTAATTTTGGTTTGTGATAACTATCCAGGAAATTGTCTATTTCTTTTAAATTTTCCAATTTTGTGAAGTACAGGTTTTTGAAGTATGACCTGATGATTCTCTGGCTATCCTCAGTGTCTGTTGTTATGTCCCTCATTTTATTTCCAATTTTATTAATTTGGATATTCTCTCTCTGCCCTTTGGTTAGTTTGCATAAGTGTTTGTATGTCTTGTTGATTTTCTCAAAGAACCAACTCTGCTTCATTGATTTTTTATTGTTCTCTTTGTTTTATTTCAGCCCTCAATTTTATTATTTCCTGTCATCTACTTCTCTTGAGTGAGTTTGCTTCTTTTTGTTCTAGAGCTTTCTGGTATGCTGCTGAGTCACTAGTGTGAAATTTCTCCAAGTTCATAGCATTTAGTGCAATTAGAGAATTGCATAGCACTTAGTGCTATGAACTTTCCTCTTAGCACTGCTTTCATACTGTCCCATAAGTTAAGGTATGTTGTACCTCATTTTATTGAATTCTAGGCAGTCTTTAATTTCTTTATTTCTTCCTTGACCCAGTGGTGATTCAGTTGAGTATTGTTCATTTTCCATGATTTTGTAGACTTTCTGTAATTTGTGGTCTTGTTGAATTCTAACTTTAGGCCATGGTGATCTGATAAGATATAGGAGTTTATTCAAAATTTTTGTATTTATTGAGATTTGCTTTGTGACTAAATATGTTTTTGATTTTAGAGAAGGTTTCATGAGGTGCTGGAAGAAGGTATAATATTCTTTTATGTTTGGGTGGAATGTTCTATAGATTTTTGTTAAGCCCATTTGAGTCATAACATCTATTAGTTCCCTCATTTCTCTGTTAGGTTTCTGTCTGGAAGACCTGTCCATTGGTGAGAATAGGGTATTGAAGTCTCCCACTATTGTTGTGTGGGATTTGATGTGTGATTTAAGCTTCAGTAATGTTTCTTTTACATATGAGGGTACCCTTGTATTTGGGGCATGAATGTTCAGAATTGAGACTTCATCTTGATGGTTTTTTTTCCTTCGATGAATATGAAATGTCCTCCATTGCATTTATTAATTACTCTGAGGTAATGTCTGTCTTTAAAATTGAGGTATGTTTCTGGTATACAGCAGAAAGATGGATCCTGTTTTTGTATCCATTCTGTTACCTGTGTCTTTTATTGGCAAATTGAGTCCATTGATATTAAGAGATGCGAATGACCAGTGATTGTTAATTCCTGTTATTTTTTGTTTGGGTTTGGTAGTGGTATCTGTGTTTCCCTTCTTGGGTTTTACTGATGTAAGATTATCTATTGCCCGTGTTTTCATAGGTGTTGCTAACATTCTTGTATTGGAATTTTCCTTCTAGTATTTTCTGTAGATCTGGGTTTATGGATAGGCATGGAATATAGTATTTTCTGTTTATGGTAGTTGAAAATTTTGCTAGGTGTAGTAGTCTTAGCTGGTATCCATGGTTCCTTAATGTGTGCAAAACATCTGTCGAAGACCTTTTGACTATTTCAGTCTCCGTTGAGAAGTTGAGTGTAATTCTGATATGTCTGCCTTTATATGTTACTTCCCCCTTGCAGTCTTAATATTCTTTCTTTATTCTGTATGTTTAATGTTTTGATTATTATATGGTGAGGGGAATTTTTTTTTTTTTGGTTTTCCATATTTGTTGTTCTGTAAGCTTCTTGTACCTTTATAGGCATGTCCTTCTTTAAGTTAGGAAAATTATCTTCTTTGATTTTGTTGAATATGTTTTCTGTGCCTTTGGCTGAGATTCTCCTCCTTCTTCTATCCCTATTATTCTTAGGTTTGTCCTTTTCAGGTGTCCCAGATTTCTTGGATGGTTTGTGTTAGGGATTTATTAGATTCAACATTTTCTTTGACTGATGAATTTATTTCCTCTATTGTATCTCAACACCTGAGATTCTTTCTTCCATCTCTTGTATTCTGCTGGTGATACTTGCATCTATAGTTCCTATTTGATTTCCCAAATTTTTCATTTCCATAATTTCCTCAGATTTTGTTTCCTTATTGTTTCTATTTCAATTTTCAAGTCTTGAACTGCTTCCTTCACCTGTGTGATTTTTTTTTTTCTGCGCTTTAATGGATTTAGTGATTTTTTTTTTTCAATTTTTTTTCCCCTCAATTCCTTTAAGGGAATTTTTTATTTCCTTTGTAAGAGACTCCATCATCTTCATAAAGTTCTTTTTAAAGTCATTTTCTTATAGTTCAGCTGCATTGGAATGTTCAGGTCCTGCTGTTCTAGAATCACTAGGTTCTGTTGATGCCATATTGCTCTTTCAGTTGTGGAATGTGTTCTTACATTGGTGTTTACTCATTTGTTCATCAAACTGGTGTGGGTTGTGCTTGTTCCTGTTCTTCCAACTGGTATGGTTTGAACCTGTGCCTATGTAATCTTCTGGGGTTGCAGGGGAGGACTGGCCATGGAGAGGGTGTTCAGGAGTATGAGGTTGGGCAGTAGAGTGGATTTTAGAGTAACATAGTCCAATGGGTTGCAGGGGTGGTAATACATCTTGGAGGGAGGTCTCTCACTTGCTTGCAGGCTGGTGGGGACTGCACCAGAGCCAAATTGCTTATCTTAATTTTAAAAATATAACTATTTTACTTTGTGATTTGACACATTTATATAATAGTATTTTACCTTGATCAACACCCTCCTATCAAATGTGATGGTCAATGCAACTTAGAAAATAACCTGATAGTGCTGTGGAATGATGCTTTTGTACACTAGTTTAATAAAACACTGATTGGCCAGTAGCCAGGCAGGAAGTATAGGCAGGATAAGCAGACAAGGAGAATTCTGGGAAGAGGAAGGCTGAGTAAGGAGATGCCAGCCCACCATCCAGAGAACAGCATGTAACGGCACACAGGTAAAGCCACAGAACACATGGTGACATATAGGTTAACAGAAATGGGCTGAGTTTAAGTGTAAGAGCTAGTCAGTAGGAAGCCTGAGCTAATAATGGTCTAGCAGTTTTCGTTAACATAAACCTGTGTCTGTTTACTTGGGTCTGAGTGGCTGTGGACCAGGTTGGACACAGGAAAACTTCTGGCAACATGATAATCTTTCAAGTTCGAAAGTATCAATTTCCATTTAGGAATGTACTTTCACAAGTTCATATTCCTCAATTTTATTCAGATACAAAATATTATGAACACCTCAAATATTAAAGTATTGGATAATCTGCTTAGTAATTTTGGTAAAATTTGACAAATAAACCTATCCAAATCTTTAAAAGTAACAGCTTAAACATATTTATTAAAATATATGATGGCTTTTCTTGGTTGTCAACCTGAATACATCTAAAATCACCTAAAATCCAAGTGGGTACGTATAACTGTAAGGGATTTTTTTTCCCCTGAATTAAGTCATTTGAAGTGGGAAGACTCTCATTTAATCTGGATCTTTTGAGGTGGGAATATCCTTTACTTTTGGCCATACCTACTGTTGGCAGCCTATATAAAGGACATGGAAGAAGAAAGCCTTCTTTATTTACTTGCTTGATCTCACTCTTCCTAGCAATCCCATTCTTTTCCTGGCATTACAACCTACTCTTTGGGAATTTCAGTATGTATTAAACATAAGCTAAGACATAAAGCCTTATGGACTGAATAACTACTGGATTCTTTGACCTTCCATTGGTAGAAACCCATTGTTGCACTAACCAGAGCAATATATCTATATCTATAGATTTCTATCTATCTTCTGTCTATCATCTATCTATCTATCTATCTATCTATCTATCTATCTATCTATCTCAGTTCCATTCTTCTAGAGAACCCTGATTAATACAGAATTTATTATGATCTTAAATTTTGGTAAGTCACAAATAGCGAATCTTTCTTTTAATTGGCTTATAGTCTGACATATTTCTTTTTAGCTTAGTGCTGTTGCTTTACATATGTATTCTTTATATAGACACACTGATAGAATATTTTGGTTGTACAAGATGAATGAGAGACAATATTTCTGTATTGTATACAATCTACCAAAGTGGATTGTTGGAATACAAACTGCATTGAGTCTTGATCCATATTCCCTAAGCAAATATATTCATTTAAAAGAAACAAAATTAGGAGACCTCTAAGCCTCTCAAACTTGGGTCTGATCTTAGCCACTGTAGGGTTTCTTCATGAGTTTTCCTCCTGCGTCTTCTCTAGCTAAAATTTTTCTGAATTTTCTGACTCTAGATTCAGAAGGACTGGGATACTGCCTCAACCAGACACTAACACCAAAGCAAGCATAAATTATAAAATCAGTAGTTTTCAAAAGCAGTAAAAAGAACTAAAGTGTGTATATTTCTGAGATGGAAACTTTATTTTGGGAAAACACTTCCTCTATTTAACAACATATGTTACCTCCATTGACAGTCTTTGTCAATCCATTGTTAATCAGAGTCACAGGAAGTAACCAGAAGCAAGAAGCCTTGCCTTAAGGTAATATGATAGAAGGGAAAGTATATGAACATTCAAAGCTTAGAAAACTCAATTTAAGATCAACACCATTAAAAATAAATTATTGAGTTCCTAGTATCTCAAAATTGAAGGATCTCAGTTTTATCATCCCTGTGACAGACATTTCTCCTTTTACACAATGGTGCAACTGTCTATAAAAAGAATGTTGTGTTTTTCATCTATTTTATAGCAACACAGATCTCTCAATTCCATTTCTTAGAACATTCTATGGATTATTTGATGTAAAGAGTACAAAAAAAATCTGTACTATTCATGCACTTTTGAGATATACAAAACAGAAAAATCTCTGATATAGATTTTACATAATGCATGATTTTTGTGGGAAGAATTTAATAGTAAGAACTAATTTTTGTTTATATTTAAAGAAAAATAAAGTGAGTTAATGTTAGAAAGATCAAACAGACTAAAGGGGAACTAAAGTGAAGATCAACAGCATAGATCTGCCTCATTTTGCTTTTTTTCTTCTAAAATATAGGAACTTAAACCAATGGATAATAATATTGGGTCTCAGTTACCAACTTTGTAAAATAATAGAGGTTTATGTAAAGCCTCTTTTAGCTTTGACAGATGATTCTCGAATGTCATTTCCAAATTCTTGGTGTAGATTGCAATTAGACCCTAAGTGGGTACAGGCTGGAATCTAAATCACTGACAGTAGCATGAATTATTGACCATTGGCTCAGTGTCTGTCTTGTTTTATTACATCAGCTAGTGGCCACTTCCTTAGGTTTTTGTTCAAGTGATCCTAGAGTAGGCACATTGCACCTCAGAAACCAGTAATTGTTTTACTGGCTCCTTTTCTTTTTTTTTTTTTTTTTCACTTTCATGTGTACTCTATTTTTTCATTGCCACTCCAAGTAAAGCTTTGTCAATTTTTCTTTTCTTTTTTTTTTAAGTAAATTTATTTTACAACATCATTTAGTTCAACATAATAGCCACAGATTCCCCTGTTCTCCCACTCTCGCCCCCCTCCCCCTCCCCCCGCCCCACCCCCCATTCCCACCTCCTCCAGATCAAGGTCTCCCCCGAGGACCGGGATCCACCTGGTAGACTCAGTCCAGCCAGGTCCAGTCCCCCCCTCCCAGACCGAGCCAAGTGTCCCTGCATAGGTCCCAGGATTCAAACAGCCAACTCATGCAACAAGCCCAGGACCCGGCACCAAAACACAGCTGCCTCCCAAACAGATCAAGCCAAATGACTGTCTCACCCATTTAGGGGGCCTGATCCAGTTGGGGGCCCCTCAGCCTTTGGTTCATAGATCCTGTGCTTCCATTCATTTGGTTATTTGTCCCTGTGCTTTATCCAACCCTGGCTTCAACAATTCTTGCTCATATAAACCCTCTTCTTTCTCCCTAATTAGACTCCCAGTGTTCCACCAGGGGCCCAGCCGTGGATGTCTGCATCCAGATTCCTCAGACCTTCCTTGGATGGGGTTTATCATAGGAAGATGCTAGATGTGGAACAAGGATGACTGGACTGCTACTCACATCACCAGTGAGGCTACCTGGAAAACGGGACCCCAAAAAAGACACGGAGAAATGGATGAGATCTACATGAACAGCCTGGTCATGAGTGGGAACAATGAAGAGTGACGGTCGAGGGAAAGAGAGTGGGAGATCCTAGCTGGATCAAGAAAAGAGAGGGAGAACAACGAATAGGAGACCATGGTAAATGAAGACCACATGAGAAGGGGAGGAAGCAGAGAGCTAGGGAGGCCCACGGAGATCCACAAAGATACCCCCACAAAAGACTGCTGGCAATGGTCGAGAGACGGCAGGAACTGACCTACTCCGGTGATGGGATGGCCAGACACCCTGTTAGCTGGCTCCTTTTCTTAGAGGAAGATATTGTTGCTTTTCTGACAATTGTACTTTGTCATTTGGGTACTCATTGCAAACTAGTGAACACTAACGATATATAAGAACAGATATCACCTAAAAACTGACGAGATAGTCTATTTTGGAGCTAAATTTATGTATGTGACCTATATTTAGGTCACTGCTTTCTCCATGTTCCAGTGTAGTATTAGTTACAGGAAATTTTTATAGTCACAAAACAGGAAGCACTTTTTTAAATACATGGTTTGTTACACCAGAGAACTCCGAAATAGGTCTCATACGCTGATGACATGCTTAACGTTGGGGATAGTGGAAGTAGTGACCAGCTAAGTTAATAGATCCTAAACATTTGATGTGATAGTGATGGGTGTTAGGTGTAATACAGAGGTAGACGATGAAAAGCTATTAAGGGGAATAAAGTAATTCAAGATAAATTGCATTTGGCTCTGGACCTATAATAGTCAACTCTCTACCATTATGTATGTTCCATTCAGGTAATCAATTATTTGAAGATTAATAATGTAAAATATTTACACACATTATTTCACAAAACTTTAGTTTATATCAGCAAGAGTCAAAGCAACAAAATTTGCCAAAGCTAAACTCAAAGGAAGTAAACAAATAAAACTTTTCCTCTCATATCAAGATTTTTAGACTAGATTTAGCCTGTAGACTGACTAGTTCTCTGGGATACAGTATCTTTATTCTACAAAAGAGAATAAAGGAAATTTTTACATTCATGAGCTTAATATTTAAAAGTACTTGGAAATCTTTTATTTTTAGGTAGAAATGGGTCATTTTTCTTCTAGAGAGTTCTAGAGGCTTAGGGGGAAGAGGGAGAGGGGAACCATTGCACCATTCAGAGAAATCTGAAGTTGGCATCTACCTATGTGATAGATTACAGCCACCATATTTTCTCTTTCAGCGTGTTCCTCCGTCAACATGTGAAAGGAGAACAACTATCCAGAAAGAACTAGATAAACGTACAAGGAGGAGCTGGACAACTCCCAGTCAAGGTACAAGAATAATTGCATGGCTATAGATAGATCAAAAGTCAGTAAGGGAACTCAAGTCCTGCATCCACATCCTGAACATCTGTTTCCCACTGGGCCTGAACTCTGAAGATAATAACCTAATTAGAATTGAATTTCTGTCACCTGTAAAAACAAATAAAAAAGAACCTTAAAATAACTACACATTACCATGAGTCATTTCTGAAAGTAGTACTCAAAATGCAAATATATTCAATCCCCTTACTGACCAAGATGGCCTTAAAGTCTCCCTTGGCTTGAGAAAATATTAGACAGAATCTTTCTAACCTCTATTCTGGGAACATTTACTTTAGGTAACTTGTAATTGTAAATTATTTTTCTGCCCCTTTGAGATGTAAATTTCTATCACCCAAGACTGACTTTCTTTCTGAAAGACCTGGGAGGCATTCTTTTGAAATATAATTATGAAGGAAAAGAACATCCTTATCCCCCAGTCTCCATGAGGGCATAAGAGCCCAAGTTGATATATGTCAATTAGTCAACAGAGACGACATACATTGACCAACTCTCCACTTCAAGCCCACAAGTATTTTTCCACTGACTTACTTACTTCCTTAGCTGTGCCCCATATAAATTCACAATTAAAATAATTCTAAATAAAAAGTAAAAGAATCTCTCCCAACTTTGTACCCATTGAGCTGAATTCAAAGTCTCTTCCATCCCATAATAGTCTTAAATAAGGTCTGTTGTTGGGGCATTTAGCTGGCCAGGCATGATTTTTCTTTTAGAACAGTACTTGACCTCCATGGCCAGAAGAGTCAGCTAAGAGAATAGAGTTTAGCCAAGAGACTTGGATTGCTGCCCACACATTGAGAATCTTTTGTTGAAACAACTCAATTAGCTTTACTGTGCTTTCATTTTCTCATCCATAAAACAAGATCTGTGAAGATCGTTGAGAAGATTATAAAAGAATAAAATTGTAGAAGCTTTGCAAATATTAAAGGATGATTTCCACATACAAATACCAAAGAAAGGGGCTAGAGAAATGGCTTGGAGGTTAAGGATGCTTGCTGCTCTTACAGAGGACCTGAGTTGAGTTCCCAGCAAACTAATCACCTGTAACTTCAGTTCCAAGGGATCTGATATCCTTTTCTGACATACACAAGTACATACTCCCAATCTCACCCTTACTCCCCCAAACCCACACACAATTAAAAATAAATATATTAGAAAAAAGATATCAATGAAAGATTTTCACATATGGATAGGAACAAAACTATGTATTTCAAATGCATTGTACTAATTTACTTTCTATTGCTTTGGTAAAGCACCATGACCAGAAACAAGTTGTGGAAG